>NC_079520.1:16114600-17509600 GCF_003711565.1 Takifugu flavidus
TGCGCTTAAGTTTTGTTTGCGGAGCGATTTACCTGGGATGACTTTGCTGCAGTTGTCCCACGGCAGCTCCGGATGGATATAAATTAAACCCAGCTTAAAGAAAGGCTGGTGGAGGGGAACTCTAAGGTTTAACAAGTGCTGACAGCTGAGGTGCAGAGGTTAAGTGCTGCTAACTGAAAACTGACCGCACCATTAGAAGGGTTGGTTGGGGCTCTGAAGTTATGCAACCAGGTAGATTTAATGTTTGTGAAGAAATATTGTGTTAATGTTAATAATGTTTTTTACTCGATCCTTACCAGTGTTGCACCCACACCTGGAGCTCAAGGGTCAACGTTAACTAAAAAGTACACAAACGCTTGGAGTCATTTCAAAAGTGTCACGTAGGCATTTTGGAGCAGGTTTGTTCACATATGAAGCAGACTATGTGTGTGAACAAGCATAGCCTATGCGTGTTGAAGGGCGGAGTTCAGGGGAACAGGAGAGGCACGCAGTGTGCAGTGACAGGACTGTTTTAGTTCTCAACAAATACTTGTTGTAGAAGGTGTGTGTGCGTGTGTGTGTGTGTGTGTGTGTGTTGATGAGAAAGCATCATAGCCTGCAGCAAAAGCAGATTTCCGTTAAAGTCATAGTCTGCCTCTGAAACAGTTTTTTTTGTAATGTTTATTGTTTGTAATGTGGTTTTTTGGAGCACATGATCTTTGTTATCTTTGCCAAAAGACTTCATAGAAAACAGCAGAAACTTTAGATGATATCTGGAATTTCTTGGAAGAATTCTAGACATAAGTTCCCACTCACAGCCACTGATAAATTCTTGAATGATAACGCTGATAAGAGAACAACAGAAACTTCAAGGAGAATGGGCATGAAGCCAGGCCTGAGTGATTTAGGTTAGGGCTGGAGTTAGGGCTGGGGTTAGGGCTGGGGTTAGGACTGGGGTTAGGGCCGGGTAGGACCGGGTTAGGACTGGGGTTAGGGCTGGGGTTAGGGCTGGGGTTAGCACTGGGGTTAGGGCTGGGGTTAGGACTGGGGTTAGGACTGGGGTTAGGACTGGGGTTAGGGCTGGGGTTAGGGCTGGGGTTAGGGCTGGGGTTAGGGCTGGGGTTAGGCTGGGGTTAGGACTGGGGTTAGGCTGGGGTTAGGCTGGGGGTAGGACTGGGGTTAGCACTGGGGTTAGGGCTGGGGTTAGGGCTGGGGTTAGGACTGGGGTTAGGGCTGGGGTTAGCGCTGGGGTTAGGGCTGGGGTTAGGACTGGGGTGGACTGGGGTTAGGGCTGGGGTTAGGACTGGGGTTAGGACTGGGGTTAGGCTGGGGTTAGGGCTGGGGTTAGGACTGGGTTGGGCTGGGGTTAGGGCTGGGGTTAGGACTGGGGTTAGGACTGGGGTTAGGGCTGGGGTTAGGGCTGGGTTAGGACTGGGGTTAGGACTGGGGTTAGGGCCGGGGTTAGGACTGGGGTTGGACTGGGGTTAGGGCTGGGGTTAGGGCTGGGGTTAGGGCTGGGGTTAGGACTGGGGTTAGGGCTGGGGTTAGGGCTGGGGTTAGGGCCGGGGTTAGGACTGGGGTTAGGGCTGGGTTAGGACTGGGGTTAGGCTGGGGTTAGGGCTGGGGTTAGGGCTGGGGTTAGGGCTGGGGTTAGGACTGGTTAGGGCTGGGGTTAGGGCTGGGTTAGGACTGGGGTTAGGGCCGGGGTTAGGGCTGGGGTTAGGGCCGGGGTTAGGCTGGGGTTAGGACTGGGGTTAGGGCTGGGGTTAGGGCTGGGGTTAGGGCTGGGGTTAGGACTGGGGTTAGGACTGGGGTTAGGGCCAGCTGACTCTAAGGTGCCTGAGGGGACACTTGATGTTTTTAGAGCATTCCACACACACTTGCACACTGAAGCCTGATAATTTATTATGAACGTGCCCCCCCCCCCCCCACACACACACACACCACACACACACACACATACCTCTCAATGTACTCACACGTGGACACATGCTCACTCACACACTTTTTCAGTGCATTCCAAATGATTCAAAATTTGACTGCTCATTCTGAGCAAATATGCATCAGCCCTTAAAGTTTGAAATCAGCACAAACACACAGTGATATGTTGCTCCACAAGCTGCAGGAGGACGCGCCAACGAACACCTCACCTCCAACATTTATGAATTATAGAGTCAAAACAAGGAAGCTCTAGATTTATTTCAGCTGCTGGGTATTTAAGCGATATAAAAGCGATTCGTGCTCATCTACCTTCATAGAATGAAGTTTATCCATTTATATTTATTTTTCTTGCGTGTTCTTGAATTACATTCGTGGAGAGCTTTTCTTTGGGGGGGGGGGGGGGGGGGGGGGGGGGGTTGGGGCTTTGTTCATCCTACTTTGACTGAACTCTCATTCATGATTGGCAGGTTGGTGCTCTGGCCAACAAGGAGAACTGTTTGTCAGGCCAGTATACAACCAGCGGCGAGTGTTGTCAGCAATGCCAGCCCGGCGAGGGTGTCGTCACACCATGCGGAGACACACAGACTGAGTGCGCCCCCTGCCTGGACAGTGAGTAAAAACAGCATGATTGTTCTAATTAAAGCAATATAATGCGCATATCTATGGGCATAATCATACGCCTGCAAATATTCCAACATCAAAACACTTCCAGATCTACAGGATGAATTCTTACTGGAAAATTTGATTATGAAAAATATTAAATATCATTTCATTTATAATTATTACAAATATTCTAAACAACGGACCAGGGTGCATATCCAAAGACTCACAAGGACTTACAAGTGTTGGATACAGTATATGAAAAACTCCAGGGTAATAGCAAAACTTTGACAATGTTCCACTAAATAAATACATAAATCCTGTTCCTGACCTATAAAAAGCTGGATAGAGATGCTTTGTCTAGTTTTTGTTCCTGAATGACAATGTTTTTGTGAAGTTCCAGTTAGTTTTTACTAAAGCAAGCAAGTTATTAATGACTCTGTACATAATATTTGTTTAACCATGAGACAAACTGTAGCAAAAATAAGCCGTAACTGATATTTCCTTCCAATTTGAGCTCAGTCATTTAACCCTTCAGCAAGGCTTTTTAACACAGAACTGAACCAACAGCCGTGTAGCTCACATGGATGAGCTTCTTCTCTTGGTGGTCCTAAAACTGACCAATGACATTTATTAGCCTTTCACATCTTTGTAATGTTACATCGGATCTGTCAAGAGCACAACAACGTGGTTGCCTGGGTTACAGCTTCAGACAATCCACTCACCAGCAAATATGCTGTTTTTTTCTTTTGTGTACTTTCTCTTCTCTATTTCACTGACCAGTCTTATTGACCCCAGTGCTTTTTCTCTTGCTGAGTGGCCTTCTCGACAGTCTATTCCGGGGATTAAAAGGCAGCAATTGCAGGTATTGGTATCAAGCCATTACCGGCCTTATTTCAACGTATTGGTACTTGTAATGGCTGTCAATGGCAGCCGGTGATACTCAAAGCAAAAAAACAAGCTTAAGTTGAGAAGTACGCTTTGCTACGGCAAATCATCAGCTCACATCCTGTTCAGACAAACACATCGCACTGCTGAGACAAACATGGCTGCTCCCATCATGGAAATGGCCGGTTTGGTAATTACAGAATGCAAACACTGCAAACTCAGGGGTGGTATGAAGAGGAGTTTATACTTAGGCTTTCTGCTGATGTGATCAGCTGGTTTGCTAGCGGCGATGTTGCTAGCTAGTGAATCAAGTTTCAAAAAACCTTTTGTGTCTGTCACATAGTGACACATCATAACAGAAAGGCAATAAGGCAGTTATTTTAAGATCTGTCTCTATGTGATGGAAAATAAAGTTTTAGAATCCTGAATAGACCAATTCAAACACATACTGGTGATGTGGAATTTGGAGTAAACTTGCTACAGATAAGACTTTTAATGACATTAATATGATTTCATTACAGAGTTATGCAGTTATTTTGGTTTGTCCCATTTGAACGTTGAACTTATATCAGGCCAGTGCTGGATGAGGTCATTGATGTTTATCCTTTTTATTTCCACTAGTTTGGGTTAGAAAATGTCAAACATTGGTAAATTAAAAGGCTGAAGAATATTTTTTGAAACTCAACAGTACTTGAGCCTTATGCTGTAAATAACCAGGTTATTTAAATAGACATATCTGTCGCATAAACAGTTATTGGTTTATTTAAACTCACTAATTGACCCCAAAAATTCTGATCGTTGAAAGCCTAGTGTGTTTAATAGTAGCTTACTGCAACACCTCAGGGTGCATCATGAGATGTATTGATGTATAGATACTGATATACTGTATATACACACACAGAAAAAACACACACAGAGAGACACAGACACACACACACATACATACACTCTCGCTCTGAAAAGAAGTGGTTAATATACCTCCAGTTGGGACAGATCTGAATTTATTATCCTCCAAATCATCACAAGTATTGGAATTTTTACCCAAACACTGAATGTAGACCTCACTGTGATCCAGGCGTCAGTGCACTGCTCACGGTCGTGGTGCTTCCCATGTAGGGGACAATTCTAAATGTTGTCAGGAAGTGAATGAGACACTAAATCTTTGATTTTATAACTGATGTTATAAAGAGCTCTGGATGCGGTTTTTTTTGGTCATCTGGGAGATCTATGTTGTTAAAGCAAACTTAATGGAGGCAAGTTTTGTTCGCTATTTTGTAAGTGTCTCATGTGAGGCCAAAAAGGTTAGCATAAGCTGGGGCAAACGCCAGGGCTGATTGTCAGCTCTCTTCCCAGGCTTTCTGTGTATAATTTCTATCCCAGACTGGCCCAGATGATGAAGTAGTTGTAAACTCTTTGGGTCAAAGAAGGACGGCAAATCATCAGCCAAGGAGCCCCACAGTGAGAAACTGATTCAGTTCAAAGGTCCTGAGAGAAGCAACAGGGAATGTGGACACAGAAAATGATTTATTTGTATGTATGTGGTCCTTCTCTGGATTTGGAGAACGCTTTAATCAGCGGCTCCCATTTCAAGAGTCATCATCTCGATCAAACATTCCCAATGGTTGAGTGGCTGTTCAGGAGCTGCTGCGTCCTGTTGCACAACTTCTGTGAAGTTTTTCTGTGAGGTAGTTTGCTGCCTGGCTGCGCTGGCTCTGCTCAGTCAGGAACAAACACTCACACTCAAAAACACATTTGAAGCCAGCAGACTTCACAGACAGAGAAATGCCAAGCAGACCAGTATCAGATAATCAGATAACATTATTTTAAGAGAACAGCAAACATATTGATTGGCTCATAATGCAAAAGCCAGATGGAATCTATACGCGTGAGATGAAACATTTAAAGGGTTGTTTTGAGATGGCAGACATCAGTGGGTTGTGTATTCTCCTACCTCGTCATTACACCCCCACGGATAGAGTGATGATCACAGCAGAGCACTGAGGACGTTTAGGGCAATAAAATTTAAAGGTAATTAGGACATTGAAAGGACAGGATCAAAAATAACTCTTTTGTCATGCACAAAGTGTTCGCACACTGAGTAACTATTCAGCAAAACAAGTAAAGTGCACCTATTAAATAGAAAAAAACCCACATTTTCTTAGGGCGGTAACCTCTTTTCTCTAGGTGCGTAGCTGTGGTACCTGTACATGTATATATAACTACATGAACCAGGAGGCGCTGGTAGCTCAGGCCAACTGTGTTTATAAAAGGAGCAAACTGATGGTTAAAGAAAAAAACAACTTATATCCGGCCATCTGTTCTTTCAGCAGGAGAATTCTCAGGTTTGTAGTTGCACCACTCCAGTCTAATCTGTATGCAGCCATCTGTCAGAGACGGACAGTTCCCGAGCAACATTCTGGATTGGTTATACAAGACCTTGGCTGGTGTTCAGCCAGCTGAAATACACGGAGGAGTTTGGTTGAATGAGCAGATGAATGGAGATCAGGCAGAGCAACTACAGCTGTGCAACTGGCAAGAGACAAGGGGGACTTTTAAGCCAACATCTAATGGGTTCACACACACACACACACACACACACCACACACACACACACACACACACACACACACACACACACGCACACACTCGATAAAATCAAAAGTCCTTTTATGGGTGTTGAGAACAAGGCAAAGGAATGAAAGTTGAAAGATCACTAGTGAAAGTAGTGTTATGATATTGCGCAGCAAGGAAAGGATCTCCTTTAAGCCCCCTTCCTCCCCTTCACCCCCCCCCCCCCCCCACACACACACACACACACGCACACACACACACACACACACACACAAACCACCACCAACAACAACACCACAACCCAATCTAGGCTGCAGGCGAGTGTTATTAATGTATTGACTTGCATTATTGATGTGTGGCATTATGATAATGGCTCTAAGAGCACAAGGGGGGTGGGGTGGGGGGTGGGGTGGGGGGTGGGGTGGGTTCCTGTCTGCACATGGGTTCTGTCTCCTTGCTGAGAGGGAGGGTGAGCATGAAGGAGGTGACATGTCTGGACGTCAACAGCCCCACAGATGATGAAGGTTCACTTCTTAAACACATCATTAAACAAAAATGTTTGAAACCAGAGGCGCTCGCTCTCAAATGACACAGACGCTGTTTTCTGGCCGTCTGTCCTTTTGTCTCGGCCTCTGTCTGTCCCCATCTTGCTTTTAATCAGTGCATCATCATCATCAGAGTGGCCGCCACGGCGGGTGGGCCCGGGACCTGAACATGATATGATGGAGGGTGTGCACCCTTTTCATCTGTGCCACCCACAGTGGCAGGAACTTCATCTTCGTAGTTTGCAGCTAATAAAAGTATTTGCTGTTAATGTTAGTTAAGGTTTGTCTACTTTTAGAAGACACTTGTCTCTGCAACACCTAAGAAGTCCTTTTATTGTTATTAGTGCTAAAAATACATCAAATGTCATAAAAGAAGTCAGGATTTATTCACATTCTGAGGATTTCACCATGTTTCAAATGGCACATCATTTAAGGTTTGTTGATCCGTGTATATGCTCTCTCTCTCTCTCTCTCACACACGCACACACACACACACACACACACACACACACACACACACACACACACACACAATCAAACAATCTGCTCTTACAAACATGTCTGCTGCATAATTTAGTGTTTCCCAGTTATCTATCCAGTCGAAATTCACTTCCATAAAACATACAATCTTGATTGCATCCTCTGCAGATCTGCCTGTTCTAGAATCTCTTTCGGGTAAATAAAACATCTGTGTCAATTTAATTAATTCTAGGAAAGTCTCATTTTCGATTAAAGAAACCTTCATTCAAGCAGATTATATTTTTTTTAAAAACTCTTTTTTTGTCTTCTCAGGTGAAACGTTCTCACAAAACTTTAGCCACACAGATGAGTGTCAGCCCTGCACAATATGCACGGGTCTCCTCGTCATGAAAACGCCGTGCACCGACTCCAACGACGCCACATGCACTTGCAAGTATGGCTACTACATGAACACTCTGTCACAGCGGTGTGAGCCCTGCACCATGTGCCTCGAAGGCCACGGCATGGTGTTTAGCTGTGAGTTGGACCACGACACGTTTTGTGAGGAGTGTGAGGAGGGCACGTACTCGGACCAGGAAAGCTTGCGGGACCCCTGTATCCCCTGCACCAGCTGCGATGACAGCAGCGTCATACATCCCTGCACCCCGGTGACGGATGCAGTTTGTGAGGGTAAGACAAGTCCTTCCTACTGACGTCATGAAGACCGCCATGACACATATTACCATCATTTCAGCTTCTGCTGTTTGTGAACACTTGGAGCTAAATGTGTGGAAAAGTAATCCTAAATATGTTTGCATGAACAAATGTCAGCTGCTCGCAAGGTCGAACGTGGGTCACAATATAACCGTCTAAAATGTCATCCTGCGCATCTTTGACCCTTTTAAACACCTTGTTTGTTGCATGAGAGACGTCAGTGCTTTACACCAGTGGCGTTCCAACACCACCTTCAACTGTAGTAATAGTGTTTGTATTTGCGGACCCCAGAATTCTTGAATTTTGGATGCCCTAACCCGGCATCCCAGTTCAAGCCTTGTCAGAATTAATTAGGAGCGTTGCCTGTTGCCATGGATGGTCAGGAAAGAATCTACTTGAGTGTCTGTCAAATGCTGGACGGACAGTACGACATTCCTACTGGCTGCCGCAAAGTCAGCTAATCGGCTCGGCGTTGCCGACATTGTTGACCTATCAACCTAAATGCCACGTTAAAGCTTGTCTCATTGTCTTCTTGGAGTCATTGCTCCAAGAAGATACAAAGACCACACTCTTTCAATGATGAGGGCTTAGAAGAAGGTCATATCTCTGCCCATGAATTTCTTTTATATCACCGCACCCTGTGGGGATCGCGCTCTCGGTCACAAAATTCCTGACAAATGCAGTCACTGCTCATTTCTGTGACCTGACGCCTGACAGATTAAATCAATGCTTTGGTGAAATGACAATAAAAGGACTCTGTTGATCAGCCACGCCGTATGTTGGGGCAGCAAGTTTGAAGCTTCTTGTTATCACAGTGCTGGAGACAATATGAGTCTCAGTGTAAGGGGACTCTTTGTGTCCCTCCCATGAGTCCAAGTGGCCTCTGAGGGCTCTCTGTGTTGCAGGTCTACTTAAAACAAGAAAAGAGTGTAAAACATAAATCCTAAATATTATTTTAACATATATTTTATATCTTATCTAAAAGTGAAAAGTGCTTTGATTATGATATATAATGGCATTGCATTCATGAAAATACTTGCTTGAGATTAAACATTTGAGTAGCAAGTAGTACAATTTGGCATTGTGTGGAAAAATTAAAAATTTTGGTTTGAGATTATAAATATTTAAATGATAGTTGTGGGGAGGCCAGTGGCCTGATTTACTGCAGGTTTTTGTGTAAAACGTGTACAAACTCACATCACCCGCAAAAGAATGTACAAGCTGATCTCGTAGTGGTGTGCACTGAGGATTGTGTCTTTGAAGAGAGCAAAACAACACCCGCTTTAGCACTTTGGCCTTAATGAAGACGGAATATAGGGTGTTTCTGCCCGGGTGAGCTAAATACTTTTACAATTTACTAAACCTGGAGGCATTTGAGGTGGTTGCGATTGCGTCTAAACAGAGTAGGAAGGACAGGTGCACATGGCTTTACGCACACTGACTGCTGATATTTTCACCAGGAGACACAGAGAAACTGTATTTCTCATTTGCATCAGTATTTTTGGAAAAAGAGAACAAATTTGAGACTTCTCACCTAACCAGCCCTGCCATCGTGGAGCAGCTTGGAGCTCTCACATGTATTAAATGCTATGACACGCAGAATGGGCAAATAGATAAAAGTCATCTGCGCAGGAAACGCTGATGAAACCAAAGACGGCTCTAATGTGGTCGCTGGCTTCCCAACAGCATCAGAGTGGTTGACCAGGACAGACACGACGCTGTCCTGCTGTTTGTTGTGAGCAGCAGTGGCCCCAATGTCCCGCTGGAGCTCATGAGCCATACTGAGCACTGGGCGCACCTTCCGTGCAATGGATGAAATGGTGATTGAAGGCTGTGGACTAGTTTGTTTTGGTTTTTTTTGTTCTTCCCGCAACACCAAGAGCAATTTTCTTTCTTCTTTTTACTTCCTTAACTGTCAACTTTGTTTTCACGACAATGTTTACTTTGGGACAGATGTCGGTCCATATCAGATTTTGTTTTATGATGTTTTGATTGTGCTCATTGCTCTTTCAGATGAAGGTGGCGCATGTAGAAACAGCAACAACAGCTCTGGCTAAATACCAAGCACCAGGTGTGCTGCTCACTCTGCTAGGTTGGTTAACGCTCCTCCCCAAAAAATGCAGACCAGTGGAGATACATTTTCAATATTCACTAAGGACTGAGTCAAACACTGACGTTCCTTTGAACATCGCCATCTACCGGCCGGGCTTGTTCACGCAAAGCGTTTTCTCTGTGAACACAGCACACATTTGAATATGTAAAGCAATAGCTTTTTTCATTTCTTTTGACAAGGTTGTCGTATAAACGTGGCCTCAGTTGAATCAAATTTCATGTTGTGAAGTTGCTGTGTTTTCAGGCATTTTGTATCCCACTTTATTTCCAACATTTGTTTTTCTAAAGCACATAGGTTATCAGTGTTTGTGAATCTTTCGGGACATCAGGTGTCCAGGTCCATTAGCACTGAGGAGTCAGGCAGTTCACGCCTGGAGGCCAGACACAGCTGATAGAGTGAAGGCAGAGATGGAGACCAGGCAGAAGACCACCATAGACCACAGCACAGAAGCCACTATATCACTACCCCATAATCAGCACTACAGGACTTCAAAATATGACACTAGACACAGAAAAGTTATGTTTAATCATGACTCTGGCTGGTGTACCGGACAGATCAGAAGTGAAAGGTGGTGAGTCGTAAGCACGATTAGCTGATGTGGAAAGTGAAGCTCTCATTTCCTCCCACACTTTCGTGGGAATTGGAAGTCCGTTCTTAGTCTTGCCAAGAATTGTCTCTCTCTCTGTGGTGTAAAACATGCTTATATCAACCAGACTATATTATGGTTAGACTCTGAAGGGGAGATGCTTATCTAAGGCTGAAGGTCATGGGAGACTCCTATGTTACATGTTGTCCTTTGTGTTTGAAGATCAGGCTGAGGATTTGTACTGAAGAAAGCAACATAATCCCCCCCTCAAGCTTTCCACAGATCACAACACAAGTAAAGTTGATTAACCATCCTAATGGGAACTCTTCAACTTGGTATCCAGGCTGAAGTTAAAGGTCAAAGAAAAGGTTGTTGGAGATGTTTCATTTCTTGTTTTAAAGGCCTCTTGAATTCCAGGAAGTTAGTTCTTAAGGTTTCCATTAGGACTGAGAGCAGGCACATACATCCTGTGGTGTTATAAAACCATATATGTATCACAATATGTATAAACTAAAAAAGGAATTTCTCTTCTTTATCTATTATTGTCTATTACATTGTTATTGAACATGGAGTACATAGAGTCCCAAAATTGCAAACGTCATTACAAACGTCAGGCTGCTGGTCAGATCAGTTAGTGGTGTCTGTTGAGCCCAGACAGAGTTTATCTAAACAATCCTCATCAACTGGAGGCGCCAGACCGGCTTTCACCGGCTCTTATATAAGAAAACTGAATGAACAGTGCTTGAGTTTATCAGAGAGGTTTCTTCTTCTTTTTATTGGCCTCAGGTTTTGGCAAAACTCCCTCGATGCTAATAGAGAACACAGACTTTAACTCTTTGGGCATCCTGCTCTGAGATTGTCCCTTCACAAGAGTATCGGCCAGAGTTTTTGGCCCTGAGTTCTTCTGCTGTGGCAGCATGGACGGTAGAAGCAGCTGATCCTCTGACTCAGGCGCCAATCAATAAAAGGATTTATTGAACCTTACAGAGGTGATATGTCCTGTGGAAAGATGAAGAATGTGTGGGTGCAGTCAAAAGGAAGTGAAGGGGGGTTGATTATGCCCAGTGGATTTGGTTATTTAATTGATAGATGAGGAGGAGGAGGAGGAGGAGGAGGAGGAGGAGGAGGAGGAGGAGGCTGCTGTTTCCTTCCTGAGTTTGCTTGACCTTAACGATTGACAGGCTGCACTACAGAAATCAAAACGTCTAATCTTCTAACTCGACCCATACCCAGCACTAAGAGCCAGGCCAGTTCAGCTAATTTAAGGCCAGTAATTGGAGAAGGGGATGTGGAGGGATAGATTGGGAAAAAAGGATGGGAATGAATGAGATAGAAACAGAATTTCTGTTCTAAGGCACAAGCCATTTAGTGTTGTTATAGGTCCATCTGGCTTGTCTGGCAGATTTGAGATAGCTGGATTTCATCTAGAAATTGGTTCAAAGCCATCCTTGGCTGGCATTTAGTGTTTGTAATCTCATTCTTCTTTGAATCAGAATCCTGAATGCACAGTTCATGGATTAGAAGATGACATCATTAAAAGAGATGTTTGAGACACCCGTGAACTTCAGCTATCGACGATCAGCTCAGTATAGATGTCCGATATATGCCTGTATTCATCATCACATCTCAACTCAAAAATGAAAATCGAAAAAATTAAAAAACATTTTTCCAAGGATCAAAAAGTCCATGACTTTAAATATAAAATAGAAAGGAGTTATTGACCAGGTTTGTAGCTGGAGGTGTCTTGTTGGAGGTTTAGAAACATCTGTTTATCAATGTTAGCCTGTTAAAAAAATCCTATTTTTGATGTTTTGTGGAAGATGGCCGCTGTGTCTAGTTCTTCTACCTTTATGGAACCTGTGTGTTTGGCTTTACTTGATAAATTCTTTATGACAGAATTGTTTTTGATTGGCTATTAGATGTCTTAATAAGTAATTAATCGAAATGTTTTAAAAGTTCCATTGCAATAATAAGTATACAATATTTCCAAGGGCAGCTGTGATTAGTGTCCAGCGTATTAACATTGGCCTCCATTGATAAAGCGTGTAGGGGGGCCTAGCTAGTTGCTATCTGATGATCAAGAAAAATATGTGAGACTGAATTGGGGCAGAATGCCAATCACTTTTCTGATTTCCTCCATCCAAAGCGTTTTCACATTAATAGCTGTGAAGAATCTTCGAGTCCAGTCGGACTAAATAACTGACTGTCTGTATATTGCACAGTCACTCTTTGTTGGACTCTGGTTTGGTCACCACACATGTCCTGACCTCTCCCTTTAACCCCGTTAGCTTCCTCCCACACACAGTCAAGGCATTGTAAAAATGAAAGGTTTAAAAGACCACAACGTCGTTTTATCCACTGGCAAACAAGAATCGACCCCTTGTGGCCGTGAGTCATCATGCCAAAGCATTTTTCAGGAATTTACCCCTCAACACCCTGCTGAAAGCTTTTGGAGGCGACTCTGCATGAGTGGGCCAAAGGGGACCACAACACATGTGCTTTCGCTCGTGCCATTCATTCACTGAGTCATCAAGTTCGGCTCAGGGAGTGCCTCAGGGCTCTGCCCGGTCAAGACTTACAGTCTGTGTTGAGGGACTCTGCTTGCTTCAAGCAAATTATCTATTGTGTATGTTTTAAATGCCAAACTGGTACATGGTGGTATTGATTTAGACTTTTTTATTTTATTTTTTCGGCTAATAATAATAATAATAATAAACACTGGAGGAATTCCATCAGTAGTGACAATAGTGACTAAATAAGGAGCATGTAGAGAGTGAGATGAAGGAAAGAGTGAAGAGAGGGAACAGATGCTGAGATCGATAAAAGCGATGGGGTTTCTCCTCTGCAACCTCGTCTTTCTCTGGTTGACCTCTACGGATGCTGAGCAAGTCGTACCGCAGGACTGCGGGTGTGCACGCACACACACACGCACTCTGTCAATAGCAAAATACATACGGGGGGGGGGGGGGGGGCAGCATTAGGTAGCAGACAGGAAGAGGCAGGAAAGAGTAAATCAAAATGGTGGCAAGAAGAAAACATTGTTACTAATAAATCAAACGTGAAGAGCAGGATTAAACAGCCATGTCTGCAGCCTTTATTTACCACCTGAGCTCGTTGCACCAACATGTTGGGTAACAACAGTTATGACCGTGTTCAAGAGTAATGACATGTAATTTAAAAAGCGGAAGACGCTCCTTTCTACTAAACTGCACGCACCTTTGAAAGCATTCAGGGGTTAAGTGGGGGCAACACCTGTGTGCAAACGAAGCTGGATGGATGCATTAATCTCAGGCTGCCCCACACGTTCAAGTCACACAAATGCTGTATTTACACTAATCATCATGTGCAGTGCTGTAATGTGTAAGATGACTTATGTAATGTCGGCTTGTTACCACCCCGATTTCCAGTTACAAGTTCGCCATTAACTGACAAAGTCTGGAGGGAAATTCCAGTAATTCTGACCAAACCTGTGATTTTGACAAGCTTCATGTCACTTAGTTTTTATTAACTTAAAGACAGGCTGTTGCCACATTTGAACAAGGCTGCTGGTGTTTGTGTAATAAGCTTAGACTACTATTAAGGTGCAGGGGGTGCGCCTCCCTTGTGAAATGTCGATTTAAAATAATGTGTTCATCTAACAGCACTTAAACAAGTACAGTGAGCGGTAATACTGAATCATTGTTGATCGCTTCTGGATGATTTAAGCGCTGCGTTCAGGTACCCACTGAGCTCTCTCTGTGTCGGGGAATCGAGCTGAGCTCAGCAGTAGAAGGTCGCTGGCCTCTGAGGCCAGAGAAGCAAAGGTGTGAAGCTGAGTACTGTAGTGGTTTAGTGAATGCACTTCCTGTTTTAACTGTGAAGGAGAGGGAGCAGAGTGATGCTGAGAGGCTCTGAGTAAAAGAGCAGATGGATGGATGATGAGTGCGCTGTGTAAAAACAGTCTTCAACAACCTTCTACATTTTATTCCTACCGCTGTGATGCAATAAAACATCTATAATACCCACCTTCTATTGGCAAGAGAAGAGAAACACTCTATTTCTGATTATCTTAATTAGTCTATAGACCTTTAATGGACCCAACTGGAAATTTTACCTGTGTATTTACAGACATGATATAATGTCGGGACAGAATTGTGAAAATTGCATTGCCCAAGTGTGTAAATAGTATAAATGTTTGTCTCAGAACAGAAAATGATTCTTATCTCCAGGCCCTTTTATTTCCAACAGGCGTTTAAAATGGAAAATTCTGGAAATAAGGTCAGACACAGACCGCTGAAAACAAAAAGGGAAACGAAAGAATGAAGCACAAAGGAGGAAAGGAAAAGGAGCGTAGTAAACGATGGAGCTACAGAGAGGAATAAAGTGGACTGAAGGGTAACGAGTTGGGGAGGGGGGCATCTGGGTTGGACAAAGATTTCTGTCAATGAGTGGTGTCTGGTTTCCTGTGTGTGTCACAAAGACAGACAGGCCACGCTGTTGATGATGGTGTGTGTGTGTGTGTGTGTGTGTGTGTGTGTGTGTGTGTGTCCTTATCTGCTGAAGATATACAAGAAGAAATCTGATATGCAGCAGTGCAGCATCGGCCTGTTTGTGCAGTGTTTCAAGGCCCTTTTTCACAGCCCTCAGAGCAGATTATTAATTTTAACCAAGAGCACTGCCATCATTAAGCGTTGCAGTCGTGAAAAGCTTCACATTTAATCGATTAAAAGGAAATTGTTACGAGTTGATTTTTTCTATTAGAAATCTGTTACAGTAGGAACAACTGGAGGAACTGAAATCATCCCGACACTCCAGTGTGACCAGTTATCCACAAAAATAGAAATACAAGCAAAAGAAAAAAAGAAACTAATTAAAAACTACCTAAAAACCCTGACATGAACATTTCTATAATACTGAAAAATAAGTTGTTTTACAAAAGCCGTCAGCGCTTGACTGTTGGCAAGCATTAGTCCATGTTCAACGCAATCATCAGGTTTTTGCAGCTAAAAGCTTTACATCCATCTAAATAGCCCCTTTAAAGATGTTTTTGCCTCATTAGCTCTCCTCAAGTATTTAGATCCCGATGGTTTCCTGCTGCTGATGTAAATAACTGTGAGTAAGTGACGGACGGGGATGGGTTTCTACATCCGCGGTGAGACGCAAACATTTCTGTTTAGCCTTAATGGAGGAAAGCGAGCTACACTGGATGGACAAACTCGCTTTTTCTCTTGTTTATGGCTCCCTGGAGATGAGGCCAAAACCGATGTGTGTGTGTGTGTGTGTGTGTGTGTGTGTGGTGGTGTGTGTGTGCGCGTCGCTCGTGTGTGCGTGCGTGCGTGCGTGCGTGCGTGCGTGCGTGCGTGTGCGTGCGTGCGTGTGTGTGTGTGTGTTTGCAGTATGTGAGACATTTATAATATTGACAGAGGAGAGGAGAGACATAAAGTGAGAGTAGCATAAAGACATATGATCTGACTCAGTCTATAAGTCATATTTAAGTCTTGGACGGCGCAGATGTTGATCCACAGGACATTCAACATCTGAATTCTCGTCTCTTGTGACATTAGTGAGAGCTACCAGAGCGCCAGCATCCCTGTGGATTATTGCTCTGTGCTGAAACTTTATGTTTTTGTGGTTTTGATGACACTATAAACACTGTTGTTAAGATTTTAGGGTTGGTTGCAGACTGTTTATTTACTGGCTGTTTGACCAAGGTTCACTCACGATGTCTCTCTGTCAATGTTGCAGTCACAATTTATTTTTATTTTTTTAAGATCTTTCCCACAGAATCACTCCATAACGTCAACTGACTGAATTTGAAATTGAATGTGAATTAAGCTCTTGTGTTTTTTTTTGCCATTTCAGCTTAACGATACTTTACAGTCTTAATAACAATTTACCATCTCACAATGCAAGAAACATGTCCTTTTATTGTCCAATATAAAGATATTAATTTTGTGCTATTTTTTCCTCCCCAGTCACTGGTGACGACCCCTCAGTGCCTTACACAACCTTCTCTATGCAACCCTCTGATGACAATTTAACAGAGGAAATCTACCCTGAAGTTACCACACCAACTGCCACCACCACCACCACAACCACAACCACCACCATTAACGGGAATTCCAAGACGCCAATTTACAATGAGCTGAATGACAAACTCATTCCCATCTACTGCTCCATCCTGGCAGCGGTTGTGGTTGGCCTTGTGGCCTTCATTATCTTCAAAAGGTGAGGAGAAAAAAAGGGCCAGATCCAATAGTGGTGCTAATTCATTTCCTTTATGCTGTGGTTAAATTGTGTCATGCTATACAAAGAAGTCTTAATATGTTGGCACCGGGAGTGAAAGGGTTGGTCCCAGGAGAGACTTGTGTTCTGAGTTAAAATGTTTTTGGGTGTACGTGGACCATAATTGTCTCCATAGCGATCGGAGTATCATATTAGTAATTACAGTATATGAACACTGTCGACAGGTCGGGTCCAGTAAAGTTGGTGCCAGCGTTCTTTTATATATGTGCAAGAAAACTCTGTCACAACCTGCCTGTTGATTCAATTACTTTTGAATCATTTACCAGGTCGTCCCCCCAGGATCAAATTCATTCATTAGAGGTACAGATGTTAAAACCAGATTAATCCCCCCCCCATCAACAAATCCCTCCCAGGTTATGTAGATAACAGTGCTGCACATGAACCATACGGGATCTGAAATTATCTTTTTTTTTAAACTGACAAGATGACAAAAAGCATGAAAATGGATTGGCACACTTTCATATTTAATGAGTTCATCTGCTGCTTTTCTGTTTGTGAGCATATTGGGTCACAAACTGGCCTGAAAGCAATACGCATATGGGCAAAAGCTGCTAAATTTTGAATGTGAAACATGTTTCATTGGTTATGATTCAAGTTGCAAAATTAGTTTCTGAAGTTTAGCTCGCTGCTAATGCTAACACCATACTGAGTATTTCTGCTGTCATTTATGTGGGGCATGTATTCACTTAACAGCGCGTCAAAAATTAAATATAATCACCGATGCCAGAGAATTTAACTCCCTTTTTTTCCCGTTTTTGTTCAGATGGAATAGCTGTAAGCAGAACAAGCAAGGAGCTAACAACTGCACGACCATCCAGAACCAAACGCCATCCCCGGAGGAAGAGAAGCTGCACAGCGACAGTGGGATTTCTGTCAACAGCCAAAGTCAGCAGGAGCAGCAGGTCCAAACGCAGACAGGCAACATCTGTACGTAGCAGGAGCCCCGACCCAACAAAACACATTAGCTGACAGGTCTTTTCCAGAGCTGACGACTCTCCTGCTGGGTCATGTGCGACTGTACAGCGTTATGTTCACAAGCTATGACAACACAATGAGAAGAATTCCAGCACGTGACCGTGCCTCCTGGTGGCTGCATTGACTCCTCTGTGATTACGACCTTTCAAACTCTCTGCGGCGAATCGGTAAACAGGGATTATGATACTGACAGATGCAATCCTGCCCTGAAAAACCAGTTTGAAGGAATTGAGGACTTTTAAAACTGCAGGCCTCGAGGAAGAGGAACGTGTGATCTACGTTTCTACATTTGAAGGGTTGTTAAATGGCTTCATCACGTAGCCACAGGTAGAATCCTTGATTTGAGTCAATAGTATATCGAAGGAGCCGACCATCTGAAACAGCTGTGTCCTCCTCTCTCTGAAATGCATATATGTGTTAAATATGCTAAATATGTGATACAGTATATCTGTATTTCCTCGGCCTAACCTCCCTTTTGACCCATTTGTCTTCCTCTACATTGATGTTTCCAACACTCTCATGTTTGCTTCAGCATTCAGTTGGGGCTTCACTTTGGGACACAGCCACAAAAAAAGAAACAAACCAGGGAAATAAATGTAAAACACCAACAGGAAGGGGAGTCTCACATTGGGAAAGAAGCATTTGACCCTAGTGACCTTTATTTCATTTCTCCTTTCTGCAGTCGTCACCATAGACGAGGATCCTTGTCCGCTGCCTCTTCACACCAGAGAAAAAGTGGAGAAGCTGCTGTTCAGGGGGGGTGAAGCGGACGGCCAGACGGAGGACAGCGACTGGTGCAGCTTGGCGGGTCTCCTGGGATACGAGGAGGAGCGGATCGCCGCCTTCCGTCAAGAAGAGCATCCTGTCTGTGCGCTGCTGTCCGACTGGGGTGGCAAGGACAGCGCCAGCATCGATACCCTCTGCACGGCGCTGCGGAAGATCAACCGCGATGACGTCGCCCAAAGCCTGGTTCTGAGCCCGAATCCAAAGCCGACTGCCACCTCTGTTGTGTGATTGCAGTGTAAACGTGAGGAGACCACCAGAGCTGTAGCAGTGATATTCTACTTTGGCCTCCAGAATTCCACATACACAACCCAACACCTGGCTGTACTTTATCCCGCTGTGACACATTCCCTCCTTTTGGCTGAAGCCAGCGGCGATCACACAATGTCTGTCAACTTATTTCAGCTTTGATGAAGGAATAAGACACAAATATGAGAAAAATCAGAAGAAACTAAAGAGAGAACAGTGTAGAAATTTGAATCAGTCTCATTTGAAGCCAACATGGAGAAATGTCTCTCACCAATTATCCACCCTACAGATTCTTTTCTACTCTTAATCGTAATGGAACAAGTTCACAGTGTGTAGATGTTCATCACCCTGTGTGGTAGCCAAACACCAGTACATACCTGGAGGCCACAGTGGAAATGTTAGATTCTTTAAATATATGTTGATGAGTTGTGCATACCACTGAGTATTTGACAAGCGTGAAGAAGGACACATTGATGTGCATTCTAACCAACCTGTTTTTCTTAGCTAAAAATAGCTAAGGCTTGCTTTTGACTCCCATGCGTCTGTAGACTGAAGCACCTCTGGGCTGCAGTGCATGTGGGTCAACGCTTGGATTGGACTCCAGTGATTTGTGCTTTATAGCCAGTCTACCGGACTCTGGGGAAGGTCACTGACCCAGGAAACACAGGGTTCCCACACAGGGTTCTGCCTTATCTGCACAGAAAATGGAAGGATGTGAAGCTCAAGTATGAACTATGTATAATCTCTACAGCCAGATACCACTACCATCTCCGCAGTATGTAACCATGCATGCATTTATTATAGAAATACAGTCAGTACATTTAAATGTTGTACCAAAATAATGTTGGCGATTTCAAATCGATTATGAATCGATTGATTGCTTGATGAATTGATTGGTTGTATAAACATGGATGTTTTTCCAGTGTAGCTATATCAAAAATGTTTTCCTCGGATCCGAAGCATAACACCAACGCCATGACGAAAGTAAAATTACTGGAAACGTGACCTTGACAGCCCGCACAGGCGCTCCAGTCCCTGCCCCCCCACCACCCTGACTAGGGCATCCTAATGACTGTCAGCGGGCTAACCTGGCTGATCATACGTAGGATCCAGTACCAACAGGATGAAATCAACCTGATCTGGCTTGAATGCTGGGCTGAAACCGGCTGGAGCTTGATTTCCAACCGCTGGACTATCTTGTGCATGTGAATGTACTGACTCACAGATCATGTATCCGCGTACAATCATGTCGTAGATTGTTTGGTTATTACCGATAGTTGCTGACATACTCTTCATTAATGTTAACATCTGTTTAATTTTTCAACAAAAACAGTCCATTATACCACAAACTGGGCTTTAAGGGACCACGTTACAAATATACAGACAGAATATTCAGGATTGAAAACAAAATAAATCAGGAATTACCTATATGGTCGTTTTATTTTTCAGGGTGTTTTAATTGTGTTTCGACATCCACGTTACACTAAACACGTTACAAAAACCTGCAACCCACCTGTGATAGCCGAGGCTGAAAATCTTGGGACTGACAATCCTTTCAAAGCGGAGGGGATCAGGCCAAAGACAAGAAAAAAAGGTGTCTCGTTTCCTCTTTGTGAGCTGCAGTGATGTGTGGACAAAAGGCTCGTCAGCAGAGACTCGGGTCCAAAGGATGCACGCTTAATTCAGACCAAGAAAAAGCAGGAGCGTTACACTGGGGATATCCAAATTTGCATTAATGAGCTCGTTTAAGTGAACTTTTTTTTATTAATATTTGTTATTTTGGGACTCTTGAGACTCTTTGGGACTTGTTTGTTTTCTCTAATTCTGGTCATTGTCTCTTTTTGGGGAAGTATTTGAAGTGAATACAAACATGATAAACAGTATATAAAATGCCAAGCTTAACTGCGGCACACTGTGCATCTACACTAACCTGATAAGCTTCTAGTGTTACTTTGAATGAAGGTTTCGTCAATGTGTTCTTTATTATTCAATTTTATTAGCCAAATCTCTTGTGTAAATAATATTAGATTTGTCTTACTAAACTGTGGTACTTGAATGTGGAATTGTTATTGTCTGTTTTCATCAAAAGTGCCTGTCAATTTCTTTCAGGTTTTTTTCTGTGTATTTCTTTTATTTTTTATTTTTGGCTAAAGTGTTTTTTCCTAGTATATTTCATTTATTGGCTTCAGTTTGTAAATAGTTTGTTTTAGTTAAAGGAACACCGAGCATCTGTGAAGGGGTTTGTTAGGATATCAGAATTGTGCGTGTTTCAAGCAGTTAAACCTAAAAAGGAAATGAAAATAGACAAACAAATGAATAAATAAACAAAATCAGTCAATATCAGAAGTGAATTCTTTCATAAAAGTTAGCTACTTTTCGAAATGAACCGGTGAACAAAGACTTTGGTGTTGCTTTGAATGACTCTCTATATTTGATTTTATCTACCGATGGTATGTGATGGTATGTAGTTTTCACAACCTGCTGGAAAGAACCAGTTTCAACTGGAATTTCATCTTTAAAATTGCCATGACCCTGTGCATTAAACTGAGAATAATTTGGAAAGTTTTGGCCGACGTGCATGAGCGCTTCCGTAGCCTTGAGCTGTAAAGTCATCTCAGGGCCCAGTTGGATGAAGCGTATTCATGTCAACATTTGCCAAACATAACTGAAACAACACACCTGAAACTTGAAAGGCGACCTCTGACATGAATGGTTAAAGACTGAAGAGCTCGTGGCTGCTGGTCCTGCTCTTCGTGTCCTTCCACATTAGGCATCACGATGCAAGGACCCTGGCCCCCCGAGAGTGACTGGCCTGTGCTGGAGAGCTAATTTAAGCTTAACCTTGAAGTCATAGTTCACATCAAAAGCACCTGAAATCTTGCGGACGATTGAGCTGGTAGCATAAATGATGTAGGCCCACTTGAATATTACAGCTCGTGAACATGAACAGCTGGTTTTTATTCCTGGAACGCCAAAACTGCCTTACAGGTTCTCACGAGCAGATTAATGAGCAAGTTTATTGGGTGACTAAAACAATGCTGGTCTTTGGTTTTCTGTGACCAGGCTGCAGGTTTCTGTTTTAATATTACTGTATAAATATGAAGCACGTGCACACTCTAGCACGTGCACACTCTAAACTCAAGTTTTAAAGGACGTCCAAGTGCCCGAACGTCTGACAAAACACCAGCATGGTAAAAAGTCGACAATCAGCTCTTTCCGACATGACGTGAGCTGCTGTACCACAACAATCGCATTGAAGAGGAAAATAATAAAGTTTTTTGTTGTGTAATTTTGTAATTATATTTATCAAATTAGGAGGACGATCTCTTTATTATTCTGTAGCTAAATAGAACAGTCACAAATCACACTGCCTGTTCTCTGCATGACTTCAATTAACTGTAAGTTAAAGTAACCTCTTCAGGTTTTAGTGTAGATTTACACACACACACACACACATACACACACGCGCACACAGGCATAAAAGTGTGAAGTATTTTGAGTTCAAAATAAATTCAATACAAACCTTCATTAAACAATTGTATTTTAAAATAAAACAAAAGGAATAACTGATTAATTGAATGTGCCACCATTCAGCCAAACACACATTTAACAGATGGTGCCTGGAGCTAGAATAAAGGAGGAGTGTTTCATTCTGATCTGTTCTCTGGCCAGCTATAAACACACACCATAGTAACACATTAATCATCACGTAGCCACTGACAATGCAAAGCCGTTATTTTGGGAGATTGTTGACCACAGTCCCATGAAACTGGTAGCCTTTGACTCAGATATCAGTCTATTGAAGAGAAAATATGAGTTAAAAGCTTTGGAAGTGTGGAAAATGTGAGCACATCTACATACAGACTCCCACCCCCCAGCCAGGTGTTACAAAGGCAATGAACTTTGTCCCATGATTGCCTTAATCTTGGACCAATTACAAGATATGAGCTAATAATGTCCATATTTTATATAATAGTGAAGGAGGTGTAGCACAACGATCCAGCAAGTGATTTATACGGATTTGGACAATCAGGATTGTACATGTGGGGTTCGAACACCATTACAGTATGTTGTAATTATGAAACAGCCCTGGATTGTTTTCATTGTTGTTGTACTTTACCCCCAGGATGATGGAGGTCTCTCCATTTTCCTCTAAAGCCAGCAAAATCTCCCTGACGTGAAACTGAATCTAAATAACGGACTCCGTTATTGCGTCACGAGGAGGGACCGCAGAGCAAAAAGAGCTCATAAACAGGGTAAAAGAGGGATTATAGCTGATCTCTTTTCATGAAACTGACTACATGGAATATGGAATTGCGTGTGGTCAGCCCCGGCAACCTAATACTAACATAACAGTAACCAGCAGCCTGTCAACGCTGGCAAATGCACTCTGCTGAGAGATATGAAAAAGCAATTGAGCATGAAATGACGCATGTTTCCGACTGCATGGAAGCTGTTGTGGACGTGAATCAGCAGCCTTTCCAAGTGTGAAAATGATGCCATATTAATATACTTGTATTTATGTTTGAAATGTAAATTTACTTAATTACATCAAATACAGAGTATATTAAATGTTAAATAGGAAAACGCGTAATAGAATCAAAATCATAACGTACATGTACTCTAAAATTAAATAGAATCAATTTAAACTATATATTCACAGGACAGTAGACATTTTATCTCTATATATTCCCTAAATGCCCCCAAACTACCCAAAATGACTCTGAAATGAGGGCTTCCTTCTAAGACCTGCCCTTCTCTGCTACCTGAGAAGTTAAAGTGAATTTAGGTTAACCACTGGAAGATGTTTCCTCCTCTCTGATTCAGACCAGAAGTGGCATCGACATGTTCTGACCCGGACCTGGGATCCAAGATCAAATTCTCCGCTCTGAATGGAAAACACATTCCCGCCGCTCACGGCTGCAAACCTCCAGAGAGTCGTTAGTGAGGCACGTTTGACATGTGAAAGGAACCATGTGTGCTTGGGTGACGGGGTGCTGAACGGGTGTTGAATTTGGGTGCCATGGGTTTGAAGGCCCCACAGGTTTTATGTTAAAACCATCAGCTTTGCTGTCGCACATTCGGTGGAGGGACTGGATCACAAAAGTGAGGTGAAGACGTGAAATCTGATGACATTGATCCCTCTGACTGTGGACCAGCGAGCACCTGTTACTGGTATTCACAACTAAATGGATGAAGGCAACACAAATGTGCCACTAGGACTGTTTGAGTTCAACAGCTATCCTAAATCATCCTGCCAATCTGGTTTAAACTGTCGGGGTAACAAGCTGCTTTGGTTAAATCAGCACGGCAACAAAGTGAGGAGGTGAAACCAGAGCTCCATGGGGACACTGTGTGTCCTGTCACACCTTTACTATGAAAACCTTACAATAACATCAATACCAGTCTGCACTGGTTCAGATTTCACTCTGTAAATCAAACCCATTCACTGCAAAAATCCTCTTACTCTTCAACTGCCCCTCTGACTCCTGTGAGTGGTTGGCCCCATTAGACCAGACCTGGAGCCTGTGGGCAACGGCCCCGGGAGCAGAGAGGTCTTCAGCAGCCCTGGCTCCAGGGCTCCATTCAAAATACCCTGATTTTGGTCCTTACTGGGGTCCTCTTGAGCTGCACTTTGTCTGACCCTTCTCATAGGACCACTTTGCCTCAGGAGACCCTGCCTGGGGCAAACAGCAGGGGAGCAGTGGTATTTAGGGCACTCAAGCTGCACCCTTGCACCGAAGTGGTGGAGCGGCTCTGTCAGATTGGTTATTCTAAACATAAGAAAAACCCTTTAAAGCCACATATATCAGAATGGTGCATGTGTAAATTCATTGCAGCTGACAATAATACTGGCTTAACAATCATAATAATCGCTGTTTTATCTTAGCATTAGTGGTGAAAGGGTTTCAAAACAGTAATGAGTCATTTAAAAATCAGTCAATAACTTCTGACGCACAAGTTAGCACATATTTTTTTTATCTAAATAAAACCATAACTGAGTCGATGATGTCAAAGGTCAGAAACTCAACAGCTTTAGGACCAAACTGGGAGGATCTCTCACTCGACACTTATGGTGATGTACGACTGCTTTTCTGCAGATCATTCGGTGTGATGGCACACATGTTCCTTTGGTCACGGGGGAGCTCAAATACAACCAGCAACCTTTGAAATTAGCAAACCTCAAGACAGAAGACAACGGGTGACTGATATCTGGAGTTAGGGCTCAGCTTTTATCAAGGAAAGAGAGGAGGAGGCTGTTTCTGTGGAAACAAAAGGACATTTTCCATTAGCCTGTGTGAGCGCTGAAGGATTGGCAGTGAAATTAAGGATGAAAGTGCTTCACCTTAATGCATCACAACACATCACACGTTTTTATTTTGGGATGTGTCAAAATTCCCCATCCAAGAGTTGCGTCAGCAGAACCGCTGCCCATTATCAGTCTTATTATATTGATTAATGTCTGGGAGAATGAAATCCAGGCCCAGTTTAGAGTGTGTAAGAGTGAGACACCACTCACGAGTTCTGCTGTGTTCACACTTGACCACTCAGATGGGACCTTAACCCACCATTTTACAAGCTGTCCATCTATAAAAAATGAAGTGATGTGGTTTCTCATCCTCTTCTATTATTCTGCTCTTCTTTCCTCCTCTCCCACCTGCCTCTGTTTGCTGGAACAGAGGAAGCCTCTGCCAGCAACATACACAATTACGTGAAGAGTGATGAAATTATATCGCCGGCCAGGGCAAATAGCCGAATGCAGGGGATGGGGGAGCTAAGTGGGAAAGAGGGAGAATCCATTCTGCTTTCCTCTAGGGTCACAACAAATTCTATTGGGCCTGTAATAGAGACATTTTCCTCATCGGACTGTTATACAATTCTTCTTCTGCTCTCCTCGCTCTTCTGTAAAGATGATGCAGCATATTTTCTGTCTTGTTTGTCTGTAGTTTACCTCGTCCCAGCTCTCCTGTAGGACCGAATCTGTTCTGTTTTAGGACCATATGATGCAGATCAGGCAGATTATGTGTTATTGTGTCCACGGTTTAATTGTTTTTATGCAACAGCCAAAATCACTGATTTCAGCATTACTGATGCAAAGATGTGGTGACCACCTGTATGTTATTCTTTCATTTGATGGTGCTGTTGTATATAATCATTTTCTTACTCTTTCTATATGACAGAGGGAGATATTGAGGGGTATCCACTAAATTATGGCACATTTCTTAGTGCTGACATCTTTGTGACACCTGTCACTGTTCTGGTGTGCAGACGTTCTTCAGAAGCAACGTCTTTGTTCAGAGACGTGGTTATAAAATGTCTGCGGTCCGAAAGCAACTGATTAAAGCTTAAAGCCGTGGGACCGGTCCTGCGAGAGTCCTGGCTTTTATTGGTCACAATAACTCCGTTTTCACTGAGGATGAAGCTTTTATGTGCTATGAAGGAAGTGAAAAACGTGAGGGCACCGACACAAATCACACAGATTTCTTTTACAAGCTGGTAATTGTGGAGAAATTCCAGTTTGTGGCTTTACACTAAACAGGAAAGAGTTTATATGTTTGTCTGAGGGTGGCTGAGGGGGAAATGCCAATGAAATATGACTGTGGTAAATGCATTTGATGTAAAATCTCACGTTTCTTGTTTCTATTTATGCATCAGCGCTGTTCTCCAGGTGCCTGGCCCATTCTCAGGCGGACCAAAACCAGACTCCTTGTCATTTTCCAGAAGGCCCTTATTGGTTTCTTACCACTGCGTAGTAAAAATTCCACCCATCAATCGTTGCAACCGTCAATTTGACATGTTTCCGGATTAGAATATAGACCTGGTAGCACATGTGAATAGTTCATGCATTCTTCTCTCCTTTGATTCTTCTGTGGTTTGCTAATCTTGATGAGTGAGTCACTGAACCGATACAATGCGTCATGACAGAAAAGAGATTTGCAGCGGAAACACAAGAGCATGCAGACAAAAGAGCTACCACCAAGCCTCTGCCTGCACGAGGAAATACAACAACCATATAAAAACAAACACACAGCCCATTTGAGCCAAGACTTTGCATTTGGGTTGTTGGTCAATACTGACACATTAGAGAAGCAGGAACTGAATATGAAGTCACATGACTGGATCTGACTGGTGTTCAGAGCAGCCAAGGACAAGCGCTAACATTCTCCATCCATGTGAGGGCTCGTGTTTCCCCCCCAGCTCCCGTCTCACTGGAGAAAGCAGGTATTGGGTGGTGATCATGATATCACTTTGATACCGCCTCTAAATAAAGGAGTGATGTAATAGTGCACTGTGGCTGTGGAAGAAGACTCAAGACCAGACAATTATCCTCTATAAGATAATACTAGTCTCTATTATGGTGAGGAGCTTTCCCACATCCAAGAAAAAGGGAGAGCCTGTGAGTGCTTTCATGCGAAAGGTTCTCCAAAATAATTACATAAAGAAAGAATGGATTGCACTACAGATGGCTCTTTTTCTTAAAATTGCTCCTATAATCTGCTGCTTAAATGAGCAATTTGTAATCTGTTGTGTCCTGCTCACATCACCTGGGAAGCAGCAGGCTTCAGTGGAGACCTTACATATCTGTGGAGCCTTTCTGCCGTATTCTTCAGGCATATTTGTCATCTGCGACGACAGACAGAGCCCTAATCAGTCGGTAGCAGTGTTCGTGCTCACCTGAGGCAGGATGTGCTGCAGCTTGTCTGGTTGAGATGTACGCAAGAATGACTCACAGGTGATGTGAATACCGCGGTCTGCCCTCAAGTATTTCAGAATACACAAGAAAAACTTTTCTTGTGATCAATATCTAATACTGTTATTAGTACTGTTGGAACTAATGTGTAACTAATACTGTTACATGTGTGTGTGTGTGTGCGTGCGTGTGTGTGTGTGTGGTGTGTGTGTGTGTGTGTGTGTGTGAGTGTGTATATACACTGGTCATACTTTTACTTGCTGTTAGATGCTGAATACTGACTGTTGCATTTTCTTATACATTCTGTTAATTTTATTCATTTCTTGTGTAAAGGAAATAGAGTATTCTGGTATAAAGTATTCTGATTCAACCGGTGGTATCATTAACTGGGTTGACCTCATCCCCGCTTAACTCTGGCTAAGAGCACCTGGTCCTGGTGAGGTTTGTTGCACTCCAAGGCTGATTATGATCTCACCTCAACTGTTGATGCAGCTTTCTGAATCACTGGAGAGGAAAATGGGACTTAAACACAATGAAGCCCTTGGAACACATGCACTTCAGAGGGTTTTGTCCAGATCATTGTTGTCATGAGTGCTAGAGTAAAAGCATGTTGTGGAATTTTAACCTTTCGCGGGGGGGGGGGGGACTTGAGAATCTGATCAGACATGTAGGAGAGGAGAGTTGCATCACATTCATGGTTTAAGTCTGACACAGTAGAGGTGGCGCAGCAAAATGGCAGGCGCTGCCCTAACGCCTCCTCATCCTCTGGACCTGTCAGATTGCTGTTCCTGGGCAGCCTTAATCTTCCTCCTGTCCCTGTATTGTGTCAGGGTGTGAAAGAGGCTTCGGGATGTCTTCACCCTCAACGCATCCCTTTGACTGAAACTGGGACCTCCTGAGCCGGGTTTAACCCAGAGGGTCATCAGGTCCGTCTCCACGCACAAAAACAGCGCACGCTATTGCATTCAGGGCCGTCGTCCTGTTCCCAGTCAGGATCTTACAGAAGCAGAGCTGAGTGTCAGGTTCAGCTGTAGTATCACCTGTCAGGGTTTGGAATCACATCAAAGAGGGATAGTGAAAAGACTGAGATCCACACCCCGACTCCCAACAGTACAAAGAGGCAACGCAGCGTCCCCCCCGATCCTCCCCTGGGAGTTGTAATGGGAATGGTTGATAGCTCCGGTGGATGGCAGCCATTTGGACCCACTGGACGTACCGACAGCAGTGGATAACTCGCAGCTGCCCGTGAGGAACAAAGACAGACAATTGTCAACCAACAGCAGTAACTTGAAGGTCCCATGTGATGTCAAAAATGGAATACCTGCATCCTTTTATTCAGATAATGGACTCCCGTGCACTCAACACCCACCTTTAGCCTCTCCTTGTCTGGGAGTCTGGTGTTATCCTGTCTGCTGCATCATGACCAAATATTCCCCTCCTCCCCATCAGGAAAACAAGAGAAAATTGAATTATGACCGATCTGCTGCCCAATTTATCTCAAATCCTCCACGATGCAGATCTAATTTCAACCTCTTAGTACCACAAACAGGAAGAAGAAGCCAGTCGATAAACAGTCCATGGTCAGTGTTGGAGGCAGTGAAGTGGTGGTGGTGCTGGGGCGGACGGACGAAAGACAGTTTGGTGACACAGTAGAAAAAGAAAAGAGGATTGTCATTATCATGTGCTCTGTCCATCACTCACTCCATCAGCCTCTGGCCTTTAATTACCTGGAATAACGATTACGACATCAGACGGGCAAATTAAAAATACTCAAAAAAACACCTAATGTGATCCAGACTGTTTAACATAGGTCTAACAATAATTATAAAAATGATTATAAGAGGTAGAATGTGGGTGACTGATGACCATAGCATCAATGAGCCAACTCAACACAATGTTCTGAGTAGATTGGACCGACTGCAGGCTAAATTCTGTGATATTTGATAGAAAGTTTAAGGAGGGTACAACGGTTCCAGGCTGCGCTTTAAAAAATGAACTAATAAAATGAAAATTATCAAGAGACTGATGCTTTTTCTCTCTAAATTGAGTCACTGATGAGTATTATTAGGACTAAAGAAAGTGGCCGAGAGAGAATAAGAGAACCAGATGGCAAGAGGAAGCACTCTGGGAAACCTCTTATCTAATCTTCCAAATGGATGGCTGACGGAATCAGCATGTCACAGACAAAATAATGACCAGCGTTGTAATTAGGCTGTCTTAACCGCTTTGAATCTTAATGGAATTAATTGGTGAATAAGCCCAACCACATACAGTGATATAGGTATTACTCATACGAGGACCGATAAGATCTGATTAGATTTTCTTTTTTTCCATTTCAGTGGAACATAACAGTGTTACAACAGAAACGACGTTACAGCTCCAGATGCACAATAGATTCAGAACCATGCAATGTTTTTCCTTGTTGGGGAGAGTTGTGATGAAGCACGTCCACAAACAATGCAGCAAAGCTGGAAGTGGTTGGCTTTTTTCACATATTGCAAAGATTTTGCCCCCAGTTTGCAGAATTAGTGGGAACTTCTAGTATTACAGGTGCAGAGCAGTGTTCTCAGGAGTCTGCAATTCACCAGAGAAATCGAATTACTCCCCAGAGAAACTGTAGATGGCCGGAGATGTTTTTATTGAGGTTCCATCAAAACAAGAGGAGAGGAGAAGATGGAAGATGGAACATTATTTAACATTTATAGTGTTTTTATAGCGGAGCCACGTGTGTTGTGATTAATATCTAATTACTGAATACTGCCCTAAAACATCAAGTAACCTATCAACCATTCAATGTGCTGATTGACCTCAGTCATTTTTATATTTTCAAATTTTTCAAAATAACCTCGGTAATTTATCTACATTCCTAGCATTTGCACAGTGCCAAACATGCGCTCGCATTTGCGTGTCTGCATGTCTAGACAGCATCAGCATCAGCCTGGAGCCACTCAGGGCCTGAGTGGAGGACTTGAGGGGAGGAGAAGAGGCCGGGGACCTGATAATGTCCTTTAACCAGGTAAATATTGCAGAAATGCACATTTATATCACATCAACACACACAAACAGAATGAATGGAAGACCTCGTGCACTCTGCTCTGTCTCACCTGTCTCGATCTTCACTCAACTTTGTTCAGAGGAGCAGCTTAAACTTTTCCTGCTTTAGTTTAGATGGAATTATGCAGCAGTGCATGTGGCCAGTGGTGGTGACAAAGGGGAATAGTTGGGGTCAGATCCCAGATTGGACCCTTCCTGACCCCTCAAACACACCACACGGGGGACTTTGAGTGGATCCAATAAAGCCCGCTGAGCTTTTCAGCATCTTGTAAAAATCAACATGCCGTCACTCATATTTCCTGCCGTCCTCTCTCCTCCGCCTCCTTCTTCTCCCCTTGCTGCCCCTCAGAGACCTTTTCCTGAAAAGAATTTTAGGGGTTAAAAAATAATAATAATAAATTACAAAAGTTCTATTTTCTTACAGAATCTCAGTTTCAGTCAAAAAATAACTGACAAATAAAAACTCTGGTACGAGCGGCCACATATGGATGTCGTCACCTGTGACATTTTGACCTGAGATCAAAAAGGAGTCAGAACTGCATTTGGGTAATCTGATTACAGGATAGATGAGGGTTTTTTTAAACAGCCAGAAGAAATCGTGAGTGAACTGACGGAAAAATAACCAGAGGTTAAAGGAGCGCGCAGGAAGATACATTATACCATTGATTTTTAAATCTCTGCAACATTTATGACTTGTTGGAAGTTGGATCCTGATGCCGCTTTTGGTCTGTGTGTGTGTGTGTGTGTGTGTGTGTGTGTGTGTGTGTGTGTGTGTGTGAGGTTGACATTTTGACACGTAACCTAGAACAAAATCTTACGTCCCCATAATCGTCCAGCAACCTTTTTTTCTATAAGCTCATAGACAAAATCCATTTCAGCTTGTGTACTTTTTAAAAAAATTGTCTGAAAACAGAAGAAAATACAGCTTTGCCATTGACTCTTAACAACTGAAAGATGTCATAGTGATAGTATCACAAGTGTTTAGTTAGAAACACTGCGTTTACATTGTTTTCCAAACTATACAGAGAAATACTGTAGTATGATTTTGTTTTTAAAAAAACAACTCTAAAGTTTCTATATTTTGGCCTAATCACGTTATCACACACAGACATTCTCTTTGCAAGACAGACCATATGAAATTGGATCTGTTGACTACTCCTCTCATAAATTACCTGGATTGTTAAGAAGGCTGCGGATGAATAGCTGATTGTTCCTGAACATGGACTTGAATCCTTCCTGTGTCTCATGTGATGATGACTCGTTGCTGATGTCTTCTTTAGGTTGCTGTTAGAGACATTAGAATTTTGATTCCGCAGAAAAAACACTGCAAAAGGATATTTGCTCTCCTCTGAACTGCTGTTACTGGCTGCTGCTTTCATTCTATTTTTCTTTGTCCTGTCCTGTCCTGTCCTGTCCTGTCCTGTCCTGTGCTGTCCTGTCCTGTCCTGTCCTGTCCTGCAGCTGGACATGCAGCGTTAGTGTGACTATGTCTTGTGTGTTGAACACCTCTGCTCAGTGATGAACTCAATTTGTGTGGCATTAATCCCAGAATTACGTAATCTGTTACGTCGTTGTAGTATTTAATCATATAAATAATCAAAAATCATGAATACAGTGATTGTGATTAAAACCCTAAAGTGTACGTCGATCTTATGACGCCCCCTACTGTTGAAGAGGTTTATTCACTTTCTAATGGACAGTTCAGAGGACAGGTTACCGTTGAAGAATAGTCCAGTTTAGTCCTGGATGAAACAGTATTCTGAATAAAATGGTAACATTCAGTAGTAAACTGGCTAAAGAGTCCAAGAGGGTGATCTTGTTTTACACTGGATTTATCGATCTCAGCATCGATCTAGTCCTAATTTCACACATTAGCAGTGTCAGGTTAGACGATATGATCAGAACAGGATATGAAAAGAGTGGATCGGATTAGAACACGGTTATTCATTCCATTACCACCTGTGGAGCCACATCTGGTCCGGGTCATCATCTCCACAACATATACCATGTCTTCAGAAATAACTGTAATGTCAAACACATTTTAAGTGCATTATTGTCCAGGACATTAGGACATCGGTCAAAGAGAATTGACACAAAAACAATGGAAGACTCCAGATAAAATCCAGACATTGTGCCTTCAACAGTATTAATTTGTTTAATCGTGATTTCTATTGTGTTTCACACTCTGCAATATTGTTTAAATGCTAACGGCGTCACGACCGACACCTTCATTATGAAGACCCCGCCCTCAGTATCACACCTTCATTATGAAGACCCCGCCCACGTCAGAGGTACCACTGAAAACCAACGCGGCTGCTACGTATCGTACCGTAATATACCGTACTGTACCGTACTGTACCGTTCCGTACTGTACCGTACTGTACCGTACCGTACTGTACCGTACTGTACCGTTCCGTACTGTACCGTACCGTACTGTACCGTACTGTACGTACCGTACTGTACCGTTCCGTACTGTACTGCGTCGACATGTAGATGAAAGCGGCTAAAACTTTTTCTTTCTTCTTTCCTTTACATAAAGTATGTTGACTTAAGAACATGGACACAGGATGGCAGTATTACACCACCCTGATCCATTATGTGAGCCCAGGGTACTGTCCATGTGAGTGAGTGAGTGAGTGAGTGAGTGAGTGAGTGATGAGTGAGTGAGTGAGTGAGTGAGTGAGGAGTGAGTGAGTGAGTGAGTGAGTGAGTGAGTGAGTGAGTTGTAAGCAATTGCCTGCATAGACTGCAGCTTTGCTGTTGGAGCAGCTCAGTGTGTCTCCCAATACTGAAGGTGGACGCTGCTGTCCAACATGGACCTCCACAGCGACACACACCACACATGAGAGAAGACGGAGCTTCCTAGGGCATTCTGTGCAACATGGAGATGTTTGTCAAGCAGTGGTTTGCCTCAATTCTTCTGAAAGGAATGTTTTATTTGGTAAGTTTTTCAAAAATGAGTTCTTAAAGCCTCGTCAAAATTTTGACACAGATCGCTTGTGCTGTAGTTCCTCAGTGATGCTGCAAATTCACTCTTATTTTGTTGGGGAAATTAATGTGACAACCTTTCCCCTGTATTTGTAATGTGTTTTTGATTGTGTCCAATTTTCTCCCATTTTCATCTTCAGTTCATTTACACTGAGCATGGTGGTAATTTCACCCGTGGCAACAGAGCATTGCCTGGAAACAACCAGGATCCTTCCACACTGAAAATTCTGTCTCAGACTAGGAGTTTTATTCAGAACACTAAACCTGCCGTCAAACATTTCCTCAAGCAGGGATTTGTGGAAATACCTGGAGGAGATTCACAGTCACACTCGGACACCTCGTCAAACATAAAGCTTCAGCCTGTCACCAAAGTCCACAGAACGTCTACGTTCTCCAGGACATTCATTTGGGGGGACTTTTACTCTAACATCAAAACTGTCAAACTAAACTTGCTGATCATGGGCAAAATAGTGGATCACGGGAACGGATCCCTCGGAGTCTACTTCCGTCACAACACCACAGGCATGGGAAACGTGTCCGTCAGTCTTGTCCCACCAATGAAAGGAGTGGAGTTTGACCTGGAGCGTCAGAGCGTGCTCAACCCCAAAGACTCCAAGACCTTTAACTGCAGGGTGGACCATGAGAAAACCGAGCGCAACAGGAAGGTGATGCTGTGCAACTACGACCCATCCAAGACCTGTGCCCAGGAGCAGACTCAGAGCCTCGTCACCTGGCTGTGCTCTAAACCCTTCCGGGTCATCTGTGTCTATGTGTCTTTCTACAGCACAGACTACAGGATGGTTCAAAAGGTGTGTCCAGACTACAGCTCCCAGGATGCTTCAGTGCACCTACCCAGAGGTTAAACAGAGGTCAACATATGACAGAAAGTCAAGGTTTTAGAACCTGTTGTAGATTTCCCACATGAGGCGGCTTTTGGTATTCCATATTTTTAAGTGTTGGTGCATGATGAAAACATTAGTGAAAGCACTGTAAGCTTTGGAAATATGACTGTTGTGGAGCAACCGCAGTAAACACTTTCATTTTAGTGTCAAGTGATGTTTACAAAAATAAAGAATATCCATCAAACATAAAGTGTGTCTACCTGCTACTTTTAAGTACTAAAGATCGTATTATGGACGGGATTGTGGCCAATGCAATTTCTTGCATCATTGATTGCAATAAATTTGGAGAAAATCTGCAGGTAAATTAACTTTTGTCCCACATGTGTAGTTCGTGAAACGTATGAAGTCCCCCTGAACAGCTGTGAATGTCCCATTCCAAATGTTTCTGATACATGAAAAAAAATTGGTTATTTTATCACAGAGAGGAAAAAATACCAATTTCCACAAATGAACAGTGATCTTATTTTTCTGTGTACGTCCAGTGTGGTGTCACACTAGCATCCAAAAAGCAGAAGGACTCCAACATGGACACATAAATGTACTCAGACAACATCTGCATTGCATTCAATACAAAATAGCTGTGGTTTATTCTTTTGGGAACAAAAAATGGCAACAACTAAGTGTCAGTTCTCATAACCAGCAATATCTACAGGAAAGAAACAATGACGGTTCTTTAGATCAATTACGTTTCCAACAGGTTCAAACGATAACCTCAAATGTATTTCATACAGTTGTTGTTTTTTGTCATTGTGTGCATTTTCACCCCACCTTTGAACATTAAAACGTGTTCATTTCAACTTACTTTCGGCTTTCATACTTCTTTAAAAAAAAAAAAGAAGCCTTTTCCCCTTTATTTCATGACTGAAAATGCTTTTTGTTGACATAGCTTCAAAAACACTTGTGTCTGTACAAATTCAAATGGGAAAAAAACTCATAAAAACATTAACATGCCCAAATTTGTCACTGAAAGAATTTCTTGACCTTTTTTCTCCATTGTTAGTCTCCTGGTGGCTTCGTCTTTAGACACCACGGGATGTAATTTTCCCTTATGGGTTACCGGGACAAATTTATACATAAAATGCTATTTTCCCAAGAATGACATCAAGTTGTAATTTGCTATTTTGTGTTTCCTCTCCATTTCCCTGGCTATTAAAAAAATAAAATGAAATGGATGCAGATGAAGCAGATTTCTATGCCAGTACAAATGTACTGTTTTTGTCACAATCATCTTAAAGGGAACTTGTTGATGTTGGTGGTGGTCCAGCTGGGTCTTTAATCCATGAAGCTCGCTTCAATGTGTGCTTGCCTACAGTATTTCTACTCGACTGCTGGTCAGAGTTTGATGGGTGACCTGTAACTTTAGTGCAAAGTCTTCCAAAGTTTCTTTGGGAGAATAATTTTGATGATTTTTGTCCCATATCTGCTTTTTTAAAACTAGCCCTTAGTTGTCTTTCTTGGGGGAGGGTTTACCTTTCTGGAATCCCCAACAGGCCCATGTGTTCATGTGTTTAAGGGCAGACCCACCTGATCTACTCTAAATGCTAGAAGAAGAGCAAAGAAGCCTTGTGAACAAACACAGACTCTTTATCTAGACCTCCAAATTTCTGGACCCTTGGCTCTTTTTGAGGGTGTCGTGTCCATGTTCTCCCTTCCAAATGGATTTCTGAGAAAGAACTAACGGGATGTCGAAGGATTTTACCTCACACATGGAAAAGAGCACAACGTCAGACCTCATAATGCCAGGACTGAGGAGAAGAAAGGGGTTGGTTGTGATTTCCTTGTAAACAACAACATCCACTTCACAAGCCCACCTGCCCCACTCTTCCACTTCCTCCTCTTCCGGTGACATCGTCATTTTCCCTCACAGTTCACGAAGAGCAAATACAGCAGGAATGGATGGGGCTGAAGTGCCTTGGGGCAGGATGTAGGTAAGTGTAGTAGGTAACAGCAAGGGGAGTATTTGTCCTGTGTGTCAGGGGTGAAAAATTGTGGTTTGTTGTGTGTGAATGCTTGTGAGTGCGTATGAGTGGAGATGCCCAAAAGTGAGGCTGTTAGGATTGTTTGAGGCGCTTGCGTGGGGGTCCAAGAAAAGGGCACTGGGCTGAAGCCAGAGAGCGGTAAGCTTCGGCCACCAGGTGTGGGTGAGACGCCACCATGGACTTCCAACCGGCTGTTTCCATCACTTCTGCAGCATGGCTGGATGGCACAAGATGAGAAAAACAACAAAACATGAGTCTGAGGAGCAGCTTGTATGAAGAAATACATTTGTTTCTGCAGCAGGAGAACAACTGGATTGCCTAAAACTGCTGATAACATGTCATAGCACAATGTCCCTGCACACCGACAGGGAGACCCCCAGCAGGTGGAGGGTTCACTGGGCTATAAAGGGGTGTTGAGCGTTGCTTTGAACCATGCGACAGACAAAAACAACTATTTCTTTTCTGTCATAGAAATATTCTTGACCTACGCACCAGCTTAAAAGGTTTTGGGAGACCTCTGAGTTTACAGCAAGGATGAAACGTATGAAAGCAAGTGGCCAGAGTTGCCCCAGTATTAGGCACTGGGTAGCTGAATGGTCCAGCAGCCGTTTCCTCCTTATAACCATCAACCTAACAGTAACTGGCACCATCTGCTCTAACAGAATACACTCTCACGCCAATATCTGCATGAGATATTTACTGAGTCAGCACAGTTCCATCTTGTGAGAAGTCAGGTTGCCCTGCTCTTCCAAACACCCTCAACGCGTGGCAGCCAAATAAGGCCACGGGTGAAACGACGCTGCTAACACCAGAAAATGAGAGGATGAAATGTTCAGCGGACCCGTGACATCCCGCAGCCTCTGAGAAAGGCGGGAGAGATGTAACGCGAGTGGTGACGAGCTAGCAGAGTTTGAACTCACTAGTTGATGAAGTCCACGGCCTGTGTTTTGAGCTGGTCGGCGCTGTGCAAGTCAGCCAGAATGAGAATCTCAGCAGCATTTTCCACAGACAGGCTGGTGCATAGGGCGTCCTCACACATGACCTTCAGTCTCTCCAGAGCATACTGAAAACCAAGCAACACCTCATGAGTGCGCTCCTTATCTTCGATGTTCAGGCAGTATTTGGAAACAGCAGCTTCCAGTGATACCATGATGTCGCACTGATAATGACAACTACAAATGAAATCAAACTGAAATATATTACTTTGTCAGCTGCAGCCAACAGGTCGTCGGCCATCTTGTCCAGATTGGGAGCTTTGTCGGTGTAGATGAAGCACATCATTTCCTTGAAAACCTCTGGCTCCACATCATTGATCTCCACACGGTTCTGAGAGAAAGAGACAAGAAATAAAGCAACAAACAGATTTTTGTGCATTTTTTATTAGTCTAAATAGGACTGCACCTCTTCCACAGCGTTGAAGAATGCAAATGAGACTAAGCCGCATGAAGCCGTGACATTGGCCCAAAGGCTCCAAATGCAGAGAAAGTGACCAATATTTATTTATTACACTGACTTACTCAGCGCCCACTCAAGAATAAGGCTTATTCTTGAACAGGCTTTAGTTTTAGCAACTTTCTGTGCCAACATGCCATTTTCTGTCCATTACAAAGTGATTGTAGCATAAAATCTGTAACAGTCTGCGTTTAAAAATGTGCAGCTTGTCTTGTAATTTTATTTCTTATGGCCATATCATTTGGAGGGGAGAACGAGAGAAGCAATTTTGTGCTTCTGCAGCCTTGTCAGTGAAGAATGAATTCTGACCCTCAAGTACGGCTGCACAATTTCATTTTCAGGTGCACTATCATTCAGTTTCACCAAACAGCCCTGTGCCCTGCACGCCATTTGACAGAATGCAATTCTTTACTCATTTTAACACCTCAGAGTGTCAAGAAAATAAATGAGCAGCAGAACCACAAAGAAGGAAATCCAATTTATTCTTAGGAATAAGAATGGGTTGGGTCCTTGGACTCACCTTTTTGCTTTCCTCCATCTCATGCTCGAACATGGCGCTGAATACAGGAGAACGAGCTGGGAGGAGTAAAACGGGAGAACATTAACACAGAAGCAAATAGATCCGACAATAAAGCAGCACAGTAAATATACCCTCAATCGCTTGCACCAAAACTCAAACAGCTACAACTGCAACAACTCATTGCCAGAAACAGAAACACCCTTTGCTCCTCCCCCTCAGGGAGGAGGCCATGGACTGAACTGCTATTTCTGCTTATTTATTATGTAAAATTGTTTATTTTCTTAAAAAACTCATATGGCTTTTAAGCCGCACCAGGAAAGCGGGCTTTCATGTCATCTCATGTGAGTCTGGGACAAAAAAAAAGCCTTGGAAAACACGGAGGATAGACGGGGAGTGCCCAGTGCTGTCTGTACCTGCCAGGATGGCTTTGTGGGCTTGGAACTCCTGGCCGGCCACACACAGTGAACAGTCTGTGAAGCGAGAGTTCTCCCACAGGCCTCCCAGCTCATCTGCTAGCCGGCAGTCGGGCACCTTCACCATATTCATGGTGTTCTGTCCGGATATGTTAACAGAATCCTGCACCACACTTACCTGAGAGAAAGCAAATGAAGAAAAGTGATTTTAAACAGAAGCACAAAAGAAACAGTATATAACAAGGAAGAGCAGTGTACCTCACAAAAAAGCGTTAGCTTATCATCAGGTAGGAGGCCATTGGCCTCTTCTAGGAGGAAGTCTCTCCGGATGAACTTTTTGAAGCCCCAGTCTTTTCCCTGAACAAAACGATAAGCTCTCTGGCTTTCTGCACACAGGAAGATCAGATGGAGCTCACACACAGGAAGAACCAAACAACGGCATGATGGCAAAATAGTGCAGCTAGAGGAGGAAGCGTTGAAGGCTTTGGATGATTTACACCACCCAAAAGACTCACCCATGGCTTTGGTCTCCTCTCCCTTGGCATTGAGGATGGAGAACTTGAACTTGGCACGCACCTCTGCCTTTGGACAGCTGACCAGCAGCAGGTAGAGAGACAGGTAGTCTTTACTCTCCTCATCCAGACCTTTAGGATTCACTCGCAAACACCTGATGGTGGAGGGGACAGCCCACAAGAAGTTAAACTACGTGGGAAGTTTCACTTCTGGGAGAAACTAGTCACGCTCTTGTCAGTTTTACCAACTTCTTTTTTGGTGCACTTCTGCAATCTTATTATGATGACAATAACGCCACCTCATAGTTTAATGGCCCGTATGCTGCGATGCTATCACATATCCTTGAAGTCTACTTGATATTAACTATCAAACCCCTTCTAAATTTAAGACTTATTCAATATGTAACTCAGAAAACACAGAGAGGGACAACTACTGATGTTAACACGGCACTGAGCTCTCATCTACACACCACTTTAGCTTGTCGTTGGCCCCAGAGGAGAAGGTGGAGCTCTTGATTACTTCTCCCATCTCCTCACGACAGAAGCTGAAGTTGTTGATAGTCCACATATAAGAGAACTTCACCACTTTGATCTGGCAAGGAAACAAGACGATGATGGTTAAACAGTAACTGTCCTATAAGGCCAACGCGAGGTGAAAAACTGCATGTAGATGTTTACCTGTGTGTAACACCAGCTTTCGGCCACAGGCCCACTGGACATTTCCGCAGAGGGGGGGGGACTCGGGACTCTTGCCATTGCCAGCGTGACAGAAGGCGTCGGGGGCGAGGGGGTCGGGAGGAGGAACCTGTGACTTTTACTTGTCAGTGTTCCCTGACATCCATCTGCATCAGTGCACGGTGAATGGAAGCAGTTTGCCCCCTGCAAAGAGACAAAACGAGTGTGATCGGTGCAGTTCGGAAGCCATTCGTCTCAATTCGATATGTAAAAGTTACACGCTCACAAAGATGCATGAACCAAAGCACTTTAAAAAAAAAAAAAAAAGTAAGCATCATTTAGTTGGTACAGTCGTCCCCGACCTGCACCAGAACAGCAAAAGATTGATGGCCTGTGCCCGAGATCAATATCTGCTGCAATCGCAATTAAGTTTAAAAAAAAAAAAAAGTGTTAATAAATAAAACGGCCTCCCTGGACTACGGTGGGAGCTGGGGCCACTAGGCAGCTCCAGAGGCCGGCAGGAAGTGTGGGGAGAGGGCGGCTATACGCAGGCCGCTTCATTCTAAACAACAACCAGACACACTTGGATGGACTGATCAGCTATGAGCTGAAAACGTGCACAGTACACGTCCCAACCCTGCAGTAACATCCACTTCTTGGGTGTTTTTTGGGTTTTTCTTTTTAAATGTATTCCAATAAACATAGCAAGTCTGACTGAGGTAATGATTAACTATGAAACGTTGAAACGTGTGAATGTTTCAGCCCACAGTCTAAAACAGGGTGACAGATCATTGTGACATCTGTGTTGTCGGTCGGATGAGAATATGGAATTTGACCGCACTTATATTATCCTCTGTGGTATCTTTTACATTATGTAATTATCTGCACAGAAAACCTTCAGGAGTTGGCGAGGATGTTCTGGAAGATTAGATAAGTGGATCACATGATAGAGTGATTAGGAATAAAAGCTGTTTGCAGCACCTGCGGTTCCTAACGACAGCAGTTTGATGAATATGTGAGCCAGGAGGTTTGATCAGATGGGATCTTGCTGGAATAGGATTATTTTGTGATAGTGAAAGGCATCACAGCTCAGCTGGCACAGAAAAGATGGTCCGAGGCTGCACTCGGAAGGAAAAAACACCCAATCTTCCGAGTCTGAGACAGTGGAAAGTGCTACAAATGGAGGAGGGCGGGGATTAAAGAAGGGTGCGCGCAGAAGGAAAAATTGGACCTAAAGTGATAGAGGAGCCAGAAGAGATAAATTACCACAGAAATTGGTTGGATGGAGACAAAAGAGAATGAAATTGGGGCGTGAGAGAGAACTTCAGGACAATTTCAGGGCGAAGCAGATTCGTGCTGCTGACACACAGGAAACTTTAACACAACCTTCAAATCTGTGCGCTCCATCCGGGGTCTCAGATGTGCCAAAAGCTTTGGCACATTCTCATTCAAACTCCTCTACGTGTTAAATCTGTTGGCATAAAAACGGAACTGCCCGGAAAACATCTGATGGCACGCCGGCTCGGGCTGATGATTCAGAAACGGGATGAGAACTGCGACATTCCGTTGGAAAATCGCACCCTTGCGTGTTTAAAGGAGTTCACCAACTATTTAAAACACAATTCCATCTTCAAGACTAAAGTGTGTCAGTACACTTCGGGTGGTTTTGTGGCCACAACAGGATAGATATCCAATTAAACCCATCAGAGGATCAGCAGACTGTGGTTCAGGAAGCTTTCAGACGGCTGCAGCTGGGGTCAGTCGATGAGTTGAAACACATGGCTGAAAAAAGGAGGATTCGCTCTCTGCCCGAAACCAAAAACTGACTACATGGGTCCATTTCAGACAGCAGTAACCAAAGGGGATAAACGGAGCGCCCACTGCTGAGGCGTCTGGGAACGCCGTGTCTGTTCCCAAAGCTTTGGTGGTTGAGGGGTGCAGTAAGACCCAGGCTAGCCTTAAAAGTCTAATTGGTACAGGGAGCAGAGATCGATTGCTCTGCTGCACGTCGGGCGCGTGTGGGAGCGATTCCATATTCTGCCCCTGGTCATTGTGCCCCCCCCTCGCCTAAAAACTCAATCTCAGAGAGGTATGAACTATTGATTTTGCTACAGCAGCCAGCTTGCTTAGCTCTCATCCCTGACTTTGTGGAGACCCACAATTACACCGAGAGGGATTTGATGGCCAAACCCACCCCCCAAAAAATCCAGGCTTTGTCCTCTGTCCGTATTTCCTCACTAAAACTCCCCCACCTCGCTCCCCACTAGGCAGGAGAGGTTAATGGGGAGGGACTTCAATGCATATGTAATGTGTGGAGCCCCCTGTGTCACCTCTAGGGCAGATGTTCCTGCAGGCTGCAGAGCACTGCAGCATAGAGAGGAGCAGCATTTGGCACAAGTCACCTTGTTTTTTAACTCCTTCTTGATTCAACACATCGTTATGAATATACAAAGTGTCTCTTAATGAAGTTGAACCAAACTACGTGCAGGTGTTGATTTATGCCTTTGTAAAAAAAGACTGATTTGCATTGTTGCTGCAGCCAGATGCTACCGCGTCTTTCTTCAAACCACTTCTAACAAGGCAAAATTGTGTTTGCTGTAGCATTTAGATGCCTTTTATTTGACACGTGCCCGACTCCTGCACCTACCCTACACAAAAGACAAGCTAATAATCACAAACGTACAGCAAATTTCAAAAAGAATCAAAAGAGAGGCTGAGCAAAGAAGGCAAAACCTACCAAACTCAACTTAAATTTGGTCATTTTAAGACTCGAGGACATGGTGATTGTGTTGTGTATGTGGAATAAGGTGGAATTCTGCCTTATAAATAAGGACTACAGTACAGTACAAAAAGCCTTTCACAACATTTTTCTCATAAAAACTAAAGTCAACACATAAATAAAGGATTTAGCAATCACAGTAATTTAAAAAAAATCAAATAACCCAGTTAAAAAGCAACTACAGATGAGAAAAACTACCACCTGTGGCTGCTCTTCAGCAGGAATTAACACACATCTGTAAACGCCACCGTGGAAGCAGAACAAGAAAACTGGTAAAGTAAAACTCCAGCACCTGTATAATTAGTAAGTAAATAGTTAACCAGTAAAACAAGCCATTTAAGAAGTTTTCTCAAGCCACTGTTTTATAGTGAACGTGAGGGGGGCTGAGCTGCTGCTGTCAGGAATGCACATGTTCACATGATCTGAGCCACATAAAGAGGAAAAAGGTTTAAAACTTAATTTTAAAAACTCATCTGGGCTTCCTTAATATTTAAGACGCGTCTCCTCCTGTCAAAGGCGCTTCTTTAGCTCTGAGCTACCTGGAGGGACTCGCTCTCCTTTAAGCCATCGCTTCTGGCCAAATAACTGTCCCTTGTTCTTTAAGTGCAACTGGACGCCGAGTCCTGTCCTCAGGAGTGTCTCCACTGTCCATCTGGTCCCACCTATGGACAGATCTGTACATTCTTTACGAAGCTGAGCAGCATAAACCAGGTGATGCTGGGGTGGGGGTGGACAGTCTCTGGGTGTGTTAGCAGGTTCAAAAAGGCTGACAACCAGGAGGGTCCAATATTTAAATAATACAAATGACAACGACAGTAAACCAGTACAGCATCTCACTCTGGGACTGGAACCAGTTCATTCAGAACTGAAGGTGTCTTTGGGAAAACTAAAGGAAGTCCAGGTGGGTTTTTAAGCCAAGTGTTCTTGGACCTGGGCGACACCGAACATTCGCCGACAGCCTGAAATTAAGGTTTTTGTTCTCCGTCCCGTAAAACCTGGATCCTCACACCGATTATGATGCACCGTCGACCCGAAACCAGCGCTTCACCCCCGGTTGGAACCAAAATAACGCAAAGACATCCATCCTTCCAACCAAAGCACATGAAATGACACATGATCAATTAGCTCCTTTGTGAGCATTTGAAAGGATCGAGCCTGGACACTATGACCATCCCAATCGCTGCCTGAATATACTGTATATGTCTTCCATGGATATTAACATCACACATTATGACTACAATTGCCCCAACATAAGATTTTGAGTAGGCGTCGACAGTCGCGGATAAATCACATAATAACATGGACAGAAAATTGTGTGACTCACTTTTCTATTCAAGTCTTATGGAAGCTAGATGAGACGTTTGGTGTGTTGATGGTAAAGAGGGAAAATTGTGCCATAAATAAAACAATCATGCGATAGCATGCAGGCTAGTTGTGGAAGCTAGGCTGGTTAGCGTGATTAATGTAGCAACAGCAGACAAAAAGCTCAGCAAGTGCTGGCAGAAACGGGACATATCTGCCTTACAGGTTGAATTATAAGACTTTTGTCCGTTCATTCGTGCCCTATCGATTCGGTCTTACCCAATAGTTTGGTAGAATTATAACGGTAGTTGTCCGAGATCTCCTGTTGTTGTTTGCTAGCAAGTTTGCAATCTCAGGAATGGAGCGACCTGCGCGGCGAACAGTGACACCTCCCGACCCGGAGGATCCAGAGCCTGAGAAAAAGCTCCACTCCGGAGGAAAAGAGCCTTCATGCAGATCAGGAGCGCTTGTTAAACACTAATTTACTTCATCTTTAACGTCGCTCCGCTTGAGCCACAGTTTAAGATATGCGATTCACGTTAACACAAACAAATCCAATTAAAATGGATTCACCCTAAAGGTGTCCCAGACAGAATTTGCTTATTTATCTTTATGTTATCGCACATTACTGAAACTACAGCATTTCTTATTTACTAAAAATAAAAAAATAATGTCGCTTCTGTATCATCCCATTCTAAGCCGATCTATTAAGGAGCTTTTGAACTGGAGCTCGTTACATTTTTTAAATCAATTTAATATAAAAAAACTGGAACCATGATGGAAAAATTGGTTTATTTACAAGTCAACACACTTTAAAATGTTCCAATTTATGCATACAAAGACAAATAAAGAAAGTAGCCAAAGTTTATTGTAGTAAACATCTTGACAGCTGGTTAAATTCCATGATCATTTCTTTGCTCTGAATGCTGATCAATAACCAATAACATATTAGTTACATGTAAGAAGCCCTATTATTATCTATTTATGTATGTACACAAATAATTACATTGAGATTATGACAGGCTATGTCACATCTAAACCAATATTAGTGCAGAAATCCAAGCGACGTTAAGATTTCTCATCACTTTTTAGGTATAACAACATTTCCACTCGTCGCAATTGGGATCAGGAGCTTGCGTTGTTCCAAGCGAAGATATTTTTCAATAAGCACCTCCACTGGCACCTTGTCACTCACATGACCTTGCCTGCAGAATAAAGCACACACACACACATCAGCTCAGTCCATTTTCTTTATCACCTCCAACGTGTTTCACAGGGACAGGGACAGAAAAGAAAATCACACTCAAGGCTGCCATCTAAAGGCCAGCATGGCTGTACTGGATCTGTCCGCTCTGGCAGGTTTGGATCACATTATTCAGTTTTATACTGTGCTTCTTTCCATTTCTCCACAGGTGGTGTCTCAGGATTGTGTGTAAATTGAAGCTGCAACACTCCTGGATTTATGGATTCAATGTCCGGATCTGTTCCGGCTTCATTCAGAGATTGGTTTTCAGAAGTAATGAGCATTTTAGGACTCCTGGTTCAGTAATAACTGTTGAGATTATACGATTATTAACACAAACCATGTTTGTTATAAAACTTTAGTCCACGTTGGAAAAAGAACTACAGATTTCTGCCACCGGCCACAATCACATTACACTCAGAAGGATAAATATTTAAACATGTGACACATTTTTTACTATTTGGTCTTAGACAAACGTAACAAAAATATTCTGCAAGATCTGCAAGATTCCTTCAGTTCTGAAAAAAGCTGGTTCAGAGAGGCGACAAGGTGCAAATGTTTCTGCTGGCTCGAGAGAATATCCAGCGTACAGGTGAGTAGAGCTACAGCTGTGCCAGCGTTGGGTCTCTCCTGACCATCAACCTTAAGACTACGAACAACAATGTGAGGGAAAACACACATAAAGCCCACCTACCTTTTCAAAAGAAGCTTAGCATCTTCAACATCTATGGTTTTTCTCTTTGCATGAGCAGCATATGTCTCTAAATCCTCTGCAAGCCTCTCAAAGAACTTATCCATTCTGCCAGGTAAGAAGAGTTGATGATGTCACGTTCATTCCCATCTCCAATGTCCACAGTAAACAGGGAAGGTGATTGTAACTTACACTTCATTTAGGACAGGATACACATCAGCAGAGACTTTGGTTTTGGCAAAATGCTTGAAAACATTCATGAGGTAAGACTTTGGAAGGCCTTCCTGCCTTTTCCTGGGCCGTGGCGGCTTTCTGACCTGCTTTGATTTAGCAGGGGAGCTTTTACTGGGACCACTGGAACAAAAACCAAAGCTGCCAATAAGATTAAAGATAATTCAGTCACCTAACTTTGGTCGGGGCTTTCAAGCCCATTCTTAAGTGAATGCTTTCTCAGTCTATTTATAACAGCGTACATAGAATCTAAATCTAAACGATCACATTTTTACTCCACCCCTGAATGTTCAATCTCCCAGCTATAATTTGTGACTGAAAATCTGCAGCAGTGAGAAACACGAGCAACTGTTAAAATCCAGGAAGTTTGGGATGTAAAATATGTTTATAGCACAACCTGGTAAACGACTGTAAAAATAACCGCACATACTGTATTTATTAAGTTATTATCCTCACTTGCTGCTTCTTTTGCACTTCTGGTTAGATGCTAAACTGCATTTTGTTGCTCTGTACCTGTACATGTGCAATAACAATAAAGTTGAATCTAATCTAATGTAGCTCACCTGGGCTGAACATTGTGATCAAAAGGTTGGGAAAACACTCTTTTCTTTCTGACAAAGGCTGGAGTCTTGCTGGGGACGTCTGAAGATTTCACAAAAGGTCACATTTTATAACTGATCCCTTTTACCCAAATAAACATTTTGCTTTTAAAAACAGACACTAACCTTCCCTCTCTTCCTCATCTTCCAGCTCATCACTATCGTCTGCAGCACCTTCTGCAGGGGAATCATGGCGTCGGCCGTCTTCCGAACAGTTCTCTTTATCGACCAGATCCTCAGGATACTCCACATCTGGCTGTCCAGTGGTTGACGACTCAGCGAAATCGTTGAGAGGCTGGTCAGCCTCACTGTCTCCCATTCCCAGAGTAATGGGTAGAATAAATGTCCCCTTGGCTTTGGACTCGTCCTCAGAGCATCCTACATGCAACCATCAAGACAGCACGACAGACTAACTTCCAGAGTTCATCAATAAAATTTGGTCATATGGCTTTTTTATTTTCGTGCGCATCTAAAAACATGTTTGTCGCATATTAAGAATAGTTCAAAAACATTCCATCAAGCAAAAAAGATCATTATTGACTAAATATTGTTGACAAGTTGCAGGGTGCAGCTTCATACATCTTATGTTACTCAGTAAGAAAAGGGAAATGCATATATATTTATATAACCGCTTCATCAATAAAAGGACATCTCTGGAACTCTCACCTGTGTCTGAGGCGTCTCCGTCTGTTTCTGTGGCGTGCACGGCAACACCTCCAGAACAATGAGCCTCGTGCTCTTCTGATACGCGCCCGTCACCATGCTCCTCTAGCTCAGCTTCAGAATGAGTCAAATCCTCCTCGGGTGAATTTTTGTGCCCTCTCTCATCATCTGCAAAATCCTCCTCCTCTTCGTCAGCCTGACAATCAACAGGATTTAAGTCTTTAGTTTGAGAATTAGCAGTGTGAGACTCTTGGGCATCCTCCTCCTCCTCCTCTTCTTGAGATTGTGACCCGGTAAAAGCTTCGACTTCAGGCTCAGGATCACCACATTCTTCCTCACTGTGAGACTGTTGGGCACCCTCCTCCTCCTCCTCTTCTTGAGATTGTGACCCGGTAAAAACTTCGACTTCAGGCTCAGGATCACCACATTCTTCCTCACTGTGAGACTTTTGGGCACCCTCCTCCTCCTCTTCATCCTCCTCCTCCTCTTCTTGAGATTGTGACCCGGTAGAAACTTCGACTTCAGGCTCAGGATCACCACATTCTTCCTCCTTGTGAGACTCTTGGGCACCCTCCTCCTCCTCCTCCTCTTCTTGAGATTGTGACGCGGTAGAAACTTCGACTTCAGGCTCAGGATCACCACATTCTTCCTCCTTGTGAGACTCTTGGGCACCCCCCTCCTCCTCCTCCTCCTCTTCTTGAGATTGTGTCCCGGTGGAAACATCTACTTCAGGCTGAGGATCACCATCACTTTCTTCAGTTTGAGAGTCTCGTGCACTCTCCTCCTCTTTATAGTGAGACCTGGTTGTAGATTCCTCTTTCAATCGGGTATCCCGATCAGTGTCACACTGAACAATATCTGTTGTGATATCAGGTTCGCTGAATGTGCTTAAGCCCAAAGTTAAGCCTTCAGTGCAGGTGTCACTGGGACCCAGTCCAACAAAGCTGCTCATCCCTGGGTGGTAGCAAAAGATTGTCAAAAGGGAAGAGAGAGAAAGAAAGAGAGGCAAGCAAAGAATCTATATACACAATTATTATTATTATACACTTAATTGTGTGTGTGGTGGCCTTGTAATATAAAGAGCTTTAGTCTAAAGGGGAAAAAACAATTTTCTGGCTTAGCATTGGAGAAAAACAAAATAAAATCAATTTAGATGCCTTTTATGGTGTTGTCAGAGTTCATGGTTGCAGCCATGTTTAAGCCTCAAAATATACAGAAACATCCACGGCTTCGTTGCTTCTTTATACTTACGATTGTAAACCCAACAAAAAATGTTGATTCACAAATATTCCAATAATTGTATTCACCTCCCATCTCTATTCTATTTACAGCAGCACCAAAGGCTTCTTCTGTGATTTTCCTGCGGTTAGAGACTCTTCTCTGCAGACCTCTTTTTTCAGTCTGGACATCTGCAAAAGGAGTCTTCAGACTCAAAGATGTAGATCTGGGAAAGAATGGGGGGGAGAACCCAAGAATTAACTTCTGCATCTACCCAGTAAATAGTTGATGTGTCTAGAAGTACAGATATTGCCCATGAAAACCACATAACCTCAGGAAATAAACAAATCATTTTTATTTTCTTTACCCTGATAAAGAGAGTGATGAATGCTCATTTGCCCATAGCTCACTTTCCTCTCCAACATCTGTGAGCAGATAAGAAACTTTACCACAGCCACAAAAACTGTAGCACAATCCAAAGTTTCGCTGAGAAGGAATTCCTTAAAACTCACCATCTCCACCTTTAAGACGCTTCTCAAAAGCGGTGACGTTTAGACTCTGCCGTTGTCTCTTTCTGCTCAGTCCCTTAGTAACCGTTGGAGCAATGCCCATGGTAAGATCAGGCAAGTCCAGTCCTGATAATTCAGTGCTGGAAATAAAGGTGATTTTTTTTCCCATAAACAACACACAACATCCTTTGACATGCGTCCAGTCATGACAGGTTATCTGAGACACCAGATTTGAAAAGACGTGCACTCCGAACCTCGTGTTCTTGCCGGTGAGGCTGGAATTTGCTGAAAATGGCTGTGGCTCTTCTGCCTCTGTCTTCCTATGAACCACCGGGGACCTTACAGGCTCTGCATCCCATCACAAGTGACACGATTAAACAGACAAAAGACACAGTCACCTGTGAGAACAAAGGAGCACTGCATGTACCGGTCATCAGGATGTTCTTCAGGATGTGTCTCGGTGTGCCTCCATCATCAAAAGACATTAGGGCTGCAGTGTTGGACTCTCTCTTGACGGCGGTCCTTCTCTTGGTGGCGGGTAATGACGTTGTTGTTATACTCTTGGAAGAAAGCACACAGTGGAACTCCAGATTCAGGATTTATGTGACGGGTATTTGTCTCCACCTCACCTCGCGCATTTTCTGTCGCAGGTTTCGCCTCAGTAAGTCCTGTGGTGTTTGACCAACATTGTCCTTATTACTCAGTCGGCTGCTGCGCCTGGTCACGCTGAGACTCTGTGCTTTGGTCACACTAAAGACGGGAAAAGCTCGACATCAGGAAGGATTGGGTGTAAAGGAGAGACTATTATTTCTCTATGTGGAAGGAAGCCGTGTGTCTGTTGTCATGTCCCCGTATAGAATAACAAATGTCGGCGTTGAAGAGTGAGAAAGTTCTTCCCGAGTAAATATCTTAGGTTTAAATAATTACCTGCGGGTGATTGGAGTTCTAGGCGGCTCGGTGCTAAGAATATGTCTTAGCAGGACCCGAGCAGATAAGTCCTCCGTAGGATCCATTTGGAACCGAACTCACGCCGTCAGCTGGTCGACAAGCAACAAGTCGGAAAATTTCACCAATAACGTAATGCTGTGTAGATCGGTAAAAGTTTCTCTAATCAAGCGTCATCTGACTGTAAACTGTCTGCTTAAATTGTCTTTTTCTTACATAAATACTATGTCAACGGACCCAAAACTCAGACGGTCCCGCGTTATTTTTAAGTGAAACCTCGCGAGAAGACGCGCTCTTTCTTCTTCTGGCTTTCCTTTAAATGGCTGTTTGCTTCCACGCAGCTCTCTAGCGCCATCCTCTGAAGAACCAAACGAAACCTCAAGGTAAACTGACAATAACAAAAAAAAACAAAAAAACAATGATGACAGCTTTTTTAATGACAGGTTGCAATTAAGTACTGGAGTAGCACAATAAACCTATCCATTTATCCATCCTCTGCAATCTGCCACTCCTACAACCCAATAGTAAACACCGGTGGAGGGAGCAATGCACCATAGACAGGTTGCCAGCACAAGAATAAAATATACATATAATGCTTTCCCGAATTTTCCAGTTTTTGTTCTTATCTTTCTTTTTAAATAAAAATCTTAAAGAGCGTATGCAGGTCTCTGGAACGAACAATATATCGACGTTAGTGCAACTACGACCTCTGCTGGACTATATAGGGAATAACAGCTCCAGTATATATGGCTGAAAACAATACAGGTGCGTCTCTGCAATCAAATGTGTATGATATGTTCAGTAGTTAGTTCTACAGGTAATTCTGTCTATAACATTCTGCACAAAACTACAAATACATGCCTATTTAACTTTCAATTAGCGTCCTCTACACTGCAAACTTTAATAAGATCAAAAATCAATCATTCAAATATATAAACTATTGCTTTGTGTCCTATAATTCATTACACACATACCCTTAATTTAACCTTTTTTTAAATACATCTGTAACCTCTGTGAAAAAAGCTGCAACTGGAGTGTGGTTTGAATTGTTTTAATAATTTACAACAAAAATAAACTTATCAATTACTAAAACAGAGGGCTGCCTGTTTTATTCATTGATAATGAAATGATCCCTCTTCCCTTTACACTGGAAATGAACAAACTGATTGAGTTAAGGGCGGTTTTGACTAACACTTCACGCATTGTCACAGGCTTTGTTTTGAGCGTAAAAAGTGCAAAGGCTCCTCATCCTGAGCAAAGGCGTGATGAATTAGAAATCAGGCCTGTCCTTCTTCAGCTTGGAGTAGTCCATGTTAACTGCAAACAGCTGGAAACATACACAAACACGTACAGTCAGTGTGACAGGGCAACATGGACTTTGCCATAAGATAACAGGCGAGATGTTTATTTCCCTTCAAAGGAATACGCTTCTGACAGTATAGAATTATGAAAAAAGTCAGAATGTGGATCAGCGGAGATATCAGGATATCAGGAGATATTTGTGCAAGTAGTGCATAACCATTAGTACTTTGTATTGTTGAGTGGGCTCCATTTTGTTCCATGGCTCTGGGTTGTTCTTGCGATCCCATCTAAGAGAAAGGCAATAAAAGAAAAAAGGACTGTCAGCAATTTGTTGACCCATAAATGAACCACCACACAAACACAGAAGGAAGACCAGAAGATCTTCCTGGAACCAGATCGACACTTACGAGACATCTGGGTTTCTCAGGGCCAGACGGCTCAGGTAAAGCATGCTCATGGTTGCTCCACCACCGATGAAAATGAAGAGAGGGATCAGCTAGCAGAAGAATGAGACACATAAATCAGGAAGTAGCTCTGAGATGACCAAACATCTGCCGTTGTTAATATTAGCACATACTTTACTGCAGCATATCTGGGATCAAAATCATAAAATAGCCAGTAACTAACAGCTATAAAATCACAAAAAATAAATTATACATATATAATCATAAACCACCATGCTGTGCGTATAAACATAACACCTAAACAATGCATCATTAATAACTAGAACTGGGTTGTTATTGAAGCTCGCCCACATTTGTAGTAATCGGTGATCTATTAATATGGACGCTGCCGTAAAGTGCAGTGTTTCACCCCGTCGCCCTTGACTATAGACGCTGTGCATTGCTCCGGCCTACAGCCATGACGTTATGGAGCCCACACAGCTCTGTACGTGCTGCAGAAACACGCGTGCATGGCAACACTGGATCAGACACCGTCACAGTCCAGAATTAAACCACAAACAATCCTGCTGTCGATTTTTATTGGGCTTAATTTGGCTGGAGCAGGTGGAGCAGGAGCTGCCGCCACACCAGAGGCGAGAATAATGACATTTAGATCACAGCAAATACGGACTAATCTTCTGTAAGAGGATCGCTAATTACAGAGGTCAAAGACGGGGGGGGGGGCGATTTGATTCCAAATCTCAGGTAAATGTTGAGGAATTTGGAACTGACACGAAAAGCTGCTGGATGCAGTAATTCCCCCTTGGTGTGCTGTATAAGAGCCATAGGAGCGAATCACGTTCGTAAGATTCTATCAGATGGTGACACATCGGGTGGTTTTGATGAGATTAGCAACGGACGCGCGTCCTCCACCGCGCTCTCAATGTCACCGCTCCGCTGGGCCGGAACCGGGCGGCTCGGTCACTTACAGCCGGGTGGCTCTTCAGCTGTTTCCGAACGACCCCGAACATCGACGACATGGCGGGTAATAATCCACTGGCGGTCCTGGTTCCTTCTGGAGGAGAAATGCTGGGGTCTGAGAAAGCGCGTGTGTGCGGAGGGTCCGGAGGCGCACTGACGCGCCCCCCCCACCGCACCGCTGACAGCCAATCCCGCACTGCAACGACAACACCTGTCTGTCCGTGTCTGCCTGTCTGTCTGTCAGACACCTGCCCAGTGTAGCCATACATTTACCCCGCTAACATACAGTATATACACATATTCTAATACCACCAGTTTGAAATTAGAGAACGGGCTCGCCCACCCTCCATCGTTTCTCAATACCAATGTTTAAAGTGTTAAACGGTGTTTTCATAAACACCTTACATTAAGGTTAACTTAACACTAATGGGGGGGGATTTATTCCTTTATTTCCTTGGTCATACAAGTTGGATTAACTGGGTTGCAATTTATTCCTTCTGGTACCAGGCTGAACCTGCCGTTTGAAAACTTTACACCCATCGGAGTGCCAGGACTCACCCTTAAAGATAAGGTCAGGAGGTTAGAACCAATTAGCATGTGTCAGTCAATACCTGGAGGCCTGGAGCCTGATGCCCCAGTGATAGAGCCCAGCAATGGTGTGGATGCTCCCCTGGGCTGGAGTCATGAAAGCACCAACAGTTTAAGGATGTCTCAACAGCTGCAGGCATTTGAAGTCCAGTTATTTAAATTCAGTTTAATACATAACAGACAACTGCAACTCAGTCATGTATTTGTGTGAAAACAACACAAAGAAACCCAACACATTCAGACCAAGAACTGAACACACTAACTGAGGCTTATCCCGGGGAGGGAAAAGTTTCGATCCTCTCAATTTTATCAGGACACTAAAACGTCAAATGATGAGAGTTGGCAACTGTCCATCCACGTGCGCACACAATCAAAACTCCCATCAAGGACAAAAGAAACATCAGGATTAACATGGAAACAAAGTCTCCTCCAAATAAAACTCTCCTGGAAGTGCATTGAAGAAAGAAAAAACAAAACAAAACAAAACAAAAAAAAACACCTGATACAGTATTTCATGTAACACCAGCCTCTAATCAGACAGAGCTAAAACTAAAAGTTACAGGATCTCCCCTTAGCTTATGATGCAGGTAATAGAAAATGTAGAAAATACACATTACTACTCTTAAAGTACAAAAGTGAATATAAAAATAAGACTCAATAGTAGCGGTTCAATTTGTGCAAACATGTCTACCAGAAAATACAACTATCTGATCGCCAACTTGTCAGCGGAAACTAAGAACATCTCGAAAAAGGAATGACAAATCTACACCACTAAAACTGGTTAGGTAGTCAACTAGGCTGTGAAACCTCAGAACTATCAACATCAAGCATACACCTGGAACCTCCATGGAGAACAGGTTTTTATCCATTAACACGTGCATTTTTTTTTGTTTGTTTTTAGTAAACAAGGTGACAACATCAAAAACAATTATTTATTTTAAAGCAGGACTGTTAAATGCTTTAGGTAATGATGCTACCCAAGTCCAATGACTGAAAAAAATCCCTTAAGACTACAAAGTGTGATTTCATCATGTGGCATTTCTCCTCTTAAATTTTCATAAATAGAAATTGTACCCAACTGATTTGTCATGCTTTGTGCACCAGCAACAGGCGCAAGGTCGAGCTAGGTCAAACATGCCAGATGAATTTGTAGATAAATATTATTGAACTTTTAAAAATCAAACCTTTAAGGGACTATTTCAGTAAAGGTTGCCTAAACTCTGCAGTCAGAGTTTAGGAGTGATGACGGACCGTCGCGGCTTCTTTGGGGCAACAAATGTGCAGTGAAACTCAGGTCAAACAGTCGATCCGATAAATCCCAAGAGGAAAAGAGTGAGAGTCCCGTTTTAAGACTGCAACTTCTGTTTGGCCGAATATTTCTTTGGATTACGAGACTGTTGAAAATGGATGTAATTTAGGAATGTCATAATGCCCAGAAACCCAGGGCGGCACATAAAGCCTGCTCTGGATTTGTATGAATGATCCCCCCCCCCCCCCCCCAAAAAAAATATTTTCATCCATTACAATCACCCTCCTCTCACATTTTCTGCAGAACAAAAGGATCCGACCACCTGATCAGAACACCAGACCCTTCCCTGAGCTGTCGCCCATCACGGCGGAGGCCACGGCAGGATCCGGGGGGGTGGCCGCGCAGGAGCCCGGCTCCTCGCTCAAGCAGCCATCCGCAGGAGAGACGGCAAGGCTACGGAACAACAGGTCCATGGAGGGGAGGAGGGGCTTTAAGAGGCTGACGGGGCAGAAAGCGGAGCCCCCATGGGGGGTGAAGTTTATTTTGTTAGGGTCTGGGCAGGAAGAGATGACAGCTGGTTTGAGTTTCTGTATAGTGCTAGAGGGGGAAAAAGACAAAATATGATATTACGTCAGGATAACAAGCAACCAACTGAAAATTCTACTTTATATCATCACAAATTGGCAACTTCCAAAATTTAAATCTCCACATCTGTGGAATCCCAATTCAAATTCAATCATGTATAACATAAAATGCTGGTTTTATTGATCCATATTATTTAGAGACTTATTGTCATAAGTATTATTTTCTTATTTACGTGACAATGTTATAAGGGGGCCTAATCGTCCAGTGTTTAAGATTAACAATGAATATTACATATAAAAACAATCATATTTATGAATAATCTTCAACAAAGCATCACCACAAACAGAATATCAATTAAAAGATATAATTTTTCTTCCCTACAGAACGACACTTTCTCCATGTTTCTGCAGTAGTCCAGCACAGACAAACAAATGACTTGGGGGGCGGGGGTATTGAGTTTATGCCATCTTTATTTACCCCAGTGGATGCTGATTAGTTTTACACTGGACCTTAACCTGGTCTAGTTGGTTGAGATCTGAACCACTTTCCTCTCGGAGTGAGCTGAGAACCCACCACCAGGGGGCAACAGCGGGCACTCAATGTCATCACAACAGCTTTTAAATGATATTAAATCACAGAAAACTAAAGACTAGACTGAGTCTATAATACACATGTTGCGTTTGTTTATGGGCAGAAAACGCGTGTGTTAACTGTAAAGTTTTTATGCATTTGGCCCTGTTACTGGATGTTTATCTCACTTACTGGTATGCTGCTGTAAAAAAAAAATAAATAATAAAATGCCTGAAAGTTTTGGTTTGTTGTTTGTACAATGAGGAGAGGACAAGAGTCACAGGGGTTCGGTACCAGGTTCTACAGCTCTTCTAATCAGACACAAATTAGATGCTTGAGAGCCAGCTGTTAGCAGAAACGGCTGGGAGAGGGTAGGTAGTCACGACTGTAAATAATTGCCTAAGAAGAATCCAGTGAAACCGATTAGAGATCTGGTTTCTTGGAAAAACAGCAGCTGATTCATCCAATAAAAAAGGGAGTGTGTGCACCATCATCAGGACCATAAACAGCATAAACTTTGTAAGAAATTGGCAGACAGGAGGCATAAAAATAAAATTCATTATCCACCTGTGTGAAGTGAACCCAATAAATCAGTGTCATTAAAAGTCAATACTTGTAAATGTAAATGTGAAATAGACTGGAGGAGCAATATGTTTACATGGGCGGTAGGAATACACCTGGTCAAGCTGCGTCTCTGGCAAAGTTGGCATTTTTCGCTACACTTTAGGGGAAAGAAGGCTGTAAAAATACGATCTGAAGTATAACGCACATACCTGGTTTCCTCCCAGAATCGGACTTTCTCACAACCCTCTGGAGGCTCTCTCTGAAAGCAGCAACTTTTGTTTGGTCCTGGGGAGGAAGACAATAGTATCGGCATGGAGAAGTCGGCCTCATTCTGGGAGGAGAAAGGAGAGGAGACGGACAAGCCTCCACCACCTCTCAGGCCTGAAAAGAGAACCCAAAATACAAAAAAACCTCATTAAACTGACGGCGATGCAGATTCAATAATCCATGTATACGTGTGATTTTCTGAGGACTTTAGTTGAGTGGTTGCAACAGCAGTGATGCGCAGGTTGATTCTTCTTTTTCATAAAAACGTCAAATGTCAACATTTTACTTTAACAGCCAGAAGTGCAAACTCAAGTTACAAATGAATGTCATCGCTAACATGACACATTCCAATCGAGAACTAACCTTGACAGACGTCAGGCTGCACGTCGTCAGAGCTGGAGGTATAGGTGAGAGGGGAGCTTGGGGAGGAGTTTGTGGACAGCGGCGTGGTGGCCCGGTCACTCTGAGATCCACTGCTGCAGCTCTGTGGAGGAATCGGTGCCCGGTGGCCATCTGGAACCTCCAGGAGCTGAGCAGAGGAGACAGAACACGGTTAACCTGCAGAACCTCCAACATGAATGCATCTTTAGAATAAATATAAAATGAAATTCAATAGCCAGTAAAACTGTTGCTGTTACAGTTTTAGAAGGAAAATGTGCAACACAACACAAATGGATAATGAAACAGACAAAATTGGCTAACAATAATAAATACTGTCTGGCTAATACTAAAACTGCAATGTGTGTACAAGAAAGAAAATGAGTAAATAAGCAATACATTTAGGAAAAAAAACAAATCAGTCGACATGTCTAGAGCACAACACTAATATACCATCACAGAAAAAGGGCAGCCTTTTTTCCTCGCACGCTCTGAACATTTTCACACGCGTATGCCGACGCTAGTGTTGGTGAGAGTTACCCTGTGTTGTGGATGTGGTGGCTGACAGATGAACATTCCTTCCAGCTCCTGGTTGAGGCCCTCCACGCTGCATCGCAGTGGAGGAACCAGTGTTGACAGGGGAGCGAGGGGGATGGGAATGGGCCGAGTCTGAGGGCATGAAAACCAATGGAATTCAGGCTTGTAGCAACTTCAAACAGACCACACGAATGTTTTACAGTTCACGTGTCTATTCTGCTTATTTCCTTCTCATCACCCACTTAATGGCGCATTCCAGCCCAAAAAGAACAACAAAACCCTTGTGCCTTAAATCAAGTTAAACATTAAATTTTGCAGAACAGAAATTCACCAAGGCCCACAATCCAAAATGATTACTCACCAGGGCCCTTATCAAAGACTAACGCCTTTAATTGAAAGTCAAACCTCACATGCTGTCAGTGTAATCGAGCTTGTGTGAAATAAGTGAAACCACCTGAGGTCAGTGGTGTGTGGCTTCACACGATAAACTGTGCCAACCAGCTGGGCTGAAAAGCAGAACTATGTAGGATGTCTCAGTTGTAAAGCAGAAGCATTGAGATGCGTTTGTTTTCCTCTGTGTGTGCTGCTTCCTGTGATGAGCCAAACACTTCACTCTAATTTGTTAATAAAACCAGCAATGCTAAACGCTACACTGAAAAGTGATGAACCCGTCTTTTTCCACCAGGTTTACGGTTAAGAGATTGTCTGGAGTGAGTTTGTTTATGTGGGTGCTAGGGTACCTGAGTAGTTCCTAGGCTGCAGCCGCCCTGAGGATAACCCTGCTGGCAGTCTTTGTCACCCCCACCTGGGACTGCAGCTTTGCTTCTCTGTAGTTGTTGTTTTAGCTTAGCAATCTGCAATGAACAGAGGTTAGAGTCAGTTAATCAGCCCACATATAGGTCAAAGGAAGCCTCTCAAACAGAGAAATGTGGCACAAGAAGTCCACTGGAATGCATTTTCTGAATTTTTCAGTGGCAATAATCAGATTGATATTTCAGAGAGCCGATGGAAAAAGCGAGCCTCGAGAGAGGGGGGAACTTTCATTACAGATAGATGATTTCATCTCCTGTTGCTCAACATTGTCAACATAAGTCAGCCCTTTGCCAAGAACACCAAATAAAATCAGGTTTAGCAAGGCCCGTTGAGCAAACCGAGCAGAGATTCACCTCTCGCAGATTCTCAGCACTGCCCCACGATGCAGATCGTTTGTGGCTGCTGCTACTTCTCCTGCTTTGGGATTCATCTGCCCACAAGGCTGGAGTCTGAGGAGGAAACAATGTCTAAATACAAATACAAATCATCACGTGCCAATTTAATGTGTGTTCCGGTTTCGGCATCAAACTGTCTGAGGAGTTAAGAAACGGCTGTACTAAGGTTGCACGTTACATAAGACCTTCTGACAAATGTACAAATTTGCGCACTAAGCACAGTTAGATGCAACAACATCACATCACCCACACTTAGACTCTCAGTTCATGCTAAAGAGCAGGAGAAACTGAAAAACATAAAGACAGCAGAGGGAAGAGGATGTGGGCAACTGTGCAGCAGTGCCGAGCGCCTGCACAGAGAGCAGAGAGGACGGGAAGAGACCAAACGGCCCCATCAACTGACTCTTCTTACTGATGTGGTTCTCACTTTGTCAGAGTTGTGCAAACACTGGACACTCCCTCCCGTTTGCCTCCCAGCAACGACTTTGTCTGCGGTAACTGTAAACTAATCAGCCCCAAGTGGACCCATCTGCCCTATCATAACTCCACTTTTACAGAAACATTCATGATCTGAACGAAATATTGGCTCCATTCACTTCCTTTAGGGGACATTATTCCAATGAAGCTGACCTGGGTGGACTTGTCCTTATGAGAGGAGCTCTCTGGCTCTTTCGGCCACTGTCCCTGCAGGTACGGACCAATGATAGCATCAAGGGACATTGTCCTCCTCATGCCAGAGCTCAGCTGGTGAATTCTGGCCTTTCCTGCTGTCAAATAGAGACATTTTTTTATTTGACATGCAGCGACATAATCAAATATCCCAGTTATCTGAGTTTGCATAAGCTGATTTATTGCATTCTAACTGACAACAGCTGCTTGAAGCTCCTACATCATTCAACAGCAGTTGTAAGTGTACATGTATATGGATGCTAAATGAAATATCGATACATACATTGATCCATACATTGGGGACATATTGGAAGGGTTACAAACAGTAACTCGTACCTGATTTGCCATCTGTTCGGTTCAGTCGAGGCTTGGAGGTCAGCTGATAGGGAATAGTAGCTTTGAGGGGCTGCGGACCCAAAGTCGCTCCCCGCGATTGTCCAAGTCCACTTCGGCCAGACATCTCTGAAGTGGCAAATGTGGAACTGTTTAGCTCCCAACCAAGTTAAACAACAATGGATGTGGTCCCTGGCAGAGATCTGGGGGCGCTGCGTGGACAGCCTGGTGGTGGCTGGCTAAGTTACCAGCTGCAAGCCTTCCTGGAATTGGGATGACTATTCAAAAATGCTGCAAAATGTCAGATTTGAGTCACCCCGGCAGGCATTTTCAGGGAAAAAGCACTAACAAAACTAATGAATTCAACAGATCGGAGGTTCCCAACAGCTTGAAGTCGGGTCTTCGACGAAGAGCATAGTTTTTTCTGGCTTGTGTGCGAGTTAGCAGCCTAGCAGGCAAAGTTTCTTTGTGAGGATGTGGAGATATTTCACCCAGTAGTCGAACAAGGAAGCGGCTCCAGTTCGAAAAAGTCACGGTAACGTCAGTTCCTGGGTCCTCTACGAAAACATGACGGTGTATTTCATTACAATTTGTCGGGCTTGAGTCTGGTTTTGGTGGCCGTAAAAGTTGCGAGAATCGCACAGTTGTTATCCCCACAGCCAAACTCTAAACACCTCGACCACCACGCTGGTGTGGATTTAATCAGAAGAAGGGGCGGGGCCAAAAAGAATCGCACTTTTGATTGGGTGGACAAATCAGGCACTTCAATCTCATTGGTCAGTCAGCCGTCAATCTGTCAAACCACCGCCAATTGATTGTGCTGTCACCACCCCATATTTCATCTGAACTGATATTAGACTGTTAAATGCGCTTTGACGCGCCGCTGTTTCACTCTCGTAAAGTACATTTCTTACTGCAGCCACTCCCAATCTAGGCAATCTAAGGACAAAAATGCAAAGCGTTATTGACTATATTAACTATACTGTATGTAAAGAGTCGTACCTTTGCGTTTTCTTCATGCAGGACTTTGTGTTTCTGACCATTAATCAGCATGTAAAGTTTCGAGGTTTACAATCATTTTTTGCCACGTCTCGGGTTTTTTTTGGGTTTTTTAACAATAGCGTGACGCGGAAGAGCTCTTGGTGTATTTATGCAATTCACGTTTATACGGTACTCTAATTTTGTTATTATTTTTCTAATCATGTTAAATTATATGATGACGTACTTTTAAAATGTCACTTTACCTCGTTCACTAATGTGATTTGACGAAAATAAATGGTGTCTTTAGGTTTCCCATGATGGATCACTACATGCTTGGGCTGTCGGCTGGTTAGTTTTTCATATAGGCCTAAAATAAATGTATTCCTCTTGACAGCTCTAAATTTATCATCAAACGTGTGTTCTGTAGTAAACCATATATAAGCATATATAATAACAACTCTCTATTAATCACATAATATGTCACACACCAGACAGTCTTCTTCATTCTTTCAATTGTAGGCCAAACATTTCATCACCCAATTAAGTCAGCCAAGTTGGGTGGCCAAGTGGGTGGACTATGGTGTGGTTTTGGGAGGTGTCTGTGCATGCTTGCTTGTGTGTGTGTGTGTGTGTGTGTGTGTTGTGTGTGTGTGTGGTGTGTGTGTGTGTGTGTGTGTGTGTGTGTGAGGGAGATAAATGCCTTGACTCTGTGGAGAAGGGAGTGCCAATGGTGGGACCAGAGTTGGGGGGGGGCTAGATAACACAAAGGATCAGATCCTAGATTGGTTCGCTGATGTCTTCTCTCTCGAACCATCCTGGCCCCAAATCTACACTAATGTACACAGGGCTTCACGCATGCTTACACAACACGTCAATGCGCCTGGAACACCAGTTTGGGGGAGATTGTGGGGTTATCTTAGTAGGGACAAAGTGCCGAACATGCAACCAGCAGCTGGCTCATCTTCTCTGTGCAACTCCACCCATCAACTAATGTCACACAACTGATGTCCCAGAACAGACAAAGAAAAGTGAAGATAACTGAACTTATCTTTCTGGAGTAACCATTAATTTTACCACCAAGCACTTAATTGGACAATATGTCCATCTGGAATGTGACTACTACAAATTGCATTTCCATCCTTTACCAAAGAACCCCCAGCTGTCCATTGTTATTTGTTTGTGTTAATGAATGAATGATCCTAACCTCTGACCTCACATAAGATATTTCAGACCCATTTGAGGAGAGTCGATGTCACATTTTGCCAAGTTACAAAGGGGGGACATGAAAACAAAAGGTGACCTCGGGACAGAAGGGGAAAGTGTTGGGTTTCCAAGTACTACAGTTGGAATTGTTTCATTAGGGGAAAAAAATGGTTGTGCCTGGATGTTTATTCAATACATTCCCATTTGTGATGGGCCAAAAGTTCCTAAAATGGTGAAGATGAGAGCATAAATTTGCCAGCATTAATCTTTAAAGGCTAGAGGTGTTCCTTTTAACAACATCAACGGTATAACATTTTAAAAATTAATATCAAAATGTCATCTTAGCAAAAGTGTACAGGTCATTAAAGTTAACATGTTTAGATCCACGATTTAATGCAACACTCCTCATAAGTATAATTATTTTAATTAAATGTAACATGATTGTTTTAAATCCGATACTATTTTAAATGAAATTTATTTTTTTTAATGTTAGAACATAAATTAGGATTCAGCCTCGAGAGCTCATGGATGACCACAAAGGTTATGGCAGCTGATGTACTGCAGCGCCCCCTACAGGCTATATCGGGACTTTAAAAGAGGACAAGGTGAAAATTTCATAAAGACGTTTAAAAATAACTGGAAAATAATACAGGGCTTAGAAAGGATTATTCACAAAGAGGAGAAGATTCTGGAAATTGTAATTGGTATTTTTGGTGGTTTCATGTTCTCCTTCCATGGCTGGATCCAGACAGTGTTTTAAAACCAGTTCTTAAGTCATCACATTGAAGGCGCCCTGTTCACTGATCTGTAAACGACTTGCACCCATGTGCATGAATCCCACAATTTGTTTTATTTATTTTTTCTGAGTTTTATCTGACTTTTTGTAAATCATCTGCAAACTCTTTGACTTCATTGTATCGACAGACTCAGTAATGAGCTCATCATTGGCTCTTGCTCATATGCTTTTCATTAGTCAGGAGTGATATAACACTTTTTTCTGCAATATCAGTGAATGAATTTACTTTCTCATCAGATACTTCAATCATAACATTGGTAACAAATCGTGTCCAGCATTCAAGGTTTCAAAACTGATTTATTGCAATTTGAAACCACATCATATCCAGTCTCTCAACAACACTGCAATGCAACATCCACACTGGACAATATTAGTACTGTATGTGATAAATAATAAATGCACTTGTTAAAAAATAGAAAGAGAAAGCAAATATGGCAAATATTGTGAACACAATTACACACATCCAGTAAATCTTTCAGCTCATTCTACTTCACTGAGTTTTATTTGTAGACAAAGACAAGAAAAACATTCATTCTGCATAGTCACAATGCCTGATCATGCAGGTCTATCAACCTGCGTGATTTTCCCTAAACACTGTGTCTAACTTAATGTATAGTCAGAAAAGGCCTAAACTGCGGTTCTCTCTAACATCCATCTAGTCATTTTAAAAACCATTTTAGCATAAAAATGACCTAGCCACTTTTACACAGTGCATTAGCATATATGTATCTCTGTCTTATAATTCATAAAATAGGGTATTGTGAATCACTACATCTGTTCTTTTAAAGTCTACAATAAACCATCATAACCTGCTGATATTACGAGACAATAGGATGAGCGGTCTGGCTGATGGGACCAAGAATGGGACGAGTATTAATGCAGGACGATCTTGCAGTGAGTTTGGGTTAATGTGAGAGTACAAACACAGACCTGTATGTGACTGGAATCAAGTAATTAGTGATGAGGAGTTCAAATGGAAGTGTCTGATGGCATTTGAAAGGTTGTCAGTTCTGAGGCAGTACAGCAGCTCTTCCTGCATCTTTGTTAAACAGTCCTGTAATCTTTCAATGTACGGTTCTAATCTCACAATGCTCAGCGCATAAACGTAAAGGAACTTTAGCAGGAACCACAGAAGAGAGCATATTTCCTCCTGCCAAAAACAGTCGTTTACATATTGTCTTTAGTTGTCGGTAAAGTTTCTTTGGCGCCCCCTAGCTGGGAGACAGCGCAGGACTGCTCTCTGTGCTGATATTAACCAGGCACTCACTGGACTTGAGGCTCGCCAGCGATTTGCAGCTGGGGATTGAAGCCAAGGAGCCACACAAACCCATCATGGAGGGTGTGTAGTCCTTTTCTGGAGGGGTAAAAGAGAAGGTTCAATTTAAAACTACAGGTATCTTTATTCATACTAATTAATAGACTTGTAGATGGGAGCAATGATAACTATAGTTACCTGTGCACCATGCACCCCCGTTCTGTGTTCCCTCAATCCTCTGAGAATCTGAATCCAAACTTATTTCCACTGACAGCAGCTCTGTGCTGGGGAAACTCCGCCTGTAATGTCATAGTTATTTCGGTATCACACTTTTGATTGGGTGGACAAAGTGAAAGTTTTCAAATATGCAATGAAATCACAAAGCACTGGTCAACCACATGGATGAGCAGGTCTGTTTTCTTTGTCAGTTTCTGGCAAGAAATGAAAAGTGACAGGCTTGACCTTCGGAACAGCTTGACCTCGTTGTTGTATGGTTCCAGCGTTGGCCACTGGTTGATCAAAGGGATAGAGAGGTTTTTGCTCAGGTGGTTGGGATCACACGGAATCAAGCTTGTCCTGTCACACGTCACACAAAATGTACTCCTGTCAATCAAACGCAGGTCACGTGAGCTGACTTACTGGATGAAATCTGGGGTTTTGTCCGGGCGCATCACTCACAGCTGCTCTTGAAGCTCCAGGACAACAGCCTCCAGCTCCTTTTTCTCGTGCAGGTTACGACTCTGAAGTTCCTCCAGACGAGCCTTCAGTTTCTTGTTCTCTAATTCAGCGTTCTTCAGCTGGGACTCGCGTAAGCGGACAAGCTCCTCCAGGTAACCCTGAAAATACACGTCAGCACAATTTCAGCCTTTAAATCGCACTTTAGCGCTCAAAATTTAGTGCCTCGGTCGCTACCCTCAGCCTAGCATGTGAACCTTTAGTTGACTTTATATAGAGGGGTAAAGAAATAAAGGATTCATGGTAATAAAACAATCAAAACAATTTTTTTTGTTAAAAAAAAAAGCATTTGTTGGACATTCAATCCAAATCAGTTTTATACCTTCTGAGCATTGACGATCTTAAACCTCTGCTCCATCTTGCGACACTTGGTGCTCCAACTCTCCTCGTCGGTGACCAGGGGCACGTAGGGATGTTCTGGGATGCTGTCATCACTCGTGCTGCTGTCAATGCTTCGTCGATCGTCGTCATCGCTCAGATAATCATAGCTACAACCAGAGGGTGCTTCAGACTGAGAAACGATCGGCCGCGCAGCTGTGAACTATGAAATAAAACGTTACCTTTGGGTGAACTTCAAGTATGGTGTGTAATCAATCACAGCAGAGGATTTTCCATCCAGTTGTTCCCCTTTTAGACAGAAACTACAGGAATGGGGGGGGACAATCACAAAAACCTTAAATCTCATAAATGAACCTTAAAAATGAAGCAGACTGTGTGAGGTCGTGACACAAAGGTCTTCTTCACCTGAAATCGATGGCACCAAGACCTATAAGCATTCCTGTCAGGACTGTGGCTTCCTCTCTCAACAGAATGGCTCCTTCCACATAGAACCTCCTAAAGAACAAAGGCGGGTGATTTATTTGGGATTAATTTTTTTTTTTAATTAAAAATCAGAAATGGTTAGTCAAACATCATTACGGGAATCGGCACCGTGTTTGGGGGAGGGGCTTCTACCTGGTGGTTCTGCTGTCTCTCAGAGCAGTGGCGATATACTCTGAGAGCCTTTTCTCCATCAGCGCTACTCTTATCCAGGCTCGCCCCTAACAAAAACAACAACAAACAACTTTCAGCGGTTTCTGCTCACAAACTGAAGTCTTCTGTGTTCCGACATAACAGAAACAGGTTTTCTGTCATGGCCATACGCAGGACTCGCCTTGGCTCGTGATGTGCTGATGTTTTCCATGCACTCGATGCTGCTGATGCAGCTGTTGGGGACTTTAGGACAGGCCACTCGTATGTAGTCCCAGAAACTCCTCTGTCCATCAAACCAGCTGCCAGAGCCTATAAAGAGAAAGGCATTTAGACGGGTGGAGGTGATAGTCTCACTAATGTCTCATTCTGTCTCGTGACCTTTAAAACGGTGGCTGAGGATGTGTTCCAGGATGGCTGCAAAATTGATGAACTCGTCAGAGGAATCGTCTATGGGCTCGGCCGTGTATTTCTCCAAAAGTGTCTTCACAGAAAATCTAGATCCAGAAGAAAGGGGAGGAGGATGTCATTTAAAAGCATTGTTGGAGTTTTAAAAGCTGCCATCAAAGACAAAAACCAGTCAATGGATGACTGTGAGGAAATTAAATGCTTTCAGAATGCTCTCATTTCCAGCACAGAACACAAACATAAACGCAACACTTTTGCTTTTTCTCCCATTTTTAATAAGCTTAGCTCAAAGCTCCAAGACTTTTTCTATGTACACAAAAGGCCCATTTCTCTCAAATATTGTTCACAAATCTGTCTGAATCTCTGCTAGTCTTCTCCTTCGCTGGGATAATCCAGCCACCTCAGAAAAGAATTCATATTTTTGTTCAGTGAATTGAGCTTCAGTCTCAGCTTATGACTCCAGTCTGATGTAATCGAACATGTGATCGAGTATGAAAACTCATCTCGTCTAATGGATGTAAGACTCATCAGTACTTACTGTAACTGCTAGTCTGAGAGACGTCACTGAGACCTTAAATTGAATTCTAAAAAGTTTACTGTATGGTGTTAAAAACACAATAACATTACATCACCTGCATACAATGCTGGAGGGCAAAAATCAGCTATCAGCTATCTGTCCTGGTGCCACACAAAAAGATGCTGACTAATTTCATCCATATCACTCACTAATGCTTAAAGCATTTACCTTAAAAATCTTAAATCAGCACCCCCATTTCTGAAAGAGTAGTGGCTAATATAAATATAACATCAGTTAACATAAATCCTTGCACAATTAAATGTTTAATGTCAGTCAGGGGTGCCCTGGTGTCACCCTTTAAAATCATTTTCTGTGTACATTCAGGTTTCCAATCATATTTTCAGGAGACTAACTAAAACAGTCTAGTTGCTGGAGGAAAAGTGTTTATTATATTTTTGTCTAGCGACACACAGCTGTTAAGGGCCTAACGAACAGTATTCAAACACACCATCTGACTCTGATGATCAGACAACAACCACGAGGCAGTGACCGGGATATGCAGTGTTCTGATATTCAGCACCTCCAGAAACACAGTTCTTATCCTGACACATGGAGATTTCACTCCATTGTTCCAAAGGCAACAATGTCCCATTCAGCCACTCTGACTGTGACCAGATACTGGGCCATCACTGGCTGGCTATGCTAAACCAGCAGGATTTCTTGTGTTTTGCCTGTATTATGGGCAGATAGGCGTGTCAGGGGCTGATAGTCCAGTGCCCTTTTAGCCCATTATTTTCATCTGAGGCGTCTCCTCATGATACTTTTAAATTAGCCTTTGGTTGTAATAGTTGCTGACAGTCTTTTGACTGATGAAAGGCAACACAGGCGAGAGCTGTGAGTCAACTAAAGTCAAACTAAAACAAGCAATAAGGTGCTGAAATATCCAGAGTCAGTGTTTTAACACTCTGGGAAAGACATTTAAGTGATCCAGTGAGGACTGAATGTACAAATTTTATTGCCTACTCCCTCCCTGCCCAAAGTCCCTGAGGTAACAGCTAGTCCTTGCCCCTGGAAGGTTGTCGTCATAGCAACCACTCCATCAGCAGGGGGAAATAAATACATAAATGAGACTGTCAAACTCGTAAAGGAGAGCCTATCTATTAACATGCTGGTGGGAAATTTTCTAAAGGTTATTAATGGATACACAATGACACAGGCTTGCGCGTTCGTGATGACGTAATGATGGGTGTCAAAATACGGACGCGGTTGTGAGACGAAAACAGAACGTTTACGCACAAGTCTCCTTTTCCAGAGAACCGACCTGCAGACGGTGATGAGATTCTTTCGCTCCACTGCCACGTTCCGAGCCGACGCTTTTTTCGAGACATCTCCCATGGCCATCGCTGCCTGCACACAGCCGGACACCATCCAGGAGGAGGCAGCCCCTCTGCAATCAAAGGACCCCTCCCTGTCGGACACCGGCCCTCTTCATGCGCTCCTGGATGATGCGTCAGAGGACGGGTTCCAGCACGGAGACGTCAGAGCCGGAAGCAGTTTGTTTAACGTTTGGATGTGACGGAAGAAGGGACACATTAAACACACTGCAGGACAAATAGTCCAAACGACTGTTCTCTCTCTCTCTCTCTCTCTCTCTCGCTCTCTCTCTCCGCCTACTTTTTGTCTCATCGTGACGTCACGAGTGGCGCAAACGGAGCATCATCAGAAGATAAAATCGTTTCATTTTATTTCTTATTTAAGAACAATATCTTAAACAGGGTTTAGGCTTTAACAAGCGTCATTTCACCGTCGATTAGTAATGTTTTCATTCATACAACAGGAGACAGAGTTCTATTCAGTGTCTTCCTTGTGTAACCGGATGGTAAATGGCTACGTGCGTGGCTGTTGTATATCTCTCTTGCGTCCCCAGTTTTTGGGTTGTTTTTTTTTGGTTGCCATGGTGTTCCCGGCAGGTGTGTGGCACGCCCCTGATGACACCTGGTGGAGCTGGTTTGTGGCTCCTGATGAGGGCCTGTTTATAGGCTTCAGCATTTGTGAGATACCCTCTTTCTCCTCTGGCAAAGCTGCGCTGTCCCTGTGTGGTAGTGATCGCTCCACTTCGGTGTGGTGTGTGTTGCCTCCTGAGCAGCTGCAGTAAATTGATGTGTGTAGGCTACAACAAAGTGAGCGAACCCCCCTCACACATGCACACAATGGTAAAACATGCCATAATTTTGGTGTTATTAGTTTGCTACTGTTTGTGTAATTAACAAATTGGCTTTGTTTCTTTTTAAAGTTTGTCTGGAGTTGGGTGTCCTGCCTTGCCTCTTGGCATAGTCTTCCCTCTCTGGTGTGGACGTTCCTTTTTTGTTGGCGCTGAAGCATGTGAGTGTTCATTTTAAGCATGTGAAAGTCCTAAGGTGGCGTCGTGGGCATTATTTGGTTTTGGTCGATCTGCCACACGCAGTTCAACACAAACTCAAATGCATCAGACTTGTAATAATCCGTCCTCCAAAGCCTTTACATGATGTTGGTGGTCTAACACAGGTCATAAACACTGTTGATGTGTCTTCTTGGATATTTCAATACCCTTCTGTAGTCTGTTGTGTTGCATCGGTGTGACCTTTTTGTTCCCTGGTCCTTTAAACTCCATAAGCCAAGGGTTGTGAGGGCAACATTTTATAAAAGTCTGCAACCGAATCCCCCAACTTTTCCATCCCATGAGATTTTATATACTTTTTAAAGACAAATGTAAGTTTTAGATATAGTAGAGATTTAACTACATGTGCAACAACCGTATTGGTAAACGTGTGGCATTATTACCCCTCCGCCTGCAACAAAGAACTTAGATTTGGCTGAATTTATTTTATTTCACTTTACAGTATTAAAACGCTTAGTAATGTTCTCCAAACAAGTATGAGCTTTGACGCATTAGACAATTCAACACGGACCATTCATGGTTTTCTGGAGGATACCTACAAAAATAAGATCGCTCTAAATAGAGCAGAATTTCACAATACTTCTTAAAATCAATGACTTGTGCTGCAAGTTTGTCACTGGTGCTCAACATCTGCAGACAGCTCAGAGGCCTGTTGCTGCAAGTTAAGCCATGAGAGGAGTGTGTGAAATTCTGGAAGGTGTTGTGAGAGCATTCAGGGAGGAGGTCACATGGACAAGGAACTGGGCTTTGGCCTGTGATGAGGTGACCTGGAGAGCTTCAGCCCCCAGGGTTCTGTCAAACTGATAAATAGGACAGTGTAGACAAAACTGACAGCAGCAGAGGTAAAAGGAGATGTGACCTGTCTAGACATGCTGTCTGGATGTTCTGGCTTTTAGAAACAACATTTATTTGGGTCAATACCACCACAGTATCCCTGCCTCAATGATCCATTTGGAAGGGATGGGTAATATGACAGGGAGGTTGCTAAAGTGCAGGTTGAGGTAAGGTCAGCCAGACTGGCCTGGAGAAGCCATCTGAGGATGAGATGCTGCATCCTGACTTTTAATCATTTCTCCTTGCACCAGTTGAACCTTTCAACATACAAAACCCTGTGATCTGAATAATTCTAGGAATTCAACAAAATACACAAATCATTTACCAGAAACCTACATGTAACTTTAGAGGATTCCATGCACAATAAGCACAAGTATGATCACAACAACATGATCAAAACATACATGTTTGTGAACCCCAATTGGGTAACTAACAACTAGATTTACAATCCAGGCCAATCTCCTAAATCTCATACTCTTCCCATGTCGGCCTCAGTATTTAAAGTGGCAAATTGCCATTTAAAATGGTTATAGAACTGTCTCCAGCTCTTTCAGAGATAAAATGTTGCCTGACTCTTCTCTGAGGCTTTGGACAGGAGATGCTTCTGGGCTTCTGGAGTGAGGAGCTCCCTTGCTGGCCCTAACATGCCTTTTAAAACTTTCAGACTCCCTCTGCAGAGTCAGCTCCTGTTGTGTCTGGGGAGTCTCAAGGTCTGCAGCTACATATGTGGACAGGCTGCTCTGTGGGTACAGAGAGTTGTGGCGCGGTGGCCTCAGACCGGATCCTCCACCTGTAGACCCACCTGAGCCCACCACTCCTCCTACAGAGAGGGATCTGGGAGTTACTACTGATAAGCTGACGCTGTGCATGGTGGTGTGTGACATCATGCCGCCGTAGTAACAGCTGCCTCCTCCAGCACTGCTGGTCATCCGGGATTTCTGCTTGATGTCCTGCGTGAGACTGCGTCTTAACCAGGCCTTCTTCACCTCTGTCTGCACCTGAGAGTAGAAAATGATGCAAGAGAAGGCAGATGTTTAACATCTGTTTAACCTTTATCAAGTGTCATTCTTTAAACTCAAACTGTCATCATTACCTCTCCATTGCAGAAACAGTAGATGAATGCAACAAAAAAGCCCTGAAACATAAAACTGTCATTCTGAAGTACATCACAACAATAGAAACATGTTGTTATATAGTTAATTCCAATCATATAAATTCAAATTCAGACTGATTTGTTTGTCCTTTGTTTTTGTTTTTACCTATATTGGTTTTTAACAGCATCATTGTAATAAATTAGCTCTCATCATTAGCTGTGGTAACAGTGCCTTCTGACCTGGGAGGAATTAAAGAACATCTCATAATGCATCTGGACCTGCCACAGCAGCCCAGTCACCTCAGTGTAGGGGAGGGCCATAAACACCATGTAGTGAACTCCAAACAAGGGCATGAGGACTAAAGTGGACTTGAGCAGCTTCCTGCAGATTAGGAGTACAGGCAATCCTGTGGTGATTAATGGCACTCACAGGATGGTATCTTCTTTAGCAGCATTTCCTTTCATTACCTGTATTGCTGCCGGGGGTCCAGTTTCCCTGTATTTGTTTCCCACAGTTTGGAGGCCAGAACACGGACTATGTTGATAAAAAGGAGGAAATTTACCTGCAGGGTCAGAAGGATGGGTTAATTTTACTGTCAGGTTTCCCTCAGCAGTCAGTTTCATTAACAATTCCTTACAACAATGGCTGCCAGAATGGGGACTTGATAGATCCACTTCAGGTTTCCAGCACTAATGTCCCAGCAGCTGAAATAAGGAGTTTAATGACCAAATATGGAAAATGTATCATGCAAATATTAGACCCCAGTGCAAATGACTCACTGCGTGTCTGCCAGCGACGCTCGTGCACTGACCCAAATAGACACAAACACGGCTGGAACCCCTAATGTCATTAAAAAGTTACAAAAAACTATTGTGAGAATTTATTAGTTAGCACAATAAGTATGTGTGAGGTGATGCGGGTACCCCAGCCAATGATGATGAGGGCCCACAGGTAGTTCTTATCCGACAGGAAGGCCATGAAGATGAGACTGTGTAGGTACAAGCCCTCCACCAGGATCCAGAAATGGTTGGTCGCCAGGAAATAAAGAAAAAATGTAACGGCAACTTTACAGCCGGCCTGGGGAAATAAATGACATGTAAAGGCTGCTGCACGGATGAGAGTCACGCTATTTTAAGTCTCAGCAAGAGCAAAACTTTGACACCTCCATGATATAAAACGCGCAGTTTACCATGTGGGACGTCATGGCTGTGGAGTCTGAAGCGCTACTGTAGCCAGAGACGGTATAGAGGACGGCGTCCTTGACAAAAATGCTGACCGCCCGACAGATGAAGGAGGTGAAGAGGTGAATGTGGATGTAATTACGGGTGCAGTGGAGCCGCCTTTTTTTTGCACGTGTTAGAAAAAGAATGAGGACGGAGATGTCAGGGTGCTACAATAAGAAGTTGCATCTATTGCTGCATCATTAATCACATTTTTCCATTAATTTTTCCCAATACCGTTCATCTAATTCCCATTTCTTACTTGAAATAGCAGAGGATGAAGACAGCCACGAGCAGTGACGCCAGAGAAACGGAATAGCCAACGGTGTACATCAGATGGAGTCTCTTAAAAACCTGGTGAAGGAAAACAAAAGAGGTTTTTTTAGAGTTTCCAGGGTCAAATTAAATCACAAGGGCAAAGAGGAGCCTGTACCACTTCTTGGCTCTTGTAGTTGGAGTTCAGGTAGGTGGTGCACTCGGTGTAGTTCGCCCAGGTACGGTTGACACTGTGTACCTGCTCCCAGTGACCTGAGGCATCACACTGGCGGTAGGCCCGTCCTGGAGGTTAGATCACAGTCAGGACATTAACACACCAGTGTGTGTTAGAGAGGAGGTGCCACAGGTTACTCAGAACACCTGGCGGGAGCTGCTGCTCATGATCATACCTCTGTGGTTGAAGTCATAGATGTACTCTGGACACAGCACAGAAACCAGCTGACCCGCTCTGCTCTGGGGCCAGCAGATGATGCCGTCCCACTCAGGGATACAGTCGCCAGCTTTACAAAGCAAAAAGCTAAACACAATTATCTCAAATACAGGCAACCAAAAAAATCATTGTGCATTGTGCAAGACAGATTAATATACGAGTATATAAAAGGTTTTGTTTGAGTGAAAACACAATTTCTACAATATAGAACCATCACAGAAGAGTGGAAAGGTTTTGCTATTCATACTAATTTCCTGCACTTTGTTAGAAATGAGGCTCTATTTTATGAATCTCTTAAAATAACCCATGAACGCAGCATATGAATGAATGAAAAATGCTCCACAATTGTCCGCACCAGAACTCATTCCTGGAATCACAGAGATAGTGTTGCACAGGATATTGAATGGGTGTAAAATCTGACAGTCTGATCTCACGTAAATAATCATTGTAATAAACAAGCTTCCTGATTGAATCATCCACAATGTAGCGGCCGACCTCTCGTCTTTCTTTTCCCCTCAAAATCAACAGGCCCTGACCTGCAGCTCACACACCAAAGCTTTTTTCTTCTCTGTCTCGGTTCTTAAAATGTTATATGCAATTTCACCAAATACATTTTTGGCCTTTTTGTTTTATCGACTGCTGTTCCCAGGGACTTTTTTCCTAGTCCCTATTAGGTGAGCATTCTCTTGATGCACCCTGTCTTAGAGTGTAGCTCTTTGATGATTCTCTTTCAGGTATTCATTCATTTTCAGGCATTGATGATCATGTATTGACTTAAATTAATATCAATGTTGGGTTTGATGATGTCCCTTACTATTGCTTTTAAATGATCTTGTTGAAGAGGTACATCTGTGAGAGCTGATAGATCTGTTTGCGTTCTTCAAGGCTTAATCCTTAGACTTGTTCTTTTCTATTACTCGATTCTGCTTTTTTTCTTTCTTTTTTTGCTTGCTAGCCTTAGTGATCACACAGCAGCACACTCACCTTTAACAAGTGCAATTTGTGCCTTGATTTTTCTTTCGCACTTGGCGTGAGCACCAATCAGGACGTAGATCTGCTCGTCTCGAGTGATGACATCATCTGCATCAATCTGTATTAACAAGGAGAGGTTATATGCTGCACAGCAACACGGGCTACAGTATGTTGTATATACTTTATATCCCCAAAAAATCAATTTATTTTTGACAGGTCTACTTCCAACTTCATCTCTCAGCTGCCTGGATCTGATCTGCTTCCTTCAGGTGTTGTGAAATAGTTGGGTGAAGGTGTGGTATGTCATGATGTTTTGTCAGCTCCTTTTGACTGGCTGTGGAGCTGCCGCTGGCCACATGGGAGCCTTGTTCCATGGTATCTTGGCCATGCTATTGAGGAGTAGTCTACACAAGACTCTGTGTTCTCAGGCGCCAATCACAACAGGGCTGCATAAGTAGCAGCTAGATAACAGCTAGATATTAATATGAGGATTATTTGCCTGGCAGATGAGAACAGGAACTGTTACAAATGAAGAAAGAGAATCAAGAATCAAACTTCCCATTTTGAGTATGACACAAAATTGTCCTTTGAATACAGTTTTTGGCTACTTAAATTAGGTTTTGTCTTCATTAAACACATGAACGAAATATAAATGGACTTCCCAGGGCCATTTTAAAATCGGCTGTTTTAGTTTGCAACTCTGGTTATCTCTCATCATATCATCAATATCATGAATTCTCATCCTGACTGACTTATTTCAGCCCTACGTAAAATCCTGACATGGACAATGATATTGCCAAAAAGGGGCTTTGCAAAATTGTTACAGTCATTCAGCAGAGGATGTGTCACAACATTAGCGTGCAAGTTTTTCAGCACTTGCTTTTCTGGTAAATCTTGAATGATATCATCTGTTTTCATTTGAGTGTAAAGGAAATCCATCAATGGCTTTCTTTTTAAAAAATCCCAATAAAACTTTTAGCACAAAGATATATTGAATTGATGCCCCGTTGTGAGCTAAAAAAAGCTCCTTCGTGACTAACATATTTCAACCCTCTACTTTGGTGGAGGCACCCTAGCTCACACTCTTGCCCAAAGTGAGAGGAAAATAGCCCAAAACCGGAACTGGAGGAGCAGATTTTCCAAAATTGTTGCACTCTGATGGGACACCTATAGCCCCAGTCAACAGTGATTCACTTAAGCTGTTGTATTGTTGTTTTAGAGGACTGTGGATGCACTCCAGTTTATGTTAACACTGTGTTTTGCTAACGTGTGTATGTGTTTTTATGCACACCACTTACTCATTTGGATGATCGTGCCTCAACAGAGCCACTTCAGAGACTTTTACATTCAATCATTGTGTTTAGGTGCTTCACAGAGGGATTTTCCTGCTCATATTCTGTTGGAGTTACCAAAACACTTGGGTTCAGACAACTCCTTGTCTCTAAATCTCAACCAGGCGGTTGGAAGTGTGAGGTTAAAGAGGTCAGAGGTGATGGAGGATTTTGAGACCATTTTTGGTATCAGTGTAACCGTTGTTCTGGTATGCAGTTTTTGTTGTTTTGGACACTGTTGTCACTTAAAATATCATCATATTTTCCATGTAAAATCAAGTGGGGCCAAAAATACATTTTTGCTGCTTTTCAGCCTGGTGTTTCTTAATGGGAATAAAACATTAAGATCCCGCATCTTGTCTTTGGGTATAAAAAGATGCATTCTCACCAATGAATGTCTGGAATGTTTCTAAGCCTGAGATAAACCTCAGTATAAAACTCCATCGATCAAAGAGTCACAGATGCATGCAATTGGTCTGACCTGAGGTGGAGCAGTGTGAAAGCAGAGTGGTGTAAGATCTGATAGAACTGTGTGAAATGTTTCAATCCAGAATGGAAAAAAACACTTTTATACAATTAAAGAGTGGGAATAAACAATTTCGCGCCCCAAAAGTGAATGTGACTCAAACTATTTAAACCTAAATCCATCAGAGCATTCAATAAACAATAGATATATATTTAAAATTATAACTAATGTGCAACATAAACTATAAATTAATCAATTGTTCAGTCACCAACATAGTCAGGATACATAAAACACACTTACCAATGCGCTGACTAAAATTACACATTGGGAAAGAAACAGAGAAGCAGTCGTCCATGCAGACATGATGTTACCCTCAGTCTTAGTTCATTCACATCAGGGCTGATGTTTTCTTCTCAGGAATGTTAGAGTTCAGCCTGTACAGCCTGTCAAAGATCCATCAGTGTCTTATGTGATCGTTTGTGTCAGAAAAAAAGTTTCCTTCGGATTTCTTGAGCTTTGACATCCTTTCCAGAGATTTAGAATTAGTCCAGTTATCTCCAAGGGACTTGCTGGGCATCAGCAAAACTACCTGTAGCCCTGTGGTCAGTCGGTAGTGTAAGAAGGCTTCGGATGGGAAGGTAGAACGAAGGAGAGGGGAGGAGTCTCCTCCTTCCGAATGTCTTTGGAGTATTGTCTGTTGGGGGGGGGGTGGGGGGGGGTGTTGGCCTTAACTGACCATACTTTCCTCTCAGTCAACGCTTTGTGTTCTTTGTATTTCGTCTAACACCATCATCAAGTGCTGTAAATCACAAATCTGGACATGAACGCCACCAATCATCTATTATTATTATTCTTTCCATCAACATGAACAGAAGCAGTGTGACTGACGGTTTGGTCCCAAGGAAAAAAAAGCAAAATTTCTATTCGACTTCCCACACGAGAACATTTTTCCTACCAGATAGAAACATTCTTTGTTACATATATAATCACTTGAACTAAGCATGTATTTCTTATAAGTTAAAATAAGAATCAATCACTCATTCTTAATAGTATAATAATGTGGAAAAAGATACATTCATTTTAATACAATCCAGTTCAGAAACACCGCAAAGATTAAACAATATAAGTGATAAAAGCCTGTGCTTGCTTAACTCATAGTTTATGTATAAAGACATTATTTTTAAAGCACTTAAAGCTGATTTTATAAGTAAACCCATTCATTCATAAAAGGAATTTCAGACAAGATTTTAGCCAGTCCAATTTTTCAATTTTGCCCATATGCAGGGCGGCTGACGCAGCATTTCCTAGCGTAGTGATGCACAATGACGGCAGAAAAATTATACATGTGTCAATGTTTTTACCCTTGAATTGTTCAAGTTGCAGTATTGACCATGAAATGATTAGAGGAAGATAGGAAACAACAGTAATAACACAGCTGTTTCTGATGAGGAACAGAGCCCTTCTCTTCTGGGGATCCATGTTTCTTCCTGTAGGAACAGATTTCTTCAAGGCTGACAAGATGGAGACATCACAGAACACAATAACAGGCAGAGTCATGATGATAATCAACACAGGGGTTAAATCAGATGTGCTTAAAATAACAAAATAAAAATAAAATCCAAATATCATGGTTACAATCCAGATTGCAACAGTGATCAGGAGCCTGGAACTTAAACCTTTTCTGGCCCGATACATGACAGGATGACACACAGCCATGTAACATTCTACACACACACAGGTAATCAACAAAGGTCTGCCACACAGATTAAATGCTTGCAAGAACTTAACATATGCAACGTACGTACAGTTCACCAGGTCTGTGGGGAGGTACAGCTGTGGCTGAAGCAAGAGCAGGTAAATATTGTCCATGATGATGATATTTAAAGTGAAAACATCAAAAGGTGTGAAGGGTGTTTTTCTTAGATTATTGAGCTTTCTCAGAAGTACGACAACAGATCCAGGAAATGCAACAGCAAAAGAAAAGATAAGCGTAAAAAACCAGGTGGGCGATTTTCCACATGTCAAAGCTGTATTCATTCCCATCGTGGTGTTAGTCGTTCTGCACATTTGAGCTTGTAGAAGAGGAAATCACAACAAACGTCCAAAAGTTGGTGAAGAGAGAATGGCCTGCAGCAGCTAAACGATGCCTGAGAGGCTCCAGATGACAACCTGCACTAAAGAGAAGGACTGATTTGAATAATGCAGATGTCCTGAAGGTGGAACCTGCCAAGCCTCAAACCACCTGTCACATCTGTCATCAGACAAAATAAATAATGGCACTTTACATTTCCACACATGTAAAAACGTTTTGTAATCACTGTTTCCAGCTGCATGGGCTGTCAGGGCTGTGCTGAGGAGCTTTTGTTGTCTGACAGTGAGAGGCTAGTGAAACCATCGTGTCCTTGCAGAAATAACAAATAAAATGTCACACAGATGTATATAGCAAGCTATAAAGTTACATGTGGATTATTTGTTTACAATCTCCCAGTACAAGGCTCATTTTCTCATTTGTGTGTGTTCAGGGCGGAGGTCGTCACCAGCCCCATTATTCGCCTTCTCACCACAGTCGCTAGAGGGCGCACTCCACAAAACCTGTCCCTGCTTTCTGGTTACCATCCGTAGTTTCCTTATGCTTATGTTTACATTTTTATTTTTTATATTATAAAATTCAATCTGTCATTTATACAATATGCAACACATTGAAATATGTTCGTAATGCAAATAAGTTCATTAGGTATATTATGTGTTTCCAATTCTGTTTCGTCATCGCGTTGAAACAATCTAACTTTAGTACACAATTTCATTTTTTACCCCCCCCCCAAAAAAAAAGCTCTGTTATAAACAACTGATATTAAAAATACAACATAATATATGTACAAAATGGTTTGAAGAACTGATCCTGCCAGAGAACCCATGGGCCGAACAAGCCACGTCGAGAAACTTATTTTGAAATTCTGAGCTCTGACGTCACCTTAACCCGGAAGTGTTACCCACCAACCAGCGTCAGCTGCACGCTGACTTTACCTTTAGGGTTGCAGACTTCGGGCTGTCTGTGTTCGTTTAGCGTCTTTTCCAAATCAATTGTTACGTAAAGTCGAAGTGGAAGATTCGCTGTCTTCTCCTGAATCAACGTTTTGCTCCGTGCGTGTGCGTGTGCGTGTGTGTGTGTGTCTGAAGGGCATGGCCGGGCCGGCGGCTGTCCTGACTGCTCTCCGGACCCTGCGCCGTGGCTCTCTCTCCGTGCGTCTCCGTGCGTCTCACGTATGCAGCCCGCCCTGGAGCGCCCCTCCTGCGAGGGCTCTGCAGCTGTGGCCCGTTTTATGCGCCGGACACAACAAGTGGTCAAAGGTTAAACACATCAAGGGACCTAAAGATGACGCCCGAGCAAGGGTGTTCATGAAGTTGACTATGATGATCAAGTTGGCTGTGAAAGGTGAGATGGAAGTAGTGGCATGCTGATGGACTCCACGTTTTTTGTCTTGGTTTTTTGGGGGGGAGGGAGCCCTTATAATATGGTTTATTTAATTTCTGCTTTCATCTGCAGAGGGTGGTGCCAACCCAGATATGAATTTAAACCTAGCCCAGATACTGGAGCAGTGCAGAAGTAAAAACATGCCCAAAGCCTCCATTGAAACTGCGATCAAGAGCGCTGTATGTTGACGATGGTCGTAGTGAAATTGTCTTTTGGTCGACTGCTATAAGTTATGACTCTTTCTTGTGTCTGTATTTCTATTATTGGTGTTTTGCTCCTGGTGGAAAAGAGCAAACCCCTGTCCCAGCACGTGTTTGAGGCTCGGGGACCTGGTGGATGTCTGCTGCTCATAGAGATATTGACTGACAGCAACTCACGGAGCCATCAGGAAATTAAACGCCTGCTGATAAAAAACGGGTCAGTACATGCTGGTCACACTACAGACGTATCATCCCTGTCCAGCCGCACACACTATCACTACCTAAATGTCTTTATTTGTCAGACAGATTCATGTCTAAGAAAATACTGGCCTATTTGATGCAACATATTGGGCTTTTATTTATGAAATTCAGCAAATGAGCCTGTCAGATTACAGGATAGTACATAAATGTAACAACAGTAGATGTGGTCTCAAGCAGTTGTACTTCTGTTCTCTCCCATAGAGGGGCGCTGTCCGAGGGAGCGCGCCACAACTTTAACAAGAGAGGGATGGTGGTGGTGCCGGGCCAGAACATTGCCACGGAGCGAGCTTTGGAGCTGGCCATTGAGGCAGGCGCAGAAGATATCAAGGAGACCGAGGATGAGGAAGGACAGCCCCTCCTGCAGGTCAGACAGGAAGTAGAATCTGGTCCATCTACAGAGGCGCTAATATCCATGAAGGGTTGGATGTTAAGATGCATCAGTCAGGCCCGGTTAAACAAGCACTGCTCTACTGGTTTAATTTCCAGGGAAAGGCCACATCAAGTGATGCTTCCTTGATATCCTGCTGTTTTGTTTTTGTGCGTGGGTTTTATTTGGGTTTAACAGAAGAGGATTAGGGCCACTGTTTAAAAAACATTGGTCAAAATTCTAATTGTTTCCCTCCCATAATTAAGAGTTAAAATCAAAATTCGGACTTTGAACTCGCCTCAGAAGTCTAGGTGTGTGTAGGGACCCAACTTCGCCCTATGTGGACTGAAAATGTCGGATTTGACCGAACTTTTGCGTTTTCCAGTGGGAACAGCCGCTTTCAATAATGAAAAAGCAGAAGAGTCGTGGAGAAGCTACATGCTGGTTTGGTGCTTGGTGTTGTAAAAACATAGAAATGGCTGCAGATGTGAAGGATGTTAAACACACAGATTGGTCCTGTTGAGTATTTTTGTAACAAATTTAATTTAATGCTGTTGATCTGCTTAAATCACGTGTTGCATGATGAGGGAATCTGGAATCTGTCTCACAGAGAGAGCAGGTGATATGCAAAAACCCGTTTAAAATCAAACCAGAACACTCATGTCAACATTTATGCAAGTACAAATTAAACAAAAAAAAATTGTCTTTGAATTCTGAGAAAAAGCCAGAAGTCACTTTTTACTGTGGCCCTCATCCACTCTCTGAGGATTTTTATTGGACTGAATTCTTTGCTAAACCCGTCCCTTTAAGAAGTACCGGTAAATGTCCTGGGACACCTTTCATTTGAAAAGTGCCGCCTTAATGCTGTTCAACTACTAATTTGCCGAATTTCTTGCTCTACAGTTTGTTTGTGAGACGACAGACGTGGGGAAGGTGAGGACCTCGCTGCAGAACTCTGGCATGCAGATAACGTCTTCAGGGATGGAGTTTGTTCCGCGCGTTGTCGTGAATCTGAACGAGGACCTCCTGATCGCCGCGTCAACGCTTATAGACGCCCTGAGTGACTATCCAGACGTTGTTCGCATTTGGGATAACATCCAGGCTGACAGCTGATGACGCTGCCTGGAAACGTGACGGAGACGTGGAATATTTGACTTGCAAAGGATTTGTTCACAATGACTCTGTGGTCATAGGCAGTGAGAAACTGGACTCATTTAAATTAAATCTTTATTTGTCTCAAAATAAAACTGTGGTCCTTGCTGTTACCTGACCGCACCATGTGACCGTTTCAGTTTGAGCTCCCTCAGATCATCAGAGGCGTATTTGACCTCTCACGGCAGCTTGCCATGGTTTTGCAGAAGCGTTTATCTTGTTATGTGCTCAGGAAACAGCAGCTCTTAGGCTAACAAAAGTTCACCGGTGGAGCAAGAAGATGGAGCTCTCCAGCTTTTTTTGTTTCATGAAGAATGAGAGGAATTAAGTTAGCTGTGATGCCACAAAAATTAGAATATCTTAAATGAGGATTTAATAGGAAAATTTCCCCACTTAAAAAATGAATCTGAAATGAATCAGACTTTCTTCAACTGAATAATCTTGATGACATGTTTCATCGTAAACAAAATATAGCATGTATAGAATTCTAGAGGTCATAGCTGAAGGGCATTCTGAGCCAATGTCATTATGGGTCATAAGCCCATCGCTACCTCCAACAATACAATCAATTTGACCCCACATTAACAGCATGCATGCAACATATTGAGTGGTTTCTGGACTTTCAGCAGACATTTTTTTCCACATCAGATTCATGCATCCTACAGCAGGAGCTATAGTAGACCTACGCCTCCAAACTAAACTACAGTCCAGGATGCTAAAATGGTACTTTGACATTATAGTAGTGGCTCGGAGCCCATTTGCTTCATTAATCAATGTACCATTGATTTCTCTGTCACATCCTCTGAGCTATAGCATTGCATTGATTTGTTTTCCAGTGTTGGTGACTGTTGTACAGGAAAGACTGCTGTCCAGAGTGGAGAGTTCACCAATGACTACTGACTGGAAGGAGCTAACTGCTACTGCCTCGTTACGAACCATGAATGAGGAGAGCGAAGGGTTTTGATAGCAAGGTAGCAAGATGGATGCTGGAAATATGGCTGCAAAGTGAGCAAAACCAGGAAGGGTCTGTGGTTGTGGTTTAATTCAGGTAGGTTGTGCTGTTTAAGCTTCAATATTCTAGACCGTTGAATGTAGAAAGCTTTTTGTGTAAGATTTTAGTTAAATGTTGCAACTGAGAATGCAACACCAGCTAATGCTGCAGGTCAGAGTCAGTTATTTATTTTAAGCTGATGCTGATGTTTCCTTGCAGAGTGGCGTTACCAGACTTTTATATAAAAACAAACACACCATTGACTGATGTAAATATATATGTTTATGTCATTGGAAGTCCAGTGGAGCTTCATGGCAGACTCGGACCTTATGAGGGGTGCAGCACCAACCAGCAGGGGTCCTGAATGTTGCTCACCACCAACTCCTAGAATGGAGCTTCTCAGCCCCTCCAAGGTGAAGGACCGCTCTCAAAACGTCACTGAGAAGGTCACACAGGTACGGGCAGGAAAAGCTCATACTGGCTCAGTTTGTCACCATCTGAGTGCCAGAAATCTCACCAAAGATCTCAAATCTCATGAAGATGGCCTTAAAAACAGCTCATGTGTGTTTGACTATAAATGCACATACTTTCTGAGCATGACAGAACAAAACAGGAGCTTTTAAGCTGTACTTAGAGTTATATTGACACAGTTGTTTTTGTTTTCAATTTTTATACTTGATGTTCATGCGGCTGTATAAAGATGTTCTCTGTGCTAGAGATTTTCAAACCCAGATCACTAGTAAAAGTCATACATGTTCAGTAATACAGTACAGAATTATATTTATTCACAAAAGTGTATGTGAATGGGATTCTCCAGCTGGTGTTACTGTCAAAGAGGCTCCCAGAAAGAGTGACTGTTGTTAATTAACCTGCTAGTGGAAAAATCAGTAGGAGGCTGTATCTTTTCTTTCTGGGTATGACGAGCAGTCCCAGTGAGCTACAGTTCAATCCGGACCTGCTGTCGCTACTGTTGGAGCCCCGAGGCTCTGCGTTCTGCATCACTGCCTCTGGAGAATACACTGATTCCGTTTGTCCATATCAGCACCACTATCCATCCTCGGTCTAGCTGGTATCAGCCCTCTTAAATGCTAGATCTGTGTGCAGGCTCAGGGAGACAGATACTGATTTGAAGTGAAGACATCTCGAGGGCTGCGGCGGTGATGTTTTGTGATTGTGACGCTCAGCTCTGCTTGCACACTGATGTGTTCTTTATGGGTAGGTGCTTTCGTTGGAGTCTGATGTCCTGCCCGAGTACAAACTCCAGGTTACTGAGACAACGTGGGGGATTTTGCTCCACTACAGCCCTTTCAAGGCATTTTGGGACTGGATCATTCTCATCCTGGTCCTCTACACAGCTGTTTTCACTCCGTACTCGGCTGCCTTCCTCTTAGACGAACACAGGGACTTGCGTCAGAGACGTTGTGGCTACACGTGTAACCCTCTGAACGTGGCCGACCTCATGGTGGACGTGCTGTTTATTGTGGATATAGTCATCAATCTCCGCACCACGTACGTGGACCAAAATGATGAAGTCGTCACCCAGCAGAGCCGGATAGCCAAGCACTATATAAAAGGCTGGTTCCCCATTGATCTTTTGGCAGCGATACCCTTTGACCTCCTGATGTTCAGATCTGGCTCCGATGAGGTAAGAGTCGCTCCACTGCACCTACCTCTTTACTGTCACCAGAGGTAAATTCTCATGTATTTAAATGTACATTTCTCTTAAACCCTAAGTTTATTGACCCCCTTACATCTTGTTTTGTGTCAATATAATAAGATGGCGACCCTAACAAGCCTGTTGAAAACAGCCCGGTTGCTGCGACTGGTGCGCGTGGCAAGAAAACTGGACCGATATTCTGAATACGGGGCTGCCGTCCTCTTCTTGCTCATGTGCACCTTTGTTCTCATTGCCCACTGGCTTGCCTGTATTTGGTACGCCATCGGTTTTGTGGAGAGGCCGTACACAGAGACCGGATGGCTGGACAACCTGGCCGAGCAACTGGGCAAGTCGTACAATGACAGCGACGCCACCTCTGGCCCATCTGTTAAAGACAAGTACGTCACTGCCCTTTACTTCACCTTGAGCAGTTTGACAAGCGTGGGATTTGGTAACGTCTCTCCAAACACCAACTCAGAGAAGATCTTCTCCATCTGCGTCATGGTCATTGGCTGTGAGTCCAAAAAATCACTCAGGACTGAATGGAAGTTATTGGTATGAGTTTGTGTGATAGAACCGTATTTGTGAATGTTTGGTACGGATTTTCCAAATTCCCCAAAATGCTAATATGTAATTTTTGGCTCAACTGACAATGATTCTAATTGTAATAGTCATACCGTCTCTTAAATATCTCAACCCTGAACCATCAAATGGAGCCACTGAAATATCTGTCTGTCCTCAAATTGCTGAATCTCTGTGTTCATTCTATCATCCCTGTTAGCTCTCATGTATGCCAGCATATTTGGAAATGTGTCGGCCATTATCCAGAGATTGTACTCTGGTACCACCCGCTACCACACACAGATGCTCCGAGTCAAAGAGTTCATCCGATTCCACCAGATCCCAGGGAGCCTTCGTCAGAGGCTGGAAGAGTACTTCCAGCATGCCTGGTCCTACACAAATGGCATTGACATGAATGCTGTAAGCAACGGTTTATCATTTATGTCTGGAGCGGATGCCCATGTATGACATCAGAGTTTCACTCTTTGTTGTTGTTGGGTCCTTATTTAGGTCTTGAAAGGATTTCCAGAGTCTTTGCAGGCAGACATCTGTTTGCATTTGAACCGATCTCTGCTGCAGAACTGCAAGGCTTTCCACGGAGGCAGCCAAACCTGTCTGCGTGCGCTGGGTATCAGATTTAAGGCAGTCCATGCTCCCCCAGGGGATATTCTCATCCATTACGGAGACATCCTGGATTCTCTCTTCTTTATCTCACGCGGTTCTGTGCAGGTCATCAGAGATGATGTGGTGGTTGCTATATTAGGTAATACCATTAGGTAGGTAATACTATGTTGCCATTTTCTTATCTCAACTCCAAATCCATCCTTGACGCCGCTGTCACAGAAAAGAACGACATCTTTGGAGAGCCCATAAACCTGTATGACGAGCCAGGGAAATGCAATTCAGATGTCCACACCACCACCTACTGTGACCTGCACCGCATCCTGAGGGACGACCTACTGGAGGTCCTTGATATCTACCCCACTTTTGCAGACCACTTCTGGAGGAACTTGGAGATAACATTTAACCTAAGAGATGTATGTTAGCATGAAACTGCAAAATGAATAAATTTAGAATATTAGTCCACATTAGTTTCACTGGAGACTCTGAACTGCCCCTCAGTGTGAGTGTGTGACTGGATGATGTGTGTGTGTAGCAGGGTCTATCTGCATCTTGATTTGGACACACTCTAACACCATCCATTGACCCTGATTAGGATCAAGACATGGATAAATGGAGATTCAGTGAATTAGTTCTGACTTAATTTCAATTATCTTTGAACAAAAATCTAGAGACTCTAAACCTGGGTGTGGTACATTTCAGGGCAAACTCCAAAACACAGTGCATGAAGGAATCTCCCTCTCGTCTACTGTCCACCAGCAGATAATTTAATAATATTGATTTTGTATCTACTTACATTTTATACAAACCTCTTGTATTCCAGGCCGATCAAGTGCCACACATAATAACAACTACTGATGAGTCAGGGGACGACTGTGACTACCACCACAAGCCAAGATGCAGAAGCCACACTCTTGACTGCCGAATCAGGCCAGGTGAGATGGGCCGCACCTCTGCAACGATGTGAAACAGTCTCCATCAACCAGGCCTACAAAGCCCACAATCCAGCCAGGTTTTCTGTCCTAACAAATAGATACCTGCTTTTACCTGGGAACAGATGGAATCGATCATGAGGACTCGTACCCTCGTCGGTCCCTCCGCCACCGTCGCTCGTCGCCTCGTACCCACTGGGATGACCGCTGCAGCTGTGGTTCTTTGTGTTCTCTGTCTAGTGAAGACTTGAGCAAGAGCCTTCCCCACAGTACCAAAGTGGAGCTCTACCCTCCAGCTGATGCCCAACGGGACTACAGCCCCACTGTCGTGAAGCTGCTACCCCCAAGTGGTGCCTCAGTTGGGAGGGAAGTCATGTTAGACGTCAGCCAGCAAGGTAGAGTCGGAGGTCGATGGTTGGTTGTGTGCATGATTTCCAGTTTTATTATTAATTTTCCATATGAAATCACATATTTTCCCCTGCAGCGTCATCTTTCAATATGCCTGGAATGTATGGATATTGGCCGGACCAACAAACCCAGCAGTTTTCCAGTCGCACATGCCGATCTTCATCTTTCCGCAACTCCCACCACCCACCGCCGTTCACAGAGGAACGGTCCAGTGAGCTGGAGTCGCGACTCAAGGTTTTACATTCCCAGCTCAACAGGTGAATAATTCCCGCCCTTACCTGTGAGAATAAAGATCCCTGCAATGATAACGTCCTCCACTGTCCCTTCCTTTCCCAGACTGGAGACCCGGATGACTGCTGATATCAATGTTATTCTTCAACTCCTCCAGAGGCAGATTGCTCCGGTGCCTCCCGCTTATAGCACCGTATCATCTGGTACCTTGCCTGCAGAATCATCTGGCCAGTACGGAACTGGGACACCAGTGTTGCACGGCATGTACCCCATTTCTACCATACAGATAGACAGCCGGGTTCCCACACAGGTACAGGAAAGTACTAAGTGATCCAGATGTTGCTCTGGTGGTTTCTGTCCTGAAAAATGAAAAATGTGATTTCCTTACTTCAGAGTTCTTCCCACACCGATGTTAAGTCCACCAAGAAGTCTGAGGAGTCCATCTCCAACGGTACCCTTGCTACCGCAGCCTCAGTTGACACCATATTCCTGAGTCTCTCTCCTCAAACTGAGAGCCATGCAGAGTCGCTTCCGCCGCAGCCATCAGTGAACTCCTCCATCCACAAGCCAAAGCGGCGCAGGATTCCCCACTGCCACTCACTGCCGGAGAACCTAGACGTCTCAGGACCGGCTGAGATCCAGAAACACCTCTCTGACCCGGTGCTGCCTGTCATCCGAAGACCATCAGAAGAAGCTGACACCTGATATTTGGATAAGTTCAGGATTCAGTTATGTTTGGACATTAATGTGGACTGAAGGTTGGACAATGAAAGAGTTCCATTTTATACTACTGACATGATTACATGCAACGGCAACAGTTATCATTGCTTTTGGTTTTGTTTTTTACGATGTATAGCTTTTGTAAGCCCTTTGTTTTGGCAGTGTTTTCATTCCTGCATTTAACCTCACGTGAGCTGTTCCTCCATAGAGTAAAGGATGTGCTGCCCATGGACATCGGTGCCCCACTAGACTTTTGAAACCTGATTACATGTTCCATATTTAGGGAAATCATCTCTTGTAGTATAAAGGTTTGGTTATTTGAGCTCAAAGACCAGAAACATCCATGACCAACATCTGGCTGGTTACTTGTAAACTAGAAAACTATTCAAAGAACACAGACCTCTGCAGGGAATGATAGAGAACTCTTCAAAAATAGGTATTCATCTATACATATGTACATATATACATAGTAGTACTGTAGTACTACAAGGTTACATACCCTTTTTTTGTATTACAAATCGGCTTCTGCTACGGAATATGAACAAAGCCTCTTGGACAGGGGTGTCCAAACCTTTTGCAAAGAGGGCCAGATTTGATAACGTGAAGATGCCCGGGGGCCAGTAGATCCTTCTGATGTTTTTTTAACCAGAAAAGTTACATGCAAATGTACACTATTATAAAACAATTTTCATTGTCACAATTCTCTTTATTTTTAAAATGGCAGTGTAACCAAATATAAGCCACTCAGGCAGACGTGAACAACTCTAAAAACACAATTCTGCCTTTAATTCATATCTGGAGAGTCAGATAACATTGAACACTGAACTGTATGGAATACCTTAAATTTCCATGAGTTTGATAAATGTAATGTAAAGTTGTCTGTTATCATTCAAGTTTAAAACAAGTAAATTTTGCTCTTGTCTTTTACAAGAGCTACAAGAAAGGAGGAATTACATTTTAGTGATTTATTTATTCTGTTAGTGCCAGCGGCCCATAAATAATACATTGTAAGACTGAAGTTGCGGGCCGTGATTGGCCCCTGGGCCGGACTTTGGACATGCCTGCTCTTGGACTTTGATCCTTGGAAAATCAAGGGTAAAAAAAATCTGTGGAATCCAGAATATTGCCAAACTTTAATCATCTGTTTCTTGTTCCATTATCAATATTTTCAGAAAATGTAATTAAAATGTAATTAAAGTCATTAACTTTTCGAGTTAACAGTTAACAGATATCACCTTGGTGAAAGTAATTATATTAGTATATATTCCTAGAATCTGTATGTGGATCAAATTTCTTCATTTATTTTGCCTGACAGGTCATCAGATCTGATATTTATCTAAATATAATGTTTTCTTTTGTTTTTTTTACATTTCCAATAAAACTAACCTGCAGTCTCAGGATGTGATGAAAGATTAATAAGAAAAATGTAAGAGTGTGACATGGCCTACTGTGGGCAATAAACAATAATTGGCAGTGATTATGTTTTTTAGTCCTTCCTGGTCCAGCATGGCTGCATGCAGAGCACAATTTCAAGTTAAACCCTTTGTGTTATTTCAACTTCTTTTATTATAATTCAACAGATCAGCACTGGCCTTAAATTAGAAGCAAAGGTAAGATGCAAACGATTGGTTTTCAGATGTATGCTCCTCACATTGGCCTGTTCATCAATCAACCAATATTTCCATAAATAACCTGTGACGCATGCAAATCTCTTTCTATTTGATGTCAGGTTATGATTGATACTCATGGACAGAGATATATAAAGAGCAGCTTCCACGGAGACTCAACAATTTCATCCCCAATGCACTAGAGAAATAAATTTCCATATTACCAGCTTATAAAGGTACAGTATGCTTTATCAGCTCAGGAGGATTCAACTTCAGAAACATGTCTGTTTCAATCATGGTGTTTTGCTGTTATTTGTTTATGTCCTTTTAGGTTTTTTCTCTACATAACTCCTCTTTTCCCTCCCAAAAATGCTACCAGAGGGACTTGGTCTGACTAAAAACATTTCCACCTCTCATTTTGTGTGGCAAGAATTTGATTTTCATTTATGTGACAAATTCCCGGGGAGCACATACACTTGGGCCATTAGCACCTTCTTCTGCTTTATTATAGGCTTTCCTGCATCTGTTGCTATCCTCTGGGAGCTGTTCAAGAGGCAGAGAAATGGAGCCCCCTTGACGCCAAACAGTTTCTTCATGCTGAACGTCTCCATCATGGATGCAGTCTTCTTGGCCTTCATCCCGCCTGGAGTTTTGAATCACCTGATCTGGAAGTCTTGGCCAGTAGAAGCATTGTGGAACAGCATTTATGCTTTGAATGTGTGTGGGAGGCCCCTGCTGATGGCCTGCAGCTGTCTGGACTGTTACCTGGCTGTGGTTCATCCAGTCACCTACCATAATACGAAGAATATGACCCCCAGGATTTTAATGGTGGTCATCGTCTGGATTTGGACACTCACTTTCGCCATTGTTTTCTTTCTTTTTTACGGACTTTATTTTACACTGTGGTCCATAGTCTCATTTGTAATTGCCATTGTTGTGGTTGGGATATGTGATTCCTTCATCTTTTATACCCTTCTCATGTCTGACCCCCACAGAAAGAACCTGCAGAAGCAAAGAGCAATCCAGATGCTCATCAACAGCCTGGTGATCACGGCATTTACTTACCTTCCTCCAGTTATCCTTGTAACATTTGGTGTTTACGGGATCGAGTATGTGACCTTTATATGTGTTATTGCCATCCCAGTTAACATCACATCCACTTTGGGCTCTGTTCTCATGCCTTTTCTCCATCTTATCAGCACTGGAAAATGTAGCCATTTCAGGTGCAGAAGCTCCTTAAAAACTCTGGAGAAGTAAGAGTAAAAGTCATAAAATAATCACTCAAAATGCCATGGAACATCACAGGCTCGTCCTTTTCCTGGATTTATTTATCTAAAGTTAAACTGCTTGTATATACCGGTATATGTCAATCTTTTTCTCACCCTAATTGACAGAATACTTAAATGGACATTTCAATTATAACACTTCCTACTGAGTGTTTGGGCTTTAAATATTTAACTTAAACTGTAAATTGCACTCTTGGTTATTGTACACATTAAATGACATAAACCTCCTGATATCTTTGTTGTGTTGGGGGAAATAAACTCTACTGATGTTTTTGAAAAGGTCAGACGTTGAATTTTATTTTTACACAACAAAATAAACACTGCACGGAAGACTCTCTCTCTCTCTCTCTCCAGTCTTTCCACTAGATATTTGCATTTTGTTTACCTTGTCCAGTGTTTTTTTACCCATGTAAATACTGAAGGCCGGTAGATCTTCGTCATCTGCCCTGACCGCTGTACTCACTCATTTGCGTATTAATCTCTGCAGACAAATCAGACCCACAGATGGAGTAATTGAAAATGTATCTTGTAAAAAATGCTTGGATTTAGTGAATAGAATTAAGGAATTGCTACTGTAGAATAAAAAGAGATTGTCACGTGCAAAAGAAAACATCCATTTTACAAGTATTAATGAAAAAAAGCAGTATTGATATGTGGTTATGTTGCACCTAAGAATTTCAAAATGAGACTTCAGACAGGAAGTAAAGTGCACCAATTCTGCTTTAAAATACAGAGAATATGGACTAGTTCAATTAACTTTAAAGAGCAACATAATTAATCAGAAAAAAGAAAGAAATGGAAAAATAATTATCACCCATGAGTGTTAAAGCATTACTCAACAGACAGTTTAAATGTTGGAGTTTTCACTGTAAAAGTTCTGAAGCAAAGTTTTTATGATTGACTTACTTCAAGGACACATTCATGAAACAGTAATTACAGCAAATGAAACTATAAAAGTGTAGTTGTAGTTTCATTTAAGGCCATTAGATGGGAGCAACAGCTAAGGTGGATATTGAGCAATCATTTATTCTCTGGGTTTAAAACTAGGCAACAAAAATTAAAACAATGTTACATTCATTTAAAAAAAAGAGCCTGAAGATTCTTTTCATCTGTTTTAGTAAGTGTTTGGATTTGTAGTTAATTTGTCTTGGCCGATATTTTTAATATGTACTGGTAATGTTTGTGAATTACACCTTCTGTATACAATTGACAGTATTTTTAAAATGCTTTTATTGACACACATGATGTAGGCAATCGCTTTCATATAAAAATTCTTCATAAAATGTTTCATATGCATTTGCCGTCCCCCTCCTCCATGCAACTGGTCACAAGAATCAATCAAATTAGCTACCAAAGTGATTCATATATGTATATATTTACATCTACTGACCAATGAGAAAAGGGTGGTTTGAAAACTCCCAATAAAATAGTTTTTTTTTTGTTTCAAGTTTTGTTGTAATCTGAGAACCAGCGGAACACAAGCAGTACAGAATTTCTTCAAAAACTAAATGACAGAGGTTTAGTTCTTCAAAATCGTGAGCATTAGATAACTCTTCCTTCTTTTCTCTAGGGTTTATTCTTAAGTTTGGTCACATTTGACTCGTTGTCACAAGCCTCTTTCTCACTGTTTCTGCTGCACTTGAAAAAGGACAAAACCACCGTTTTCTCTTTCCAATGATCTGAGTTCCAAGCAGAAAGTCTGTGTGGATTGAGCAGATTTTGTCAGGATGAGAGATTTTTCCGGACAAAACACCAGACCATGATTTGAGCCAGCTCCGAGGATCCTTGCTGTTCTGAGAAGAAACAAACAATCTTGGAGCTGAACGATCTGGAGACAAACGAACGAGCGAGAAAAAACAGCATCACATCAAATACAGTAGATCTGCCACGCAACTGGGAGAGTTCAGAGTCATGTGAGATTATACAAAAAATGAGAATACAGTGTAAACACAAGTACATGAAGGTGATTCTAAGGCTGCTGTGGGGTGACGCGTCCTTGCTGAAAATGGGAACGACTGTGAGCTGCACTAACATTGTTGTGGTCCAGTGATAGACAGCAGGCTGTTTTTAACAACTGTTCCAAAGTGCCCTCCTGTTTTTTATACTGTAAATAACTAAAAGATGCATTCATTTATTTTTAAAAAAAGGTTTGTGACACCAAAAGCTTGAAGTCTTTTTAAAAAAGAAATATTTATGTGAGAAAAATTCTTCTAAACTGTGATCCTTAAAGTGTTTACTGGAATAAAACTAACCCGAAGGAGAAAGATGTGTGGATGGGGAGATGTGGAGACAATCGGCAACAGCACAGTCCACTCATTCAGGAATACAACACCCAAACACTCAAACCACACTCTGCCGTGGAATATTTCTCTTTTCAAACAACTGACCTCAGTTGTTGGGATGTGCGATCTGGGAGTGCCCCGACTTACCAACGAGGATCTGAGAGCCAGACAATGTCTCCTTTGACTTGTTTTTGACCACCCCCATCTCAGCAGTAGTCAATATGAAAAAAAAAATGCTGTTGATTATTAACTGGCTCGCCTGCGTTCTCCCGATGAGTGGAGTTTGAGCCATGACGTGAGCATTAGACTCAGATTCATCTCCGGTGTCCTCCCAGAGCTCTCGCAGGCTTTGTGTGTGCATAAAAAGGCAACAACCGTGTGCATACACGAGCAATTCTTTCACTTTATGAGGAATATACTGACCAATACCTTGTAGAATTTCGAAAAAGGAAAAACTAGTGTTATAAGTCTGGGGGCATGACCAGTATCCACATATGCAGTGCATAAAAGACACATAATCTTACCTAATGCTTTGCAAAATTCCTACATCCCTGAACATTTGCATATCACATCATATCCAGTGCTCTTTACAACATATATAAATTTGAGATCTCTGCAGCATTTAAAGGACACAAGTACCTCGTATTTCCTCCAGGAGCTGCAGCTACAGACACTCAAAACCGCACGCAACAGCGTGGCTTAATGCCCCTGTCTTCTCTATAAAGGCGTCTTTTCTTTCAGGGAACATGTCGAATGGCCAGATGGGCTGCAGGGCCTCCCCTGGCCAAAACAAAATGGCTTTGAATGTGTTGAAGACCCACGTCAGGTCAGAGACGAGAGTGACCGGAATACTAAACATCACCGTTGATTCACATTGAAGCTCAACGTGCAACGGTGCTCATATGTGCGCTTTCTTTCTAGCTGGGGTGAATGGTGGGACAGCATGAATGTGAGAAGCACAGGGATGATTACCATTAGCAGAACAAAGCTCGCCATCATTCATTGTTGTGGAATTTTCTGATTATCAGAGCCAAGTACTGGCTTCTGTTTTGGCACTCAACAGTCACACAGAGGATGTAAACAGTAGCACAACTATACACAATCATCATTTAGTTACTCAACGGATGCTGAATGATTTGCTGACTTTAACCCTCATCAGGTTCTGATTTGGGAACTTCATTCGATATGGTGAGATTATCAGTTTCCACGTGTCGATACTTCTTCCACTACCATGCATTTCTTTCACACACATCCATCTTCCCTTCCTCTCGTAGCTCAGTACAAACCAATCTCTGACTCCTGCGGAGGTCATCCGACGGTCTCGGGCCGTGTCCTCAGGTATGCCCACTTAGAGTGTCTGCTAATCCCAGATACTCGGGGTTCTCTGCTGTGGGGGTCACAAATCCATTCATATGCCTGGGCATGACTCCATCCGTCTCCAGTCCTTCTGGGTCATTAACACCGGAAGCTCCATCCCCAGTTTTAGCTTTGACCAGATGGTCCAGGTAATATGGGTTGTCAAAGGCTGGAGAGGTTGGGGTCCGTGTACCTGCGGGGACCAAGTATCCCGTGTTTTCCACACTGTGGCCTGAGCTCAGGCCATTAGCGATGCGGCGGTCAACCCTGGAGCCATTACGAGGCAGTGTGGTTGGTCGTTCCAGAATCCCCGGCCTGCGATCCTGAATCTCCTGGTTCACATACTCTGTGGAGGGCGACAAAAGACGGTGAGTTTGAAAAGGATATCAAACATTTGGAAATTGTCGGAATGATGAAGGTGGAGTCATTGTCCGGCTCACCTGGCAGAATGCGGTTCTGATTACATCCATGACTCTGTCTGGGCAGAGAGTGGTGCAAGTGATGAGTTGGCTGAAATCCACTGGGCCCGTCTGTCTCCAAGTCGCCTTGGCTGTCGTTGGAGTAGGTGGGGTCCCTGCAGTAGCGGTCTGGGCTCCCCGGGGGCAGCGAGGGGTCTTCTGGTGACTCCAAAAAGACCGAGTCAGACTGGTCTCCTGCAGATGGGCTTCTAGCTAGCGTTGGGTATGGGGGAGACCACATGCCACTGGCGGTGCTGGCGCCTAACGGTAAGGTAGGGTACTGGCTTGGACCAAGAGTGCTCAGGGAAGAGTACAGACTTCGAGGGCCACCAGCAGCGGAGGGCTCAACATCTAAACCTTGATCTCTGCTCTGTAAGGCAAAGGGAGAAGAGGTGAGCAGAGGAAAAACGAAAGTGCCAGTGCTATTTGCAACAGAATGCAAATTTACAGTAGGCTAACAACTACAGTAATTACACAGTTATTGGAGACATTAAAGCCACACACGCAGCTCTAAAGAAGTGCAAGTAGGCCTGAACGCTCACTGACCCTGTAGGACTGATGTCTGGACGGCCCATTGGATTGGATGCCATTGTTGTGGGTCCTCGGGAAGTGATTTGGCTGTGGCACCAGGTACTCCTCAGCGTCCAGCAGTTCCCTCAAGTTGTTGCCTTCCTCCGCCAGAAACATCCGGAAGAACTGGTTGTCCACGGGGCTGGACATGCTCATCTGCTCCTCGTTCTGGAAATGTGTCCATGGACCAGAACCACGATGATTAGGATAAACTACACATAGCAGAGTCGTGCACAACAGCAATTGAAGGGCAACACACACCTGAATTACGACATAACGAGTAGGATCTCTGGCCATCGCAGTAAATTCTTTTACCAAGTCCTTAAACCTGGGCCTGTACTCTGGATCAATCATCCAACCTGCCACCAGACATAAAATCAGTCAATGCTGCTCCACTGCTGACCACAAACATACATAAGAGCAGTATTTCCCTAAAAACTCCCAGTTTAATCAATCATATAAATCTTCCTAGGAGGACTGACATTTGACCATGATCATGTAGACATCAATGGTGCAGATCAGAGGCTGGGGAAGTCGTTCCCCTCCCTCTAAAACTTCAGGGATCTCTCTAGCCGGGATCATGTCATACGGTTTCGCACCAAAGGTCATCAACTCCCAGACGGTCACCCCTGTGAACAAACAGCAGACTTATTTAGTCTTGCTGAAATTAAAGATGATAGAACCATTGCTGGTAACATTTATTTTTATAGTTTTGCAGTTCTTTTGATTTCTTCTTGAGCTTGAATGGGGGATTATCTTTATTCTGCAGAGTCCTCACACTCACCGTAGCTCCACACGTCACTCTGATGAGTGAACCTCCTGTGCAGAATTGATTCCAGGGCCATCCACTTAATCGGCACCTTGAAAAGACAGAAAAAAGGAGGCAGTTAGGGCCTATAGTCCGTGTAGATGCTTCCACACGCCTGGCGCCGCCTCACCTTCCCTCCATCAGCATGATATTCAGTCTCGTCTATATCGAGCAGACGGGCCAGTCCGAAGTCGGTGATCTTCACGTGGTTTGGATTCTTCACCAGGACATTGCGAGCAGCTAAATCTCTGTGCACCAAGCGGACTTCCTCCAGATAACTCATGCCCTACACACACACACACACACACACACACACACCACATTTGTGTCCACAAAATATTCAAGCTAGCTTTAAATCAAATGTCAAAGCAAAGGTGATTATCAATCATATTTAGAAGCTGTGGCGATAGAAACAAAACCTGCGTCTTGATGACAGACCTTAGCAATCTGGACACACCAATTAAGGAGCAACTGGGAACCGATGCGATCCTTGTTCTTCCTGACGTATTCAAGCAGGCAGCCGTACGACATCAGCTGGGTGACCAGCTGCACAGTGGAGGTCAGGCAGATCCCCAGCAGACGGCACACGTAAGGGCTGGCCACCCCTGCCATGACGTAGGCCTCCTGGGGACGACGAGGCGACAAAGAGATGTATCAAGAAAACACGTTTTCTGAAGCACAAAGATTTTAAACAATCTTGACTGGTACAAATAAAAAAAGTTTGGTCCAGTTCCGCTCTCTGCCCGTTTAACATTTGTAACCCCTCTCCCCAGTAAAACCAGTCCATTTAGTCTCCCTATCCCTCTAGAACAGTCTGCTTCTGTTGTAGAAAACTGAAAAGAACTTTCATCTGAAGGCAACTGATGCGAGTTAATGTGTCAAATAACTGACCATGAGAATACACACAAAGAACATTGCTGAGTTCGTGTGTCTGTCCGGTACTCACGTCAAGAATTTCTTTATTGGCTTTTGGGGAAGTATTCTCCCGCAACACTTTAATGGCTACTGGTATTTTCACGTTTTCCCCGTCAGGAGCCCACACCCCCTGAAATGATTGAGAAGAGTCCTTTACTGAAAATGTCCGTTTAAACGTGTTGGTTCTTCCATTAAAAAACGGACTCCCTCACCTTGTAAACGGTACCGAACGCCCCAGCACCCAACACTTTCAGCTTCTTCAGCTCCGTCTCTTTCAGGATGCGCATCTGAGCCTGATTGGGTGACGCCCCGCTGGGGGCCAGAGGTTCCACCAGCTGTTTGAAGGAGAGCACGATGCTACAGTGAGGCACGTACAGGTTATTCTCGGCATCAGCTCGCAGCAAAACTTGGCCTGCACCCACCTCGTGTTCTTGCAGGATCCTTCTCATTGTCTCCTTCCTCTTCAGCTTCTTCTGCCTCCTCAGGTAAAAGAAAAGTAGACCCAGCAAGATGAAGAAGAGCACCACCCCACCTACTGCAGCCGCGATGGTTGTACCCAGGCTAGACAAAGGAGGAAAGGGTCAACAGAGCCGGAATCCTGCTCAGCCAAACTCAAATGGCGAGTAGAAGGTCGCTCACCCTGTCCTTGTGTCAACAGGGCAGCCTCTCTCGTCCATCACAGTGCAGCTGAAAAGAGACGTTCTGGGTCATAAGTCATGCTGGCTGGTTGCGTGTGCGCGTGCATGTGATGCCCACTCACGACAGCGTGCAGTTGGTGTTGCATGGCAGACAGTGTCCCGTAGCATTGCTGTACTTCCACACAGTCTGGTGGTCTTCCTTCGCACCACTGGGGCAGTGAGCCACACAGACGTCTCCATCCTGGAAGTTTCTGCACTCGACGCAATGTTCTGCTCCCTGAGAACATTCAGCAGAGCGTAAACATAAACACTATTATAATATAATAATAACTATTATTTTGTTGATGGTTTTCTCTTTAATTAAGCTCCCAGCACAGCGGTTCACACTCCTCCTGTAGTCTCTGTGCGTGGGTGACTACAGCAGGACCCCCCCATGACAGAACCACCCGTCCTGATGACGGGTGGTTCTGTCATGGGGGGGTGGTTCTGTCTTTCCCAATGAGCCCGTTCCATTAAAAACGTATAACTTGTTTACATGACGCAATTCTATTAAGATTGGTATTAACTTGATTATTTTAGTGCTTTCACACTTACATTTACATTGTGCAGTCAACTTTTGGGTTCATGTCGTTGGTTTGGCTCTGTTGACATCATCTGAATGAAACCAGGCGAACTGAATATGGCGCTCCCCCCGGTTCTATAATTGGACCACTTCTTTCTCTACATATGTCAGCTCTTCGTCACACAACCCAGCACCAATGAATGATGCATTTTTTTGTCCGATCATAAGATTGTTATAAAAAAATATTTTTCTTCAGTCTAAATTTTTGTGTCTCCTTAACTGCTTTTAACCTTTTGGGGTCACAGAGAGGGTGCACACATGGGTGAAGGCAGGGTCCAACCCTGGATGGGTCACCAGCTCATTGCATGGCCCTATATGAGCATTTGTGGGTTTGGAACCTTGCTCAAAGGTTTCTTGGCAGTGCTCTGACACCTTCCCCTACTACCCAAAATGCCTTCCATGGTCTGCACCGGGGCTTGAACCCAGAACCCTCTGTTTCTCCCCCAAAGCCTGAGCTACCACCAAATCTATCAAGCTAAATGTCGAGAATATTAAATAAGAGAACAAAAGACAAAATTGAGCAACTTTTTTGGGGTTTTGACTGTTCCCTCAAAAGTCAGTCCTTGCTATATTATAACTAAGCGTGTAAAACAGGACATCTTACCGGGCCGTGACAGGAAGCAGAGCTGTTGAGCGGCTGACACTCGGGGTGACAGGCGACACACACAGATTCATTTGCGTATTCACGCACAGACCTGCAACACAAGCGTATCAGCATCGTATTCAACAGTCACCACAGACAGGAGCAGAATAGAGACCCAGCAGCAAATAACCAGAAAGAAAAAGTACTGCTGCTTTTTGTGTTATATGTGAAAAAAAAGGGATGCAAAACCGGCTGGTTTAAAACATCAGCAACAGCTTTTTATTGATATAACTGCATAAACATAGAAGTTGTCTTACCCCTGATAGATGTCACACTGCTCAACACACTCAGAGCCACGTTGGAATGTCCTGCAGGATGCACACTGGCTGGGCCCCGGGCCCCAGCAGCCACCCTCGCACAGCGGGTGACAAACACGCCCCTGTTTCTCTAAAAACACAGGCAAAATAGAGCATGTTGCAAGCCTTTTTTTTTGTAAATTAATTACTGAAAATAACAAAAGCCCAGGCAAAATCCCATTTACTTCAGCCATTTATCATTTTTGAATGTTAAACAGAGCTTATGAAATATATTTTCTGCACCAATTTTTGAACGAATAATCTAAATGAATCTTGCATTTGATTGGTTTATTTATCTAAGATAAAGGCAGCTGCCACCTGACAAATGTCTGATCAAAGTGCAGCTGCTATTGATAAACACACCTGGATACTGCAGCAACACCTACCACAGATCTGGGGGTCCTGATTTTTGCTGACAATGCGGTGGGGTCCCTGGGTAGGGTGGACGATATTCTCCCACGGTAGCGAGCTGGTGTAGCATAACTGGGAATTATTATGCAACAGGACTAAACCTCCACTAATGCTGCGTAGTGAACGCAACCCCAAAGACGTGATCTGCAGGTGCTGGATAGCAAGTGAAAACACACCCCTGAAAGGAAATTTAAAAAATAATATATATATAAATATGTGTTATCTCTACAAAAACAGTGCTGAACTTTTGATAAATTAAATCATGCACCAAATCAATGCAAAATTAAGATTAAATAAACACAGGAAGCTAAGAAGGTTCCACTACAAAACAATGTTGCTCTAATTCCCTAGATAATAGCCATGATTCCAAAACAAGCACGTCAGCCTTTTTAAAAAAGAGACTATGAGACTAGTTCATATATGCTACGCAAGAGTTTGCCCCATAAATGTTTACCGGAACCTCGCTGGCATGTGCTGCTGGTTAGAGCGGCCACGCTGGCTAATAATTAGCTTTTATGGTGCAAAACTGAACAACCTTCCTCAAATGAACCAGAGTCTCTTATTTTAAATGCACAAACAAAGAAAAGCTACTAAGTCCAAGAGGGCAGCATAAAGCTACATATAAAACATAGTAACATAAACACAACTAATCTATCACATGTATAACTGAAAGAGTTCTAGAGTTACTCACTTGTAGAGCATTCTGCCTCTGATCACCTTCAGATTATCAAACACACTTAAATTCATCCATTCCTGTGGCCAGGCCTCAATATACAAATAACCTGCATGGGAAAACAATTTGAACTTGCAACCATTGCAAATACATTCATTTAACAGTGGGAAGTCTCATTTATTTTCTAAGTTATAACCAATATAGCGAGTACCCGTGATCTCCTCCAGGTTCCTGAAGACACTTAGCTGCTGTGGGGACAGGCCTGATGCGTTAGTCACAGGGTCCCTAAGAGCGGAAAGATAAGAGATTGATTTTTTAAAAATGCATTATTAATTTTCTGTTGACCCAAATGACTGAAGTTTAGGTGTTTCCTTGTGGATTGATAGTTTCATACCTAGTGAAGCTCTGGGGGTAGAAAGCCAGACTGCCAAAAATCTTCGTACATTTGTTGAATTGCTCCACGTTAGAGGAATTTACCATTGTGTTGCCATGTTTATCCATGACACCACTTTCGTCCATACCGGGACCATAACAAGCTGCAATGTGACACAAAGATGATTGCACATTTTTAGGGTTTTTTTTGTGAGAATTCAAAAAATAAAGGGAAGTTCGAATTTTTACATTGTGAGATATATATATAACTATGCATGCAAAAAGAAAGTTATATAAGCAATAAAAATGTAATGCTTTGACCGTCCAAGATCATTTCAATATTCAACATCCAAGAACAACATCATTCCGGTTGTCTAAAGTCAACATTAACAACCGGATACTCCAACAGGTTGGTTGACTTTTGATGTCACGTCACTTGTTGTGCTGCGCTGCTACCATGTAAGCCATCTTAGCTAAAAGGTTACAAATAATCACTTCACCAGGTTAACTGAGGATTGACTAATTACTAACTTACTGTAACCAATTACACCATCCGGTCTCATTTTCTTTCATTAAAAAGTAACAAAATGAAACTTTCGTGCTTCTGTTCACTGGAGTCACTGTGGATGGGAAATGATCTTTTCTGTGCTTTGTTCAAATCCTGACCCACAATATATTGATTGTTTACATTTTTACTAATTCATCATCAACAATATGGTTTTAATTGCCAAATGAGGGCCACTTTCAGGTGATTATATTTTCTATACATCTGTATTTACGGCACAACTTTGGTAGCACACACCACCTTGTAAAAGCCTTACCTTTGGGACAGTCCCCTTCACACTTCTCACATTTCTGGGTGTCATTCCCACAGGGCTGGGTGATGATAACTTCCTGGTTGGGTTTGGGGTAGTTCAGGGTACAAGCGACATCCATGGCCAGATAGTTATCTACAGGCAAGGAGACAACATTTCAGACAAACATACAAGCGCCCTCTCTAAAGAATGGAGTCATATTTTAAGGTTTTTTAACCATACGCAAAAAATGCTTTAAGTTGAAATATAGAAATGAGATGACAGGAAGCTCTTATTTGCCTGAAGGGTCATAAAAGGAGAAACTGTAATGTTGCCAAGTTTGATCAGTGGCTGTTGGATCTTGATGATAAATAACTAAAAAAGATAATCAATGCTTGTAAGATATTTGTTAGATGAAAGTGTCGACTGCGGGGTATATTTCCTTGAATATTGTAATTTTAAAAAATGTTTCTCACAAGGACACGTCTTCACACAGGTAGCTCCAAAGCTGAACTTCCTGTCAGGGTTTGGTTTGGACTGAAACATGGCGGGGTCGTAGATCGTAGGAGGGGGACAGTTCTCCTTACACACACCGCTGTCATTGAAGTGACGACAAGCCTGCAAAGTGGTAGAAAAATTACCCCCGTTGTGAACCCCCATTAAAAAAATGCAGGACAGCACTTTTATTACGTACCAGACAGTCTGAATCTTTGGGTCCGGTGCATCCAGCAGAACACTGCTTGTGGCAGCAGTCGTTGGTAAGGGAACCTTTACATCGCTGGCAGTCCGATGCACAGTTACTACGGGTCACTTTGGATGAAAAAGCCAGTCAAGACTTTCAGCTGTTCTTTAACCAAATAGAGTCATTTTCTGTGCACAGTGGTAACTCACAGGTCTGGCAGTCCTGTACGGTTTCTCCCCAACAGCTTGTCAAACACTGAGAGGAACAGTTGGGGCCTGTAGAACACCACAACAAATAAGGTGAGCAGACCAGGTCCTTAAATGTATCAATTCTACAAACGTCCAAAGTTAAAGTCAGTGAGGAACATGAATAACTTGTGTGTCCTGCGCCTGCATGGTCGGCATTAACGCTCAAAGCCGAAGAGCTAAAGGTTCTGACCCTGATGGCCAACATCTAGTGGGTGTGTGGAGGCTCAAATGCCTGATATATTGCATCACATATGTTGAATTGCAAAGCATGCTAAAGGGGTTTGCTTGTTGTCGTGGCACTCACAGTTTAGGGCCCGAGGCTGTAGTCGGTATCTGGTGTCAGTGTTCAGTACATCCAAAATGTCCCTCCAGTTGATGCTCTGTGGATCAGGAAAGCACAGCTGGGGGTTCCCCCAAATATACACGCCTCCAAACAGGATCTCTGTGGGGGTGACACAATGTTATGAATGAAAGGAGAGCATAGCTGAATAGTTATGAAACGTTAATAAAATCACCCGTCAAAAGATTTTAAAAATACATGAGTGATGGTGTATTAATACCCGTAAGACTGCGGAGAGCAAGAGTCCTGAGCCCTTGTCCATCCAGGGTGTTATCCAGGGCAGCGAGGGCATAGCTGGAGTTATACAGCTGGCTGCCTCTGATGATCCGCAGATTGTCCAAAGGCACGACACTCACCGACACTCGGGCCACAAGCACATAACCCTGCACCTCCACGATCCCCTGAGGAGGCAAGGAAGCAAGGGAATGTGGTTGTCACCATCTTATTAATGAATGTGCTCAATGAGTAACAGCCTCCTGCTAAAAACAGCAGCCCTGTGTAAACTACTCAAATGTTGGCTTGATCGGGATTAAAGCGGAACGATATGAAGACTCAAGGGGGAAGAAGAATTATTTTACACTTAATAGTTGCACAATAGTGACAATAATCTCTCTTGCAGCTGGAGAGATGAGGTGATTCAAGAATTATGGCAATGAAAGCTGCCGCTTGATTAAGCAGCGTTTCCATGTGAGTGGTGAGGTTGCTCCAACCACACGTCAAACCTTCTAGAACATCGACAGTCAAGCTTTTCTTCTCAGTAAATCCTCTGGGGTGCGTATTTCCACACTGCAAAAGATGCTGTAAATCATATCTTACCTGCAGGAACGAGAGGTCAGGGTTTCCGTGAAGGTGTGTAATTTCTAGGTTTCCATGAACAACCTGGCAGCCTGTGTACAACAGCCTCAGCATTTCATAGTGATTTTCCAGGCTGGAGGGCAGCGACAGCTTCATGTCAGTACCCATGCATGCTGCAACACAGATAACAGCCAATCTCAGCTTCATTGTGCACCATAAACTACAAAAAATACATTATTTATTGTAATAAACAATAGTACCATAAATAAAAAATACATCTAACCAACTGTTTTGTTTTTTGCTCCAAACACAATTCCAAGCCGAGCGTTTCTATTAATAGCAGCTGATATTGTGTTACATATTGAAATTCCAAGGGATGACAACTGTAATTTTGGACGTTCACATATTATGACTGTGTCTTTACAAATGGCCTTGAATGGGTTCTGAGACTCACACCAACTGCACAGCCTCTGTCTGCCATGTATGAAGGATTTCTGCCCAGTGCAGATTCCTCACAGGAGGTCACACACAGCCCTCCATTCAGGGTCAGACTGGACTACAATCCATGGTGGCTGTTGCGCGCACATAGCTCCCACGCTAGTGGGCAGTCACACAGTGGACGGGCCCTCCTCTGCTGGGGTTATAAATGACTTCCTCTGGCTCATTCCCAACAGTCCTTCAATAGTCGACCCACTTTTCTGGAATGAGCCTTCCCCCGTCCATCATCATGCTATCCCCGTCCCCCCATTTGGGAAGGTTAGACGGGCTAGATGGATAAATGGACTAAGAGTTTGTCATTAGAGAAGCAGGAAGTGCTGGCAGAGCAGAGGAGGAGGGTGACTTCACAGAAACCAGGCAGTGGTTTCGGGAGCCGTACATTCAAGACACGCTGCTATCAGACGTGTGTCAGACACATTCCTGCCCACGACCAAGTGCTTGTAACCGCCACAATGCCGGGTCAAAAAGACCAAAGGCTCCACTGGGATCAGGCAGAGAGACGTGGCAACAACAGAGAACGTAATACACAGAAAGGAGGATAAAAATACACACCCAGATTTTGTAGCTTGCATCATTTGTGTCAGCTCAAACCACAACCTCCCTTAATGATGTCATCATGTGTGGAAAAAGTGCTTCGTTTTGAACCAAGAAAGGAGTCATCCTATTATATTCTAGCATTAATTAAAACAGAACATCTGACCAAATAGAATTTTACACATACACAAATAACACAGTGTGTGTGTGTGTGTGTGTGTGTGTGTGTGTGTGTGTGTGTGTGTCCTTTTGAGTAGCTGCCTTTGCACACTTGCCCACCCCTCCATCTCTGTGGCCTAAAATACTCCCTCTCTTTCATCACATACTTAGCTCGATATGCTCACTGACTGTCACTATAAATGCTGGGCAAAATGTGACATTTGGGTTTTTCTGTTTACAGTCCTGTCGTATCACAGGAAAGTTTGACAGGAACCCATCGGTGTCTAAACAGATTCACTATTCATTCATTATAAGTGTTTTTAACTGTTACACCCACACCTTGAAATCGGGCATGCTTGTACACATGGAAAATACCCCCTAAACTATGTGAGAAACTTTGTCGCTTGGGCAGAAAACAAAGGGGACATGCTACAGCACTTTTGGGGGGTTTGATTCATTAGTTTGTTTTCTTAAGACTGAATGTTTCAAACCCCCCAAAAGTGCTGTAGCATGTCCCCTTTGTTTTCTGCCCAAGCGCAAAGTTTCTCACATAGTTTAGGGGGTATTTTCCATGTGTACAAGCATGCCCGATTTCAAGGTGTGGGTGTAACAGTTAAAACACTTCTAATGAATGAATAGTGAATCTGTTTAGACACCGATGGCTTCCTGTCAAACTTTCCTTGCAGTTACCGTTACACTGTAATAGCTCCAACAACTGCCTGAAGCCGTCTTTCACTCGCTCATGTGTTGGCTGCTGAACCAATTCTCAGTCTGAGTAATGTTGAGCAGCGGTCTTCAGAGTCTGAAATGTGTCATTTCACTAGAATGTGAACCTCTGCATGTCTCAGACGTGACACACACATGTACGAGAAGACGGAGGAACGAGAGTCTAGTTCACACAAGGTTCTGCAACCTGTGTCCCTCCGGGTCAGGACCTGTTTCAAAGGTGCCACAGGTGATTAATAACTGCCACTGAGGACACCCGACCTGCTCCTGCACAGCATTGTGGCAATGAATAGCGCCTACCTTTATTATTTGAAATGATTTACGAAAGTCTCCTGCTGATGGAAAAACAGATTGCAGGTCGTGTTTTTGTCACTATAGTGACTAAAACAGCAGCACACTCAGGTGATGCACAACTACAGCTGGACCCTGACAAGGATGTTAAGCTCCAGCAGCACATCGGGATGAGCAGAGAGGTTTCCTCGTACAATTTGGTTCAAGTGTAGAACACTACAATTAAACCAAAAGAAGGTTTAAGTATTTAATTCCTGGAGTTGGCTGTAGGGCCCTATTTTGAACACTTCCTGCAGCTCAGTGGTAACAACAATTCCACTCAGAAAAGAAGATCTCTGCCAAATCCCACCTAAGTTAGAATCTTTGGATCAAGCTTAAAATGCAATGAGATCTTTCTTGTCCTGTGCATTCAATGTCCTCCCAACATTTGGGGGCTGGAGCCTGTCCCAGCTACCCTCAGGCAAGAGGGACGCCCTGAACCGGTCACCAGCTCGCTGCAGGGCTAGAGACAAATATTCACACTCACATTCACACAGAAGGTCAGTTTAGAGTCACCAATTCACCTATGCCCCGAATGCATGTGTTTGGACTGTGAGAGGAAGCCAGAGGACGTGCACAGAACACACAAACCCGACCAGGAACCTTCTAGCTGTGAGGTAACCACTGTGCCACCCCTGGGATGTAATGATATTTTTATTAAAATATTAAATGTAGCCGTATCTCAAAAATTTCCATTTGATTTAGTCAACAAGGTACTAAAAAAAGGTATTTTTTGATGTTTTTATAGTGCTGTTTGCTCTATTATCGACAAAAGGCTCCACTTTTATTATTTGAACTTGATTTAACTTTAATCCGACCTTTTAAGAGAGGCAATACGCTGGCTGTGAGCTGGCTGTTCAGATTCACTTGTGACAAACCGAAAGTCAGCATGCAGCCACACCTGCGTGACAGAGCATGCGGGTTTCGCCGTACATGTACGGTGAGCTACGTGAATATGACGTTACCGCCATCCTCGCCGTCAACTCTTCCCCCAAGGGTTTGAATCCCTTCACAGCTCCACGCAAGCACAACACAACTGATTCAACGCTTCTTTCTGCCCCAGTTTATCAGCCGAGCACGTCGGTCCCAGCTGTACCCTGGTGCCTCGCCTGGCTACGTTAAACTCCCAGCCTCCTACAGCACATTCTTTCCTTTCTGTTGTTTTACAGCCGAGAAGGAAAAAAAACAGGTATTGCTCAACAGACAAGCAGAACAGGTAGACCGTGAGGCAGTCCCAGAAACGAGAGTCACACAGAGACTCTGATCACACAAACAACGCTGCAGCTACTTTCCTATTCCTCCTTCAGATTTATAGGATTTTTAGTGTCTGCAAGAAAATACAGTTTGTTTCGAGAAGGAAAATCTGTCTATGAAACATCCCAAAGTCCAAGAATGATAAAACAGCAAACTTTAAGGTTGGGGCAGGTCAGCCCATAAATAATAGAGCAGGTTGCCAAAACTCTGTTTATGTGTCAAACAATCAATTTTCCATTGTCATGGTTCTCCATGTGAGTGCTTCTAAAGTTCCTGGTGCACCAGTAACCCTGAGACGGTATTTCTATATTGCTCATTGCGAAACTGTGATGTCAGGTCTCAGGTAGCTTGGAGAACGTTAAACTTATGGCTGACACAGGAAATAAAACAGAGGCTGGCTTTAACCTGTAAATCTATCAGGGAGTGTAAATATAATAACCATAAACACTTCCTACAGACCTACACAGGGTCAAACTAAAAGTCTCAGCATCAAGATACCAAATCAGTTGTTAATAACAACAAAAACAACAATAATAATAATTATTATTGAACTATATGCTGATGTTTTAATTAACCTAATACAGTTATTAATATAGGATCTTTGTGATTTGATAATCAATACTAATTATGGTACATTATTATATATGATGAGAAATCATAGACATAGACATCTTTAAAAGTGAAGATGAACAAATCTGGCCATTTACATAGCGGCAACACAGAAATAGGTCTGTTAAAAATAGATACAATTGAGGTAATTACACACTAAAAAGGCAGTTTTGTTGAGAAAGTCGAGTAGAATACCGTATAATAACTGCATAATTGCTGTATTTATTATCTCCTAAAGATAGAATACAAGAAAAAAACAGTGTAAAATTGTGAGGCGATTCTCCTGAAGAAGCACGAAACAACAGCTAAGGTGCATTTGCTGACTGTGTGAGTGTCCGGTAAACTGATGTGAAACAACCTGTGGAGAAGTTTCCTCTCTGAGGGTGAGATGAGCCCCACCGACGCCCCCCTCCTCTGCGGGCTGGGGTCACTACCAGGCAGCCCAGGCTGGTGAGTCACGGCAGCCTCGGTTAGCTGACCCCTGAGCGCGATTCAGCCGGAGTTAATCACAGTTGGTGGCACAGCGTGAACTCTGTGGAGGTCAGTGAACACGCAAAAACACGCGCAGGAACAACTTGTTGAGATGATTATGAAACATGACGCAACTGCTTAATAATCGGAGATCCAGTGATAGAATTGATCTGCTCGGTTCGGGCTGATGCTTCAGTGATCACCACTGTGAGCAAAGTGCACGAACCTGTTCCCAACAACAATGCAGGTAGCTGCAAATCACTTGACCTGTGACTGCTGCCTCTGTGTTTGTGTGGTAGGAGGAAGGAGCTCAGTTAAGACAAAAACAGCCCAACATTTAACTCGTGCATGAGAGCATCCCAGCAGTGCGTCAGTCTCGCGATGACCCATGTCCTCTACGGGGACTTTATTTATTCAGTATTTTGTTTTTTAACAAGCGGTAAATTGATTAAAAGCTGTTTGCGCAGGTCGATAAAAAGGTTGGAGTACAGCGAGGCTGAATGGGCCGTCCAATAACAGTCTGACATTTTAGATGCTTTTAAAAACATCTGTCCGGTTTTATTGATGTCTGATATCATTCTCTGCTGCAAATGGACAGTTTTATTGACTGCAAAGAAAAGCATAGAATTCACTTTACTCTCACCTTTTAATTGTTCCTGTTAATGTTACAATACAAAACAAATACACGTTTAAGCTTTAACTAAAATCCATATTAACACTGATTACAGACTCTGCTGCTTCAGCCTTATAAGCGCCTTTATTTTGCATGTGTTTTAGCAAACATGCACTTGCTGCAGTTAGTAAGCTCTTTTTTTTTATTGGCATGCAGTCCGAGCTCCAAGTGTGACAAGTGGCCCTCTGTGAGACAATGTCCTCTTCAGAGTCAGAAGTGAATAATTGACATCGTCGTGATCCCTGGCGCACAATGTGCTGTCTGTTCCGTGGGGTTTGTTGTTGTTTACGCGCAGAAATATCATCCAAGCGTTCGCACAAGTCACCTAAAGTCCCCCAACTGCAAGTTCTCTTCATTCTTACCTGCTTCTCTGGCTGTTTCTACCAAAGCTGCAGAGACATTTATGTGCGCAACTCTTTAAGCCGCAGCCTGCAGCTTTCAGTCAAAGAACGGTCCGTTGAGATGTTTATGTGACAGGTGTGATTTTTTCACCCCTGCAAATCCCACGAGTCCTCAGCAGCAGCGACGACGAAGGCTGCCGACTCACAGAGGAATGTGGTCCAAGCCCGAAATATCAACCTCTTTGCGCCAAACTGCAGCTCAAATTATTGCCGAAATATAAGTTGTATAATCTACACCAGCGTCGCATTTAGCAGCGGGGTCTTATTTTCCTAAACACGTGGGCAGGAAAGGCGAGAAAAGCAGTTGAAGTCACCCACCTTCTCTGTCCAGCGCGCCCGCCGCTCCGAGCAGCACGGCCCCGACAAACACCAAACTTCTCGCCGCCTCCATCTGTTGCGACCCGGCGTCTCTAGTCCATACCCCAAAGGGGGGCGATTCTCACTACCTCCAATATGGAACGGTGCTATTCGGACTTCCTGTTGTCTCGGGGTATGATTCCGCAGCACCTTGGTACTAGTCGCTTATTTTCCAATCTCAGTGACTTCCTCCATGGAATTCCGTGCCTTCTCGGCAGTGAATCGTGGAGCGCGCAGAGGCAAAGCGCGCTCCCGTGAAGGCCTGAGTGGGGAGTGGCAGGTTGACTCAGCCCGCCCCCACTTACAGCCCCATGTGTATGACTGGTGGTGTACGGAAGCCCTGTGCAGCTTCACAAAAAGTTGATCTGCTGCGTTCACTAAACACCGAAAGTGTCTATAAAGTGATGGATGTCTCCCCTCGGCCTGCCTGGGAGTAAATATTGAAAAGGTTCTGGAGAATGAGGGAAATAAAGGATAATAACTCAAAAATCTTGCAAATTGTAACAAATTGATCAATTTCAGAGCTCTTCTGGTCACATGACTTACTGTTCAAAGCCATGGTTTTATTTCTTTTCCCACTTTATACTACCACCAAGAATCAAACTCGTTCTCTCTGGAAACATAATCTGCACAGACCTTGTTTTTCCTGTTCTAATATGCTTATGGAAAAGATTACACTACCTTTGAAAATGACCAGCATTTATGAGAAGTGTTTCTAGTAGTCCAGAGTTGATCAAATGTGGTTTAAACCTCTCCCATGCATCCATTACAACAATGACTTCATGAGGAAGAAGAGAAACTGTAGGTGAACTCCGCTGGCCCAGATTTATTCAAACTGGAGCTTAACTATCAACACTGAAATTTACCCAGTGTCGTGCTGAATCGTTATAGGGGGAAGGGGGGGGGGGGGGGGGGGGGGGGTGATGATTATCATCCAGAATAAGGATCCTCATGTTTCTCATGCTATTCACAAATCAGGAGGTAAAGGAAGAAGAATAAAGTCCATTCATCTCTGTGCTCTCCACCCACAGCTGCCAGGGTCGGAGTCTGCACCGCTGCACAGAGCTGCCAGGGAGCAACAGGAAAACACTCGGCCCCAAGAGGTGATCAGCAAGTCCTATAGATTTTTGCTCTGCTTGAACATTTGGTCCTGTCAGAATAACCTTGTCCTGTCTGCCTCATTGCATCTGTCAAATGATCCGGCTCTTTCTCATCAGGTGTTCCACTACCTTTCAATTGAATAGTACTTCCTGCCTCTAAACATTCAGCTCTGGGAAAACAGGACATCGTAATCAAGCTGTAAGACTGTGGAGAGAAGACACAACATGGTCCTTTTCATTATCATCATAAAAACAACTTTATTGGTTGACTTTTATCTTTTTTATTTTTTGGATGTGTGGTGAAGAAAAGTGCAGTCAGCTGAGGTGATGTGTGCAGCAGGCGCATGGGGAAGGGGGGGGGGGGCACATGGGTGGAAAAACTGGAGGGAAGAACGAGCAATAATTTACAGAGTAAAATTTCATTTGAGTCACTAACCTGGAATTCTGCAACCTGTTAAGATGGATCAATTTAGGAATTTATCAAAACTAAAACAACCCACCCCAGTGAAACAATTAAACAAGATCAGCAGGCAGATCGGTACTTTTTAACTTTGTTGGAACTGGGTCAGACGTCAAAATAGGTTTTTCCGAAAATAGAAAAGAAAAAAGGATTTCAGAAAACTACTGACCCCACATCAGGTAATAATAGAACAAAAGCTGCACGTGGATTTTTGTTACCGTACTCAAATCTGGTCGAAAAAAATTCTGTCATCTCATCTTCCGCTGCCCACATTGCAGGCTTCTAACAACGCTAAATATAACTCAGGTCATTCTCTCTCACACACTCTCTCACACACACACACACACACACACACACACACACACAGTGGTGGAGTGACGAAAAAACACGTACTGAGAAGTAAAAAAACACAATATTGGGCCCATGACAACGTGTACTGATCGTTATTCACATCATCATATACAAAACCACAAGTGAAGGCAAAGTAAAAAAAATAAAAAAAATAAAAATAAAAAGATGCAAAATCATGTAAAGTGCACCTGTAAGGGATGAAGACACACGGTACAGTACGAACCCAATTATTTTGGTATCTGAGAGAAAACTGACTTAACTCATTGTTAAAAAAGGGAGTGTGACAACGTGTGATGCAGGCATTAATGGTCTGTTCTACATTTGTGGGGCAGTCGTCTGTACAGCAGCTGGTTAAATACCGGTATGTGTGTGTGTGTGCCATCTTTGGGCTTATGATTCAATAAGAACTGCAAACAACTCCAAATAATTTGTGCGACACTCATTCATCTTCCGGAGCCAGAATGTACGACAATCTCTTTGTATGCATTTAAATGAAATAGAGCCCCATTAACTGTTTCCTGTTTCTAGGTTATTTTTCTTCCCGGTTTTGTTTTCCTCACACTAAAAGGCAATCCAGGTGAATTAATACACTTCCATTTTAGCTGGCATATCCCACCGAAATCCAAAATCAAGTAAAATGTCAAGGGAACAAGTCACAAAGTGGTAAAAAAAATAAAAAAATTAAATTAAATATAAAATGAAAGAACCAATGCAAGAAAAAAGAGACAAAAGCAGCAGCGTAATCAGCAGAGGCACAGAAATAAAAGGTGTGATGGCAAAAAAAAGAATAGGAGACAGTTCGCGAGAAAGGCCTCCAAACATGAAACCCTTCCCCCTCTCTCTGGAACAATCTACTGGCAGGGACCCCTCCCCTGAAAGAGGGGCACCTCTCTGTGTTCGCCAGTCCACATTTGGCACACATGGACCCGACACCTGCTTTCCAACCCAGAGCAGGCTGGCGGCAGCCGCCCATAGCTGTTTGCTGCCATCTACAGTCAGCCACGGCAAACAGCAACTTAGGAAACAAGACAGTGTGAGTCAAAACACTGGATCAGGGGCGTCCGGACCACCCGGGACACCGGTCGAAAGCCGGGTCTGCTGCCGGGTCCGGTCCAGAACCGGTTCGCGGTTATGACATAAGATGAATGGTTCATTACAAGGCAAAGAAAGAGCAAGCATCAGTCATCAAACTTCTCATAGACGGAGGAAATTCCGCCGAAAATAACACGAAATAAGAAAAATGTAAACTTTTATGGAAGTCATAGTTATGTCATCTGGAAGGCTGAGCTAGGTCTGTGTTGGGGGTCCGATTGCCCTCACTGGAGATGTACAAGGGTGTTGGTGCTATGGGGGCGCCATGAACTCATCCTACTCGACTTTGACACCCATCTTCTCCGTGTTTAGTAGGTAGAGGCTATCGTCTATCAGAAAACTGGTGGGAGAAGAAGACAAGAACCATTTGTCTGCTGTACAAGATCGCAAGTCTCTCCATTTCAGCTCCACAAAGAAACAAACCTGTAGAAAAGGAAATGGACCGGTACGGTGCTGAGATGCCACACTGCATGAGCATCGAGGATCCAGAGCATTGGGGGGAAGTCCAGCAGCTCCAGCAAGGCCAGACCATGAAGCAGCAGCACCACCAGGCCACACTTCCACCAATATGGCAGGGTCCCCCGGTTCTGCCAGCACCAACACAGCCACCACAGCAGGTTCACCAGGCCTGGGAAAGAGCAAACACGCTTTTAATACACAAGATTGAGACATTAAAGGCAGCACAGCAAGACAGAAGATCCAATGTGAGCTTCACCAATGGTGGCGTTGGCAGCCATATTGTAGCCGTAGTCGAAACTGACAAAGGTCAGGTAGGACACGTGTGAGGTGAAGGCCAAGATCAGGAAGACTCCCACTATGCTCGACACGGCGGGTCTCCGCAGGCCCAAAGTTCTGAGTAGAGAGGATGCAGATAGTTTCAGGAATCATTAAGAAGGCCAAAACTGTTAATTTCGCTCCTCTAAAATACATAATATGGGACAGAAAGGTTGAGTGCATTAAATTGTCATGTGACACAAATGAAAGCGTCCGCACGTCACAGGTGTTTGTTGTTGGGGTTACCTGACACAACACAGGTAGATCGAGTAGAGGATGACTGCTGTCGCACAGAAATAGTCCATTTTCTAGAAGAGAACAGCACATTCACACAAAAAAAGATAGTAATTGGATGACAGAGTTAACAGCGTTGTGTTAAACAAGACAAAGAAGAAATTGATCATGGCTGATTGTGCTTCAAGAGGCATTTTCAAAACTCTCAATAGTGTTTGTTTTAAAACAAGGAGACAGTAAATTGATGAAATGCAGCATCTCAACATATTTGACGCTTACCTCGGTCAGATAGGTATCCCGAGTGTGAAACACGGTGGACCAGAACCATGCATTGAGCGATACCTAAAGAAACGCAGAAGCGTGTGGCTAAATGCTTGAAGCCCTCCCTCACTACGCATGAATAATCTTATATGTTTGTCTGTAATGGACTCACCAGAGAGAAGGCATTGATTGTGTGATACATGGGGCTCTGGCGTGGCACTGTGCTGCGGTAGCGTAGCAGCATGAGAAGGCAGGCCAGCCCATTTAGCAGGGAGGCCAGGGCAGAAGCTGGCTCCTCAAAACACAGGAAACGTGCAAAAGGCCACTGCAAGAACAGGTTAAATGAGTCAAACACATCTAGAGCACGTCTGCGTCCTAATATAATTTACCATCTTCCAAAGGACAAACAAGTTTTAGATTAGGGTACAACTCTGCCGCTCTGAGCACAGACAAAAGCACAAACCTTGCCGTGGAACTGGGGCACCCGGTACCCCTCAGCCTGGTAAAGGCCCACGGTGGTCCACATGCATTGATAGCGACAGTCATCGCGGCACGTCCACCCTGGAACACAGGCAGAGAAGGAGAGGTCAAAGGTTACAAGTTGAGTGTGACTAGCAAATAATCAGAGCACTTATTCCACTGTTCAATCTATCTAAATATTAAATAGTACTGTCCATTGTTATTGCTTCAAAGTTTCTGGAGTCTCTCACAACAATCGAAACAAGTGGAGCAACAACTGGTTGAGCCGGAAAAACTGGTTTCTGCCAGAATCTTTTCATAAATTAATGAGAGTGTGAGTTTCCAAGCAGCTTCAGCAGGTGGATGGAACCATTATTGAGATTGACTGGAAACCCAAGTGTTAGCCAAGTAAGTATTATGACAAACATTTCGGAAAAAGCGATGAGATAGTAATATTCTTTGGGGACTCTGTTAGTGTCGTTAGGTAGTGTAGAAAAATGTAGCTCCATTCTGGTAGCGAGCTAAGTTAGCTTGATTTACCTGCCAGGAGCATCACCAACTTACCTGTCAGCGCCATGTAGTGCGGCTGGGCAGACTGGAAACCCCGCAGCCGAGCTCCGGTGCAGTTGGTCCGCACACACAGCTTCACACAGTCACGGTAAACCGGCTCTTTATCCCCCTGAGAGGACTGAACGGTGGTCACCAGCGCCAAGAGGAGGGCGACAGTGGCCGCAGCGGGGAGTCTGACAGATGTGGTGCTCGGAAACGCTGAGGCCATGCTGGTCAGTCTTGGCCCCTCCGAGCTCACGCGGGTACGGCGGGATGACGGCATCGAGCGTTACCAAACAGACATTCCGACTTTGTGAGGACAACACGGGCCTGAAGTACAGTTACGCTACTGTCGGGTTGCTCTGCGATCGGGGTCAAGTTTCACAGTCCCATTACGGTTCCGGTTGGGATTTTCACAATAAAACACCCAACATTGACAGGAGCGGAAGATGAAGTTTGGAGTAAGCTTGAGTATTAGGCGCTTGTCTTCGCCATAAATTGCTGTTTGTTAACGCGATAAATAGTCAAATCCGGTGTCTTTTTATTGAACTCAAATGTTGTGTGGTTTTATTTTGAAAACACAGTTTAAGCGAATGGTGTATCCGCGCTTCCTTTTTTGTTGCCGTCAACAGATCATTTTATTATCACAATTAATTATAATGATTATAGTCGTTATTATACTGGCGTTGTTGTGATGGTGACAATCATAAGAAAACAGTTCAGATGAAAGAAAGAAGATAGAAAGTAGTGATGGCTGTTGATAAAAACTAATGCGCAGTGAAGGAAAAGAGCTGTAATTCAAAGCATGTATTTCATATAAGTAAAAAATTAATCAATAATATCAATCAAACAATCATAAATGATATATTGATGTGGAAAAAGTTAAATACAATCCAGTTCAGGAACATGTTAGTATAGATTAAACTATATAAGAGATAAAAATTAAAAACTATATGGGATTTTGCTTGCTTAACTCAATGTTGAAGTATGAACAATTTCTTTTTATAGCACTTAAAGCTGATTTAAAAAGTGAATCCATTCATGCATTGAAGGAATTTCAGCCAAGATTTTAGCCAGTCCAATTTTTCAATTTTGCCGATATGCAGGGCGGCTGACACAGCATTTCCTAGCGTAGTGATGCACAATGCCGGCAGCAAAATGATACACGGGTCAATGTTTTTACCCTTGAATTGTTCAAGTTGCAGTATTGACCATGAAATGATTGGAGGAAGATAGGAAACAACAGTAATAACACAGCTGTTTCTGATGAGGAACAGAGCCCTTCTCTTCTGGGGATCCATGTTTCTTCCTGTAGGAACAGATTTCTTCAAGGCTGACAAGATGGAGACATCACAGAACACAATAACAGGCAGAGTCATGATGATAATCAACACAGGGGTTAAATCAGATGTGCTTAAACCAAAAAAAGCAAAATGAAATCCAAATATCATGGTTAAAATCCAGATTGCGACAGTGATCAGGAGCCTGGAACTTAAACCTTTTCTGGACCGATACATGACAGGATGACACACAGCCATGTAACATTCTACACACACACAGGTAATCAACAAAGGTCTGCCACACATATTAAATGCATACAAGAACTTAACATATGCAATGTACGTACAGTTCAACAGGTCTGTGGGGAGGTACAGCTGTGGCTGAAGCAAGAGCAGGTAAATATTGTCCATGATGATGATATTTAAAGTGAAAACATCAAAAGGTGTGAAGGGTGTTTTTCTTAGATTATTGAGCTTTCTCAGAAGTACGACAATAGATCCAGGAAATGCAACAGCAAAAGAAAAGACAAGCGTAAAAAACCAGGTGGGCGATTTTCCACATATCAAAAATGTATTCATTCCCATCGTGGTGTTAGTCGTTCTGCACATTTGAGCTTGTAGAAGAGGAAATCACAACAAACGTCCAAAAGTTGGTGAAGAGAGAATGGCCTGCAGCAGCTAAACGATGCCTGAGAGGCTCCAGATGACAACCTGCACTAAAGAGAAGGACTGATTTGAATAATGCAGATGTCCTGAAGGTGGAACCTGCCAAGCCTCAAACCACCTGTCACATCTGTCATCAAACAAAATAAATGATGGCACTTTACATTTCAACACATGTAAAAGCGTTTCGTAATCACTGTTTCCAGCTGCATGGGCTGTCAGGGCTGTGCTGAGGAGCTTTTGTTGGTCTTGTTGGTGAAACCATCAAGTCCTCGTCAAATTAACAACAAAATTCAATATCAGAAAGACATATTTAGTAAGCTAAGGGCGTATAAATTTGCAAGGGAATTAGAGCAATCAATGCTGCCATCAGTCATCACACAATGTCAGGTCAACACCATGGCCATCATTTATGTTCTATCAGATAATTTACAATAATGATTATTTTTTAACAAGTTTGGCCAAATGAATCCTGTTTTCTCACCAAACATTTTTAACACAACAATGATGTTCTTTTAAAAGTATGTACTGTAATCTAGAAATCGTTTGCAACGTTATTATATCGTACATGTGGACACATTACAATAGTGAGCATGAATGGCTGAAAAATAGGATTCCACTTATTTCACTTTAAAATGCAGTTCTGTTCATTGACTCTCAGAACAATGCTCATTTTAACATTTGTGTGTGTTCAGGGCGTTGATCCGTCAAAGCGAAGGTCATCACCAGCTCCATCAAGCGCATTCTCATCCTGATCGCTAGAGGGCGCGCTCAGCATAGATCCTGGCAGACGTGTGATGAAACGATGGAGGGCTCACTCACTCACTCACTCACTCACTCACTCACTCACTCACTCACTCACTCACTCACTCACTTATACCAACTAGGTTAATAGCCAGTGTCTGCCTGCCTGCCTGTCTGCCTGCCTGTCTGTCTGTCTGCCTGCCTGCCTGCCTGCCTGCCTGTCTGCCTGCCTGCCTGTCTGATTGTGAACAAAATACCTCAAAAAGCTATAAATGGATTGAAATGAAATTTACAGGAAATGACAATGTGCCAAGAACAAGAGGATTACCTTTTGGTGATATTCCGGATTCAGGAGGGATTTTGACCTTCTCTATTATTCTATGTACCCTTGTATTACTAATGCCTATATATACTATATAATATAGAAGTCGCGATCTATTAGGACTGGAGTGTGCTGCTTGGTTGGAGTTTTGTTCTCTGAGTGTTTTTTCAGTTTATTTAGTGAACACAGCATTGCTCAAATGTCCACCATGTTTAGCCTATCAGAAATTGAAAATGTAGCAGTATTCTCTATTACATGATCACCAGGATATAAGGAATAAATGTCTCAAGTTTGCTACTTTGCTCATTTTGAGTTTAATTATTTCACACTTCAGTTTGCAGTTAATTTGAAGATTTACCTTCCACGTACACCAGCAGTGCCACGCCATCACCCACAACCCCACTTAAACCAACAGACACAGTGTCATACGAAAGATAGTGGATTTTATTATTACTTCTTTATTTGTTACAGACAGTCACAACAACAGGAAGGAAACAACAGTTAGTGGGAGGAAGAAGAGTCAAAAACAAAGACCTTTTACTTTTGTAAATATCATCACTTCCTCCCACTCACTGTCTTTTTTCACCATCTCTTTTCCCTCTTTTTTGCTGCTAGATTTTCTTTTTTAACCTACGTTTGAGAGAAGGGCAGATTAAAAAGAGAGGGGCAGGTAAACTATTGTAGTACATTACTCCCAGTCTTTTCTGTGAACCCCTTCCCTCATCAAACAGTGGGACAAATCCATTAAACACTCTGTGGCACGTTGAGACTAACAGACTGGTTGGGTCAGAATGCTTACTTGTTTCAAGCAAGTGACTGTGCTTGCACCACAGCACCCAAGAGACATCTGTGACGGATCGTTATGCACACACATGTAGGTATGATGCACGCACTGCTGGCCTCAGCACACAGACAGAATGAGTGATGGAAGAAAAAAAGAGCAGGAACAAGAGGCAGGAACAGAGAGGTGGAGTATTTCAATGCCACAAGATTATTTTTATTATTGAAAATAATCCCATGTTCCCTTGCTGCTACTCACACACAAAGGCCCCCACACCGTCAGTCCTCTCATCAAGCGTCTCCATAAATGAGACAAGTCTTTACGTGGTGTGCCGCCGGGTGAAAAGAGCGGGCTGGGGATGGGGCGCGAAGGTGTGCGAGGGAGCCACGGCGTTGGAGATGGGGATGAGAGTGAGGAGATGGAGCGAGTGTAGGTGTTTGACCGGAGTTAAAGATTTTGAAAGGGGAGCATTTACTCCTCCTCCTTGTCCTCTCCGTGTGTGATGACATAGCAGATGTTCTTGTAGTCCACATTGCCAGCCACATCAGGGGGGAAAGCAGCCCACAGGTTTGCCATCTACAGAGGAAAATAACGGTTTAAAGTTGGAAGCAGCGTAGGCCTAAATGGGAACGAGAGTGAGACAGAAACTGAGGGGCTTACCTCCTCAGCGGTGAACCTGTCGCACTGGGTGGTCAGGAGCTCTTCAAGACTGAGGAGGACAAGTGGAAAACAATTAACACCAACCTAAAGGCTGCAAGGCTGTGCTGTTAAGGCTGAAGGTAAATTACAGCTCTTACAATTCCTTCTTGATGCTGCCAGTGCCCTCGGGGTCCAGGACCTTGAAAGCGCTCACGATAACGTCCTCGGGATCAGCACCTGACAGTAAAATTGGCTTTTTAGTTTAGTGAAGCAGAGGAAAATGAGGAAAATACAGCCGAGTTTTCAGAGCATTCGTCAACACACCCTTCAGCTTCTCGCCAAACATGGTCAGGAAGACAGTGAAGTTGATGGGGCCGCTGGCCTCCTTCACCATGGCTTCCAGCTCCTCATTCTTCACATTCAGTTGGCCCATGGTGGCCAGCACGTCCCTGAGGTCGTCCTTGCTAATGATGCCATCTCTGTTCTGGTCAATGATTGTGAAAGCCTGCCAGGGGGAGGAAAAACATGTGATTTAATAAAAATATATATGTTACGCTTTTCCAGATGGGTAAAAGGTCTGGGTAACTCCGTCAGTCCTTGTTATAAGACTTGTGTGAAAGTATTTGTGGTGATCTGTCATTGTGAACATACAAAAGCGGTGCTGTCACATAGCTGAGCACAGCAGCCTGTGAAACCAGAGACTGCATTACAGATCTGTTGGGACTTGGCAGCTGGTCCACCACTTGTGTTTTTAAGGTGTTAAAAAGGTCTCAGAATGTGAGACAAGCCCCTCGAGATATATAAGGAGAAGGTTTTGATTACAGCTGTCAGCACCCATCTTTTTTTTCATCTGTTGACACTGCATTTTTGCACTGTCCAGTTTTATTTTACTTTCTAGGGTCTGTAAAGAAACACCCAACTCTACACAAACACGAGAAAGGGTTTTGCATTGAATCAAATATTGAATTAAATTTTTGTTGTGATATATTACATTCAAGAAGAATTTGGTATTTTTCTTTGCTCCATTCCAAAGATTTACTTACTTTCACACAATTTACTGGAAAAGAGCAGACTACACTTTTACTAATCTGAGCTTCTTTACAAATCATGCAACTTTACAGAATTGGGATTTTGGTAAATGGTAAACTAAAGTTTAAACAGTCCTTGAAACCTTAACCTTGAGTACCCTTTCCCTTCATTCATGAACATGGCTGCCCACCAGCTGTTGGCGGGCATTCCTCTGAGGTCACACAGCAAGCGTCTTTAGACTCCGTGCAGGTTTACCGAGTTAAACTGCAAGTGAGGTTGCTGCTGTCACCGGAAAAAACAACTTGATTTACTGCGCTGTCACGCTGTCACGCTGTCATTCTGATCGGGTCCCCTCACTTTACCTCAAAGCTCAAATGACACACTGAGTCATTAGTCATATGAGCGTGGCGAAACGTCCCTTCACTCAGAAGACCTCAAATTAAACCTCGGCCTTGGTTTTGAGATGTGAAGAGCATTTTACCTCCTTGTACTCCTGGATCTGGCTCTGCTCAAACATGGAGAACACATTGGAGGATCCACCCTCACCCTGCTGCTGCCTCCTCTTGGCCTTCTTGGGTGCCTGTGGAAAGATGGAAAAACTGTGAAGATGGTCCAACAAAAGGACGATTAGCTCATTTATGGCAACCAATGCAGGAAAAAAGGCCAACTAAAGTACTGTATCCCATTAAATGACCAACAAATCAGACGTATTCTTTGTAGCGTTTTGGTGAGTCATCCCATAATTAGGAGAGTCACATCAGGTCTAATATATTGTGTATTTCATTTTATTTAAGATTTGAGTAGTTAGTCACTTGGAGCCAGCAAAAAGAGGTTAAATATGTTTCCAAATCCACAATGAAAGAGAATTATACATCATGTTGGTATTCCAGACATCAGTTGTTTCAGTGATGTTTTCATCAGTTTAATTTCGAGAAGATCCTAGATCCCTAGACACTGTTCTTCCGAGGGACATGGCGGAACTCACCATCTCTCAAGATTGTGGGGTTGTTGGTCAAGAAGAGAAGCCTACGCCAAAGCCGATGTGACTGACATGTAAGTATTGGCCCCTTGGGGCCTTATATACTAGCCCACAGGGGGCTAACTTTAGCCACACCAACAGGTTTGGCAGGGAAACAGAGCTGAAGAAGAGTAAGAGAAATTGGGAGGAGCAAGAAGGTGGTGGGACGTATCAATTTACCGATGCTCCAAAATAGGCCTCTGGAGTCTTGGAATGAGGCGAATTCTAAGCCAACTGACAGGCACAACTTTAATGTCATCTGTGGACCAATATGGCAAAAATAGAGAACAGATAGGGAACCGTGGGACAAGTGAAGTGTCCAACTGCCCCTTTACTTGACTTCTGGACATGCCATGTCTTTGTTGTGGCTATTTGCGGAACAAAATCCTGGGATAATTACAGTCTGTCCCCGCTTTACTCCTTACATACACACAAACACACACACACACACGGAATTAACACTAATTACCAGCTTTGAGTAGCTCAATGTGACAACATGAAGTTGCAGTCAACACATCCTGAAGGACATCACTTGTGTAAACGATAGTTTTGATGTGAGATTTGCATCCGCTCGCTAATCAGCAGTGGCCAATGGGGTTTATAAACCGCCACGTGTTGTTTTCCGACAACTGTTAAGTGACCTGGAGCCATTTATTAATACAAACTCCCCTTTACTTGAGTTATAGGAAGCAGTAAATTTACATATTTTAACACATATGCTACAAGGCTCACATTAGACACAAATCCTCGGGTCCTGGAAGTGTCCATGTTTTAAAAAAAGCTTGAAGTCAGCCCCGTCTGTTTTTGTGCTGGTACACTGACATGTGATATAAGTGCGAGATGCCATATCAAATGGTTGATTGCTTTAGTGTGTAAGAGGAGGATCTGGAAAATGTTATCAAATCATGTCATGAAAAACAGAAAAATGAACAAGATTTTTGGACTAAAGGTGCAGCTTTGTAATCACAGAGGCACTTATTTGGGCAGCTCCCTGAAGTTCCCAGTTTAGTTGCATTAGAATAGGAGGAAAGTTGCCCACCCACAGAACTCCATATATGAGCTCCTCTGACTGCCATCAATCACACAGCTCTCTGACTAGGGTATGTAGTAGGATGCAGCACCAGCACCAACTGACACTACACCCTACGCTCATTTTAGGCATAAAATTTCAAAGAGCCACATAATGTTTTATTTTAAAGAGTTTTATTTCAGATAACAGAAAATCCATGTGATTTTTTTTAATTTACAGAGAAGGAAGCCAAATTTAAATCCTCTGTAAAGAATGTCACGGGTAGCGCACATGGCACTTCAAGCATGGGGTTGAAGGTGAAAAGAGAGAGAGGAGGGTGGGGGGGGGGGGGTAGGGAGAGAGGAGAAAGAGACCAAGCTCTGTGAAAGACCATAAAAACAAGACAGCTGGAGCGACTGAAATAGCACTGCCAACCCATGCCATCCTCTTTGTGAGCCTTTTTCCCCCTCTCATCCAAACTTTGAGACTTCTCCCTTCGTGGTCTTGAGTGCTCCCAGACAAATGTTGCTTCAAAGCAAAAGGTTGGGGCTTTAACTCATTGGTCTGGACAAATCAGTTGAAAGATTAACTGTCTGACAAGACTAACATAAAGATTGAGCATCTTAAAAATCTTAAAAGGAATCACCTTGGTAACTGAGGATAAACTTTCAGGGCACTTAATATTTTACACCACAAAGACTCTAGTGTGTTTGGCTGCCAGATGTCCGGACAGCCAGCTTGTACCCTCCTACACAGATCTTGATGTGTAGTAGATTAGAAAATGAGAACAAGATCAATAAATCATTATTTTATTGACTGTAAATCACAAAAAATTAACCATGTAAAATTAGCTTTTTTCTCCAAATAACACATAGGTAAATGTACAAAGCATGATAACAATAATAAAAACAATAATAGCTGCTGTAATTACTATTTACAGTTTTCTCTACAAAAGTTACTGAAATAGTTGGGAGTTTATTTCATTCAAAATGTATCAAATTTTCTCCTCCAGCTTCCTTAGCTCGTCCCCTCTTTAACCAATCAGCTATCAGTTCCTTCACCTCTTTCCCAAAATCTTCATGCAATTTCCTAAACTCCTCTTTTGTCCCAGGACACACTTCTAACCACTCCTCCACCGATGGAGTTGGACCGTTCAACGGTGCCGCATTTGCTTTTCTCTTGGGCCACAGCTTTGGTGAGCTTTTACCAGGTACGACAGTCAGAGTCGGAAACGTCTGGTTGGACTTCAGACCGCCCCCTGCAGCCGAATACGCCGAGGCTGCTGAAGAAGGCTGCAGAAGTCCTGAGCGGGCTGCAGGAGGTTCAGCTTCAGCATTGTTGAAGTTTGGCATGAAGAACGCTTTGGCAGGTTGACTGGAGAACTCAGTCAAAGCTTCTGATGAACAGGAAAACACAGAGCGGCACAAGTTGAGGTCAGTTTATGGTTGTTGTTTTTTCAAAATCAACATTTTATTGATTTCATATCGTCATGATGACTGTGACCAAAACATGGATATAACAGAATGCTGAATAGCATTAATCAGCTGATAATGGATATATAAGATCAACATGTTAGTTCCAGGGTCCAAAATGTCAGCAATTACTGCTTTTATTTGCCTTTTTCTGTTTTGGTTGGCTGAGCTGTAGACCTGCTAAAAACTTCGGAGTTTTCTGGAGTAAAGTTTTTATTAGTTTATCAATAAACTATATCTTTAAAAGAAGTAGTACTAGTACTAATACTAGTAGCACATTTCAACTGACATTGATTTGTTTGACTATACAGTTAAAATAATAGATGTCTGCAAGGACATACTGTCTCGTTGAGCCTCCCTACCATGTACCATGATGTGCATGGTATCTGTAAACACTGCTGCACTGTGTGAACCACTTCACACAGCTGCTGTGCAGAACAAAGGCTTCTCTGTTTCTCATATTTTCCCTTATCTCACCTCTGTACTTCTTCTCCATGTCTGCCACTAACAGAGCCAGGTAGCTGTGACTGGCCGACAGCAGGGCTTTGATCCAGCTCTCTAGACTGCTCTGATCCTCGGCGGCAAACTTGTAGGTTCGCAGTCCCGGTTCGCTCCACAACAGACAGAAGGCAAACTGCTCCTCAGACTCACATAACTGGACCGTGCAGCCCTCCAGAACAAGCACTCCTACCAGGTCCCGGTCAGTTGGTCGGTCCTTGTAGAAAAGGAGGTTCCCCTTGAGCACGAACCAGCGTTTCTGATAGGAAGTCTTTATCTCACCCTGTTGGTCAGTGTTGTGGTGTTTACTTACACAACCTTTTTACACAATTCCCTTTTTGCGCCCCCCTCCCAAAAAGAATTTGATTGGAAGTTAAACGCTTTTTAAAAAAATCCGTATTACCAATGCAACCACAGAAGGGGAAGTTCTCAACTGCCCACTATTGCAACATATTACATAGTTTTGATTTCAGCATTGGTCCAATTCTTATTTTTTATGGACTTTGTTAATTACTGCTAAGATTATTTCATGTTATTGATGTGTTCCTGTTTTAAATTATTACTATGCCAGTATGGCTGAAAGATTGTTTATCTTACCTTCTTATAGAGGAAACCTTCTTTATCTACTGGTGAGTTACAGGACTCAAAATAGGAGATAATCTTCTCATCAAGCTTCATTTCAACATCCCCGAATGTCCAGAAAGGAACCTGCAACAGAAGTGAAACTGCTTCCGTATTGTAAGAGCAAAGCCAAGTTCATTCCAGTTTCAGTTTATGTGTGATAACAATGTATAGATACTTTAAATCCTCTGCCATGTAAAATAGTTGTTCAGTAAATAACAACAATAATAAACCCAGGTATTGTTTCCGGGGTTCGCGTCTGTTTCACCAGCGTATTATAAAAGTATCAGTGTGACTGTTGTGGGATTTGGTTTTCTGTTCCGAAAAATGTGTCTTTCCGCAACCAACATCAAGAACGAAACGTATTTTGATCATTTCCACATGTTACATTTTCGCTCACCTTTCTGGAGTTGACGTCGCCTTTCAGTTTCCGCCTGCAGATCGATGACGTCAGTTCCTGGTCGCCAAGGTGAGCGCGAGGCGATGCCCCATGCCACGCCCAATCAGGAAGCATGAAGAAAGCTCAACATTCTTCACATTTAAAATAGAAAACCTAAAATAACGGCGATTCTACTGCCCATAGTAACGTTTAAAACACCTTACAAAATTCATTTTGGGTGTGATAACCCAATAAAAACCACATGTTTATACGCTGAAGGTTGGAGATGATATGGTTAATTATTGATTTGTGATCCTTGTATTCAGTTTCACTGACTTATAGTTTCACTGACTTATATAGTCAGTGAAATTAAGTTAAAACGCTAACTTCAGCATTGTGTTTTATCGGTATTGATAACTATGTTTGTTACTAAAGCCAGGTCCAATGTAGTTTCTCTTGCACAGTATTTTATAGAAGTAGTCACATGTGTTGGCTGTTATTGCTATTTTTGGACATCATGTGCTGTTTTTCTTGAAGTACATGATGAAAAAAAAAGCTATACTCACACTTCAACAGTAAGTTAAAACTACACACCAGTTTGGAATGAATTACTCCAACATACACCTGTTACACACTTGCACGCTGTTTTATTAGTTTGTCCAGAAGCTGCTGCAGTTTTATCTTCTCGCTCTGGATTCTGGTGGTTTTATCTTGGAACTTTGAGGTCGTGTCCTTTACCAAACATCTGCTTCCTCACTCAGTAGCTTGGCCACATGAGCATACAAATGTTCGTGTTTAGATATACCAAAGCCAAACATTATTTTGAATAACAAAACTTCACAAAGTAAACTTGTATACTGCCTTTATTGCATGATCAGTCATATTAAATGTTTCATCAAACTAGAATTCTACAATCCTTATCGGTGTAAACCGCACAACGCTGAGGTTCGCTTCCTATTTGCATCTTCTAAATGACTGTTTCTCCACCGATGGGGGGTTTTGTACCTCTTGTTGATGTGAAAAGATTTTAGGCATTCTGGATAACACAATATTTTTGTATGACATATGGAATATGATTTGTGAAACCTGTTTTCTCTTTGTGAAAATGACAAAACTGCACAATTCATTAACTTTTTTTCATATAGTCCCACTTTGGGCCATGTACAGATCCAAAACCACTATACTTAGATTTCTCATTTAAACTAGACTATCCGGTTTCAGATTTGTGAAACTTGTATTCTGTGTGAAAATGCAATGACACTTTTTTTTTTGTTTTGGAATCTGAGCCACACTGTACCAGGTGCAAATCCAAAACCACTATACTTTGGCTTCTCAAAGAGAAGAATACCCCAATTGTGGCTGTCTTTTCAGCAGCACTCACTGAACAATTGCATGAATATGAATGGAATAATGAACTAATGCCAGCAGAGCATCTCCATGATCCTCCTGTAGAAATAGGCTGAGCTGTTATTTAGTTGGTTGGCATCATGTAAGAATTACCCCTTAAAGAAAAATAACATTACCCTTAAGACATTCACTTGTTATCTATTAAATTATGGAGTATTACAAAGCATACTACATACATAAGCAACAATCTGTGGATAAAAAATACACAGTATAATTTAGCAGCAATGCAGATATTCGTGAGCTTTTATACACTACTTATACAAACCAACATTGTTTTGCAGGAAACACAAAAAACAAAAAAAAAGAGGACATTTATTTGATGATTAAAATAAATTCAGCAAACCAATTTCCAACTCTGACAGTACAAATAAGTTTGTGCTTACAGCAGTAAGCTTCCTATTTGGAGTTGAGAAGGCACTGTCATGCTGCAACAAACTTGAAACAGTGCTGAAATATGCAGAGCGGTTTTCATTTTAATATCTCTGTACCGTTCATATTTGATGGTATGTTTAGCATTGCATGCTCACATCTGCTTGGCAAAGACAAAAGAGATCTCACAGATGAGTTTGCTGGTGCTTCTTCATGTTACTTGAATGACTAAATCTTTTGCCGCAGACTATGCAGCCAAATGGTTTTTCTCCTGTGTGATAGCGCAGGTGGACGGTGAGGTATCCTGACTGGCTGAATGTTTTCCCACACACTGAGCAGCGGTACGGTTTCTCCCCTGTGTGCACCCTGTTGTGTTTCTTGTAGTCCCCAGCATGCCTGAAGGTGCGTCCACAGTGTGAGCAACAGTATTGTTTAAGGGCATTTGCCTTTGTTTGGGCCCTGTGGTGTTTTTCTGCTCCAACAGTTTTGCTGCACCCAAGAGTCTGTGGAGCTAGCATGCTCATCGTACTAACTGTGTTTGAATCAAACTCAATGCCAGGTCCCGAACGGTTGAAGGATGCAACATTCAAGCCAGCAGCATACACGCAATCAGATGGGTGCGGGTTGTCTTCCTGTGAAGTCAGTTCAACTTTAATTTTTTTGTGTTCAGAGCTGCCTGAAAGCAGTGCTGACAGTCCATTTTCAGCCTCTGCTTTAAAGGTTCTGGGACTAAATAGTCTATCGCTTCCTAAATACAGTCCTGTTGTAGTTTGGGAGGACAGATAGGGGGAGGATAAAGAGGTTTCACGGTCAACTGTGCTGTCCAAAGCAGAGGAGTCATCCTCTTCTTTTGGTTTCTCCTCATACTGATGTGACTCTGTATAAGCCTCTGAAGCTGCAGAACAAAAGTGACGAACGGGAGGTTTAATTCATCCAACCTTTTTTTTTTTTTTTGACAAAGGTACGACTAGCCTCATATTTTCTTACCACTGATTGGTGATTTGCACCTTTCCTGGAGCTCCTGCAGCCTCTTCTTCAGACTCAGGTTCTCTCGCTGTGTTCGGACAGTCTTCTCCTGGAACTCTGTTACAGTTTCTTTCACCACCTCCAAAACCTCGTTCACAGCTTTAAACAGCAGCTTTTCCACTCTGATGTTCAGGCGCTCGATTTTGGTCATCATTACCAACAGCTGGAATGGATAAAACAATTTTTCCTCCTATCTTACATATGCTTTAATATTTTTACACACGTCCTCAAATGTGCTACGACAAAAATACATGTATGTCTAAACACGGAGTATAATGTCTTAAAACACGGAGCAATTTCAATTAACTAATTTATATATCCAGCATACCTTATGTGGTTTTCCTCTTTGATGAATTGTCAAATATGGATCAAACATATACGTTCACTATATATTCCCACGTGGGCGAGCAGTTTTATAATCCACTAAAATAATATAGGAACTAAGAGCATATTTCCCACCAAAAGTGTACGATTAATAAATATTCCATCGAAAGTGTTGATTTTGGTCCTTGTCTTCTTCTCCAAATGTGACGATGCTGATTTGGTGCATACTGCCACCTAGTGTCCGAGCACGGTTTAGGTTATCGTTTAATCCTGAAGTCTTTACACCATATTTAAACTAGATGGTCTAAAAGTGTCTTACCTTTCCATCATATTTCTTTGTTAGAATTTAATATCAGTGAATCCTTTATTTCTCACTATCTTATTATGTTTTTCCTCAATATGGCCAAGTGGACCTGAGTGTAGGATACAACATACAAGTACGATTAACCCACCCATCTTGTCTCTAATGCATATTTTTAGCTTTATTTTCCATCCGACTCATTGAAGATAAACCTACACAATTAACCATGATTAGGTATAATGCAAAAACTATAGACTAAGTTCCCCTATTTTGTTTTATTATATTTGCAACTTCTGAGATGAATAACTCAGAGCCACTAATGATGACCGTACCAAACAACATATTCCAACTTGTCACATCAGCAAGATTGCATTTACATAAACAATTTAAAAGTGCTTTCAAGGTCTGGTTACATACATCTCTCACCTGTAGTCTTTCTATATTTATATTTTGGTACAAGAAGCATTTGCAAGGCCATTACAGAGCAAACAAAGCAGTAAATACTAGGTAAACAGTAAACTTGGTAATCTTTAAATATTAGGTCCTCATACAAATTGAGACAATGGCAACTGGCAGCCTTGTATTCATGGTGTTGTCTCCTCAAACAGACTAAGCAAGTTCTTTGGTTCAAAGTTGGGTCGGGGTAATGCCTCCTCCTTCTGAATCCAGTTGTAACCACGTCGCTGTGAATTTTTGTCAGGTGGCGAATGTCTGCTGTTCTCCAGTTTTCCATTCACCATGTCTGAGCGAAGTCTGGTGTTCACAGGGCTGCGGCTGGGTGTCAGTGTATTATAGGTACCATTTGAGAGGATGCTTGGCGGGCTGTGAACAAAGTCACGAGAGGAGCCATCGCTCAGAATCAAGCGAGTGGGTGTGCAGTCACGACTTCTGTGGTGGTGCGATCTGGAACCCGGGAGGGGAGTTGATGTGTTTTCCATTGAAAGCATAGATTTGACCCTGTAAAAGGGCAAATTGGATTTAAGCAGGAAATGCCATCATTTATAGATTTTTCTATTTAAATCATTATCCAAAAGAATCACTGATAAGGCACCAATATTCTATCGTGTAGATTTTTAATGTCATCTAAAAGACAATTCTCTACCTGTGAGAGAAAGTGGGGGAATGTTCTGGGTTTATGGGATCTGACAGAAACACGGCGTCATCCTCCCTGTTCACCGGTTCAGCATACGTGGCACTGTGGGGCAGAGTGAAATCCTTGTCCCAACTGTCCTTAGGAGGGGTGCACGGAACTGGTTTGGACCAACGAGGCAGAAAGGAGGAGTGAAGAAAAGAGAGGAGTCTACAGCCAAAACACACCACCAACTACAAGGGAAGATAAAAAACACACACATTTAACCAGTTTTGACTGAAGGGTAAATACATTTAAAAACTTAAAGCCAAGGATTTTGGTGCAGTTATGTACCTGGCAGATGGAGGCCAGTGTCAGCGCAGCCTCTGTAAACATCAGATAGACCCTTCTTTTCCAGCTATATTTCCAGACAGAAGGGAGGTTGAGAAGCTCAGAAACTGTCGGCCTCTTGGTTGGGTCTGGGTTCAGCATCATCTGCAGCACTGACTGGAGCTCATGTGACAGGCCTGCAAAGACAAAAATATGGAGTTTTTAAAAACCAAAATAACAGGTTATAAATGCTTATGAAGTGTGATCGGATGGCTCCTCTTACTGCTGGTAATCTCTGATGGAAGGCAGCCCTGCCTCAGCTGCTGCCAGCCCTCCCCACCATTGGGAACCTCAATGTTACAGGCAAGTTCCAGAATAGTAACACCCAAACTAAGTAAAAAAAATAAATAAATTCTGTGTCAATTAGAACTTAATCAATAAGCTGCACGTTTCAGAATGTCATCAATTTCCTCACATACCTGAAAACATCTGCAGCAGGCCCATATTCCCCCCGGAGCAGCTCGGGGGCCATGTACCTGGGATCTCCCTCCTGCATCTCGTCTTTCCCTTTTCCCTCCACAGGCTCGCCACTTGTTTGTTCCAGCTCGAGGAGCAGTCCGAAGTCTCCCAGCTTGAGACGCCCAGAGGCAGTCATGAGGACATTAGCAGGCTTCAAATCCAGATGCACAAAACCAAGAGAATGCAAGTGTTCCAGCGCTGACAGGAGATCGCACAGGTAGCCCCAAGCTGTAGACTCATCTGGAGGGAGGTTCGAGTACAGATTTTAATTACATCTGGCCTTTTAAGACACTTCTTAAACAAGTACAATATAAAATAGACTAGCTTTTGCTATACCAAGAAACATCTGAATAACCATTACATAAAATTTCTGGCAGACCTGGGCCAACAGGGTGGTTGTCAGCGTGAAACAGCAAGCTGGTGCTGCACAACTCTGTCTGAATGTAAAGTCGTCCACATTCCTCCCAGGCGGACACAAAACCCAAGATGTGAGGGTGAGGACAAAGACGTTCGTGGTTCCTGGCTTCCCTCACGCTGCGGTTCCTATCACTGTTGCCCCTGAAGCGGTTAGCAGAACGTTTGACAGCATACTGGCGGCCATCCTTGTTGCTTTGAACCTTAAAAAATGTAAAATAAAAGATGAGCTGCATGCTCAGGGAGATTTTTAACAGAATCACAGAAAACCAGGGATGATGACTCCAAACTCAGGTACCAACTATGGCTATAAACATGTAATTAAGAGAACTCCTCAAAGGAATAATTTTCAAAATTGTGCAGAGTTATGAAATCTTTGATCATTAAAAAACTTGGAAAAATAGGAACACATGAGGTTGCTACACTTTATACAATGAAAACATCAGCCATCTGATGAGTACGAATATATTTTTTTTTTGTCTAAAAGTCTCTATCAGTAAGACATCAGCTTGTTTTCTTATTGAAGAAGTTTTCTTCTTGCTCACCTTGTATACCTCTCCAAATGATCCTCTCCCCAGCAGGCCCAAGCTAGTGAAGCACTGATTGAAATAAGATTGCTGTTTGCTGGGATCATACACAGAGTTTGGTGGTGGAGACTTTGCAAGGGAACAAGACAGAGGTGTCCAAGGGGATGACTGCTGTTGGAATATCCTGCTCAGTGGGGGGCATCCTTTGGAAGGTGGCTGCGGTGGCAAAGAATGTGAAAGTCTCGCAGGGGAAGAACACGTTGAGTTTGATGAAGATGATGAGGATTGAGGCTGGCGTCGTTTTCGGAGGGAAAACGATTGCTCAGCATGGGAAAAGTGGACTGGGACAGGTCGGTGCATCCTGGGTACTGTAGTTTCCACCGTCACTGGCATGGCATAAACTTCCACTTCACTTTTCTTTTTCAAGACAAAATGCTGCACAACAAGAAGTTATCAGTAACAGTAAATAGACAATTTGTCTGGGATAAGGTTAAAAAAAACAACAAGCTACTTACTAGGATGCAGAAATCCTTGTAGAACCTTTACTGATGAGCCTTCAAGCAGATACCTAAAACACGAAAATGGCGATTAGATCTAATCTTTAGCAGCTCTTTTAAAAAAATCGATTCTCAGAAACACAATGTAAGGTAGCAAAATAACTAGAACAATAAGTGATCACGCTCACCTTTCACGAATTGGAGACATCGGCCATCCTGGCCATCCTGTTTGACAGGTTGACAGTATCACCATGAATATCTTTAGTCCTTCCACAGCGCGCTCATCTGCACAACAAAGACTTGAACCGTGTTCAGGTCTGATGACACCAGCCATCATCACGGCCAACACATTTGTTACATTGCTGCAAACGTAATAAATATTGCAACCAGTAATGTATTTAGCATCGAGTCCTCTATCACGCTGACGGACAGACGTTAGGACATCATTGAGGCGATCCGTCTAAACAGGGGCGGGGACCGACACAACAACATAACCTAGCTATCCGGCTAACTCGCGTTAAAACAACGGATTGTAACTGACAGGTGCCCGATAAGTAAAAGGAGATGAGGTTACGACTTACCATAATCCAGTAGTAACTATATTCTCAAAGAAGCCTGAGGTTAATTTAGGTTAACGAATCGCGTACACACCCTCGCGCATGTTGGTGCCTCGCGCCAAATTCTAAAACCCTACGTAATGTTTTGCCCCTGCGTCAGTGACTGCAGAAAGCGTCATCCGAGTTACGCAATATCCCGAAGAGGTGCATTCTGGGTTCCGCTGTACAACACCGGGCCGGCGCAACTGGCGAACGAGCTATCCACTTGAAATGGTAATCCAGTGGTTGTTATCGGCGGTTTTATGATGTGTGTGTCCATCTGCTCGAAGTGAATGACGCCTAGGCGTGTTATGTACTTGTTATAATGATAAAACAACCAAGTGTTTTCCTCTGTTTAAATAAATTGATCTGCCTCTCCTACTGAGCTATTGCTAGGTTTGCTACGTTAGCTTTTAGCTTCCCAGTCTAACTATAGGTGTATTGTGCGCTGGCTAATTACAGCGCACAATACACCTATTTGATGTATCATTAACCTAGTTAATCTGTTTAGATCTGTTTCAGTTAAGCATTCTATGTAATTGGGAACGATTTGCTGAAGTTCCCCATCCAGTATTACGCTGTATATTGACGGTAGACTGTATGCATGTGAGTATATGAATTAGTGAAATGTCGTGTGAACCTTGGGGATAAAAAAAAAGAACATTCCTGATTAAAAGCTTAACAGTTATTTGACCTCCTGTAATATGGTATAGACGGTCTTATTAATGTGTTATTGATATAATAAATTACTCTATCAACATCCAACTGTAATGCATAAACTGAATGTGACAGGGCCTTTTTTAAAAATAAAAATAGAGGTTGAAGCTGTTGTTAAACACATGCCATGGTATGTCTTCTTCCATTTAGGACGTGTTTTTAATGATCCGGCGTCACAAGACCACAATCTTTACAGATGCCAAGGAATCCACAACTGTTTATGAACTTAAGCGCATTGTAGAAGGAATTCTTAAGAGAACACCTGAAGACCAGAGGCTGTATAAGGTAGGCCTGCAGCAAAGTGAGTTAGTTTGACAGCTAAATCCCTTAAAACTGGCCGCATCTTAAATTTAATGTGAGGCCGATTCAACAATATATTGCTAGTCTTGTCTTAGAGCGGCTAAAATATATTCTCTGGAAATGCTGCATACACAGTCCTAAATGGTCTCATTTCCACTTTTGTTTCTCAGGATGACCAGATACTAGAGGACAGCAAAACTCTTGGTGATTGTGGATTCACTAATCAGACTGCCAGACCACAGGCTCCAGCTACAGTGGGTCTGGCTTTTCGCATAAATGGTATGCACATGCTTGTCTTTTAGTAAAGACCTTCTAAGGAAATGTATTTTTTTAAACAGAAATTCACTGCTGCATAATGTGGTTATTGTCCAGTAACTGACATGAGGCGCATGCTGCCACCACGACGGAGTTCATGTTACCCTGTTTCCTCATTCTTCTAGATGAGATGTTCGAACAGCTGCATATTGAAGCCTTTTCCAGCCCCCCCGAACTACCAGATGTGATGAAGCCTCAGGACTCTGGCAGCACGGCCAACGAGCAGGCTGTGCAGTGATCCCAAGGAGAGGAAACGGGCCGTAGATGGAAGGATGGGATGGGGTGTGTGGATTAACTGCAGTGGAGAAGTACTGGGTGGAGGATATGTAATATAGTTCAGTTGATGGATTGGGACATTATAGGTGATGAGGCCTATTCATCATACATTCATGCTGTCTTTCCATCATCTCCCCCAACATGCTTCATGAGTAATTTTTTTTAAAACTATTATTTTCACATCACATGCTGTTCTGATACTTAAGTTTGCTCTTTGCACCACCTGGCTTCAGCTTTTTGGGAAAAAAAAGTTGGTTAAAACAATTTGTTTGTGATGTGTGAAGAAAAGAGTTGTTCTAATTCATAATGCAAAGATATTTGTACACCACAACCTTTGAAGTAACAAAAGGACTTATTGTCTGAAAGTTCTAAACAAATGCTTTAATTTGACAACAATGAAAACCTTCAGCCGATGGCTTCCCTTGGTGTTTTTTTGTTTTGTTGTGTTTATCTGATTTCATACCAGAAATGAGTGTCTAATTATCGTGTTTGTATTTTCTTTGTATTGTTCTTCTTGGGATTTATTGTGCACTGAGCCCAAAAGCTTCTCTGATAAGAGAGATTTGTTTTGGTCAAAGGATGTTGCTGTCTGTCACAGGTATCATTCACACCAGGGGGTTTTGTCGGCATTCAACATCATTGTGGCACCTCCCTCTAATCATCACACAGTCTGTAACTGAGCTTGCTTGATTAAAAAAAAAAATCCTCCCTTGCTTTTTTACACTGTTAACTGTCTGTGAAGCGATGCATTTGTGTTCGAGGGAAAGTCAGCAGAACATGAGGCGTCGACATCATTATGCCGCTAACTTTCACAGCGAGTATTAAGAAGGTCAAGAGTCCCAGTATTGCCCGATACTGCAGCTCTTATAGCTGATAACGTTTTTAAGGGGGGGTGGGAAGTGCAATATTTACTTTGGCCCGGTTTTTCATCACCCTATAGTTGGCAGAGGTCAAGTCTGAACATTTTGAACCATTTAACTGTTCAAAACTATTGTTTAATTTGCCATTATCGTTTAGCTTGAAAACAAGTTGCGACCAGCTTTTTCAACAATAGAAGGCTATTTGTGGGATGAGAGCCCTTTAAACATGCAAATATTCAAATAGTAAGGATTTTAGATACATCTTTTCAGTGGAAGTGTTTGTTTTTCTTGTAGTTTTTGCTGTTCTTTATGTTTACATTTGTCGATGGCATGGACTCAGCGCTGGTGTATTTAGGCTGTGGATGGAATGTGGGGGACCATTCATCCTGAGGAGTGTATGTGTAATCTATTACCGTTAATTACAGCTGATGTATTTTTTGCCTGCTCTACGTGGAACTCCGCCACCTGCTGTCCGGACGTGATAACTACAGCAGCACTGCGACAACGTTCGTCCATACAAATCACGTGATCTTCGCCGTATTTGCGTTGGAATCTCTAGTTAAAGTTCTCAATTCGCTACCGCCGAAAGAATTCTGCTAAACTTAAACAAAGGACAACGACGAGAACCCCAAGAAAATCTAAAATCACCTTAACCAGAGCAGCCGGATAAAGTTAATCAACTGCATTTGATCAATTGAATTATAACAGTAGAGAGTCGACAAAAAGCAAGAATTCACTTCACCTGATCTTCATCACTCTTCATCATAGTACCTGGGCTATGCAGGCCAAAAAAACCCACAACACTTTTCCCACAGAATGATTCCAGATGTAAAAGTTGCAGTGATGATGGACTATTTAACTATTCCTGCCATAGTTATAACTAGTGATTATTTAGACAACCATGGTGGTGATATCAATAACAATGCTGAGGTGGGTCTGCAGGTTAACCTCAAAGCACATCTTTATTAGTTTGTTTGACAGAAACAAATGTTCTTGTTGTAATCACATGAAACGATATTGGTATTAGGATATTTAGGTAGGATATTTAATGAGGATTTTTTGCACCTTCTGGCTACCCCTTCAATAAAAATAGTGAAACTAACGCGCGCGAACACACACACAGTCACTCTGTGTGCGTGTGTGTGCGTGTGCGTGTGTGTCTGTGTGTGTGTTTGGCAGCTTCAGACAGATCTGATGGTCCAGGTCTCGGCCTTCCTTCCTCACCGTGTCCACCTTGGACTCGGATCAAAGCTACTCTGGGACAATTACAGGACAATTACACAGTCACCTCTGACCTTCTGGATCACTCCCATGTCTCCTTGATAAACTGGATGTTATTTCCACGTCCATTTGGCAGTTTGCTCTTTATTATTAGAAGAAAGGCTATGACAGTATTGCATATAGATCATAGATGATTTAATTTATTTAGATGTGGGTTTTTTGTTTGTTAAACTCAAAATAAAATAGTCATCGGTTTGATTGCGTGTAGGGGCACCTCATTCAAAATAAAATAGTTCAAAGACAATGAGAATTTATTTATTTATATTTTAAAAATGAATATCCGACGACAACAACAATGATAATGACAACAACAACAACAATAATAATAATAATAATAATGATGATGATAATGATAATAATAATGATAATATCCTATCATCGTTAACGAGCGCCCCATCACGCTTCCAACTGCCTCATTTTCGCTCCCAAATATGGCTTCGGAATGTCCAGGATGACGTCGCTTGTCCGGGGAATGCGGTCTTTGTAACCACATTTATTTAACTACGCCTTCTGAGACATTACACAGGAAGAGAGTCGTGTATGGAAAAAACGGGACACCCTCCTCCTCTTCCTCTCCCCCTCCTCCTCCTCCTCCTCTCTTGGCGGATAGCGGGATCCCAGAAGTTTTCGTGAGCGCGGACGCAGACTATTGTTTGATTCGGGATTTAGGAGCTTCCATCGGGACGCAGGGACACTCGCGTGGAGCCCATCATGGATGACCTGGGTGAGTATCGCCGCTGTTCTCCGTCTCTCCGAGATCTCCGAGAAGCGATCTGAGAGGACGGGGTGGTGCACTCACACAGAGGGAAGCAGACCTTGAATTATTTCGGTGGTGACAGCAGGAGTTTGATTTGCTTTTTTGTGAAAGCATGTTTTTTTTTTTTTTAATTGGTTTCAATTGCAAAGAGAACGGGACTCGTTCATGTAGGGAAGGCTTCCTGCGCGCTGTGCAGATCCTCTGTAAACTCAGTTTAAATCATGCACTGAGGGGTTTCCTCTTCCAGGAAAGAGGATGCAGATAAGCCACATCATTTACAAGCGGGTGGTCTCTGTGTTAACAACATGAGCGTGACTGCGCTGCCTGTTTTTGTTTCTGCTGATGCAGACGTTTCTTCTCCTCGCACTCTCAGAGCAACCTTATGAGAATCGGACTTGTGTGATGGGGGATAACTGTGTCAGAAATAGCCCGGGGCCAGGCTGATCCTTGGGAAAGCCACAGAGTTCAGGGAAAATAGAACATTTTGCCTCAGTCTCTATTTTTCTTCTTCTTCCTGAGGTCCACTTCAGATTTGAGGCTTTTATGCTCAAGCCACACTGGGAGGAATGACTACATGTGGCCAAGCACATCTGGGCACATCTGGTTTGGATTGCACACTGGGAGACGTGAATGGCTGAGTGTTTGAGTCAGACGGTGCCCGTGTCCGAGCGCTTGGTTCTCGTCCTGCAGCCTCGCTCGTTTTCCTTTTGGGAAACCACTCGTTAATAAGCGCGTTGGCCAAGACAAACAAGTCGACAAGCAGCTCTAAATATGGTCATAATTCCCACTGAGAGATGTTTAACTCCTTATATGAGCAGTTTAGACTGCGTTGAAGAGGCACCACATGGGCCAAGTGCAGGAGATACTCAGCACATGAGTCATCGTGTGACCATGTTTATGTTTATCGGGTCACGACAGATGTCGGTTTACAACCGTGTGGTAATCTTTCACTTCATTTGACTGTTTGTGTTTCTTTGTTGGGCTTTAACGTCTAAATCAAATCTTTACTCTACATGGTATTGCTAGTCTTGTAGGGATCGAATATTTGTAGTTGCTCTCATAAACAAACATGCACACAAAAGTACTCCAGAGTCTTTCTAACCTTGGCTCATCTTAAACCAGAACCAGTCTGGAGTCTTTAAGGTCGGAGTCGTAACCAAGCTGCAAACGACCCACAACATGCTGAGGAGTTTAGTCGGAAAAGCAGGACACAATGCAGACGAGAGAAGTCCTCGTCCTACGTAAACAGAATCAAGCAGAACTTGTGGTGTTCCCTGCTACAATTTTGACGCCAGACTCTGTGCATTTAACAGCAACACTTTTTCTGGTATTGAAACTCAACAAAACAGTTTATTTATTTCATACAGTGATCAATTCTGGGACATTATCGTTAAAGTGTTTTGCTATAAACACGTAACTGACCAGGGCTCCATCTCTCAGACGGGCTCCTTCGTGACACACTACTTTAGCAGGAAATTGCTGCTCTAATGCTAGCCTCTAACCTTTAGCTCAATTTATCATTGTGGCTTGGAGATCATTGGAAAACACACTGCATCTTTCCTGAGATTCTGAAAGATTCTGTGCACTGAAGATGCTGGTGATTTTAGCCAGAAACTCTGAAATCACTCCACCGGCAGCGGAACGTTCTGCATGCATGACACATGTCAACACAACTTATTTTAGCTTCCTTTACAGTTTTGAGGGAACTAGCAGGATGATGTCATTGCTGTTGTTTCACTAAAAGGAAGTGATGCTGTGTTGCAAGTGATGAGTGGGTATAATTTCCAACATTCTTTGGGCTCTTGAACATTATTCAATATCCTGATTAAGACCAGATTTGTTGCAGAAAGCTCTTGCTTATCCGTCTGTGTGGTCTTCATTTGTCTTCTTACAAGCACTAAATGATGTCATGCAAAGGCCTGCTCGTGTGTGTGAGTGTGTTTGTGGGTGGGGGGGTATTGAATATCAGTTATAAAACACTCTTCCTCTTCTGCTTCCTTTCCATGTCAGCCAGCATGTCTTGGAATTGAGCGAGGAAGTGCTTGTCTGCTCCAGCGGCTGCACTCGTTCAACTGATCACTATTGATCGACGGCCGCTGGGTCGTGACTTACTGTTCTCTGCTCTGACCGGTCGCTGTCTGAGGTTACTCGCAGCTCTGGGTGGATATTTTGTCAGTCACAGAGGCTGTCTGTGTCTTCTTAGGAATGCCTGAGACACCTAACTACCCTCTCAGTCCCCGCATTGTTGTGTTTGGTACGTAAGTGTCACTGCTTGTGTTGCATGCCTTGCATGTGTTTGATGCATTGTCCTTACACTGCCGTGCTTTTTAGCTCTTCGTCCATGTCTTCATTCATCCTTCTGTTTTGTAATTCATCATTAACCATCGTTCAAACGTCCAAACAGGGTTGGGTGAAATGGTCATATTATATGTCGCAGTATTCGGCACAAACATCATATTGTTTCCCATCATAAGCTCTGAAGAATGCCCATAAGTCCAGCAAAGAGATCACAATATTTTGACCACACGAGGACGTCAACAATGTGGATTCAGTGACTCTTTGATGTTACAACATGAAGAAAACATATCATTTAGGGAAATTACATCATTTCACTGTCAAGCAAACCCAGGAAAAAAACATGCTTTGGTTAATCATATATACAGGACCGAGTGTCACATATTCATCTCAGTACTTTATACTATGATTACATTGCCCAGCCCTTAAACTGACTATATCAATAACAACTGATTTTGTTACATATTTTAGATTTATTGGTTCTTATTTTTTTCTGCTTCATACGTCCAGACGCTCTCCTCGCTGATCTGGAGAACACGGGCTCTCCTCTAGCTCGGTGCCCTGTCCTGCTGACCTCTGACCCTCCGGAACTTTCTAATGCAGCCACAGAAGAGCCAGCTCCGACCCGGCCACCTCCGCCTGCCTACACCCCACAGCAGGTAGAGCAGGAGAGCCTAGGAATGTCCTAATGACACTTCTGGATTAGAACCCTGCTCCAGTATTCCAGTCATTCCTTCATTAATTTCCATCAATTTTCCTTCTTTGTCACACAAGTTTTCCTCTTTTTTTACTCTCAGACAGTTTCTGCTGCCATGAAAACTACCCAGAATTCCAACCCAGACAAACTGTACAGGTTAGTATGTGGAGTTGATGGAGGATGCTGGGTTTCCTTAGATTAGGGTGCTTCACAGGCCAAACTGGCACCAGCATGGTCACAAGGGTGTGTTAGCACCATGAGAAGAGTGATGTTTAGTCCAGACATGATGTTTAGTCCATATTTACAGCTGGAGCAGATAGGCTAAAAATAAAAAGGCTATCTCCGTGACATTCCTTATGTTCCTGTGTTGGCTCACTCCTGCTAACAAAAGTGAATCTGCATCAACACAAAGAGCGCCGACACCGTAGATGACTGAGATTTAGATGCAAATGATTATTCAGGGATTTTTACTCACTTCCCTGCAGGCTGATGCAAATGTTACTACCTGGATCTGCAAATCTTAAAGAAGGAGCATGTTGGCATGTTGGCATCCCATCCAGCCCTCTTGTTTTATTCTTACAGTACGGTGTGTAAACCACGCTCCCCCCGCACGGCGGAGCCTCCTCCAGCCTTCTCCTCCTCCTCACTGCTGGGAGGAGGTCTGAATGAACTGGACCATCTGTTACAGGAGCTCAATGCCACTCAGTTTAATATCACAGGTGTGTATGCATGTGTGTGTGTGTGTGTGTGTGTGTGTGTGTGTGTGTGTGTGTGTGTGTGTGTGTGTATGTGTGTGTGTGTGTGTGTGTGTGTGTGTGTGTGTGAAATCCTCTATCACGTTGTTTTTGTCTCCAGATGAAATCTTGGCACAGTTTCCTTTTAAGAATGAAGAAAAAGACAAGATCAAGGAGAAGACGTCGACCTCATCGGGGTAATTTAATATCAAATTCTAAATGTCTGTCTGGAAATACAGGAAAAATCTGTATCTAATTAGAAGATTTAATGTTCTGCTCCTGCCGGTGAGTGGACACAACAACAGAAGGGTGGAATAACAACATTACTGTAAATGTCAGTGCTGAATATTAAGAACACTGAAACTCTGTAACACGTCTGCAACTACCACTTAATTTGGAAACCAGTTAAAATAATCAGTCAACATCGATGAATTGAATAATAGTTGATGAATAATAGTTAGCACACATTTTCATAATTACCACAATTATCTGTTCATTATTTGTTCATTTAATACATTCTTTCTCCATTAAGTGTCAAATGTTTTGGAGGAAAAAAAAGATCTTCACAAAAGAGTAAAGTGATAATTTAAAAAAATCAAAAATTGGCAAAATTGGTTTTCAGATAAACACCAGTTTTTTATGGATTCTGTTTAAAAGTAGTGATAACCAAAACGTGTTTATAATAATGTCAATAACAGGTGGATTAGCACATGTGCGTAGCAAGAGGAGGTTTTCCTTTCATTCGTTAATCAGTTTTCTCCTTTTTAAGTGTTTAATTTTAAACAGTTGCATTTCTTTATTCTTTTAGTTCTGCTAAACCATCAGCAACATCAGCCACCCTGGAACTGGACAAACTGATGGCGTCCCTGTCAGATTTCAGGGTCCAGAGCACAGTAAGAGCTGCACAGACGCACCCGAACGTGTTTTCACCCTGACCAGCAGCTCTTTTCTAAGGTTGTGGGCAGCAACAAATCAAACTGGTGTAAATAGTGACTCTCCTCCTCCCTCAGCCAGCGGTACCTGTCAGCCCCGTGGTGACAGCGCCGCAGCCACCCGCAGCTCCGGCGCAGCCATCGTCTGGCGGCTCACTGGACAGCATGCTGGGACTGCTCCAGTCTGACCTGAGCCGACAAGGCGTCCAGACGTCCTCCAAAGGAAACTGCTCGGCCTGCCAGAAACCAGTGGTAGGACAGGTGAGATACTGGAAAGCCTTCCTCGACCATAACTCAGAAACTGTGTGAATCTGACCTGCGGCGAACTGGTTTATTTCCTGGTGAAGGTGGTGACGGCTCTGGGAAAGGTGTGGCACCCGGAGCACTTTGTCTGCACCGAGTGTGAGGCAGAGTTAGGGAATCGCAACTTCTTTGAGAAGGACGGCCGGCCGTACTGCGAGTCGGACTACTTCACCCTCTTCTCCCCCCACTGCGCCCACTGCAACAAGCCCATTCTAAATGTGAGGAGCTGAGATCAAACGTGTCACACAGCCTATTTGACATGAATAATACCTCAGTCCACCTTAAACAACCCAGATTCTTATTGCCCTTTGTAGAAAATGGTGACGGCTCTGGATAAGAACTGGCACCCGGAGTGTTTCTGCTGCATTAAGTGCAGTCGGGCGTTTGGAGACGAAGGTAATGAGCAGCACATCCTGTCTGGTGAACTTTGGCAAGTTCACGTATAATGCAACACACACGCGAGCACGCCTTTGTACTTCTATACTTGTGAGGACAATACAGTCCCAATCATCCTTACTAATAATTCAATTTCCCCACGGGGATGAATAAAGTTCATCTTAATCTTAATCTTAATCTTAATCTTAATACCCAAACCTCAACCTCGTCATGACCTTCACCTTCACAAATCCATGAAGTTGTCAGGAACGTTCAGAGCATCCCCACCTACCCACACACACACATCTAAAATCCACTTCATTATTAAAGAATGTGTTGGCTTGAACTTGCACCGAGGAAGAAAGGGGAAGTGTCAACGTGTGAGCGGGTCTCTCGCGCAGGATTCCATGACCGTGATGGCCAGCAGTACTGCCAGCAGTGCTTCCTCACTCTGTTCGCTTCCCGCTGTCAGGGCTGCAGTCAGCCCATTTTGGAGAACTACATCTCGGCTCTCAACGCCCTGTGGCACCCGCAGTGCTTCGTATGTAGGGTGAGTTCTTCTACCCAAGTAAAATCTTCTCGCTCGATGTTGCATGAGTGAGAAATCCATAGATGTGTCTGGACAGTCAGTCACATCCGGTTTTCCTTTTTTAGTCCAGTGAGGTTTGTGCTCCTCCCTTTTTGTAGGAGTGCTACACCCCCTTTGTCAACGGCAGCTTCTTCGAGCACGAAGGCAAACCTCTGTGCGAGGCCCACTACCACCAGTCCCGGGGGAGCGTGTGTCATGCCTGCCAGCAGCCAATCCTGGGCCGCTGCGTCACGGCCATGGGGGCCAAGTTCCACCCCCACCACTTTGTGTGTCATTTTTGCTTGAAACCCCTGAGCAAAGGCTGCTTCAAAGAGCAGGAGAACAAGCAATACTGCCACCCCTGCTTCCTCAAATTGTGTGGTTGAAGACAGATCAGGACATTTTGCCTTTTCTAATGCGGGGAGGAGGGAAGCCTCCTGGTTTTTTTAGTCTCCCAGGATCCGTTCATCCTTCTTTCATATTTTTACTTGCTTCAAACAAAAGCGTTTTCCATGTAGATGCAGACGGGAAACAATGCCAAAGCTTTTTGTCATCTATGTAAATCTGTTACATACTGCATTCATTCAAATAGAATATTGAAACTTTTGCCAAAGATCGAGGAGACACAAATGTACCGCTACAGCGAAATACTGATGTGCAAACCCCTGTTAATCTATATTGTAGGTCTCTGTCACAAAGCTGTCATCATTTTAAATATGTCTTTTTTTGCTTTTCAGAACCTTTCACTTCATTCCATTGTTCTGTGCAGTTTGTGTAAAACAATTCCAAAAATAAAACACATACATATTGTCATTTTAATGAATTAAGGACATAAAATGCCAATTTTTTTCCTCACCATTACAACCAACATGGAAACCATTTAAAGTTTACACATCAGTAAAACACTTTGTTTTATGGTCATTTAATATTTCTGAATACAACTGGATACATCATATTAGCACAGGTCGGGTATGGATTCATTTTCTAGTACCTCCTTCGTTTTTCAACTCGTTTTCTGGGCATATTAACCATGTTTTTGCTGCAGCATCACTTATGTGTGAAGAATACAACGGGACCTTAACTTAATGCAGGGAATGAGTAACTTCACCACAACAAGAATCATCACATAACAGGCGACTGCACGCAAATGTATAACAATCATGATACCATGTACAGGTGATTGATATGTTAAATGCCATTAAAACATTATTATTTATTTGTGGACTTTATTACTTTTCAATGGTCATATCTATAGTGGTGATCTAAAGGGCTATGTCATACATCTTAATGTTATAGCTTTAGAAATGACCTAAAATCAACAATAGCAATATAAAGTGGAAGCAGTCATTACGGTGACCGTAAATCTACCGTCATTAAACTATTTTGCCTTCTTATTTGGTTGTTTGTCTTGCATTTACGTATTTTCTTACTTGTGCAAATATTTCAGATTTACAGCTTAAGAAATTCCTAAATTGTTCAAGAGGGCACAGGTGCCTCATGCTTTATTCTGCTCCTTAACGCGTTATTTTATTTTAGATTTTTAATCAAGTTTTCTTTCTCTTTCTAAAGATGTAGTTCAGCAAACTGACTACATAAGAGAGCGTATGTTTTATATGGTAACCTGAAATACTATCTGCTACCACTGGGCGTCGCTGTTGATTCATCCAAACTGGATGCGGCGACAGAAAAGGAGGCTGGAGCTCACGAGACGCGTGCTGACTCGTGCACGCCCACGCGACTAACAGGTGAGCTTATTTAAAAGTTAATGAGCCTCGTACACAGGGATGAAAACGTGAAGGAAGCCACGGCCATTGTCGGCTCCGAGTGAGGGCAAAAATAGACAATGAGTGATTTAGACCAGCAACAAGTAAGTGGGTCATCTGTAGACTTTTGTGTGACTGGTGAGCGCGCTGCGACCCGGGCAGGTGTTTAATGTCGGGTATCGGCAGCTTCCATCAGAGGTTACCCTCGACTCGGTGACATGTAACCCGTCATCCATCCGTCCCTCCCGCAGGCTGAAAAGGGGTGTGCGTGGCCCGAGAACGGAGGCGAGTGGAGCGACGAAGATGGGGCCAATATGGACTGCGGGCTGCTGCAGGCCATGGCAGAGGAGGACGAGGAGATCAACGTGTACAACGAGGAGACCTTTGGGATGGGTGTGTTTAAAATAACCTTTTTTTTTTTTTTGCATAGCTTTTATATTTTGGTATGACGCGGCGACGCCCGCAGAATGCTGCACGTGTCGGTCAGTGCAGAGTTGGCACCAATCATTTGGTAAATAAGGCTCATTTAAGATGAACTCTCACTGATCACTTGCAGGTCGGGCTTTTTTTTTAAACACTAATTTAGCAGAAATCTAGCAGGTGTGTAAATCCTTTGGCCTTCCAGAAATCATCATGGAATCAAACCCTGACACCACATGGCAGCCAATTGCAGCCACTACTATCATCCACATGTTTATTTTGGGCAAACTGCTTTTGCCTCGACTGTTTGGTCCACTTTGAAGAGTGCAGTGTGAAAGTGACCCGAACCAACTGAAGCTGTGAGATTCTTTTACCTGAATTAGCGTCTACATACTGTTTCTGTCTTCCTGTCATAGACCTTGACGCACATGAAACCTCAGACAACTCCAGCTGTGGCCTTCTTCAGTTCGAGGAGCCACCGCCGCATCCTTCGCCAACACCCCCGGACCCTAAACCCTCGTCAAGCCACAGTTCCCCCTCCCCTCCCATGCAGAGACCACGGTATCTACCCTGCACTCCCACAGGTCAGTGTGGTCGAGGTAGGGGGCAGAGACGAGGATTGGGCAGGGGGCAGATGTTTGAGGACCCTGCTGTGATGAGGATGGTTCAGGGGCGCCCAAGCCTTAAGGTGATACAGGCTGGTTTATTGTGGGATGGCTGGGATTTGGTTGCTAAAGCAGTGTTAAACGTTGACCTTTTAAACCCCCTTCAAGGGTCTTGACAGTGCCATAGTGGACTGTGGGAAAGCCATGTTTTGGAATTCTTATGAAGAGGATGTAAGTGCTCGTTTAGCTGGATGTTTTTGTACCAACGTTCTGTGTGCAGCTACTGTTGAGGTTTTCTTGTCCCGTAGTTCATGGAGCCATTATCTAGGAAGACCACAAGAATCTCGGGATCGTTGCTTCAGGTTAAGAGGACAGGAAGCACATTAAAATCGGAATCAGCCCAGGCTTCTGAAATAATTATCCTGTTTGATTGTGGTTTTTTAGGATAGTGCTATAGTGTGTGTGATAGATGGTCACAGAGGTCAGCACATGACCTCCAACTTCCTGGAAATGCCGTATCCCATCTCTTCCTTCAGAGGGAGAAGGGATCACAGAGGGTATTACCCCAGAAGACAGTTCAGCCACAGAGGACCCCCTCAGGTTCACATATCTAAATACGTACTTTGAATAACTCCTTTTAAAATAAGATGGATCAACCATTCAAAAGATGGCAACAGTAACTTAATCCATCAGTACTGCACAACAACCCTTTAATCTAGAACAATAGAAAGATCTTTATGCCTGTATTATAAACCCATACAGATCATCTGGTCTCCTGCCTCAGAGCTTGTTTATGAACTGATTGGATGCCAGATGTGAAGTTTAAGCACAAACACAATTTCAATAGTTTTTTGAGTGAAGGAGTTCTTCTAATGGGGCCATTGAACTTTAAATGGAAGTTGTACATGACTGAGAAATCTCACTCATAAAAATGACCCTCTACTGTATGTTTGCAGAACTCTCTACCAGAAGTTCTCACTTAATCTGAGCTTTTTCCTCCAGATGCACATGCCAATGGGTCCAGGATCCCCGATCCTCTCACGCCAACCGTTAACACCGAGGCAGCATTACAGTCAGGTTTATTTACGCTGATCTCTTCTGATGCATCACTGCGTGTGAGGTCGTTAAAACTGACAAGAATCCTTTACATCGGGATCAGATTAGTCTTTATACAAACATCTGGCTGCAAAATATAACAATTGGACTAGAAATGGTTAACTACTGACTAATCTGAAGCTTCCCCAGCTTAACACTGAAGACTGAACATTTGTTCTCATCTAGTCAACTTTATTAACCTTATACTGGTTAAATACTGAAATAGGAAAAAACGGAGTAATACTTTTGGTTTGGGAGCCGCTAAGACTGCAGTTAAATGTATTTGTCGTGTCTTTATTCAGACGGGGGGCTTCATGTTTCCCATGAACCCACGCCGCCCCTCCACTCCTCAATCTCTAACTCCCAAGATGATGCAACTTCGCTTCGGTGCCAACTCGCCCAGACCGTTCCCCTTCTACAGCCCCTCGTCAAACTCGGTGCAGGATTTCAGGTGTGTGAAGATATAGTGCGTCTCAGTTGAATGTTAGATTTGGGGCCAGTATTTATCTGCAAAGTTTAAATAGTGGGTGAATTTATGACCTGGTAGTCGTAATCATCCATCCATCATGAACACAGAAGGCACTGTTCATCTCCCTGATGGTACGTTTCATACAGTCTCGTGACGTTAGCTTGGGCAAACAAATGAGACATTGCACAGGTAAGAATGAGCAGGTGGTAGGTTGCAAACACAGAATTTAAAGCCATAATGATTCGGAAGGGGTTTGCTTTTCTTCGCCCCTCATTTAACACATTTGAACTCCAGGTACCCAGGTCCCGTCACCCAGCTCCACCCCCAGCACAAGAGACTCCTCATTCAAAAACAGTGTATATTCCCAAGGTGGGTGTATCGGGCGGGATCATATCAAAGGTCTGGGCATGTTTACACAACCTTCTGCCATTAATAGAAAAGCTGAGGGCTGGGATCCTTACTGTAATCTGATGACAGCCAAAGAGAAGGACTGGATCACCAGGCTGCAGATGATTCAGCTGCAGAGCGAGCATCCGTACCTTGAGGACTATTATTACCAGGTGGGAGTCGGTGCTACACCTTCAGGCAAGGCAAACGCCAATGACCGATCATTCAATGGAATATTTTAGGAGTACTATCGGCGAATAGAGGCCAAGATGGCAGAAGAGGAGCTGGGCATCAGGGGCAAGAAGGAGCCGCCTAAACTTACGACGCCGTACATCACAAAAACGGACTCCTACACGCCAGGTTTTCACTATCGCAACATTTCTACATTTAATAATTGGCAGGAATCTGTATTTTGAACCTTTCACTGTCAAGTGGTTGTGTAGAAATGTCACTCCGTGGTCTTTCTTCAGGGACTAACTAGCATTGCTTGTTTGCTCTAGTGGTGCACATTGAAGGCTCCCTGGGTCAAGTCGCCGTGTCTACGTGTTATTCTCCTCGTCGTGCCATCGGTGCCGTTCACGCAGTTCAAGCTCACGGTCCTGTTGACGAGCAGAAGGATATTAGACAGCAGCGGTTAGAGGTCCTCAGCAAAATAGAAAAGGTATCAGCGGCTGACTGTTCTCGTACCTATTCTCCCAACATGCTGACCAATTTTGGCAAAATTGCAGTTGTTTATAGTTCTGCTGGAGGTTGAAGAGTCAGACAGGATGAAAACAACAGTCTTGTCTGAAATGGAAGAGAAAAGGTTGATGGAGGAGAAACAGAAAAAAGTAGATCACATCTACTCCCAGGTGCAGCACCACAATCCCCAGTGAGTCTCACCCCACCGCTGTGGGTCAGAAAGACCTTTATCATACTCTTTAATCTGCTGCATTTATAATTTATGCTGAGTATTTTAATTGATTAAATCTAGGGCGACAGGGGAGGAGTTTCTTCCATTCCTGCTGGTCGCTAAAGGCAAAAGGTTGGTTGCCCGCCTGCTCCCCTTCCTGAAACGTGACGCTGCCCTCAATATCTTGAGGGTCATGACCTCTAATCTGCCTCTGTTGATGAGCAGGGATACGGAAGAGGTGACAGTCTGGTCTGGTCTGACGCTGGTCCTGAAGACATTGGCTTCTTTTAAATATTGTGTTGTCATCCTGCTCAGGCCCTTCCGCTGCTTTACTCTCCTCTGAGGAATGTAATCGGGGGCCTGTCGTTCAGTCAGTTAATCAGCGTCCTCAAAGATCTCTCTCTGACGTCTAACGAGTCTCTGACGCTGGCATGTCAGAACAAGGTCTGCTCCCCGACAGTGATGTCCGACACTGATGGCGACATGTGGAATGTGTCTGATTCTTCTTCCTCTAACCTTCCAGTTTGGACTCTCCTTACTCTATGCTCTCTTGTCACAAGGAGAGAAGCTCCTGTCCTCTGGAGTTCCTCTGGAGCCCAGCATCGGTGACTTTGAGACCTGGTATGTTCATGTTTGAAGCCCCTTTGTTTTTCAACATGATGACATTTGTCTCGCTGTTTTAGGACGGACAGCATCTTCCAGGTGGCAGGTCAGCTGTCCCAGTGTTCCCTGGTGGAGCCGCTGCTCCTGCCTTCCAACCTGCTCACGCTCTTCTGCCGCTACCTGGACAAACGCACCGTGCATCAGCTGAAGAACAACATGGAGTGAGTCTCCTGTCGGTTGTATGAAAGTTGAATTGGCTTGTTTATCCAAATATGATTACTGATTATCTTCATTTAGATCTGCGACTGGATTCCTGGCACTTCCATCCTAAGGTGGACAGAAGTTAATAGGACTTTGAGTTTAAGAGGTGATTGTGGTGAACAGGAGCAAAAGGAGGAAATGTCAAAAGGTGTTCATTATACCAGAATTCTGTAATATACCTCTACCTGTGTTCAATGTGTTTGTTTCTCTCCTCCCCTGACCCCTCACATTTTTGCACATTTAAACTGTTTCCCTTTTTATTTCCTCTATCTTTTTACTTTCCTCCCATTGGTCTCCAGTCCGTTAGTGAAGAAATCCAAAATCATATTTTAACCTTCCAAATCATGCATTGCAACTGATGAGATTTACCTTAGATTTGGAGCCTTTGTCATCCCTCTGCTCCATATTCACACACTTCACAATATATAGAACTGAAGTTTCACGCCCTGCAGTGTGCTGGATCAGATAAAATGGCCGGGTTGAGGATTGTATAGTAAATTATGATTGTACAGCTGAGCTTAGATGTTCTTAAGAACCACGATTGCATTTGACATGGCATGGTTACATCCTAAACTGTGCATTTTGGGTTTTTGGAAAACGGGTGTTGTCTGTTAAATGCTATATTTGCTGTAATTTTCTATCTTAAGTGTTCAGTTGTGATTTTTATTTATTAATTTTGGAAACAGAACTTATTTAAACTGCACCCTTGTAGCGCACTTGCAGTACAAATAAATAAAAAAAAAAAAAAAAAAAACTAAACATGAGACGGTTTTGATTGAGTAAATGGAAGTCTTGTAAACCGGATATTTTGAAATAACGGCAAGTCTTTTATCACACCTGAAAGAAATCCAATAAATGCTCTGAAAAGTGTTGTGTGATAAACTTACTGTAACAACTGTGGCGCATGTTCCACATCAGTGATATTTCTTTGTGCCGTTGATCTGTCACTAGCAAACTTCTCGGCAGTGAAACATCTTTGGAGTAAATGAGACGGATAAAACGAGTGAATGGGAGCATCTGTAAAGCTTCAAAACCATAATGGCATTGCGGCATAATTGTGTAAAATACAAAATATCAGCTGATCCAACAGATCGGCAAAAAGTCAAAAATAATCCCGTCTTTGTACCACAATGAAGCAGTTTTGATTTGATTGACATTCTGCCAAACAGCAACATTTTCATGTTGGGAGCAGGTTCCACGATTTGATGGATGGACACAACCTCCAGAGAGAACTCATATTTAATGTCATTTGGTTGATCCTTGACTCTTGAATTCTATTAAATGTCACTGAATAGTCTGTGAATGTACCTACAGTATATGGTGATTTGCTAACTCCTAACTGGTTATTGACGGTATATGATGGTTGTTCTGCCACCACTGTGTGAATTTACACTTGTAAAGTGCTTAAAATATATAGGATGGTTAAATATAAAATCATTTTAAACAATTATTTTAAAGTACTTTGTACGTGGATCAGTGTGACTTTGTTGTGCAAACAGGTAAACATAGAAATTGTGTGTGACTTTTTAACGATATTGACCTCTCCACCTTTGTTTAGCAGCGACACACATTTTCCAGGTGGCTGCCATAGGAGTCCTGTTAAAGAATAGCACTCCAGTTATGCCATCAATGCTAGTAAGTAAAAGAAATGCTAATAGTGGTGTATTTATTCGAGCACGATAAAAGATAACATACTCTCCAAATTGCATCAATAGAAGCTGAAAAATCCGAAGTTCAAAAAACAGTTTCCCTAATTGACTTTTTTTTTTTTTTTTAACTAGTGTCAATGGGGGAGGAAGGTTTAGAAGGCTTTTTGTTTAATTTTATTAAGAGAAATTGTAAACTGAGGCTTTCCTTGCACACAAATGTCCACACCAATCCATTCTCTGATAGCTTAACACATTTATTCAAATTAATAGGAATTAAACCTACACCGAACAAAAGCACTATATTTAAAACTTTTATTCTATTTCAGTGGCCTGGTAATGGGGAGAAACGTTTGTTAGCCTATGGTGGAAAGCTGGATCACGGCTTTGTCGGAGGTGGCGACAATGTTTGTAAAATAGCCAAGTATGTGAGAGGTCTGACTGGGATGTGAGCAGGGATGTTAACCTCTACTTGACCCCATAAGAAGAGGATTTGGACTTTAAGTGAGGAATCTATATGAAAGGTGTGATATCTTCCTCTTTTTACCTACTTCTTAAGTATACAAGAGACCACTGTCGCTCAGCAGCTGTGTGTGTTGTGCTCTTGTACATGATGTCTGGCCCCAAATATCCATTTTCCTTTCAAAAGTCATTTTTTGGGGGGACATTTTAACAGCTCCTAATAGCTTTAAAAGACTAGGGACTGGTTGTGATGATTAAGGTTGGGGTAAGGAGACAAAGATATGGATTTGGTCCTAATGTTCATATAACCCTACGGAGACAGTTGATTGGTTTATCATGGAAATGTCAAACATCATAAAGTGCCTCCCCTTCTCAGTTCATCAGTCAACATCTAATCTGGTGATCTCCTCTCTTGGCTCCTCTTTCTCCCTCTTCAGTGTTAATTCACTTTAAGTGGCCAATTAGTCAGTCAGTGGATCCACCCTGGACATCTCCCTCTACAGTGGGGTTGGTCTGGGTTTCAGGTGGATGTATTGAGAAGTGGCGCATCTAACCTCAGAAGGAGGGGCACCTTGGACCAGAGTGTATATTAGACCCTCACCGTTGGGGCAGGAGACCCACTCCTCATCGACTGTTTTGCCCTTCTGCTGCTGTCTGAGCACCTCTGGCTGCTGCTTCCCTCTCCCAGGTCCAGGATGCTGGGACGGCTGTTTCTGCAGAGTGTGGTCATGGTTTGGCTGGCACACACAGCACACACATGGGGTGAGTGAAGGCCTGTTACTCAACAAGATACAAGTAAATAATCTTCAAATTATTCATTTCAACTACTGAGGAGCAAAATTAGCTTTGTGGTCTCTTAACAGCTGGTGATTTTAGTTATTGTAAAAATTCAAATGAAATTACCAATAATGCAAAGTTTAAATGTTGGAATACAAAACACGGCAGCATTTCTGTATCACTGCATGTGAAATTTTTACACATTTTAATAAGACTGCTTACAGTAATTAAATGAGTTTAAATTAGTTATGAAATCATTTTTATTCAAATGAGTGGTGAATAGGCTGTTTCAGAGTTTTCTAGGTGGTATTTTTATATTAGCACAGAATCTAAAGGAATTCTGAAATTATTTTACACGGCGAAAAGTGCTTGTAGTGTGTATTTGTGTGGCAGGGACCTTTAATATGTTTTCTTAAATATTGCTGGATTTTCTATTGCTATATTCAAATGTCAACAAAAACGGAGTGCTGCACCATTTGTGCTCTTTAGAGCTGAACTGTTTAACACCATCTTAATATTGACCACATGTTCTCAGTTGGGTTGAGATCAGATGAGCCATTAGGGCAGATCATGTGGAGATCGACTTTTAATCCTGAGGGACCAATCAAGGCATGTGCATCATCATTCAAAAGAACAAGCATCATCTTCACTTCAGCTCTTTTCCACCAGGAAAGGAAGGAACTCGGTCTTGTGCAGTGCAGTGCTCATCAGAATTTACTTTTACAACATTCCAAACCTTTATAGGATAAAGTTCATCTTCATCATCCTCACTGCCCTGATGACTTCACAGTCGAGTTGGAGCAGCATGGCCACTTGAAATCCAACCACATTTTCATCCATCTGGTCCAACGTGGGTTGCCTACCACTTAAATGCGAACAGAACTTTGGATGGCTGCCCATTCCATTTCTTCCTTATCTATTTTCCTCAGGCTTGTCTTTGCCTTATGGACCTTTGCCACCTGACATCTAATGCTCTTTTTGCAACCTGTTGTTTGTCCTCAGCTCAATAATGTAAGATTTTGTTTTTCTCCTACACTGACTATTTGGGAAATTGGTTGCTCATGCTGCACATAACAAGACCTCCTTTGCAGTAAAAAGAAAAAAAGCCCACATCTCAATGAGAGACGAAAAGGACAAGACAAATCTCCTTTAGGTGTTTTGGTCTGCCTGTCACATTTCAGACCACCTTGCTAAACTTAAATCCTTGCAACACTCGCCATACATCTGTTTGGCCCCTGACCAACTTTTCTTGCAGTGACACTTAGCAACCGTTTATTCTCTCTCTTCACTGGCGGCCCCAGTTTTTTAAATCAAAGGCAGCACAGCCCCAATGGCAGCAGTAGGCTAAATTTAGCATCTGTCTGTGAGGAGAGAAGAAAATACTGCTTGTACACAGTCACTCCACTGATGTGCAATGAGTTATTTAGATATTTTCCAAGATGTTTCAGTGGAAAAATGGCTCAACACAAGACTTGAAGACCAACAGTTGAAACAATATTTCTACTGCTTTACTCTAATTAGACTTAGAATTGAAGAGGATTTCTGATTTCTCTACACCAGCAGCCTATTCCTATAGCAGCATAGCTGAAATGGTAACCAAAAAACTTAGCTGCTTGTTATGACGATGTAGAATTGAGATTAATGCACTTTTTCATTATTAACCAGTACTTTGACCTATATGTGAATGAAATATGCTGTATTTAAGGTTATGGTGCCACAACTGGGGTCTCAAATGGGCCAGCTAATGGTAAGCTCTTCAGCTTTTATTCAAACAACAAAAGTTACTGATGAAACCCTCACTTTTGTTCAGGTGCTGTTATTTTTATATCGTTATCATTTTAGGAGATACATTTCAAAAAGGTGGAGGTCTTGGAAGCATGTTGATGCCATCAAAAGGTAGAGCCCCTGCTACTTTAATCATGTGAATCTTTGTTTGGTAATGTTTTTGTCATAACTGTTATTGTTTTTAAGGTGTGGGTCAGGGAGTGGGTGCACAAAATGGATATGGTGGATACCCCACCAAAGGAGTAGGTGGGTGCTTAAACTCTGTACCTATTCTGTTCTCTAGCGTCCTAATATTTTTGCACTTTCAAAATCATGCAAAATTAATTCCAGGCTTTGGTGCAGCTGCTGGAGCGGCTACCAAAGGATGGATGAAAGGTAAGTTTGACAAAAGTTTGTTTATGAAAGAAAACTTGGTCAGCAGCTAAGCTTTTGTTTTTGGTTGTCTCTCTGTGTTCTTTTTGAGGCTATGGGGCTGGTGCAGCTAGGGGACAACCACAGGGTGAGGGGTTCACCAGCTTCAACCATTTAGAATTCGAGGAGCAGAGAACAAATGACAAACGATCTTGTGCTTTGTAGGAGGAAATGCTGCAGTTTTGTCCAAAGGAAATGGAGCCAACTCTAATGGTAAACAAGTCTGTTTAAATTTCTTTTTCCTCAGTGGTTGCTCATCTGAAATATGTTGTATGATATGGAGCTGATTGGCAGCAAGTGAAAGGCAATGGTATGATTAAGTATTACTAATTCTTTTAAAAAAAAACAACTATTGGCATCCTAAGATCATCCTTTCTCCTCAATATGGGGAAATTTTCTTTTCACCCCCGCAAAAAAAAAAATGGTTGGAGGGTCTAATACAGCTACAGGGTGTATAGAAGGACAATGTAATGCATTTCAGTTGGTTAATGTCAAAATACGACATACCGCAGAATTCAGTGCAGTGGCCACCTCTGTCCCTGCTCCACTTTCTCCCTTCCCTCCCTCCCTCCCTCCCTTCCCTCCCTCCCTCCCTCCATTCTCCCCTATCCAGATACATATGTTACAAATGACTGTTTTGACAAAAGTCTAAAATTTGGTCCCAAGTTGTTTATTTAAGTTGTTCGTGTTGATAAATGCTCTTTGTCTTCTACGGAGAGAAAAATAGTTGACCTTTGCTTATTACTAACCAAATGCTTTGTGTTGGAAGAATGTTGGTTGCCCCTTTTATTTTTTTTATTATTATGATCATATTTTCATTTCTGTGATTAAATAAAGATGTTCAAAGTGTTTGTTGTCTAAGTATAAATGAAATAGCCACATTGAATTATATTTATTTTTAGGTAATGGTGCAGCTGGTGTACGTAATGGACCTGAAACAAAAGGCAAAGGTGAGACAGTTCTAATCTGGTCAAAACATCTAACAAAACATGCAAGAGTGATAATCTATGCATTCTTTTTGCAAGATATGGTGTTTAAGGTAGACCAACCAATGGGGCAGCAAAAAAAGGCATTAGTATGTCTTCTCACTAAGGAATCGTTTATTTTGGTCACACATATTCTTTGTGTGTCTCTTATCAATTCATATTTGTAGTCATTTAACGCCACTTAAAAAAAGCCTAATGTGGAAGATGTTCCTGTTCACTGCCCCACCACCATGACATTTTCCACAATAAAGCGTGAACCATCAGTGAATGCCGGGCCCTGGGATGGAAGAATGGCCAACCAGGATGGACATATAGTTGACAAATGGAATGAAATGGAACGGACCCTTAGGGATTGTGGGTGCGGATGGAAGAGGGTAACAACACTGGGACTGCACATCCACATTGGGAGGTCAAAGTGTGGCGGAAGAAGTCAAAAGCCAACCTGTGCAGTGCTCAGGCACATCAGACAAGTGGCATCCAAGGCCACCTCAGAAACCATAGTGCTTCCGGGCAATGTCGAGATGGGGCGAAATGAGACGAGAGTGGTAGATGTCCCATGGTAACTCCCAAAGCACCTGATGCAAATGTGACCCAAAGAATAAATCAAGTCAGCAGCCTGAAAGTTTAAAGTGGCATGGAAGGAAGAACAGGATTAAGTGACCAAAGAGCGCTTCCACTGCAGAGCCTGTTGGGGAAAATCCCATACTAAATGTGTAGCAGGTATGGTGAGGTCTCTGCCAGGAAAGCAGCTGTGATATCCAAGGGAAGGAAGGAAATCATCAACCTGGTAGCAGGCATAGGCAGCTCCGCAGGCGGTGAAGAAAAGCAAAAGAGTCGTAGGGATCACAGCTAAAAGCCCTCTAGGTTGAAAGCAGAGAGAGACTGGTCACCCTGAGCAGAGCTAAGTACATCAGACATCGGAGGATGGAGAACAACAAACTTTTTCTGGTGGTGCCAAAATGTTGGAATCAGTTTTCTAGGGTGGAACATGCCTCCATGCTCTGGGAACCAACCCAGAGGGTGAAGATGTAGGAGAAAGACCTGAATGTGGTAAGGCTAGACTTAGCCAAAGCATATGACATGGGAGTAGGTTGTGAGTCAGTTACTGAATTGTGCAGACTTCTGGAAGCTGCAATAGACCCGACTCAATTTTGTAATCAGGGTAACCTATGACATCTTGCCCTTCCCTTGGAACCTCCAAATGTAGCTGGGCTTGGATCCCCGAGTTGACTACTGTGCCAGGAGTAAACATCCATCTCAACATCCAATGGGTCCAATCCTCTTAATCACTCTGTCAGGCTGGTCTAACGGAGGAAATACTTACACACTGAAGCCTGTATAATGCCAGGTTCATGTGGATGTGGAAGCATCATGGATACCTGCAAAGCGCTGAGGAGGGGAGGCATTTTTGTTGCAGTCAGTCTCCCTATTTACTCACTTTTATGGAGTTGCTGATGGGGTATGATGAATGTAAGTGGAATGAACCAAAACACTGATTGTGCATGAAGGCTATGACATGTTACTGAAGTCCCAAAATTATGCAGAATAAACACCATCTTTATGATTTATCCAGGGTATGGCAGTAATGGTTTTAAGGGCTATGGAGGTGAACCCATTAGAGGTAAGACACACTCTAGTGATTTTTATATTTATCAGCTCTGAGGAGTGATTTATTTCCTTCTTTGAAACAATACTCTACAGGATATGCTTCTGCTCATGGCAGTGCTGGTTTGGGTCTGGGACATCAGTTTGGAAATGAAAGAACAAAGGGACCAATGCAAGGTGTGGCCAAGTTATATGCTTTGATTTTAAGGTTGGTCTTCCCAGGTTTCAATTAATATTTCTCTGACAAATTTAGGAAATGGGGGTGCAGGCAGTGTCCCTAATGGACATGAGGCTAAAAACAATGGTGAGCCTAATAATAACATTCAAAGTGCAAATAAATAAATGTCTAATAGAATAATTTGAAAATACTATGCCTATAAAGGTTATGGTGGTGCTAAAGCTCTAAATGGAAATGGACCCACACAAAACGGTTGGTTAACATGCAAAAGTTTATTTTTCTACAAAATTAGGTAAAGTAATTTTGCTGTTTATGCTACACTTATGATAGGTTATGGACAGCCCATTGGTACGGTCAACAAGCCAGCAAAAACAGGTAAAATGTAAAAGGATGCAGTTAACTTTTTAAAAGCACAGTACTTTTTTTTTGGGGGGGGGGGTCTCTGTTAACAAAATACAGAATATTAGAAAAATTATAATTCTAAAATACTCTAAAGGTTGTAATTTCATATAAAATATTAAATATTATGCGCATGTGATTTTACAGAATATGGTGGCAGTGCCCTAAGATCCCAACAAGGTAAAACCTTTACCATTAACTTGGCAACAGAATGTCTTTTATTGCTTCAACTTTTAACAATTTGTAATTATGTCAAGGTTATGGAAATAGAGCTCTTCCTAATGGATATGGGCAAAATGTGAAAGGATATGGGCAAAAAACTAAAGGATATGGCCAAAATCCCAATGGAAATGCCCAAAATTTCGATGGATATGGTCCAAAACCCAATGGATATGGTCAAACTCCTAGTAGATATGGACAGAAACCTAATGGATATGGCCAAACTCCTAATGGCAATGGTCAGAAACCCAAGGGGTTTGGCCAAATTCCTAATCAAAATGGACAAAATGTGAATGGATATGGCCAAAAACCCAATGGATATGGCCAAAAACCCAATGGATATGGGCAGAAACCTAAGGGCTATGGCCAAACACCGAACAGAAATGGACAAAAACCCAATGGATATGGCCAAACTCCAAATGGATATGGGCACAAACCGAAGGGATATGGCCAAACTCCGAACAGAAATGGACAAAAACCCAATGGATATGGCCAAACTTCAAATGGATATGGGCAGAAACTAAAGGGATATGGCCAAACTCCAAATGGAAATGGACAAAAACCCAATGGATATGGCCAAACTCCAAATGGAAATGGACAAAAACCAATGGATATGGCCAAACTCCAAATGGAATGGACAAAAACCCAATGGATATGGCCAAACTTCAAATGGAAATGGACAAAAACCCAATGGATATGGCCAAACTTCAAATGGAAATGGACAAAAACCCAATGGATATGGCCAAAATCGTAATGGTAATCAATAACTTTTTGTGTTATTGGGAAGATCACATTATTTTTCTTAACGGTTATATTCATTCTGCATTTTGTTTGATTTCAGGGCATGAAGCTGCTGTTTTTAAAGACTATGGAGCCAAATCCAAAGGTAGGAACATATAGGCACAGTACTTTTGGATATGTTTACCCAAGATCTTTTTATTCTGTAAAAATAAAACAAGTCCTATTAAAATTATTTTTGATGAAGATGATGAAGTATATATCACTGAAATGTATTAAGGAAATGTGAATAGTGCAAATCTGCTAAATCTGGAGTTACATGTATAAATACAATGACTGAAATGCTCACGTTAAAATTTTTGTCTCTCTAAAGGTCACGGAGTCAGTAATGGTGCTGGAACTGGTGTATCTGGAGGTAAAGTAAACTAGTTATCAATCATTCAATGAAACTTATTTTAAACTGCAGTCTAATTTGATTATGAAGCCATGGTGACGATAAATCACTTTATTAATCTTAATGATGATTTCAAACAGGCACAAATTCTCATAATACTAAAGGACTTGGAACCGCTTCAAAAAGTGAAGGTACAAAACACATGGCATTAGTACAAACTCTTTAGAATAAACCATAATTAATGTTGGTGTTATGAGTTAGTATATTGTTTGCATGACAACTTTTTTACCCATTGAAGTTTAGTAATTTATAATTGACCCATTATTATTGGTTCTTCTCCAGGCAATGGCCAGATTCCAAATGCAAAGAATATGAAGGGCATGGATGAAGTGAATGGACGGACTCTTAAAGGTGGAGTTCTTACTCCAGAACAGCCGACAGCAGTACCAAATATGAGTGCCATCCCTCAACAGGGAACAACTGGCAGACCAGCACCAGGTACTGCACAGCTAACACATGGAAACCTGGTTAAGTTGACACAAGACAATCATCAGAAGCTGACTACCTTTGTACAACAAGCAAAAATCTACACAAACACACCCATACAAATTACACCACAACCTGTAGCAGTGAATAGACAGGGCAAACACCTGGTGCACACAACTGGACCCGCACCAGAACCAACACCTGAGGGTATACAGGCCATGACATTCGGACCTGCACCAGTGCTTCCCCAGTCAAACGCGGGACCTGAGCCAGCAGAAGCTCTTCCTCATGGCAAGTACTACAAAAATAAATGAGCACAGAGCTACTAAACAGGAAAACAAGTGTTTGATGGTTCCAGTATTTGACGAGATACTTCTCTCAAAACAGTTTTAGAGTTTCAGCATTGTGGGAGTTGGTATGCAGTAGTTTTTGTGATGATCACACACCAATGGGTGCGGATGCTTGGATGGTACAGCAGGAATACGGAGGCTTTTTCTTTCTGTATTTTGTTTGTTACATTTGAAGAACAAGCCTGCATGTACATGAGTATAAGTATTGGATTTTGGGATTTAATAGTCCGCTGAAAAGAGTTTTTAAAGTCACTTTGTGTTGTTTTTTTAGTGTTGAGGGTTAATTAAATATATGACCTCTAGGTTATGTGGCAGGAAGTGCAGCACCTGAGCAAACAGGCACAGAGGCTGACATTGTTTTTGGGGTAGACAGCCACAGTGAACGCACCACACCACCGCCAACCAAAGCTCTTCCTGAAGTGGATGCATTGAAAAGTACAGAAGAACCTCTGGCTATGGGTGTGCCTACGGTTATACCTAAGGAAGAAAATGTCAGGAGTCCAAATGAGTCAGGACCCAAACCACTTGTGGTCAAAGGGCTTCCTGTGGGAGGAGATGGGGCAACTGGTAAACTCAACCTCAAGCGTGAACGTCTCGCGTCGCACTGCATGTGTCGTTTTTGGGTCCATATGGCCTTCATCCTAAAGTGTGATAAGTCTAGTGCCTGAGTTGTTGAAGGATTTATTCTAACACGCTTGTGCTCACTTTGTGAGGAAATCCATTCCGAAGATTAACAGTCATGTTGCATTTCAAAACTCACCCTTTTCATTGATCTTTTTTAAAAATTCACAAATATACAAATGTTTAAATCTGTGCTGCATGCTCTCTTCAAATGTTACTGGAAATATATTTAAAATTCTCCAAACTTTTAATATTTGAATGTCATTTGTCTATATTTTGGGAAACCTTTTTTAAAAAGATTAGAAATATTTAATATTTAATATTTTAGGAAAAAAAACATTTGTAATATAGGTAATAATTAATTATTAGATGGAATCACGCTGCTGGACATTTTTTAATTGACTGTAAAGTTACAAACCATGTACAGATTCCCCAAATATTTTTTCTTTAATAATTGAATATTAGTGTAGTTTAACGACTAACCAGTTATGTGTACCTCTTTGTTGTGCCTGTTTCTCTGGAGTGTGTGTATTTTTGGCTACTTTTTATGAATATACTGTAAACTTATTGTAAAATGTAGTCATATGAAATGTTGTTCATTAGTGTTTTTAACATACTTATCTGTTTTTCCAACTCTCAGTGAAGGGAGAAGCTTCATCCTTAAAGGGACAGGGAGCTAACCAACAGAGACCTGGTAAAAATGAAACATAATGATGATAATCAACTATAACAACCTCATTTTCTGAATTATACACTGGTTTTGGCCCTTCTAGACTGTGGAGCACCGCTTGGACAATGGATGAAAATACCTAGGCCTGGTAAACAGAAAGTACTTTTTTATTAGTGTTGGATGACAGAATGTATAGTTTATTGAAGAATGAAATATTTATGTAAAATATTTATAATGGTGTGTTAGCTCTTATTTAAATCTAAACTGTGCGTAAACATTTTATCACTATCATTTCAGGTTATGATTCAGGTGTTGGAGCATCATCCAGCATAAACACAAAAGGTATTTATTGTTAACACATGAGTCATTAATAACAAAATACTCTAGTGTGTTTAAATATATATTATTTGAAGAGATGCGGTTAAATATTTATGTTTGCCAAACAATACCGTGTTCTGGACACAGGGGGCAGAGTTTGCAGTAGTTATACTGGAAAAAAAAAAAAAACCAACTCCTGATGGTAATGATTGTATATCTGAAGGTTATATGGCAGCTGACCATGCCATCCTCATATTTGGTAATAGATAAAAACCTGGTAATTGATGAATAAATATAATATATTCAGAGTGTAAAGAATGTAATTTTCTCTTTGATTTGCAGGGCTTGGACATCCCTATGCTCAGCAACCAGGTGACTGTATATTTCCCAGCTCATGTCAAGACTGAAAGAAGGTTTAAATGTGGTCTGACACATGGGACAGGGTTTAAGAAATGATTGTAATTCACAAATTTGTTGTATCTGTATATATTAACAGGTTATGGACAAGGAGGCTACCTTGGAGCAGGATATGGAAAAGGAGGTGTGTTTGAATAGGAATGAAGTGATTAGTTAAATCCATATGTTAAATCGGGATGTATATCAACTCATGAATGGTGGTGAATAAAGTCTTTAGTTTGAATTGATTTTAGTCTAATATTTTTCTCAGGAAATGCAGGTTTTGGTTCCAAATCAGGTAGGCATCAGCTGTTACTCTCAGTGGGCTATAAGATGATGCAGTATACTCCAGTTATGCTACAACTGTAGGACACTGAAGGATTTCATGATATCTGTTTGCAGGATTCAGAAATGGCTATAATGCTGGTGTGCAGCCCGACTACGCCAGTAAGCAGATAATTATTTTATAATACAGCTGTTCTAAAATTCAAAATTCTGTTTGAATTCCATTTCCTCTATTGTTTTAGGTCTCGTACCTGCAGCTAACAGCAAATCAGGTACTTTATGGGTGGTAAATGAAGTACACCGGTAAAAAACTTTAGCTGAGAGTTAGTTAAAATAAAGAGTTAAGCAAGACAATTTAAAACAAGTTGAATCCTGTTGACTAAGTAGAGCAGTATGAAGCTCATTATCACCTTATTAAAGTTTTGTGGTGCACAATTAATGCAGCAAATGCACGTTTCATCATTACAGGAATGAGCGGGGTGCCATTTGGTGGTCTGTCTGCAGGAATGGGCGCAGAGAAAATGAACACAAAATATGGTGATTAACTGCTCCTCCCGTCACTTCTGTCTGTTACTTTTGTTTTATATCGTCATTCTTCGTTTACTCCCATTAAGGCATTGGCGGGTTACAGTTTAATGGACAGCAGTTCAATACTGGGATTAATGGAGCAGGAAGTTATGGTGCGTCATGGTTCTATTATTGCACTCCACTGTTCTTTCAAGTCTGTATTGACCATGAATGCCCTGTCAATTCTATCCAGGTTATGGTCAAAGCCCACATGGACCCACTGGCCAAGGCAAAACATCAGGAAAATATGGTCTATAACTTATTGCAAATGATGTGTGGATTTATGTGGTCTTTCATGTTGCCCATGATTTTCATTTAAAGTATATTTAAATGGATGAAAAACACTTGCAGGTGGTGTTGGTGCCGGTGCCAGCGTGGGGGGCAGTCCTGGAAAATACGGTCAGTGTTATCAGAAAAAAATGTTTTTATTATTGTAATTGCGAAGCCAAAAGCTACACATGCTACACACACTTTTGTATAATACTGTTTCTTTTGAGAGGCCATCTTGTGTGAGAGGTCAGGTTATCTCAGACCTTTCTCCTCCCTCTCTGCTCAGGATTCGGTGGATTTCACAACAGTCAACAGGTTTTCGGTCTTGGACCTACTGCAAATGGAAACTATGGTGAAATCAGTTTACCTCAATTTAGCACCTATTTTGTGTTGCCACAGCAACCACTGACATATTGTTTCTCGTCTACAGGTTATGGAAGAATGTCCTATGAACCTGAACCAGCTGTAATGGGCCCTGAAGCTCCTGGAAATTATGGTATAAAATAACATTTAGGAAGGTTTTTAAGCACACTTGGCATCATGTACTCAACAAGAAAGCACACAACTATCTTTAAATTGATTCAATGATTTCAGTAAAGTATCTTCAGTAAAGCTTTATAGATGTGATGTGATGATACTGTATATAGTTGTGAACAAGTTATTGCTTCATTTTCTTCTAGGTCTGACTGCATCACAATATCAGCCCGAACCCCTTGGACTTGGACACAATGGGCAATTAAGGAGTAATTATGGTGAGATTTAAGTAAACATAACTGTAAACTTTCCTTTCAAGTCCTCTTAAAACCCACCCAGTTTATCAAATCTCCATCTGTATATTGTTTGTCCCCATGTTTACAACCTGTTAACCACAATAATCTTCCGGTATCTTCTTCCTCTGTAAACACACAGATGCTGTGCCTTATGAAAGCCTGCCTGTTGAGACGGACCCGCTACAAAATCCTTATGGTGCGTTGGAGAAAATGTTCTTCGCAGAAATACGCCATTTGTGATCTTTTATCAGCTTTTCTTCCTCATCTCAGTGAACGGAGACGTACTGACGCCTGTGGGTGTGAGTGTTGAAGGGGATCACTATGGTATGTAGAGTGTGTGATTTCACCAGTTGTATCAGTTCTCTCCAGAATGTTCACCAAACGTTTGACTTTGTCCCTTCTAGAGAACATGGGCTATATCAATGGACAAGTGCAGCCAGAAGGTAAATACCTCCACACACAGAAGGTAGCATGGTTGTGAGCCTGCTCTTCCCCTTTAGCTCTTGCCTTTGCAGAAGCTCCCACTGCCATCCCCTCCCTGGCCTACCCTGCTCTTCCAGCACATCTGCCTGCAGAGTCCTCCCTCACTCCTGATGTGGGGCTGCCAGCAGAGGTTGAGGACTTGCCCGACCCTGCAGGTACTGCCAGCATCCCCCTGGACTCTGAGCCTGCCACAGAAACACCAGGCCTGCCTCAGTCGCACGAGCAACCCGAGGATGATCCGCAGCAGCTGCCGCGACAGATTCACATTCAGCAGCACCTCAAACTGCATTTCCACAACCAAGGCGAGTTCTGTGGAGAGCAGAGCGATGATGCACACTCGGATCTTCTGTTATTCTTATCATCAACTGGTCTTTGCTTATCCCAAACTAGTAAACACAGAACAATCTCTCCTGTCAGAATCCATCAAATTTGAATCCAAAATTATCCAATCACTAACTCGATCATTTCAATTCACATTACATTTTCTTTTTTTTCTCAAACGTCATATGAGGAATAAACCGAGCATATAAATCAGTGTGTTTGGTTCAATTGAGATTAAGATACTAATATAAATGTTGATTTGGGCCCCCTTCTTCAGTGCTAGAATGTTTCAGACTGTTGTACAGGAGCGTAGAATGTTACATTTTATCACATGTACCGGTAATAAAACCAATAAAACGCTAACTTTCCTAAATAATGTAGTTAAAATTCAACATTCTTCACCACGTCAGAAAATCTATAGTCACACAAATATCACCAAATCTTGTTAAAACCTTACTTTTTAAAGGTTATTAAGTCTGTTGATCTTAATTATTTTAAAAATGCTACCAGCAAATTTTGCTGTTCAACAACATTGTTACTCTCCATCGGTGACCAAAAGGGTTGAATTAAAATGTTTTTTCTCTTTTGTCTCTAGGCACAAATGATGGCAACAAATATGATTTGAATGGTTTCTTTGGGAACAGTGGATATCAAAGTGAGAACGGACATCAGTGAAAAAGAATTGGAGTCTCTTTTACAGCCACTCACATCAACAACAACAACTTTTCTCCACATGGGTTAAACGTGCTGACATATATTCTGTATTTCTGCTCTTTAAGTGTACAGTTTCATTTCCTGTTACTCATGTTTGCAAATCTGAACACATTTTAACCTTATGAATTTTCAGATTTGTTCCTCTTTTTTATATACTTTTTATTGTCCTGCACTTTCCCTTCAACGTCCATGCGAGCTACGGTCATCTTCAGCATGTTGTCTAACTTTGAGTTGAGTGTCATAACTATTGTATCACATGTTAATAATCTTGAAAAAGAGAATTTGCCTTAATTTATTATGCATGTGATTTTTTTTTTGTGATAAGAATTTGTACTATTGTACAGTCATTTAAATGAATAAAACCAACAATGGGACCTTTGCCTCAGTTGATTTAATGCAGGACCTTGTTATTACACAGGATGAGGTGGAATCAAACAGGAGGAACAGGAAAAGTTGATAAAAAGAGAAATACAGAAAAGTTAGTGTTCATTAGAAGTTAGAGATGTGAATTAGTTATGACCAATGACACAGAGCAGCTGCCGTAGTGCACATGGGTTTTTGTGGGGATTACCCCAGCTTAAGGATAAGAAGCCTTTGCTGATTGGTCCCGCTGAAAGCATACGACTTCCTTGGTTCAACAGGTTGCATGCCTGGAATTACACCTGTCCAATGATGGACTCCAGAGTTTCTGTCTACTTCAGGCCACCAAGTCTGGTCTGACTAAAGATGTAAGGGGTGACAGACAGTGGGGAAGCTGCGCTGACGACTACATGAAGTCATGATGGTATTCTCCAAACGCCCGCGGCTTCTGGACCTTGCCAAGACTCCCACACACCTTCAGTTCAACAAATATGTCCTGACGGGTTATCGGCCAGTGTCCACAGCTCAGGAATGTCTTGGGAGTCTCTTCTACATGCACAATGAGCTGGGCAACATTTACACTCATGGTAAGTCCAGAGGTCACAGTATGATTTCAAATTCCTGATTCAGGACAGCAAGTAAAATGATGATAGTTGAGACTTGGAGTCCTTCTGAGGTTTTGGCCTTCCGAATAGAAGGTTTTCCTCGCTAGTTGTGCCTCATTAAAAAGAGTTTGTCCACATCAGCTCTGCATATGATGTCAATGCACAAACAAAAGGGCACAGATTACTCTATAACTCTCACTAGTGACCAGTTAGAAGTATACTAGACATGAGTGTATTACAAGGATGTGGGGGTATTAGCCGTAATCTGCCCTGGGAGTCTTTGTCCTGGAAATATCCGGTTGTTAACAAGGTCTTTAAAGGTGCCAGCTGGCTGGTACTTTACACCTCTCATGCACATATGGATCATCAGGGAAAACACTGGAGTTGCACTTTCTTAAAGTTCGAAGTTGAAGATTTATTAAAATTGTCAGGATATTTTTCATTTTTGTGTTGTTGGGTTAAGGTAATTGGAATGTTGACTTGAAAAGCTGTGCAGGGATGGAAATGTTACCCTGCAAAATAATGCAAAGAAGATTGGCTGTAAACTTGTGAAAGTGTCTTGCTTGCGTTCCAGTTTTGCTGTGGCTATCTCCTTAAGTTCATTAGGGCTAACGCGCTTACTCGAGAGAAGTGACCCGTATTAGCATGAGCGCACAGTTAATGCAACATCTGACTGTACACGCAGAGCACAGTGGTTCACAATGGAACAATGGAGAAACAATGGAGAAAAACTTTAGATTTCCTTGTTGCTAATTAAATAAGTTAAATAAGTTGATGTAAAAAAAAAAAAAAAACTCTAATCATCCCGATCGGTTCATTCTTCATTTACAGTCTACTGTTAACCACCTTTTTTGCTCTCTTCCTTTCCTGCCTTTGCTCAGGCATCCCCTTGTTTCTTTTCCTGGTGTTGATGCCTTTTAGTATCCCCTGGATGGAGGTGGACAGTGTCTGGATCTGTGTGGTCCACTACCTGGCCTGCCTGTGCCCAACCGTAGGATCAGTGCTCTACCATTTATTCATGAACCATGTAGGAGGCGAACACGTGTACGACACCCTCCTCTCCCTGGACATGGTCGGGGTCTGCCTCGTTAACACTCTAGGTATCCCATTTCTGACTGGTTCTCCAGTGCTTTTAATTCCTATTTTATTAATCAGCACCAAGCTCAGCTAACAAAGCTAGTTAGGTAATTACCATTTCTCTTACAAAAACTTGTGCACCAATTTGAGATATTCACCAGTGTTCCCAGGATGCTGGTAGAATTTATAGTTGCACAGGACACAGCTGTCTCCGTTGTTACTAGTGACCATAACAATCATTAGGTCAGTTTTCACACTGTAATTTAATGGCTCATTTCCTGCCTTATCACCAGGGGCTCTTCCCATCATCCACATCACACTTCTATGCTACCCTGCCCTGCGAAAGGCTGCACTGCTGGCCTACATTCTCCTGTCGGCTTATGGAATCTACTGTGCCACCACAGCCCGCACAAACATCCTGCGGCTACGAGCGTTCGTGTGGCAGGGCCTGTTCCGCTTCAGCCTTTTCCTGTTCCGGGTGTTTGGCAGTGGGGTGGGCAGCCCACACTCCCTGCGACTCTTTGTCATCATGGATTCTCTGGCCGTCCTGGGTGGACTGGTGAACATCACCCAGATTCCTGAACGCTTTATCCCGGGTTGGTTTGACAACTGGGGCAACAGCCACCAAATAATGCACATCATGGTGGTCTGTGCAATCATCTACCTGCACTGGGGGACACTGGAGGATTTAGCCTGGATTAAAAGCTACCAGTGTCCGAATATTTGATGTGACTGCACTCAAGGCGGTGCAGCTAGAAAGGTTTTAGGGTGAATAAGGCAGGAGTGAATGTCTTTTAAAATGCACTTTAGTTCTAGTTAAAAATCCTGGCAAGGGATGTGTGCAAGCTGATATTTGGCCAGATCACATGACCTTTCATGAACATACTTGATTTTAGTTGAAATGCAGTTATTTGGGGGTTATATTAGCCATAAAGCTGAAACCAACTGTATATAAAAAATTATATATTTTTATACCATTTTAACACGGTTCACTCATGTGCAATGTGACAAAAAAAACCAAAGGATTACACATGGTTGGGTGCTTCTGTTTATTTGAAAGAGATACTGTATGTTTTATTTTATTTTATTTACATTTGGACTCAACCAACAGCTGTTTATTTTGACAGATATTGCATTTGTATTCTAATCTAAGTTCTTACTGGCATGAGCTCACCTCTCAAAGACACTGGCACATTGGAACCAAAGCATCACCAAAAGCAGCATTTAATCACCTCAAATTATGTGGAACATACGGGTTTTTACCGGTAGATTAGACCTGAAGAACGCGTCGATGTTGAGAATGTTGAATACGTAGCTCAAATTTCAGCAGCTTAAAAAGAACTCTCTGGGACAGACGCCGTCTGATTTTATCTCAGGCGCGGTGAGATGGCCTCAGTGTCTGTGCATCAGTCTTCGTCAGAGCTGCTGAAGTCCTCGGGCTCCGACAGGTCAGCAATGGGGAACCGTAAGATAGCAGCCACTCCGCTCAGCTGCGTCAGCTCTGAGGAGACAGCAGAGGGTCTGTTACCGTCAGAACTGTCCAATAGCACTTGTGTAAAGGGTAGGCTCATTTGTGAGTCGCACATGCAAGAAAAATAAATGCTGTTTGGCGGATGTTTAAGGGCTGGAATTTGTGTATTCAAATCTGGGACGAACAGGAATCCTGTGATCCAGCTGTGGACCGTTTAAAGTGTGCATGTTTTAGTGCAAAACCTCAGGGTTTGGAAATGTTTTGCCTCTCTTCTTACACTTATTTATTATGAAAACTTCAATGAGTTTTAAAATAAAGGTAATGAAATGTTAAATGTAGTTGTTTAAAAGGTCCAGGAAATACCTGGAATAGTGACATGCAACCATTTTTACATTAAACAAGGTCCACATCATGTCTACGACTTGACTGAAACTGAAACTTACGTTCACCAGAAACATGAAGGCTTGAGAATATTCTGTAAAAAACAAAAACATATAAAAATGACATTTCACGTATGCTGGAAAATCTCAATCTCAAAGAAAATTCTGGTACCTGACGTTGCCACCATTGTCTCTCACGTTGTCTACCAACCGGACGTAGCGACTCCTCGTGGGCACATCCTGATGTCTGGCAGCACAAAAAAGCAAACTTGCATGAATACAGATTCAGTATGTGGTTCTAATTCATTTGCAATCATTATAGTTTAGTTGTGATGGCTGCATGTAGCTCAAAATTTACAGTAGTTTTTATTGTTGCATAACTTCCAATGTGGGTTTCCCCAATACGACTAGAAAATGTTCTGAATTTAATAGAGATTGAAGATGTGAACCACCTGAACAGGTTATCACTTATCAACAAGGTGTCGATGGCGAGGGCGTCAGCAGCTTTCTCTACATGAGCTACCCTGTGAAACACAATGGTACAAAGGCTGCTGGTTATCAGGTGTGAGAAAACCAGGCCTGCTAGTGTGGCTAGCTGCAGTCATCGAGGCTCACCCATAGAGTGCCCTGTCAGGTTCATGCTGGAGCATCTTGTAGAAATCCTCCAGTGCTTTTACCTCTCCTGCAGCCTAGAAATGCAACAGTTTCAGTTTAACTTTAGACGGAAAATATAGCAACTCGTCAATCTGAATGCTAAAAAACACAAAATACAAAATCACCTTAGTGTCAGAAAGTCTACTTGTCACTGTGGGATCAGAGAGGATTTCTACAAAAGAATAAAGACTTCAATGAGTTTTGACTTCCTGATGAGATTTCGTCATCATCCCAATCCGCCCCCCCCATCCCCAAGACCACACCAGCTGGCACCTTTGAGCGAGTACTTGTGACCTGATGACGAGTGGACCATCATGAATTTAGGTCGATTCTCCAGCAGGACCTTGTTGTCCTGTCGCACAGCCTCCTTGAAAAGGTAGCTGATGAACTGGTCTTTCACAAAGCCCGGACTGCCAACCAGGATGCACTTGATCACTAGGGAATATCATCAAATTATGAAGAGGAAAATGTCCAACATAAACATGCTGTCAGTGATTTCCTGTCTAAGTGTGTGTAATTGCGCAGCAGCTCTACCATCAAAATTGATGTGGCGGAGAATCGCCTGCATCACCGCCTCATAGAACCGGTCCAGTGCCTGCAAACAGGGACGGATACTTGCATTTTCTGTTTTTCCACAGTATTTGTTCAGTAAAGTCAGGAACACCTCCCAACAAATGCAATTCAGCTTTTTATGACTTGGAATGTTTTCATCATCATCTGCTGGTACCGAGTCCTGATCTGATACTTTAGCAATGCAGTAAAAAACCAGAAAGGACGCATCCATTATTACTGAAACAATGCGCAGATCTCTGAGCCACTATTAAGTCATAGTTAAAGCAACGCCTACAGGACGTTACCTGCTTTGAGCTATTATGACACGTTGTTCATAGGGTGGGACTGGTAAAGAATTCAATAGTAATGGATCGGTCATTGAAACAGGAGACACTTTAGCTGCGCCACCGCCCGGTTTACATGTGAGGGCCTGCTCGACGCTGCCTGCAGCTTTAACTATTGTTGGAACAATGGTCACAACACACCTTTTAGTATTCAATACCAACATAAAAGATTCCTATTTAAAAAAGCAACTTTTCTTTAGGAAGTAATGATCCCAGAAGATCATATCAGAGAGAAATTCATCCGTCTGCTCAGTGTCTGCCTGGGTTTCTGTAACGTACTGAGACGATTGTGCTGGGTGCTCCTGTCTCAGGTGGCGAATCATCAATTTTTACTTCCCAACATGGCAAATCCAAATCTTACGTTGCTCCACTTTAAAACGGTTGACATTCTTCTCACGTGAGCTTTCCTACCAGCGACAAGCTCACTGCAGAGAAATATACAGTACTAGAAGCCTCGTCGCCTACTTGTTGACATTGAATGAAAGCCACAGATCCCTAATGACAGAATCAGCCCTGGTCAACTGTATATTGAATGCGCCCACTCTCCTTGTGATGGGACCGGTGTCGTCAACCAATCACTGCCCATCCAGCGTCTCCCAGTTAGCATAGAAAGACGGCCCACCTTGTCATGCTGAGTGCAGCTTCCTCTTCTCTTGCGAGGGATGGTGACCTCCACTTTTGCACGAAGCAGAGTCATGGCAGGGGTCACCAGCATCACGTTAGCCAGACCCTCCTGCATCACCACAGCTGCTACATCTGCCTTCTGGGTTGGATCACATGCCTGCTCTAAAGGGTTAGCACCATTAGGATGACTCTTAGCACTTTCAACTTCAGTTAGTATCAAAACGTCTAGATTTTTTGTCTCCCTAAAGCAAAATAAATAAACGCTGTTCAATTTGAAGGAGCAGTATGTAAGACATTTATTTAAAGTAATGATAAAATGGCCCCAACATGTCAACAGACATTAGGGAATCATGTTAATTTAAAATATTTCACTATATAACACTGACAACCGTAGTCCAGCCAAAATATTCCAATTTCAAAAACAAAGTGTCAGCCTGTAAATAATACGGATGCTTACATGTGGGTCTGCTGCTCCACCCTCCATCTATCTGTCAATCACAAAGTCAGTAATGTTTCCAGGGTGCCGGTTACCACTGAGCTTCTGCCACGAACATTTGGAATCACAAATGGCTAAAAGTTTGTTATAATTGCCAAAAACGTCATGTCAATGTCAGAAACAAAACAACTATCTTTATAAGAGATGCGGAAGGTGGAGGTGGAGCAGAGAAGATCCACAGTATTGTGATTGCGACTGCACTACCAGCTTTGGTCACACACTTAAATTCTGCTCCTTTAAACTGGGAAACTTTGCAGGGTTGTGATAGAAAAGACCAACACCAAAGCATAGCACCACTGGAATCTGAAAAAATACTGAAATATATTTGCATCTATAAAAAAGGCTTGGAATCCAAATGTCAATTCAATCTCCGAAAGGCAAAAAAAGATTCCGTGGAGCCAGCTGGATTTGTGCTTACACACTGTTGCTAGGATTCCACTGGATACGGAATGGTTCCACTCAACAGAACGGGTTGTGTTTAACCACATAACCATGACCCGATCAGATGTTTGACCTGATGTTTTTGCCCCAATTAGGATGTCTTTCATGCGTGAACCACAATCCGCTATGAACACTGACTCTTTTATGTTGAAAATAACCCGAATGTTTCATTTTGTGCCTGTGCGAACTGCTCTGAGTTGAACTCAAGCGCCGAGCTCCAGCGTAAACAAAAGCTCAGGGTTTTTGTTTCGGATCCCGGAGCAGCGACGGCGCATCCACAGCCAGTGGAAGCCCACACACTGAGTAGAATGGAAACGTATCCGCTCTGATTCCAGAGCCACAACAGATCCATCTGGCCGTGTGGCTGGCATGTAAGTGAGAAGTGTGTGTTTGTGTGTTTAAAAGGAGCAAATACACAATGATGCTACTGTGTCGTTGTTGTCACTAAATGAAACTCACTAAAATCTCGGTCAAATACAAAAAGTAGCAGCTCCTTACCAATTCTATCCAGCAAAATGCTGTCCCAGCTCTTTTTAGCCAGAGTGAACTTCCTGTTGAGCTCAAGCTCAATAGTGTGATAAGCTCCCATCTGATGAGGAAAGAAAGGAAGGTCAACTACTGTTTTAATGAAGTATAATTAATCAAGTATTATTGAAACGGATAAAATGGGGGAGCATGAGTCGCTGTTGCAAAACTTTTTGCAAATGCGTGACACAATCTGCAAATACAGTACATACCAGTATATATATATATTTTTTAGAATTGAATATACATGAACATATGAATGTACATGAATGTGACGTGGACCCAAGTAGCAGACAGATGTTTCTGACCTTAACATACTGGTTCTCCTCTATGTTTGTGCCCTTAACTCTCAGCTGGCAGGCCTGGGAGTCGAAGTCAACAGTCTCCACACATAAGGTCAAGGTGGTCCGGACTCTGGAGCTGCCCACGCTTCCAGTGGAGGACTCGGTTTGCACTTTCCTGGAGGGAGGAGTGGAAATGTATTCCATTAACAGTGCATTTCGGGGTCCAAAATGCAAAGGTGTTGAAGAAAACTTTGAGGAAAAGAGGGATTTGTTGCCAGATGAGCAGCCTTGATGTGACAGGCTTGATTAGTTACCTGATTGTGGAGGCTCTGAGGCTGTCCCCCACCTGCAGCAGGTTGTAGCTGTGCCACATGTCCTCTGCCTCCTCAGGTATCAAAGTCACCTGCCTGAGACACAGAACAGTAAAAACATAACCACAAATCACAGTCATGCTGCTATTTACCGATTTTTGTTTTGTTTATTAATCAGTTGCCAATCAAATGTAAGACTTTCTAAACCACACTGTATTTTTTCACTTACATTTAGAGTTCTGCTAGAAAATACCACTTGCAAAAGATGAGTTGGTACTATTACGTTTTAAGCATGTAGGGTCTTTATAACACATACGGACATTCACTGCAATGATGTTGACATTTGCACAGTCAGCTTCGTACCAGCATTTTGGTTAGCATTAGCATTTTAGCTCTGGCCAATCACTCACCCGGCATTATCTTTTTCAATGTCTTTATGGAGCAACTTCATGGTCGGACGGTTATTATGGTAAATTGTAATGATAAACAGTAATGTTAACTTAAAAAGTTTGGATCATGTTTATTTGACTGAGTTGGCAAACTAGCTAGCTAAGCCATCTCAACTTCAGAATGAATCAGAAGGAGGCGCGTGTTGTGCCAGGCAGCAGGACATTGCGTCATGACAAAATACGTCTGCAGCCTTCTTGCATTGGCCACTTCCGCGGGTGTCATTTTACTGCGCAACGAATGCAGAGCGAAACGATGACGAATTTCAACCGAAGTTGGACGAATATTAGTTTCTCATTCGCGTTGACAATAATCTTTTATCCGGTGCAAGCAAAGTCTGAAATACACTAGAGAACGATGTCCTTTTGACGTTGTGGTTTGAGATAAGCAAATGCTAAGTGACATCACAAACAGCCAATCAGAGAGCATATCTCTTCTCTATGCTCCCGCCTCTTTGCTATGTTGACCAATAGGAGTGCGGGAATCACCTGCCCTTTTCCTCTCAACCTTGCTTTGAGCTAACGCTTTTCTAGTTCTTTTTTTTGTCGCTGGCATGGTGCTTGTAGCTACGATAGAGACATTGTTTTAACTTTAAAATACCTCTTCTTGTTTTGGCTTCGGATGTACACCAAGTTAACTAACGTGAACGTTTATAGTACATGACAAACATAATCTTTTTTAACATTTCAACATCCATCCTCACATTTTGAGGTTGCCAATTTTGTCTCAAGGTTAGCCAGCGCTAGGGCTAACGTTAGCCGATTAAAGCTAAACTAGTGGAGCTAACGGAAACTTGGCACTAAATATTACTTCTTACGTTTGGGTGGGTTATTAGAAATCGACTCAACCAGAAGAATAGCATGGCCGAAGCCGACAAGTTAAACATCGACTCTATTATACAGCGTCTGCTGGAAGGTAAGAGTAAAGATCTCTCGATATTTATTAGTCAAGGTAGCCATTTTAGCTCGCACGCTAGACAACCGTAGCCGCGGATGCGCCGTAGAATTTGTCTTCGAAAGACCGTCACGTTTGCAAATAGCATCCTCTTTGCTGCAAAACAAACCTTTGCTCCTCCATTCCTGCTTAATGACTTCTTTATGTGTTTATGCAAAGACTACACATTTAGTCACTTAAACAGACTTAAGAAGACTTGTTTTAAATGGAGTGTATAAAACCGCGTATCTGCTGGATATTTGGGTCAAACTGCAATTTAAAAGGAAAAATGGCACAATCGCAGATTAATCTCGTCAAATGCAGTTGCTTGAGTTACCCTCGATGCCTGTGACCATTTGAATTGGAAATGCCTTATATTAAAATGAGGCTATGTAAAATTGGAATCGAATGTATTAACCTTTGCAGCCATAAAATTGTCCTTGTCGAGACGAACTCTTCTGTTTTCTTTCAGTCAAATGCTTAACTATCTCTTGCACACGCTATCGTGGTGTTTATGTCTTTATTTCCAGTGTGACATTTCTCACTCCTGTGACACTTTTCTTTCGAAGTGAAAGGCTCCAGACCTGGAAAAAATGTTCAGCTGACAGAGAATGAGATCCGTGGTCTCTGCCTCAAATCCAGGGAGATCTTCCTCAGCCAACCGATTCTGCTTGAACTGGAGGCACCCCTTAAGATTTGTGGTGAGTTCCATGTGTTTTGTGAGCCCTGGACATTTGCAAACGCTCTTTGGCTTTGTCCATCGCAGAGGCGAGATCATGAGCGAACACTCTGTTTTTGCATTAATATTGGAAGAACAATGCAGGTTAAGGGATGGTTTACTGCTGTGTCCTCGCTATGTTATTACAGACATGCAGGGCACTGATGATTCAAACCTGCTGGTGCAGTAGTTGTTTTGCTTTGGGTGCCACCAAGGAGTTGCCCTCTTGTCTCTTGCTGATCCCACAGTACATTAATAATTAGGAGCAGCTTTGCACTATATTCAAGCTGATATCGTTTTAACAAGTCAAACACCCACCGTCGATTCCCACAGTTGCACTCTTTCATCTCATATTTTGTGACACTTTCACTCTTCCCTCTCCTGTTTGTCTGACCAGGTGATGTTCACGGGCAGTACTACGATCTGCTGAGGCTTTTTGAATATGGAGGCTTCCCACCAGAGAGCAACTACCTGTTCCTTGGGGACTATGTAGACAGAGGCAAACAGTCCTTGGAAACCATCTGTCTGTTGCTGGCTTACAAGATCAAATACCCAGAAAACTTTTTTCTGCTGAGGGGAAACCACGAGTGCGCCTCTATTAACAGAATATATGGCTTCTATGATGAGTGTAAGTCATGTGGAATACGAACAAAAATACCCTCAGCCAAGCAGTGTGTTTGACAACGGAGCCTGTAAACTTTTTTCCATTTGTGCTGAATAATCTGTACCCAGTAAGATTATAACAGTCATATAAAATGTATCGTCCTTATCCAGTTTATTAAAATGCTTCGACTTTATCACACATTTCTGCGTTCTGCTATTACAGCGAGCTCGGCCTGCCTGATCATGCTGCCCAAGTGATTAATCACATGCTTCTGCTATTCAGTGCCAGAATTACATAAAATGTTCTCTCTAATGTGGTGCAATGGGGACAGCGGCAGGAATTTATTGGTTTTAAGATTAGATTGACCGTATTTTTATGGTTCTCTCCCACAGGTAAAAGGCGGTACAACATTAAGCTGTGGAAGACCTTCACTGACTGCTTCAACTGTTTGCCAGTTGCAGCCATCGTCGATGAGAAGATCTTCTGTTGCCACGGAGGTATCTCCATTACACACATTCAGACTTTAGATTGCTCCTATCCAGACTGTGTACACAATCCTCACAGTGTTGTTGCTATCAACAAAATAGTCAGTCATTCAGGGTGGGGTCATTCAGGCGCTCTGCAAGGGAAGAGAGACTTAGATTATTTTAAGCTCCCAATCACTAAAAGCTACACAAAACTCTGACAGGGCCTGCTTGTACTCTGGCACCCTGCAACCAGACCATTAGAGCAGTAACGTCAGTAACCCTGCAGTAACCTGGTGTGATTGAGACACATCCACGATCCCATCAGGGCTGTCTCTGAGATGAGGGCTATTAATGCACTTTCCTATTAAAACATTCCTCTGGGGGGGTCCTGACACCTCCCCTGCTACCAGCACACCTTCCGGGGCTTAAACCAAGACCCCTCTGCTTCTCGGCCCACTCGCCTACAGACTTGAGCTACCACTGACCTCCGTTAAAGGTATATCAGTGAAAACTATAGATGTTGTTATTGTCAGCACAATATACTGTCCCTTTATGAAAGTGGAAATAGTTGCCTGAAGAATTCTGATCGTCAACATCAGAAGTTAGCCAAGGGCACGGGCAACGTGACACCACCAGCCAGCCACAGCGAACACGTGTCTGAGACTGGCTACACAAAACATGTAAACACGTGTTGATGATGAGGGTAAACACTCGTTGCATAAGAACATCATATAGCACAGATCATGAGCAGTGTGGTTTGAGTGACCCACGTCAGATGGAGAAGGAGTTTTTGCTGCTGCGTATCTGGTTTCTGTGAGACAGTGGTGCTCATAACAGAGGCTGTATAAATAAAGCCAAATTGGTTCAACGTTCCTGTTTGCTTAAGAACCAGTTTATGTAGGTTTCATTGTATCAGAAACATTTGGGAATTTGCATGAATTCCTGTTGAATGTCCGTCTCCAGGCTTGTCGCCAGACCTCCAGTCTATGGAGCAGATCCGGAGGGTCATGCGGCCCACCGATGTGCCCGACCAGGGCCTGTTGTGCGACCTGCTGTGGGCCGACCCAGATAAAGATGTGCTCGGCTGGGGTGAGAACGACCGTGGCGTCTCCTTCACTTTTGGCGCCGACGTGGTCACAAAGTTCCTCCACAAACATGACATGGACCTAATTTGCCGGGCCCATCAGGTCAGTGCGCCACCTTCGTCCTAACTGGAATAAACATGCATTAGTTACCTAAAAGTCGATTTATCAAAAAGCAGTTTGTTACTGTGTCGTTGAGCTGCCTTCATGCTTTAAAGAGTCATTCAGTCTGTCCTCGGTGTTGTTTTCATTTAAGAAAGTTCTTTTTTGTGTGTGTGTGATGCAACTTTTCAGGTTGTGGAAGATGGATATGAGTTCTTTGCAAAGAGGCAGTTGGTGACGCTGTTTTCAGCCCCAAATTACTGTGGAGAGTTTGATAACGCAGGAGCCATGATGAGTGTAGATGAGACCCTCATGTGCTCATTCCAGGTGAGAAGCAGAGTTTACAGCAGGCGTGAGCACCACCAGAGTTTGGTCCATTTGTGTTGAATTTCACGTATTTTGTCTTGTTTCAATTCACCAGATTCTCAAACCTGCCGACAAGAAGCTCTTTTACGGTAGTGGGGGGGGCATGGGCTCTGGGCGTCCAGTCACTCCCCCAAGGAAAGCCAAGAAATGACGCTCGTAGCTTGCTCTTGACCTCTGACCTATCCCTCCTGCCCTCTCTACCTCTTCTCTCCTTTCTTTTACCAAACAGCCAGAATTCAAACCTTTACCCAGGGCTTTTTTCCTTTTTTATCTGTACTTCTTAAAACATTTAATGTTATGAATTGTCTGAATAAATGAGCGTGTGTGCGTGCGCGTTGGTGTGTGTGCACACATGGAGGTGTCTCATGTACGCATGAGCATTAAAATCATGTGTGTACATTTTGTGTGAGAGAATTCGATTTCTACTTTTCCCCGTCTCTGACCACTCCTCCGGTGGGAAGGTTGAAACCACAGTGTGTCTGTACAGTGATGCTGACTGAGGCTTCAGGGGCGGGATCATGGGAGAAAATGCTGACATGATGAATTTATCAGCAGACCTCTGCCAGCAGGTGATACGCGTACTTGTGGATGGGTTTGTTTTCCCTGTCCTCTGTACTCTCAAATTTCAAACGTGTGTGTGTGTGTGTGTGTGCGTGCGCGTGTGCGTGTGCTTGAATTTGGCTTTCCTGTACAGGAAGCGCGTTGTCTCGAAGGACTGAGTCACAGGCCCCTTTCCTCACATACACACACACACAAAATCATGTTTGATTTCAGATTCATGAGCCAGAGCTGTAAAAACCCCATACAGTTTAGGTTTGTACAGATTTGATTACTTGAAAGAGACTTTTTGTGAATTCGTTTTGTAGTCTTTCATCAAGTTGACCAATAAAGCAAGAATCTGAATTAAAGCACCTTGTTTGTACTGTGTTTGTGTGACAGTTGGCTTTGCTCCGCCACAACCTCTGCGCTTTAGTGCTGGTGAGGTAGATCTTTCCACAGTCTGTTTAGTTTATTAACTCCACTGTTGGAACTGTGCAGCAGGTTCACTGCAGTTGCTGCTGACATTGATTTAGACTACTGAACTGCCGGTGGAAAGTTCCAATTTATTTTATTTACTTGTCTTTGTACAACAGTTTACAAGACATGAGTAGAAGCCAAAAGCTATTTTAATACACTCCTCGTCAGCACAACAGCAGGATAGTTTCCAAAATAGTGGAAGATTCTTGCAAAGAACTTTTCTGCAGCCAGCTGTGCGTCAGAAGTTCGAGGTTTGACCACAAGGGGGCGCTGATCACCGCAGTTTTCAGTCGCACCTTTTCTTCGCACAAACGAGAACAAATTTCACTATTTAGTTTTACTGGAGAAGGTTTAAAATTCGTCTCCCCAATTCCGCGCTCTTCGTGTTTGTATTTATTTGAAGCAATTTTGCAAAAATATTTCCATAAAGTTTATATCAATCCTAATTGATATACATTTTAATAAAACTGAGGATTCAATATTTGTTGCTATACACTGGCTGTTAAAAATTGTGGTCCACTCTTTTCCTTTGCTGGCTCTTTCTATATTTATCTAGGATCCCATTTCTTTCTTTGGCATTTCTCGGGCTCTTTTTGCTTTCATTCATCTTCCTGTCATCAGCATTTCACGGCACTCTGTCCATCATTTTGCCCTCCTTTTACAGAAGCATGGAGATGAAAGGGAAAGGGTGTTGCTCAGAGCACTCGTTTGAATCTTTAGCGGGTCATTTAAAATTAAATTATAAACTGATTGTATACAGCAGCACAATATTAAATTGCCAAACTGCGACACCTTTGCAGTGAGGATTCAAATGTATTCCCATTTTTATGCAATACTGCTTTTAGAATTTGTTTTGGGAGGATAAGCATAAGGCACTTGCAGTACATAACCACGCTACAGCATACCGTGTCAATCACAGCAACCACTGAGACATGTGTTGATCAGATAAGAGGGCTTAAAATAGACAAAAAAATTAAAGTAATATGAGTTCATCTTTCAAATGAGACCAAATAGTGAACATGCTACTTCATACTGCTATTCTTGCCTGTAATACTAATCCCTGCAATTAATGTCTGCTATTATGAAACTCAAGATGGATTCATTTAATGTGTAGGTGCCTTTAAAAGTTTTGAAAATTTTGTTGTGAATTCCTTAGGATATCTATTCACGTAACCAAGCCCACTGTACAATTTAAACTATTTCACATAGTAGAAAGTTTAATCAGAAAGCTGTTTCTTATGCAGCTCTTAATTAATTCCTATTTTATGTTCATGTTCTTTATTGTAACATGTGCTTTTACAGTAAGACATCAACTAAAAGTGTTACGTAACCTTTGCCAATAATTTAACAACCCCACTACCTACAACAAACTAAACCAGCCGTAGAGAGGGACCCACACGCCCCCCCACTTGGCTGATAAAGTGCACTTCCAACTTTCTGGAATGGTGTGAACAACTTTTTCTGTGCAGTCTATGCACTTCGACACTGACGGCGCTGTGGAACCAAACCTTTAACCACCCCTCCCTAAATAAAAGCTTATGAAGTTGAAGGCAGCTTTCGAAATCACAACGCTGCAGAGATTTTGTGGTGCCAAGCCCAGAGGCGTAGTGTCACCTGCTCTATTTATATCTCCAGAGGAATTCTGGATTCACAGACTCAGCTGCCACTTCTATTATTACTATTAGCTAATGCTGTAACAAGTGCCAAGCTAACACGACACTATAACTTCTTCATCCATCGCGTGATTGACCAGCATTATGTCGTCTGTGGAAAAATCGTGTATGATTGAGCAAAATGTGGTGGATTGGGAGGGAGGGGGGGGCACTCTGGTGCCATCATTTGAAGGCAAATATTTTTAGAATTGAGATTGAGAAATCATCACTTGATAAATGTGAGCATCTTCATGACATGCAAGACAAATGTCCCTCTCATTTCAGTCATGCAAGTCAGCAGAGACAGACATAGGACAAGTGTGCACCACTGCAGCACTTAGCACCTGTGCAGAATGGAGCCCATGTGCACGAATGATGCGCGTGCGTGTGGGTGGAGTGTAGGGTACACGGTGATCCCTCAGCCTCGCACGAGGCCGTGGCGTGTTTAACACCATGTTGAGATTTGGAGGTTAAGGGTGTCCCGGCTGTAGTAGCTCCCGGACCTGAGGGCCACTCACACCTCGGAGACAGAGGCGGAAGACGGATCAAGTGATGTGGGGGAGGTGGGGGGGAGAACCTTATCCTGCTAGGATATTGAGTTAAATGTCACTGCTGTACCCTGAAGAAGACACTGACAAGCCGACCCCTATCACAGCCCCCAATTCTCAGAGGTCAGTCGCTGCGCAACAGCTGAGGAGGGGAGAGTGGCTGGGTGAAACGGAGATGGGCACAGCTACTCTCCTCACACACACTAGTCAACTTTACAGCTTGACATTGAGTGAGTTCGCCCGTGCTGATCATTAGACACAATGAAGTAACAGAAAGACACAAAACGGCACGACTGAAATCATTACTCAAAATGCGTAATGCAGTGCACGCTCTGAGAGTGTGCACGCAGCATTTCCAAAAGGGAATTTAATATCAAATAGTTGCAATATGTTGTCGACGATGTAGCGTCCTGCAGGGGACGGGGATCCTCCTCACCACTAGGCCAGTGGACCGGGTCAATTGGCCACCAGCAGCTGACTGGAAACATGAGGGGGGTTGAGAAGCTCACCACTGTCTTACTAATGGGCTGAAATGGCAAATTCTGTTAGTCATCAAATGCATGGCCTGAATATGGCCCATAAAGATTAAAGACAAGATATAAGAATTCATTTTAAGCACCTGAGAGTAAGGTCCAACTGCATCAACACTGGAATGACAGTGATGAGGCAAAGAAAGAGGACTTCCTCACACATGAACCCTCTTTTACTCAGATGACTGTAGTTGGAGCCGCCCACGCCAGAAGCCTCATCACACTGGAAACAACCCAAAGAGGTCATTGATGCGATATAAGCGAACATAAAAGACCATAAAAGCACGTCCAACAGGACACCAGATAACTGACGTCCAATTATTGTGCCAGCTTTGTCGACATGCGAAGGAGCAATCAACCCTCCCTCTTCCAGAGCCAGACTGGGACCCAATACAGCAGATTTTATTCCCTGTTCACGCCTTGATGTTGGCACTGAGGTCGTGTCATCAAGATTGCCCCAAATCAAAGAGGAAATCACTGAGAAGATACACAGAATGATGTTGTTTCAATTGTGTTTCAATAAAGAACGCTTCGTTTGCCCTGTCGTTTAAACATGACACATCAAAATCAAATCAAAATCACCCTCAGACAGACTGAAACTTACTTTTCTTTTCTTTTTTGCAGAATAGGTGCCAGCACGTGAACCCAAACTGCAGCAGGAGTGCGTGATGGCGTGAAGCAGGAAAGAATAGATGGACAGACTGCGTCACTGTCAAAAGCGAGGAGCAGTGACGGCTGCTGGTCCCACTGGGACACCTGTTGGTTTATCGATCACTTGAGTCCCCATCTAGAGAGGACAAGGCACCACCCAACAACACGTTTACTGCGGGTCAAACAGACAGTAAATCAGCCCAGTCTCAGCTCCACCTCATAGTTTATAGCTCATGTCCTGATTCACAGAGGTCACGTTTTCCATAGACTAGAAATATTTTGGCGCTTAATTGATTAACTGCTGCACAATAAATCATGGTTGTACTTTTATAACACAGATGATGTGAGAGTTTTTAAACCGACCAGAAGAGGCCAGTGTGTCTCACCCGACAGAAACGTCTGGGCCTGGGTGATCTGAGCAGCTTCTGAGCCCCTGCCGCCTTCGCCTCCTCATAAAAAAGGAGAGCTAAAACTTGATCCTCCTGTATCTGCAGTCTGGGCTTTTCCTTTGCTGTGTGAGAGCACGATACCCCAACCCAACACCCCCCACCAATACACACACACATACACACTAACCGCTCCCGGAATTCATGGTCATTCCCATTCTATTTTCCTTTTTCACCCCTGGTGTTATTGTCTTTGCCTCATCGACAGCACCGACACATGGCAGCATTCGAGTCCCTGACCTTCTGATCTTCAGTCTGAATTGAGACCTCCATGTTCCACTACACCCTTAAAGTGTATTTTATGCACAATTATCTTCTTCTATCCTCCCTGTGTGTTATACTCTCTTCTCCAAGCCCTTTGAGCCATCAGTCAGTATCACCCCCCTTCCCTAATCCCCCTCCTTCACTCCCATCCGTCCTGGATGATCTCCTGTCTCACTCTCTCACCTTCTCCCTTCGTCTTATTCCACTGACCATGCATGTTCCAAAAACAGATCTTATTTTCATCAGGGGTGCGAACCCAGCCCCCCCATCTCCTCACCCCCCACCCAACCCCACGCCCCTGTACCATCACTCTCAGGCAGTGCCTCCTTTCCAAATCCAAGTCATGTTCCTGTCCAAGCCAACCTTCCCATTGCGCCACCTCGAGACACCCCCATGCACCCCCTGCCCCAACACACACACACACACATAGACAACACTCCACCCCTTCATATTCTCCCATATTGGAATTCGGAGGCGTGTGTCACCGGAGTGTCCACCAATCCGTGGCTCTTTGTTAGTATAAAACCACGAGCGTGTATGTGCTTATTTGCTCTTTCTGTCAGTGCAGCACTCTTGAATTGGAGGGTGCCACACTTCTAGGTGAGGGTGGTGGACCAAGGGTAAAAAACTGAAAAGAACCGCAAGAGGTGAAAGAGCGTGGATTGGCCCGGTTAGACAGGCAATACCTCGTCTATCCAGAAAGGATGGAGAACGCACACACTAAGGGGCCGGCAGAATGCCTGGCTTACTTCGGAGTCAGCGAGAAAACTGGCCTCAGTCCCGACCAGTTCAAGAAGAACCTTGAGAAGTATGGCTACAATGGTGAGAGAGCGGGGCATCAGGGATGGGGTTGGGGGTGTCCCAAAGCAGCTCCTCGGTGGTCAGGAAACTTGCTTGCATTCACGGGAGAGGGTATCTGCTGGGACTTTCTCCAACAACAAGTGGTGTCTTTTGCATACGATGCATTTTTAGAGGGAAGCTACAACAGCTGGTAGAAATGCAAAGAGACACTGAGAAGCAGAGACTGAGGGCTTTGAAAAGCTATTTAAAGATAGCCAAAGAAGATGGCTGTAGAGAGAGAGAGACAGGTGATGGCTCAAGAAGCTTCCTGGGTAATATAGGGGCGGGCACTGACAAAAGTGATGGATAATTTTAGGCTGGGGTAAAAAATGGGGGGTGGGGAGGTCCTTGGATGTGATTAAGTAATCCATAACATGGTTGCTAATAAATAACCTGGAACATGGATAATTAGCAGAGCAAATGCACAGATTGATGGTGCCAGAACATTCCAAAGTGAGGATTTTGCAATGATGCTTCTGCTTCCTTGGAATATTAATAGCATTGTTTAAAATGACATAGTGTGCATAATATTTTAGATAATGTCTCAATGAAGGCTCAATCATGGAATTATTTCAAACATGTCAAAGCAGAAAGCTAAGCGTCTCTCCCAAAATTGAAGCTTTGCTTTGCTGGGAATATTTTTTTCTTTAAAACTAACTAATGTTTCTCATTTGTTCTCCACATCATGTCTGCTGCTGCTGCTGCTTCTTCCAAATCCCAGAGCTGCCTGCTGAGGAAGGTGAGTGTTGAAACAGGGGCCTTCGTTAATGCTCCACATCATCAATTGTACAAAACAAACACACAGTCAGCATTAAGGCCTAATTACAGTTTTCTGACCACTTAGCTTAAACCTCTGTTTGCACTAAAATATAAGCAATTATTCCCATTTCATCTCTTGTATCTGCATTTAATTGTCAGCCAGCTATATGTGACTCCTCTTCACTCTTCTGCCTTCTTTTTACAGGTAAGAGCATCTGGGAACTGATTGTGGAGCAGTTCGAAGACCTGCTTGTCAGAATCCTGCTGCTGGCTGCCTGCATTTCTTTTGTAAGTCAGCACTTCTTTATTATTTCATTGTTCCATTCTCTTCTGGTCAATCTGAGGTCAGGACGAACTGAGCTCTTTACAGATATTTGGCTGTTGCTTATCAGGCAGAATAATCGGATCTTGATTAAATTCCATTTATGTAAAAGGAACACAACATGTTGTGTTTGACCGTTGTCAAGACAAATCTGTCTACCCGACCCTCCGTGTATTTCTGAGGGACGATAACTAGAGAAGGGGGGAGACAGATCGCATGGGATTACGGGATGTGTATTAATTGCTAGGTCCAGCTTTCACCCCTTTGGACAGCTGTCATGATGGCCTTAGAAGGCAAATATTGAGGAGCCAGTGAGAGACGGGGGGTCAGGGAAGTATGGGGGGGCCAAGGGGTGAGGGTTTATTTTAAGAAAGCCCCAAGCTGAGGAGAGAAACTGAATCCTTCAGGAAAGGTCAAGCCTGAAGGAAGGAACGAAGGGCCTTCACAGAAGGAAGGAGCAAGGGGTTGTGGGACATTGAAATCAAGTTGATAACAATCCTGGATTATTGATAACGATTCCAGTTGTCCTAAAAATAATAATGATTTTATCATGCATCCTCTCTTAGCCGTCTCTAATTTCAAAATACAGAGATTTTGACAGTGTTTTGTCACGTGTGGTGTCACTGATTTAATCACTACCCCAACCTCAGGTGCTGGCCTGGTTCGAGGAAGGTGAGGAGACTGTCACCGCCTTTGTGGAACCCTTCGTCATCCTTCTTATCCTCATCGCTAATGCCGTCGTTGGAGTGTGGCAGGTGAGTGATGAAGAGCAGTACGTTGAGGAGTAAGACACATGCACGGCAGTGATGACGGAAATCGATCGGGTTCCGGTTACAGCCGTGTTTTCTACCAACACACGGCTGCACTAGTGTAACATTACCGCTCCTGCAGCTGCGAAGCTGTAAATAGGCGGTGGGAGCTGCAAAGATGCTGTTATACGACACAATAAATGACAAATAAACAATATTGTTCACATCACTTTAGGGGTTGGCAGGTTAGGCGTTAAATAGCCACATGGGTCACCGAGAATGTTGCTCTTGATTCAGACGGAATTTTATAGTTCAATGATATAAGGAACTTAATTGTATATTTGACATCAAACTTTCTTACACTTTATCTTTGATTGAAGACAAAAAAACAACTGAGAGCTTATATGGCATCTCCAGACTGATTTGTGCACATTCGTATCGCAGGCGTGACCTACTCATGTGTCATCAGTAGATTGTGTATCAGCTTTGCGTAATGACTCAAAGCCTGCTGGGGACATTGCCAGCAGCAGACCAAGGTCAAAAGAAGTATAATTTACATTCAAGCAAGGATAGACAAACATGTTGACATTGTCTATTGATGCTCATTAGAGTACACGTATTTACTTGCTGTTGACCACCTTAACTCATATGGGGCCTATACTGTGTTTTTATAATCGCAGGAGCGTAACGCTGAAGATGCCATCGAGGCTCTCAAGGAGTACGAGCCTGAGATGGGCAAAGTCTACCGTTCTGACAGAAAGAGTGTGCAGATGATCAAGGCCAGAGAAATTGTCCCTGGTGATATTGTGGAGGTGTCTGGTAAGAAATGTCAAGATTGTTCTTCATTGCTTAAAAGAAAAGCCCCAGCCTTGATTTCGGTTGTGCGTGTGTGAAGGAGGCCCCTGGCAAAGGCTCATGTCTTTTTAAGGCCATGCGAGCAAGGCAGCGCAGCAGCGAAAACATGCTGACTGAAGGAAAGCAAAATCAGGAGTATAAATATCCTGACAGGCACCTGCCACACCTTCTCTGCTCAGTTCTGTACATTTGTTAGCGTACACCTGCCCCCCCCCCCCCCCCCCCACTTCCAACATGTGGCTTCTTATCATTGGGCCATGCACGTGATAAATTACACCCTGTCTCATTATGAAATCCATGGATTAGCTATAGAATGCTAATCATAGCATTTGGCTGAAATTAGTTAATTAGACTCTTGCTTAAAACTATCAGTCTAATGTAAAGCTGTGAAATTCCAGAAAGATTTTGCTAAAAAAAAAAAAAACTAATTTTTAGTATTTTTACATTAATCATATTATTAAAAATGGATTGGAAAAAAGCATTTATGTTAACTCCACAGTTGGTGACAAAGTCCCTGCTGACATCAGGATTATTTCCATCAAGTCCACCACCCTGCGCGTTGACCAGTCCATCCTTACTGGTAAGTGCTAAAAAAACCTTTAAATCGGCCTATTGCTATTTTCTTATACCCTGTCCTCAATTACAGTTGTTCTTTTTCTTCCTCAGGTGAGTCTGTCAGTGTGATCAAGCACACCGAACCCGTTCCTGACCCCAGAGCTGTCAACCAGGACAAGAAAAACATGCTTTTCTCTGTAAGTGCCTGACTAGCATCAGCATACAGTCTTTATCCATCCCTTCATCAGTATCAGTATATTGTCTTCATCATCTCTTATTCTCCTCACTATAGGGCACCAACATCGCTGCTGGCAAGGCCATCGGTATCGCTGTGGCCACTGGAGTGGCCACTGAGATCGGCAAGATCCGCGACCAGATGGCTGCCACCGAGCAGGAGAAGACTCCTCTGCAGGCAAAACTGGACGAGTTTGGCGAGCAGCTGTCCAAGGTTATCTCCCTGATCTGTGTTGCTGTGTGGGCCATCAACATTGGCCACTTCAACGACCCCGTCCACGGTGGCTCCTGGATCCGTGGTGCTGTCTATTACTTCAAGATCGCTGTCGCTCTGGCTGTGGCTGCCATCCCCGAGGGTAAAGGAAGCACATTTCCATCAAATCATCAAATTTTCTTTTCTTCCATGGTGGCGTGTTTATCGTGCTCACGGTCTGCACTGTTATCTCTCAGGTCTGCCCGCTGTCATCACAACCTGCCTTGCTCTTGGTACCCGTCGTATGGCCAAGAAGAACGCCATTGTCAGAAGCCTTCCCTCTGTGGAAACCCTGGGCTGCACCTCTGTCATCTGTTCCGACAAGACTGGCACACTCACCACCAACCAGATGTGTGTGACCAAGGTGGGTGTAAACCGATCGGCACACTTAAAATCAGAAAATGTATCACTTTTCGCACCATTAATCTGTATCCCACCCCCATTGCAGATGTTCATTGTCAAGACCGTTGATGGTGACCATGTTGACCTTGATGCTTTTGATATCTCCGGCTCCAAGTACACCCCCGAGGGCGAGGTGTAAGTTACATAATCCTCAGCTATCAAACTGTATTGAACAGGAGACATTTTTAATTTTTCTCATCTTGACGTTCAGCACGCAGGGAGGCACCAAGATCAACTGCAGTGCATATGATGGCCTTGTGGAGTTGGCAACTATCTGCGCTCTGTGCAACGACTCCTCTCTGGACTACAATGAGGTAAAGTCATTAGGCAGCATTACAGCATTTGCAAGTTTCAGGCCTCGTTCCAAAGTTTGTTTATTTGCATCAACCACGTTCCTTTATCTCTAGTCCAAGAAGATCTACGAGAAGGTCGGTGAGGCTACTGAGACTGCCCTGTCCTGTCTGGTTGAGAAGATGAATGTGTTCAACTCTAACGTGAAGAACCTGTCCAGGATTGAGAGAGCCAATGCTTGCTGCTCTGTACGTGTCTTTCTACCTTCTCGCTATGCCTTGACTATAATTAACATGCAAATCCAGGTTCTAGCAATTTCTTAGACTCAGCATGTTTTGGACAAACATCTTATTTCTTTGTCCTCCAACAGGTGGTCAAGCAGCTCATGAAGAAGAACGTAACTCTGGAGTTCTCCCGCGACAGGAAGTCCATGTCTGTGTACTGCACTCCCGCTAAGGGTGACGGCGGTGCCAAGATGTTTGTTAAGGTAGGTTTTTCCCTTTTTCCGAATTTTCACATGTTCTCAGACCACTAAAAGAAATCAAATCATAATCACATGTTGCCTCCACAGGGTGCCCCTGAAGGTGTGATTGACAGGTGCACATACGTGCGTGTTGGAACCACCCGTGTTCCCCTGACCAACGCCATCAAGGATAAGATCATGGCAGTTATCAGGGAATGGGGCACTGGCCGCGACACCCTGCGTTGTCTGGCCCTGGCCACCCGTGACACCCCTCTGAAGATGGACGAGATGAACCTCGAGGACTCTACCAAGTTTGTCGATTACGAGGTAAAAATCTGATCAGTTTGTGATGCACCTCTTGCAATGACTGGAATTTTATAATAAATTACCCTGTTTATGACGCACCTCAGACTGACCTGACCTTCGTTGGCTGCGTGGGTATGTTGGATCCTCCACGTAAAGAGGTCACAGGCTCCATTGAACTGTGCAGAGCTGCTGGAATCCGTGTCATTATGATCACCGGTTAGTTTTAAGCGATGGAATGTCCTACTTTGTTGAAGTGTACAGAAATGAGGTACTGGCCTGTAATTTTGCTGACTCATGAACAAAAAATATTTTCCACATTTTAGGTGACAACAAGGGAACTGCCATTGCTATCTGCAGACGTATCGGCATCTTCTCTGAGGACCAGGATGTTAGTGGCAGGGCCTACACTGGACGTGAATTTGACGATCTGCCCCTCCATGAACAGCCTGAGGCCGTTCGTAGAGCTTGTTGCTTTGCCCGTGTGGAGCCAGCCCACAAGTCCAAGATTGTTGAGTTCCTGCAGGGTAATGATGACATTACTGCTATGGTACGAGCTCTGCAGCACAGCACGCACTCTGTTTTACATATCTATGTAGTATCTGCTTTGTCTAACTCACGTGTCTCTATCCCAGACTGGTGATGGTGTGAATGATGCCCCTGCCTTGAAGAAGGCCGAGATTGGCATCGCCATGGGCTCTGGCACTGCCGTTGCCAAGTCTGCCTCTGAGATGGTCCTGGCTGACGACAACTTCTCTTCCATTGTGGCTGCTGTTGAGGAGGGCAGAGCTATCTACAACAACATGAAGCAGTTCATCCGCTACCTCATCTCCTCCAACGTCGGTGAGGTCGTCTGGTGAGTGTTGCAGCATCACAATGGCGATTGACAGATGCACATTAAGGCTACTCTCCATCTTACCATCTATTTCTTCCATCATTTCCTCTCTCCCAGTATCTTCCTGACTGCTGCTCTGGGTCTGCCCGAGGCTCTGATCCCCGTCCAGCTCCTGTGGGTCAATCTGGTGACTGACGGTCTGCCTGCCACTGCTCTGGGCTTCAACCCCCCTGACCTGGACATCATGGGCAAGCCTCCACGTTCCCCCAAGGAGCCTCTGATCTCTGGCTGGCTGTTCTTCAGATACATGGCTATTGGTGGTACGTAAGATGGCCTTCTGTGTTGAGGCAGTGAATAAATGCAGAGTAATCACAGTGCCCGTGCATTAACGAAACCTCCATAACAGGATACGTCGGTGCCGCCACCGTGGGTGGTGCTGCCTGGTGGTTCCTGTATGACCAGACTGGCCCCGGTGTCACCTACTACCAGTTGGTGAGTAATTATTTAGTTTGTGTTTAAAAAATACATCAATGCAATCAGATAGTCACTGGGCTCAACTCTTCCTCCTGTGCAGTCTCACTTCATGCAGTGCCACGATGCCAATGAGGACTTTACCGGCATCGACTGTGAAATCTTTGAGGCTTCTCCTCCCATGACCATGGCCCTGTCTGTGCTGGTCACCATTGAAATGTGTAATGCTCTCAACAGGTAATACTTTGCACAGGAAAAACTTCCAAGTGCACTCAATTGAAGAGCATATTTTTAATGAATTGACTCCATTTAACAATCATTTTTCTTCATTAAGCTTGTCTGAGAACCAGTCTCTGGTGCGCATGCCTCCATGGAGCAACTTCTGGCTGCTTGCTGCCATGTCCCTCTCTATGTCCCTGCACTTCCTGATCATCTATGTTGACCCTCTGCCCGTACGTCTCCCGCACCAGCGGCCTTCTTTGTTCACATTTTGACCAAAATTTTGTTGTTTCATGGTCACTTCAACTGTAGAACTGACTTACACATTTCCCCCTCTCCACTTGTCCAGATGATCTTTAAGTTGACCCATCTGAACGTTGAGCAATGGATGATGGTCCTGAAGCTCTCTCTCCCTGTCATTGGCATTGATGAGGTGCTGAAGTTTGTCGCCCGCAACTACGTTGAGTGTAAGTAATCTTATTTAACACCATCGTAGTGGAAGAAAGGGAGAACCCAATACACTGTATCTAACCTCCTTCTTTAATACATAATACCCATTAACTTCTTTTTTCATCTCCTCATTAATTCTTTGTTAATTTATAACATAATGTACTACTTCTTCCTCATATGTTCTCATTATAATTTCATTTGTACGTAGACATAATTTCCTCTGGAGTTCCTCCTTTTGTTGGTTTGATCTTTCACTATGTCATATCTCCATTCATTATTAACTCACTTCATCCTTTTTGTTGATTTCCAGGCTAAATTCAGTCAACCACCACCATTAACCTGTAATTAAATCAAGGTATTTTACAGCTAGCATAGCAACTGTGTCTGTGTTGTTCTATTTTGTTGCCTCTGTCTAATGCAAGTATGTCTTCTTCACTGTCTTCTGCACATATCAACACTTGTCTTTGATTTCCACCCACTGAATGAAATAGATTAAGAAAACACAGGTCTTTATTACTGTTGTGTTTGGTGTCATCGGGGCTCGTCAGATGGCTGAGAAAGTGAATTATTCACCTCTGAGATGCTACCATACCCCCTGTTGGATTGTTTTTGTCTCTATAAATGTGGCCAATGCTTGTTCTAATGTCAGTCTTATCGTCATACTCCCTGATGTCTTTTTTGAACTGAATACATGGTCATTGTTGTGTCCAAATGTGGCAATGTACCAAAGTTGGGGTCTCTGTTCTGCCCTAAGTTTATTTCCTTACTATTTAAATAATTTGATTTAAAAGGAAAAAAAAAACCAAATCCATATTTTTCGTTTTGCATGTGCCTGTATCAGTAATTTAGAGACCTCTCTCTGTCTATGTCTTAGCGTGATGATTCTTTTCCTGTGTCTGACTTATCCTTTTTTTTAATCTATAGCAGGTGCAGAAATTAAATAGATGTAAAAGAAGATCTTAAGGGTTGGGCAGAACAAGATGGAGGAGAGAGAGAAGATCAAAATCCAAGAGTACAACCATTGTGAGCCAACCAACAGAAGAGAGAGGAAGAACTACAAGAAAATTAACAAAAAAAAACAAACAAAAAAATAACAAAAAAAAAAATCAACATAAATATAGCCTCTATATAAGGAAGGAGATTGAGTTAAAATAAAGGGAATCATCCCTGTTGATCAACGATTAAAATATTTAAGACTTTATTCTACGAAATAAAGTATGTATTAAAAGTGATTTTTTTTGTTAAACTTGGATATTCTCAGCTGTTGTGTTTTTTGTGTCTTCTGTCCATTTTCATATGACTGACTTTCCAGCTCATTCTTTTTATTCTGTCTGTGTCGCTCATGTATCATGCAACCTCTTGCTTTGCCTGAGCTCTGTACAGTGGGATGTAGGGTTGCAAAGTGAATTCATATGGGCAGAAAATCCACACGTCTGCAGCGGCCAGTGCTCTTTTATTAGGCTTCATGCAGTGAACAGACTTTGCTGGGGATCTCGTGGCATAAAATGGGCACGTCCACTCCGCCACAACACTTTTGGTCTTATATATTGTTTACCTGATAAGCTGCAATAAAGTTATGATTAAAAACTCAGATCCCTGTATTGTGGAGCACATTTTTATTAACACTTTAAACATGTGAGCTATATAATTCTTGGCTTCTTGGAATCAAATGTGACTAACTCGAGCTCAGGTGTTTGAATATTGCATCATGTCCATTTATCCTTCTTTGGTTTTTACATAGCTGCATCAAATCGGACAATGCCGAAAACCATTAGATCAGGTTCCTAAAGGGTATATCAACATCCTTCATTTGCTCTTTGTAATCATCTTCAAACATCTTTTGTTGCTGCGGTGTGAAATGATTTTTCCAATCTCCGACTTTACCTGTAAGAAAGAAATGTGGAAAGTAGAAAATAACTGTCTCAAATAGTGTAATGTGTATTACTCAAAGTGTATTACTCTAGTCATAACAAAAGTTTCAAAAAAGATCATTTTGAGATGTTCCCACAAGAACATTTTAAAAGAGCCATCAAACTATATTTAAAATAGATAAAGAAAATATTGGAATGTTCTCCGTTTCTGCTTCTAACTGGTTAGTTTTGTTGCAGAAGCACTTGAAAACGTCCTCTAGGGGGCGTGGTTGCATCGTTTGAGTGAAACTGGATTTTTGTGATTTATAAGTTAAGACACTAACAAAACTGATTTCAATCTTAAAACTTTCCCTAACTCGTGACTACCATACCTTTTCTCATGAAGGAAGACTTGGAATGATCAAAAACAGGAGCCGGGATGCAGGAGTAGTTCGCCATCGGGTTGTCCTTCATCTTCTCAAAGGACGTCAGCTCCACAATTTTGCTGATCACCTCATCAGAGACCGACACATCCAGGTACCTCATGATCCGCTCTACTTCACGGCGGGGATTCTTACAGAATAGATGCAATGATGGATGAACCTCTACAACAAGATTTGTTCATATTAGCTTCTGTGAGTTTCCTTTACTTCCTTCATGTCCTCATAGAAGAGGTAAAGAATGTTCTTGTTGTCCTTCTCCCTCCAGTATCCTTTCACATGGTCATACCAGGAGCCCCATGACACTATGGAAAGCAAAAGCAGAGAGCACAACATAAGCCAGTTTATGACAGAACCTCTTGAAAGCGGGAGGAAAAGAACAATTGATTTCCAGTTTCATTGTGGACATTTATCTCTGACAAGGTTTTTCATACTTTATTGTAAACAACATCACAATGGTAAAAGGCAAAAATGATTTCAAACTCTTCAAACGGGAATGACTGGTTTCACTACAGGTGAATAACAGTTGGAACTTACACTCTCCTCGCATGAATTTTTGTACGTATTCCGGCCATGGCCCGGGTTCAGGCTGTGTCATATTCATGCAATCGAAGAAATAGTAGCTCACTAGGTTGTCTCTGGCATTGCGTGCCACGTAGATGGTCTTATCAGGCAGGAGAGAAAAAAAAGACTGTTGTTATCCAACCACCCTGTTCATACTGTGTAATCAGTCAGCTGTTCAGCATCACAGATTGTATTACCTTGCATTTGTTTTCCCAAAATCCAGGTGGAACCAACTGAAAGGGTAGATGTGTCTTTATAAACCTGGGTGGATCCATAGTCTTCAAAAGATCGAGACCTGAAATACAGGTGTAAGTAAGTGGAAATGCCCAGGTGAGCCTTTTGAAATTTCTTAGTTTCACCTCCAGACATTCCCAGATTTTAATTTGCTGATATTCTATTTGTTCACTGGGATCAGGGTTAGACCACAATGACAGTGATTTAATAAAGTCCAAAGAAGCACACTCACAAGTTGTTTTGTTTGCAAAGACTTTTTTCTTTTAAAAAGGGCCTTATGCAAGCAGGAATGTAACTACAGACCAGAGGGGATAGGTGGTGGGCCGTAAATTTCTAGGAAAGGGCTGCGGACGGGGGTGGGGGCTCTTTTGCAGGCGTCAGCATCTCCATTGTGAAGAAGCAGGTCTACGATCTCCTGGGTCCACGTGGTCCCTTGGGGAAAAAAGCAGAATGATTTTTTGCCTGTAACAAGTCACTTTGTTTTATGGTTTTATTTCTCCAGTAATGATTAATCAATCTAACAGAATTATATGAATAGGATCATATTTTGAGTTTAGATTATTTACTCTACTCAGCAGAAGATTGTTTTGGTCATAAACGTTTATGCTTTGCATAAAAATAGAAGTGTAAAAACTCTCTTATCTCATATAGACTGTGATTCTTCACAACCTTGGAAATACTCATAAAACCAAAATGTGATTGCTAAGATCCCATGATCCATTTTTTATTTATCTTGACCTCATTTCCATTCATAGTTCCTCCTCTGCTTTTCTCCAGTGTTTTCTTTGGGTTCGTATTATGTTCTCTATGCCAACAGAAGATTTTCATTTAATTACATTTAACATTTAATTTTCCATTTTAAATACCACTTAACCTCCTGGTTTGAAAACATTCATGTGAATTGAGCTGTCTGTACCTGCTTTAGGGTAGGTGGCGATGAGAAGGTCCGAGGGATCGGGACGAAAAGCCCAAATAGAATCAAAATTCTCTGCAATGTGGCTCATGAGCGGAACTCCCCTCACTGGGATGAGAGGGAAGCGAGTTAGTAAAGCGCTGGCCTTCTTGATGGAATCGCTGTAGGACAATTCCTCAGACATGTCTGTCCAAAGTTACCCTTGACGTCAAAAAATCCACTGTCAAACTGACTAAAGTTGTGGGACTCTCCTCTATGAGGTCTTCTGCAGCTTGTTTAGCTTGGATAGACACTCGCAGACTGCTAAGTTTATAATGGACACAGATTTCCTGGTGCGTAAATGTCTTCTTGTATTCACGGGCTATAAATCATCCCTCTGTCATTTTCCCTCTTCTTGTGTCTCTTGTTCCTTTGCGACGTCTGGATCCAAGAAAGAATTCCTGTGGAACTCCCAGCAGCAGCCTGAGTGCTCCAACTGCTATATTTCCTCCCTTCCCTCTTTCTAGCTGCGTAAACTGACTGTCTGAGTGAATATTCCAAGACTGTCTGGATCACTCAAACTCACAGCAAACCTACACCGAAGTGCTTTTATGTAACGTCAGCAGGGACAAGGGAGAGTCCTAAAAGATTGCACTCACCACTTAAAGAAAATCTGACACATCTCCTCCAAAAATGCTTTTGCAATGACGGTCGTAATCACTCTGCTCCCTGCTTTTGCTTATTTTGTCCATTTCCCAGAACCCTCTGCTCAACCTATATACTTTTGGGCTTTCTAAATATGTGATATACCTAAAAACTTTTTTTGTTGTAGGCAAAAGATTTACAGACGCTCTCCAGCTAAATCCCACCTTTGGACTCAAATCTAAATTCCAGCTCAGGGGCGGGTAAAGGGTTTGCTTGATAAAGCTCTGCAGTGCGTCAGTTTTGACTTGCTTGAAAGTTCAAGCAAAACGCTGATGTTTACGTTTTGCATTCCAGGATTTCCATGGTCCATTTCCTGTTGAAAAGCATGCTTACAACCAAAACAAAAGCGCAGACTTGGGCGTCCTCTTTAAAAGTAGGAATTGAATTTGCATGTGTGAACTTGTAGATGTGAAGATAATTAAACCAGACTGGTATTATTTTAAGTCCTTAGTAATTGTATCTGCAGGCTCCATTTCTGTTTAATTTGAAATCATTACAAATGATTTACACATTGATTCAGTTTGAGATGAGGTCAGCAGCGAGACCATTGTTTTAAAATCACATGTCCTATTTTTAATTGTTTTGATTAACTTGCTGCTTCTGTTCAACTTTGTTACAGTTTATGCAGAGGTGAAAATAAAAAGAACACACTCTTCTATTTTAGGACTGATGGGAAATCGCTGTTGTTGTCTACTTTGAAGGTTACCAAAGATACTTTCTAGTGAAACAATTCTGCATATTTTAAACAAAATTGCCTTGTTTATCTAAAACTATTTTGGAAAATGTTATAAAAAAAATAGGTAATTTGACAAACTTGTTACTTACTCCACTCTGATTTCACTCTATCCCTGCTGTTTTCTCTGTGCCTGCAACAGAATTCCATGTTTCTTTCAGACACACTGTAGAAATGAAAAATTCTTATTAACAAGAGGAATGTAGAAACATTACAGAAACATACAAGTCAACAATATTTTCAGTATGATCATATGATATTTCAATGTGGTATCTGCTTTTCTATTTTTGAGAGTTAAAAAATAAAGGTTTTAACTCTTATCTGCCTGATGGTCAGCGACAAGCGTTTCTACGTTATATATACAGAGTTTGTAACACAAAGTAACAAAATGTAGAGAGCTGAACTCATCAAGCTCAACATATGAATTTATTTGTATCTTCATTGAAAAGAACCAGCCCAAAGACAGCAAATTCCAAAGAAGCTGAGCAATATTTTATTTTCTTTATTTGTTTAAATTCCTAATTGTAATACCAATACAATAAATGTTCATAGTTCAAAGTTTAATTCCAATTTTAATGGTATTCACTGCAAAGTGCAGCCATGCAAGGCGCTGCTACTAATCCCATTGACCATTGAGGCATCCCAAGAATTTCAAGACAGAGGTGGAGTTTCAGAAAATTAAGCTCTTGCAAAAAGCTAACCTTACTTCCCGTGGGAATTGTGAAAAAGCCTGAAATTTCATTTTAATCTGAAATGGAAGATAAAACATTTTATTCAATAGATAGTGTTGTACTTGCTGTTTACACAGGATTAAAGAGTTTGAATATAAATCCAAAATTACTTTTTGAAAATTTGAAGAGATGGTTTGTTTTGGAGAATTTGCATTTGTCAATATAAAATTCAGCCAGTAGCATAATCAAATTAGAATTAAAATGTCCTCTTTTTAAGGAAGCCTGAATGTAAACTCAACCAAAAATGACATTTTGCAACCATAGTTCAAAATCACAAAATATGTTTTCAAGTATGAGTTTATGTATTGCCAGAGTTTACAAATATGAGCAGATTTCCAAAACTTGAATGATTCTTTCAGTATGAAAGACAGAAAAAGTATCATTCACATTATCTCAAGTTTGATCAAAAATAATGGGGACCTGACAGGGAAACAGCAGTCAATTATTTGGTTAGAAACATCTTTCACTTTGTTCAATAGAAAGTATTTTTGAGGAAGACACCAGATTTCTTATCAGCACAGATGTTTTACACAACTACTCCAGCAAAATACACATGCTGAAGCAGAGATCATGTTGATCTGGAACAGACCCAGCATTTTACACATGACCAACCTCAGAGATATTTACACTGGTTAAGCAAACATTTAAATGAGTAGACAACAATGTCACACAGGAATTTATCACAATGGAAAATTGCTACGAAGTAAGTGGAATCTAAAAGTGATTTCAGATTTATTCTTGAATAAAAATAATAGATATTCTTCATTAAATAACTGCTTAATCCAAATGATATCAATGGTGAACCATTCTTTAAAAAGCAGATCTGTTCTTGAAAAGTATGTATCCATTGTTCCAAGTAGAATAACTGTGTACTGAAAAATTGTGATTGTACAACAATAACGGTTGACAGTAGAGAGGTTCATGTGGTGGTTACCTTTTTGTACTTTTCCTAATAAAAGAATGAAAATGTTTAAATGGTTTCTTGATTTTTGGATTTTATGTAACACCAACTTTGACTGGAAGATGTGTATTAGATTGAGAAAAAGACACTTTTACCACTGAAAGTTCACATTTGTTTATGTTAGGCTACAATCCAGAGGCCCACATAGGGAATTCATCAATCTTATCTAGAGCAGACGATATTTGAGCGAAATCCTTTAAAAACAGGGTTGTGTTGTCTGCTACCTGGCTGATAATTATTTGTCGTGCTATGCTATGGCCTGCCAAAATTGTCCCGGGGTCTTCGACACTGACGACCCCGGGTCGTAACGATATAATTCATTTTTTCATTTATGTGGCTTGGATAAAAACACAATAAGCGGTAAGAACTGTGTCAGAGGATGGTTAGTTTAGTTAGGGAGCTGAAGGACCAGCAGCCTCCTGCAGCAGTCCCAGATGTCATCATAGCCCACCCTCAGAACGGATGTTTCAGAACTATGGTTGATAGTTCTAACTTGCTATGCTGACCAAACCCCTGTTTGAAAACAGGTGGGTTCTGTGCTTTTAATCATCTGGTTCAGTGTCAGACACTGTGTCTGACATGCTGTGGCTGATTGTGTGTGGGTGAAGGGGGGCTCCTGACGTCTGAACACAAGTAACAAGATAAAGAAAACTGATGAAAGGACAAAGATGGGACAAAGGACAAAGATGAAAGGATCAAATACGCTTTGACCTAATCTTTTAAAGGTTCAAAGCTTAAGGCATTACTTGACTCAAGTAACTTCAGAAAGTAATGATAGAAATACAAAACAGGCAAGATATTAAAAGAGAAAATTGATTCTCTGCCTCTGCAAGAGGGCTGTGACAGGGTGGAAAACTGTTTAATGTGGATTTATGAGGCATTTAAGGCAATTAAGTTGAACTTTTTCAGTGGCTGAAAAAGACAAGTTAAAATTTGAACAAAAATACCTTATCTGCAGTTCAAAAACAGATTTAAGGTGTCCTTTGTTCACGTTCGTCTCTGCCATTACGATAACGGTAAATGTGTATTATGCAAATTAGGTCGTGACGTCGTCAGACCTGGACAGCCAATAGCGTCTCTCCTTATTGAGGAGCGAGTAAATCTGAACCCGGCGCTAACTGCTAAAACACATGCTAGCTACTGTAATGCTTCATAAACAAGTGCTAATTAGTTATATCGTATGGCACGAGAGACCAATTTAGGTCAAATTAAACTCAATGTCGACCTGATTTAGCGAGCTGACTGGATGTGGATACCCTGCATAATCATGACTAACGAAATGAAGTTTTGTGGGTGTTTTCTGATTTGGACATTAATCGCCATCTGCTCACATTTGACAAATGCAACGGCGGAACCAGGCTCTAATTCAACCGTAAATGACACTTTTGCAAATGTGGAGCCGGACGGTACACCATCTCCGACCCATCCATTCACCCACCCTCCAAATACGGTTCCTTTGCGGGGTGGCGAGGGGCAGCTGGACCCTCTCCCAACTGCCTCCGGACGAGAGGCGGGGTACCCCCTTGACGAGTCACCATCTCCAACCACTTGGGATAATTCAACCGAAGGGAAGGGTTTCAGATCAGAGATGCCACCTCCGACCACTGACGGTAATGGGGAACCTTTGAGAAGAGCAAGCCCTCCTCCGGCTGATGCCACCATCGAGGACGATCATCCCGACTTCATAAACAGCACGATGAATGAGTCTGAAGCTCTGGCTGTGGGCAGGGAAGCACAATCTGCCACCACTCTCCAACCCGGGCCGCTTTCAGGGGGTAAATACACTTTCAGATGCCCTAATTTATGAAAATACTCCCATTCATTTCTGTTTGACGGTTCTGTCTTTAAACTCTTGTGAAAAATCGTTCTGGTTCCAAATCTTTATATATGGCTCCAATGACTCTTTCCTTTGTCTTATCTACCAAACCCAGGTTAACATAAATAACACAACACGAATGACATAAATCTTTATTTTTCAGCTTGTCTCTGTGATTTAACTCCTGATTTCTGTGACATCGACTGCTGTTGTGATACAGCAGATTGTCATGGGGCCAACTTGAGCACTTTTTTGACCGAGTGCCCACAAAACCCCCTGTAAGTCCAATTACAATATATGCTTTAGCATTATAGTATGTAAATGACATGCATTTATCATTACATTCTGTTTGATATTTTCCAGATCAGGAGTTTGTGTTGAGAAATGGCTGATGTTCAGGGCCAATGTTGATCCAGCTCTCATCACTGTGACTGATTCCCTCATATGTATCAATAATGAAGGTTTGTATGTATAACTAATAAATAAAATGGCAGCACATGATGCTAATGCTTATTCCTAAATCCTCTCACAGTAGACGATGGTCCGCAGTTCCTTCCAGCTCTAACTCGGCTTCCAACATTAGGGAACTCCTACCATTTTTCATCCCCAGCACCGATGAGCAGCACTTACAGCAGAAATTTCTACAGGGTAAAGACATGCTGACAGTATCCCACATGATTAGTTACTTGATGTGCAAGTATGTGGGCAACTGAGATGCATTTAATGTCTGTAGGTCGATGATGTCATCCAGACATATTTCTCCAATTTGTCTGTGCGGGGTCTCCTCCGCCAGCCGTCTCCAGGGCCTTTGGGTACATTCTGCACCAACCAAAATCCAGCAAGTATGTTTTCACCAAGGATTGACCACCCGCTAAGATGATGAAGCATTTGAATTTACATGGAATTTCTGTTCTCCCCTTTAAGAGTTTTTGAGATCGGTGTCATTCTCCTGTACTCGTACTGTAACTCGTCAGTCGTGCTCCACGGATCCAAATCTCAACGCTCATTCGTATTTCTACAATATGAGCCTGACAAAGGTCAGTGAATTTATCTGTACCCTGGTCTTTACTTATAAGTAATGCCTGGTAAGAACTCCAGAGCAGAGTCTAACATACTTTTTATTCTGTGACAGATTCCAGTTGTTGAGATGAAGCAAGTGTCAGATTTTCTAGTAGGTTTCTGAGCAAACACAAGAGTTACGAGTCTCACTTGATTTAAACAGAAATTCCTTTCTTGACTGCAATCTCATCTGCAAAGATTTAGTAAGTTTCTTAAAGAAAAGAGTCTTTTGTGACGTGTGTATTTTGTTTCAGATCGCTGTTACTCCCCAGTCTGATTGGCCAGTACCAAGTGAACATAACAGTTCCTGTCTTAATGTAGTGAAAAAGGTGAGTCCTTGGATTGCTTTGGTCAATGTTTTTTCTGCCTCTGAAGGACAAATGCATCAAACCATTCCGCTCTGTTCTGCTTTGCATACAGGTGGAGTTTATCATTGGGTACACGGGTAGAGGGGAGCTCACATATGCAAATGTAAATGTCATTTTGGCTGATGTGGCTCCAGATCAATCGCTGTTGCAGACTCACTCTGTGCTATTCCAGGTAAGCTTTGACACCCACACTTTCCAGCAATAAATGGAGGCCAGTTTCAAACATCGGCATTGACTCTGTTTTCCAGCTGGAAGCAGGTACACCTCCTCCCAGATGGCCGAGCTCTGCTGTAGGACTCAGGATCGGATCCCCTGTTATGACTCTTTTAGATGGAAAATTGCTGCCTGTATCCTCAGAAACAACCCAAGCTGTGTAATTGAGTTTCTCCTACCTTTGAGTTAAATATACAGTTTCCTTGACAATAGGATAGCTGACTACACTGGGGGTGTCACAGAGTGGGAAATGCTCCTCTGACCCCAACAGACGATCACCCATCCTCTTCATGTTCAACACCTTCACTGGGTGCACATTGAGGTGAGTACATCTCTTTTTCACCATTCTTCTTTTTGTAAATAAACTACAATAATGATTGTGTCACCCTCTGGTCTTAAGGTTGGATTCAGATAACTGCTCAGTACTGCGTTCCCAGATTTACACCATCTTGGAAGGCCTTAACACTTCCGATATGGTGGCCATGAATTTTGGATCCCAACCTGAGTGGACAAGAGTCATCAATAAGAGGTGTCCTATCAGCACAGAGGTACTGCAGAAGAGAAGACAGTGGCTTAGTGTCCCAAGTTCTTGTTCACAATTGTTATGTAGTGTACTGACCTGAAGAACAAACAGAGCTGTCAGACAAAGCTCCTGGTATGAGATCCTCATCTGTTAGGCTGAATTTTGGTTGGTGAATCAGGAAGGCTCATAGAGCAGATGAGGACCTCAGGCACATGCACGGCTATTAAGGAACAGCCATTGTCATGTGCCCACGGTGTGCCTACAAGTCTCTGAAGCGGTTTTGGATTGAGATGTTTAAAAATGACAATAGTTTTAAACAATATGTATTTGTTCTTCCTCAGCAGTAATGTTGTTCTCCCACTTAGGAGTCATGTGAATCAGGATGTGTCCTCCCCAAAGGGCTCTCTATCCAAGTTCTGTGGGCCCGGCAGGGTCCGTTAGATCTTTCTCAGAACTACATCCTCGGGGCAAAATACCTTTTCCAGTGTCAAAAATTCCAAGTATGTGCACATTCAGACACACGGGGTGAACTTTTTTGAACACAGTTTCAACTGACTTTTGTCTTTTTTTTAGTGTCCTGTGTCATCACCCCTTATTCTAACCACTGAAGTGACCTTTGCTGAGACTACACGTTACCCAGACCCCCCCAGAAACACACCTCAGCCCAAGTGGAAGTTTCCATTTGGTTTCTTCAGCCAAGGCATCACTGAGCTGGATGGACACTTTATAATGAATGGCAGTGAGAAGGTCACATGGAGTTTAATTCTGTTCACAGTAATGTTACTAACAGGATTAGAATTTTTCACGTAACTTAGAGCACAAAGGGTCGCTTGCACTGACTTGTATCAAAAAGGGAACAGCTGTTTATTTTATTAATTTAAATTGTAAAATGCTTTAACTTTGTTATTTTTATGTTTTTTAGATTAAATAGGTTTTTAATATGCACTGTACAAGTCCTTAATTTACTGTGTCAAAGATGCATTTCTTTCACAAGGCTCTTCTATCTCCTCCCTCTGGTCTGAGCGGTTTCTCTGTGCTCTCTTTTTTGTTTGCTTCACATATTTGAGGAGATGGACGATGGCTGCCGGAGTCATGCCTTGTAAACGTGTTGCAGCACCAAGCTGTTGAAAATCAGAGAAGAATTAACTGCAGCAAATATATATTTTTTAAACAGCAGAAATATTTTAATGGGGGATCCATTTCTAGACTTAGTCATTTCTACTAGTTCCAAGTTTACAAAAAATCATTAGCTACTCACAGTGCTGGGTCGAAACCTATCCAAAATCTCTCTGACTTCCTGAGACAGTGACACTGGCAGAGAGAAATAGTCAATGTCCTGTGGAAGAAACATGCTCTCTTCCTTTTGAATTCTATCCATCTCCTTCTTTTGAAGGTCACAGTGAGGCTTGTAAACAGCTGGAAATGGGAGAAACAGACTTAAAGCAGCTTAAATATAACGAAAGTTAAAAAAAGTAGCGAAAAGGTAGAATCACCTTCTATTTTGAGTCTTTGTGAAAACTCCACAAAAGGACACAGGACTTCTGGGAAACAAGATGCCAGCATTTCATAAGATACTTGATTGTACTGCAGAACAGCCATGCCACTGATGGAAAACATCACAGTATCAGGACCAGGAGACAAGTCATTTTTGACTACATGGTGAAATGAAAAGCTTTACTTTAGAACTGAATTCTTAGCATCACTAATGTGGACGTCGGGCAGCATTTTTCTCCAGTTGTGTCTGGACAATGTGAGATCCTGAAGGGCTGCCAGAGCATCTGCCAGACTGTTCTTCACCCTCAATGCCTCCTGGTAACGCTCAGAGGACACACATCCCACTTCCTCAAAACCTGAGTTGAAGATAAAGGAAAATGCTAAAAACATCAAGACTAAATGATCAAATGAGTTACTCAGTTGGAGAGGTAGAGATCAACTACATGCTAATGATTTTGCTGTAAACCACAACCAGAGCTTCTTACCTTTAAGACTGAGGCGAAGGTCAGCGTTGTCCGGCCTTAAAGCAGTTCGAAACTCAGCCCGACTGGTGAACATACGATATGGCTCTGTAACCCCACGACACACCAGGTCATCAATGAGAACGCCGATGTAGCTCTCCGTTCGAGACAATGTCACTGGTGGCATCGAGAGCGCCCGACGGGCAGCGTTTACTCCCGCCCACAAGCCCTGCAGGAAGGACGAGTTATTCTTAGGTTCAAGTGGTCTCTGTGGCCGTGAGTTCTTAGCTGTGTTTTAAATTACTATCCAACAATGGATCAAACAGCAACTCTCAATTTTATGTCAGAGATAAAGTAGAACCTGTGACTGAGCAAATATGTCCAGGAAAATATGATACCAAATTTCCACAAACTGCTAAAAATGATTGTGGACCTTTTGCTTCACATTGCAAGTAAACAATTTGGAGCGTCAATGGTTTTACAAAAAAAGACTTAACTGTTATCAACGCTGTAGCAAAGTTAAAGGATTATGTAAAACTATAATAAGAATACATTTTACCTATTAGGTATTTTGTGAAAGAAAAAAACTGGCCATCTTTAAATAGGAAGGAAAAGTAAGACATTAACACAAAGCTGGACTTGAGTAAAAAGACCTTTTTTGCCATTTGGATTCTTCAATGTGGGAAAACAAAACACAGCTACCTGAGCAGCAGCCTCTTCATATCCTGTTGTTCCATTGATCTGACCTGCAAGAAAAAGACCCTGGGTGCTTTTTACCTGCAGGGCAGGACTCAACTGAGTGGGACACACAAAGTCATATTGCACACCATACCCTGGGAGAGCCAAAACAAGAAACTTTCAGCAATACTTCCAGATGAATCAGGTCAGAGTGACCAAAGGAGACTGGGATGCTGTACCGGGTGTGTGAATCTCTGCTCTCTGCAGAGGAGGGATCTCTCTGATAAGGCTGAGCTGCATTTCAGGAGGCATGGTCATTGACAGACCCTGAGGGTACAAAAGCTCAGATGTCAGCCCCTCAGGTTCCAGCCACACCTGGTGCTGTCGGCCGGGAAAACGGAGCACTCTTGACTCAATGGAAGGGCAGTATCTGCAAAAGACAAGGAATTATTTGGTTTGCAATGTTTAACATAATTTGTGTGTGCGCGTGTGTGTGTGACTGCATGTGTGCATACCTTGGACCCTTGGTGTCTTGATGTATGTGACAATTAAGATGAAGACTCTCCTTCACCACTTTCTCTACACCAGGTGTAGTATAGGTCAGGTGACAGGGCAGCTGCTCTTCAGGCTTAAAGGTTTTAAAACAAACCATTTATTAATTAAAAAAAAAAAAGAATAGCATTTTCTGATAATGACAATTGTGCATATCGCTGGATAACCTTGGATCTTTCCACAAACTTTGTAAGATTGGTCACTTGAATGTGTTTACCTTGCAGCGTGTTTGTTTATTGAGGAAGCTGAATGGAGTTGGATTAGTGTCAGGGGGGTGAAGCACAGCCAAGGAAAGGTCGACTGACTCCTTCACAATTCGGGGTGGTGTTCCGGTCCTCAGTCTACCCATCCTCAGTCTGAGCCTCTCTTTAAGCGTGTGGGAGAGCCCTGCACTTGATGGGGCATCTCCAACGCGACCCCCAGGTACTGTGGTTTGACCCACAAAGAGGGAACCAGCCAGGAATGTACCAGTAGTAAGAACCACAGAGCTGGCTGAGACCAATTGGCTCCCATTTGCTGAAAAGGTACGAGATTGAGAACTCTTACAGCACCCAACTACAATTTTTCATTTTAAGAACTTTAAAGAACTTTTTTTAGTAGCTGCTTTATTCAATTATATATACTGTACTTTATAATAAATACAACTCAGCTGGTACCCAAACGTATCCCAGTGACCCTGTGCTGTCCTGGCTCATCTGGCTTTGGTTCTGTAACCAGCAGCTCCTCCACTGAGCCCTCCAACACCGTCAGCCTGGGAGTGGACAGTAGCTCCGACTGAGTGATGGACAGGATGACACTTTCTCAGCAATTTAGTTTTTAATATGTACAGATAATTAATTTAATTGAGCATTTTTGATACCTGAATAAATTCACGGTAATACTGGCGGTCAAGCTGGGCCCTCGGACCCCACACAGCAGGGCCTTTTCTACGATTCAGGATGGAAAAATGGATACCGGCCCAGTCTCCTGCCCGACCACACAGCCCATCCAATGCGTCTATCTCCTTCACTAGCTGACCCTTTCCTATTCCCCCCAAAGAGGGATTACAGGACAGGGCACCTAGAAGTACAACATGTTTATATCAATGTGCAGGTACAAAATGAAAATGAGGGGGAAACTGTGCACAAGCTTTTGGCAAAAACCAAGCAGGCTCTTAAATGAAGCCTCTCCACTCACCAATCGTCTGTATTTTCTGTGAGACCAAGAGCGTCTCAGCTCCCACTCTGGCTGCTGCTGCTGCTGCCTCGGTCCCAGCGTGACCCCCACCCACAACAATGACATCGTACTGCTGATGGGCAAGTTGGCTAGCATACCTTGAGACTAACACTTGAAAACTCTGCAAGGTGGGAAGCTTCTTTGTCAACATGTGGGCGCTCACCTGCTGGATAAGAGTTGCTTGTCAGTAATCTGACAAGATTACTTTTATTAGGGTCTGCTGCTAAAGTACTCAAATAAATGGGCAAAATAATACGAGTAGGAGTCACATTTTGAATGATGTAGGAGAACATTAAGTAACAATAATAAAAAAATCTTGAAGACACAACTCTTCACTGTTCTAACAGCACTCATCCTTCCTATCCCTCTTCATAGCTCTACACTGTTAGATAGTAATTGCACTTGCACCAGATAGTTTAGGACTGTAAGGTAGTATTTTGTTCATTTGCACGGTGGCTTAATTGTGTCTCTTACTGTAAGTAACTTTGTTACTTTGCTAAATGCCTTAAACGTAACTGAAATAATCAAATAATATTTTTTCACGTTTAATTTGATTTATGAAACAATTAGACTTCTGTTTATGTTCTTAATCTATAAATTCTACAATAAACTGACTACTGTATTGAGGTTGTAGCGGTGAAGTGGGTTCAGATTTAAATATATATAGTTTATAACAAATGTAAATAAGTAACAGGACTGTCTGGTACTTTCTATGGCTATATGTAACGAAATGCACCACAAATAAAGTAATATTACTTACATTAAAACTGAAGAACCACGTGAATTATTTAGAATTCCTGATAAGCGGTTTCTATTAAATAAGTTGAGACTGAATTCAACTACAGATCTGTCTTCTAACTGCTCTTCACGGAGGCCGCCATATTGTCCGTAACCCATAGTCGTAGTTACGAGTGTACAGGCGCACCGAGAAATTTCACTCGCTTCTTAACTGGTTTATATATTCCAGCAGGATAAACTAACCTGTAAAGAACACTGCATTTAAATCAAAAACATACAAGCAGAGATGACTGTGTTAATGTGTGGTTTATTAGAAACAAGGTCAGGTGAGGACCAACAAACCACTCGTGTTTTCTTTACTGACTGCCACGTGTACACACCAAATCGTTTGTGATTTGATAAATCCAAATTATTCCGATATCAATGGACAGGCCTGCATGGTCTCACATACACGCGCTCACTTGTGGGTCAAACGTGCACGCGCATGTCAACGCCCCCTCCCCCTTTGAGCCGGTTACCAGTCAGCCGCGCGCGGATTGAGTCAAGTGAACCTACCGAAAGGTGGTGTTGACTACCCGTAGCAGGTTTTCAGTAAGAAACCTGGAAAATCTAATTTTTTAGGCAACTGACAGTAACTGTAAGATCTTAAATTCTATCGGAAAGGTCAGCTGTGCCGGAGTAAAGGCGACTCGACGGGTGAGAGGATATTAAATCCCGGAGGGAAAGCCCACGAAGTGAGCTTAAGGATAAAAGCTAATGCTAACTGAGCTAGTCTTTGCTAAACAATTACACGGAAACTCGTGTCACTTTATTATTCATTTTATTTGACAGAATAATCGTGGCTACCAAGTAGGTGGAACATATTTACGACATATGTTATATATCATAAATAGAGTTAGTTGTTTTGCCTTTATCATAGGCCACAAGCGGTAGCCAGATTAGCAACAGTCGCCGGTTATTGAGGTTACGCCGGCTCTGCATTATTGCTGTAGATAGTTCCCTCTCAAAACAGCCTCGCTACGAAGACTATCAGTCCTTATAATTTAACTTCCACTTAATATTGTCTAAGCCTTGTGCTTCGCAATGCTGAAACAACAACAGCAACCCGGCTCAGGCGGGAGAAAAACATCCAACGGAACCTCGGGCCCCGGTGCTATGTCTTCCCCAGTTAGCGGCGTCAGCAGTGGCAACAGGACACCGGCCGGGAGGTATGTTTATAGCCTGCTTTCTATTAGGACAGTCCGAGGATTGTCGTGGGTCTCGAGGCCTACCGGTTAAAGCGCTGACGCTCAGTGGGCGTGTCTGAGAAAATTGTGCTTCCGTCCCAGCCAATCAGATGGCTTTATGTTAGATTGGCGGTCTCAGGAGGCCAATCAAAAATTTCGAAGTCAAGCGCTAGCACAGGAGGCAGGTCTAAGTTTGGTGGAAGAGTCGAGTATCAAATTAGCATACAAGCAATACAAAGTTCATCTGGCCTGTCAGGAACACCGAAGGGACGCTAATGTGGAGCAAACGTTAAGTTGATCGAAAATGCGTCATTGGATTCGTCTCCTGTAAAAATGTGAGAATGAAACAATCGGAGATGCCTCGTGGCCAACGCAAGGTCATCACGTATCTTTAGATCTCGGAGATGAGCGTGTGTTTACGAACACTTGTGTGGGTCTTTGTTTTGTAACCGTGGACGGGGCTACCCTTGATACCGCCGTAGCTGCATACGGCCAAATAGATGCTTTTGCCTGATGGAGGTTTTTTTGGTTTTTACCCCAAGATAAAATAATGATGACAGAGGTGTTGCTTTCCTTCCTTTACAAGAGGCAACGAAATAATTGATTTTTTTTTAACGTTTTTAGTGAGGTGTACCAACATGCTTCTATTTAAAGTGGCTTTTAACAAAATAATATGAAACTAAACAGTGGAGCTCTGTCTCTCTAAACACAAAGAGCAATGGCAATGTGTGTTAAATATAAATACAAGTAGATATTGTGATTATTAATATGTATAATGCACTTTTTAGTGCTATAAAGATTTTGGTTGTTGACCAGATTAACATTAAATTGTGTATGTATAATGTGGAATGTTTGAATCATTTTAAACCAGCCACATTGAAGACAAATATGTTAACTTTGATGATTTTCACAGGAATCGATCCTCTGCAAAGCCGTCATTCCAGTCATCTCCGGTGAGTTTTTCTGAGCAGCCTGTGGTTTTTAAATCTTGAGCGCATTGCTGTCAAGAAATACTATAATTTATAATGTAACTATACTTCAATCACAAGTACAGTAATGTCGTTGAAACCTTGAAAATATACCCACACTGATATTGAATAACCTTGACCAATTTTTAAAGTCATGCAATTGACTTTTTCTGAAATATGTAACAAAAGTGACTGCACTATGAAATGTACTCTTCATTATTAAAGGGGAGTTTTCCCTTGCCACTGTTGCTTGTTTGGGGTCAGGCCCTGGGATTCTGTAAAGCGCCTAGAAACAACTTTGATTGTAACAGACGCTATATAAATAAAGATTGATTGATTGATTGATTGCTACAATGGGATGAGCACCAGATAATGACAATAATGACAACATTTACTCATTTTGCAGGTGTTTGAGGGCGTGTACAACAATGCTAGAATGCTTCATTTCCTTACAGCTGTTGTGGTAAGTTAATCAGTGTTTTATTGGTAGACCTTTCACACCAAAATGCAGTTCACTAATGGACTAAAAAATAACTGTTGTGAATTGTATAGACTAGTAGATGGTAGAGATAACATGTATCACAATTACTTTAATATTGACTTATGTATTAATCACTGTTTCTTTTTTAGAAACACTCAGACGGCTATTGTTTTTAATGTTTAACTGCAACAACATGTTCACCATGCCAGAATTATTGCATTTTTTTCCTTCTGGTAGAATTATTTGCATCATGAAAGAAAGTCCCAGAGACCATTTATATTTTATTAGTCCCCAGGCATTAATCTCAATTATAAACGTTTACTTAATTAAGTTAATACACAAATGTGTATTTGTTTCTTATAGGGTTCCACCTGTGACATCAGGGTAAAGAATGGCAACCTTTTTGAAGGCATATTTAAGACTCTCAGTTCTCGGGTAAGACGTTTTACTATTATGACCACTGGTGAACTTCTGTCAAGGAAAACAGTTTTAGTGGCTTAAGTCTTTTAATTTTTTTGCTATCTCAACCGTTCCTGCATTTGTTTTGTCAATGTTTTAATGATCATTTAGTGTGAGTTGGCTGTGGATGCTGTACACAAACGCAATGAGGAGGACAGCTCATTGTCTACTCCACCACGGAGGGAAGACATCACTGACACCATGATTTTCAGCCCTTCAGACCTGGTGATGATGATCTGCAGAGATGTTGACCTCAACTTTGCCACTAGAGGTACAAGCACATACCTGTACATAATGGGGGTTGGGCGATACAGGAAAAAACTCGTAAAAGATCTTCACATGCTGTTTGTACACCTAGAATGTAAAACAAATATCCAAGTAGTATATTGAAAGCTTTGTATGGACAGAAAAGTGTTTGGGGGAAAAAGCCATTTAAGGGCTCATCGCAAAATGTCTCTACATTTTTATTTTCTGTGACAAGAGGTTGTCTGTGTCGCAGTTTAAAGTACTGCACTTGAAACAGTGCAAAAGAACTAGCAACAGAACAAAGTGTACAGACCACAGCATTTAAATAACCTGTTAGTGACATAGACACAGCAAAAGTTGTAATGAAGACTTTGTTGAGGAGAGTTGTTTCTGCTGTAGGAATTAAGCAACTTATTGAAGTAGCTTCACTATTTTATGCCACTGGCATGTCTTAAATTGCATTTAAAACAAATAAAATAGTTCTCTTAACACCACTGAATGGATCATGAAGGTCGCCAAAGATTTCCTGACTGATGTTGACAAATAATGTAGGAATTGTTATCAGCAGAAGTAACACATTAAAATTGAGGCTGGAAGAAAAGACGGTGCCAAAAGTTTGCCAGAAACGTTCTCAATGCTGTTGTTTTTCCCTCTGTCCCACAGACTCCTTTACAGACACCTCTATTGGCTCCAATCGTGTCAATGGAGAACACAAGGAGAAGATTTTGCAGAGATGGGAAGGAGGAGACAGCAATGGGGAAAATTATGATCTGGACAATGATACAGTGAGTTTGCTGAACACACGTCAGTGCACATGGGGTATGATGTGAATTTTTTTTTTTTTTTTTTATAAAGGTTTTCACTCAAAGTAGAAAACTCAGGATTTTTACATTTTGGTGTTTCGAAAGTAAATGCTTTAAACTTTTGTTAAGCCTCTAAATGACTTTTTCTTGTCTTTTCAGTCCAATGGCTGGGATGCCAATGAGATGTTTCGTTACAATGAGGTGAAATATGGGGTGACATCAACATATGATTCTAGTCTTTCCATGTACACGTAAGTTTTCAAAGAATGATTGCTCACCGTTAATATATTGATTAATTGCCGCAGTTGAATTTTGATCAATATTAACATATTTTGGGCAGCCAATATATTTTAAACCCCCAGACAATAACATGTTTTGCTGTGAACATTGTTAACTATGTTTCCAGACTTAAAGAAATATTCTGTTTCTCTACTATTTTTTCTTCACTAGAGGGCGCTATTAACTCACTACTTTTCTATTTTGTACAGTGTCGTTGTTTGCTTGCATATTTTAGTCGCAAATACTGGATCAGTATAACACAGATAGGATTTTCTAATGTTCTTAAATAGCCCAAACTCTTAGTTTGATCAGAACTAATTGGTAGAAGTGTATTGGTGATGAACACTGCAAAATAGATGTATTAAAATCATACATAGGAAGTTTCCGTCTGAGGTGATTGCAATGTTGCCCTTGTATTTAAAATGATAGTGGCTGTAATAGCTTGTTACATATATGATTATTGGGCATTAATGTGACTTAGTGGTGCAGTACTACATCTTCAGAGATATCATAAATGATATATATATATATATTGGTGGGATAAGGAGAGGTCCGATATAATTTGGACCAAAGCGTTTACATACACATCTGTTATCCATTCATGGTGGGTTTAAGGCAATAATTTGTCTTTCAAAATTCATGGAAATTACCAAGTGATTTTATGAGTAGATTTTTCTGCAAGCGCTTCAATCCAAGGTGGCTGGATTTATATTTTGTTACCCTAACCCAAACAAGATGATAGTTATACAGTTGACTTAGATTAAGGCTCCTAGCTGCTTACCAAACTTATGGTGTATATATAGTATACTGATATCAAATTGTCCTTGCCAGAGCTGGTATTTACTCTTCCTGTAGCAGGTTTTTATGCAGTTTTTGAATTTTGATTAATCACATCACAATTACATTAAGTATTTTGTGGTTCATCAAATGTTTGAAGCTTTTTTTCCCTTATTTGTCTCTTTGTACCACCCCTATGATATAGTGTCCCACTGGAGAAGGGCAACTCTGAGGTCTTTCGACAAAGGGAGGCCCGCGCTGCTCGTCTAGCCAGTGAGATTGAGTCAAGTCCCCAGTACCGTCATCGGGTCAATCTGGAAAATGATGAAGGCAAAAGCGAGGAAGACAAGTACAGTGCTGTTGTCCGGGACAGCGGTGATCGTGAAAAAGGCCGTGAGAGCCCCCGTGACAGAGATCGCGAGAGAGGTCGAGACAGCCCAGGTGCCAGCAACAGGTGAGAGGCAGCGTCCATTAGATATTTACATGGAAGAAAGCTTTGGCTTCTTTGAAAATCATAGTTTAATAGTAAAACCACTGATATTGAAAATCCACATTAATGAGAATATTTACATGGATAAAAAATATGAAAGATTACATTTTTATAAAAAAAAAAACCCCAAAGACGGTGCGTTTCCGGAAAAGCAAGGCACTTCATTCACTAGTCTGTCCATGTTCCACCTCTCACCGAGATTACCCAAAGAATATGATCATGAAAACAAGCAGTGAGTTTTCCCTGAATGGTGGCTGGGCTAAGCATTAGAAATTTGGTAAGGGGCTCTGGCATTTCAGAGGCGCTTAGGCTAGATGTGCTGAAGCTCCATATTGAGGGGTATCAAATCAGTGTAGTTCAAGCAGGATGGTAACTGATAAATATAATGGTCAGGAAGACTGGTGGATGTCTGGCTGTTAGGAGACTCTTAAGCAGACACAGGACACTGGAGGGATTACATGTCCCTTCTAGCTCTGGAACACCTCAGTGTTTGCCCAAAGGAGTTGAAGTAGGAAGCTGAAGAGCCACTTGTCCGAAATTGCTGCCCCATAACCCAGATAAGTAGAAGAAAATAATATATTTAGGTACATAAAAGGTGATTTAAAAACAAAACTAATGAATTGACTGAATTACAGAGAGCAAAAATTGCATTTTCTCATGTAAAAACAATTGAAAATCTTGATTAAAATCTCAATGTCCAGTGTTACCATGAATATCCAGTACATTTCTTTTTAATGTTGAGCCCCTTTAAATCAACAGAGGCAGCTTGTTTATCTCAACCACACTACTTCAAGGCCATTACTACACTTGTCCCTTCTGCACTTCTGTGTTGTTATTGCCTAACAAAAAATAAAATGTGTGTTTACAACACAGCTCCTTTCCCTTTTTCCCTTCTTTGTTTTTCACATTTGTGGGTTGACGGAATGCATCATATACAGCAAAAAAAACTTCTTTTACAATCATCATAGACAAAGATATGTGCAAATGCACAGGTTGGGGGAGAGTGCTGAGCCATGAGCCTCATTGGCATTCATGAGCCTACATCCTTCTTCAGGCAAAGGGGCTTTAGAAAATGTTTAATTTGTTGTTTATATGAAAATGTTCTCGAATCTGAATAGCTTCATGAATGATTGTATAGTGCACGTCCACTGCATGAAACCCTGCTGCTGCACTTTAATAGCCTGTCATTGTATCCGAATCTTGTTTGTTTCTTTACGGTAGCAGATTTGTGTATTTTAGTGAGTTTTGTATAATATTACATGAGTCTGATGATTTATCTTGTTATTTCGAAGGGAGGGTAAATACATTCCATTACCCCAGCGTCAGAGGGAGATGAACCGTGAGCGAGCAGAGAGGGGTTCTGGTGGGCCCCAACCTCACAATCGTCTAAGTGGAGGCTATCGTTCCACGCCTCCATCGCCCAGACCCCCAATTCCCTCTGCCTCTGGGCCCCAGCCTGGTGTTTCCCCCGCAGACAGAAACAGCCCTCTGTCAGGCAGGGGTGGGGCCTACATTCCCCATCACCCTCAAGGAAGCCCAAGCCCAAGTCCAGGCTCTGGCCCTGCAAGCCCATATACACCTGCCTCTCCAGGAGCACAGGCATCTACCCCGACTTCTGCTACCGCTGCACCATCCCCATCCAGCCCACCTAGTTCACATGGACATTCAGTCCCTCATTCGCATTCACTTCCACACTCATTGTCTGAAGCTGCCAGAACTGTTAATGGAGGTATGTTTGGAAAATTACATTATGATGCTTGAACAAAGCATTCTGCAAAATTTGAATTTACTTCAAAGACGGTGTGGTGGTTTTTTGCATATTCTTTTCAGTGTCTGCCAGAACATCCCCAAAAGCCCAAAGACCTTCACAATCAAGAACAGTCCGTGCTACAAATTCGCTTGCTCAGTCTACAGGTACCTTCCGCCACCTCATATCAAAGCCATCTTTGCATTAATCGTGGGAGCTGTCTCACTTCTTTTCTCTGTCTCATCCTCTCAGCGACTCGCTCCCCTAAATCAGCCTCTTCCCAGGACACACCATATTTAGATACATCATCTGTGTCCCTGCCAACTCAAAAGACATCTGGCCCTGCCCCGCTGTTCCCAGTTGATGGTATTCACCAACATCTCCCCTCTTGTTAAATCGTGACACTTTATAACATCTATTAGACATTATAAGTGGTGGAATTTATTTATTTTTCCTTTTGTCTTTCTAGTGAATGAGATCCTTTGTGCAGCTGCAAAAGAACGCTCGGCAGAGAGCCCCAGCAGCACAGAGGATGGCAAAAACAGCAAAGGTGGGTGGCAACAGCTGAAACTAAAGCCTAGTTAACACTTCCCCGTCTGCGTAGCTCACAGGGTTTGTGTAGGCACTGCCACACCTTCCAAAAATTGCAACAACTGTCGTCGGTTTGCCAAACTACACAATCTGTTTGTTGCTGTTCTGACTTTACTTTGAATTGACAATTTTTCCCTCGAGGTTTCCTTATTATGTCAGAACATCTGCACTTTATCAGTTACAACCAATGTAGTTGCAATAACTAAATTGTTGTGTATCATAACAACAAAAGTAAATGATTAAACTACCCCTCTCTTTCCAACTTTTTGCAACTGTCCGCGGCATCATTAGGAATAAGACTTGCTAATATAGGCCAGCAATAGGTCCCACATTTTATCAAATCCAAAGATCCATTCTGTGCGAACCTTAACTTCTCTGTCGACATACAATATGTTTGTGTGACACTTGGGGGAAAAAAAAGTGAGTGCATACTCATTAGTGTGAGTCCTTCTTGTCCGAATAAGACAACTAAATAATGCAATTGAAAATTAATTTTTTCTGGAATATATAAGCTTTAATCAGAATTAAACTAGACAACAAATGTGTGCATGCTTCACAACCCCCGCGCTGGCATCACGTACTGTATGAGGTGGACAAAGCTGTACGATAATCCATCGTCTCAAATGCCTGTCAAGAGTTAAGAATAAACAGACTAAAAGTTCACCAGTCTTGGGCACCTCCAGAACATGTGTGGGTGGTTGTTCGGGGACTCTTTACAGTGCTTACAATCATCACTGTGACTCCTAACAAAGATGCTGGTCATATAGCATCATATAGACCCATCATTATTCTCTATACAACAATGTCTTGATGTGCTTGCAGTTTCTTAACTAAATACTTCCTAGTTGCAGCGAAAGTGACTGGCTGGCTACATATGTAATGAATGTTGTCCCTATTTGCTTGTTTGAATCTAACTTCCAGACAACAGTTCAATGAAGCGTAAATGACAAACCACAACTGCGTAGAAAATGCACATGTTGGCGAGGGGCCACGCAGACGCATGTTGAGCCTCGAGGTGTTTAACCCTGACAATAAAAGAGAAAATGTTGCACTGGCTTCTGTTTCTTTGTGGACTTAACCATTGAACACTCTGCTATTCACACTCATCTGCTTTCATTAATTCTTGTGTCAACCTCTCTCCATCAGTTCCTTCAGTTGAGCAAAGGTTTCGTATTGAGGAGCTGCGGAAATTTGGAAAGGAGTTTAGGGTAAGAATCAAGGGGTCTAACTAGCATGAAATTAGAGCATTTTATCAATCTGAATTATTTTATTAGATCATGACCTGAAAATCATTTGTTCAAAGTGAATTTTGGTGAGATCAATAATGTTTTAAATATAAACACCCCCCTTTAAAAAAAATCCTGTTTTTCCAGCTTCAACCAAGCGCAGGCAGCTCGAGTTCTCCCAGTTCTCCAGCCACAGCCACCCCACCTTCCAACACTGAGGTTCCACAGGCCAGTGCAGGCAAACCATCACCATCAGAAGCTCAACCTGCTTCAGAGACCAGACCTCAGCCTCCTGCGACTAGTCCCTCCCTGCCCCAAATTCAGCCATCCCCGTCCCCCGTGGACGACCCCAACAAAGACACTGCCGCGACACCTACAGCTGCCATATCAACACCCGTTTCAGACAGACATTCTCCAGCTGCTCCACAGCCAGCAAGAACCCCAGGAAGCGAGGACGTCAGATCTGAAACAACAGAGGGTGTAGCAGAGTGAGTTTGAAACATAATAGCAATATTAGAAAGTGGTTATTATCCCAAACCTGTGCCATTAGTAAACACTGTTTTCTGTTTTTACACCTAGCCAAGTGAAGAAATCTACCTTAAACCCGAATGCTAAAGAGTTTAACCCTATCAAACCTCAAATGCCTATGGTAAGACTGTATCTTCATCCTACCTCCCAAAATGTCCTTCAAATATTGAATCTTACTCATAATTTTCCTGATTTTTCTATAGCCTAAACCCAACACTGCGCCCACCCCACCTCGACCTACACCCCCAAGCCCTGTGGTTCTTCAGCACCCCGGGGGGCAGGGGCCTCTCTACAATGCTCCCTATCTGTCCTATGTGTCACAGATTCATTCTGTCCAGGTACATGCACCAAAAAACTTTCGATGCGTTTTCACTGCGGGAGTTCCTGGTAAATACTGGATGCAGGAACTCTTTAGGAACTGTTCCTCTCACCTGGCTCTCTCAATGGTTGTGTCTCTACTTTACTCATGTACTTTACTCATGTATACACTTTAATCGGAGCTAAACTCAACACTGCATGTGTGCATGCGCCACAAGCCCCAAGCCAAGAAAGATCGTTGATGCCAAGAAAGCCAGTCGCAAAAGAAGGCAATGAGTGATAGCGTACACATTATCTGCACACTAACACATACGTTACATACAAGATGCTCAAAGCTGTACCACACTCCATCTTCTTGATGTTCAAAATGCTGGTCTGGCACCTGATGCCAGTTATTGACGTAGGTCGACTGAAAAAGGGGTCGTATTGCTGAAAAGACAGAATGACGTGTGTTGTTATGATATTCATCAAATTCAAAACAAGACAGTCGATTGTTGCATTCCTACTTTGTGGGACTTCTGTAAATGTTCCTGAAAATGGTTGTTGGGGGACATTCCTGCAGTGGAGACACACCCATGGCCCCAGAACTGTAAAATACCCCCAAAGGTTCCGCAGTGGAAATGCGTCTGATGTTAAGTGTTGAACTAATCAGACCGCTGTGCCTCTCTAAACAGTGAGTGCAAAAAGCTGAAGTTAAAAAGTGGAAATCATTGATCACTGAACAAGATGAAGACCAATTCATTTTCTATCAACTGTCTGATTTTTGTTTCACAATCTCTTCAGCCCCCACCGATGTATCAGTACACTATGTCAACAATAAACCAGGGGAAGTACCCGAGGACCAAAGGTAAATGCATCGTCAATCTCTTTACTGTTGAGTCTTTTGTTGAAACTGGATTTACTGAAAACATTTTGTTTTGTCTTGTCAATTATTTTCATCTGCTTAGGCTCAGTAGTAGCTCAACGCTCTGATCATGGAACTGCAGCTCCCCCAATGTTGCAAGCTGCAGCATCAGCTGCTGGTGCTCCTCTTGTAGCATCACCATATGCTCAGTCCTACCTTCAATACAACCCACAGCAGTATGGCCAGCAGCAGGTCCTCCAGGCCATGACACCCTACCCCGGACAGGTTGGAGCCTTATACAGAAATAACTATTAAAATGGACATTTTTAATGGTCACTTAAGCTTTCAGTTGTATGAGAATACAATTAATTCTAACCAAATAGAATGCAAAGGTTTTTTGGTCTAGTTTTTACAACAATTATCAGCACCTTTGAGATCAATAATTTAAAAGGGTAGAGTGCAAATTAGAGCAGATGTGTGTAATGTTGAGATTTGGACAGAGTGATTTACTGTTTCTTACATTAGCGAGCAGAATTCCCAAGCATTGACCTGCTTTAGTGGGGAGGTGAATGGAGAAGCCAAAGCCGTGTGTGCAGCAGAGCATTGAGCTGTGGAGGATTCAGCCAAACAGAATTTCACTGTGAGCCAGAGCAGGCTGCCTCATCCCAGGAATGATGGGGAGAATAAAGATGACTTAAATGGTCCTTGGGCTGCAGAATGTTAAACCACTTAAAGCCTTTTTGGAACTTAAAACAAAATGAAGGAAGTTCCAGCAGTCATTAATTCCAGTGGTGAGCCAGGACTGACTGACTGGCAGCGATGAGTGGGGGGAGAGAAAGGGACCCAGGCTTTAACTAAGCCCAGGGAGGGAGTGTGATAGAGATTTAACAATGCTGCTGTGTGTGAGGGGAGATTATCAATCGTAGCAGAAAGGATCAGAATTGACAAAGCTAACGGAGGGAGTGATACATATTTGGTTTTATTGGCTCTTCTCCTCTCCCCCTTCTAGCCAATGTACCCCATGCTGCAGGGTGGAGCCAGAATGATAGGCCAAGGCGGGGGCCCTCATCCACAAGCCCTGGGACCTCCAGGCGGTGCTCAGTTCCCTGCACAAGGGGATGCTCCTCAGGGACCCCAGCAGGGAATCTACGGTACAGTGGAGTTTAATCTTCAGTCAGATATCTGTAAAATTATATTAAATGGCAAAATCCAATATTAATGTTTTTAATTCTCTTTTAAAAAATCTCCTGTAGCTCCACAGTCCTTCTCCCACCACTCAGGGGCAGTTCATCAGCCCCAGCCTTCCAGTACCCCGACAGGAAATCAGCCACCTCCCCAACATGCAGCTCCCAGCCCTGGACAGGTGAGCGGTGGTCCTGTGGGACGAGGTCCCGATGATAAACAGGGAAAACTGTTTTTGTAACTTTCAGCAACTTTTCACTGGGACAGACTTGCCCTAACATTTTAACCCTGTGCCTTTTCTTTTCAGAATGCCCAGTCAGGCCCACAGCCGCAGTCTTTGTACCACTCAGGACCCCTGTCAGCACCCACCCCACCCAACATGCCACCAGGCCACACGTCTCCACAAGGCTCTTACCCCATTCAGGGCTACAGCATCCATGGCCACCAGGGAATCCCACCAACATATCCCTTGGGTCAGCTAGCACAGGTACGGAAGCACAATGTTGCGTCTGTTCCCGTTTGACATTTAACAAAAATGAGTGCCAGTTATCAATCGAGCGCTTTTCTTCTTGACTAGGCCCATGTAGCTGGAGCCATGCCAGGTCCCCATCACTCAGGCGGCCACGGTCAGCCTCAGATAGTAATGTTGCAGGCACCACCTCAGCAGGGTCCAGGCTCAGTGCCCCAGCACCCCCAACATGGGCCCCAGCAAGGGGCACACCAACACTTTTACATAGGACATCCACAAGGTATAAAACATACTCTGGCATTACGGTGACTATACCAGATGTAGTGGGATGTTCTTATATTAAATCTTGACTTTCCACAGCCATGCAGGTGCAAACCCACCCTGCATCCTTCCATCCACCTGGAAACTAAATTGCAACTACTCCCTTCACTCTTACTTCCAAACTGCGCCCAGGATTGAGTCCCAGCATTCCCACTGCCTGCTGGTTGTGAGGCCAGATTTCCAATACTAAAAACAACTGTCAGGAATATGCAGAGAAGACACCAAGTCTCACAGCACCTTATGCTTTGGCTGTAATTTGTTATTGCTACAGACCTCAGTGTCAACCTCAGACCAGAAGGACCTTTGTAATCCTAATGATGAAGGTGGCAGATGGCAGCTGCACTGAGTGACCCCTGCTGACATCCTATTATTCTCTCTAACTTTGGCCCTTTGCACACACACACGGGGCCCCTTGCTGGGTGGAGCAGTCAGAGAGGAACAGGCAGGGAAGAAAAACAGACTTTATTTCCCCTGTTTTTAGCTGTGCTGGGGTTTGGAAATATCTTGACACAAATGGGAAACAGACTGTTGCTGGAATACATGATTATGGCATGAAATGAGTGATTTGAAAAGGAGGAAAAGTTTTTAGCAATTTTTAAAAAAAAGAAAAGAAAACTCAATCCTGTAGGTAAAACTACCCCCTTGCCCCACCTCCCTTCTGTAGGAAAACTAATAAAAAGGACAAGATAAAAAAAAAAAAATAATGTTCAAAAAAAATAAAGTTTTCAACTCAACTACACATTTTGTTTGCTTAATTTATTGTTTCTTGTGCTTTACTGTGTACAGCATTGACGTGTTCTTCCTCCTAATGATGCAGGAATTAATTCTTTCAGATAATAATAGCACAGTTAATTTAAGGATTGCCGACCATGTTGGGTAGAACTTTCAAATTTCCACTATCCCAGCTTTATTAGCTAGGATTTATTATCCCTAAGCAGTTAAGTCGAAAGGAAACTTAAAAGTTTTCACTAGGGGGACCTTTCTAAACACTAATTAGAGTGCTAATGTGAGTACGTGATGTGAAAGGGTTCTCTGGGTTGGTGGGACAGTTTTTCCTACATACTAGGAGCTACAACTACCTCTAAATAAGGATCTTTCTAGATTTCTCCCAGAATGGCCAGTCTGTTGATGTAACTGGCAGCTCTCTCAGTGCGACAGAGCGTACAGTTGTTCTGCACTCTTCTCCAATCGAGTCCGGTACTCCAGCTTGGAATAGTTGCCTTCAGGGACCCCTTGGAAGCCATAGAGGAGACCCCATAAGCAGCAAGCAATTACAGCTGTACTGTCACTGTCCCCTAAACAGAAGGTGGAGATGAAGCCAACATTAGGAAGACAAAGAGGTGGAACTGCTCAGCCTTAAACCTGTGTCCTTGATCATGTCAGATATCAGATGGCGCTTTTATATCTGCTACAGAATTTAATAAAGAACTGCATAAAGTAGAAAGTCTCCATTAAAATGTTTGCCACTACTGATGGCCATTAGAAGCATTTTTAGTGTAATCTCACAGGAGGCGACCTGTAGAAGAGCAGCACTGGCTCTTCAGGCCTCAGTTGCCTGTTTTGAACCTTTGATCCTTGCTTTGTTTTTGTCTTCTCACCCTCACTGGAAATGAGAATGCTAGCATTTATTATTTTGCTTAAATATTAATGAATGACTGACGGGTTCATATCCTTCATTAGTTTCTCTGGGTCACGTCATTTACACGTTTCTCGCTGAATACGGTGGAGGAGTTGATATAAATGTACACTGCTCAAAACAATTAGAGGAACACTTTAGTATAACAACCTATCAGTCAAACTTCTGGGATATTGATCTTGTCAGTTAAGTAGCAGAGGGGGTTGTTAATCAGTTTCTGCTGCTTTGTTGTTAATGAAATCAACACCAGGAGCATCAGAGGGGCAACAATGAGACGCCCCCAAAACAGGAAGGGCTTTCCAGGTTGCCTTTTTTTCCCTCCTCATCTCTTTTGGCTGATCTTTTACTGAGTGACTTTCTACTGCTGTAGTTATTCATTTGGCTTGGATCAACATCTGTGTTGATAGCATGGTGCGGTACCTGGTCGCTACAGAGGTTGCACAAGTAGTCCAACTCCTCCAGGATGGCACATCAATACGTGCCGTTGCAAGAAGGTTTGCTGTGTCTCCCAGCACAGTCTCAAGAGCATGGAGGAGATTCCAGGAGACCTTTAGTTACTCCAGGAGAGCTGGACAGGGCCCTAGAAGGTCCTCAGACCCTCAGCAGGATCAGTATCTGCTCCTTTGAGCAAGAAGGAACAGGATGAGCACTGCCAGAGCCCTACAGAGTGACCTCCAGCAGGCCACTGGTGTGAATGTTTCTGACCAAACCATCAGAAACAGGCTCCATGAGGGTGGCCTGAGGGCCCGACATCCTGTAGTGGGCCTGTGCTCACTGCCCGGCACCATAGAGCTCGACTGGCATTTGCCATAGACCACCAGAATTGGCAAATATGCAACTGGTGCCCTGTGCTCTTCACCGATGAGAGCAGGTTCAACCTGAGCACATGAGACAGACGTGAAAGGTTCTGGAGATGCCGTGGAGAACGTTATGCTGCCTGCAACATCATTCAGCATGACCGGTTTGGTGGTGGGTCAGTGATGCTGGTGCAGTGGGACCTGGGTTCCTCCTGGTCCACGACAATGCCCGACCTCATGTGGCTGGAGTATGCAGGCAGGTCCTGGAGGATGAAGGAATTGATACCATTGACTGGCCCCCACGTTCACCTGACCTAAACCCAACAGAACACCTCTGGGACATTATGTTTAGGTCCATCCGGCGCCACCAGGTTGATCCTCAGACTGTCCAGGAGCTCAGTGATGCCCTGGTCCAGATCTGGGAGGAGATCCCCCAGGACACCATTCGTCATCTCATTAGGAGCTCCGACGTTGTCAAGCATGCGTACAAGCAGGTGGGGGCCACACAAACTACTGAGAATCATTTTGAGTTGCTACAATGACATTTTGGCAAAATGGACCCGTCTACTGCATCATTCTTTCACTTTCATTTTTGGGGTGTCTTTGATTTCCCCCCTCTATAGGGTGATCATTTTCATTTCTATCAAATTATGTGGCATCATTTTGTTACTAATACATCACCTACTTTTTAATCAGGAAAAATATTCAAGATCACGCCCCCCCCGTTTAGATCTAATGTGTTTTCGAAGTGTTCCTCTAATTTTTTTGAGCAGTGTATATTCCTTAACACATGCTGTTCACTTTCCATCACTGATTTTAAAAAAGCCACTTGGAACTGGGACATGGATGCTCTCATTTTACGTGTGATATGATCTGAAAGGAAGTTAGTTGAGTCAGCAACTACAAGATGCTAAAAACATGTTATATGTTGTGAGACATAGATTAAACAACCTACAAACCCTTTAAACGCTCAAGAGGAACCACTTCATTATTTTACTTGGTCATTTCATTACCTCCATGAAAGGCTGCTCTGCTCATCAACTCCTCCCAGTCTGAGCCTGCCCCCAACAGGGCATCCAAAGCGATCATGGGGGCATCATGGCCACTGCGTCCAGCCCAACCTGACAGACTAAAGGTCTTGTAGACCTGATCTCTCTCAGCTGGACCATAATTCGCAGGCCAAATCACTGGCCCTCTCCCATTAGAAATCCCTCTTAGATTGAGGTACCTGTGGACATAAAGAACAAGAAGGCCACATCCTCTTACCAGAACACATGTGACACCTGATACCATTTTTTCAAGTCAACTGACATTATGGATTAACCCAGAGAATAAAATGTTATTTAATTTAAATGGACAGAGCCACTCTTACCACTGCCACTTATCACCAAAGTAGCCCCAGTCTCTCTCCGTCTCAGCCACAGCGAAGCCTCGACCTTGAACAAAGTTCTGAGCCACCGGGAGGGCCTCCTTGATCAGGCCCAAGCCCCATGTGGTCACTGGCCGCCTCTGGACAGCGTATGCAGTAAAAAGAGCTGATGCCACTGCACCCAGGAAACCAGTGGGGTGAGGATGGGTCATTCTGCCAGTCTCCACGGCAACCGCCACCAATGACAACAACTGGTCTGGTTTTGGATATCTTTAAAAATGATTTGTTTTGGGAAATCTTTTTTTTTTTTATACATCAAATCTTTGCAATTAAGTTGTGGACATTAGGTAATTGTACATTGAACCCTGAACAACAAAGACAAAGTGACACAAACACTCCACAGCCACTTTATAAGATATCTTTACTTGTTAGTAAAAGGTTGGAATCCTTGTAACTTAAAAAAACCCTGAACTCTTCATGGCATACTTTCACCAATGTGTTGGAAACAGTCCTCAGATATTTTGCTCCATACTGACATGGTAGCTTCACACAGTTGCTGCAGATTTGTTGGCTGCACATTTAAGAAGCAAATGTGTTCCACCGTATCCCAAAGGTGCTCTATAGCAGTGGTCCTCAACCCCTGGACCACAGACATTCGGGACCGGATCACGAAGAAAGAGTGAATCACATTATTTGCATGTATCATCTTATTTTGAACCATAGAGTCTCTCCGTTACGTCCATCTATGAGTCACGCTTGACCTAAGTCAAGACTCTTTTCTTGGTCACGTATTGTGTTACTGCTTTGTTCCAAAAACAAATGTCTTTGGAAAGTGTCCTTACAAAGGGAGGAGACAAAAAAAGAGCCTACGACATCCAATAAAGACAATAGCAAGGCTCCTGTCTAAAATATGGATTTATCATGACAGGTGATTCCTACGCATCTGCATAATATGCAGCCAACGGCTCTCCAAGGATCACCTGTCCTTGCTTTCAAAAGAGTTTGAGCACTATTTCCAACCACAGAAGGTCCGCGATCCGTGACACATTTGTCAACAAACCAGGTGAATCCAGCACGTCCGCAAGATGATCAACCGCTGCACAGCAGGCACAGATGATGTCACTTGGGTTATGTTATGTGGAAACTGCTAATAAAGTTCCATATGAGTATACAGTGGATTCATGTTTATTGTTGTATTTAGATAATACAACCGTTTTTATGCCAGTTGTATCATTTTGTCTTCCTGTATTCATCCGCCACACCTTAAAGGCCAAACTGTGTAAATACTGTCTGACATTCAGCTGTTCTGTGGCGCCAAAGACTTTGGTGACCACTGCTCTATTGGGTTAGGATGTGTGGTTGTGGACTACAGTGAACTCCTTGTCCTGTTCCAGAAACCAGATTGAGATCTGAGCCTTGTAACAGGGCGCATTATCTTGCTGTAGTAGCCATCAGCAGACGAGTAGACTGGTCATAAAGGTAAAGCAACAGTGCTCCGGTGGGCTACAGTGTATAGATGGTGCTCATTTGGTTCCAAGGGGCCCAAAGTGTGCCAAGAAAATTACTCCCCCCAACACACACACACACACACACACACACACACCCCATTACTCCACCAGCAGCCAGAAAGGTTCATACAAGGCAGAATGGATCCATGTTTTCATCTTGTTTACACCAAGACTTGCTTGACCAGACAATGTTTTTCCAGTCTTCTATTGCTCTAGTTGTGAGTCTGTGTAAATTGTAGCCTCACTTTCCTGTTCTTAGCTAACAGGTGAGGCCCATGGTGTTGGCTTCTGCTGCTGCTGTAGCCCGTTTTCTTCATGGTTGGAAGCATTGTGTGTTCAGAGATGTTATTCTGCACTCCTTGGGTGGTTATTAGAGTTACCTTTGCCTTTCCATCATCTGGACCCAGTTTGTCCATTCTCCTTTGACCTCTCTCATCAACAAGGACTACATGCCAACATGAATTCAGTTGCCGCCATGTGATTGGCTGACTAGCTTTGTATTACAACAAGCAATTGAACAGGTCTACCTAATAAAGTGGCCGGTGAGTGTATTTTTAACATTAATGCTGATCTCCTACCTAAGACCAATGCACATGGACCTCATTGCTGCTCCACAACCAGTCCCCTGATCATTATAGGGCACTCTGAATCCTCCTTCCTCTCCAGGCTTAAGCTGAGAGACACCTAAAAAAATTCAAAGCCATTTTTGCTACAACTGCTCTAAATAAATGGTGACAGGGACGTTAATTTTCTCACCCCAAATACTCGAAGGCCCCGGAGCTCTTCCGTCCATGTCTTTCATTCCCTCAACATATCGAGCAGCAACTTCATGCAGGAGCTCCTCCCCAGTCTTCCCTAGAAGGGAGAAGTTCTGTCTAAATGCCAAACATCATGTCACATATCTGTTAACAGCTCTTGCTGTTCAAATCTCAATAAAGGTCAAGTAGCAATTCTGCCATCATCATCCCTCATTCAGAGCAAAGGAGAAGATTTAAATCAAGGCTTAATTTGGTTTACCCTGGGTGTCTGTTGGGGGGCTCTGATGAGCAAATCAGTCCAATAATGTTCCTTGCTTGAAATGAAATGAGCAAAGAACCAAATGGGAGAGATTGAATGGGTCCTCTTTCATTTTGACCTCACCTGTTGCAAGGCCTTCAGCCGTTGCCAAATGCAGAACTGTGTCGTCACTTACAGGCCAGTGAGGAAGTTCGACACTGATGTTCCTCAAGCCACCAAGCTCCTTAACCTCCTAAGAGACAAGTCATAATTGTCATGATGTGAAGAGCTTTCCTCTAAAGCCCATATTCACAAATTGTGTGGAAAAAAATAAAGCTAACGCTTGCAAATTTTCGTGCAATTCGAACGGAAATGTTAACTGAAGCCGCAAAAATGTACTCGCATTCAATGAGCTTAGCCACTTCAGCTATTGCCTCATTAGTTGGTCCCAGGCTGGTCAGAGTGCAAAAAAACCATTGGAAATCTTGTACAAACAAGTAATTAAAGTTATGGATTTAAAAAAACCTAGGCGCTATCATCACTGCAATTCTTTTAAAAATGCAGACTTTTAAACTAGGACAGTTTAAAGATTTAAATTTGCAGATTTAAATTTGATTTATAAAATACAACATGATTTGGCTCCAGATCCTCTTGCAGAGTTCATCATCCAAAGAAACTCCTCTGAGTGGCTCACTCGAGGCTCCGTAAGAGGTGACTGTTACATTCCTCTGTGCAGGAGCACTTTCAGTAAGTCGGCTTGGTCAGTGAGGAGTGCTAGTGAGTAGAACTCAGCACCAGAGGAGGTTAAAGTGCTCACAACATTCAAGGCCTTCACCAAAAAATTGAATATGTGGCTTATCAACACTTATATCTGCCAACACTGATAGACAGGCCTGTTGCAATGTTTGGATATTGTATTGTTCTCTCTTAATAGTATAGTAAATGTTTGAATATGTGTTTTGTACTATATTGTTATTATTTGTTAGCTGTATTTATCTACTGATCCTTTACTAACCTGATGGATAGCAGGTCCAGACTCATTGTACTCCCACAGTTTGTTTCTGTATCCAAGAGCATCGCCAGCCCCACTGAGCACCATAGCCGCCTTATAATGCTCCAGAGTAGCAGGTCTGCACAGATAAGTCAGGACTCTCTGTAAACTCATACCAATTTAAAGCATCATCCTGAACCAAACTCAAACTGGGTAATCTAAGAGAAATCCTCAATGAAGTCTCTTCAAATGTCACTTTAAGGAAAAGTGATCATAATCTTACGACACTGGTTGCCATCTCCATACTTTACTGTCCTGAGATTCCTCTTCAGAAAGTTTCACAAACGTGTACACCCAACATCACATGGTAACTGGGATTATCCACAAGCCTTTAACAATGCAAATTACCACCACCGACAGCATTCAGTAAACCAGTACGGTGGCCCAAGAGATCATAATCTTCAGAATTCAGCAATAATATTCAGTAATGGCTGCTTGCTGTTCTGCACAATGTTTCAAAAATTAACAAGTTATTAAAACAAGCCTTTGAGCAGAGCTGAAATCAACCCTCCCAGCATTGAACGAAATCAGGCCGCAATGTTTCGCTCAAGCAAACGCATTCTGTGATGCGGCTCAGTCTCACCCGTCCATTGTCGCCGAGGTGGGACACTCACAGACGCAGATTCCGGGACAGCGAAGACAAACGTGCACAAACCAACTGATCCGCGAAATATTAGGTTGATTTTTTTAGGCAGTATCAGCTCAGAAAGAGCAAACAACGCGCAACTTTTCCTCTGAGGTGGGCTACAGGAACCGCAACACCCAAAGCAGAGGCGCTAAATAAAGACGGAGAGTCAAATTAATTTTAGAAGTCACGACGGAGACGCCTCCAAATGTCACCAGCGAAAGAAGGCTTGTGCTTGGCGGGCAAAACTTCGCCATTGACAACCGGAGGGTGACCAGACTTGAGTTTCTGAAGGGGATCGGGACAACCTACACGACACAGAGAAGGTAACTCCCGTCCAATGTGAACACCTTTGGGTGTCTAGCAGGATTAAATCCCAGAGGATTTGGAAATGTCACATGGACACATTTTTAGGTCTCAAAAAGAGGACATGTCCGGGACAAGGAGGGCAAAACCTACTTTAACAGACTATGACTGTGATTAGCAGTTTTTAAAAGCATTAGTTATGCCAAATTTTATTTGCTTAATGTTGTTGGTGTATATATATATTTTTTTAAAAATCTCTTCCTCGCCCTCCTGGGCAGTGCCTCCTTCCTTCAGACTCGGGTCCTCTACCAGAGGCCTGGGAATCTGAGGGTTCTGTGCAGGATCTTAGCTGTTCCTAGGACTGCGCTCTTCTGGACAGAGATCTCTGATGTGGTTCCTGGTATCTGTTGGAGCCATCTACTCAGCTTGGGTGTTACTGCCCCTAGTGTCCCGATCACCACTGGGACCACTGTTGCCTTCATGCCCCACATTCTCTCTCTCTCCTCTCTCCTTCAGCCCATGGTACTTCTCCAGCTTCTTTTGTTCCTTCTTCCTGATGTTGCTATCACTTGGGATTGCTACATCTATCACCACCACTGGTTTCTGTTGTTTATCCACCACCACAATGTCAGGCTGGTTGGCCACCACCATCTTGTCAGTCTGGATCTGGAAGTCCCACAGGATCTTGGCCTGCTTGTTCTCCAGCACTTTCGGGGGTGTCTCCCACCTGGACCCTGGACCCTGACCTTCAGTCCATACTCAGTGCAGATGTTCTTGTAGACTATGCCAGCCACCTGATTTTGCTGCTCCATGTATGCCTTGCCTGCTAGCATCTTGTGCCCTGCTGTGATATGCTGCACTGTCTCCCCACAGAGGCGTCTCCCACAGCCTACATACATACATTACATACATACATACATACATACATACATACATACATACATACATACATACATACATAGTCACCAAACACAAGGCAGAGAATCACTTAATTCAGGTAAATAAAATAATTGAATTTTCAGTGGCAAAATAAAAAGGGCAGAAATTCAATTCAAGCACATATGACAAGACATAATTAATCTTATTTAACTATTATCAAATGCTGGCAGCCTGTGAACCTTTTTCAGTTGCCAGATTTTCATGTTGGTCTCCTGAGACTGAGAAAGTGTAAAAGATATAATCAGGCTTATATTCATGCCTTTAATTAAAAAAAGTAGAGGACAGTGAGAGACTCTTTGCTGCTTCTCAACTACGTAAATGGCATCCGTTAAATCACAGAAAAAAAAACAAACTTCTCACTCCAACAAAACCTCTTACAGTCCATATGTGTCTAGCAGTTGTATCCTCTGTGTGGCACTATAAAATTCTCCATTACCAGAATTAATGATTATGGACTATTATTATCTCAATCTTTTGAAAAATAAATGCTGGCCCATGTTAAATACATCACAGTACCTCTGGGCGAGATTCCTATAATTCAGACTCAGATTCAGATTCAGGTCCTTTATTGTCCCACACGGGGAAATTTACAGTGCAAACAACAGCAGGAGCATGCAGAGAAAATAAGATAAAATCGAATAGAATAGGATGTATATTTACAATGATCCAGGTAAATGGATACTTGGCCTCTGTATACCTGTACATAGTACAGAGGGTGAATACAATATACATCAGAATATATAATATTCAGATTGTGCTAGCGGGCATTATGTTTGTTGTGCAGTCTGACAGCAGCCGGCAGGAAAGATGTGCGATACCTCCTCCTCCACACAGCGAGGGTGGATCAGCCGCTCACTGAAGGAGCTGCCCAGTGCTGCCAGGGTGTCCTGTAGGGGGTGGCACGTGTTGTTCAACATGGATGACAGCTTAGCCATCATCCTCCCGTTTCCCACCACCTCCACCGAGTCCAGGGGACATCCTAGGACAGAGCTGGCCATCGTTACCAGTCTGTCCATCCTCTTCCTGTCCCTGTCCGTGATGCTCCTGGACCAGCAGACAATCCCACAGAAGATGGCTGATCCCTGCACCCCAAAAGACCTCAGCCTCCTGAGCAGGAACAGTCTGCTACTGCCCTTCTTGACAATTTACCCATGGATGGCCATTGCCTATCGATCACCAGCATCTTAACAGACAGGGTACTTTAAAAAAAAAAAAAAATCATCTATAAGCATAGGTGCTTCTCAGGGATGTTTTCTTCCTTGTTTTTTCATGCACCAATAACCACAAATCACAAAGTATCCAGATGCCCTTTGCCACCAATTCTGTTTGTAACCTCCATGGAAAGGACTTTGAACTGCAGCCTAGATATTGAGGGGCTCCATATTAGTGGCCTCAGAAAAGGGTGGACAGCACTCTCTGGGGTGGGTATAAGATCCTGTCTCAAGAGGAGAAGTTTAAGTATGTTGGGGTCTTGTTCACATGTGAGGGAACAATGGAGCAAGAGATCCATGAATGGATCAGTGCAGGGTCACCAGCATTGCGGACTTTGCTTCGGACATGGTAGAAGGACCTGAGCCAAAAAAATAAAGCTCTTGATTGTTCAGTTGTTCTAGGGTCCAACCCTCACCTGTGGTCATGAATTGTGGGGGCCAAAAGAACAGCCAGAGCCAAAATGTTTACTCTGTAGGATGTCTGAGCTCTCCCTTAAAAATAAGAAAGGTAGTCATCAGATGCACAGTCCACCTCATGTGTCTCTTCTTGATGTGGAGGGTTAGGGTCCTCCTCAATGCCTCGCTGGAATACATTAATACAAAAGGAATGGAGTGAAAAGGAGGAATTTTTTTTTAGCAATTAAAAAAAAAAAGAATACTCCATCCTGTAGGTTAAAATAACACCCCCATGCCCTGGCTGCCCCCTGTAGAAAGGTGAATAAAAATGGCAAAGCAAAAAAAGATTTCTAAAGAAATGATTTTCAACTCAATTACAAAGTTTTGTTTGCATAATTTATTTTTCTTGTGCTTGCTCTGTCTACAGCATGAATTATTCTTGCTAAAGACATGGGAATGTATTTTTTACAGCACAGTTAATTTAAGGATTGCCAAATATGTTAAGAAAACTTTCAAATTGCAATTATCCCAGGAAAGTGTGCTCTCTTTGCTTTATTAGCTAGGAGGATTTATTATCCCTAAGTGGTTTAGTCGAAAGGAAACTAAAAAAATTAGTTTTCAACTCAGCTACAACATTTTGTTTGCTTAATTTATTGTTTCTTGTGCTTTACTGTGTACAGCATTGACGTGTTCTTCCTCCTAATGATGCGGGAATTAATTCTTTCAGATAATAATAGCACAGTTAATTTAAGGATTGCCGACCATGTTGGGTAGAACTTTCAAATTTCCACTATCCCAGCTTTATTAGCTAGGATTTATTATCCCTAAGCGGTTTAGTCAAAAGGAAACTTAGTTTTCACTAGGGGGACCTTTCTAAACACTAATTAGAGTGCTAATGTGAGTACGCGATGTGAAAGGGTTCTCTGGGTTGGTGGGACAGTTTTTCCTACATACTAGGAGCTACAACTACCTCTAAATAAGGATCTTTCTAGATTTCTCCCAGAATGGCCAGTCTGTTGATGTAACTGGCAGCTCTCTCAGTGCGACAGAGCGTACAGTTGTTCTGCACTCTTCTCCAATCGATTCCGGTACTCCAGCTTGGAATAGTTGCCTTTAGGGACCCCTTGGAAGCCATAGAGGAGACCCCATAAGCAGCAAGCAATTACAGCTGTACTGTCACTGTCCCCTAAACAGAAGGTGGAGATGAAGCCAACATTAGGAAGACAAAGAGGTGTAACTGCTCAGCCTTAAACCTGTGTCCTTGATCATGTCAGATATCAGGTGGCGCTTTTATATCTGCTACAGAATTTAATAAAGAACTGCATGAAGTAGAAAGTCTCCATTAAAATGTTTGCCACTACTGACTGGCTCTTCAGACCTCAGTGCCTGTTTTGAACCTTTGATCCTTGCTTTGTTTTTGTCTTCTCACCCTCACTGGAAATGAGAATGCTAGCATTTATTATTTTGCTTAAATATTAATGAATGACTGACGGGTTCATATCCTTCATTAGTTTCTCTGGGTCACGTTGTCATTTACGCATTTCTTACTGAATACGGTGGAGGAGTTGATATGATAAATGTATATTCAGTTCACTTTCCATCACTGATTTTAAAAAAAGCCACTTGGAACTGGGACATGGATGCTCTCATTTTATGTGTGATATGATCTAAAAGGAAGTTAGTTGAGTCAGCAACTACAAGATGCTAAAAACATGTTATATGTTGTGAGACATGGATTAAACAACCTACAAACCCTTTAAACGCTCAAGAGGAACCACTTCATTATTTTACTTGGTCATTTCATTACCTCCATGAAAGGCTGCTCTGCTCATCAACTCCTCCCAGTCTGAGCCTGCCCCCAACAGGGCATCCAAAGCGATCATGGGGGCATCATGGCCACAGCACCCAGCCCAACCTGACAGACTAAAGGTCTTGTAGACCTTATCTCTCTCAGCTGGACCATAATTCGCAGGCCAAATCACTGGCCCTCTCCCATTAGAAATCCCTCTTAGATTGAGGTACCTGTGGACATAAAGAACGAGAAGGCCACATCCTCTTACCAGAACACATGTGACACCTGATACCATTTTTTCAAGTCAACTGACATTATGGATTAACCCAGAGAATAAAATGTTATTTAATTTAAATGGACAGAGCCACTCTTACCACTGCCACTTATCACCAAAGTAGCCCCAGTCTCTCTCCGTCTCAGCCACAGCGAAGCCTTGACCTTGAACAAAGTTCTGAGCCACCGGGAGGGCCTCCTTGATCAGGCCCAAGCCCCATGTGGTCACTGGCCGCCTCTGGACAGCGTATGCAGTAAAAAGAGCTGATGCCACTGCACCCAGGAAACCAGTGGGGTGAGGATGGGTCATTCTGCCAGTCTCCACGGCAACTGCCACCAATGACAACAACTGGTCGGGTTTTGGATATCTTTGGAATTTGATGGGAAATTTTTAAGCATCAAATCTTTTAAATTAGTTTTTGGACATTAATAACCAAACTGAACCCTGAAAAGCAAAACAAATTGTTTATATTTTTGAGTTTTATGCTGATCTCCTACCTAAGACCAATGCACATGGACCTCATTGCTGCTCCACAACCACCTCCACGAACATTGTAAGGCACTCTGTATCCTCCTTCCTCTCCAGGCTTAAGCTGAGAGACACCTAAAAAAAAATATTCAAAGCCATATTATCTACAACTGCTCTAAATAAATGGTGACAGGAACGTTAATTTTCTCACCCCAAATAGTTGAGTTCCCCGGAGCTCTTCCGTCCATGTCTTTCATTCCCTCAACATATCGGGCAGCAACTTCATGCAGGCTCCTCCCCAGTCTTCCCTAGAAGGGAGAAGTTCTGTCTAAATGCCAAACATCATGTCACATATCTGTTAACAGCTCTTGCTGTTCAAATCTCAATAAAGGTCAAGTAGCAATTCTGCCATCATCCAAAGCATTCTTTGCTCATTCAGAGCAAAGGAGAAGATTAAATCAAGGCTTAATTTGGTTTACCCTGGGTGTCTGTTGGGGTGCTCTGATGAGCAAATCAGTCCAATAATGTTCCTTGCTTGAAATGAAATGAGCAAAGAACCAAACGGGAGAGATTGAATGGGTCCTCTTTCATTTTGACCTCACCTGTTGCAAGGCCTTCAGCCGTTGCCAAATGCAGCACTGTGTCGTCACTTACAGGCCAGTCAGGAAGTTCAACCCTGATGTTCTTCAAGCCACCAAGCTCCTTAACCTCCTAAGAGACAAGTCATAATTGTCATGATGTTTAGAGCTTCACACTGTGAGTTGAAACAGCTATAATTACAGGATGAACATGTCAAATATTAGGACCAACTGAGCATTTATTTTCTATAGCTATATATTTATCTACTGATCCTTTACTAACCTGATGGATAGCAGGTCCAGACATATTGAACTCCCACAGTTTGTTTCTGTATCCAAGAGCATCGCCAGCCCCACTGAGCACCATAGCCGCCTTATAATGCTCCAGAGTAGCAGGTCTGCACAGATAAGTCAGGACTCTGTCTGTAAACTCATACCAATTTAAAGCATCATCCTGAGCCAAACTCACAACACTGGTTGCCATCTCCATACTTCATTGGCCTGAGATTCCTCTTCAGAAAGTTTCACAAACATTTACACCCAACATCACATGGTAACTGGGATTATCCACAAGCCTTTAACAATGCAAATTACCACCACCGACAGCATTCAGTAAACCAGTACGGTGGCCCAAGAGATCATAATCTTCAGTATTCAGCAATAATATTAAGTAATGGCTGCTTGCTGTTCTGCACAATGTTTAAAAAAATTAGCAATTTATTAAATCAAACCCTCCCAGCATTGAACGAATAGGGCCGCAATGTTTCGCGCTCAAGCAAACGCATTCTGTGATGCGGCTCAGTCTCACCCGTCCATTGTCGCCGAGGTGGGACACTCACAGACGCAGATTCCGGGACAGCGAAGACAAACGTGCACAAACCAACTGATCCGCGAAATATTAGGTTGTTTTTTTAAAACGCAATATCAGCCAGTATGAGTTAAGAAAGAGCAAACAACACGCAGCCTTCCCTCTGAGTGGGGCTACAGAAATCAAAGCAGTGGCGCTATAAAGACGGAAGTTTGCTTTTAAAAGTTTACGATCGGGAAGCCTCCAAAAAGGTCCACGTTCACACCAAGGCAGTTGTTGTCGCCTTTTTAAACTCAATGAGAAGTGACGCACTTCAGTTTTTTGTCGCCAGCAAATGAAAGCTTAACCATTTACTGTCAAAAGCAAAACCGAAACCAAAAATGGTTGTATTGCCGGAGACTGTGATTATGCAGTTTTCAGTTAGTCCAGAGACTGACTTACTCCGGTTCTTGTTTTTTTAACGTGACACCAGCGAAAATAGTTTCAAACTGGTTCCAAACAACGAGCAACAACTTTGAGCTGGGCTAAACAGAGGCCAGAGCTAAGATCTAATGACGTGGTGAGTCATGTGAGTGTAACAGGGCCTTTGTGTTATAAAGCGTTATAAAGCGTTAATTACACAAAATATGGTCTGTTGCATGCTCAGCTGTCAGAAATACAGAATTCCCCAGAATTCTTTAGTGATGGGTTTGGGAACCCCGTCCTTCATTTCTTCTTCTGTGGTGCCCCTATAAAAGTGATGGCGATCCCTCCGCCTCTCCCCTTTTGCACATCACTCGTGGGAGAGGTGGATGTCTCATTTTCCATCATGTCAGTTCAGATTAGTTACGTTTGGTTCTGTGTTCATCCATTTATGTATTCTAATTGATTGTTTAATGTGTTTGTTTATTCATGTTAGAAATACAATAGAAACGTACCAGAACTTAAACATGATGTTTAGACAGCGTTGACCGCTAGCTTACTTGCCATGACGAGTCTCGCTAATGTACGTCTTCCCGCCTTGTCTGTGTTTAGGAACTGAAGCGGGCTGCTAACTGTTTATTCGTGTTATTATTTGTTGCTGCCAGGTATGTGACTAGTTCTATGGCCCCTTTTGCACTATACTCTCGTGGGAGAGGAACTGAAGCGGGCTGCTAACTGTTTATTCGTGTTATTATTTGTTCCTGCCAGAATAAAAGGAAGTCCTGGACACGAGAGTCTCTTTTCTAACACAACGCAGAGTTCCACCAGTTACATGAGCAGGGTTACAGACCAAAAACCCTAACGGCAAAAATTATGAACCTTCATTTTTAAAACTAGAACCATTATATTCCAGCACATATTCAGCCACGAGATCACGTTTTACCCTGACGTCACTTACAGGCCAGTCAGGAAGTTCAACCCTGATGTTCTTCAAGCCACCCAGCTCCTTAACCTCCTAAGAGACAAGTCACAGTTGTCAGGATGTGAAGAGCTTTCCTCTAAAGCCCATATTCTCAAATTGTGTGGAAAAAAATAAAGCTAACGCTTGCAAATTTTCGTGCAATTCGAACGGAAATGTTAACTGAAGCCGCAAAAATGTACTCGCATTCAATGAGCTTAGCCACTTCAGCTATTGCCTCATTAGTTGGTCCCAGGCTGGTCAGAGTGCAAAAAAACCATTGGAAATCTTGTAGAAACAAGTAATTAAAGTTATGGATTTAAAAAAACCTAGGCGCTATCATCACTGCAATTCTTTTAAAAATGCAGTCTTTTAAACTAGGACAGTTTAAAGATTTAAATTTGCAGATTTAAATTTGATTTATAAAATACAACATGATTTGGCTCCAGATCCTCTTGCAGAGTTCATCATCCAAAGAAACTCCTCTGAGTGGCTCACTCGAGGCTCCGTAAGAGGTGACTGTTACATTCCTCTGTGCAGGAGCACTTTCAGTAAGTCGGCTTGGTCAGTGAGGAGTGCTAGTGAGTAGAACTCAGCACCAGAGGAGGTTAAAGTGCTCACAACATTCAAGGCCTTCACCACAAAATTGAATATGTGGCTTATCAACACTTATATCTGCCAACACTGATAGACAGGCCTGTTGCAATGTTTGGATATTGTATTGTTCTCTCTTAATAGTATAGTAAATGTTTGAATATGTGTTTTGTACTATATTGTTATTATTTGTTAGCTGTATTTATCTACTGATCCTTTACTAACCTGATGGATAGCAGGTCCAGACTCATTGTACTCCCACAGTTTGTTTCTGTATCCAAGAGCATCGCCAGCCCCACTGAGCACCATAGCTGCCTTATAATGCTCCAGAGTAGCAGGTCTGCACAGATAAGTCAGGACTCTCTGTAAACTCATACCAATTTAAAGCATCATCCTGAGCCAAACTCAAACTGGGTAATCTAAGAGAAATCCTCAATGAAGTCTCTTCAAATGTCACTTTAAGGAAAAGTGATCATAATCTTACGACACTGGTTGCCATCTCCATACTTTACTGTCCTGAGATTCCTCTTCAGAAAGTTTCACAAACGTGTACACCCAACATCACATGGTAACTGGGATTATCCACAAGCCTTTAACAATGCAAATTACCACCACCGACAGCATTCAGTAAACCAGTACGGTGGCCCAAGAGATCATAATCTTCAGAATTCAGCAATAATATTCAGTAATGGCTGCTTGCTGTTCTGCACAATGTTTCAAAAATTAAAACAAGCCTTTGAGCAGAGCTGAAATCAACCCTCCCAGCATTGAACGAAATCAGGCCGCAATGTTTTGCTCAAGCAAACGCATTCTGTGATGCGGCTCAGTCTCACCCGTCCATTGTCGCCGAGGTGGGACACTCACAGACGCAGATTCCGGGACAGCGAAGACAAACGTGCACAAACCAACTGATCCGCGAAATATTAGGTTGATTTTTTTAGGCAGTATCAGCTCAGAAAGAGCAAACAACACGCAGCTTTTCCTCTGAGGTGGGCTACAGGAACCGCAACACCCAAAGCAGAGGCGCTAAATAAAGACGGAGAGTCAAATTAATTTTAGAAGTCACGACGGAGACGCCTCCAAATGTCACCAGCGAAAGAAGGCTTGTGCTTGGCGAGCAAAACTTCGCCATTGACAACCGGAGGGTGACCAGATTTGAGTTTCTGAAGGGGATCGGGACAACCTACACGACACAGAGAAGGTAACTCCCGTCCAATGTGAACACCTTTGGGTGTCTAGCAGGATTAAATCCCAGAGGATTTGGAAATGTCACATGGACACATTTTTAGGTCTCAAAAAGAGGACATGTCCGGGACAAGGAGGGCAAAACCTACTTTAACAGACTATGACTGTGATTAGCAGTTTTTAAAAGCATTAGTTATGCCAAATTTTATTTGCTTAATGTTGTTGGTGTATATATATATATTTTTTAAAATCTCTTCCTCGCCCTCCTGGGCAGTGCCTCCTTCCTTCAGACTCGGGTCCTCTACCAGAGGCCTGGGAATCTGAGGGTTCTGTGCAGGATCTTAGCTGTTCCTAGGACTGCGCTCTTCTGGACAGAGATCTCTGATGTGGTTCCTGGTATCTGTTGGAGCCATCTACTCAGCTTGGGTGTTACTGCCCCTAGTGTCCCGATCACCACTGGGACCACTGTTGCCTTCATGCCCCACATTCTCTCCATCTCCTCCTTCAGCCCATGGTACTTCTCCAGCTTCTTTTGTTCCTTCTTCCTGATGTTGCTATCACTTGGGATTGCTACATCTATCACCACCACTGGTTTCTGTTGTTTATCCACCACCACAATGTCAGGCTGGTTGGCCACCACCATCTTGTCAGTCTGGATCTGGAAGTCCCACAGGATCTTGGCCTGCTTGTTCTCCAGCACTTTCGGGGGTGTCTCCCACCTGGACCCTGGACCCTGACCTTCAGTCCATACTCAGTGCAGATGTTCTTGTAGACTATGCCAGCCACCTGATTTTGCTGCTCCATGTATGCCTTGCCTGCTAGCATCTTGTGCCCTGCTGTGATATGCTGCACTGTCTCCCCACAGAGGCGTCTCCCCACAGCCTACATACATACATACATACATACATACATACATACATACATACATAGTCACCAAACACAAGGGCAGAGAATCACTTAATTCAGGTAAATAAAATAATTGAATTTTCAGTGGCAAAATAAAAAGGGCAGAAATTCAAGCACATATGACAAGACGTAATTAATCTTATTTAACTATTATCAAATGCTGGCAGCCTGTGAACCTTTTTCAGTTGCCAGATTTTCATGTTGGTCTCCTGAGAAAGTGTAAAAGATATAATCAGGCTTATATTCATGCCTTTAATTAAAAAAAGTAGAGGACAGTGAGAGACTCTTTGCTGCTTCTCAACTACGTAAATGGCATCCGTTAAATCACAGGAAAAAAAACAAACTTCTCACTCCAACAAAACCTCTTACAGTCCATATGTGTCTAGCAGTTGTATCCTCTGTGTGGCACTATAAAATTCTCCATTACCAGAATTAATGATTATGGACTATTATTATCTCAATCTTTTGAAAAATAAATGCTGGCCCATGTTAAATACATCACAGTACCTCTGCGGGATTCCCTATAATTCAGACTCAGATTCAGATTCAGGTCCTTTATTGTCCCACACGGGGAAATTTACAGTGCAACAACAGCAGGAGCACGCAGAGAAAAATAAGATAAAATCGAATAGAATAGGATGTATATTTACAATAATCCAGGTAAATGGATACTTGGCCTCTGTATACCTGTACATAGTACAGAGGGTGAATACAATATACATATCAGAATATATAATATTCAGATTGTGCTAGCGGGCGTTATGTTTGTTGTGCAGTCTGACAGCAGCCGGCAGGAAAGATCTGCGATACCTCTCCTCCACACAGCGAGGGTGGATCAGCCGCTCACTGAAGGAGCTGCCCAGTGCTGCCAGGGTGTCCTGTAGGGGGTGGGACGTGTTGTTCAACATGGATGACAGCTTAGCCATCATCCTCCCATTTCCCACCACCTCCACCGAGTCCAGGGGACATCCCAGGACAGAGCTGGCCATCGTTACCAGTCTGTCCATCCTCTTCCTGTCCCTGTCCGTGATGCTCCTGGACCAGCAGACAATCCCACAGAAGATGGCTGATCCCTGCACCCCAAAAGACCTCAGCCTCCTGAGCAGGAACAGTCTGCTACTGCCCTTCTTGACAATTTACCCATGGATGGCCATTGCCTATCGATCACCAGCATCTTAACAGACAGGGTACTTTTGAAAAAAAAAAAAAATCATCTATAAGCATAGGTGCTTCTCAGGGATGTTTTCTTCCTTGTTTTTTCATGCACCAATGACCACAAATCACAAAGTATCCAGATGCCCTTTGCCACCAATTCTGTTTGTAACCTCCATGGAAAGGACTTTGAACTGCAGCCTAGATATTGAGGGGCTCCATATTAGTGGCCTCAGAAAAGGGTGGACAGCACTCTCTGGGGTGGGTATAAGATCCTGTCTCAAGAGGAGAAGTTTAAGTATGTTGGGGTCTTGTTCACATGTGAGGGAACAATGGAGCAAGAGATCCATGAATGGATCAGTGCAGGGTCACCAGCATTGCGGACTTTGCTTTGGACATGGTAGAAGGACCTGAGCCAAAAAAATAAAGCTCTTGATTGTTCAGTTGTTCTAGGGTCCAACCCTCACCTGTGGTCATGAATTGTGGGCAGTGGCCAAAAGAACAGCCAGGGCCAAAATGTTTACTCTGTAGGATGTCTGAGCTCTCCCTTAAAAATAAGAAAGGTAGTCATCAGATGCACAGTCCACCTCATGTGTCTCTTCTTGATGTGGAGGGTTAGGGTCCTCCTCAATGCCTCGCTGGAATACATTAATACAAAAGGAATGGAGTGAAAAGGAGGAATTTTTTTTTAGCAATTAAAAAAAAAAAGAATACTCCATCCTGTAGGTTAAAAATAACACCCCCATGCCCTGGCTGCCCCCTGTAGAAAGGTGAATAAAAATGGCAAAGCAAAAAAAAGATTTCTAAAAGAAATGATTTTCAACTCAATTACAAAGTTTTGTTTGCATAATTTATTTTTTCTTGTGCTTGCTCTGTCTACAGCATGAATTATTTTTGCTAAAGACATGGGAATTTATTTTTCACAGCACAGTTAATTTAAGGATTGCCAAATATGTTAAGAAAAACTTTCAAATTGCAATTATCCCAGGAAAGTGTGCTCTCTTTGCTTTATTAGCTAGGATTTATTATCCCTAAGCGGTTTAATCGAAAGGAAACTAAAAAAAAATAAAGTTTTCAACTCAGCTACAACATTTTGTTTGCTTAATTTATTGTACTTGTGCTTTACTGTGTACAGCATTGAAGTGTTCTTCCTCCTAATGATGCGGGAATTAATTCTTTCAGATTAATAGCACAGTTAATTTAAGGATTGCCGACCATGTTGGGTAGAACTTTCAAATTTCCACTATCCCAGCTTTATTAGCTAGGATTTATTATCCCTAAGCGGTTTAGTCAAAAGGAAACTTAAAAGTTTTCACTAGGGGGACCTTTCTAAACACTAATTAGAGTGCTAATGTGAGTACGTGATGTGAAAGGGTTCTCTGGGTTGGTGGGACAGTTTTTCCTACATACTAGGAGCTACAACTACCTCTAAATAAGGATCTTTCTAGATTTCTCCCAGAATGGCCAGTCTGTTGATGTAACTGGCAGCTCTCTCAGTGCGACAGAGCGTACAGTTGTTCTGCACTCTTCTCCAATCGATTCCGGTACTCCAGCTTGGAATAGTTGCCTTCAGGGACCCCTTGGAAGCCATAGAGGAGACCCCATAAGCAGCAAGCAATTACAGCTGTACTGTCACTGTCCCCTAAACAGAAGGTGGAGATGAAGCCAACATTAGGAAGACAAAGAGGTGGAACTGCTCAGCCTTAAACCTGTGTCCTTGATCATGTCAGATATCAGATGGCGCTTTTATATCTGCTACAGAATTTAATAAAGAACTGCATAAAGTAGAAAGTCTCCATTAAAATGTTTGCCACTACTGATGGCCATTAGAAGCATTTTTAGTGTAATCTCACAGGAGGCGACCTGTAGAAGAGCAGCACTGGCTCTTCAGGCCTCAGTTGCCTGTTTTGAACCTTTGATCCTTTCTTTGTTTTTGTCTTCTCACACTCACTGGAAATGAGAATGCTAGCATTTATTATTTTGCTTAAATATTAATGAATGACTGACGGGTTCATATCCTTCATTAGTTTCTCTTGGTCACGTTGTCATTTACGCATTTCTTACTGAATACGGTGGAGGAGTTGATATGATAAATGTATATTCAGTTCACTTTCCATCACTGATTTTAAAAAAAGCCACTTGGAACTGGGACATGGATGCTCTCATTTTACGTGTGATATGATCTGAAAGGAAGTTAGTTGAGTCAGCAACTACAAGATGCTAAAAACATGTTATATGTTGTGAGACATGGATTAAACAACCTACAAACCCTTTAAACGCTCAAGAGGAACCACTTCATTATTTTACTTGGTCATTTCATTACCTCCATGAAAGGCTGCTCTGCTCATCAACTCCTCCCAGTCTGAGCCTGCCCCCAACAGGGCATCCAAAGCGATCATGGGGGCATCATGGCCACAGCACCCAGCCCAACCTGACAGACTAAAGGTCTCGTAGACCTGATCTCTCTCAGCTGGACCATAATTTGCAGGCCAAATCACTGGCCCTCTCCCATTAGAAATCCCTCTTAGATTGAGGTACCTGTGGACATAAAGAACAAGAAGGCCACATCCTCTTACCAGAACACATGTGACACCTGATACCATTTTTTCAAGTCAACTGACATTATGGATTAACCCAGAGAATAAAATGTTATTTAATTTAAATGGACAGAGCCACTCTTACCACTGCCACTTATTACCAAAGTAGCCCCAGTCTCTCTCCGTCTCAGCCACAGCGAAGCCTTGACCTTGAACAAAGTTCTGAGCCACCGGGAGGGCCTCCTTGATCAGGCCCAAGCCCCATGTGGTCACTGGCCGCCTCTGGACAGCGTATGCAGTAAAAAGAGCTGATGCCACTGCACCCAGGAAACCAGTGGGGTGAGGATGGGTCATTCTGCCAGTCTCCACGGCAACCGCCACCAATGACAACAACTGGTTGGGTTTTGGATATCTTTGGAATTTGATGGGAAATTACATTTTTAAGCATCAAATCTTTTAAATTAGTTTTTGGACATTAATAACCAAACTGAACCCTGAAAAGCAAAACAAATGTTTATATTTTTGAGTTTTATGCTGATCTCCTACCTAAGACCAATGCACATGGACCTCATTGCTGCTCCACAACCACCTCCACGAACATTGTAAGGCACTCTGTATCCTCCTTCCTCTCCTGGCTTAAGCTGAGAGACACCTAAAAAAAAATATTCAAAGCCATATTATCTACAACTGCTCTAAATAAATGGTGACAGGAACGTTAATTTTCTCACCCCAAATAGTTGAGTTCCCCGGAGCTCTTCCGTCCATGTCTTTCATTCCCTCAATATATCGAGCAGCAACTTCATGCAGGAGCTCCTCCCCAGTCTTCCCTAGAAGGGAGAAGTTCTGTCTAAATGCCAAACATCATGTCACATATCTGTTAACAGCTCTTGCTGTTCAAATCTCAATAAAGGTCAAGTAGCAATTCTGCCATCATCCCCCCTCATTCAGAGCAAAGGAGAAGATTTAAATCAAGGCTTAATTTGGTTTACCCTGGGTGTCTGTTGGGGGGGGGCGCTCTGATGAGCAAATCAGTCCAATAATGTTCCTTGCTTGAAATGAAATGAGCAAAGAACCAAACGGGAGAGATTGAATGGGTCCTCTTTCATTTTGACCTCACCTGTTGCAAGGCCTTCAGCCGTTGCCAAATGCAGCACTGTGTCGTCACTTACAGGCCAGTCAGGAAGTTCAACCCTGATGTTCTTCAAGCCACCAAGCTCCTTAACCTCCTAAGAGACAAGTCATAATTGTCATGATGTTTAGAGCTTCACACTGTGAGTTGAAACAGCTATAATTACAGGATGAACATGTCAAATATTAGGACCAACTGAGCATTTATTTTCTATAGCTATATATTTATCTACTGATCCTTTACTAACCTGATGGATAGCAGGTCCAGACACATTGAACTCCCACAGTTCGTTTCTGTATCCAAGAGCATCGCCAGCCCCACTGAGCACCATAGCCGCCTTATAATGCTTCAGAGTAGCAGGTCTGCACAGATAAGTCAGGACTCTCTCTGTAAACTCATACCAATTTAAAGCATCATCCTGAGCCAAACTCACAACACTGGTTGCCATCTCCATACTTCATTGTCCTGAGATTCCTCTTCAGAAAGTTTCACAAACATTTACACCCAACATCTCATGGTGACTGGGATTATCCACAAGCCTTTAACAATGCAAATTACCACCACCGACAGCATTCAGTAAACCAGTACGGTGGCCCAAGAGATCATAATCTTCAGTATTCAGCAATAATATTAAGTAATGGCTGCTTGCTGTTCTGCACAATGTTTAAAAAATTAGCAATTTATTAAATCAACCCTCCCAGCATTGAATGAAATCAGGCCGCAATGTTTCGCTCAAACAAACGCATTCTGTGATGCGGCTCAGTCTCACCCGTCCATTGTCGCCGAGGTGGGACACTCACAGACGCAGATTCCGGGACAGCGAAGACAAACGTGCACAAACCAACTGATCCGCGAAATATTAGGTTGTTTTTTTTAAAACGCAATATCAGCCAGTATGAGTTAAGAAAGAGCAAACAACACGCAGCCTTCCCTCTGAGTGGGGCTACAGAAATCAAAGCAGTGGCGCTATAAAGACGGAAGTTTGCTTTTAAATGTTTACAATCGGGAAGCCTCCAAAAAGGTCAACGTTCACACCAAGGCAGTTGTTGTCGCCTTGGTGAGCTAAGATCTAATGACGTGGTGAGTCATGTGAGTGTAACAGGGCCTTTGTGTTATAAAGCGTTATAAAGCGTTAATTACACAAAATATGGTCTGTTGCATGCTCAGCTGTCAGAAATACAGAATTCCCCAGAATTCTTTAGTGATGGGTTTGGGAACCCCATCCTTCATTTCTTCTTCTGTGGTGCCCCTATAAAAGTGATGGCAATCCCTCCGCCTCTCCCCTTTTGCACATCACTCTTGTGGGAGAGGTGGATGTCTCATTTTCCATCATGTCAGTTCAGATTAGTTACGTTTGGTTCTGTGTTCATCCATTTATGTATTCTAATTGATTGTTTAATGTGTTTGTTTATTCATGTTAGAAATACAATAGAAACGTACCAGAACTTAAACATGATGTTTAGACAGCGTTGACCGCTAGCTTACTTGCCATGACGAGTCTCGCTAATGTACGTCTTCCCGCCTTGTCTGTGTTTAGGAACTGAAGCGGGCTGCTAACTGTTTATTCGTGTTATTATTTGTTGCTGCCAGGTATGTGACTAGTTCTATGGCCCCTTTTGCACTATACTCTCGTGGGAGAGGAACTGAAGCGGGCTGCTAACTGTTTATTCGTGTTATTATTTGTTCCTGCCAGAATAAAAGGAAGTCCTGGACACAAGAGTCTCTTTTCTAACACAACGCAGAGTTCCACCAGTTACATGAGCAGGGTTACAGACCAAAAACCCTAACGGCAAAAATTATGAACCTTCATTTTTAAAACTAGAACCATTATATTCCAGCACATATTCAGCCACGAGATCACGTTTTACCCTGACGTAATGATGTGGGTCTGACGGCTCCGTTTGGCTGTTGCCCGATGGAAAATCAAACTGGGTCTTGGAGGGACTAGGCTGGAACCAGTTAAGCACTGGCTCTAGTAGCCTATGTGTGTGCATGGGTGTGTGTGTTGGTGCACTGATGACTCCATTGTCCCTTTGCTTTTTGTTTACCTGTTGAGGTGGGTGGAGCTCAGAGTGAGCTTTGACCTGTCCCCTGTGTTCCAGGGTAGTTTTGAAAAGCCTCACTTACGTTCCCTTATCTCTCTCTGCCTCCTGCCTGGAGCAGCTCCTATTTTTGTTTGGATTTTGGCTTTAATCCATTTAAGATGACACACATACACATCCACATGCATCCACCCACACCTCCAAACACTAATTGTACACACTGTTTTTCATTTAGTTTAATCCATGGGGTATTCCTTGAAATAAAATATCTTCAATTTCATTCCCATTGTTGTTGTGTCCCGTTTCTTTTTGCATTCATGTGGTCCTGATTTGACGGTCACTTATATGATTGTCTCTTTGTGCAGGGTGGTGAAGTAATGCTTCAGCAAGAGACAAAACCACCAATGTGACCAAATTTGAGAGACTGCAGATCTGCTTTTTAAGTTCTGTGAGGTGAGTTTAAAAGACTTGTCTCAAGAAGAGCCCAGTGTCACAGTCTGCTCCAGTCTCAATCAGCACCCACTAGCACACCTATGTCTTTTCTCTGCTCGTCAGCGCAATCTGGCACAGCTATTCGCCCCCAGCGATTTAAACCCCAGTCTGGCACTCATGCTTTGCCAGATTGTTTTGTGCTCATGTCACACCTTCCAGCAGTGATTTTTGGACTCATTTCTTGGCACTGACCTTACATGTTCCTGAACCAGCCTGTTATGTCCCAGTCCTGGTAAACTGCCATATCTTCTCTTTCACTTAGTCTCCGTCTGTTACTGTCTGCCTGAGTTTTCTGCATTCTTGGAATATCACACTTAGGCATTATGTTCAGGATTACTTTGCTGAGAGATCTGACTGTGATCAAAAGCTGTTTTCAAATATCGTCTGGTCAGGATTTGCGAGGGAAATCAGTGAAGATGGCTTTCAACACCTTTTCTGGACATTATGACTACCTGGTAATGCCTTTTGGACTTACCAATTCCCCTGCAGTCTTCCAGGCACTTCATCAGTGACACGTTAAAGCGATCCTTTTATTTACGTGGACAACATCCTTATTTTTCAAAATGCTTTATTATTTTTAAAGCGTGAAACATTATGCAATGTCTTTGCTCATAATAAAATGCAATCGCTGATATCTTCTGCCTCCAAACGACAGAGTCAGGAGGGAAAGATATGTTAAAGATAGCATGTGTTGTCTCAAATTACTCTGTCTCACGACAAATTATTCTGTCTCAAAATTACACTTTACGCGCGGTGAAGTGCTCATTGCAGATTAAGCACATAGGATTTGCATTAACAGCAATAAATGCATACGTTTCCACCCATTCATTGATGAACAGCCTGTATTCTGAGTCAATCTTTCATTTTTTAATGTAAGAATTATTTAGTAAGCCAACCTTCATGCCTAAAAGAAACAAGTCAGAGCGGTCAGACATTTGCACTAGGTCACCAATGCCAACTTTTGATTATTCATGTGCGGCCCCTCAAAATATGCTGGACAAAATATATGTCCAGCATCCAACAGATGTCCATACTTCCTGCACAATATAATGTTCAATTAGCAATTGTCATTTGCTGTATGTGTCACGGACTGGGTGATCAGGACCTGAACGCAGGCCAGGACACAGAGGTAAAATGGTCGAACAAGCTTTATTTACAGGGGGGAGGGGGCACACAAAGAACACGAGGAACACGGAGCACACGAGGAACATGAAGGCAGCCCTCCAGGGCTGCGGAGCACACGAGGGACACGAGGGTAGCCCTCCAGGGCTGTGGAGGGCGCAGGGAACAGGGGCGGCCCTCCAGGGCGCAGGGAACAGGGGCGGCCCTCCAGGGCGCAGGGAACAGGGGCGGCCCTCCAGGAGACACGAAGCTGGAGCGGCCCTCCAGGAGACACGAAGCTGGAGCGGCCCTCCAGGAGACACAGAGCAGGAGCACACGACGAGGGAGACAAACAAACACCCTGACAAGACGAACAGAACACCCTCACAAGACAAGCAGAACACCCTGGCACTGACAGGCAGGTGCAACCAGCTTAAATAGGCAGCACGATGTAAATTGCCTACAGGTGCGCCCGCCAGCAGTGCCAGCTGCCACCAATTGTTCCCCACACCACCCCCTGCAGCACAACGACCGACACAACCCAGAAACCCTGACAGTATGAGCTACTACAGTACACTCTCAGGAGATTCCTCAGGGGCTGGACCTGGTCCTGGGGCTGCCAATTAAATAGAGGCCCCCCAGCTGTGAAACCAGCTCCCTGTCCAGGGGAGGCTGACTCCCTCTCTACTTTTAAGACTAGACCTTAAAACCTTCCTCTTTGAGAAGGCTCATAGTCAGTAATTTTGTATTTACATTTTAGTTTAGAAAAGGGTCATCAAATTATTTGGCTACATCTTAACTACAGTACGCTATTTAAGGCTTAGGCTGCTGGGGTAAAGAATTATGATCACTGCAGAGGTTTCTGTCACCCTGCTGGTTCATGACTTCCTCTCCTCTACTCTCCTCTCCTTGTATCGTCAGCAAGTATCATCAACCCCATAGCTGTACATTGACCTGCTGACCTCTTTGATACAATAAAAGGGAGTTTTACCTTGTCACTAGGTTTCTGTAAAGGCTATGGGGTTTTCAGTCCATGGGTTTCTGTAAAGAAGGTAGAAACAGCAGTTTGTTTGTAACAGATGCTATATAAACAAATTTGAATTGAATAGCTCCAGTTTTAGATCTAGTCACAAACTTGGCCGATCTTATTGAATCAATGCAAGGGATCGGATATGAGTCAGTCTTGCCATTCACTTTGTGGTAATCTACAACAGCAGTGACTTTGGTCATACTCGGGGACAAGGAGAAAGAGAGAGAGAGAGCCAGCTCCATGGACTGAAGTTTGGTACCACAAAGACATTTTCCAGCAGGAAATTGACCTCCTGCTTCAGATCACTGTGTTGGGGTGATTGATGTGATGTTTGAAGGGCCCTTTAACACCTACATTCACATCATGCACTAGTGCCATAGTTTGTAGGTGTCACCAAAAAGTGATTAATGACAATTCAGGGTTAGAGTTACCATACAAATGTCACTGTTTGCAGTTCAAGATAAGTCTACATGGCTAACCAGATTTTCCAGAACCTATTATCCCAGGTGCACACAGGAAACAGGATTCAATGTTTCCCGTCCCATCCTCCATGAGGTGGTGTGACTAGAATACCGTGGTCACCACAGGAGAGACACCTGGCACTGGATTCTCAGGCATTTTCTCTGTAATTTGGCTAGTGTGACAGCAGCAATAGAATTTCACTACCTCCAATTGTTTGTTTTTTACTCCCACGTGGCTGAACACACTGTGGACATAGGCTAAACTTAATACCTTAATAACCTAATACCTTAGCACCATCATCAAACAAGTCACAAATGACTAAGTACATTTTTTGGAGCACATCTACATGCCTCAAATGTATATTCAGTTTGTTCAGCCTTGATTATCTGATCTTTATCTGCTACGAAACAGATTCCTCTCATCCAGTATCACATTACCAACCATTGGAATGCATTTAGTTTCTGAGAAAGAGGGGCTGTCCACATCATTAACTGCTTTCAAAAAGGATTCACTATGATCCACTGTCTTACCAAACTTCTGAGCCTGGATTCGTATCATGGTGCATGCTGGAAAAACAGGCGTGTCAAGCACAGTGGGAGCAACATGAAAAACTTCAATGGTAGGTTTTTCAATGATCTCTGAATTAGATGGAAACCCTTTTACAACAGCCAAATAAATTCCCAGTATTAACTTGAAAACCACCAAGTGACACTGGGCCAAACACAAAGGCAAAGAAGAGTGTCATTTTGTGCAGCTGAATGTATAAAACACTCAGTTCTATTCCCCACACTAGTATGTCAGAACCACAGTATGATATTTTGGAAGGCAGCTCAACCACACCAAGCCACAGTTTCATACCAGTGTATCATAATATGGTCATTGGGATGCAGCCTAACTTGTGGTAAGCCTGTGACAAAAAACACTATGAAATGAATAGCATGACAGCCACATCAGTTTTGTGTTTTGGTAGTTCAGCCACAACCTCATGCTGATTAACAGCTGGGTGGGGCTACATGAAAAAGTGCCCAAATCAAATTCCATGATTACCCTATAGGAGGAAACCAAAAAGGAAAAAAACGGAACCAAAAATGTAAAAATACTCAAGAAAATTATGCCTATAAAAGGCCCTGATGTTATGTCCCAGTCGAGGAGAATACCAAGACACAAGAAATAAAATGGAAGAAATATTTATTATTGGGGCGAGCACAGCCAAAATGGATGTAAAATTAAACTATCAAAAAGTTAAAATCACAGCATGGTAAAGCCCATAACATGACAAAGATGACAAAGATTCAACCACTGACCCCACTACAAATCATCAAGGGCTGCAAGACCACGTCTGTGGCAGACAATTATTGTATCCAAACATCAAAAGGAGAGGATAAGAAAAAGACCCCTGTATCGACATGGACAGCTTGTTGAATCCTCTCGTGCAGTGGTCTGAAAGAATTAGTGCTCCAATACCAGCATTAAACAGTAGAAAGTTGGTAGAAGGTTGATTCTTCTGATTTCTCATCCATTGAGTTGGACAGAAGTCCAGCATGTACCCTAACTCAAGTTTGTTGGAGGAAGAAAATCAGTTTTGGGCCATATACAATATTGGGATTTGCGAGAGATCTGCAGAGAAGACAGGAATAGGAACAGCCTGCGATATCACAAAATTGTTCCTGTCCATTCCATTCCTACCAGCAAGAGAGGGCAAATTCTTTCTTTGGCATTCCAGAGGACCTTTTCAATAAGCTGAGTAATTTCTGAAATCCTTGGACCTAGTCCGCCAAGCTCTTGGGAGGCATACAAGATATGTTAGTTCTCTTTCCATGACACCATGACTTAAATTTAGTTTTCCTGTAGTGAAATGTAAAAGGAAAGTTTCCAGTTTCTAGGCTACGTTTCCATGTTCAATGATTTCCAGACTAAGTTTCCATGTTCAATGGTTAACGTTTTCCTTCCTTATGGTTGCAATGTTCACCTTTGTTTGCTTATAGGCCTGAATATGTTGGTAACCAAGAGATCTTTGTTTGTTTATGGCCTGAACATGGGGGTTTCCAAGGAGTGGGAATGGCTAAAGGATATTGTCTGTTTAAAAAAACATGAAAAAGTACACCTAACCTCTGATAAGAATAATAAAAAGTACATAATGGTGGAAAACGGGGAAAAATGGCTAACTAGAAGGAGGAGCCCGGGGAGGAGTAAACCCAGGCTCCGAATTGTATAAAAGCTGGAGATTTCTTGCTAGATTTCAGACTTAGCCCGGGCTACTTCTCATGCACGGTGAATTGTGAATCGACAATAAACCATCATTGGACCGTAAACCAGCTGACCCTGACTCATTATTCGACTTTGTCGTGGCAACTCTGCATCAACCCATTGGCACTGGCATAGGCATTCTGACTTAGGAAAAGTGTAAGTTTATTAAGTAATTAGACATAGAGTAAAAGCCACAACATTCCCAAATGTTTTTTTTGTTGTTTTTATATGACTTCATGTTCTGATGTAATGTACCATGTTTGTGCATTTAAAATAAAGTGCATCTTTATTTTAAAATTATTTTTGTATGTGACAAGACTGTCCAAGCAAAAGCTAAACTTTCTGTCTTACTTGAAAAAACTTGATGAATGATAAAACTTCTTGGTATGTCTATATTTTGGAATAAGCATTAGAGGGCCTTGTCTTTTAAGTTCTAAAACCTATGGTCTCTTTTCCCATCAAGTAAAGTTTCATTCTTGGAACAATTTTGACATTTTTTTCTTTCTGCAAGACAAATTAAATCTGTTTTCCCATTAATGCTATTATGCATGGAATGAAACCATAACCACACAGAATCAATACAGCAGCCATCACTGCTATGACTGTTGGGCAGTAGCGAAGCAATATAGATACAAATGAGTCATGTAGGAAATATTTCAAACTCTAAGTATGTTAGAAACAAATTTTCCTTTTAAGTGGCCCACCCAAAATTACTTTGCTCCATCCAAAATTTAAATCTTGGCACTGCTCCTGATCTGAACGCTAAAATAAGAATTTTATTGTAGAGGGAAAACTGTTTTCTGAGGGCATTCCTGGGTATTCGTAATGACCAGTGGGTGTATTGGAAGTAATCATCTCCTTGTCACTTTAATTTATATTCAAGATTCAAGATGTACTTTATTCATCCCCATAGGGAAATTGAATTGTAGTAGCAGCCTAAAGTGGATTAATATAACTGTATGTTTTTTGTCGCGAGAATGACCGGCGGTGGAGGAGACAGAGGAAGATGGGAGCTTCTTTCCTCCAAAAATGTATTTTAATTTATCAAAAATACCAAAAATAAAGTGGCGTCAGAAGATGCCAGGCTAAATCCATACGATAACATAAAGACCCTGCACACTTTTACACATCACAACTTTGACTCTTTCTCGAACAATTTGTTTTTTTCCAAAACAACAACCAACCAACTCAACAACAACCAAACCCCGTCTGGGGCCTACTACAGGGCTTATATAGCTGTAGCCTCTCTCACGGGTGAAACCAATTATCAAAATTATTACGCTAACTAATACATTTTGAAACGCAAAATAACAACTGCGAAGAACATACAAAATTTGCATAAAACGACCAAAGGAAATTTCATAGTAAAATACATGTTCAACCTACTCTTATAAAACACCCCCGCTAAAATAGATCGTGCCGTAGCACCCCGCGAAACCCCTCCATATATACAGTGGGGCAAAAAAGTATTTAGTCAGTCACCAATTGTGCAAGTTCTCCCACTTAAAAAGATGAGAGAGGCCTGTAATTTTCATCATAGGTACACTTCAACTATGAGAGACAAAATGAGAAAAAAAAATCCAGAAAATCACATTGTCTGATTTTTAAAGAATTTATTTGCAAATTATGGTGGAAAATAAGTATTTGGTCAATAACAAAAGTTCATCTCAATACTTTGTTATATACCCTTTGTTGGCAATGACAGAGGTCAAACGTTAAGTCTTCACAAGGCTTTCACACACTGTTGCTGGTATTTTGGCCCATTCCTCCATGCAGATCTCCTCTAGAGCAGTGATGTTTTGGAATGCCCTTGCTGATGGAAGGAGATTTTCACTCAAAATCTCACGATACATGGCCCCATTCATTCTTTCCTTTACACGGATCAGTTGTCCTGGTCCCTTTGCCGAAAAACAGCCCCAAAGCATGATGTTTCCACCCCCATGCTTCACAGTAGGTATGGTGTTCTTTGGATGCAACTCAGCATTCTTTCTCCTCCAAACACGACAAGTTGAGTTTTTACCAAAAAGTTCTATTTTGGTTTCATCTGACCATATGACATTCTCCCAATCCTCTTCTGGATCATCCGAATGCTCTCTAGCAAACTTCAGACGGGCCTGGACATGTACTGGCTTAAGCAGGGGGACACGTCTGGCACTGCAGGATTTGAGTCCCTGGCGGCGTAGTGTGTTACTGATGGTAGCCTTTGCTACTTTGGTCCCAGCTCTCTGCAGGTCATTTGATAGAATTGGCATTGGGGCGAGCACAGCCAAAATGCCAAACAATTAGCTTTAGCCTTCTACAAATACCCTGACTGATTAGCACCAAAGAATAGAAAATAAACTCAAAGCTGAGAATGGAGTAAGAGTATAGGTCAGAATAGGCGGTTCCCATTTTGAAGCTGTTCCTCCTGATACTCCATCCAACCATCAGCCAAATATGCAAAAAGCACACAAAGGAGGAAGAAAGGGAAAAGCAAGGGACCTCTCCAAGTCGAGCATGAGATCCTGACCCGGAGAGTGAACAGAATTGGTGACAAAGATTCTTGCTCTTGAGCCAAAAAAGAAATGATTGAGAAGCATGGGCTTCTCTGCTTAGGCTCCTGCCCTCAAAACTTGACTAGAGATATTGTCGCTGGATCGATGGGTATTTTGGGCAAACTATTTATGAGCACTGCTAATAAATAAATTAATTAAGATACTGAGGCTCTCAGAGGAACCTTCACAGTGATTGGCCAGACCAGCAGATATAGAATATCTTGTGGTATGACACATGTTAAACAAGGTATTACCAACCAGACCTAGCAGGTTGTGAATTATTTGCCCAGTCTTTGATGGGACATTCAAACACTGTTCTTTAGGGTCTGCAATTTTTTTAAAAAGGAAATATCCCTGCTTTTAACTATTTTTTAAAATAGCTTTGATGTGAGTGCTTATCAAAGCAGATGAAGTTTCATATTCAAGGAAACTGTACTAACTTTGCAATATTTCAATCAGATTTTTAGAAATTTTAAAATGGAGGGTGCAGGTGACAATATCCAACAAGGTAGGAATCGTAAGTATTTCATTGACACTTAAAATGAAGCAAATTGATTAAAACAACCTTACTGTTCAAATTATTATAGAGGTATATAGTTTATTAAAAGGTATTTAGGACCATCTTCCTTTTATTATTATGTCTAACAAATTTTCCATTTTGTCTTTCAGGTATACGAATTTTACTAAATAATAATCCACATGGTGACAACCTACAAGATGCTGAAATGATCCCTCGTGCTGAATTATTGATTACAATCTTTTATGGCTTTGAGGTGACAATTAACATACCTTTACTAATTAATAATGTAGTGCCTAGAGACGCTAATCTTGATGAAGTCAATGAAAATAATGAAAATGCAGAGGATGATGTTCCTAGTCCTGAAACAAATCCTTCAGCTACAGTTTCAAGTGCATCTAGCACTGACAGCAATGACACAGTGACATCAGATAACGACAGTGAAAACAGTCCGGACCAACATTCCAACGCTACTTTTGAAGACTCTGAATTAGACGTACCTCAGAGAGCAAGGAGAATGATGGGGAAAAGAAAACACAGTAGGGCTGCAGTTCACCATTCCGACTCTACTTCTGAAGATGAAGACCATCCTGTCTCTTTCAGGACAAGAAGTAGATGCATAAATAAAAAGCCTAGAACATCAAGGACACAGGAAACCCCTGAAAAAGAGACTTTCTCTGCACCTTCAAGAGAAACAGAAAGACACCAAAATAGGAAAAGACAAGTTACATTTCAGGACAAGAATCCAGTTGATTCTGAGAGTTCTGATTAAACACCTCTCACTGGTAGTCCAAGAAAAAGACAAAGGAAGGAAACTGAAAATGTAACTAAACACAGAGGCACAACTGAAAATGTTTGTGAGGATAATCTTACTGTTCATTTGAAAAAGAAAAGAAAGAGACAAAATAATCAAGCTGAAAATGAAACTTCTCTCTCTGAACATGAAGAATCTCTTCATAATGGTACTTTAAAGAAAAAGATAAGGAACCATGGTAATCCATCTGAACATAAGTCTGAAGAAGATTCTTGTTCGGAGAATAACAAATGTTTAAATAAGAAGAAAGGAAAGAATGTTCATCCTCTAGCTGGTGAAGAGTCTCATAGTTCTAACAAAGCAATGACAAGAGAAGCAAAGAGAAGAAGATGAGAACAATCCCAACAAACGACCAGGAGCTGAACCAACACCTTCAAATAAAAGAATACCTGACAGAAAGGTCAGTATACAAATTGACCAATTTAAGTGATATGTCAGTGGAGTGATACCTTTATGTTTTGGATTTGGACTTGAAAAGTAAAGTCACTTGAGTTTCGTCTTATGCTTCAGTTCATCATAAATTGCTGTTAATAGAAGTTAAGAAATATTACAGAAAATCAAAAAGGAATCCTTTCAAAAGCTCTTTATCTTCCTAGTGTGGTGGACACATAGGGGCGTATCTCACACCCAGGTGATGCTTGGGGTGTTAAGCCCTGGAGTTAATGCACTGTTCGACGAGCAATTTACTGTGGTCTGGTGGATGCGAAATAAAGACGTCTGAACCATCTGCTCTGTCCGAGTCGTTCCTCATCCTGCCACACTAGGATGTCCTGGGGTGTCCCTAGCAAATGCTAATCACTCTTAGCACAGTAGCTAGGGTAAGCTAATATGGTCATATAATTACCGTAAACTGTTTAAGCAGACATATCTGACTATACCCCATGTATATAGCTCAAATAGCCAGAATATTGAGAGCATAGTATTTAGATACCGAAAAGTACACACTGAACAATTTTATTTGAATAGAATCATGTGCCTGCTGCCATGTATCTCCATCAGGTCTTGTTCTACTTGTCACTCCAAAAAAAAACCGAATTATGCACTTTAATTGATCAAGAATTGGAATTACACATGAGCTTTTAAAAGCAAAATGAAGAATTTTACAATGCACCTTTTAAACATTTGAACTCTTATATAACTGTAATTGAACTTGTGATTTATTTTTACACTTTTAAATAAATTATTTTTAATAAATATAAATTTCAGAAATTTAAACTACCAGTGACTGAAAAAATGTGAACTTCTGCACAATATCAGGCCCTTTGCATGAGGGCAATACAAACTGAGATCTAGTGGATCCGATCTACCACACCAAACGAGTCAAGTTGCAAGATGTGTAACGAGGCCCATGAGACAATCCAGTCAAGTAAGATACTAGAAGGGTAAAATGCACTTGCTATATGTACGTATATATGTTGACCAAGTAGCTGGCATAGTGTTCAGAAACATCTGTACACACCTTCAGAGGTGGTGGACAATGACTGAGCTAAGATCCTGTAAGATCCTTGTACCTTCCAGGCAAGGTTCGTGTTACCAAGAGGCTTTCTGGGGAGGCCTATTTTGCAGTGCAAACCACAACTGTACAATTCACATGCATGCTCATAAAACTATCCATGTGTGGCCAATAACAGGGTTACTGAGGAAAACACTTCACTTTTACCACAAAAATGTGATTGACACTCAGAACCATTTCATATGGGAATATTAGTGTGCAATGCAAACTGTGCATCCACTCTGAGCCCCGTTTGTTTTTGTTCTGACATTGATTGATCTTTTGAAAATAATCTGCTCATAGAAATAAATCAAAACACCACCAAAAAAGCTGTCTGAGTGGCTGCTCACTAATGAGGAGTTGGTGGAGATGTAACTCTAGCTATTCTCGTCCATCACTCAAACAGACACAGCAGGAAATTGTTGTGTTAATTAACTGAAAAATGTTTAGAAAAAATCTAACCCTAATCAGCAAATAAACAGCCATTGCTTAATTTGAATCATTTAATGGAATATGCATGTATATTTTAGAAATGAATTTATTAGTTTGGAACCAAAATATTTTCAAATTCAATTCTCACAATTCACACTCAGTTATCAAATTAGTTGAGGAAGGTCATCGAGTGTAGAAACACAGGACTCCTCTTTAGCCATTGAGCACCTAAGTAACTCATTGAAGTGGTAGAAAAATTGTTAATAGGCTGCAGCCTGAACAGGATCGTGCCAACTGCAACAGCACTATGTAAGTTTCCTGGGCAGGTAGGAACACCACTGTTATGGTACACTGCTGATCCACCAAGCCCCAGAGCTCTAGCTCAAGCCCAGTCTCGCTGCTCCTCTTAACCACACAGGAGTCAACCACCCTCCCAGCAGAGTGTGACCTCTGGAGCTTTGCTTGGCACCGCAATGGTAAAAAATGTCGGCACCACTACTGGCACATACCTCAAATTACATGTTAATAATAATAACAATAATAGATTTTATTTCAAAGCGCCTTCCAAGACACCCAAGTACACTTTACAGTACATCTATGCAACAGTTAAACACTATTTACAATTTAAAATCATAGGTCAGCTTCACAGTTAAGATTTCAATAACAATTGCAATAGCATCAATTACAACAAAAAATAGTCAGTAGGTGAAACATACATACATACATACACAAGATCAACAAAGCAACATATAATCATAAACCTAAACAAAGAAAACAATTAAGGGTGGTGCAGTGAGTAAGCCAGACGACAAAGTTGTGTTTTGAGGTTTGATTTAAATACGGGGAGAGAGTCGATATTTCGAATGTCTGGTGGTAAGGAGTTCCAAAGGTGAGGAGCAGAGCGACTGAGAGCTCTGCCCCCCATGGTCCTGAGGTAGACAGGGGGCACAGTGAGGTTGAGGGAGGAGGAGGATCTGAGGGGGCGTGCTGAAATGGCAATGTGGAGGAGGTCAGACAGGTAAGGAGGGGCGAGTTTATGGATGGCTCTGAAGGTGAGTAGAAGGATTTTGTACTGGATCCGGAAAGTGATGGGAAGCCAGTGGAGTTGTTGTAGGATGGGGGAGATGTGGTGGGAAGATGGGGTCCTGGTGATGATGCGGGCAGCTGAATTGTGGACCAGTTGTAGCTTGTGGAGAGATTTTTGAGGGAGACCGAAGAGGAGGGAGTTGCAGTAATCTAAACGTGAGGTGACAAGACTATGGACGAGGATGGAGGTGGTGTTGGGGGAGAGGGAGGGACAAAGTCGATTTATTAGTCGGAGATGGAAATAGGCGGCCTGAGTGATATGGCTGATGTGGGATTTAAATGAGAGAGTGTTGTCAAGGATGACGCCCAGACTCTTAACTTGAGGGGAGGGGGAGACCAAGGAGGTGTCAATGGGAATGGAGAAACTGGCAACTTTTGAGAGTGATGATTTTGTCCCTACGAGGAGCACTTCAGTTTTATCACTGTTTAATTTAAGGAAGTTGGACGAGAACCAGGCTTTGATTTCAGCTAAGCAGATGGGGAGGGAGGAGGGTGGGAGTGAGGAGTTAGGCGAGCTTGAAAGGTACAGTTGAGTGTTGTCTGCATAACAGTGATATTGGATGTTGAATTTGCGGAAAATGGCGCCAAGGGGAAGAAGATAGATGATGAATAGCAAGGGTCCCAGGACTGAGCCCTGTGGCACGCCTGAAGTGACTGGGGAGAGGTTGGACTTGAATGATTTGAGCTGGATGAACTGTGTGCGGCCTGAGAGGTACGAATGGAACCACTGAAGGGGGGTCTTGGCAAGGCCGATGGAGGAGAGTCTACGAAGTAGAATGGGGTGGGAGATGGTGTCGAATGCTGCAGTAAGGTCGAGGAGGATAAGGATGGAAAGTGAACCAGAGTCAGCTGCAGTGAGGAGGTCGTTGGTTATTTTTATGAGAGCAGTTTCAGTGCTGTAGCGGGGGCGGAAACCACATTGGAAGGGGTCATAGAGGGAGTTATGTGTTAGGTGGGTGTGTAGTTGAGAGGCGACTACTTTTTCAAGGATTTTGGAAATGAAAGGTAGATTAGAAATGGGACGGAGATTGTTGTAATTATTGGGGTCTGAGCCTGGTTTTTTCAGGATTGGGGTGATGGCTGCCGTTTTGAGGGATGAGGGAACAGTTCCAGTCGAAAGTGACGATTTAATGATGGCAGAAATGAGGGGGAGCACAGCAGGGAGGCAAGATTTGACCAGATTGGTGGGTAGCGGATCCAGCTGACATGTTGAGGGTTTGGATTTCCGGATAAGAGCATCGATGTCAGGATTTTTAGGGAGAAGAAAACTGGAGAATTGATGACGGTGAGGCAGATTAGTTGGTGGGCTGGGAGGAGGTCCGGGTTGGAGAGCGGGAAGTGAGCCTGTGTCTAGGTGATGGTGAATGTTTAGGATTTTGTCCTTGAAAAACTGCATTAGGGAGTTACAGGTGTCAGTTGAATACAGGTGTGGAGGTAGGGAGTCAGGTGGCTGGATAGTTTGTTGAGAAGTGTGAAAAGAGATCTGATGTTTCCTTTGTTGGAGGAGATCTGGGCAGAGTAGTATTTTGTCTTGGCTTGGTCAATTGCGTCCTTGTATTGGTGGATGTGGGCAATGTACATTTCCTTGTGGATCAGGAGTCCAGTTTTCTTATAAAGTCTTTCCATTTGACGGCCTTTGGTTTTCATGGAGCGGAGATGAAGGGTAAAGAGGGATAGGGTGAGAAGCTCTGCCATCCGGGAGGAGCTCGGAGTAGAGTCGGAGCTCCTCCGCGTTGAGAGGAGCCAGATGAGGTGGCTTGGGCATCTAGTTAGGATGCCCCCTGGACGCCTCCCTGGTGAGGTGTTCAGGGCATGTTCACAGTCATTACAAAAAGCCATGTGACACCCTACCACCCACAGAGCAACAGACCCACCAAAAGATTCAAATGAATCTTAATGAACATGCCAGATACGTTGCAACCACAATTTAAGTATAGCTGGCATGTCATGACAAATGCTTATAAGTGCTCATGACGCAACTGCACTTGCTACAGCCTGTACTATCTCAAATTTGGTAGACTCCAAAGACTCTCTGTCAACCTGATCTTCCGTGCCACTAACAAGTCTGGTGATTGGACCAAATATGATTGCGCCCTGCATGACCAATAGAAAAGGTGTTAGGATAACAAAACAAAGAATGACTTACAATCGGTAAAGTTCCTCCTCTTGCCTTTGGGATCCATGGCTTGTTTCCCTTATCTGACCATGCAGAAAGGGGAATCCCATCCTGCTTTTTCTCATTTGCATATTTATATACGGGTGTGGTGAGGGCGGAGACTGGTATTCAAATATGTGCGCTCAATTCCACGCTGATTGGGATGTACAAAGCAAAAGTGCTTGGATTCAGGTGTACACAGAGTTTCAGATATCAGATTTTTTTGTGCACACATACTTTTCTGGATTTGAGTGTACACCAGATTTCAGTATGAAATCCATGCAAGTGCATGAGGTTCCCAGTCTGTCACGTGGAGTGGAAACAGAAGTTAGGGGACTGATGGGAGGCACACCTGTATTTTGTGGTAAAGAAGCCACCCAGTTTGCCTGTGTATGCTGTGTGGCTGGAGGAGAAGGAAACATAGTTGTGGAGGAAAAGAGCCAGTATGACAGCTTAATTCAGAAGGGGATTCAGGAAATGAAAACAGAGATATGGATGGAAGAATATGTGGAAAGAAGCGGCGTACATGTACTGAGCTTGACAAGGCAGAGATGGAGGAAATGAGAAAAAGGACTCTGTTTTTGATCAGTGGTGATGCCACTTACACACAAAGGAAAAATATGCCAACTGTCATTACAGTCTTGAATCGTGATGGAAAATGCAGAAAAGAATTTAGAAAGGAGACAAAAACTCCTTTAGTAATAGAGTAAATGTTTAGAAACTTCAATTTATAAAATCAGTGTTCAGTGTTCCATGATGCCCAATGAGATGATCAATAAGTCTCCATTAAAGCGTAAGATGAAGTCTACACACACCCTTCCATCATTTCACCCTGAGGCTTCCTCTCAACAGAAAAAAACAACCTTTTTACCCAGCACCCACTGTCAGCAAGTCCATGATCTCTGAATGCTATTGCAAGTTGTGTTGCCTAGCAACTAGCTGACAGATTACAATTGGGGCAGTACATAGCGGCGCTTAAACATCCTTTGCGTGAGCATTGTGAACACACAGATGCATTTGTGTGTGTGTGGGTGTGTGTGTGTAATTGTGTAATATACAATGACATACTCCCAGTGGTGATTGTAAATGTTTAGGAAATGGTGAGATTATAAATTGGTTTCACAGTAAACTATAAAAACATGCTTCATAGTGTCTGATTGTTTGATACCATCTAATGTGAGGGTGCACTGAGGATACAATTTACCTATATTAGCATAAAAATGTTGCATACAGCTTTAAAACAGCCATATACAGTAAAATAGTCATGAAGTGCCTTTTAAGATTTCAGCTCTATTACAAACAGTAGATATCTAATCATATAGGATGATATACAAGGTAGTCAGGACATAGACAGGTATAATTTCATGTGAAAATTTCTACTATAAAGTAATTTTATTACCTCTGTCACAGAGGGTTATATGACAGCCAGTGCTTGCTTGTTTGTCTGTTGGCAAAATAACTCAAAAGTTATGAATGTATTTTAATTAAAGTTTCTGGAAATGTCAATACATTTTGGTGATGTTCTGTATTCTTGAAGGACTTTAACCTCTGATCTTCCAAAGATCCAAAGCCAGGGGGCTTTAATCATAAAGCAAACTACCATGTTATGTTATCTTGATTTGCTACATACAGTGTATATTATACTACTGCTGTAAGTTACAATATGTAGGGAAAATGACCTGCTTGGGAGAGGATTGCACTCTGAGTTCTTTTTTCTAGTTTCTATTGAAATTGTATTTTATACACAGTGAACATATAATGAAATTTGGGCTCTGAAGGTGGTGCATATTGCAGTGAAAAGGGTCTTTTTCTTAAGCTTGGTTATTTTTCCTAAAATGTCTTAAACTTTCTACAAACTTTTCTCCCACATCAGCCCGCCAAGGTACACTGCACCCCCTGTGAAAGCCATTCTCTGTATGACCTGAATCAGTTATATAGATATAGATATAATTCAGCTGTTTTGGAAGACTTGTTCTGGACTTTAAAATGACCATTTTCACGTTTTTTTAAGATTCTTAGCTGATAAATTGCTGTTCCTCCACTAATAATTAATAATAAAAAAAAACAGTAATGAGGAGGTGGGTGGAGATTTGTGGCACTAATGTGGCAATTTGCAAATGGCTAGTTTGATGTTCATGTTAGTAATTTCTTCCAGTGCAGAGGGTTTGAAAGAGATGTTCCGTGTATGTCAAATCAATATACCTAAGCGGAGAGTAGCTTCACTCTCCCCAGTGATGTGTTATTGGACCTGATTGTCTGATATGTTTTCTGGTGAGAGCCTCTGATTGTCGCACATCCAATGCTGTTAAGGATGTATAAAAAAATATTTAAACAGAAATTGTTCTTCCGCTTTCACTGTTCCTTTGGTTTTCTTTCATTTCCCTCTAATGTTTATGTTTCATTGATGCACACAGACTTTTTAAAGATGTCCTTTCAAACCTTTTTGCATATCAGTGTCCCTCTTCCTCTTTTGAATGTGCCTGGCTGCACATCACCTGCGGGTGAATGCATGCTCTTTTGAGAGGGAAAATATAAAGCAAGTCTCATGTTTTCAGGGGACATTCCAACACTTTACACTTCAGCTCACATTATGGCCACATAATCACAGAAAAAAAAATCTTTCACTTGGTTTGTTCCCAGTGCCCACGCTGCTCCTGTATTCTGAGTCCAATATTTTGAGCCCCTGTGGAGCTATTTTGTCGCATCTACCACCTCTAACATCCACAAATTTGTTTTTTTTTTATAGCTGCAGCTGCATTGCTGACACTGAGAAATAAATGAATAGATGAAAATTCTGAAGTGTTTCTGCCTTTTCTAAAGGTATGAAACTTTTTTTAGCATTTAAAGTCAATTTCCACCTGATATGAACGTTGTCTGATCACCTATAATCCATCCATCCATCCCAGTCCAGTCCAGTCCAGTCCAATCCAATCTAATCTAATCTAATCTTCACGTATGCAAATGATGCCTGAATCCTCTAAAGCAGAACTGGGAGTTGAGATTTTTGAGAGGCTTCTAGAACATGTTATGCCATGTGATATCATGTCCATGTTGTTCTAGTTTGGTCTGTTGATGTTCCTTTTCCTTTGATCTTGTCTGTCACTTCCTTCCCGGATTCCCTCCTTTGTGATTACCTGCCAAACCAACCTGTCTTGTGTTTAAGCCTATCTGTGTTTTGTGTTGGACATTTGTCTTGTTCTAATGTCAGCGTCCAAGCTTTGTTCCTGTGCCTGATTTCGAGGGTTTTTGACTATTTTTTGCCTGTAAATTTGAGCTGTGTTTTCCTGCCAATTTTGTACTTCTGACATTGCTGTCTGACTTTCTGTGTACCAACCATTTTGCTTATTGAAACCATTTTTGGATCTCAATCTCTGTGGTGTTGTGCATTTGCGTCCAATAATTTAAGCATGATATAACACAAAATTAGTTAATTCTCAGCATAGACAAAAAACAAGAAAATTATCTTGGACTCCTCTTGGATACAGACCTTTCTTCAGCCTGTAATCATCAAGGTGACTGCAGTGAAATGGGCTGGCTGACACATGTTTCTTAATAAAAGTGTGAGAGAAAAACTGGGCAGAAACCAAAACCCACCACAGTGAAAAATCAAATCGCTGAAAAGGCCACTTTGCCCAGGCCTACAGCATCCTCCCAGATGTTTTCATGGATTTGGAGCAACATCTAGGCAGTAAAGAAAGTGCTCCATTCAGAGTAAAGAGCGGAGAAAGGATTACTGAATCTAACCTATCCATTTTTGCATTTCTGTTTAAACAGAAATATGAATCAAATTCATGAAAAATATGACAGAAACTATTAATAGTACCAGGATACCCATCATCTCTAGATAATGTTATCTCTGTTTCATTGAGACATGCAGCTACAGTTACGGTACTTTTTTCATGAGGTCTACAGCAGGGATGTCAAACATATGGCCCACGGGCCAGATCCAGCCCGCAGAAGGGTTTAATCCGGCCCGCGAGGTTATTATGTAACGTATAGAAATGAACTGCAATTTTTCAATAAACTGCCGTTCTAAATGCGTCCAGTGGGTGGCGCAATAGCAATTGTGTTACGCAAGCAACCTGTTTATACCGGGGCCGAGCAAGTAGGTCAAACAAGAGCCAATCGGATGAGCTCTTGTGTGTTTTGCGCGATTAATTACAGTTTCTACTTTTAGCATTTTATGCTTTTCACCCTCACTGCCCCAAAATGTTGTTGTCAAAAAAGAGAAAAGTAGACACCGAGTGCAGAGCGTTTCAAGAAAGATGGTCATCCTCCTATTTTTTTGCAGAAGTGAATGGAAAAGCAGTATGTTTTTTGTGTTCACAACATGTTGCAGTACTGAAAGAATATAACCTTTGTCGCCACTATGTGAGTTTTCATGCCCACAAATATGAAAACTTTCAAGGACATGTGCTCAAGAAATCGCGGTGGCTTCAAAACCATTTAGTGAGGGCGAGTTCATAAAAACCTGCATGGTGAGGGCAGCGGAGATCGTGTGCCCTGAAAAGCGACAGGCTTTTGCAAACATCAGCCTGACAAGAAACACCATCGCAGACAGGATTTCTGATCTTTCAATGGATTTGGACAGCCAGTTAAAAAACAAAGTAAAGGATTTTATTGCTTTTTCAGTTGCGATTGATGAAAGCACGGACATTACAGATGTTGCACAGCTGGCCATTTTCATCCGTGGTGTTGATGACACATTGACCGTCACCGAAGAGTTGGTGGAAATGGTACCAATGTCAGGTACAATGACAACTCGTCGGCGCCCTGGACAGGGTTGGAGTGAACTGGGCCCGCGCTGTCAGTCTCGCTACGGATGGTGTGCCCTCAATGATCGGGAGAAAAGCAGGCGTTGTGACAAAGTTCAAAGAGAAAGTGCAAACTGCAAATGGAGGACGTGAGTTTTGGACTTTTCACTGTATTTTGCACCAGGAGGCTTTGTGTTGCAAGTCATTGAACATGGATAACGTCATGAAGGTGGTCATCCAAGCGGTGAATTTGATCAGATCCTAAAGCCTGAATCACCGTCAGTTTGATGGCCTTCTCAGAGAGAAAGACCACATCTATGGCTTGCCATACCACACTGAGGTAAGGTAGCTAAGCCGAGGTGTGGTGCTGATGATTTACGAGGAGAAATTAAACAGTTCATGGAAGAAAAGGGCAAACCGATGTTAGAACTTCATTCTGGAGAATGGGTGCAAGACCTTGCATTTATGGTGGATGTTACCGAGCACCTAAATAACCTGAACAAACAGCAGCAAGGGCGCAACAAAGTTGTCACACAGTATTACGACAGCATACGCACTCAAGTTGAAGCTGTCACTGTGGGAGACGCAACTTTCCGGTGGTGACACATCTCACTTCCCCTGTCTGAAACATGTGTGCGCGACCCAACGTGTCGCGGACATAAAGCGGTTCAAAGATAAAATAACAGGACTGTTACGGGGGTTTGAGCAACGGTTTCAGATTTTTAATGAACTGGAAATGGGCTTCAAGGTTTTTTGCTCACCATTCACTGTGAATCCCTCTGATCTGCCCAGCAACATCCAACTTGAAATAATTGACTTGCAGTGTTATTCGTATTTGAAGGGCAAATTTGCCGCAGCTAGCTTGGACACATTTTATCAGAACCTCTTGCCAGGATACCCCAACTTGACATCCCTCGCTGCAAAGCTGTTGTCTATGTTTGGAACCACATATCTTTGTGAGCAGGTTTTCTCTGTAATGAGCATTAATAAAACAAGGCTGCGCTCAAGGCTCACGCACAGCCACTTGAATCACATCCTGAAGCTGGTTGTCACTTAGAATGTGACGCCTGATATTGATGCGCTGGTGAAAGCTAAAAGATGCCAGGTATCAGGAGTCAAATAACCAATGCAACCTCATTTAAAGTGCTGCATGCGACACCTTTATATAGTTATATGATCTGTGAAACAGTTTTTTGAGGCATTGTGTGTTTGTTCTTTGTCATCAGAATTTTCTAATACATTGAAATGATTTATGAATAATAGTGATGTTATGTTTGCACTATTTTGGATACACTGAGCTCAGGCTTCAGCTTTTTGTATATACAGTATGTTGATGTGCTATTGCTTTTTATTTATTTTATTTGGATATTCAACTTATTCTTGATTTGTTAGTTTGTGATACTGTTTTGGTTCTGTGAATCACTGAGACATTGTGTGTTCTCTGTCCTCAGAATTTTCAAATAACTTGAAGTGTTTTATGATTAATAGTAGTGTTGTGTTTGTCCAATTTTTGACAGTATTAAACAAAGAAAACAATCTGAAGTTGTTGTTTTTAAGTTATATACCATGATTTTGCCGGTCCGGCCAGCTTGGGAATAAATTTTCCTCTATGTGGCCCCTGAGCTAAAATGAGTTTGACACCCCTTGTCTACAGTCAAAGGTTGGACCCATTTAGCACTGCCTTAATTCTTCATGGAATACTTTCAACAAGCTTTGGGAAACATTCCTCAGAGATTTTTCTCCATATTGATATGATGGCATCATGCAGCTGCTGCAGATTTGTCAGCTGCACATCTATGATGCAAATTTGTTCCCCCACTTTGTGAAAGCGTGTATTATCCAGTAATTTCCAGCAGTTTCAGAACTACTCAGACCAGCTCTTCTGGCATCAGCAAACATTACACAATAAAAGTCCCTTACATCCCCTTTATCCTGATGCTCGGTTTGAACTTGAGCAAGTTGTCTTGACCACTTCCACTTGCCTAAATGTATTGAATTTGGCTGATTAGGTATTTATGTTGAGCAACTGAACAGGTTTACCTAATAAAGTGGCTGGCAAGTGTATATCTGCTGCTTCACATCGAATATGACCTCCACCAAGGAGATTATGTGACAGTCAGCATTTGTCTTTTTGCTAGGCAAATTAATCAAAATGAAAATTTAAAATGGTGAATGGGTTTTAATGACATTTTCATGAGATGTTGATAATGAGCAATCTAAGACACCCAAAGTAATTTTGATGACATTACAGATTTTGGAGGTACTTTGACCTTTGATCTTCCAAAAGCTAAGGAGCATGCAACATTTCATTATGCAACCTTGTTTTACTATTGCCTATATACTAGAATATGGGTGTAAGTCAAATACAGTATGTGGGGAAAATGAGCTGTTTAGCTGACATTTGAGCTCTCCAAATTTCTTAGAAAGAAAGCATTTGCGACTAAATACTGCAAAATTGGCAATTTTGCTATATATTTTTTTCCGATTTTCTTTTAATACGGTCTCTTTTTACTGTTGAAAGTACTGTGCACAAAACTGTATTTTTTACTCATGTACAAGAAAAAATATATAAAATTTAGCATATGCATCCTTGACACTTGTCTGCATATAAACAAGTCTATGAATATATTGATTTAATTCTTTTGTCCACACCAGCCGTAAAATAAACTGCCTGGCTAAAAAACAGTTGCCACCTGGATTTAACAAAACAAATAGGTAAGAGCCTCCTATTGGATAATTACAGTGTGGAAAATTTTCTTTCAGCTGGAAACAAGTTATTAAACTCCAATTTCCTAAACAACTACGTTGAAAGACGCATCCTGGGGTCGGGGAAACGATGTTATTCTGTTTCAGCAGGTTCAAATTATTGACGTACAATAAAGCAGAGAAATCATCTAATGAGTTGGCAGAAACTACTAAAATTCGGTTAGGGTTAGCTAGGGTTAGGGTTACTACTGCAACTTGCATTGAAAACCGGCAGTAGGGGGTCTCACCACCTTCTGAGAGGGGCATGGCTATTACCCCCCCCCCCCCCCCCCCCATACGTCATCATTACACCTTTACGTGTGCCAGAACAATGCCAGGTAAACAATGGATAGGGTGGACGTCACTGAGTCGATAGTCAGCGCTGTTTATACTTATACAATTTCCCCAATTGTTTCCCTTTTGCAATGTTCGCAAGCTCAGCGCTGTTGAACAATATCGAATTTATTGCTCCAGTGATCAGATTACAAAACGATGAATTAAGTAACACTTGAAGAATTTCTCTAAAGAATTTTCTTTGAAAATAAATTTATGTTGGCAAATAATGTGCCTGTGTGAGTCTTAATGACCTGGCGACAGTGTCGAACACGAAGGACAGTGGTGGTGCAGCTGCCTGGAGGATTGGAGACACTGAGGAGGTTTAGCCAGTGCTGAGTGGCTCTATAATAATTTGCAAAGTTCATAAGGCCACTCAGAGCATCCCAGGCTCGTCATATTGCCAAAAATATCTGTGTCCCACTGAAATTCTTCTCCATCGAAGGTAAGCAGGATGCGGATCTGGTGATCTTGCCAGTGCGCTGACATGCTCGATAAAAAAAATCTGTGTCATTGCTACACAAGCTGTATATAAACAACCTCTGATCGGCAGGATTTATCGAGCATGACGTACTTCATGTATGTAAGCTAAAGTTCCTGTAGCTTCACATTTGATTTGTTTGGCTGCTAAAACAGGTCAAGAATCTGTACTTCAGTGATCAGTCTCTGTTGACATGATGTCCAGTGACATCCACATCATTTGGTAATTTAGCAGTTCGACACGAGACGGGTTTCATATTGGAAGACGACCCACATGGTCCCTCTAATTTCCTGGGTCGATTGCAGGGTTATTTGACTCAGGAGGAAATACAGCGATTACCCTTTCTCAGTGCAGAAACGACCACTAATTTCATGCAGTGTGAAAGGGTGACAGCAGCTTAAGTGTGCAAAACCAGACCATCATCTTTACCACCACTTGCCACAACTCATCTGGGAGAAAACCCAGGCTTTCCAGGGCTTCCACTGACCTGTGGTAAAAACATCCTTCTCCAGCTTAGAACCACAGCCTCAGATTTAAAATTCCTGGGCTTTAGTTGGCTGTAGACCTCATAAAGACAATGAAGACATCATTGTTTGATCCAGCCAGCTACAAGCAGGAAGAGAATCCCATGGTTACCAAACCTGACACCTTAGGCCACTTCATCCAGAAATGTTGTATGTAAATTGGTATCTCTCAGACTCCTATACCATCTCTGACTCTCCCCAACTCTAAACCCAACCCGTCCCCACCACAGAGGTGATGAAAATCAATTTGCAAATGTAGTAACATCCTGAAGCTCAGTAAAGCCTGGAAACAATAGTGGTGTTAAATTAAATGTGTTGTTTTTAAACAAAGAAATGTCTTCCGCGTTTAAAATGCAACCATACCTTTAGGACAGGATACTGACAAGGATGTGGCTGAAGATAATCAGCTGAGATAATCCATGCATTATACACCTGGTATCTCCTGGCATATTAGCTTCACATAGCTTTTTTTTGGGGGGGGAAGAAAAGAAAAACCCAAATAAAAAACTAGAAGTCATTTAGAAAATAATATCTGAAAAGATCTGAAATGATGAGTCATTCCTCTGAAAGCATTTAGAAGGCTGCAGGGCTCGGAAGTTGCTGCTCGCTCTTTTGCACACGTGGCGTGTTCTCGTGTAAACTTGTTAGTTGGCGTCACAGACTGGCGTCAATTCCCATGCCCATATGGCTGCCAAGGACATTTGTCTCTGTCATTATTGTCTCTCGAGTGTCTCTTTATCACCATGCAGCATATTTTCTTTGAAACCGCTTTGACGCAGGCTGTGCGGTGGTGCGCATTTGTTCCTGCTCTTCACCTCAACTAAAGTCTCCTTTAAAGACCTTCCTGTGCTGTATCCCTTAGACAGTATGTCTTTGATTTTACAAGCATAAATAAGTAAATAAGGATTAGTTGACAAGCCAATTTTTGGGATTTTCATTTTTTGCAGAAAACTACAATCACCACTGGAACACTTGACTGTAGCAACATCCTACTTTCACATTCCAAACTGAGAGCTAAAGAGCATGAAAGGCAGTTCTCCATGGAAAGAAGGGATAAACCCTCCATGTTCTAAATGACAATCCATCCAACCTACCGCGCACACTCCAGGAGCCGCCAAAACACTTGGTCAACAGTGGAGTCTAATATCTGTGACTGCAGCATGTGCAGCTGCATGAATCACCTGTGACTGTGTAAATCAATTTCTGCTTTCCAATTTACTAAGGTATGGATTTTAGATGCATATTTTGTCAAGACTACTGAATATATGGAGATTTTGTCAGGGTTCCCTAAATATTTCTTCCCGAGAAATTTGTCTATTTCTAGTTTACGCCTACAACAATATTCATCAAACCACTGGAAAAAGCTTGGCATTGCACGGAAGAGGTGTTGGAAGATCATTGGTCAGAGGTTAAAACAACCGCAGTAGCGCTCTTACATGGACTGTCTGCTGAGGTGAAGCTCATTGTTGGCCAGCCAGCGCTAGTCATGTGTTGTAACCAAGCTGACTGGTTCAATGATGTCATTTGTTCTTGTCAGAGCAATTGTGGACACTGTTGTGGTCCACTGCTTTCACTGGAGGACAAGCACCCATCCCCGGCATAATTGGTGTGGCGAGACCATGCATTTATAATGAAGCATTTTCAAACATGAGGTAGGAGTACGGAGATATGACAAGAAGAGTGTAGCCGACAAAGGTGACAACGCAGAGATTGAAGTTGACAGAATTGCAACACATTGCAGTGTGTGTATGTGTGTTTGTCCGTCCATGTGTGTGGAGCGCTTGCATGGAGAAGTCATCCTTCTCTGGAGGCTTGTTGTTATATAGTGCACGTTAATTCACTCATGCATGTCTGTTTCATGGCATTAATGTAATGGCAAAGAAACGTACACAAGCAGCAGAAGTGTATGTGTGAGGTCGAGGGTGTAAAATAAGAAGTGGAGAGGGGGACGATAAGGAAGAAGAGGCATGAAGAACACCGTGGGACAAAGACCAGGCCGTTTCTGAAGATAACTCATATAAAAACACTAGTCAGTCCATTTAAACGCCTGTGTGACAGCTGCCAAGCTCGTCTGTTTGATAGACTGTCCATGGAGTCCACAGCAGAGGAACAAAGAAAAAGAGAGAAAGAAGGATAAGTCATTAAAAGACTGAGAGCCACATGTGAAACCCAATTTTGTCCCTCCGTTTGGGAAAATAGCATGTTTCTCCTTGTCTGTTACTGACTAAAGAACCATTAGTTTAATTATATGGAGGAAGTAGAACTGAACAGACTGTTTTTGTGAGAGAAGGAAAGATTGAACCATTTAGATGCAGGCTGTTTGTTTGTATAAATGTGGTTTTTTTTTATTTTAATTTTGTATTTGAGAAATAAACCAGAGGGACACAAGACAAAAATGATAAATTATCAGGATAAAGAGGTCAGGGAAGGATGGGGCCAGCTTGAAGCAACATGTAATATTGGTAAACAATATTTAAATAAATATAGGTGTGTTGAGAGAGGTTTAATTCTGCTGGTAAAAATGTTTAATGAGACGTTATTATGTGAACAGAAGCGACAGCCGACCTGACTATATCTGCTGAACATGTTGTAGCTTGCCTGTTTAATCTATACATTAAAAATACAATCTGACAGCAGAGGGCTCAACGGGGCACTAGAACATCAGTGTGGCTACGCCCTCTGCATCAGTCTCTGACCCAGCATTGCCAGATTTCTATAGATATCGGATGATTTACCAAACCTTTTCTTATTCCATCCCCCTCAAATGGAACCACAGAAGTTTCTATATGATACTAAGGCAGCAAGAATACCTGTGTTTTATTTCTAACAGCCCCGGGGCTCTAATAAAGGAACATATTCCTAAGTAATTCTGGTGTTGTAATTATAGGTGAAGTGATTTTAACAGATTTTTATGGGGTGAAAAAAATGTGTGTGTGTGTGTGTGTGTGTGTGTGTGTGTGTGTGTGTGTGTGTGTGTGTGTGTGTGTGTGTGTATGACGTGAAAGCAGTCACATGCCAAGCAGAATGTCAAGAAATAACGGGACTCCCTCACCCGTTTCTCATCCTCTCCTTTATTACCCTCCTCCTCCCCCTCCTCCTCCTCCTACCCTGTCTCCTCTGGTCTTCTGCTCATTCCTGTATATTCCCCTGCTCCTTATTTGTTTTTATGTGAAGTTTAACAGTCTAGATTTAATTTTTAATGATATGCGTAAAGCGTTTCTCCCTCCCTCTTTCCCTCTCCCTCTCTCTCCCTCTCTCTCTTGCTCTGTCTCTCTCCATCTCTCTTTAGTTTCCCCTCCTCTTTCCACCACCTGTTAGTTCGTCTCCCTCTCCTCTCTGTGCTGGAATCCCCGTCTTTTTTCCAGGAGTTTTATACTGGCACTATCAGTTGGGTAAGTCCATATTTCTCTTATTCTTTCTTCATATCTGGAGTGTTTTTCTTGGTCTGTCTATATTTCTTGCTCAGTCTCTGGGTCAGTGCCATGTTGTTTTATTTTCTTGTTTTATTCCCACCTCCTCGTTGTTCCCAGTCTGTCTGCTCTATCTGGCTGCTCTTGTAAAACTAATTCAGTGGGAAGCAGAGCGAGAGACGACACCGTTTATCCTGCATCATTCAGGCGGAGGCAACAGTCATCTCTTCCTGTGTCTTGGCACTTTCCCTTCGTGGCTCCTGTTGAACACACACATTTCAAGTTTACTCATCTTTCACTGGCTGAAAATAACTTGTAATTGACAAGTGCTCACTGTCACCAGTTATGAAGCACCCGTGGTGTGTTGAGCCCTAATGAGTAGCTCGAGTGGGGGATGCAGCACTATACCATCCGCCTGTCAGCCAGAGGCTTTTTATGTAATGGTGAACAGAGCACGCCACGGGAGCGCTTTGTATGTAGAAGAAAAGCCAGGCGATAAGGTGCCAGATACTATGTATCTCCAGGCAGAGTTGTGGTGCCCTAGACGGGCTGACTGAATGGCACAGATGAAGCAGAAGACAGGTGGATTATTAAAGTGGAAGATGGGCCGGGCAGGTAAAGGAGGGAGGTTAAGGAAGAGTGCCTCCATGCTGGGATGTGACTCTAATTTAAAGTGAAGGAGCTGAAAGGGGGGGTTGCATAGAGATGTTTCTGACTGCTGGGGTCTGACAGTTTTAGCTCTCTCTCTCTCTCTCTCTGCAAGCTGGAAACATTTAACCTTACAATGTAGTGCATACGTTTAACCTTACCATGTAGTGTGTAATATGGATGTGGTTGCATAAGGAGAAACCAGAGGGCTCTGATGTAGCTGCCGAGGACAACTATCATCTCACAGGAATTATGCAAAGTTGCTCCACACCAGGCTCCAGTGCCACATAGATTCAGCACCAAGAAGCGCAGTACAAAGTCTGTTATTTTGTAGAGTGCCACCCTTCTCAGCAACCAGAATGATAAAAAGGAAAGATGAGAGAGATTCCAGCTGGCAGCATGAGAGCGATCAATCATGATTCTTGCCTACAAGCTGTGAGCCACCAGGTCTTCCTGCTGCACGCTGGCCGCTGCCCCTGCTGCTGCTGCTGCTGCTGCTGCTGCTGGAGACAGTGCTGCTGATGCTGCCACTGCTCCAGCTCATGGCCAGGACTGGGAGGCCACTGACTGTACACATCAAATCAACACACAACGCTCTGTCATCAGCCCACAACTGCACGCGGGTGCAGGATGGAGGGCCTCGATTGTTTAATAAAGACAGCACAGACTGGTTTATTGATCTGGGTGTGCGTTTCTGATACAGGAACCATCAGTCATCAAGGTTCAGTGATCGTCTAATAATAATTTCAAGCCAGATAATCACGTTAATGATGAGTTTTACTAAGATGTTTTCAATTTGTCCTTAATGTCTTACAATCCAATTAATGTTCATCTTCCTCTATTTCCCTGCCACACTGGAGAGATTTAGGACGTAGGAACTGTGTCATCTGTCGACAACCGTGCAGCCCATCAAAAATCAATGTTAATTGTGAAGGAGTGTGGGTTCGTTCTGCACTCTGGGATTGGGCGTGGACACGCGCCGACCAGTTGCACAGGGTTTCACGGCTCATTCATTTGGATATAATGGTAGTTTAATGGCACCAAAATGGCTGCTGGTAATATTTAAAAGCAAGATGTCTGATGCATTCCATTCCGATGCGAGCAGCCAGCCAGAGTCAAAGGAGGCAGGGGGCGTCCGTGCGCGGAACAGTGCCACGTGCGTCTAAAAGTTTCTCTCATCTCCAGCCAAGAGAAAACTCAGAAGGAGATGGATGTGAATGATGGATGACCCACGCCTCCTCCACCTAATGCTCCTGAAGGTCAACAGTATGTGGCAACAGGGCTGTGATAATCACTCGCTTTTAAGCTTAATGAAAATAGTTCATTAGGATCAAGAACCTGCTAGTTTACCAAGAAAACAGCACACCAGGAGCATTTATGCTGCAGGTTCTTTCTTCAGGAATGTAGTAGTATTAATAATAATGATGATGATAATAATAATAATAACAACATTTTTTATAAACACATTTGCTCTGTCAGGCCGATTATAAATGTAACTGTTATTGCTCAACTTTAAAGTAACCAACTAGATTTTGCGGTTGAGTATCTCAATAAGAGAAATTTCAGACAAGTGACTAGTTTCTATTGTGCAGGTCCCACCTACACCCTGCACAGACAAGCATCCTGACCAAAGTGGCCTCTCATTAAATTGCTTTGATTTATTGTTTAATTTAGAGAACTATTTTTTTTAATCTTCATGCCTTGGCTGGGAAATCAGCAGCCTTCAATATTTTACTGAATAATAGATATATGCTCACTGCTAATCTGGAGCACTTTTTAACAAGAGCTCTGAACTCATTTCAGGGAACTAATGAATTTTATCCTCCACAATAGTGTTGTAAAAAATAATAATTAAGATGGTGTTAACCCTACAAAGGAGGTGAGGGACATGTTCAGATCCTACTTTATAATTCCTAGTGGGGTTTAAAAGAGGTGCAGTTTAAAACGAATCTCACACCTCAAGCAAGAATCTGTCCAACAGCTGAAGACAGAGAGCAGAGGTGTAAATATATTTGTAATCCAACTGAGGTCACAGTGTAGATATAATTTTCACAATAAAAGAAACATAATGCTCCTCTTTATGGTAAACACCATGACTGAAATTCTTTTTTTAGTCCATTTGGTTAAAAATAGATAGTTGAGTAATTTGTTGGTCAGAACTTTTTTATTTTTGTGAGGTGGGTAAGAGTTGTATTCATGTTTTGAACAGGCCATAACTGCTGCCTACCAAGCTATAATTCTGTGAAGGCAAAAAGGCCTGAAATGACACTTTCATCAGCATAGAAACCAACGACTGAGAAAAATGAGACCACGTCTGTACCGGTACATGACCCCGGTGAACTCAATATTGCTATCATTGCAAAATAGGTGTTGGAAACAGAGTCAAATTGGTACCTGATTGATGAGGGCTAATGCTGAGTCACATTAATGATGGTTATACATTGTTCACCGGGTACGAGTTTATTAAGACCAATTCATTAAAAGAACTTGTAGCTCAGAAGAAACAGAAGCTATCATGCAGACAATGTCAAAACAGCACTAATATCTAATTAAACTTGTTTTTCTTTAATATCTGAATAGAGACGTTCCCCAGAATCATTAGATCAGAGGAAAAATTTGACACATGCTAACTGTCAGAAGTGCTTTTCAAATACAATTAAACAGTGAAAAAAAATTAAAACATTAACAGCAAATCTTATATGCATGCTGAAATCCACAGAATTGTGTACTCGATACTCTGCTTTCTCCAGCATTGTAAGGTTTGTCTTATAGTCACTGAAGTTGTTCATTCATCTATTTTATAGTGCAGACTTTGCCTTTATATTTATATGTAATTTAGCAACTGTTCCACTCACAGTGCAAATATCCACTTCCCTTGTTTCAATCGATTAATGTGGCAGAAGCAGACAGAACTCTGGCATCGAGGACAGAACACCTCCTGGGGCCTGCTGTCTTTACAAAACAAAAAAATTGGGATATATTTGTAATCCAGCCCCCTCTTCTCTTTATTTTAGGAAAAGAAAAGACACATAGGCCCTGTGGTTAACACTACCCAACCACATCTTTAAGCGAGGTTGCTGGAGTGTTCTCCAGTCTGAAGTCTTCCCATTAATTATTTGACTGTCTGTGGAGGAGTGCTGAGAAGAGCAGATAATACACTCTCCCCTGTCGCTCACACACTGCATCTGGAGTTTCAGGGAGACCATTATCTTTTATTCTTGTTTGTTGGTCCGATGCGCTTGATTTTATTCAGATGTTCTCCATTCATATGGAAATTTGAACACATCCTCTGCTGTCTTTTTATTTTGCTGAAGCACAGTTAGGACGCAGCCTGACTGAAAGCTTCGCTGCAGCACAGAGAAACTGGCGGCCACTTGAAGGTAGAAGGAGAAGCGAACTGATCTGATTTATCTCTGATCCTCCCCCTGAGCTCACCTCATTTGGTTTTCTATAGCAGAAGTGAAGCTGAGAAACAGCACAGCTCATATTTCTGGATCAGTGTTTTTGTCTGCGAGCTCATTCCCACTTTCAGGCTTGTGTGCAAGTGACCTGATTTAACTTTCAACCTCCCCTCTGGTCCTCCAGCCTCATGACTGTGCGAAAAGGGAAGAGCTTAGCCATCACCATCCAGGAGCACATGGCCATCGACGTGTGTCCAGGCCCCATTCGTCCCATCCGCCAAATCTCTGCCTACTTTCCTCGCCTGTCTCCCACTTCCTCTTTCTCTGAGCCCCTTTCGCCAAATCAAGTGGCAGCTCCCACCGCGCTAAGCCCCGGTAGCGTGGGTCACAGCGGAGGGGCCATTGGTGGGGGAGGAAGCGAGGAGGTGGAGGGAGCAGCGGTCTGCTGTCGCCGCTGTTACCGGGGGTGGGGGGAGGAGGGGGCTCACTGTCAGCCATGAGCAGCATGGACACCTCCATCGAGATTGACAGCTGTGACAGTGATGATAACAGTAAGTAATATTGTGGTTCCACCAAAACAGCTTAAACCTCAGGATTAGCTGAAGACGGTGCAGATGTGAACGTGCTGAAGTAAAGTCAAAGAGATTTAATTCAGGCTAAATTGAGACGTTCCAGTCTCGCACCACAAATATACAATTTATACTTGTCAGCCTAAAAAAAAGGTTGTTAATCCACTAAAAATATCATCATGATGCATCTCTGAACACTAATGGGCTATTTGGCATTAATGTGTTGGTTTAGTATTTATTGAAATACATCATTTTAGCTCAGACCATTTCTGTTCCGATCTATTCAAAAATACAATTAGAAATTGCCTGGAAACTGATTCTGGCACCTTTATTCAGAGACAGAGTCATGTCACATGATTATTATGTTCAGCTAATTAGCAGGTTGTTGTCATGTATATTTAGCAGACAGATGTGAGGGTGTCATCAGTTACTGCACTGTAATGTGAGTGAAAATATATTTGAAAGATTAAACTCTGTTCAGGGTTGGCAGACTTATTTTCTGCCCTTTTACAGCTTTTCTTTTTAAGATTTACACTATAAAAATGCATGCAAGATAAAGGACAGTTTGGAGTGTGTGGGGGGTGAGAATTCACAAGTTTATATGTGGAAAGTAAGGTTGCGCTAATTGTTATTACAGCCTCTTTGGGGACGTTGGAGTTTGATCTCTTGTACGAGAGAGGGACCAGCTCGCTCCACTGCACAGTCCTGAAAGCCAAGGTAACCCCGCAGCAGCCTAAAGATGAGAGTTTTGTTTGTTCTAAGTGTCTGTTGCTCTCCTCCTTCTGTCCTCCTCCTCCTCTGCTCACCAGCAGGAGGGTTCCCCCCTTTGACCCGTGTTCTGCTCAAGGTTTCTTCCTGTGAAAAGGCAGTTTTTCCTGCCACTCTTGCTCGCTTGGGGCTCAGGCTGCGGACAACCTTCATTGTAACAGATGCTGTATAAATGAGGTGGAATTCCACTGAATAGTTTTGCAGGGCAAGTTGTAGACCTGATGGATCGATACTGTAGGTTTGTCTCTGTTGCCATAGTGATAGCATGATGTTAGAATGCTGATGGTAAAATGAACAGCGGTTCTCCTGTAATCCATCTTTTGTCTCATGTCCTTTCTTCCATCTCGTGTCTCTGTCAGGGTTTGAAGCCCATGGATTTCAATGGATTAGCCGACCCTTACGTCAAACTGCACCTGCTGCCAGGAGCCTGCAAGGTTGTTATTATTGATGCTCAAGGCTTCGTGCCTCTCTTTTCTATTAGACCTTTGTTGTAGGTGTTCAATGTTCAATTTACAATCATTCTGATGAAATTTCTGATCTACGGAGCAGTACATTTTCACTGAATTCAACCTAATCTTAATCTTAACCTCCTGGCAAGTGAGCTGGCTTTTCTGATGCAACAGCTCTGTTCTTCTCTCCTCTTGATTTCACAGGCTAATAAATTAAAAACCAAGACAGTACGCAACACCCTGAACCCTGTGTGGAATGAGACGCTCACGTACTGTGGCATCACAGAGGAAGACATGTATCGCAAAACGCTCCGGTAAATGTCAGTTTAAATTGTTTCTGCCACCTCTGCCTCACTGCTCTGTCTCCCCCAGCTGACTCTTGTTTCCAAAAGGGTTTCTTATCATCCCTTTTAATCTCGGGGTGTTCTTCACTATTTAGGTACATGGAGGCTTCCTTTGTTCCCTCCCCTTAGATGCCAGCTTCTTTCCTGACAGCGCATCCGTCCTGTCCCCTATCATCAAAAAACATCTCCCCTTGCTACAGTTGAACCTTCCCTTTCTCTTTGTCTTTCTTTCTCTCTTACCCCTGGTCAACTTACACTGACAGATTGAGGTCAGTCTAAACACTGGGGGGGCTTTTAATTTCATTGACCCCCTCCAGAGGTGCAAAAGTCTCTCTGGATGTGAGTAGAACTTTGCCACAACGCGGCGTTAGAGTGGGATTTAAATAGGAATAACAGGCGCCGTCTCAGGGGACATGAGAGAATCTGTGCTCACGATCGGCACCGTAGGCTGAGAAATCAGCAGCAGCAGAAACAGGCAACAGTGTTGATTCAAACTCATCAAGCATCAAGAGAGAATTTGCATGTCTTTTTCAACAAGTTTCAAAATAAGCTGAGGATGCGCATGTGCTCCTCTCACTTATTGTGGTTGGCATTTCCAAGCACAGATGGTGGAATTCTCGACAGTTTCCAGTGGGTGTAGAAAAACGAACCTCGTGTTTCTGCTGCGTGAGTAGCAGCTGTCCAAATTGTGCTGTCTGTCCCTCTGCCCAGCTGTCTGTCGCATAAAACTGATGTTCGATTTGGACGTACGTGTATAAAATAGCAATGCAGATGGACAATGGCACAGCTTATTTTCAGAATTCTCATTTGAATACAGCAGAAAATCTTGCAGCTCGGCTCTTGTGGTTGAACCTGCAGGAAAGGATGTCGTCTGCTTAAAGGAGGCGGGGCTTGTGACATTATTGCCGCCAAATCCCCAGGGGGCGCCCAAAATGCTCTGCACAGTTTTGTATAATGTTCTTTGTTGACTTTTGATTTTATTTGACTAATAACAGTCAAACTACTGCGGGACTCTTCAACATTTTGAAGCCTGGAGAAGGAATCAGGCACTAAAAACCATGTCAGGAAAAAGAAATGTCATTAACTCTTAATTTCATGGATGTTTCGTCCCTTTGTCAAGTCTGTGGTGGCATTTATGTTGGTGAGAGGATGCACAGTTGGATTCGTCTTAATTTACATCTGACATTATAAAACACTGTAAAAATGCTGCAGCGCAGCGTCAGTAAATGCGTACATCAAATACCATATCTAACGGCTGGCATGTATCATTCTCACGTTCTCATTACTGGGCGCTTCACACTTGACTTTTTGACCTATTGTGTGCTCGCTCACCGCTCTGCCCTCGAGCTGCTCTGAACTGTCCTCTACCCACCCATGCGTGACACCATCTTCCTCGCCACAGCTGGGAAGGAGTGATTTTCATGTATCTTAAATTTTCATTGCTCTTCTCTGAAGCGCCTTCTGTTCCATTGTTTTATAGCCTTTTCTTCTACCTCGACACATAATTTCTTTTCCTTCTTCTATTGGATTCAGAAGGCTTCCTTTTCTTTAATAAAAGAGCAGTGGCAATATTACCTCTGGGAGAATCTCCCCGGGCAGCTGCAACCTTCTACATGTCTGCAGTGCTGCAGTTTATTACCACCAACTAGAGGCAGAAGGCAACACTAGAATTCAGTTAGGAGTTAAACAGGCTGGCGACATGTTTACATGTTCGGGCCTCTAACAGATGGGATTCTTTGTTTGCCTTTTTCACATTTCTGTAGGGCAGAGAAAGGGAAGTTTGCAGTGCAATGTTTTTCTTTAACGTACACCTTTAGATGTGCACAGATAGATGAGTCCTCGCACGGCGATTTAGCTTCATTTCATCTCTCACGCGTCCTTTGTGCCTCTTTTGTGCGTCTGGAATGATGGTAAAAGTTTGCCAGACTCGAGGACGTGTACTGGTGTAACCTCACATGGCGCACTCCAACACTACGAGCGTTCCTCTGGCAGCTGTGGGTTTCACTTTTACTACATTCACACCTACAGATGCAGACCTACAGTATGTGCTGACGTTTTTCATATTGTCACATATTCCCTATTTTGTTCTTTCCTGTCGGGCTTGTTTCGATGTTTACACCCTGTCCCTCTCCCCCAACTCTCCCACCTCCCCCACCCCCCAAGATGTGATCAAAACAAGTTACAGGGCATTAAATCTTCCATCTAAAATCCATCTCCGAAGCCTAAACCGGCATATTTTATTCATGCTCTCCTCTTTCTCCCTGCCACACCACGCTCTCTTCCTTCTTTCAATCCCAGGGTGTCCGTGTGCGACGAAGACAAGCTGACGCATAATGAGTTCATCGGGGAGTCGCGGGTGGCCCTGCGCCGCGTGAAGCCTGACCAGACCAAACACTTCAACATCTGTCTGGAGCATCCGCCCCCTGTAAGCCAAAGCATCATGGGTAGACAGATAAAAGGGAGCAAAAAAGACTTAAAGGGCAGAAAGAAGAGGGCGAGGGAGGAGGACAGGAAACAGCTTTGATGCCAACTAATAGGTCACTGGTTCCAGTAGATCAATGGTCTGCTCCACTCATGTCCACACATCTGCGTCTGATGTCCGAAAACTTCACCTGACCAGATGTTAATGGGATTCATATTTTTAAAATCAAGATTACATTAGGTCAATGTAATAGCAAAAATGAAAAAAGCCATATTTTCTGGTGGAGTTTATCATGCTCAATAATGCCATGAGCCACAGATGCAACTTAAACTTGTTCATATTTCTGTGCAGGAGGTGTCAGCAGGGTCTCACAGGAGAGCAGCACAGTGAGCATCAGTGGGCAGACACAGAGAGATGAGAAACAAATGGACTGAAAAATAAAATGGTGCAGTCCAGCAGGTGGTCGTGGTGTATGAGGACGCCCAGAAGGGCGCTTGAATTTAGGTGTAAAGCCTTGGGGGCGGCTGTTGGTATTAGATTGTCCCTCTAATGCCAGCGGCCACTCCGAGATCAAACGCTTAAGCTCCTCTGTCATCCTATAAAGCAGACGCGTGTCATTTTCAAACTGCTGTCACCATTGCCTCCCTGCCCTCTAAATTCTAACCTACACCTGTTCTCTATTTATCTCTTTTTCTTTATCGACTCCAGTTGCCGTCGCCGACTGCTATGAGTACGGCCCTGAGAGGGATCTCCTGTTACCTGAGAGAGGTGAATACAGCCTGTGTGCTCAGGCTTTAGTTTCTGTATCTTTGTAGCATCATCATCATCATCATCATCATCATCATCATCATCATCATTGGTTTATAACACTGTTTAGATCCAAAACAACTTACTTGAAAACAAATATTGACTGTGATGCTTGACTGATTGCTGATGAAAACACTCGAATACTTTATAGGGACTTAATATTTGAATTGTTTTTCGACCAGCTGTAAGTTAATCAGATACTGGAATGGGTCCATTCTTTTTACAGATGTCTGATGTCCCTAATTCAACCTGTACTCATCCAGGTTTGATTCGAGTTTGAGAAAGAAATTCTCATTTATTCTATTTTCACTGAAATCTGCTCAGTAATAAGGTGAAGTCATGTGATTCATGTGATCTATTACATTTTAACAGCTTTCAGATGTTTCAAATGGTAAATTGAGTTAGATTTTTGAATTATGAGACTTAATAACATCAGGGCTGGTAGAATGCATTGATCTGCTTTCTAAGGTTATTGGAATCACCCTCAAGCTGACAAGATCCAGCAAAGCTAATTAATGCAATCAATCATCCAATGAAGCTACTGCCTCATGACTGGGTCTTCAGTTTCATGGGGTTTGATGCAACTTGTGTTTATATTTATTACAGAGAAACGGGTCATTTTAAAGGTGTCTTTTTAAATTCAATGATTTCCTGACTAGCTCCAATTAAATGTTTTTTTTGGTTTTTGCTTGAACTCTGATTCCTCAGCTGACACCTTAGGCAGTTTTTCCCTAAAGACATTTGCCCCCTCTTAGACCTCCGGGGGGGGGGGGGGGGGGGTCCCTGGAGCTTTAATTAGCAATCCAGTCTCAAAGTTTTTACAATATTCTGATGCCTCTGTTAACAACACGGGTTTGATCACTGAGACAATCCTTTCATTAGGTATTCAGTCAATTAATAAAGGGGTGAAGCCAAAAGGGCAGCCCACCACCAGCTGCCTCTGTTTCTCACTGCCAACGAGGACACTGATCATTATTTATTTCTTGCTCCTAAGCTTCACAAACCCACACACAGATTTATCTCCTCCCTCATTCATCTCTCGCCATGTGTGTCTGGCTCCACGGTGATGCTTCTTTATTTCCTCCTCCCTAATGAGTTGCTCTCATCGATCTGTGAAGGTCTGAGCCGTTTCAGTGCAGCAGCTACCTGCTGCAAATAATTCTCGCTAATTGTTAAGTTTCTCAACTCGGTCACGGCAGCTGGCAAAGAGCCTGTTGGCAGCAAAGACGAATTCAAGCGGGAAAAACACACACAAGCAGAAAATTAGGAAGAATCAGGGAAAGGGAGACAAAGTGGTTCCGGTAATTAAATAAAGGAAAGGGAGGAATGCGGAGGAGCGTATTGATCAAACCCGTGTCTCCCTCACGCCTGAGGATAAGACTTAATGAGTGATGAATAGATTGGAAAGCGAGGGAAGACAGTGAGGAATACAGTGGAAGCAAAGGCACCGACTTCAAATTAAAACCACATTAGAGGCGATCAAACCCGACCGGTTCCATTTTCTGTGGTGCAATGTCAAGAAAAAGATGCACCTGCAGTGATGAAAGTCCTGAAATAGCAAACATGCGCCTTTCCCAAAAATAACATGCGTGTATTGGTGCTGCCGGGGAGGCGGGTGAGTCACGGTCCTGTGGGAACATCGTCTTCCACTTCTACACCCGCTCGTCTGTCACTTTCAATCTTCTCCGCTCATTGTCAGACACTTTGGCAACAGTTTGATGTTGTCCATGAAAAATACCCAGAAGCCCCTGGGGCCGCGGAGGCCATTGATGTGACTTCAAGGCTCTCACAGGCCGATAAGAGTCTGTCTGTGAGCTGCCTGCGATCATGTCGGAGGAAGATTTCTTCTAAATCTGCCCCGATGCATAAACAGACCGGCCAACTGATGGAGTGTGAAAAGCACGATATCAGCTGAAATAGATGGAGCAGCACAGTTGATTACTTCACAAGGTTAATAAATCACAGTTATTGATCGCTCCTCCAGCTGTGTAATGATGCAGCAAGCACTACTACTACTGCTACTATTAACACTACTGAGAGGCTTCACATGCCCCAGAAGAGGGATAGAAAAGAGACATTGGTGCCACATTCTCAACAGTTGTGATTTAGTAACTTCAAATAATGGCTAATATCTGGAAAATGTTAAGTGTTAAGAAACAAGTACTGGAAATTTAAAATAAAGACAAGTTCAATTATTAATAATAAAGACAAGCTTTCTAAAGACTGTGTTAATGCCATGTATTATTTGTGTTTGGAAAGGTTTAGTAACATCATGTTTGCAGCACAATTACACAAATACACGCTTTATCCTGCAAACATGGAGGCATCACAGAAAAAAAGATCACAATCCAAAAGCTCACTTTGGCATTAGTTCTGCGCTGGGATCACTGTCCAGTAAGAGGCTTCCTAAACTGAGTTACAAAATGATTCGCCAATGTCAGATTGTGCTGTGACGGCGATCCGTTGCAATAACTCAGTTAGCATGAAACCCGTTTAAGCTGGTTTTAGCTCTCAGTTTTGACAGTAACCGCTTAGTTTATGGTTCAAGTGGTCTTGAGAGCTGCTGTGTTTTTCTGTATGTTAGCCGTCATCCATCACTCAACAAATAGGGGCTGCTGTTTAAATGATACAGGATGTTTTTGATTTGATTTCTGCCTTGCTGCTGCGGGAGGATCTTCTCTTTATTATTTCCCCTGCACACGCCGCTGACATATTATCGCTTTATGAAATGGATATGGTGATTTTTCTGGGATTAGCAAGCTGCTTATTTACACATGAAACAGGGATGCTGCAACAGAAGCAGTTATTTTGACATGGTGGGAGAGGATAGATCAGAGTAATCCAGGGATATTATTAAAAAGAAATTCGATTACAGCGGACAGAAAAATCGACACAAATATTTTTGCCATTTTTATCAGCTGCATCGCTGTTGAAGCATCATTTCTCATCTGTTCTTTCTCTAAGTGGGAGACAGAGCAACAGAGGAGTCTGGAGGAGAGAGGCCGCCTGCTGCTCTGCCTGCAGTACCTACCCCCGGCCATTGATGGCGACCTGCAGAGCGAGGCCAAGGGGGAGAGGGCTCGTGGTGGGCTGTGTGTCGGGGTCAAACGCTGTGCCCACCTGGCTGCCATGGACGTCAACGGTTATTCAGACCCCTACGTTAAAACGTAAAGAGCTAACATTCATCTATCAAATCTGGAACAGTAACCACAATCCAGATGGGAAAATGTTGCAGCAAATTTTTTACAGGGTATATGCATATTTTAAAATGTTTTTTTTGTTAACATCAAATAGAATAGCTTAATGATTTTACTGATTTTCTGCATTTTAACAGTTTTAAGGACACATGGGAACCCCTGAACAAAACTGCTGCGCTGCCTAATCGAACAGATATTAAGCAAGTAGCGCACGACACAGACTTCCAGTTCACTACAACTGCTCCTTCAGTCCCCGTCCATCCTAACACCTGCGTCTGATCTGAACTGGCTGTTATCTTATACGAATCCCACGAATCACTGCAGTCATGAGTGATAGATCACACATCGCTGCCCTGCATACAAGTGTGGCGAGGGCTTAGAAGAGCTCTCACACTGTGAAATATATCGTTTGTTCCTCCAGATAATGGCAACACTGTGTGTGTGTGTGTGTGTGTGTGTGTGTGTGTGTGTGTGTGTGTGTGTGCGTGCGTGCGCCCGTGTGTGCACGCACATTGGCAGCCTTCAAAACAGAGCGACAGGCAGTGACATGATCTAATGTTATGGGAACAGCTTATCAGGAAGGAGGCAGTCGGTGCTGTTATTAGTGTCATCGAGATCCTCTGGAGCCCCATTACTCACTGCTGAAAGAAAAGCAATACTGTGTGTGTGTGTGTGTGTGTGTGTGTGTGTGTGTGTGGTGTGTGTGTGTGTGTGTGTGTGTGTGTGTGTGTGTGTGTGAGGAGGGCAGGAAGAGCTCTCGGTGCAGACCGACAGAATCTGGACAGATGAGCTTTAACCTTGCTCTTCAGTGGACGCTCTGTCTCACTGCTGCTTTAGTGGAATAAATAAAATACCAAACAACCTCCCGGCACACACACAGTCATGCTCACCAATCTCCTTTCTGCTTCTCCCGTCACGTCTTGAACTCCAGCTCCCCACCCCCACCCCCACCCCCTTCCCTCCTGCACAGCCACTGATCCCACCCATGCACCCCTCACATGCCTACGCTGGAACATCAAGCACCCCTTTCGAATTTTAGATGCGGACTTGTACATTTGCCCTTTGGCAGCAGTTTTATTTTCTTCTCCTCCTAATTCTCACAGATGCTTTGTTGTGTCTGAGAGCGTGTGGGAGTGCACCATCTCTCTGCTGTGTGTGGTGGGTGGAAAGCAAATGTGAATCGAGGTTTTTGCCACGCTACCTCAAGCTGTCTTAAAATACCCGGAGAATTCAAAGACACCCTGTTGTCGGAACGTTAAGCTTCATCAATCTGAGCTGTGTTGGTGAATTAGTGATCCATCCACGTAAGCGTTCATGGATACAATCTCACGGAACCAGCTGAGGGGTCGTTTGATATTTCTGGAAGTCAGTTCTGGTTGTTTCAAGCTGGATTTCGCTGCAGAAGATGAGTGTGGAGCTGCAGGCAGGCGGTTAGTTATATGAGGAAAAGATCAAGTATCACCTGAGATAAAGTCTCACGGCATCTGATATTAATTATCCACCTAATATTAAAATATTCTGTAAATATATTAAATTGTTAAAGAGGTCAAGCCAATAAAACTCTGAATTTTGACATTTGTAGTCTGGAATTAAAGTTCAACTTTCACAACATGAAAATGGCACAAATAATAATATATTTATGCAAGGCAGGATGTTTGCCTCCAGAAGCTGGAATGATGAAGAGTGAATTCCTTAAAGCGGCTACAGAGGTTCTGCATCTCTCGGCTGCAGACTTGTGCTTTAAACTGACTTTTTTTTTTTTTTTTTTTCCATATCAGGTACCTCAAGCCGGATGTTCACAAAAAATCCAAACACAAAACGGTGGTGATTAAAAAGACCCTCAACCCAGAGTTCAATGAGGTAGGTCTGTGTGTGTGTGTGTGTGTGTTGTGTGTGTGTGTGTCTGTGTGTGTGTGTGTGTGTTGTGTGTGTGTGTGTGTGTGTGTGTGTGTGTGTGCGTGTGCATGCGTGTGCGTGTGTGTGTGTGTGTGTGCAGGATTATGGCTTCATGTAAAGAAATGCGAGGTGGTCTTCAGAGACGCTGCATGAACGTCTACCACCAATTACTGTGAGCCGTTTCCTCCCAGCTTGAAAGCATTTCTGAGGTTCCAGAAAGCGTAGGCGTCATCTTCTGGCCTTTCTCTCACCCTTTCCTTCACCTCCTCTGCTTTTTTTGTTTGTTTACTCACCAGGAGTTTTTCTATGAAATCACCTTCTCAGAGTTGGCCAAAAAGACGCTGGAGGTCACGGTTTGGGACTACGACCTGGGCAAGTCCAACGACTTCATCGGTGAGTTGAGGCCACTTATAAAGAGTTTCCTGCTGGTTTTCCTCACCCTTTCCTGGCAGTCTGTGGCGCTGCCTGAGATCCTGTCTATTATGTGCAGTAAGTGCAGCTCTCAGCCTAAATTGTGGGCTTTGTTTGCCAAAGGGGTGTCAGTGACATTTTGGGCCGAAATGAGCTCTATACTTCATTTTCTCAGTGCATCAGGAGTAATTACGGTGGTTCCTGTTCTGTCTGTTATGCTGGGATTCATAAAAGTCAACATGTTTGTTCTCACATCAGCTAAAGGGCAAACTCCTCGTTTCCTACGGCTGCATTTTTATTTACAGCAAAGTGTTCTGAGGAAAACAATCTTAAAAATGCAACGAAACTGAGTTGGTTTATAATCTTCCTGAAGACAATTTTGTAAAAACTTTTTTTTATCCAGGAGAATGTAATGAAACTGTTGGAGGACGTTCTCATGCCGCTGATGAGACAAAACAAGATCCGATTTTTAAAAGAGATGTATTTGCACCCCCTGTGTATTGGTCTGCACAAAGGTGTAACCCTAACCCACATAACGTCTCTATCTTACCCCCCCCCCCCCCCCCCCCCACACACACACACACACACACCACACACACACACACACACCCACACACACTCAGAAGATTCTCAGGGTCATTTATATGCAGGTCTTGAGATTGTAAGAAAGTTCACTCCAGCCGTGGGTATAAATTAGAGATGCGCTCAGATCACGAGCTGCTGTGAAAGAAGCTGCTACCACATCATTACCAGATAGAATCTTTCTTCTTTGGTGGGGATTTTGATCCTTGTCTCATTAGAGCGTTTCCCCCAGAGAGATGCACCCTGATTCTGATAATATCTCTGGTTGTTCATGGAAATAATACTCCAAATGTGTGTGCGTGTGTGTGTGTGTGTGTTGTGTGTGTGTGTGTGTGTGGTGTGTGTGTGTGTGTGTGTGACAGGGGGGGTCTCCTTGGGGTGTCACTCACAGGGAGACCCCCTGCAGCACTGGATCGACTGTCTTAAGAACAAGGGCCAGAAGGTGGAGCGCTGGCACACACTGACCAATGAGCTGCCTGGGTCCACGCTGCAGGAATGAACTGATCTTCACTCCTCCGTCGTCCTGACAACAGAGATGAGGCCTGAAGTCAGACAGAGAGACCTTCCAACGCATGTTCTGAGGATTCCTGCATGACCACAAAGGACTTGCTTACTTTGTGTCAAAGATGAGACCATTTTACCCCCCATCCCTCTCAAATGGGTCATATTCACTGCTCGTTGTTTTAAATCCACTCCTTGCAGATCTGCTCCCAGCACAAAGCTGGTGGGAGGATTTTCATCCTCATACTCACAGGGATCTGTCTCCCTTCTCTCCATACTGGTCAGAAGTCAGCAAAAGAAACCGAGGCGGAGCAAATGAAAATGTAATAAGAGGGAAAGTTGCATTATTCTGCCGTGCTTCAGGTTTGCTCACTCTAATTACTTTGGGCCTTTTTTCATTGCTGGTGTGACTATGAGAACCATAAGCACACATACCTCTCCCTCGCAATAACATTTTGCCTAATGCTTCCGAAGACTTCCAAGTGGTCTTAATAGACTTTTTTAATCTGTTGGATTGCCTGCAGACAGCACAACCTAAAGAGATGTTTGGTTCTTCCATGATGTGTTGGTCTCTTGCATGTTCGGTGTTGAGGGAGCAAAACGAGAAGACAAATGTGAGTCAGATTCTGCCGCAGGCTGAAGCGCTCATCGCTGAGTACCGAGGTGTTTGTTCTGGATTATTAGGGGAGTTTTTTTTTAATTAGGTTTTTTATTTTATATATTTTTTTAATTAATTAATGTAATTCATTTATTTTAAGTTTAAATTTACTTATTGTTTTTCTTATCGTGTCAATTCCTCGTTGTTGACACTCTGATGAGCCTTTTTGCTGTGATGTAGACACTTTATAAGAAGGTTTGCAGGAACGGTTGTGTAATGGCGGGCGCTGCATGGTTATACAGTAAATGCAAATACATTGTTGATTATCTAACAGGTAAATATGAAAGTTATTTGTTGTCTGAAAATTTCCAATGGCTGCAGATTTCATATCTGCTTGATCTGCTCGAGGCATGCTGTAAGTACCAGTTGTGTTTACCTGTATATTATTATATATTGTGTTTCATTTGCTTTAGATGTTTGTCTTTTGAAACTGGAAACTGTGCAAAATTACTCTTTTTCTATTACTTTTCTCTTTTTTCCCCTTTATTTCTCTTTCGATTGACTGAGTAAATCTGTGAGTTTAGTTGTTCCCAAGTGGCCTCTTTAAAATCATGTTTACCTGTGGCTCAGTGGCACCCAAATAAAGCCAATACTGCCACCTAGCGCTCAGTCACTGGCTCTGCAGCTAATTTTGCATCTAGCAGGTGTGGCGCACAGGACCCTTTCAGCATCCTTTTACTCTGCTAACTTAAACATTAAAAACGAAAGACAGGGGATTTACTGGAAGTTAATGATCCTTCTAATTCAGCGCGGCGTTGAAACGGTTGCATGCGGTTTAGAACCAAGAGTTTAGTGTGAAGTCATTGTTTGCTTGCTAAGTAAATGCTCATATATTGGAGCTACGTTTACACATTGAATTCTTTTGTGCAGCCTTTTAAACAACGGTAACCTGTGTAAAAACAGTAAAGCTAATAGAACAATACCAGATGGCGCATTCGGAGCAAAGGGGACCCCAAAATGCAGAGGGGTGAATGAATAATTTATTACCTAAAACTGCGAGATGAACAATCAAGGAAACAAAAGCAAGTGAAAACACGGTGAAACTCTCGCGGGAGCCACTGATCAGGAGACGCAACCATCTGGCGAGGGAAAGCTGTCCCACTAGGTAGATCTAAATACTCAAGGTGATCCAAAGAGAGCTGCGGGCGCGCCAACACGCTGGCCAATCACCATCCACCCCCTCCTCCACAGCGCTGCAGGAAAAGAGTGAGGGAGGAGAGAAGACAAGACAGAAGGGACAAACCAAAACACAAACACCAGCCAGCACAAAGACACAACATGGAGAGTGGATCTGGAACACCCAGAGCTTCTCCAAAGCTCTGAGTGTTCCAGAGAGTGACGCTGCTGGCTGCACCTGCGGCTGGGTCTCGGAGAGGACGTCCTCCTTTGTTCCACAAAGAACCCAACAAGCAGCTCATCACTGCCACCTTAAGACAAAATAATGAAGATGCTCAAATGTGGCTGTGCAGCAAGAAGGAGCCATACGTGAGCCGGCAGATGACGTCACAGTTCATTAAGCCTCATGTAGATATTAAAAAGTAGATTTGTGACACATCTGTATAGATTCCACCAATAAGGATTTCTTTCTTACCCACTATTCTGTAAGTTTAATGACATTTGCCAGACCATTGTTTGATGAATATGCTGATTCTTCAACATTTTTAAGTTATTGTTAAAGGGGAGACAAATATGATGGACATATTTACCTATATCTAGTGCAGCAGGCATGGCTGATGTTTTTGTGACCTCTCTAAAGGTATCTCCTCGATCTCTACTATCCATTTATTAGGTATTTATGTATTGTGTAGATTCATTTATAAAAATCAAGGAAATGACCAACATCATTTTATGGGTATGTGCACCTTTTAACTAAGTTAACTGTGTTATTGTCATGTTGGACTTTATCTGCATCAATACGCACTAAAAGAGAAATAATCAAACATCATTGATGTTCAGCTCTGACACATTAAGCAGCGCTGGAAATCCATCCCAGGCCCGGAGTCATTATCATCCCTGCGCTGCATAATGAATCTATTGACCGTGGCGTTAATGGAACGCTCACGCAAACAATTCTGATCAAATAAAAACGATACTTTCTGAATTACGCCAACAATTTGACGCTCACGTGAAAACCCACCCGGGGATGAAGTCACACTCATCCCCACTGACTGTCAGGGGTGAAAAGCGAGGCAGCCAGTAAGAGAGCAGCGCTGGTATCTGCATGTGATGCTCTATCTGCACCGACGGGTTGGACGTGATGCATGCAAACGCTGCCAAGTGGACTCACCGCCTCCGTGTCTCTGCGTGTAATCCGTGACCCATTTTATGCCTGTGGATGTGACCCCGTTGCATATGCCCCCCGCCCTGCACGCTTTAAAGCTCCTGTGAATTAGCTGAGCTCGGAGGAAAAATAACTTTTGCTGTCAGAGAGTCAACACTGGCGTGAAGGAGAGTTTGCTCTTGTTGGATGTTGTGAAAGCTGTTTCTGCTGCTGCGGTCCCCCCCCCCCCCCCACACACACACACACACTCTCTACTGGGGGAAATTCTTCAGAAACTGGCTGGTTTTGTTGTGAATCCTGTTCATTTTTTATGCTTAATGTGATCTATAATAATGAAATATCACATTTCAGGTGCCTTTTATGCCTTTCATACGTCCATCTTTCCATGTTTATCCCCCACTGACAACATCTTGATTACTGCCAGAGATAATATATGCATTATAATGTGGTATATTCTAGTTGCGTAGGGTAAAAGAAAGCTACACTTGTTTCCAGGAGGCCCCATTTCCTCCACCACCTTGTCCTGGCATGAACCTTGGGACACTTTTGCATTTGTTAGCTTGATCAACTAACGTCACAGCGACAGTCCGTTAACTCTTAGCTGTGGGTACAGTCAGCATGTTAGCTTGCTGATGTAGCATTTAGCTCCGTGTGCACGCTGCCTTGCTGTAGCGTCTCCCTCTGAAAGCCTCTGTTTCTCTGCTGTAATTAGATAGAAAACATCAGCAGTGATCATTAATTTAACAAATCCAGAGAGGGAGGTTTGTTTAGTCCCTTTTCTTCCATTGCAGCGGATCAGTGTTTCCTCGACTCGGGCCTCCAGCATTTTCCCTCTTTAGTCCCACATTTTGACAAGCGATTCAACAACCATCAGGACTTCTCTTTGCTGCTGCTCTTCACCCTTCGAGACAAGAGACCGAACGCCTTGCATGCATCGTGTCTTTATTACGAATGTGTTGCCAAAGTATATAATAGGTGCCAGTTCATTGGTCTAGTTTTCAACTTCTACCATCAACATTAGTTTAAGTTTTTAAAAAAAAGAGAAAAGAAATGCACAACATGCCAATGATGAAGAAGTATTAGAGAAGCTGGTCGCTAATACAGTGACTCTCAGGAGGTTCGCACAATTTCTGTGACTACATTAGACTATTTTACTCAAATAATTATCACAATATTGAGATTAATATAGGTAGAACACAACAACTGCTGATTACATTTACTTATATGTTCCTAGAGTTCACTCATGAGAAATGTCATCATCTCTGTACATGAATCAGAAACCAGGAGAGAATAAATAAGGAGAATTTGATCAAATCTTGCTTAAACCCAGAGTTTAGTATCACAGTGTGGATCACAGGTAGATAAGTATAGTATTAATAGGGATCAAAAGCTTCCTATGACAACAGTATTTGTTAATGTTCAGGCTCCACGTGGACGCTATCGCCACTACTTTGAATCACAAGTTATTAAATTTGTTAACCAAATAACGATGTCCATACACACACACACAACCACCGGATGTCCACTGACACCAGAAGTTGTCTCTCATTTTCAAAAATATGTTTTACAAAGATTATCAAAAGATGGGTTAGATGAGATGCTGAGATGTTTCGTGATTGGCTACAGAGGGGGCTCCTGTGGCCACGTGGCCCCCACAGGTTCACAGTGGAGGGGACGGATGGTGAACGGGTGGCGGAGTAAAAACATTTCCTATCCACAAAATGCTTCTTGAATTTCATTTGGCACATATTTTCTTAAATTTCACTGAGGTGACGACTCGTGTCAGCCTACCCATAATCCCTCCTGTTTTTGCACCCACAGCTAAGGGCCTGCCTAAGCCTCTTTGACCTTTGGTGAGAGCAGCACGGGGGGGGCTGTAAGTGTTAGGAAAGGAAAGTGAGTCTCAGATCTCTGTCTCCACAAGAGTAAATTCCAGAGTGTAAAACTGGGTGGGGCTGAAAGACAAGCGCTGTAGAGAGCTGCAGACATTTCAAAGCGTGAATTGATTGATTATTCTGAGTTGGCTCAGCGAGCGATGACGTGATGAAGAGGGACCAATTGGCCTGCTACCCTACCCCCTACGAGCCCACCCCCACCCCCACCCCCACCCCCCCGCTCACACAGCAGCACAATCTGCATATGTTATTGTCTTCCATTCGTGAGTTATATAGATTACAGTAATATAGGTAAGCGCTGTTATGTGGGGGTGCACGTTTGTCACAAGTCCAGGTAATGACTAGGCAGTAAAGACGGTGGAGCAGGTGCAGGCCGGACGGTCGGGATGGTTGTCTTATCCAGTTTCATCCTGGGATGAAACTCAGGTTTTCACATTTACTAAAAAAAGAAAAGGAAGTGTATTAGTGGAAGAGCTATGCATTACTGCAAATGTACATGGACACACACACGGGGGTGGGGGGTCGGGGAGGGGGGGCAATTTGTAACGAGTCCCTGAGAATGAAAAGGCAGTTTGTGTGTACATTTGTGGCTCCTATTAATGAGCTGATTAGGATCACACTTGGCTTAATGAGCCCCAGTAGGCTGAGAATGTGTGTGTGTGTGGGTGTGTGTGTGTGTGTGGGTGTGTGGGTGGGTGGGTGTCCGTGCGCTGGAAAACAAGACGGTCGGCACTGGCCTCCAGGACCAGTAATCATCACTCACCTTTGACCAGATCCCATTTATTTACCAGAAACAATGAACACACCTTTATTTTGTGGGGCCACGCCCACAACGCTGACATCCATCATACAGAGATGATCATACACAGTACAGGACAGCACGTCTGGTATGAGACAGCACGCATCACTACAGATACACACACGAGCGACCCGAGGCATGTAGTGGGGGGGGGGGCAGCGTGCACACAGAACCACATGTCACACAGTGTAGATCTGACATATGCAGATGTGATTAATAGGCTGTGATCATTTTTGACGTCAGCAGAGTTCCTAAAGGCCGGAGTGCTGCCTCGCCTGATGACAGGGTAAGCTTTTTAGCTAGCTGTGATGAGCTGGGGGATCATATCAGTGATTACAGTCAGGCTGCGCAGAGAGGAAGCTTGATATTGTACCGCGGGGGAGGGGAAGGGGTGACAGGAACAAGTCTTTTGCCAGAAGGACTGGAGAAATGCACACATGAGGCAAAAAAGGGGGTAAAAGGGAGTTAAAGGTCGGATTTGGGACACTCACTGGCCAGATTCACAATGCAGGCGACGATAATGAGCGTCCCTCCCACTAATGACACCACGGAGAGCATCTTGGCCACACGTCCCAGACGCACGGCACCGTCCAGGTTTCCCTGCTCGAGGCTGTTCTTGGACTGAAAGAGACGAACGAACACTTTAGTTTTGGGGGAGGCTTTGATGGAGGTGCTCATACGGCCTCACTCTCACTGTACCATGATGGAGTAGACAAATCCCACAATGTTAATGGGCCACACGGGGCAGAAGCAGGCCAGGACGGACAGCAGGAGGTAGTCTTTCACTTTGGTCCGGTCCAACGGGGGGTTTGTAGCAATGCTGGAGTGGCGAGACAGTGATGGCCGGGGCGAGAAGGCGGTGTAGCTGATGGAGCTCGCTCTGCTGCCCTTCCTGGTCTTTCCGTGATGGGGGTATGAGATGCAGGGTTGTCTCCTCGGAGGGGAGGAGATGACAGGGGAGGTGCTCTCAGACGCTTCATGGATCCCATTACCTGCACGAGGGAAGACAAACTTGTTTAGAGCCAAGTCAGCAGCACCACCACCCTCCCCCAACCCAGCTGCTTCGGCGCGGTCGGACTCGTCACTTACTGTTCTGCAGCTTCTCATTGATGACTATGACGAGATCCCCCTTGGAGTTGCTGCAGGGGGGTCTTGTGTTGATGAGTTGTTCATCTCTGACCTGGACGGGAGGCGCCGAGGCCACTTCTTGGGCCATCACAGGGCCCTCCTGGTCCAGCAGAGACGGCTGTTCCTCCCCGGGCCACACGGCGGGGCACGGGATCACGTTCACAGCCATGATGAGGGCAAAACAGTCGACGTTCCGGTCCTCGCTGCGCTGCCTGACGATACACCTGACGACCAGAAAGACGGTTTTAAAAGCAGAAGCTGCCGCCCCCCAACAGCCGGCCGATATCTTTGTCTAAACAAGTCTGCAGAAACAAGTAAATCCTCTGTTCTATAGGATTTTATAGTCTAGCACCTTCATCAGCCACACAAGCACATAAACTCTGCCTGAACTGGCTGCCACAGAGCCAACATTCCAGAAACATGCAGGATTTACTGGACATATTCAGATTAAATGGTAAACTTCACATTGAGTACCTAAACTACATCATTTTTGTGACAGATTCTTATTATTTATAATGAGATGAATGCACAAATCTCTAAATAAACACGGGCATTCCATTTTAAAACAATAGCTATCACATAGTGACGGGCGCTTCTCTCATGTCATTTAATTCGCTTTTTAATTCTTTTTTCCTGTCTGTTTTACAGTCACTTTAATAAATCGGTGTTCCTCACGCAGCCCAAAAGCAAACACGGAAACAGGGTAAATAAGGCCGCAGAGCTCATAATAAACCCGCTGGATCAGATAACACAAAAAGCGAGTCCCAAAGGCAGGTGGAGCAGCCATGGATGCAGGTGTGCACATAGGCGCATTCAGTCATGTGCACAAACACACGCGCTCGCTGAAATGAGCAGAGAAAGGGATGAAGACAAAGGAAGAACAGCGCTGATCGATGAGGGGAGCAGCTAAATGATGAGCCGCTCCCGCAGATTCATTGGGTGTGAACAGCCCCGCTGACGGGCTTATGGACGGAACGCGTCCTTAGATGTTTGCATTTAACAGGAAACTATGGTCGGAGGCTGATGAGACGGTTCCGAGCCAGAGAAGAAGTGGAGCCGCGGATGCAGGAGACTGACCTTTTTAATCCAGCCGGAGCGTCCCTGGATTTGGCATCGTGGGAGTTTGATTCTCTGCTGCAAAAAAGATCCGCGTCAGAACCGAACCAGCATCTCCAGCCGGCAGATCCAGTTCAAACACGCCTCGCTCGGTTTGCAGGGACCCGTGTGGAGGTTGAGGAAGGACGGGGATGTTTGTAGCGCAGTGTGAGGGAGGGATGGGGAGTCTCCTGAAAAGCAGGGCGGGTGAGGGAGGAGGAGAGTGTGTGTGTGTGTGAAGGACAGAAAGGAAAAGAGAAATCCAGCAGATGTGATGCGGAAGGATGAAGCTGCAACATCACTGGTGTGCAGAACAAAAAGATGCCACGTTTGTGTGTCGGGGCCGTTTCCGCCACGTTTATTCAGCAGACATAAAGAGACAGTCGGAGTCTTGAGAGTTTATTAAAAAGCAGGAATGCGCCATCAGCTGGAACACAAGAGTAACTACAAAAATATTCAAGCCTAAAACATCCGTGACACAAACTGCTGAGATTATATACACGAGCCATGATGCACAGCCACACAAAAAATATATAAATGTAAAAAAATACAAGTCACTTTCCCATGGCACTGAGGATGTTCGCCTGAAAAACAAAGTGAGTTACGTCAACAAAGCTCCTCTCATCATATGGATCTATTCTCTCTCTCTATAGATAGAGATCTATAGATATATATCTATAGATCTCTATCTATCTATAGATATCTATATATATAGATATATACCCATAACGGTAATAGCATTGTTAGAAAAAGGTAATTCAATACTGATCAGAGGTTGATTTTAAAGCCTTGACAAAAGTAATGCTGCATTCGTCTAATCCTTGAAAATCTACTCACCTTCATAAAGGAAGAAAACCTCTTTTCTGTCATACCCTCCACTTTCACCAGATCTTCCACCTGTAAAACAGCTCAAGAGTGAGTTGATGATCTCCGCTGAAGACGGGCTGCTTTACAGAGGGACTTTTCTTCGCCCACCTTTGTGAAACGACCATTGATCTCCCTCCAGCCGAGGATCAGCTTTGCCTTCTTGTCCCCAATCTGCTGCAGCCCCTTCAGCTCTTTGAGGGAGCCCGTGTTCAGGACCTGCAGGATTTTCTCTCTGGACTGCTCCAGGACTGACGTGTCCAGCCGAGACTCCCACTCGGTCTGCATCGTGTTCTCCTTCCCATCAGGCGGCTGAGACAAAACCAACTGCCATTACAATTGGAATTTGGAAAACAGTCAAATGAAACAATACAAAACGGGTGAATTTAGACCTCGAAATGTAGGTTGATTAGGAAAATAAGGCGACAGCTGAAGGATTGTTAGCTTGTACATGTTAAACCTGAGGTGGATGCTGACCTCAGCTTGCTCTGGAATCTTCCTGTCTTTCCTCTTGACGCAGACCGATTGTTTCTTGACTTTCACCGCGAGTTGCTGCAGAGGCTGGAGCTCCAACACTGAGACATGATATCACACACACACACATAATATTAATCACTCTGGCAGAAGAAGGCTCTCAGAACAACCGTCACAGATAAACACTGAAGCCTACACAGTTTCACACCAAAACGGTGTCAATTTTTATTTTAAATACTTTTCCCCCTCCGTGGTCATTCACGACTTGTTTGGCTCACATCATGAGACTGTTGCTTTAAGAGAGGTTTGATCACAATTAAGGTGAGTTTTCAGGCCTTGGTTCCCACGATCCGGTGATTAACTGGTAAAATCAGAAGTCAGGTGGTGTTTGGTGGAAATATTCTGTATCTAAAGTTTGGCCGTCTTTCTTGCAGTGTTTGTGCTGCCGCTGGAGGCCGTAGATTGAGATTTCTGTTCTTAATAATAAAAAAACCCTGAGTATAATTTTTTTTTAATGAATATGAGTAAAGCCAGGCCTTTGTGGTACTAAAATCTTTTGTTACACAGAACTCGACGCTTCTGCCGGTTCCGTTGTCCGGTGCCATGGTTTCTAGTGAAAAAGCCCGGCTTCTGCTGACCTTGTAGGGGTTGGACCACCGCCTGCTGTCTGCTGGGTTTTGTTGCACTTGGCTGTTTCCTCTGCAGAGGAGCCACAGTGTTTTTGAAGACTGACTCCGGTTTGGTGCCGGCCTTTTCTCCAGCCAGTCGACCGAACAGCATGGCCTTGATCTCCAACTCCTTCTGCTTCTCCTTGAGCTCCTATTAAAATAGGAATGTCAGATTTCACCTCAGCTGCTGCACATTTTTCCTGGGAATGCTGATACATTCCTGGTGCATAGGCGCAGTGATACCTGAATTTCCTTGCGAGACTGGGCCACATCTTTCAGCATGCCCAGCCTGTCTTTGTCCTGACAGCTCATCATCAGCTTCTCCAGCACAATTAGTCTGTCCATCACAGATGACTCCGACAGGCTGAAAGAAAACCAAATCAAGCTTAAACTGCCATGAAGACGATGTCTGGCAGGATGATCAAGGACCTGGAGTGTCAGTGGCACTTCCTAATTAAATAAGGGTTAAATTGTAAAAAATAATTCACTGAGTCAGTAGCAGCACTTGTAGCAGGTAGTCCAGGAGTGTAAGGTACCGGTAGCAGGTACTTCTGTCTCATATCTTTGTAGACAGAACATCTGTAGCTTGTGGCAGCCTCGTATTTAAAGTCACGCACCATAAGATCGTTCAGCATTGCCACTTATTGTATTATCTAGCTAACAAATGCAACAGCGAGCTGCATTTCTACTCCACAAACCATGCCGTCTTCCTGGCCAGATGAGGACTACCTCGGGCCATGTCCCAAACAGTGACTGCTTCATATTAAAATTATAAATATTAAATTAGGTAGAAGTAGGCCTAAATGGCGCAGACTGATGGGAATATAAAAACGAGCAGGCTGTCAGGGCTCTACTCCACTTTTAGCACAGAAACACTGCCTTAATTTTTTTAACCGTTGTTTCGCAATTTATTTGGATCAAACGTGATGCTGTAGTGCTGGTCGTGTACATAGGACAATACAGGGATCGATAAGTGGGTTTTACCTTTGAACGCTTGTGGAGGATGAGGGAACATCTTGCTCAGTTTTTCTCTCCTCTTTCTGTCGTTTCTTCTGCGGCTCGGTGCCAGATTCCTGAGCCTCATGGGTTTCTCTGGCTCGCTTCACTGGAAAGGCAGAGGAGAAATTAACAGCTCAGTAATCACTGCACACATGCACCGCCATTTGTGGGGCTCTCTTGATCAAAGGTATATAAATGGAGACGGTTCAGCATCAGACAGGCCTGTAGGTGTTCACTCACACAGAAGCAGAAACACAATGATCACAAAAACGCATTAGAAAACTGACATTTTCTCCAAATCCAGAGCTAGTGGACATCGATCTGTAACCAGGTGCTCCTTGATGCTTCCATCCTGGTTTAGTCCAGCTAAGGTTTAGTCTACTCGAGTGTAATGAAAAGACATGAGAACTCAATTCAATTTTTACTGCTGTTCCCTTTCAGGGTCACGGGGAGGGTGCTGGACCCTATCCCAGCTGCATATGGGCAGAGGCAGGGTTCACCCCTGGATGAGTGGCCAGCTCATCGCAGGGCCCTTCCTGAGCATTTAGATGGTCTGTACCTTGCTCAAGGGTACCTCTTGTTTTTTTTAATCCTTTAACAGATTTGTGTTGACCTCTGCCTGCAATGTAGGGATAAAAGGATTACTTGTGTAATTCGAGTACCTTGATTACAAATAAATAATCGAGGAATTTTATCCACCTGGAGTAAAAACTGGTTTAAAAGTAAAGCTCAAAGCACAGTATTTCACATGGGCTATCGTACTATTAATGCGGCACAATGCCACAACGGAGGAGGCGGAAATGTTTGATTGGAGGAGAAAGATGGAAACGTTGAGGGAAAGTAGCGATGAAATTCTCTTGTATATTTATAATTGCTCTTTAACTAAGCAAAAACACGTTTAATAGAATTACTCGATTAATGGAAGAGATTTTCAGTAGAATATTCGATTACTAAAACATTCTACAGCTGCAACCCTACTGCAAAGTGCACTTGGTCATTTTGAGTTTCTCTCCCTGGCTCTCCTAGGTTTTGTCTTTGTTACCACTGTAAACAAGAGCATGTGTGTCACTCACCTGTCAGTACAGGCGGCGCTACAGTTTCACGAGTGAAGGGCTTGTTCACGATGAGTTTGGATTTGGCAGCAAAGTTGAGAGCACTGAAGGTATCAAAATAGTATTTGTATTCTGGTGCAATATTGGTGATCATGACGGAGTGTGCCGAGCCACCCAGAGAGTCCTGTAACAGCCGTGTCAGTTTACTGTCTCTGTAGGGTACACGGATGGCAGTTCCAGAATTTAGGGAGTCCACAACTTTGCTGAGAGTGAAGAGAGACAAGTTGATGGCGCCGCTTTCTTTTAAACGGATGCCCTGGTTACCGGTCCGGCGGTTGTCCTCAGAGCCTGCCAGGTCTATTAAATAAAGCTTGCCTGTCTGTTGTCTATGATGCAGAGCACGCCAAGTTCGCACAACCTGATGGAAGCAGAAGATTAGAGAATGAATGGCGACATACCAATGCTACAATGAGCAGAAAAGGTGGGGGGTGGGTGGGGAGACAAAACAGGAAATTATTAACGAGTGCAAACATCAGTTTGTTTCTCTCTAAGAAAAGTCCCAGAAAGCCTAGAAAATGCCAGCGGGAGAGTTGCAAGAGAGAGTTAATATCAGCACCAGCTACCAAATTCTGGCCTACTGCTCAAAGGCCACAATCCGTTTAAGATGCTGTTTAAATGTCGACCCATGCACAGGCAATCCCAAATAAACAGACACAGTGGGATTAGTTATAAGATAAACTGTTGCCACACTCATTCATGAACCAAACCTTGATGAGGAGGACAGCGTGGCTGCGGCTGGAGCGCTGATTCAGTTTGGTCGATGCTGTTGTGCGATTAAGGCTGGCAGGGACAAAATGGCTGTCAAAATCCGAGAAGGAGGAGATGGTTATGTGAGTGAGGCCAGGGATGAAGATATTCTTGTCTTTGTCCTCTCGGATTGGCAAATCCTGGGAATTTGGTGAGAGAAGATCGAGCACCTGAGAAAAGAAATAATTAATAATTGAGAGCTCTAAACAAGTACTTTTCTGACTGACTGGATGCTTTACTGTTTGCTTTTAGGAATGTAACCAGGCGGCGCAGTTATCCGTTTTACTATAGTTCGGCAACTCTAAGCATCAAAAACAGACTTGTACTACACAGTCCAGGCAAAGATAACATACCTTTTCATTGTAAATCTCCAAATATGACATGCCAATTTTGTAGTCCCATCCCTCGTTGGCATCCTTGGCATTGACCAGATTGAAAACCTCTCGAACAGCTCTGGGGATCACACCCAGCTGCTCTGAACTGCCCAACATGGTGTGGGTCTTACCTGCAAAAGCAAGCAAAGCAACTTATTACAATATATGCCTTGCAAGCATTTATTGTATAATATGTGGATATTTCAAAGTTTGGCATGTTGTTCCCCAAAGTAATAGTCAGATATAATGCATATACACACCAGCTCCTGTCGGTCCATATGCAAAAACACTGGCGTTTTGTCCATTGAGTACATGTGGTAAAATGGGCTTCACTGATGAGAGGAAAACCTCTTGTTGAGTCGTTTTCTCACCATAAAACGCATCAAAGCTGAAATGAGAACAAACCAACAAAAATTTGGACGGATGCATACATTTTATTAAGGGGGTGGACTAGAATCATGCCCACTTACTGGTACTTGACGGATTCTGTAGCGTTCCTCCAGTTAATTATCTCCAGGTTCTGGGAGTCCAAACCTCGCACGCAGGGCCCGTCGTCTCTCTCATCCGGCTGCGCTAAAAATGGACGTAAACGCACAGCAACCCGAACTCTGCTGTGTTTTTTGTTTCCTCCCTCTGATAGCGCTACACGCTGGGCCATTCTGATACCTTAAAAAGAAGTTAAAAAACACCTTAACAGCCGTCACATTAGCAAAACGGTAAACAATCGCGGTTATGCTAACAATAAGTGAGCGGACCGCACATTATTTTGGGCTAGTCGCACTTCACAAACTGGCTCATCGAAGTCTTATTCAGCAGTGGAACATTTTCTGGTTTTGCTTACCGCCGATGCTGGAGCAGCCCTTTGCCGCAAACCTCCTTTACTCTCCAGTTTTAACTTTTGTGCCACATTGTGAACACGGGCCTTTAACGAGACGGGATCGAGCCACACACCTAACGAACTTATTTCAAATGAAGGGCACAGACACCGGAAGTTGTAATCCACCAATCAAAATGGCTGGCGCGTCCATGACGTGAAAAGTACACGTCGCCTTTAGGATTTTCAAAACACAGGACCTTCACTGTAAAAATTCAAATGTGTTTGCAAAAGGGGCACGCAACAAAAATGTACATTACTCTCTTCCTTATTATCATTACGTCTTGTCACGGTGACAAGCACCAGCGCAGTTTGGTCCATGTGTAGATCTATATAGCATACAATGCTACCGCTAGCCGAGCTTCACCGGTTCCGCTGATAATCCATATACTTTGAAGTCAGCGAGAGACTTTGCGCGCAGTCTCGCAGAACCGAGAACGACGTCACGCGATTGTTTCGGTCCAAAATGGCGCAATGTTTACGTTCATACAATTGACTATATTTACAATCCATAGTCTACGTAAATTAAAATTGGTTATGGCTGGTAAATCCCGCGGACAACTTAGATGATTTTAATCAGGGCGGTTTGGTGCAACCCCGGTGACCTACGTCAACGTAGACATTCGGTAATGTCAATTTATGTATTTTGGGCTGTAGGACGAGCTGGGGGCTACTGGCTAGATCTGGCGTTAGCCGGCATATCGACCTATGTCACATGCCACTTTTTATTGGTCTTGTCTTTCATTCGGTTAAATTAAACGCTACTGGTTACAGGGCTGCTCATACGTCGTTTCGGCATTCATGAAGATGGGTCACGTATGCGTTGTGGTTTGTTTCTTTCAATTAAGCATTACACTTTTTGCTTTGCAGATGCTTTGGCTGTAAAATATTCCACCAACGACAGGAAGGATGCAGGCTGAAGCCACAGATTCATCCCTGAGAGAGGGCATAGAAGCTTTGGGTGTAAAAGACACAGACAAATCTGCAGCAACAGGAAAAGACGATGAGAAGCCTGAGCAACATGATGCAGAGATGACTGATGCCACAGAGGAAGACTCAGCAACCAAGGATGGAACCAGTAATAAAGGACACATTAAGAGAAAAACAATCATTGGCTTTTAATATCTGAAGTTGTTTAATTTCAGACCATATATTTTAGTGGAAAAGATTCACCAGCAATTAGAGTTTGGAGCTTGAAAGGTTTAGTACAGGTTTAGTAAGAGCATAAACAAGCAACACAATTCCATATAATGGGAATTGTATAGAAGAAAATGCATATTCTCAAAGGATAACTGCTGTATATGCTGCCACAGGATGGCATTATGTATGATGGAAACTTGCCACATACTGTATACATATATATTTATTTTGCTTCCTACCAGGTGTAGACACAGATACGGCCAAAGGAGAGGTCCAGAAGGATGACCCTCAGCAAGACTCGGGTGTGGACAGCGAACCGGTGAAGCAGGACGCAGATCTGGATGGCGAATGGGAGCTTCCGTACAGTGATGAGGAAATTGAGGATCCCAAAACATGGATGCCACCCACCACTGAGATCAAAAGACTGTATGAACTGCTCGCTAAAGGGGAGATGCTGGAATTGGAGTTTGTTCCCCTTCCCAGGAGGGCCCCTACTCCTGACCGAACCCCCTCACCAGAAAGGGATGAAGAGGAAGAGGCAGCAAAAGAACGAGAGCGGGACGAGAAGGACCACAAGTCAGTCCACTGTTTCTCACCATTTAATGTTTTAGGTTTTTGACTGTCATACAGGCACTGAAACCTCCCTGTATAAAAATGTTTCCCCAGGCCTCTTACGCCAACTGAGTTTGATTTTGATGAGGAGCAAACCACCCCAAAAAATGCCTTCGTCACCAGACGCAGGACACCAGGTGCTTCTGGAAATTCACGTTTGCTTTCTTCTGAAAAGACTTATAGGGAGCTAATGTGGTTGTTTACTTCCTTTTCCCAGGGTCTTCAGCTCGATCTTCTGTGAAAAGGGAAGCTCGCCTGGACAAAGTACTGTCAGACATGAAGCGCCACCGCAAAATCGAGGAGCAGATCATGCGCACGGGTCGAGATCTCTTCAAAAGCGAGAAGAAGCCTGACGAGACTCTGACCGCCAACAGCCAGAAAGAGCGAGAGAAGGCGCGGGAGCGAGACAGCAACCCGAACACCATCTTCTCTCCCAGACAGAGGAGATACTGAAGTATTCAAAGACCAGGACTTGCCCAGGGGCAAAGCGATTCCAGATGCTTTCAAGACACTTGAATTTTCTAAATTAACCAGTTTGATATGTTTTTATCGGTTTTGTATATTGGCAATAAACATTTAACCATGGAGAGTAATAAATGATGTGTGCAATGATGTGGATTTTAGAAAAAAAGACTCTCTGTACTGGAAAATGCATTTTATCCAAGTGTTGAATAGCTTTTCTGTTAAAAAAACAAACAGAAATGTCTGATTTGGAATCTGATTGAATTTTTAAAAAAAAAATAAACGGTCAGATTCGGTGTTTCTCCGAAGGTCTCGAAACTCCGGGTTAAATCTGGCGTCGCCATAATGAAAGTTCCTGCCCATTTTCTGCGCTGAACCTGATTTTAGGACAGTGGCCTTGTGTGTCTCTATTGGAGCCAGTGTTGTCTTCTGTATCGGTCTTGTTGTGGCTGTTGATGTTTTTTAAAGGAAAAAAAGGACGAGTCAGGCTCAGGACAGAGAAGTATATTTTCAGCTAAGGTTGAGTAACAATATCGCCTTCACATAAGGCCCAGAAGCATATAGTTTAATATGGATGCATAAATATGCATTCAGAACCACAAACCAAATAAATAAATAAATACTTACAAATAAATAACGAGCAATTTATGGAATATACAGTACACGTTGAAATGTTTTACTCAGAAGCAGGTTTCACGGGAATAGGTGTTCTGTGTTCAACATGCCCACAGCTGTTCACACGTTTTGGCACTTTGCCCTGTTTTAATGTTGTTTTTTTTTAGTTTCATTAATTTTTTTTAGATGCCTTTTGTTGCTAGGACAAAACAAAATAAAAATGAATCAAAGCAACTCAAATGTCAGTGGGAAAATGTGCCACACATGGATTGCCAGGAAGTTTGTCCCAACCAAATTAACGTTTGTTTCCCTTGTTACAGCACGAGTGGAACCTCGTTACTTCTGCTCTAACAACCAGACAATCAAATGAATGTTTTGGACCAGCACCGACCTGAAATATGAGAAAAACGCGTCACTTTTTAGTGTGAAAACATTTTTTTTTTGTTTTTGGATGGAATGAAGTTTTTATCTACACGGGAACAAAAAGCACTGTCGGAGTTTTTGAGGGTATTCTGCAAACACTGAACCGTAAAACGGGATTAATAATGCTCAAATATGGACTGGATGCTGCGAGTGGCAGAAGGGCGAGGGGGAAAAAAGAGGGAAATAAAACAACACTGACTGAATACTGACGTGGGAATGAGGACAATTTTACATCAGCTATGTACACTCGTCACATTTTTGAGACTGACTCTCCCTTCGCTTCTGCAGACGACGTGAAATGAATAAATAAAAACGTGGGGAAGAGATAAGGCAGCAGAATAGGCTGATGAGAAGAACTCCCTTCTAAAGGTGAGTCAGTCTGCAGGTTACAGTTTGTTAGAGTGACAGTGAATACATAGAGGATACGGATAATAAACACTAACAAGTCAAAATACTGCTCAGCTGGGATTTTTCTTTTTAAAAGGTCTTCTTCATTACTAAGCTGAATCAGGCCTTTGATCTACAGCAAATGTTCTAACGTACAATATGATACATTCCTATGTTCCTGCGCTGCCTCCACAGTGAGGCAGGGAGGACCGAGTTTGATCTACAGGAGGGAAGTAGCCACCGCTGTTTGCTCTACATCCTCAAGTCAGTGCGTGTTCTGATCCGTCTGAAGGTGCCTGAAGTTCAGCAGTCACACATGTGGCTGCGTGGCTGCTGAACACACACTCCGGCACTAATCGAGGCCGTCTTCCGTAGCTTTATTTTTTATTTTTTTCTCTTTCTTTCTTTATTGCTACTTGTTTCAGGTCTCCTTGAAAGCTTTTGTACCCACAATTTCCACACAAAGCGCCTGTGCTGCGGTTCTACGGCGAGCGATGCGCCGCGTCTCTGAAGCGCCCCAAATGTGCCAACGCGTTCCGCCTCTTTGCTCCAGGTTTGTTTTCAGCGGCTACGTTTGTACGACATTAAACCAGAAACACACACATCAGGTGAATCAGATGTCACAGCTACAGTCACACCACAGCGTGTTACACAATTTGTGAAAGCAACGTTCACAGGAAGAGTGATGAGCTGATGAAGTGTATGAAATATCTAAGATACAACAGCAGAGAGGCGCTCTACAAGGACAACACAGGTGAGTTGGAAGTCAGGTTCATGGTCATTTCATGTACTTGTTATAGTAGTAATAGTCGTAATAGTGGTAGTGTTAATAGTGGTAGCTGTAGTAGTAATAGTGTCTGTAGTAGTAGTGTTAATAGGAGTAGCTGTAGTAGTAATAGCAATAGTAGTAGTAATAGTGGTAGTAGTAGTAATAGTAATAGTGGTAGTAGTAGTTGTAGCTGTAGTAGTAATAGCAATTGTAGTAGTAATAGTGGTAGTAGTAATAGTAATAGTGGTAGTAGTATTGATAGTAGTAATAGTAGTAGTGGTGGTAGCTGTAGTAGTAATAGTAATAGTGGTAGTAGTATTGATAGTAGTAATAGTAGTAGTGGTGGTAGCTGTAGTAGTAATAGTGGTAGTAGCAGTGATAGTAGTAATAGTAGTAGTGGTGGTAGCTGTAGTAGTAATAGCAATTGTAGTAGTAATAGTGGTAGTAGTAATAGTAATAGTGGTAGTAGTAGTGATAGTAGTAATAGTAGTAGTGGTGGTAGCTGTAGTAGTAATAGCAATTGTAGTAGTAATAGTGGTAGTAGTAATAGTAATAGTGGTAGTAGTAGTGATAGTAGTAATAGTAGTAGTGGTGGTAGCTGTAGTAGTAATAGCAATTGTAGTAGTAATAGTGGTAGTAGTAATAGTAATAGTGGTAGTCGTGTGGGTTTGTGATGGAGCTCTGTGGTGGAGCGCTTCAGAAACACATCCAGCGGGTGGGGGTCGGCGCCGTCGGTCGCGATGTACACGCTTAACGTGGAAATTGAGGGTAACTCATTGGTACATTCGCTCCCCTGACTCCCCTCCCCCACGCCACTCAGTGATTGGCCAGCTCAGGCTCCGAGGGGCGTCCGCTGTACCCGTTGGATGGCTGGGGCGGCGCGTGGCCATCCGCCTGCCGCTCCTTGGCTGCGGATGTACTTGTATGTGGTCTCTGAGAGCGGGAAGAGCCCGTGAACAGTCGCAGGGCCCCCCTGCATATTAGAAAGAACCAGTAGAGCTGAGGTGCCATGAGCAGGCCCGCGCCCAGGTTACAGTGCCACGGTACCGCCAGGGGAACCTTGTAGAACGGAATGGACGCGTACCTGCAGAGAAATCGAAAGAGGACAAATGATCTATGATCCTGCTCTTTAAACCAAAAGAGAGTCGTGTCATTTGGCGCCCGAAGCTCAGCAAGACAGCACACCGTGAGAGAGGGATGGACAGACAGACATACCTTCCATAAACGTAGTAGAGGTAAGGGAAGAGGAGGACTCTACAGATGAAAAAAGTGATCAGCATAAGAGCCCCATTCACTTTGTGCAGGAGTGTGTGTTGTTTTTTGTACTGAGAGCAGAAAAAAGGGGGACGGGTAGAGAGAAAGAAAGAGGGAGAGAAAGAAAAGCAAGCGGTAGAGTTTAGTGAAAGCTGACGACGACGTTCATCTCAGTATTAATCGCGAACATGTTAATGTTGACATCGATATCCCAGGGAGACAGCACAGGATGCCATGCGGGAGGGGGGGGGCGACATCGGTTTTGAACTTCTAATCTAATCCCAGCAGACAAGGACGATGCTGAGGGCTTCAACACCCCGAACTCTCTCCTTTTCTGTCACTCCAGGCGTATTTCTGCCGTCCTAACGGTAACAAACAGAAGTAAACGGCTCAGTACCGGGGCGGGGGCAGCTACGATCACAGGCAGCTACCACGCACGTGTGACAGGCTGTTGTTTATCATGTGTCAAGGGTCGGAGGGGGGTGCGAGGAGGTGTGCGCAGTGTGTTCCTTGATAGGGGGAGGAAGCCTGAGCTGATTATCTGCTCCACAGCGCTGCGGTCCCCCACCGGGGGGACCTTTGCCCCTACATGGGCGGTGCACAATCACACAAACCTAAAATGGTGCAACTCCTACAACAGACATGTAAAAAAACAAACTCTGTTACCAACGGATGGTGCTCTGACGGCGCCGCAGCGGGGGCTGGCGGCCAGGAACGACCAGAAAGGCTGGACGTTCTCCGACAGAAGGAGAGAAGACAGAAGGGTGCAGAGCTTCAGGGTGACCCATGCACATGCAACAGGGACACAGATGTTCCGCACTCACCTGGATGAGGATTTTTCCTAAGCAGACCGACGGCGTGCTGAGCTCAGCCATGAACATGATACCTTGGAAATAATCTCCCTTTCCTTGTCGCCAGAACTATCAACAGAAAAAGGGATTTCTTTCAGACGCTTTTGACATTTTTAGAACCCTTTGTTTGAGCGAGCGAGTTGGGAAAGAAGAGAGAGACAGCCCGGCTCTGCGCTCCACGGGAACAACGTGTGACAGTTACCACAGAGACGGGGAAGCAGACGGTGACCATGACAACGTGATGCAGCACCATGAGGAACTCCCGGCGCAGGTAGCTGGTCAGTGCCGAGGTCATGTGTTTGGGTGTGGCCGACACGTCCTCGTGCCCTTTGACCTGCAGCTTGTACCAGTAGCACATGAACATTGCGTAGATGTCGTACACGAAATAAGGGACAGCGAACATGATGTAGGTGCAGGTCAGCCAGTGCCTGTGGGGAGACAAGCAGACAGGAGAGAAACGTAGAGGAATTAAGAGATATGTACAAAAAAAAGATGGAATCCCTTTAAAAAGCCCACAGCGTTCATCTGAGATTACAGCAATCTATAAAGGGCGATCGATCGCCTGGCAACACATAGTCTGAGCATTATAACCGGAGCATTCCTGGACTTACTGGTCCTCGATGATGTCCTCGCAGGAAGAAGCAATGATGTAGCCGGCTGAAGTGGCCATGACGGCCTGGACCGATGACACCAGCCTGGAAATCAAACAAATGTTTCGGACTCTTCGGTTTGGTCACAGTATTACAGCCCGCGCTAAAGAGCTGAAAATCTCACCTGGCGGACACGATGACAGCATCTCGCTCGCTCCACCGCAGCGCCGGGATCGACTTCAGACACTGTTTGGACAGAAGAAAAAGCCCCGGAAAGAAGACAGAGCCAGCAGCCAGGATGGACAGCATGATCCCAGATGATCCGTCCGACAGGCAAAAGGTTCCTTTGGGCAGTCTTGTGATCCGTCTGTAGACAAAAACAAGTCAAATGTCAAAGAGCGAAGGAGCCCTTCCTATTGATCTCCACAGAGGCGCCTCCCATCAGTATACATTTGACTGCACATCCAGATAACAAACAAGACAAACTATCAAAGCCTGACATGCGTTGCTGTTCCAGTCTCACTGCAGGACGATTCCTGCACGAAAACCAACCCCACAGGTGCAACGGTGACTAAAAGCAGGGCTGCAAATGTGAGAGAGGAGGCCCTTCATTAACCCCGTCCCTCCACCCATCTACTTAAACTACATACCTCACCCACTTGGGTATTTGAGACCGTTTTCTTACAGTCCAGGCTGACCCGTTCAAAAGTTGGGTTGGTGAAATACGCAGTGCGCTCTTTCAAAACTCTAAAGGTGGAACATTTGGACCAGGTCAGTGACAGTTTAGCTTCGTTTCTATCTCAAACCGAAACACCAACCGACCTTTGACACGGAGCAAACCCTGTACCAGCGGCTACAGGATCCACACGGATTTAACGTGGTTCAGCCGAGATTTTAACGTGGGCGACCGCAAGAACAACTTTTCGAAACAGTCACATTTTTGCACGAATTCACGTCCATTTCACATCCGACAATGAAATAGGTCAAATCCGACAAGGCTTTCAATGCGATGTCCTACGGTGGTTCAATTCCCAGCAGGAAATAAAGGTTATAGATGTCTAATAAAGCGCGACGGTGTTGTGATTGTGGCCCCATTGCTCCTCTTAAGCATGACAGACTGTCTGCGCTCTTGACTCGCCCGCTAACAATGACGGTAGCAATGTTAGCATCCCAAAATGTAGCGTTTGGCCGCGCTAGATGGTCAGCCTGGCAACCATTTCGCTTTAGCACATCCAAAAACAGCTTCAGCGTTGCTCAGCAAGGCGACGGCACCGGTGGGGACGTTTAGCGTTGATACCGAGCAAACGTGTCCTAACGTTAAACTATTTGGCTAGCTTGTTTGTTTGTAGCCCGTAGTTATTCGGCTAACTGGCGCTATCCATGCTAGCAGGCTAACAGGCTGCACTTTGCACATGTTTAGAATGAGGGAGGGAAAAAATAACATTTACACAGATGTTCTGCGGAGTTCCGTCAACGGCAAGGCGAAGGTTGCGTCCAACAGAAGTGGTTTATGGTTATAGAAGTTCCGGGGGTCTCCGCCTCGATGATCCGCATGTTTATGTGGCCACTTCGATGTATGGAGGGTAGCAACAGCGAGCTAACGCTAAATCGATATGTATATGAGGGCAGCGCACCAAGCTCATCTAGTCTGGGATCGAACCGAGTCTTTAAGCGATCACGGCTAACCAGACTACGGCCAAACGCGGAGACGCCTCGCAGAAGCAGCCGGGTCCGGGCGTGTGGTTAGCGGCTCTGTCATCAGCCTGTCAGCGCCGGGATGCCGCTGCCAGCTCCAGACGCACCGTTGACTCAACGCTGTGGCGGCTGCGCCAGCTCCGTCCTCCCGCTGCGCAGCCGCGCACGCCAGGACACTGACATCAGCAGCCCCCCCCCGGGGGCACGCCGGGCTGCAGACTGTGCAGACGGTCCCGACTCTTTCTGCCGTGCATGAATTGTTTTCCTTTATCTTGTGTGGATCGTTCTGCGTTGAGCGTGTTGAGATTTATGTGGATTCAAAAGCAGCGAGACACACAGACCAGCACACAAATCAATGCCTGTTAACTCATTTTTACTTTAAATTCCCCAAATTGTAAAATAATGACATGATCTCTACGTCGTCTACAAAATAACATAACTGTAGTGAGCGTCACTTTTTTTAAAAATGTTTTTTTTTTGCTCTAACAACATTTTAGACATGCATACTGTTGAGAAATATAAAAATATAAATATAAATACATCCCATTAATATTCGTAATGAATCCATGACTATGATTTGAAATATTTTATCATAAAAGAATTAAAATGCAGTCGAGTATGATAAGGCATTACGATGTATCACAAGAGATTTACAGAATCCTAGAGTAGAGGTATTATTTTTCTTTCTTTTTTTTTTTTAGTGTGATGGGGAAAATAATTAAAATCAACTTTTAAAAATACATCACTACTTTCTCAACAGAAAAGAAAAAAACACAAAGGAAAGGAAGAGAGAACTTTCAAATTTCACACAGAAGTGAAGCGGCACTCCAGCGGGAAACTGGGGTCGTTCCTTTTCATCCTGAACCCGGCGAAGCCACGTGGCTGACAGTCGGCCCCTAAGATGTCGCGTGAAGAACTTGCATCGAGAACCTTTGTGTGCTATACAGAGTTCATTTGGATGAAACCAATGATCCACAGCGCCGACGCTTCCCATCAACCGAGCGGGCAGCGATGTGAAAGCAGATCAGAACAAATCGACGATTTTAAAACTATTACTGCTGATTTCAGACGACCGACTGAGCGAAGATACTACGAGTTTCTTTAGGTGTGACCTTAACGATAAGCCTGTGTGAGCTAGCTTATACTCATGCAAAATGTCCTTTGTGTTCTTTTTCAGGTGCGAGATCTTTTTCTTTTTTTTTTCCCTTAAATGACACGGAAGACTCGGAGCAATCTGACACCCAATCAAACGATAACAGCTAAGGTGCTTGACACAAATCAAGTCTGTACCATTAGAAAATGCACGGATACATCCCACAATTTCACCGGGGACCGCGACGGGATCGTGGTCGTCTGTCCTGATTTCGATGTACAACAGCCCTCGAATCAAGGCCGAGTAAACAGGCGTTGCAACAAAAGAAAGAAAGAAAACGAGTCCGTTTTTAGTGTGAACAAACAAGCTAACATGCTAGACAGGCATACACGCACACCCAACACACACAGCTTCCTCGTTGCTGTGTTTGTGACACTAGAGAGCTAATCTCTCCCCGTTTCGCTTCAATGCAAAGCCATTTGGATTCTGAGTAAGAAAGCTGCAAAAATGGAGGTAAGATCAGAGCTGGTGTGAGATTTACAGTACTCAGGGCACTTGCAGCGAGCAGCAAACGCCAGGATTGAGGGCATGAACAGAGGGGGGGTTAATACAGTAGACGCTCAAAAGAAGAGATTCATTAGAGTCTTAAATGCACGAGAGCACTCAGGAATAACCTGCTACATCCACGTGAGTCCGACGCCCCGCAGCGTTCGCCGCCCACCCTCAACCCTAAACATGCCTGCGAGGGGGGGCGGGCGACGCTATTATTGCTAAACCCTGCGCTGCTAACTGTGAGGCTGTGGCGCCGCGATGCTCGAGCAGTCTGTGACTAGCAGATCCACCACCGTGTTCCCCGTGACATACACCGTGGGTGCCGTCACCATGTTGCTAAGGGTGACGGAGCTGCTGGCGGCCACGTTGGACGTGATGGGGCTCGGGGCACCCTGGTTGTTTGCGTGGGTGCCCATGTGACCCTGGAGCTGGGTGGGCGTTTTGCAGTGGACGCCGCACAGATGGCAGACCAGGACCCCGCCGGAGCCGGTGCCCCCGAAACCGCTGGGACTCTCCTTCCACTCCTGGCCGTGATGCTTCTGGGCGTGGACGCGCAGGTACGTCAGTGTGGTGAAGGCTGACACAAGGGAGGGGAGGAGGGGAGAGGGGGAACATTTAACAGGGTGTTGTCTGACAGGTGGAACATGTGCGTGTGGAGAATAACCATGGCAACACAAATGTTGGCCAAATCCAGTCCTCAAGGGCCCCAGACGAGCCTGGTTTCCTGTTCTACCAGGCAGAACGACTAGTTGGACGGAAAAGGACAGGGTTTGTGCCCAGTAGGACAGAAAACCCGGCTCGTCTGCGGACTGGATGGGGGCACCAAGCAGCCCGACTTACTGCGGTTACAGAGATGGCAGGCGTGGTGCTGCGACTGGTTGTGCACCCTCATATGATCCGTGATGTAAGCAGCAGACAGGAGCTTCCCACAGATGTGGCAGGGGACCTTCTCCTCGTGGCGGATCATGTGCGCACGTAAGCGGTCCTTGGTGGCAAAGCTGGACTCGCAGGTCTGAAAGATCAATGCAAACATACTGACTGGGATTAGCCAACGGGAAGGAAGCAGCCAATTCTGATTTATTCCTGAGTCAAAGAAGAAAAAGAGTGTAGCCACCTGACGTACCGGACATTTGAAGGGTCTCTCTGAGGAATGCACCTGTCTGATGTGACTGTTTAGATGGTCAGGCCTTGGGGGAGGAAGGAGAAAGAACACTTCTGTTTATCAGCTCGTCAGTGCCAGTTTTTAATAGACAAACAATAAGACTTTGACGGGTCCGTGGCCTTACCTGGAAAAAGCCTTGGCACACTGGGGACAGATGTAGGGTTTTTCCACGCCGCCCTGGTGGGAGCGCACGTGGTGACTCATACGGTCTTTCCTCTTGAAGCGCTGCTGGCAGATGGGACAGGAGAAAGGCTTCTCGTCTGAGTGGGACAGGCGGTGGCGGTTGAGGTGGTAAACATCGCGGAAAGCCTTACCGCACGTCTCACAGGCGTGGTTCTTCCTCACGGGGTTGGGGTTGGGATTTGAGGGCCGCTGAGGCAAAACCAGAGACAGATAAGGACACTCTAGAGTTTAGGCTGGAGAGGGGGTTTCTGGCACGCTCGGCGATGCCGCCGGCTGCTCTGTTCTTCATTCCATGCAAGTGCACTGACAAAACATCCTGTTTGGATTTAAATTGCTCCTCATCTCTTCTGCAAACCATCTCCCGACACTGGATCGGCACCTTTGGTGAACTCCTTCCCAGTTAACTTTATCTGCTGTCGTGTTATTGAGAACATGCAGGGGAGCATGGGATGGGGGGGTGGGGGTGGGGGGGGTGGGGTTGTTCCAGTATCCCTTAATGGAATATACTGGTTTCTAAAGCAGTTAGTTTACATCAACACTGTTTCAACTTAAAAAAAAAACAGGAGAGTTTGGGCAACCGGCGACAGTAAACCAAGGCTGTGGATTAAGCACCGCGTTGCCGGGGTAACGTAAGAAACAACGAGCTTGAAGGTTTAGGGGTTGACAACAGCCATCTCCACAAGGCCCTGACCCACCTGTACTGTCGCCCCAGTGGCCATGACGACAGCAGCAGGAGGTGGAGCGTGGGGGTTAACGCTAGCCATTATGCTCGGCATGGCCGCCCCTTCACCATCCTGACTACCCAGGGGAGGCTGCTGGGCTCCCGCCAGCAAGTCGGGAGGGGCGAGAAGGGGAGGTGCGGAGAGGTGCAGCAGGGAGAGGGGAACAGTTGTCCTCTCCACCCTCCCTCCGGCCCCCACCGCCATGGCCGACGGGGCCATCACTGCCACCACCTGGCCGGCCGCTCCCTCCTTTGCCCCCTCCGCCTGCTCTCTGGCCCTGTCCTTCATGCGTACCCCAGTGTGGACCGACTGGTGCCGCCGCAGGTTGTAGTTGTTCTTGAACTGCTTGTTGCAGATGGCACAGATGTGGGGCACACGGCCCGGCCGAGACACTGGTTTCACTGGACCACAGGGAGGCAGGAGAGAGCACAATAAAAAAGAAAATGACACATTTATTTGTAAAAGGGTCATTCGTGGGTTTTTCTTGATTTATGAGGACAGTTCATTTTTGTCCTCCATGGAGGACTAAAAACAATGTTGTTTGTTTTTTTAATTATTTTAATCCGTGCAATCAATCTGAACTAAATTAGCTGTTTTCACGTTATTGTCATTGTTGCAGCAATCGACCAACGTTAAAGCAGAGACACATCTGTCCCGTCTGTCCACATCTGCCCTTTTCTCACTGTCCTCGTCAGGGGTTTTCTCTCACACCTTCACAGGTAAGGAGTGCCGTTCTGCTCTGCTCACCTGGCAGGGGATCCTCACTGAGGGCAGCAGTGTCCACAGTGGATGGAGGCTGCGCTATGTGCTCTGTAGGTGGGGTTTGGGGAGAGCTGGTATGCACCGAGATGAGCTCTGATTGGAGGCTCCCATCCACTTGGTTTTGAGTGGGAGTATTCTGGGGAAGCAAGTAAAAGGCCGTCACCAAATGTAAACAGAAGTCACAGGATTATTTTATAGTGCATTTAATGTAAAAAAAAAAAAAAAAAAGTAAGGCTCACACACACACACACACGTGCACACATACAGTCACTGAAGGGGGCAGCAAAAGGAAAGCAGAAAGAAACGGCCATGCTCGGCGAGCCTACCTGGAAGATGAAATTGTTCCAAGTAGCATCCATTTTGCGCCACAGCGATGGAGATTACAAAAACCAGCTGATTGAGATCAAGGAGAGCAGCCTTTGCATGGTCTGCATGGGCGCAAACGCTGATCGAGGCGCCTCTCCTCCGGTAGAAACGACGGGCCGACGCGGGGAAGCAAGGATAGCAAAAAAATCTGCAGTTTCTGCTCTCATTGAGGTAGCCGAAAGCCGAACATTAAAGCGCACGCAGCTGTTTAACGCAGGCGGCAGCGCAGGCGGCCAGGGGGGGCAGGCCAGCTCCGGTAGCGGCCCGCTGCTCTCTCTTTGGTTTCTAACTTTAATGCCTAAACACTTCACCTCACTGTAACGCACCAGCACACAACAAAATTGCTTTCCTTAAAAAAAAAACTTACCAAAGAACCGCATAACACAGAATTACACTTTAGCGATAAATGCAAACCATTCTACGTGAAAATGGTTTTTTTTTTACGCAAGAGAGCAAATATGGGTTATTACACGCATCTTGCGGTAGAGCGGATCGTGCTTTGTATTTAATTTATGAATCTATTTTTCCGATTTCCCCTGAATAGGCCAATCGGGTGTCTGTCGAAGCCTCGTTGTTGGATTCAAGCCCTGACCCCGGCGAGCGGCGCTCCCGCCCGGCCGCAGCCTATCGCTCCACCTCGGCCGTTCAGCTGCGAGGATGTCATCTTTCTTTTTTTATCGCCCGCTCTCCCTCCTCCCTCCCTGTCTCTTTCTTCCTTTTCTTTTTTAATTCCTCTTTCTTCTCCCCCTCCTCTCCTTTTCTCGCACCGCTGTGTCCCACTTGCTCTTAAAGGGGTTTAGTTTCCTTTTCCGTCTTTCCGCGGGATGAGTCGGCCGACAGTAAAGCCAACGCAGCGTTGTTTTTCTCCGCGGTTTCTGGGGGGCGACCGTAGCAAACGCTCACCGCGGCAAACATCGGTGGAACAGCGGTGAGTGTTTTTACGTCAACAGCGAGATGACAGACGCATATTAAAGGGGAGTGGGCAGAGCCTCGTGTCGGCGTAGAATAATGATGTCATGACGGGGAGAAGAAAAACAGAATACACAAACAATAGATTAAGCAGATTTCAGCCTAAACAGATTAACCGTCTCATTTTTACCTCATATGGTCCCCCAGTGAGTTGAGAGCATCTCTGAGTAGTAACAATCTGTCACAAATGTAATAAACGAAATATGAAATAGTCGTCTTTTTAAATTGGTATTTCTAAAAGTGACCTGAATCTCAGCTTCAATTCGTGTAAATTTAAATGATTGTAAATACTGGACATGGTAGGGTTTGGATAAATCACGGATACTTTTTACATCGTTATGTTTTGTGTAAATTGTGTGTACGATTGGCCATTTGGTCTCGTGTTTGTGTCAGTTCAACAATGAAAAATCAATTTTCTCTTTTTTATAGCGCTTCATTAGCCACAAATGTTTTGCAAGCAATCCAAAACCTGGACAAGTAATCACTAGATTAAAAATATCTGCCTTAACTGTTGTGATTGCTTGGACTAGAAATCTATAATTAATCTAGTTTTTTTTTCTCCGTCACAATATTTTGTAAAGAGTCAATTATTATGATAAATTATCTGCAGTAGTTTTCACTGTAAAATTTGTAACTTTAGAAATTCAGATAAGAATGCATCATGTAAATTTTCTCCTTTGTTTAATAAAATCAATGTAATTTGTAATTTAATTTAGAATGTATAGAATTTCGGTGAAGGCACCAAGTGTGCTGAAACAGCCTTCGTAACCAAGCTGGTTTGTAAACACGCAGCAACTTAAGACAAGTTAAAGTTTTAATAATCAATTTATTATCTTTTTAAATTACTTTTAAAACACCCCATTTCTTTTCCAATACATGTGTTAAATCCCTTCCTCCCATTTCCCCTTTAAACGTGGAATTGTTTGATTTAAACATTTAATAAGGATTTACCCCCACCCACCCCCACCAGAAAACTCTGCAATACAGTCAAGCCTGCGTTGCTTCTTTGTTTTCATCTCCCACTGGGGGCACGATGACGCAGGAACCAAGGCCTCCCTGCTCCCGCTATGACCTCTGACACCAACAACCAGTCTAAAAGCACTACCACACACTTCCCCAACACAAAGGCCTCCCCGAACCAGCCAGTCTTAGTTTATACAAGGAGTTTACGCATGCACCGAGATTCCAACCAAGCATAAAGTAGTAGGTTATACAGAGAATTGTCTTGAGCTGGTGTTTCCGAGTCATACAAACAGAAGGGCGATTGTTTTTTTCTTCGTCTCCGTTCCATAAAAAAACAGCAACAACAGCAAAAGTCCAGGTAATTCTGATCTTCAAGTAAATGAGCCACACTAAGGGAGAAAGGACCTTCAGAATCTTGTGTAACACTGACCGATATCGTCCCCTGTGAGATTTCAGCCTCTGCAGTCATCTCTGCTGTGGAAGCACGAGAGGGTGCTCACTCACAGCGCACGTCATTCCTTTCACGTCCCGCTTGTTGTCGCATCCATCAGCAGCCAGATTATCAGATAGTAGGCGTCTCTCTTTAGCTCCTTTCTCCCCGCTCCACGCTCATTTGAGAGGTTTTGTGCAGAAATCTCAACTTAAAAAATGAATAAATAGAAAAAAGAAAACCAGCATTTACATTCCAGTGCCCCGATGTACATTTTTAAGAGTCCAGAGGAGGTTAGAATTCGTGTGGGGTGTTTCTCTGGGAGTGCCTCTTCTTTTTGTCAAAAAAAGTGGCGTTATAGCCAGACTGCGCAACATACACACACACACACGCGCACGCACGCACGCACGCACACACATAAATAAACCATTAACAATTATTAATAATACCAATCTCTGATAATAATTGTCAATGCCTCAAACACAACAAACCTGATAATGCTCTTTTTACCTTTTTTGACTGTAAAAGTGGGACCCTTTTCTTCTTGCAAGAAAAGATGTGACCATGACTACAAGGACAATTACACCAGGATTAGTTATGGCAATGATGACACCTATAGAAAATGCAGTTGGAGTCATCTCCCTAAAGCTGAAATACTCATTAGAATATATCAAAATTACTATCATCTTTGTTACGCTATAAAACCAAATGACTTACATTTGTTTTGAATATTGCCATAAATATGTACAGTGAAGATCAAAAACGTGGGACGAGTGATCATTAATGCCAGTGAAACTTGAACAGGTACGGTACATTTCAAATGTGTTTGGTCATGTTTACAAATGGGTTGGGGTTTTTTTTTTGCACATTTATCTCATGCATTGGAGTGACCCCTGTAGACGCCCATGTTGTTTAGATATTCAATATGTTGTGGACACTGGACAGCTTCTTTTTTTTCTCCTTTCTGATATTTTTGTATGTCCACAAAATGTGTCTCTTCATTCCAGCTCCATTAGACAACAGAGTCTCTTGTCTTTACACACATTCTGCATACGTGCACGTATTCCATTTTGAATCGATCTGTAATCATCAAATACATTTATGATGATGTAACGTCCCTTTAAGAACCGCTTAAAGGCATTGGTGACGTTCCAAGAGTACTGTTTTTGTCTTGTTGTTTTTTTATACACCTGATACACACAAAAAGAATCAGACAGAATCTCAGCAGTCGTAAATCAATAAGACCTCTAACAGGCTCAAAACAGGCTGTGATTTTCCCCTTCTCTTCATTTCCGAAGCAGAAGTTGTCACTCGCTCAACACGGGTTTCTGAACACCAAATTCTACGTACAAGTACATAATGTACACAATGCAAAACTTTGCTTTATAGTTCCCCCTGTCCTCTCGCTTTCTCCATTCTGACATAGAATATCATAGAAGAAGACACGGCTGCCATCCCCCTTCTCTGCAGCTCGGGGAGTAAAACACAAAAGTCTTCACACTTCCTGTGTCACTTTAAGTAGTCATAAAAGTAAAAAAATCAACTTACTCCAAACATCTTTCCTTAAAAAGTCTAACACCACAGAAACCCGGCGGTATTACATTCCTCCTTCACTCCCCCTGAGTCTAAAGATGCAGGAAGCAGCTCAATAATGTCAGATTGTCTTCTCTTTGCTTCAGATGTGGACTGATCTCTTTGCCTTGCTGGGCCTCAAGCGGGCAGGGTCGCACCCAGGCAGTCCTGCACGGAGATCAGTCGAAGAAAGTGTGTGAAACAAGGTGTCAACCTGAGAGTATTGAGACGCAACCTCTTCCAGCGACCTTCCTAAATCACTTCCACCCTTCACGTTACCACCAACCGATCGAAGATAAAGATGAAGACCCTTCCTCCAGCAAGAACTGTGTAAAGTGGGTGCTGATGTCATGCCCTCGTGGCGTCAGAGGCTGTTGGAGTGCACGCGGCAAAGATGCGATGTCCAGTAAGCTGTCAATCATCGTTAATCGTGTTTTCGTGGGGTCAATTCACACAATTTTAAACTGGTTTAAAAATAAATTTAGCTAATAACAAGAAATAACAATTTGGGTGGAGCTTATTCCACAACACCTCCTGCCACCAGAGGGCAGTCACTTTAAACAGCACTCATGTCGACCATCTTTAAATACAGTCTATTCACTGTCTATGAGTACGAGAGGTGGGAACCATTAGAGATGTGTGAAGTGACTGAAGTGCTTCGGCTCAGGACGCCATCGCTGCCCCCAGAGCCCCCAGGACCCCCGCCGGATGCTGTTCTCCTCAAGGGCTGGGGGCTGTTCCTGAGGGCCATCAGGCTAGGGGTGCCACGCACACCCAACCCACCACCGCCGCTGTAGATGCCCCCCTGAGAAGAGGAAGAAGAGGAGGAAGAGGAGGACGGACCAGATATGGAGGGAGGCGCTGGGGGAGGGGGTGGTAACATGGCCAGAGACTGAGAGGAGGAGCGTGAGGGCAGGTGATGAGAGAAGGGCAGGGGGTGTGGGTGGGCCAGGTCTCCCCCGGAGCCTCGCATGCCGGCCCACTCCCGCTCCCTCTCCTTCTCTCGCTCCCGCTCCCGATACAGCTGCGGCGTGCTCTGGTGGTGGTAGTTTTGGGGCAGGTGGTGGCGCTGGTGGTGGGAGGAAGAGGAGGAGGAAGAGGAGGAGGCAGAGGAGCGGGATGAGTGCTGAAGCTCCCTCCCGTCTCGAGCCAGCCCCAGCGCCAGTCCTAGGCCGTGTGAGGAAGAAGAGGACTCGCCCCTGCGGTCCCCTGCGCCGCCGCTGCTGTTGTGACTGCGGCGGGAGTGCTGCTGTGGGGGGGCATTTTGGGAGTGAAGGCCGTGGCTCCAGTGGCTGGCAGAGCGCGAGCTGGGGGGTGGCGCGTTGGGGTAACCCTGAATGGGGTAAGCCTCACTGGGGATGCCCGTCAGTGCCATGCTGCTGAAGCCCAGGCGAAGGCTCTCCGAGTCGAAGGACTCGATCTCGGTGGCCTGCCGCTCCAGGAGGGTGCGGATACGCTCCGAGCGCTCATTCTGCAGGGACAGCATCTCCTCCTCGATCTGCAACAAAAACAGAGATTGCTCCTAAATGCTTTTTAATGCAACGTCCTATCCAAAGGAGCGGGCCTCTAACTTACCGACCCACTGACATTTAAAATTTTTTTTTTTTACAGCAGTAATTGCTCAAGGGCACTAACCCTCTGTTCCAGCAGTGCACGGCGGATTGAAACCCTCTGTTCCAGATCCTTGACCTCTCTATCGTGCTGGGTGTCGGTGTGGATCTTGATTTTACTCTGGTAAGCATTGAGGAGCTCCAGTTCCTGCTGCAGCTGCATCAGCAGCGCTTTGTACTCCGCTTCCTGGGTCTCATCCAGCTCAGCTAAACAGAAGAATGAAAATGAGACTCTTTCTAATCCCTCCATCTTTATATCACCGATAAAGAGGGAGGGCAAACGTTAATTCAGTGTTGACAAGGACAGAAGAGGAGGAACTGATGGAGGTAAAGAGAGGGAAATACAAGAAAGGAGAGGATTTTTGAAGTTCCACACTCTTCTGTTACTACCTATGAAGCATAAAAAAAGCTTAATATATGGTGTAAAGAAACGTAAAATAAACATACACATAAGGTTTAAATGGATAAAAGCAAGGGGGGAAGAAGGTTTACAGTTAAATTATTTTTTTAGATTAATCCGTTTTCTCTTCTCTCACTGATCTTAGTTTGCTTTTACCCCCCCGATATTTTTGATTAGGTCACCGGGAAGCAAATGATTAATAAACAAATGCGCTTTTGCTTCACTTGTTTATTTCTGAAATTTTCATCATACGTTGGGATAAATTGGGCTAGCCTGAACTGCTGAAGCTCTTTTTCTGCTTGTTTTAGTCATACCGAGATTGTAACCAACCTAACTCGGCTGATATTTTCTAGTGTAGTGTGTATAGTACACCGTTATCAGGGCTGCTAGTTTGCTAGTGTAGGGGGTGCAGGATGGTGGGTGTAGGTAATTAACACTGAGGGACCACGAGGGAGGCTTGCTGGTGGGCAGGCGGTCGAGCGAGACGACACCCGGGCTGGGCACGGCACTGATGGTGTGGTGCGTGTGTGAAAGGAACGACGTCTCCTTGCCTTACTCACAGCCTGTTTGGACAGCATGTCATTGATGGAGTGGTCATACTGCTCAGCCAGGATGGCCAGCTTACGGGTCTGCTCATCCTTCAATCGTTTCAGCATGGCCTTGTGGTCCGATTTCGGGGTGTTCTCCAGCAGGTGGTTTCGCAGAGCCTTGTACTGGCGGGTTTGGATCTTACAGGTTTCCTGGAACTGACGTTTGATCTGTAGCTCTTTGGACTGGAGGAGAGAGAACAGAGATGGAGACTAAAGGGCTCCAGTGGTTTTCATAGACACGGTGAGCGATGTGGGCAGCGGTCATCGCCATTTTCGCCCTGATTTGTGAACAACACACCGATCTGGATGGCTCTGCAGAGTTAACATTGTACGTCACTGAAAAAAAATGTCCTGCTTTATAATAAAACGAAACCCATTTGACAAATATTGGATTATAGCTCAAATGGCATCAGTGGGAAATAAAGACTGATAACTTTGCGCCATTTACGGCTACACTCAAATTGTGTGCATTGTACAGCGAGCCGGAGCGAAGGGAAGGGCACGACCGATGGCAACAGAGCTAAAATGTGATGATAGTGGAGAAATGATGATGTGAGTGGCTGATGGCTCAGAGGACAGGGTAAACAGATGGGAGACATGGCACTGGAATAATGGAAACCAAAAATCAAAAACAAACAATACGATGATTTTCCACACAAAAGAATTTATTTGTGTATAAAGAAAAATCTGGACATGTTTTTTCTTTGCTTGCAGGTAGCGATATGCCGACACTCATGCAGCAAAAATAAGGATAAAAGAACAAAAAAAAAAAAGGCTGCCACACACAATGCAGTACTAGATTGATAAATACTGCATAACTTAAATATAAATAACTGAGGGTCACATGAAGTCACAAAAACAGAATACAAACATGTAAACATACAGAGGAACGGGGGGAAACTGATACAGGAAAGACACATAAATCAGTAAGATACATTCAAAATCAACCAATGACTTTTGTGAAACGCTTTTGTTTTAGTGAACTTTCCTAAAAGGAGGTCACAAAAATACAAGTGCCCTACTTTTTGGTGCCCCCAGGTGAAGCGTTTAGACCGAACTTTTCCTACGGGTTCGGTACAGAGCGTCCACGTTTCACACATTTTCATACCTCTCCAGCAAACATCTCTGCAAACTTGGCCCTTTAACAGCGTTCAGCCTGTAGATCTAAGAATTTAGGGTTTAAGTCACTGCATTTGAAAGCCCTGGTAAAAAACACTTAATTTTCAAGCTTTTATTGTTTGGTTATCATCGTCCAAATTCTTTTCCAATACAAAAGTGAGAAGAAGACAGACGCTCTCTGCCTCTATCCCCACACACAAGCTCTCCTGATATATCAACATGAATACTGTTGCTGCCCTAAGATGAAAGGATTTCTCATATTTGGATTTTTTTTTTTTTTTTTTTTAAAGGACCGTGGAATAGTGCAAACATTCACTCGACATTTCCTTACATTTCAACTTTACATTTCACATTCAGAAGTTCAGAAATCTTTGGATTTTATGGATGCATGCATTTGTGCATGACGAAAGATTGTCTATATTGCTTCATACACGGAAACATTCTTATAGCTTCTCTACAACTACCGGTAGTATTTCCAGCTTACATGTTTTGATTCTAGGAAGTCACTTTATAACAGACTATTTCGATTTGTGCAAACAGTCACAATTATGCAATAAACTTGTGTAATTCGCTATCATCAAGGGGCTATTAAAGTGATGTTTCTTTTAAAAAAGTATTTTATCAAAACATAAGACTTAACCTGCTTGTACACAAGATAAATGAATTCATAAAGCCCAAATTATTATGGGCTGTTTCTCTTCCATTTAGACCTTTATGAAAGATACATTTCAGAAGTGATATCCAATGTTCTATTTCTACTGTCCTGTTGATTGCACGTGTATACTGACTGTAGCTAGTGTTTATGGCAATAGAAATGAAACCATTTATTTTTCACAGTATTCTACTTCTTTTATATTATGGCCTTGTAATAATAAACACTGTAATATTCAAGCACTGAGGGGACAGTGCTGCTTCTGAAATAAGACCCAACATTTGGATAAAATTAAAAAAAATAAAACAAAATTGCACAACAACGGTCTTAAAATAACCATAAAACATTTGTCTAACAAATTAAGAGCAAAATAATAAACTTAACTGAACTCTGAGGAACTTTTACAAAAAGCACAATATGAAAACTTCAATGGTTTGTGTACAGCAACTGTGGGCTGCATCTTTACGTCTGGTGAATCCCACTGGTTCTACAGTACTCTGTGTGCATACACGTGCACATTTGGATGAACTGTAGCAGCGTCTTTCAGCTGAAGACGTGTGTACGCAAAGTAAAATACCCCATTAGAAAGGTGAGGAAAGAATTTGGAGTCATTTCATTAGTGAGAGGTGTGAATTAGGCAACATAACTATGATCACTCATGCTCACACAGACACACACGTCCCGTTTTAGCCTAAAATCGGTCCTGCCAGGAGTTTGGGATCATGTTACGCAAAACTGACCAGTATTCCTTGCTTGAAGTGCAGATATGTGAGATAAAAGACAGTTCCCTGATCTTCAACATGAACCTAGAGTAAATGTGTGCTGTGCACTGTAAGACTGGAACAGTCTCTTTGGGCTAGACAGAGACTCAGCCTTTTATCATTAAAAATATAAAACCTTTTTGTTGAAACATAGCCTGAGCTTGTTGGTGCAATTCTACTTCTCAAATGATCACTCTGCAACAAAGTGTCTGGAAAAGTTCCTCCTGAACAACAATTCCGGAGGGACTATATTCGTTACAAAACTTCTGCTATCTCCATGGTCGTACTTTCCCCTTGATGAACCTTCCCGATGATGTTCGTCTCAGGCCGCACTCCCACCTGACAGCTTCCTGATACATCCGCTCCTTCTCTACTCTCCTCTGCCTCTCTCTCTCCCTTCTCATTCGCTCCCTCTGTCTCCTCTCCCTGACCTCCCTGGGCAACAGCCGGGGCAGCCGACTCGGAAGCTCCCTCCTCAAGAGGCCGAGGGTTTGGAGCTTGACTCGCACGGAGTGCGGCAGCTGTTTAAGTAAATGTCTGGCTAATTTTAGAACAATGGAGTTAACGAGGTCTGCCAAGATGCTGAGTGGGCGCCGACTGAAGCGCCTCAGCCAGAGAATGGCCTTGGCCATGGGAGAGATGTTACGGCAGCAAGCCTGATACTCTAAAGGCAAGCTCGTGAGGGGAACTGGGATTTTGGACTGGCGGACACCCCAGTTGCGTCCAGCTTTGGGGAACATCTCATAGAGGTTACGCTCAGCCATGCTGCCAAGGACTGACTGGCACATTACAAACAAAGGGCGCGGCAGCCGGAAAAGGACACGCATGCAGAGGCGGTTGATTTTATTAGGTGCGTGCTGGAGAAACCTGCGGGCTGGCCTGACCACCAGTACGACCATCAAGTACAGGGAGAGGAAGAGAGAAGGAGAACTGAGGAAAGAAGCCGATATCAAAATCATTGGGACGTAATAAATCCCTAAACTGAAAGAAAGACCTAAGCTGAAGAGGCCGCTGGCCCAGAGGTTGAGGGACAGGAAGGTGGACAGAGACAGGGAGCAGCAAGATCGAAGTAACAGGTAGAAAAAGAAGAGCGCTAAAAACGTAAGCTCGGCGGAGAGAACGACCGAGGCCAGCGACGGTAGAGGAGGGGAGCGGCGGAGCGACAGAAGGAAGATCAAGAGCAGCATCAACGTGAGGTTGGAAGGCTGGGCGGCAGCAGAGAAGGAGAGGAGCAGGCAGATGGCATGAGAAAACAATGAGGTGATTGTAGTCTGGGCAGGGGGGGGAGGAGGAGGGGGGTGTGAGGGGGGCACAGGCTCTAGGTCACCAGGAGACTCGGGGAAATAGAACTCGGACAGCTCATCAACGTCTCGCTTACTTAGACGTCTCCTTTCTGAGGCCAGGGGGAAGATGAGCTCTGATGGACAACCGTCGGCCTCGCCCCTTCCCTCCTCTTCGTCGGTTTCTAAGTGTGCGAGGCTACTGTGCTCACCCTGGAACACCCACGGCACGCCTTCGACTTCCCTCACCTCTTCACAGAGTTTACAATCTTTGTTATGACTTCCATCACCATTATTTACCTCTGCTGTATTTTTGTCAACCGAGTCACCTTCCCAGTCAGCCACCGGGACACCCCCCTCCACGGCCGCACCTCTTTCACTGCCCCCCTCATCTACCACCCCTTCATCACTGGCCCTCCTGCCATTGGGCCCCTCTGTGGTCTGACTCTCTCCCTCCTCAGGAGAACCCTGGCTCTGGGTGCTCTCACTCACTTTGAGGCTCTTGGGCTGTTGGCGGACCTCCATGGCGTGTTTCTGACGGAGCTCCTGCTCGCGCCTCTTGTTATATTCCATCTGGTTGGTGAGCTCGGTCTGGTGCTGCGTCCGGATTAGGTCAGCCCTCGTACGCTGCACCAAACCCAGCTGACGGAACTCCAGCTCCTGTGTGGACTCATGGTGACGCAGAAGCATGGCACACTCCAGGTCTTTTAGAGTCTGTTTCTTGTTTAGTTCCTAAGAAAAGAAAAGGTGAACAAGGCAAAGAGCACAAATAGTGCAGAAACAAAGCAATGATAAAAATGTTTTCTTTGCTTGTACAGCTCTTCCATGACACTGCCGTGTACTGCAGTTATGGATGTGTAGTCTTTAGTAGATTTAGTTATTGAAATAAGCTTAAATAAGAAAACACCATAATTAGAACATAAGCCCTGGTAGTACACTAAATACAAGCAGATTTTCGACTGTATTTTGCCATCTCTATGACTTTAATACCTGTGCATTAAGTGCATTTCAGTGGCATTAAAATTAGCTTTTGGTGCAAAAGTCCTTTTCACATTAACACGTTAAATTCATTATACCAAAAATGTCTTTTACTGAGTTTTAAAAAGCTAAACAAAAACAATCTGAGTGGTACCTCTCGAATCACATCCTGCTCCAGGTTGTGACGTGCTAGCAGCATCTTCCTCTTGTACTGACGACATTGAAGCTCATAATACTGCCTCTGCCTCCGCAGCAGTCCTGCCTCTTCTTCTGCCTGGATCTGTTGCAGACATTCCTTCTGATGCACCAGCCACTCCTGCTTCTCACGCTTTGGTGTCGACTGGTTCTCATTCAGTTCCTTGAATGAAGAGGAATTAAAGAAACAATCTCAAAAATTGGACACAAGCTACTTATATAGGAGACTTGTTTTAAGTGTTTTTTGATGAAAGGCAAAACCTCTTTGAGCTGCTCTTTGCGTTGTCGATACTGTCGTTTCTGGGACTCCAGCAAACCGGTGAGCTCTTTCTTTTGCTGGCCCAACATGTGCTGCTGGAACTTCTTCTCCTCAGTCAGGACTGCCTTAGTCTTTAAAGGAAAGAATTGTTTTATTAAGTTCTATAAGTGCATGAGACAAATTCCTCCATTGAACACAGGCTCACCTCCTTGTCCATGATAACCTGGTGCTTTTTGGACAGTTTGTCTACCTCCATTGAGAAACTGTTCCTATGATTCTCCAGCTCTTTGTCTAATCGCAGCTGGTGTTCGTCCATCTCCGACTTCAACTTGTTCTCCAGGCCCATCAACTGCTTTTGGTGCTGCCGTCGCATCCTCTTGTACCTGTTGATTATATTAAAAAGCTCACAGAGCCTGTATTACACATTTGAGCAGACTCACATGAGCCCTCTTACCCAGACATCTGCTCTCTCAAGGCCGAGCCCTGCTCATGTTCCTGGATCTGACGGGTGACAAGCGAGGCTGTCCTGATGGTAGCAAAGTGGTCTCTGCCTTTACGGCGCCTTCCTCCTCCCCCACCTCCTCCACCCCCTCCCGCAGATGGAGCTTCTTGTTGTGAGTCAACCTCTGGCTGGTAGGGGTCATCATAAATGTTGTCATGGCTCTACAGCAAGAAAAAGTCAAACGTAAGAACAGGCAACACAAATACTTATCAATTTGTCAGCTAGCGTTGCACTTGTGCTTTGCAGCTTCCCTCAGTCTCTCTCAGTTTCACCTATTTAACTGCGCAAGAAACTGAACGAGGAAGTAGACCCGCCACAGTCAAACCCCAGATGCAATCATCTCAGCACTTTGACTGACCAGGGGCTTGTGTAGGACAGAGCTGTTTGAGGTGACAGTGTGCTCTCCCTCCTGCATCATGGCCATTTCTCCACTGTCATCTGAGCCATCTGCCAGGCTGTTGACAGAACTACTCTGGGAGCTGGCGCTGATCGACATGGATGGCAGAGAGTGGGAGCTCTCCATGCTGTTCACCGTGCCGGTGCGCAGCATGTACTGCTCCACATCCTGGTTACGAGGAAAACAAGAAGTTTCAACAGCATTACATAAATAGCAGTAAAGTGACAGAAGTAGTGAACAGGATAAAAAACGTGTTCATACATGTCCTATTGAAGCCTTTGTATACATAATACAGAAATGTCTCCCTTTTTTGACTCCTACATGTACACCTAGTGTTTATTCTGGCTGCATCCGGTCCTCCATGAGATTAACTTCAATGAGATCATATGTTGTTTTGCTTTCCTTATGTTTAGAGGTTAGTTATCTAATGTGTTTTCAATTTCATATATTGTACTAAGAGAATGTCTGACATTCAACAAGAGGAAGATGTCTCCTTGAAGCAATTTTATACAGAAATCTTTCAATCTCTTGTGGTGGGAGCACTGTTCCAAGCGTAGCCTCAGATTCTCTAAATTCCTCCATTTCCTCTTAAAAAGGAAGAGCCAACTCAAATCCAATACTGATGAAAACAAAGGCCTTTGTATTAAGAACAAAGTGTTCCCAGTTCACAAAATATAGTCAATCGACCATATCACATTACATGACAATAGTAACCCAGAATAGAATCTAAGTAGACTTCTTACAGTCTAAAAGTCTGTACTGAGGTCTTTCATATAACTGGTTGGGGGGAATTTTATACTCAGGAAACTTTGTGAGCACCATCAGTGGGAAAATGGTTGGTAAAGCTAAAGGTCAGGACCACACTAACTTTAAACTAATGACAATTAGCTGAGTCACTTTACACTGCGTTGAACAAAAAAATAAATAAATAAAAAACACTTTGTAGAAATGTAACTGTTGGTGAGTTTAAGGATGCCCCCTTCTATCGCGAGCTCACCTCCTCCTCGTCTCCTCCTTCTGGAGCGGGACCGTTGTGTGCCTCATGGAAAAGGATTTTCTTCATTTTCCGGTACTGAAGGTTGTCCAGCTCACGGACAGCATCCTTGGTTCGGGTGATTAGATCCATCACTACAGTCATGGGACGCTCTCTGCATAGGAAATGGTGCTGGGTGGACAAAAAAGGTTATTTTAGAAGAGGGTAGTAAAAATGATAAAGATGTGAGTGTGTGTCAGCCAGCATGACCAGAAAGAATATATTCTTCAAATCTTGTTTGACAACCATCTTAATAGTCCAAACAAATTGACTCTGAGTGATTAATTCCAGATGATCACGCAATACTCACTCCTAAATTGTCCCTCATCTCTTGATATCTGACTTCTATTTTCTTAAATATAAACGCTCACACTTGGCAAATTATTCCAGAGACAGACCCACTTAAAAACATAAAAGTACAGCATGGTGCTGTACCTCAAAGGCTTCATTTATGCTTCAAATTCCTCCTGCACAATCAGACAATCTTTTCTAACAAAGAAATAATTACATGTCTCCACTTGTTCACTTCATCAAATCTGTGCTTTTGATAATTTTGTACCTTGAGCAGCACGTCAGAGGTAGGTCTGTCCTGGGCGAGCTTCTGCAGAGACGAATCCACAAAATTGCGGAAATAATCCGACCTGTGAATTTTAAGAAAAACGTGCTCAAGTTATGAATGGATGTAGTCTTTGAAATCTGTAACATAACTGCACAGAGAATTACAGGAATTACAGGATAAAGACAATTTTGAAATAATTCCATCATATATGATATAAACTAAACTGCAGAGTGGTGAAACTCTTATGAGCCTGTAAAGACAGAACGTTAGGACAGACTCACCAGTGATTGGACTGTAACACAGGGCTCTCATTCTGGGCGATGTGGTATAAGGCACTCATAGCATTCATGTTGAACAGAGGAGGTTTCCTTTCCGCTGCACAGAGGCGTAAAAGAGAGAAGAAAGAGGAGATTAAATAAAAGGGTTGGGAAATTTTGGCTTTGAGAACAAACAACAAGCTTGTTTTCCACTTTAAGGATGCATCTTACCCAGCTCTATGCAGGTAATGCCAAGTGACCACACATCTACCTTCCCGTCATACTGACCCTCATCCATGGCCAAGATCACCTCAGGGGCCATCCTGCATCAAGAAGAAAACAAAGCTAATTCAGATAATTCTCTCTTTTCATTCGATCCTACACTGATAGCAACACAATTCATGTAAGCACGTAGACGTGGCCAAGACAACATCCTCAGGTTCAAACCGAGCATCAGAACGGGCAAGAAAGGGTCTTTGAATGAGTGAAAGTGACTGGTTGTTGGTGCCAGACAGGCTGGTCTGAGTGTTTCAGAAACTGCTGATCTACAACCATCTCTGGGTTCAATGGTCCAAAAAGAGAAAATATCCAGTGAGCAGCAGTTGTGTGGATGAAAATATCTTGATGTGAGAGGTCAAAGATGATGGAAAGGCAACAGTAACCAACCAGAGAATGCAGAATAGCATCTCTGAACACAAAATACGTCCAACCTTCAAGAAGATGGGCTACAGCAGCAGAAGGCACCATGGACCTCAACTGTGAGCTGAAACTAACGGGAACATTTGCACAGGCTCACCACCAGAACAATAGCTGACCAGAAAAATGTTTGGTCTGACCAGTCTTAATTTAAGCTGTGACATGCAGATGGTTGGGTCAGATTTTGGCATAAACAATACAAAAGCATGGTGGTGTAATGGTGTGTGTGAGGGGGTATTTTCTTGGCACACTTTAGGTCCCTTAGAACCGAATGAGCATCATTTGAACACCGCAGCCTGAGTATTGTTGCTAACCTTAAGGACCACAATCTATTCTATTCCTTCTCTGATGGCTAATCACCCTGTCACAAAGCTCAGATCATCTCAAACTGGTTTCTGGAACATGACAATGAGTCAGTGTACTCCAAAAAGGCTTCCATAGTCACTAGATCTCAATCCAAAAGAGCACCTTTGGGATGTGATGGAACAGAAGATTTTCATCAGAGATGTGCAGGTGTCCAACCTGCAGCACCTGCATGATGCATCATGTCAATGAGGACTAAAAGGAGGATTAAGTCAATTCAAAGCATTTATCACGTTAAAAGATGGTTTTATATCCAGCCCAAACAAGAGCAAAACGCCACCAGTTGTTGCCTAACAGCCACAGGTTTAGGTTTTGTCCTTTACCAGTAAGGTGTTCCCACGAAGGAGTTGGCTGGAGCAACAATGGAAGCAGAGCCGAAGTCTCCCAGTTTGACCTGTCCTGGCTCTGTTAGTAAGATGTTTCCTGCTTTCACATCCCTGTGGGAGGATAACTGTCATTAACAAAGAGACCGAGGAGCAGTTTGATACAGTAAAATCTGTTGTAGCACAGCACCTATTGTACATACATCACTGCATGAGCATATCTAAAATAGCACAGTTTGTTCTTTCTCTCTGCATTTGTTTTGTCTCTTGTCGGTTGTGTAGGTGTGGAAGGACAGTAGATATAGAGGGCGAAACTGCTCACCTGTGAATCATGTTGTGAGAGTGAAGATAAACCAATCCCTGTAAAGCACCATGGATTATGGCAGCTATTTCCACTTCTTGGAGGGGTTTCTTGTGGACTGAGAGCAGATGAAGAGGTGTGTGGGCATGAGCAATCATTTCTTTTGCATTTACAAAAGTAGAATTGCATTTTATAATTTAATTCGTATTTGTCACATTTACCTTCGAGGAGATCGGAAGCTGAGCCCAGGCAGTACTCCATCACCAGCTGCAAGAGGCACAAAGTTAATCCGACTGCTATTTAGGGAGATGTCACTTGACGGCGAGGACTTTATTCCTCACTTGACCTTGATAAAAAGGACTTTATGGACTGGAGGCACCATTAACCTACAGTTAAGTGCAGTTATTGGAGCATGAGAAGTGGCGATCAAAGGGTAACGGCAAGCAAATATGTGAAGTGAAAAGCAAAAATATGCCTTAATTTGGCCCAAATAACTATGAACAGTAACAGACCAAACAGTTTAGTCTGTTTATACTAGTTACATACAAAAAGTTAAAGCTAGAAATGAAACCTTGGTTTGATAACAAAATAAATCCTTAACAGACATTTTATTGTGGAGACAGTCAGTCTGAAAGTTTGAGCTCAAAGTCAGAATCATACAGCAGTAATTACAACAAAAACCATGATGACTAGGTTGGCTATTTTCATGACAATTTGACTGTTGTTTTGGTGCCACCCAGACATAATTGACAGTTTTAAAATAGTGAGAAAGTTTGTTTTTTTCCACAAATGCAACAAACAAAAGATGTGTACTGTACAAGCAGTTCAGAAAAAGAACCAATAAAAGGCACCAATAAACTCACCCATGCTGTGTGCTCTCTCAAGTAGCAGCCACGGTACTCAACAGTGTTGGGGTGGCGCAGCTTCTGGAGGAACTTCACTTCTTTGATGATATCCTGCCATTTCTGAAGCATAAACACAGGCAGGAGTATGGATGAGCAACCACAACACATTGTAATTATCAGCAGGCATGAAGGACTGTAGGACTGCCAGGTTCTACCTCATTGGACTGTTTGCCACCATAGGACATCTTCTTGATGGCCACCACCTCATTGGTGCGAATGTCATGAGCCTAAAGCAGAGAAGTATGAAACAAGAGGTGGGAAACAACTTCTACTTTATTTAAGAGGGATTTCTCTCAAAATGATTTTTGAAAAGAGCTCTACAACATGGATTTCCTTCAAAATAATAATTTTAAAAAAGATGTCTACAACATAATGTTGCAAAGTCTTCCTCCTTCACGTCTGTCAATCCTTTCGCTCACAATTTCCTCCTTTTCACCCTCTATTGAAGCACTTGCATGTCTGACCTTGACTTGCACCAACTTTAGCTTTAATCTACAGTCTAGGGTTTTCTTACATCATAAAGAAGGTACCATATCATGTTTTTCCTGTAATAAACATTTAACAAATGATTCCAAGTTGTAATATAGTTTACAAGATTTGTTTTGAATGTTTTAATCGAAATTTCTGGACAGCAGCAAGTTTACATCCCATTATCATGATCTCCACTGTCCCTCAAAGGAGGGCGCGGCACTAAAACAGGAAATACAAAGATTATGCAACAACATATCTTAATAACTCACAAAGTAGACGGCTCCAAAGCTCCCATGGCCGATCTCTCTCAGGTCTGTGAAGAGTTTTTCGGGATCTTCCCTGCAGAACAGCTCAGCCACCTCCGGGTCCTTCAGGCTCCCGGCCCGCACACTTGACGGCATGGCCAGCGCCTGGTGAGCGCAGAGGAAGCAGGAAAAACAACTCAAATTCTTGATGCGCTATCTGTCATTGTTTTCTTCAGTGCAAATATGCCAGATATTTTTTTTTTTTTTTTAAATACAGCAAGAGTTGAACCATTTAGAAATTGTTAAAACTTGAACCTGCATTTATTACATTGTAAATTTTACATGCAAACAATGCATCATGGGTGTATTTTAGGGCTGCAGCATATGTGGGGCTGATACTCTGTTATTATAGGGGTTAAAAAATCTATTTTGTCATTGCTGACAAAAATGATATCCCAATTTAAGGATATAACAAATATGTAATGCGCACACTTTAACAGGTGTAATTAACAGCATATTTGACCACATTTAAAAAAAATACCTTTTCACCTTTATTTCACTGCTCTAGGAGTAAACAAAGGCAATTTCCTGAACTACTTTTACCTACAGTACAAGCATTCCTGACGTGAGTAACACATGATTGTGGCACCAACTCAACTACAATGTACATGACACATTTATTGTATAAACCTGAGGCTTCAGGCAGGAAAACAATAAAGTAACAGCCTAAAGACATGAAGCAAAGGCCTAATTCTGAGATGCACAGACTGTTAAAAACCGGATTTTTCAAGAGTTACAAAGATTTAATGCACCTATGTTAAAATACCTCAAACAACCATCCAATAAACTATATATTCTTTAGATTTTTAAGGAAGCTGACCTTAAAATGTGAAGTTGTAGTTTAGTCTAAAGAGACCTCCATCTATTTTTAAGGAACCCTTTTATTTTCTATTCAGTCACTGGCGACACAATTACGCTGCTGGAGCCAACATATTGTCTCTTAGCTACATACAATTCTGAAATCTTATAAAAAGGCATGTTGGAAAGCAAAACAGACTGTGTCCTTGACCGGTTATAAGACAATATAACCTAGACTTTTGCCATTGTGTAGACTATGCATCACTGCAGACTAGATGGATTTTAAATTATGCTGATTGGTCGATTAGGATAGGCTTTTTAATTACAAATGAAAATATATTCAACAGTAGACAGCAACAATTGCAATCGGCTTGCTATTACGAACGCTGGTTAAGAGATCTGCAAATGAATGCCAACATCCCCACGAAAAGAAAATTAGGAAGTTCACGATTGCAGAGTGTTTCTCCGCAAATACAGACAGCTTTGCGCATTCAATTGCTTTAAGCTTACTGAATGATTTATAAGACGTCTTACCGTGGCTTTTGGGATCCACTGTAGCTAGCTGTGAAGCTAGCTTACTGGTCTGGATGTAAAAGATGGTTTCTCTCCTTTTCCTCGACAATAGTGTCTATTCAGAGCGAATAAACCTCATTTTGCCTGTCGATGCTTTTACTCATATGCGTCTCCATCCTGGCGCTCCCAGTCAAACGGACAGCTAGCCCCTCTGCACGATCCGACATGAGTGCAGGAGCAGTCAATTAAAGTGACAGATAACTGGCTGTTGCCTGCCAGCTAACCAAGGCAGCCAGTAGCAGAGCTATCATCCAAAAAAAAAAATCAAAGGCTAGCTCTGGCTGCAGATAGCTACTCCGCTAACTAAATAATGTAAAGCCAGAAGCTGCCTGTGTCGTTTTCAGAGGGTAACTTGTTTTTCAGATTTGACAGGTCTGCTCCGAGCTCTCAGCTGAACTGTCATCACGTTAGAGTTGTCGGTAGATTTCATCTCCTTTGCGCGTTAACCCCATTTTGCTTGTCTCTCATCCGTTTTTGTTCAGGACTTCATGATGGCGGAGTGGGGCGGGAGCCGAGAGGAAAGCGGAAGTGCTCTTCTTTGGTGGTTTCATAAAAGCGGAACAAGCAACGTCCTGCCTCGGTGTGGTCGGAGCAGGTTACAAACCAACAAGAAAGAGGAGCGGGAAAAGACGAATCCTTGACTTAATTGATGTATTTTAATAGGAGACAGAAATGATATCAATGACAACTTTTTCATAGCAGCTCTGTTTTGTGTTTTTTTTGTTTTACTGTATAGGATTTGTGATTTACTGTGTTAAATTATTTTTTAGGTTTTCTTTTGTTGTTGTGACCTTTAACACTTAGAAAGGCACGTATAAATAAAATGGATTGTAATTATTGTTTGAAAACAGGTGAAATTAATGTTTTTGATTTCTTTTACTTAATTTAATTGATTTTTTTTATTGTGTAGTTTTGGATGTAACTGAATATGGTGGTTGATAATCCATTTTTCAGCATTTTTCTCCTATAAAATCAGTTATAGGAGAAATGCAAAAACACAACCGGCTGCAGTCATGGGCAGGATGATGCTCTCTTGTCACAGAAGAAATACACAAAACACACACAGCCTCAAACATTTTCTCTGCTTTTCTTCTCAAATATATATTTTTTTCATTTATATTCTCTTATCAGATTGCATAATGACCTTAATCTGCTTTTCTCCTTTTCTCTCATTCACAAATAATAGCAAATAATAAGCTCTTTAATTCAAATCTGCCATTCTATCTTCGCAATTTCTCTTCATAAGTTTCACATGTCCAATCTCTCCACCTCCTCAGATGTTCTTTTTTTAGCTTAATATTACACCTTCCTGCCATCCTGCTGCAACAGAAAATATAGACAAAATGGGGAAAAGTTAAAATATCCTGACTAATGTGTAGCCCAGCAGATTATTTTATGCCAATGTATTTCTGATTAATTTATATAACAACTTGGCAAGCGGGGGGCAGGTCAGTTCAGAGGAAGCACACACCATAAAGACAGAAATTTGCAGTGTATCTTAAAATGTGGATTAATCCTACAGTTTTCCTTATCTTAAGCAAATTTTGTAAAGAAATAGAATCTTTTTTCTTTGTGCAGCAGAGGTGAAATTGCAAGGGGAAAATAAACATTTTGATCTTGACATTTTTGTGTTAAAATGCAAAAATTTTAAAATGAAACTTTTTGTCATTGGGAAGTTTTTAAGAGAAATCTTCAGGCTCCCAAAGTTTCCTTCATATTCAAGTTGTCCTAGTACTTAAATCTTTTGGTCCTATTTAGTGTGAATTATATAGCTGTTATTAATAGTGGTAAAACAAAAAGGAAACTGTAGCTCGACAGCCACACAACCCAACAGTATTTTGTTTCACGTGTCATTCGTTTCAAGTGACACACTGTTGAAATGTCACCATGCTGGCGCTCTGGCACGAGCTGTCTGTCTCTCCATCACAGCTGAATCCTCTCTGGTTTGGAGGACAGCAGTTAACCCCTGTTGCAGCCACACCCCCACCTCATAGCACCTCCCAGTATTTCCCCCAAGGCTGGGCAGACACATGCTGAGAGGACCGGGCTGTCAAGTGGATGAACAGTGACACAGGGACGCTTTACCACAGCACAGGTCAGCTTCTTGGCTTCAGGTCGTTTATGAGCCCTTTGACTGATGACAAGAAATCTAAACAGAAAGGTGAGTGCAGCCTCTTATAATTAGCACAGACAAAAGGATTGGCCATTAATGACAAGTATAAAGATAGGTGTGTGCTTGTGTGTTTATCCTCGTTACATTTCACATCAAACTCTGTTTTTATCTACAGCAGAAATGAGTTTTGGAGCAGCGTGCATATTCTTACGAGGAGGCAAAAATATTGTGAGTACAGCTGCGATTCTGTTTTTAGTTTTGATCAGTGTTCTTTCCTGTCCGGGTGCGTCTCTTCGTGTAGCCTCTGAAGCGTTCTGTTGCTGCTCCTAACTTGTACAATGCTGAAGCTAAACATCTGTTTTTTTCCTCCATGCGCAGCAAAGACAGCTGGCAGATGATGAGATCGAGGGTGAGTTAAATTCTTTGCATATTCTTGGGGTGGGGGTAACCTGTTTGCCAGACCTAGCCCGTATTCAGCAATTTCTTAGACCTGCGCAGCAACTCTCTAGCAAACACATTATAGTGCTTATTTCAAGCATTCTGCACGTGTAAGAGGATACAACATTTTGATCAGTTTAGGCAGCGAGAGCTCTGACTGAAACCATTTTCCCCACAGAGCTGCGTGATGCATTCAATGAGTTCGACAAAGACAAGGACGGGCTGATCAGCTGTAAGGACCTTGGTAATCTCATGAGAACGATGGGCTACATGCCCACGGAGATGGAGCTGATCGAGCTGAGTCAGAACATCAACATGAACCGTGGGTTTTGCAGGACTTCAACAACATCAGCAGCTGCGTGAGGACAGGCGCAATTTCATTTTTTGTGTCTTTACTCCAGTTGGTGGCAGAGTTGACTTTGAGGATTTTGTGGACCTCATGACCCCAAAACTGTTGGAGGAAACAGCTGGGATGATTGGCGTGAAGGAGCTCAAAGATGCCTTTAAAGAGGTGAGAATCAAATGTTAATGCTTATTCTTCTTCTTATTTTTCACTCACTCTCTTTTTCCACTCCGTGTTGCTGTTTTCTCTTGCTGGTCAGTTCGACATGGATGGCGATGGGGAGATCACAACAGAGGAGCTGAGGTCTGCCATGATCAAACTGATGGGTGAACACATGAGCCGAAGAGAGATCGACGCCATAGTCAAAGAAGCCGATGATAACGGGGACGGCACGGTAGATTTTGAAGGTATGATGGTGTGAACTTGAACTCGTGGAGCTTCGATGACCTGAGTCTAATCAAACTCTTCTCATCTGCAGAGTTTGTCAGAATGATGTCACATCAATGACAGCCAAGCAGGAAGAGTCCATTTGGACCACGACACACCTGCATTGGATGCAGTGGTTATACTGATTTGTTATATACTTGTTGTACATATAGTACGACATTTTGCTATTTCCACTGAATTGGATTTGATTTTCCTATGTATTTAATTATTTACTCAATCAATGACTCAAACAGCTGGTTTGCCACCATGTTGGACTACTATCTCAATTTCAAGATGCACAATAAAACCTAATACATAAAGGGCTGATGTGAATTATTGTGAATCATATATAAGACAATTTATGAATTTTTGACACCGTATTGACCAAATTATCAAATAACTGTGGGTGAAAAAAATCCCTCAAAAATAATTAAAAGGTTTATTTAGTTCCCTAGAAAAGACAGATTTTATTTATGTGTAGAAAATGTTTGAAAAAGAAAACATTAATTTTTGTGATGTGCAGAGCATGTGCTCAACATGACTTTCACGAGAAATCAAATTACATAATAATGAAAAAAAAAAACCATGTTGCTTGTGCCAAAGAGGGGATTTGCAGATGAAAACATCAGGATGGTACCAATGCTGTGGGTTAAAATGTTAAGGATTGAGTGCTGCCCTGTCCTGGTTTTGGAAGGACATCAAGATAAAGAGATTGTCTGACCAAAACAGCCTACTGATTTCATAAGAGCGATGCTCAAAGAACATCGTCTCAAAATCGTCACATCACGCATGACAGATTTTAAGGTATTAAATGCACAGAAAAATGCAATAAGCCGTCTCTAAATTTAGCCTCTTTGAGAGCTGTTCCAAAATAAACGTTTAGGAGTATGCTCTTTCAGTGAACTCGGGCTTAAAAAGTGGAAATGAGAGTGATGAAAATCTACTGCACTGCAATCAAAGCCAAAATCGATCCATTTCCACAGCTGATCCCTGGCATAAAACAATTTTAACAACTATTCCAGAAATGAAAACACCAGTTGGACGCAAAATGTGCCAAATAAATCCACAGAATTATCAGGAACACAGATGTTAATGAAAGATGAACGTTATTGGAGAAAAAGTCAAATTAACAGATGAGGGCCTGAGGGTTTACATCTAACCAATTAATAGAAGTGAGGTTGCTCCTGCTTTGCAAACACAGGCCTAATGATTAAATGCACATCTGCCAGTGGTACTCTGCCGATTAGAGGAAGGTGGGGAGATATCTCTGCCAAGATGCTTAATGAAGAATCGCTTTGTGTGGTGGACAGAGTTGTTGCTTTATAAGGGAAATGTACATCCAGGTGACATCCCAAAATGACTTTAGAGAGGGTGGGAGGGAAGTAGCTGATAAATCTGAAGGAAGAGTCAGATGATGTAACACTTCGTGCCAGGACTTTGCCTGATCCCCCTCTGATCCCTCCAACATGCAGCAGTGACCTTTATTAGATTAATCCACAATAATCTCTGTCTTGGTCGCTCTCTGACTCTGAGGTAGCCACGCTCTGTTGCAGCTCTCCATCCTGCATTAGCAATAACAGTGGCTCTCCAAATGTTGATGGATTAAATTCATTTTATTTATTTTTTTTGATAAAATTCTTGCTAATCTTTCTGAGAAGTGGCAGATGCACCATGCTATCTACAGCTGGATTTGCTACTCAGTGAGAGTTAATACTGCTTATCAAACTTTATTTCAAAGACATTTTTTTTAACCTCAAGACTAATCTGTGTATTTGTTTTATAACATTGAACTTAAACACTATTGCATAATAGAGATGCACATTTAATTAAGATTAATTCAGTTAATTCAAATCACCATATGCAGTGTCATAATCATGTTAACTTTTCTGTAGGCATTTAGTAATTAAATAGTAAACTTCTGTATATCATATTACAGTTGTCAACAAATGTTTTTCTATATGGATGTTCTTAAGTAAATGCATCAATTTTAATACAGTAGAATTGAATAAGTCTACTTTAACAAGAATCTAAAATCCTGTCACTTGCAAGTTTTTGTTTTTAGTTTTAAATTTACTAAACTAAAAACTATTTAGTTTGCAGACAAACAGAACAACCGGACAAAGTGAAGAACGGAAGCCGGGAAGGGCCAATCACATTGCGCTCCTCCTTCCTGTAGCATGTCTGTAAATTCTGGGGAAACATATTAGGCTACAAAGCGTCACTATATGTTTTTATAAAAGGCAAGTAAATCAGCACGAACCGAACATACAACGAGTTGTTACTGTGCATTTAAATTTAAAGCTGCGGTTTTGTGTGTAGCAGCTAATGTTTGCTAACTCAATGGATCCGCTATTAGCTCCGTGCAGCCAACAGTTGCCATTCGTAACATCTGATGAAGCTGTGGTGTGGGAATAAAATCATGTAAATTAACACTTGTGGTTCATCTGTACAATGTAAAGCTTCACTGTAATAATTGTGGTTCGGTGTCGGGATACAGTTTGCACCTGACAGTTAATTTTTGAATTGCGTTAGTAAATAACTTAAGGTGGTGAGTTGCATGTGCAGTGCAGTAGTATCACAAAGGTCTTTGATACTAAAATACTCTGCTTTTCTCTAATAAACTGTCTTTGTCTACGCAGGTTTACACCAATGCTGACCGAGTGTAGAAAATTCTCTTGGAAATTTGTTGCTCCTACTTTTGGAAGATTTTGCACCGGCTGGAGTTTGAACTCGCGTCTCTTCTCTTCTCCCTCAACAATTTCATCCATCCCTCCATTTCTGTCTCACCCAGGTCAGAGTAAGAGCGCCTCAGCTCCCTGCCGCTCCACTGTTCTTTGCTCTTGCTCCCGTTGGCTTTCTCACTCTACCCTCCGTTCTGACACGATGGATCTAAAAGAAGTTCTGCAGGTGATGGAGCAACTCGCTCCGCTTTCTCTGGCCGAGTCATGGGACAATGTGGGCCTTCTCGTGGAGCCTAGCAAATGTCGACCTATTAAAACCATACTGCTCACTAACGACCTTACAGTCGCCGTCATGGAGGAAGCAGAGTCCATAAGCAGTGACCTCATTGTGTCATATCACCCTCCTTTGTTTCGCCCATTCAAACGACTGGTTCAGAGCGACTGGAAGCAACTGTTGGCAGTCCGGGCGATAGAGTCTGGGATGGCAATCTTCTCCCCTCACACATCGTGGGACAGTGTTAAAGGAGGACTGAACGACTGGCTGGTTGGAGGTCTTGGTAAGAGGTCGTTCTAAATGGAAAATGCATGAAAAATTCACAAGGCTGCAGGTCAACGTGTTGCCACATGTCACACTGACCTAGTGGTCAACAATGCTAAGAACCTTTCCTCTCTCTTGTCACCTGATTATGTTGTATGTTCCATCTCTGGTGTCTCTGTGTGACTCTCAGGTAGCGGGCAGGTGTCTGTGCTGAGTCCGGCCCTCAGTAGTTTACCCAGTTGTCACAAACTGGAATTCACAGTCAAGAGCAGAGAAGAACTGCACACGGTAATGGAGGAACTGAAGGCTTGTAACAGTGGACCCGGTCTCCAGCATTCAAGCTGCAGGTTATTTTTTGCACACACAAACAATCACGGATGAATGAATAAGCGTTCGCCAGATTTAGGACTGGGCAGACAGGCGGAAGGCATTTTGGATGGTGCTCTGTGGTTTTTAAGGTTGTTAGAAATTCCCTGTCCTCCAAACCCAGTGTGAGTGTAACAAGGTAAATACAACACCTGTACAAACGATTATAGGCAGAAAATCAACAGTTATAACCTCAACGAAGGTTTCGTGTAGGGGTTAAGAACACTTTCTTTGCCCTGGTAACAGAACAGACAACAGTGGGATCCAGGTCAGTGTAGTGTGTAGTGACTCAGCGCTGACCCCTAGTGTCCAGGCCGTGTTACGACACAATGCAACCAGCGCGTCCCTGAACATTATGAAGTTAGAAAAGGTAAATACCAACATTTTAATGCGAAATAATTTTTTTTTTTTTTTTTTAAAGTGTTGAACCTTCATGTAACAGTGGCTGTTAGTAAATGATAGGAGACCTATTTCCACCTCTTTATTGCAGCCGCCTCTCTTGGGACACGGCCAGGGACGACTTAGTGTTTTGAATCAGCCTGTAACGGTGGCAACAGCCATAGAGAAAATGAAGTCTCACTTGGGATTGACTCACCTTCGTTTGGCTCTTGGAGTTGGGAAGACGCTTGGTAATGCATTCTTACCGTTGTGTGTTACCCTTCATGTCAGTCAGTGTGACACAGACACAATTTGCAAATAGAGTTTGTGTGAAATGAACTTAAAGAGATGATTTTAGAAACTGAACCAATGTTTTACTTTATGTAAACAGCTCTTGTACCATTAGCAAAACCTAGATGGCAAACTAAACAGGACCTTGTTAGTTGTATATCAGCTCTCATTGTCAGATTTTATTTTCCATACCTTATTAATAATTCAGATCCCCCCCTTCCCTAGATTCTTCTATTTTTACTGTGGCTGTGTGTGCTGGATCTGGAGCATCAGTCCTGACTGGTGTTAAGGCAGACCTTTACATCACAGGTAGATCCAAGTCCACATTCAGCATCAGCACATTCCTTCAACTGCCAGTCTACCTTCTTGTCGGAACGTTACTGTTACATGAGTTTGGATTAATCGAATCCTTTTTCAGGGGAGATGTCCCACCATGAGGTGCTAGACGCTGTGGCAAAGGGCACCAGTGTCATCCTCAGTGACCATAGCAACAGCGAACGGGGCTTCCTGTCCGTGTTCCGGGAGAAGTTGACTGTGCGCCTCCCTGACAGTGTTGCAGTGGTGGTGTCAAAGGTTGACAGAGACCCCCTGGAGGTGGTCTGATTTCCACACTCATTGGTCTGTTGTGCTAAATGCTCCGGATAAAACGTAATGATGTAATACAAATCACTGAATGACATAAAAATGACCCTAAAGTAGTTTATTACTACTGTTGCTACTGATGATAAGACATTAGTAACCCCAAATGACCACTGAGCCGCTGATGAAGGCACATAATCTGGAATCAGAATGCTCGCAGCGGATTAATGGGACTCGTAGGCAACACGTTCTACTGTTGCCCTCATTTGCCTCCTCCTGGTGTGCAGAATAAAATTTACCATGCATAAATATTCCAGGAGAGCGTTTTCATTGCAAACAAGTATGATGTGATTAATGAGAAAAGCGAACAGCAGGACGTACGACAAACATTTGAGACAGACACTCCTTTTAATTCAAATTCAGAGAACTCAACAGTGTTTTAAATTTATTACACTGACCTCCAGACCTTCAGAATCAAGCAAAGAGGGAATCGAACCACTTAGCACAGACATGTCAAAGTGGTACTTAATGTGCTGTTAACAGCATTCGCTGTCAGCTCTCAACACAGCAGAGGTGTGAAGAAACCCCACTAACAGTCCTCATCATCTACTCTAACTCGGACTGTTGGCCGCCGCGCCCCCACACCCACCTGTCTGTCCGTAAAAACATTAAGACCTCTCACGCTCCGCCTGTCAAGACAATGACCTTTATCTAAGTGCGAAGCTCACACCTTCACTTCCTCTCCCCCACATTCACTTTTATCCCACCACACGTGCATTGACATGCACACAAATGGACTAGGAAAACAACAACTACAACAACATTCAGCCCCAGCTGTCACTGATTCCACTGGTTGGTATTTTTGAGTGGGCCTATTTGTCTTCTTTTTCCAACTCTCCATTTATCCCCCTCTATTATGGGATGATGTAATAATAATCCTTGGCTAAAGACTGATCTGTTAATGGGGCCTGTAATGTGGCACCTTCAACAGAAAGCAATTAACAAAATATCTAGTAATGTTAAGAGTTTCAGCCTGCTAATGCATTTATTTTAAGCGCACAAACTGTTTGAATTAGAACTACTCTGCTCTATTTCTATTTTTTACAGAATATATTTGAATATTCTATCAAGTTGTACAAACTGTTGAATGTTCAGCACCTTTCTGCTCCTTTCCTAAAAGCAAAACAATTCCAGGATCGACTGGAATTCTGAGCTCTTCCCTGCTCGAATTGATTTTCAGACTCTGTATTTGTGTTGGAGCCAAATTGTAGCCAGTGGCCAAACTGTTGCCCACCGGTGCTCAAGGCTCATCCCCTCCCTGCTGAGAACGGCGAATAAGCAGCCTGGTGAGAGGAAGAGACATATCAACAGGTCGTCAAACAACCGCAGGGGGGCAGCTGGTCCACTACATGCAACATGTAGGTAGCAGCCATTGAGAAGCATTTTTAAGAATTATTCATTAAATTGCAGAATCTGTTATCTCAGATAAGATAAAGAGGTTTAATGGATAGTTTGTAGTCTGCCTTTTTTAATTGTCTGCAACAAGTCATTGAATGTATGACCTCATTATATTAATAACTGGTTCATGCATTAATTATTAAACAGTTAGAGGATTGTGCAGAGTGGTGAATCATTTTGCAGTTCTTCCTGCTTTTATAAATTGCCCAAAATAAGTAACAATTAACTCAAAGGTACTAAAGGGCATTTCACAAATAAATCACATAACGCTTCCGAGACAAACAAAGCTAGGATGGTTTGAATCACCTCTCTACGACTGTTGTTTACTTTGGTCGAGCAAAAACAGACGGGAAGAGTGGAGGGACTGGGAGGCAAAAAAGATGGACCATTTGGTCTTAGGTGTGAAGCTCCACACACCTATTTAACACAAGCAAGTCGGCATCGTGGACATTTCTAGCAAAGGACAGCAGACTGCTGGGATCAGAGATCTTCACAATCACAGCACTGAAACAAGAAAAAGGACCCAAAAATTGACACAATCGAGAGAGAAGAATGTAACTGCCGGGAAGACAAAAAACACCAAAACTTTAGACGAGGAAAAGAATGCTGAGCATGGAGATTTACCCCAGTCTGACTCTGGGACCAACGAGGATCGGAGACTGTTTTTACAGAGGTCAGTACAAGCATGGCAGAATAGGATGCAGAAGGGGTGTTTAATGTTTCAAGAGTGTAACCAGATTCTAGAGTTGGTTGTTTCTTTCTATATTGATTCTAGAGTCTAGAATTTTGCAGCCAATTTTGTATAAATGGTGTACACCTCATTGAAAACCACTACACAAGTGGGGAAAGGGAAAACCACATACAAAGGAATAGTTTTGAACTTTTAAAAACTACCACTACAGCAGGTATTTTACATAGCTTACAAATATAGTTCAAGGGTTACTTTAAGTTCCTATTCCAGGTGCAAGTATTTGAATTTTGTTTTTCAAGTGTAGTTGTTTAGATGTTTGAACCACTTTCCTTGGATCTTTGTATACAGATCGACACGCTCCGGCCCCTGTGCCGCTCTACCCTACAACCTGTGATGTGTCGACCAAAGCCTTGCCTTCAAGGTTGGTGGCCCCTTCTTCCATCTCCAAAGAAGCTGCCGCCAGCACTCAGAAAGCTGACGTTAAGATGGAGCTGGAGAACGCGTCGTTGTGGAAGCAGTTCAGCTCAGTGGGCACAGAGATGATCATCACAAAGAAGGGCAGGTGAGGTCCAGACGCTGTCCCCAACCCATCCACTCCATAAAATGCTCCCTCAAACCTGAGTGTTGCTTCTTCTGTTAGACGTATGTTCCCTGGGCTGAGGTTAAATCTGTCTGGCCTGAACCCATCGCTCCGCTACATCCTGCTCCTGGACATCATCCCCGCAGACAACTCCCGCTATCGTTTCCAAGGCGGAGGCTGGCAGGCTGTTGGAGGGGCGGAGGCCAGACTCCCGGACCGTGTTTTCATCCACCCAGACTCACCTGCCACGGGTGCTCACTGGCAGAGCCGAACCATCTCCTTTCACTACGCCAAGCTCACCAACAACACGCTGGACACGCACGGACACGTATGTCCCGCGGAGCGGTGCACACAGCAGAGTTACTGAAGTGGGTTTGTCATTGTGATGCATTTTTAATTCATTTATTTGTAGATAATCCTGCACTCACTGCACCGCTACCAGCCCAGAGTTCATGTGATTGAAGCCAGGGATGTGCTGAGGTGGGGTGGGGGGCAACACTCGTTTGTGTTCCCTGAGACCCAGTTCATCACTGTCACTGCCTACCAAAACAACAAGGTACCAGATGGCTTACAAATGTTTTTAAGTGGCTAAAGATTCTGTACATCACAATCAGTAAGTGATGAAGAGGAACAAGTGAACTATGGTGAGATTCCTGTTGCTGTTCTCAGATCACAGAACTGAAGATCAACGCCAACCCCTTTGCCAAAGGCTTCCGAGAGAACGGCATGAACAGCAAAAAGTAAACACTAACACATGCAGCTACAGCTCATCTACATGTTCCAGAGGTCCTAATAAGTTCTTTTTGCCTGTAGACAGAGAGAGGCAAGGCAAAAACGCAAAATTACAGCTTTGACAGAAAACTCTGACACCTCTGCTAGTAAAAGTAAGAAAATCTCTCTTATTTGGCAGAAATGTTTCTTCCTGACTTTTTGTTAATTGTCTAAGGATTTAAAAAAACAAAACTTTTTTTTATTAGTGAACTGTGATCCCTGCGATGCAACTGAGCTACTGTCACGGCCCATAACCAGCAGCAGCACTGCAGACCTGCAAACCCTCGATTTATCCTCACTACCCCCACTGCCTGACCCCTCTTGTGGGTTCAGACCAGAGGAGACCCCTTATCAGGACACACTGGTCCCAGAGGAGGCTTTAGACCTTAACCAGGCCTTTATGGCATCCCAGATGTCTGATATTGGCATGTCCATGGCCAGTGAGGTGCAGAACCCAACAGGAAGTGAGGTAGCAACCAGCATGATGGAAGGGTAAGTCCTCACAAATGGGCTGATAGTTTCAAGTCCTTATTTGATGTAGAGTGGAAATCACAGATCAATCTCTCTAATTTGAGTTCATGGATTATTATTTCTTCTCCCCTCCACAGATCAGACACCTCATCTTTCACCTCCACTTATTCTGGTGCTCAGCCCAGCTCTTACACCTCCCTTCCCATCCCTGACTGCTCAGATGCTTCCAATCCTCAGTCCACCATCCCTCCTGCTGTCTATCCCTCCATTCTCTCCTCCTCCCCTACGATCACCTCTCCCATCTCAACCACTCCCTCGCTCCAGCAGACCTCCTTCATCTTTCCCACCCCTCCTCCATCCAGCTCCTCTTCACCACAGCCACTGCTGCCCTCCACTTGTTCCTCCCCCTCTGCCGACTCCTACCATGGGGTCACAGAGTCAGTCAGCCAGACCACTCCTTCCGAAGCCACGTTTGCCGCGGTCCCAGCAGATCTTCTGCTGTCTCAGCCACTGCAGGTTGAACCTGTACCAGCAGAAAATCATGAACCCAGTGATCAAAGCTCAGCTGTATTTGCTTATCCCAATATTTATCTTTCAAATCCTGCTCCAGCCACTTCTCACCCTCTTGCTAACTCAAACCAACCAGCTCCCAGTCTGTCGTGCTCTTTACCGGCTCATGGTGGACCCACATCTTTTGCCTTCCCCTCTGTTCCTCCACACATGCAAGGTCTGTCCTTTCAGAATGTGCCTCCCAACTCCTCCCACCCCAGCCTGCACCTCCAAAACTTGAGCCACCAAGCGCCATCTTCTGCGCTTGCTGCAGCCTTCCCTGCATGCTCCTTCACTCATCCCTCTTCCTCCCTTCCCCACCCTCCATTCCAGCCCTCCTCCCACTTGACAGTCACCCCTTCCTTCCAGCAGTCCCCCACAACCTTGTCACAGACAGTGCAGCACCCTCAAAAGCCAACTAATCCCTCCTCTACCTCTTCATCATACCCTCCAGTTGATGTAGGCGCCATCCCTCAGTTCGGCCATGGCGCCCCCTACCGCCCAGAGAGGGCACTGCACCACTCGTCTCTCCTGTCCCAACTGGATCCAACGCTTCCTTCCACCCTGACCTCCTCCACCCCTCCCCCAGCCCTATACTCTGCTTTCCCTTCATACCCTCTCCGGCTCTGTAAGGAACCTCACTCATCCCTCACTATCCCTTTCAGGCATCTGTATAGACAACACCAACATGGTCCTTCCCACCCACAGGGGTCATACCTGGATGTGAGCACCAGAGGTGTATTTTAAAAGTTGGTATTTTTAACGCTGATGTAATGTTTTGACTTGATAGCGCTTTTAGGTGATTTTGAATTAGATATAAATTAGCCTGCATAATGTGTGTGCGTGTGTGTGTGCAAGAACTTTTTGCAAATGTTCATTCCAAATAAAATCAAGAAATGTCCCTTTTATGATTGCTCTCTTTCTGCAAATGACTGCAAAAGTCTTTTTTTATGCAAGATAAACATGTCTGCATGTTAAACTGCAAAGCCAATGCCATCAAGTTTGTGACTGAATCTTGACTTTGCTTGAGATTGTGTGCTTGTGTGTGTGTGGCCCAGTTAGAGTCTTTACTTACTCTATGTGGTGATTTACAAAGGTCAAGCTAGCTGACCCACATGTGGGTGGGTCCATATTTTAAACTTCAGACCCCAGACTGAAGTTGTGGAACTGATAGTGAAGTTTACTGATCAGGAGAAGTGACACCAACACAGCAACAGTTCATGCATGCAGTGCCAGCACCAATGCTGATGAGACACTCATACTGAGGGGTATGAAAGGCAAATGGAAGGTTACTGGTTTGCCAATGCCAGCCAGTTTTTCCTACACTATCCCAAACAGAAGATGCTAACCTTGGACCCAACAGAATCATCTAGTTTGTCTCTTGAGCAATGGAAAAGAAGATTGTAAACCATGGTCATTACATCGGGATTTGGGGTAGAAAAAGGATACTTCTCTCTCTTTATCTTTGTTATTGCTCCCAGTCGCGGTGCTGTTGTCCCAAGTGACACCAGATCACATTGAGCTGTCCCTCAGGAGCAGTAGTAGAAGCCATGTTACGTCCCCTTTGGCTCCTCTCTGCCATGAGGAGCCAGTCGGCACCGCATTACGTGAATCCGTTCTGCTTTTACTTCAACCTTTATAGCTGTCTTGGTAACAGCACCTTTCCACCTAGGAGAAAGCAACTGTTTTTGCAACTTACTGGTAATTTGTACATAATCACCACACTGAAAAGGATGAATGGGCCCCTCCAATGGTTTTAGGAGCCCGTCAGAAACCTGTAAGTGTAAATTCTTTGTAAATTCTCAGTCAGATGATCAGATAATCATCAGTCCACATTAAAGTGACTTTATGTGGGGTCAAAGGTGGGCTCGCCCCTGTAAACATGGGCCGACCCATCAATTCCTCACGAGGACTTAGCCCCGTCATGGCGTTTGGTGTGCTACGGATCGGATATAGCACAATGGAGAATGCTGAACTCCTATTACCGCTGCTAGACCCTGAGTCATCTTAGCTGGCCTTGGTCACTGTTTCCCCCCATGGGCACCCCGAAGTGGGCAATAATTTCGTTCACCAAACATTTCATGATTGTTTTTGTGGCTTTTCTGCTTGGAAAGACTTCACCCATTTAGAAAACATGTCAGTGATGATGGCCAACCATATATAACCTTGACAAATGGGCATATGTAGAAAATCTATTTGCTTATTTACAAAAGGCCTCAATGGTGGCGGCAAGCGATCGTGTTTTATAATGTTTCCAGCCCTACGTGTCTGTGGACATATCATACAAGCCTTCACCAGGGTTTGCTAAACATGTGTAAAGCCTGGTGTGAACCACTGACAGTGAAGAATCTCGTCTGTCCCTCCTTTTCCAACCTGAGTTGGTCAGTGTGATAAAATATGGAGGAGAGACCGGGGGCAAGCAGGTCGACCAACGGGGTGGAGCCACCAGCCAGACTCCTGTTAAGTGTAACCTTTTCTAATCCAAAGCCTTTTCTCTTCACTTTCAGAGTGGTTTTGCAATGCCGCCACCTCATTAACGGAGGCTACAGCAACAGGATCAGGAGGTTGTGTACAAACACATCAATGGTGTGGACTGGACAAACACCGCCTCATATCCCCATATTCGCGCAGCCGACGTGTTGTGTAGCAGCTACGTTCAAAAGATGCAGCACAGAATGAGGAATGTGTACACCAGTCATGAGCAAGTACAATAGGAGCTGGTTTCTCAATCATAGTAGCAACAGCAGCTGCAGTTCTCAAACAACCAGGCAGGCCGAGCACTACAGGGGAGAGCTCTGACGAATAATACGCTACCGGACAATACTCATGTTTCTGCACCAACAGGCCAGAAGCAAAACCTTTTTTCTCAGTCATATATAGATAGAAAGGCACCAGAGTTGGTGCTGAGATTAAAGCAGTCTTCCACAAAGGCCTTGTTCATTGCATACACTGTTGGGCTCTCCACAAAGCCCTGTGGCAGCCTGGTCTACGTCAACTGATGCGATTTTTATATGTCAATGCAAACAGACACTGACTATCGGGATGAGGAGGAATAGAAAGAAAATGCAGTACTCCGATCCACGTCTGTGTAGTACTTTGAATTTGAGGGCAAAAAAGCTGAAATAGAGTTTGTATCAGGCGCAATTGGAGCTGGAGGTAAAACAATGCTATTAATATCTTGACCAAACCTCTTAGGTTTTGGAATACAGTTTCAGAATGTTGCATGGACCACTCGTTTCCACTATCACACCCTGGAATGGATTCTACCCTCTATTCCTGCTATAGCTTTTTGAGGTAATTTATATTGCCTGATCATTGGAAGTTTAGAGTTAGGTTTGAGTTGAACAACATGAGGCATAGCAGATGTCACTAATCCCACGTGATTTGGCCCATAATTCATTTGGAGCTTCAAACAAATCAGAGGGTGGTCCATACATGAGTAGAAAAGGTGCCTTCTGTAGAATAAAAGTGCTCTGGGGAAGACAGGCTCTCTGCGGAAGTCTGAACAAAAACAACTCACTCCCCAGAAAAGTGATGACATCACTCTGAAGGCTGCAGACAGATAGATAGACGGTTTCAGATGTGGCACCTTCTTATCATCCCACTCAGCTGTTTTCATCAACACCAGCCTTCACAGTGACTCCATTGTGAGGCAACACAGGTTTTTTGTACATAACTTCTTGCTTTATGTCAATTGAATCGGCAAAACACACCCTTCAGGACCAACTATCCAATCATTTTCACAGGCCAGATTAAATTGGGTTTGCAGGGAGAAAGACGACAAATTGTCATTCTGTACCCAGCAGAGGTGTCAATGGCAGCAGCACAATAGCACTCTATCGGAGGTCTCATGGCAGACATCTTTGGTGAAAGCATGTTGAACATTTGACCCTGCCACTGAAACATGTCTCAGTGGCTCAGATAAAGGCTCCACTACTGGGGTACCAGAGACACCCTCAGTCATGATCACGTGTGAGGTGGGTGTGCACACACTTTCAGTAGAGCAAACAGCTGATTGTAGCTCCACTATCAACCAAAATTTCAATTTTTGTACCATCAACTTCAGCTAGGGGGGAATGAGTGAGTCTAAATGCAAAATAGGTTCTGACCGTGTTTCAGTACTTCCGTGGCCTCCCTGTTGTGGCTGAAATCTCCCGTTTCGGCAAGGTAAATTTATTTTGACATAACTCCACATCCTTTCCCATTTACTCACGTCTGTATCACCAACAACAATCTCAGGAAGAATTGCACTTGCAGTTTGCCCTGTGTCTTTTTTTTAGCTTTCAATTGTGTGGCTGCTTGTCTCATTTGTGGGGCACTTTGGATTGTTTAGTAACTAACGTTGGCTCTGATGCCCATGGGGCTTCAGAAACCTGCTCATCTGTCTGCTCCTGCTCTCGCTGATCATTCTCCACATCTTTCTTTACATCATCGTCCAACTTTACACCTCTGTCGAATCCACCTGTTTCAGGGGAACCTGATTCTTCACCTGAGTTGGAAGCTTTTGCTTGTCCATCTCTTTACTTCTTATTCTCTGTAATAGCACACACATAGGTCAACAGGTCACCGTCAAATCTCTTAGTTCTAGCGCAAATGTAAATTTGTAAAATTTGTAATGTACTTTAAATTATTATAACTACTGAAATGACTGCCCACACATCCTTTAATCCAACTCAAGAATAACTGGCACTTTTATTTTGAAACAACCTGTGTGGATTAAGTCAAATATCCATTTATACCCTAATGGGGCATTTTGGACAAGGTGAAATGAGAAAATGTAAACACAGGTTAGCGGGAGGAAACACTAGTCTTCCAGCAGAAGTCAGTGTTTCGTATGTTGGTAGTGAAAGTATTTGTATTTCTTTAAATGTTAGACAATATTTAGACAGTAAACTCCCCAAGCAACCGTTGTTGGCTGCTCAAGTTGGCATTTGCGTAAATCATAGGAGTCAAACTCTGGCCTGTGGGCCAAATTTGGCCCGCAATGTAATTATATCTGGCCCGCGAAGCCATACCAATTGACTATTAGAGCTGGTATTATCACTCAAAGCGCATGTGCTAATACTACAAATACCAGAATGCTCTGCTGGTGTTTTGGTGTGAAAATCGACACTCCACATCAGTTGGTGGTGGTAATACACCAATTTGTGGCTAGCCAACCACCAAGAGAGAGGACGTAGTCATAGGGACCTTATATGCTAATGCTAATTCTGGCACTGCACTACCCCTATGAAAAATGGAAAAAAGAACGGCAGAAAATAGGACCTTTCTGAACAGGTAAGAGGCAGAATATCTGTTTAGATATGTACAAGACGGACCTGTCTGTCTTGTATGAGGAGCCAAAGTGTATTACAAGGAGAACAATTTCAGATGACACTATAAAACGCAACACCAAGACAAGCACAAGCAGCTGGAAATGACTCAAAGGTGCCAGAAAAAGAAATGACATTTACATTACATTAACTTACAATAGCAAAAGATTGCTGTTGAAATTTAAAAGAGAAGAACTGAATGCCAGTGATGTGTTTTTTTTTTATTTGAATTTGAATTTTGCACGTGTGCAATAATAAATTATATATTGTATTGTGTTAAGCTTTGCTTGTTCCATGTTCAGTTGTTGAGCAAAACTATTTTAGGTCCATATCAAAAGGTTCCGTGTTGTAGCTGGAGGAAGATTTTCTTCAATAAATATCAATGTTGGCCCGTGACTTTGTCCCAGTTTTGAATTTTGACCCACTGGGTATTTGAGTTTGACACCTCTGACGTAAATGCAGGTAATGATGTGCATCATGATGTTCAGCACTTTTGCTTCTGCAGGGTTTTGATGTTGTTGCCTTTTGTAGTTTGTGGACCGTGAAAAAGACTCGGTCAGGACAATTAAAACCAGCAGTCTCTTCAGAAAAAAGCAGCATTCCCAGACTCCCCCACCCTCCGAATGATCTTGCTATGAGGCAAATGTGTAAACTGCTTTGCTAAAGTATCTGCAAATACCCAGTGTTCATCACACAAGAGTGTCTTCAGCCTTACTGAACATACACAAAACCATGGGAATATATTTGCAGATCCATCTGTGCATACTGTATGTTTGCCTGACACTCTCTTAGCTTTAGGTTTTATATTTTTCACAGTTTCATGATTATTCCGTCTTCATGAAGATGAGATTAATGTTTGTGGGTATTTTCATCCCGGGTTGGTCAACAGTGTCGGGACCACTGAGGCGCTTCAGGCTGTTAATCATTTTCTTGTGCCTGTTTGCATTTGGGGCACTTGTTTAAACCCATCTGTCAGCAGAGATAGCCCATATTATAACTTAAAAAAGCCAAAAACCCATTTAGAACCCTAGAATCACAGGTCCTTCTGGACAGACCTCTCTTTGCATTCACTCCATGTTTCAGCAGCTTATTGATAATCCCAATAACTGTTAGAATGTCTTTTCCTCTGTGTGTTTTTGCTGCTGTTGCGCCGTAAATTTCCCTGTTGTGGGACAAATAAAGGAATCTGAATCTGAATCTGAATGCATAACAAAAAGGTTTATACATTAACACTATTTTGGTGCTTCTCATCAGGCCCCGTCCAACATTCCTATTGCCTGCGATATCTGTGAGACAGCCAATACTCAAAAAGACACAGTATAGCATCTTACTAAAGTCCAACATAAGAATCAGAGGTGGATTTATGTTCCATTCTTTGTTTCTTCTTCTTTTTTGGTGTCCTTTCATGTCTCCAACCAGCACTGGCCCCGGTGATATCAACGGTCATTTGTTTGTTTGCTTGAATTTGCAAACTGTCACTTATTAACTGATAGGTAAGAGAAAATATGTGAAATTTCACAAACTCTGACAGTTCTCCTGCTCAGCTCTCAATTAGTTGGGTCTTAGTGATAGAGGATACTTTTCGTTGAGTTGTTCATTGTTTGTGCATATTAACCTTTTCTCCTCTATGAGTTGAGAGGTCGTGTCCAACTCCTCCTCTCCTCCAGGGCCTCTGGATTATTCCCATTACCAATGATGCTGTGCTGCCGTGTGCGGGCCTCGCGTCCTTGGCTCTTGCCGTGGAAGACTCAGGCTGCCGCCGCCTCCGGGACGTTTCCAGGCAAACAGTCCAACCATCCCTCAGCCGCTCTGTCCTTTGACGACCCCAGTGCCTTCAGAGTGAAGAGCTTTAGCGAGCTACTCCGAGCTCTGGGGGTGTTCTGCTTCTGCTCTTTTCCCATGCTGGTCAACAACTGTGGGAAGGTAAGAGACATGGGAGACACCATGTGCATGCATGTGTATCAGTCCTTTACTGAAGCGTGTGTCTCGAGCAACGTCTCTGACAATGAGTCCTGGAGGAGATCTATTGTCACTTATTTAGAGCTTTTGAAGTGGTTTTTAGTGATGTTGTTCAGTTTCATTGTCAGGATCTGAGGTGCCATCTTTGATTCTTTTCATGCGTTTTTATGTTGCATTTGTATTTTCCCTCCCATGTGGGTTTTCCCCCTGTTACTCCAGTTTCACCCCACAGTCCAAAAGACTCATATATTATCCTGATTAAAGACTCTAAATTATCCTAAGCACAAGTCAGTGTCAGCTGTGTGTGTCTGTCCCACGTGGACTGACAATCTGTCTGTCCAAGGTGTATTGATGCCTGTCCCCCAGTGACTGCTGGGCTTTATTTCTATGGGAAGTTCATTTTAGATAAATCTTTTGAGGGGGACCCCGCCGAGTAAGCAAACCATTATACATGACAGTAAAACATAAAAGAATAATTAAAGATTTATTTATAGAACACTTGCCATCAAAGCTTTACAATACAAAATAACTAAAGTAAAAAGCAGTACAGTAATAATTAAAAACATGCAATAATAGTGAAGAACACATGTAGGAAACAGACCGGCACACAGGAACTACCGAGTGGGTCTTAAACTTTGCTTCAAAAACATTAACCGAGCATCTAAATTCCAGTTCCACGACACCGGTGCACAGCAGAAACAAGTTTGTTCAGATGGTTTGAGCCCATTCACTGTTTCACTACCAACATATGGTGGTGATCTTGAAATTGAGAGAATTCTGAAAGTTATTCCATGATCAGGGAGCAAGCAGTGACAGAGAAAACATGAGTTGAAAGTGCTGAAATTGTGATGAAGCCTCGGGGGTTATGACGGACTGAGACAGGGCATGGAAGGACAGGGGAGGCAGCAGTCGTGTGGATTATGCCTAAAACACTCAGAAATGTGGCCTGGACAAGAGTTTATCCGGTCTGAAGATTAAAAAAGGCTTTATTGCTCTAGTAAAAAAAAACCCAGCCTCATCTGTTGCTTTACTAATTTTTCAATATGGACTTTAAACCAAAGCTTGTCATCAATACTGAGGCAGTCTGCTTAATAAGAGAACTACCAGAGTTTTGCACTTAAGGTAGTTTTCTCCAGATGGTGCCAGATTTCAGGTATCGTGTTCCTTCTTCACCACTAAGAGTCTCCTGATTTTCATGTCTCTGCGTGTCATCTTCTCTCAGCTGATGTCCATCTCGCGCACCCTTCTGGGACGGAGAGGCTTGTCTCTGCTGCTGCGGCCCACCGTGTACGCCCAGTTTGTGGCCGGCGAGAGCGAGAGCGAGATCGCTCAGGCCATGAGGAAGATGAGCTCACTGGGACTGAGGGCCATGCTCGCCGTACCGATTGAGGAGGATCTGGGTGAAAGCACCGGGTATAACACACACACATGCTCACACACATGCACACACATACCTTGTAAGGACATGTTGGCCTTTGTGACCCCAGAGAGCAGAGATATGACAATAACATGAGGACCATGTTGGAGTGTGTGCGAATTTCCCACAGCAACACCTGGAGCAAAGATCCCATGATGCAGCTGAAGCTCACAGCACTGCTCAGCCCAGAGCTTTGTGTAAGACAAATGAACTTCCACATGCTATTACCTTTTGCTAAAATGAGGTGGACACACTTCTTTGTATCTTTTCTGGCACAATTTAGCAGGAAACAGCAGCTGCCCTCAGCAGAGCTGTCATATTTGTTTTCTCACTGATGAGTATGAGCTGCTCTCTTCAAGGTCAAATTAACGACCCTCATCGCGAAACAACCGTACGACTTGACCATGGTGGTCAGAGCCATGGACGGAGAGGTGCGTCCCACTTCCTGTCCCTTGAACAGTTCATTCACGCCGGGGGATTCTCTTTGGTTCAGGACCAAATCGCCACTGAACTTAACCTTAAACTGCACTTTATCCAGGCCATCTGCTTCCCTGGCTTAGACGAGCATGAGCGAGCTCACTTCCTGTGTGCCCTGAGGAGACTCAACACAATAGCAGAGGTTCAGGCGCACACAGACAACCGCAGCAGTCGCAGTGTAAATCCTTTCTCTCATCTCTGTCTGACAGACTGCTGTAACCTCATTTTATTCAGGCGAGCGTGAACAAAGTGCGCGTCCTGGTTGACGCTGAGTACACCTACATGAACCCTGCTCTTTCTCTCGTCACCATGGCAATGATGAAGAAATTTAATCGAGATGATGCCTGGATCTGGAACACGTATCAGTGTTACCTGAAGGCAAATATTTCAGTAGTGCACACATCAAAAGCAGCTGAGGGATGCCTCGTGCTTCAGCTTTATCATTGTTTTCTGTCCATCAGGAGTCCAAGTCTCTTGTATTGGAAGCTCTGCGCCTGTCCCAGGACGAGGGTTTCTGTCTGGGTGTGAAGCTTGTACGGGGGGCGTACATGGATAAAGAGAGGACGCTAGCAGAGAAAGAGGGCCGCCCAGACCCTGTCCACACCAGCTGGGAGGACACGAATGAAAGGTGGACAAACAGTCCCATGTCTTCTGAGGCTCACTGACTCTCACACTCTTCTGCTTGTGTGTGCAGTTACAACGCTTGTCTCAACATCATGCTGGACGCCATTTCCCAGACTCCTGAGCGCTACAGGATCATTGTAGCCTCCCACAACGAGGAGTCAATCAGACTAGCCGGCACACGGTGAGCCGAAATTTCCTACCGTAAAGTGTCTGTTGCAAAAACATACGTTTTTATTAACCGACTGTTGGGACATTAGTCGGTGGGGCTGCAGTTTGGATGCTTTATTGTTAATTTTACTTATGTGTCGAACAATGCAAGTCTGAAAATGAAAAAGCATTTCTTTTAATCCATTTTAATCACAGTGCAGGTTTGCTTCCCCACACGCGTTCATCACATGACCAGGTTTACAGCCGTCGCTGTGATGTAATAATTGTTTATCTCCTGCAGGATTGCCGAGCTGGGCATAGACAAAGATGGAGGCGCGGTGTGCTTCGGTCAACTGCTGGGCATGTGTGATCACGTCTCCCTCACACTGGGTGAGCTGCTCTTCCTGTGTTGAAATATAAAACTCAAGTCAGGGGTTTTCAGCATCAGTACAAGTGTCTCTCTCCATCTCACTGCCTCAGCCAAGGAGGGTTATGCCATTTACAAGTCAGTTCCATACGGCTCTGTGGAGGACACGGTCCCCTACCTGGTGCGCCGGGCCCAGGAGAACCGCACCGTGTTGCAGGGAATCCGCAAAGAAAGGGATCTACTGAAGCAAGAGTTCTACAGGCGGCTGTGGCGAAGCAGCTAAAGCCCATTTACAAGTGATACATACTGATTGAACACGCATGCTCATGAACAGTGTTTGGAGAAATTATAACACCAAAACTTGTTCACAACATTTTTATAGTGTTTGACAGTTGCGTGGTAAATAATGCTGGGTAGTACTTAAGAGTTCAATCATTCACAGCAACTAACTTTATATCCTTTAACTTTGCACCACTGCTCAAACTCCTAAAATCTAAACCCCAACGTTCAGAATAATTTTCTAATATTAACACTTTTTTAAGGTAAAGCTATGAAGGACGACATTTTATAGTTGTACACGGAATAATGATGCTCCTTATATGAGTGTGTATCTCATCTCTACACACAACTTAACACTTACTACTGCGAGCGGCCAAATTCTTTTTTTTTTTTCTTTTTTTTTTTACATCAAAATAAAACAAGGAACAAAAATATTACCGGTACTTTACTGTTTATTTAATAACGCAACAATCTCCCCAAGCTCAGTAGTTACTTTGGTTCTGATTCCTGTAGCCACCTCGTTGGTACCCGCCCTTGTTCTGCTGGTAACCAGATTTCTGATCTGTGGGCAAACGGGGAAAAGGAATTATCAACCCAAGTCTGTTTTGCTTTAATGTGCTTCAACGTACCTCTCTGGTAAGATTGCTTCTGTTGATAGCCGCCTTTTTGATCTGGAACACAAAGAAATTCTTGATATTAATATTGTGTCCAAGACAGAGTTCAGCCTTTCGGAGCTAGAGTTGGAAGTGTACTTAGAACAGTCTTAAAGTCCGAGTGGGCAGCACGGGGAGGGAGAACAACGCACCTCTGTTGAAGTAACCTCCATACACGCCTTGTTTGAGGTCAAAGACGCGCTCATTATTCTCCACCAAGCTGCCCAGCTTCTCAGCTAGCTGCAGCGCCATGTTCTGCAGGGATGTGGGCTCTGTGCGGTGCATGACCACAGTCTGTGTAGGCTGGTCAAGTGACGCCTGTCACAAACGACACCAAACAACTGGAACTGAATTTGTGCACGTGAAGACAAACTGGAATATCAAATAAATGAATTTGTTTCATATGCACCATCAGCTCTTCGTTGATGATCATTTTGCTGATGATACTGTGAACTGTGGGAATCTCCAACTGAAACATCTCGGAGAGGGTCTCCATGCTGAAAACAAGCACGGGGTTAATCTAGGAAAAGGGCGCAGCACTGGAGATAAGAATGCACACCAGAGGTTTCTGTGCTCACCTGATGGAGTCGTACACACTGCTGTATGTGAACAGATAAGTCCTCAGTGACTCCTCTTGAATCTTCCTGTTCAAGCGTAAAAAGAAGTCAATAGAAACAGTCAAATGTCAGCAGAGTTTAAAATTCATCCCATAACAGACAAACGGAGATGGTTTCTACCTGACAAGCATCTCCTGCACTCTCTGCGTCTCAGGAAACAGGTCCCACACCTTCATGTTCATCTTCTCGTTGATGATGAATGAATGGCAGGTACGCCAGTCTCCCATTTTCATGGCTTTGCTCGCAGCCACAACGTGCTCCCTCATACTCTCTGGGGGTCCTGAGGACCAAACGGGCGACTTGTTATCCTGTCATTTCTCTGTGACCGACTGGCATCGAGAACTGGTGGTCGACACGTTTGCATACCCAACAGTGGCTGTCTCTCTCCCACCCTGAGCTGGTGATGGAACTGCTTGCTGATCATCCTGCGACGGGCATCAAATTCATGGGCGGCCATGTAGGGTATTTCCAGCAGCATGGCTGACACCAGGTACACACATTCCAACAGCTCCAGGTTGATGTGCATATGGAATGGCACCTGCATAGACAAACAGAATAAATAATCATCTTAAAAGAAGAATCAAATTAGTTCCAAGTCTTCTTCACTGAAGACCCACCTGTCTCCTCTTTTCTATCTTCTCCTGCTCAGCATTTCTCTCCTGCATGTTCCTCATGAGCAGTCCTTGGCCCAGGAGCTCCTTTGCACGGCCAGAGGACTGAATGTCCAAAAGAGCATTGTGTGCGTCTTTAATCATACCCTGCCTAAATGCACAAATGCCGAGCTGGACCATGGTTCTATTGTACAGGATCTTCAGAGAAAAGAGATCATTTTAGAGTGGGCTGATGTCTTTTTGCACTGCTTTCCATGTTCCTCACTGCCTACCTGCACGGGCGGGTCAGCGTGCTGGATGTTGTCCTGCAGGTGGCTCATCAGCATCAGGTCACGGGCCTGATACCAGCGGGAATGCAGAGCGTGGTGGTAAATGTGGCAGAGGATGGCGCAGGTGCGGATACGGTCGGTGCGATCTTTGGCGTAGATGAACTTGCAGAGGCGATCCATGATCACGGCGCTGTCCTCCCCCTCGCTCTCTTCCTGATCGTGCTCGGACTGAACAGAATTTCAAAGAAACCAGTCAGTAAATCCCACCCAAACAAACACCAGACTGGTTACCATTCAAGACACATTTCAACTTTGTTACTGCTAACTTCCATATCAATCTAAAATCCAACATCTCCATAATTTGTCTGACCTTGGACTCCACCTGGAGGCCCAGGCTGCGTCGGTGGGCCTTGTAGTCAAACTTGTAGTAGGTGTGCATGATTCTGCGAAGGTAGATGCGGCAAATCTCCTCTGTGCTGCCTTTGTTTTCCAGATAGTTGAGCAGCCGATCAATGATGGCACAAACCCGCCCCTCGTCTTTCAGATTGTCCACGTATTCTAAATGACCAAACAGCAAGAAAGGAATGAGCTGCTGATACTACATTTAATATTATCAAATTACATCACTGATCCTTTTCAAACAATTCTTACCTTGTGAATGTGGGTCTGTGTTCTGCATGATCTTTGTGAACTCCTCATCCATCCTCTCTACCAGAGTTAAGATACAGCCACGAACTCTGAAAGGCTGGCACACGTACACAATGACCCAAGTCATTTTGGACTTGAAGCACATCATCTGCATTAACACTAAATGCTGTACGGTAGCATCAAAGAAATGTCAGGGATGTTTTCCAGATTTTAGTCGTTTTACTGAGAAAGCCCAACGTGATGTTGACATTTCAGCAATGCTACTGGAGAACTGCACCGCAGGTCTTTAGAAAGACATCAAAGTTGCTCATATTTCTTCCAAATTCCGCTGCGCACCTGGTCTGTGTTGGCGAGACTCTCACTGTCCTCAGCAATGTTTTCCCCAATGAAGATGTTGTTGTGTTCAAAGAGGATGGTCTGCAGCTCTTCGATGCAGTCCAGACACTTTTTCCACATATCAGGCTAAGGGAACACAAAGATAGTTGCTCTAGCCACCTTTGAGTTATGACAAGCTTTAGGGAAGCCAATATTCAATATATTATATGAATAGTTGTCATTATTTTGTACATCAGTTCTGGATTATTTGGCAGATTGTACAAAAGAGGTTAGAAAAGTCCTACCTTCATGAAAGCTGCCAAGTTTGGGTTGTAATCATACAGGGAGGCAATAATGTTGAATTTAATCTTGACCAGGACACCCTGGCCCAAGTTGTTCTCGTTGGAGATGGCTGCTAGCGCGTGGAGCAGTTCAATCTGTGCAGCCCTGAACAAAAGAGCAAAACATGATTAGAAAAGGGAAACAGAAACTCCAAAAATGTTTTAATAGTTGTAAACGATCTGCTGCAGAACCTGGAGTTTAACTATGCTTTGCATTGTATTAATAATTGTGGCAGTTATGACACATATCCATATTTTTGAATAACCTTTCATAGGTTCTTCTAGAGGATTTAGAGGAGTCATTGGAGGAATAATAGGATTCTACTTAAGTGAAATAATCACTTAATTTTCGTAAATGCTACTTTCTCACCTGTCTGTGCCTTTTTTGCCTCTTGCCTGCAGGATCTCATTCAGTTTCTTTACCACCACTGGTACGTTGATCTCGGTGCCTTTAGCAAACATCTTGGGCTTTTCCTGAGAAAATAGTTCCACATTATATTATTAAGAAAAAATAATTTGTTAATTCACATGTTTTCCAAATGTTTGTTGCTTACAATATAAATATCCAATTGATTATATTGATGTTCATTAAAGAACTCTGAACAAAACCTAATGCTAAAATCATTTACCTTGACAAGAGGGGCACCTCCTTTCACCTTCTCCCAGCCTCCTTCAGCCTCCTCTCCTGCCTCCTCCTCCATCTCCTCCTCTAGCCGTTCCTTCTTCTTGGGCTTTCTTTTCTTCCCAAGTTTCTTGTCAGCTTTTTCTGCCTCCTGAGTCCTAAAAACACACATAGGAAAGATGCATAAAGGCTCATTTTTATCATAAATTGTAAAAGTGGAAACAAAAGCACATGATGCATTACTGATGGCCAATAAACCAATTTTAGACTTGACATGGAAAACCTTTGTTTTATTTTGCTGGTTTGGTACATTTTGTTTTGCAGTGAAACCTAAATCTCAAGCAAAAAGGATGTTGAAAGAGACTCACTTCTTGAGGAAAACCACGGCCAAAGAAGTACTTTTTTCTTCGCCATCATCTGAGCTTTCACTGCTGCTGTCAACAGTATCAGAACTCCAGTCTTCAACATCTTCATCTTCATCACTAGTGGAGGACTCATCCTATAATGGGAGAATCACGCAGCACATGATGTGACCCAGCTGTTAATGATCACGCAGGAGTCTCTTTGGGCCAGCCTTTTGTGTTTTCTCACCCCAGATCCTTTGGCAGACTTGAGGAACTTGCTGGCTTCTGAAGATGGTTCAGGCTTCTTCTTCAGGAAGGACTTGGCCGAGAGTCCCTCATCTTTGCCTTCATCATCGCTGTCAGAAGATGAGCCTTGAACAAAAATTACGATTATTTATATGTTTTCAGATGTATCCTGCCTTCTTTTAACAGTGACAATAATTACAATGGTCATTTTTGCTACTGTGAAGTGCATAAAATAGTCGGACAAACAAAACAATTTAGGCATCTCAATATATTGTAACCCTTTCCTGAACAATGATACATACATATATTAAGGCCATTGTGTTCTGACAATGTACGTAGCATTATGCATTTTCTGCCATATTAGAATGAACAACTTTTTAAAAACAACAGTAAATGTTTACCAGAATCTCCTGCCTCCCTCTCCTCCTCTTCATCTGCAGATTCCTGTGGATTCTATCAGGAACAGTAGATTCTCATCAGATTTCAGCTTATGTTAGTACACATTTTGATTGTAAGGTTATAAAAATATATTATCTAAAGATTAAAAACAGCCTTCTGGGACTGGATTAGGTTTTTCTAGACGTTTAAGGTACATTTGGGAAATCCCGACTAAATCTTACCTCCTTGTATGAAGCTATTTCATTTTCGTAATCTCGGTTGTACTTGCGGATCTTCTGACGTAGCGTACTGAGAGCCTTTGCATTGTTTTTGTTCATCTTCTTTTTGCCTTCTTTGTCCTCCCAAAGCTAGAAGCAAGGTAATTCAAAACAAATGTAAACACACATTATATACTGTGGCAATAAAACATAAGGTAATTGCCATGTGATTTTATTCATTAGCCTCATTGGTTTAAGGTTTGGGTACCTACCTGGTTCAGGTAGTCCTCCAGGTCAGCCAGCAAACGAATGTAAAAGGGTGGAATGCCTTCTTTGTCCACAATATTTTTACTTTTCAGGAATGCTCGACACAGCTGCTCAAACTCTTCCAAACATTTGGCCATGTCACGAATCTTCATAGCATTGCGGATGGTCTTGATGATGTTGGTCAATTCCTCAAACCTTGATTATTTGATAGCATGCAGAGATAATCAAAAAGCGAAAATATAAAATGGGTCAAGATTGCGATGGACCACAAGAAACCCACCTCTTATCTTTGGCACTGCGTACCACTCTCTTCGTGTCTTCTTCATCATCGCTGAGAAGTAGTGCCCTGTAAAAACAATGCAGGTTGTTGACATCAGTTTTCCAAAGTGGAGGGGAAATACTTCGATTGAAAGCTGTACTGACTGCTTAAAAGGCGTCCCGGTGGCCTTGGGAGTGATCTCATCGGCGGACGAGGACTCTTCTGACTCGCTGTCGGAGCCGGTGGCAAAGAAACGAGACATCGTTGAAGGAAGCCGTCAATCTGTAAAAAGAAATGAAGTGAGCAATGACAAAGCCTGGCCTGTTGTTAAAGCACAGGCTGTAGCCTCCAAACACGCCTAACCAACTTCATTGACCACAGCTTACTGAAAGACCTCACGTCACAGTAGATTTTAAATAGGCTAAACAGGTTTGCACGCTTTTCTATATGGTTCAGTGTGAAAATGCATGTAGAAAAATTACGAGAGCTGTGAAGGACTCATACATGTGTGTGGATCATCGCCGGTAACGCTACAAACGTTGACATGACATTTGTGTGACGACGTTCAACTAACTTTCCGCCACTAATGAGAAAGGGGTGACGGGAATCCAGTGAGCTCAAACCTGTCAACACAGCTCTATAGAAGCCAACTTCTATAAATCGTATAAAGAGTTATTCGAGCTTTCTCGGTAGTAATGAAAGAGTTGCGCAGAGACGCTAGCGAACACCCCAACATGGCTAAGACAACCTAGTTCTGACAGATGGGCCAACAGTACATTGTAAACGCAACACAAAATAAGAGATTCGGCCAAGAAGCTAATTTTCTCTTATGGATGACATAATCTATTTGAAAACTAAAGCTTTTGTCAGAGCGAGAATTTTCTATTTTGCCTCTAACAGCACCGGACAACGAGTACTAACGTGGCGCGAGGCTGATGCTACGCTAACTTTAGCATTAGGCCGCTCGCATGTGAAGGTATTTACAGCTCTCTAAAATGACAAAAAAAATCACTAATGGCACTTTAAATGTGGCGGCAGAAACCCACCTACGTATGCGTGAAATATATCCTGCCGTATAACGGTCAACTTTGATCAATTATAAAATCCAGTTTGGTTGTACAGCTGCCACAAATAAAAGGCGTGCGACAGCTTTGCCGGGTATTTCCGCCAGGACAGGAAGTGAGCCGTCGAGGCGGCGTCTCTAATGTTTACCGCCACCTGCTGGAACATCATGGAAACGCCGGTTCATCCTCAGTTTCTCTGAGCTCTTAGGCTCAGAATTGAAATACAAAGATGTTAATTTTGCAGAAAACAAATTAAAAAAAAAAACCCATACAAATCACCAAATATTCAGATTGCTCACAGCTCATTTATTTAATATAACAAACACATATGCATAGGTACTTTATAGGCCACCAAGTTATACACATATACATTTTAATGTTTCTGCTACTATTCAATCAACAGCTGTGGAGCTAAATATGGGATAAGCCATATTATTAACAATCATCAGCTCAAAAAAGGCACTGAAGGTGTAAGGCAATGTAATTAAAAGCCAATAAAACTGTAATTACAGATTACACAGATGCAGTTGGACCTAAAGTAGAGCTGAGCTAGTTTGATATTATTAAATACATTTATTGAATAAAAGGTATGTACAATGCAAACACTCTAAAATTAGTATTGGCACATGTTATTGTATTTTCGAGGGGAATCTTGCAAAGTCAGTATCAGCACTCTTCATGTGGTTGACTGCACTTCTTTAGTTCTATAACAGAAGAAAAACACAATAAATAAAACAAATGTGCTTGCTTTTGAACTTTTGAGGGTTTGGGGATGACTTGCAAGTAAGATCTATAAATTAAATTTAATAGCTAAACAATTCACCAATGTCATGAGTGGACACAGAGGTACAGAGAGACAGCTCAGTCGTGTGGTCACCACTGAGGCTGCCTTCTGATGGAGTGAAAAGGACGATCAAAATGTGCTGGGGAAACCACCAACACCTCAACTGTCTGCACTCAACTGCTTAAAAAAGTGTCAGTAGCAACTCATACCATCTTTGAGTCTCCTTATTTCTTCTGACTGCACATCGAGTTGCTGTTGAAGTGCTGCACATCCAACACAACCTGCAAGCCGAGATCAAGAACAGTGAAAGAAAATAAATAGCAGAAGGCCATTGCTGAGCTTTCCTGTTTTTAAAATATATATTTTTTAAATTGTTAATTTATTCCTAAAGTTGAGTTGATTTTCAGCTTTAGTGGTGTCAGCAACAAAAATAACCAGGAAGCTTATATGGAGATGCTCAACTTTTACATAAAATCTACATGGTGTGGTTTGAAAATGCTCCGTAGTTAATGAGATAAATGATGTAGTAGTTGATTTCATTGATATTGTGACAATTCATGCTTACTCTGGATTTGAGCTTTAGGTAGTACAGCTTTATGAGCAGCTTCTTGCTGTTTCAAGGCTCTGACTCTGCTGACAGCATTGCATGACAATGATGCTTCAGCAGTGCTGGCTGGGACTGCAGCATCTGAAAGCACATGGCAGAGATGATTTAGGAAATCGATCATTACCAGCTGCTGTGACTAAGCAACACAGTCTGTTCAATGTTCAACACCCTCCGGACTCACCAACTCTTTGTAATTTAGCTGGTAAAACCTTTGGAGCAGCTGTGGGTGGCTTCAAGGTTTTGGCTCTTTTGGAAGCGTCACAGGAAGTTGTTGAGGCTTCAGGTTGTAAGGAGGAATCTGAAGGAAAGAACATGTAAAGAAAACCCATCACATTATGCGTCAGTCAGCCGTTAGTTGAATTAGAAGTTAAAAGCAGTGATATTACAACATTCATTAAGGCCGAATCAGTTCTTACCCATTTTCTTTCTCTTGGCTACAGGCAAAGGGTCAACTCTGGTTAAAGACTGTTTCTTCACTTGGGACATCTTTGTTGCAGGATTTGTAACTTAATGAAAATGCAGAAACATGACACAAAACTTTCAAACCAAAAAAACCATGAAAATATGGCGTATTCATTGCATGAATTATTAAATTGTGAGCTGTTAAACTGAAGTTACTTCTTGGGATCAGCATAAATTATGACTTCATATAGTCCTGTCCAGAATACCTGTGGGTCCCCGGAGACCGTCGGTGCTCGAGGACGCTGCTGTGTTCGCTCTTGCTGAGGGAGGCCTGAGCCCTTGTGCTGCCCTCAGAGTGCCTGCCTGTATGCCACTCAGCCGTGGATTTAGGAGGCCAATGGGCTGCCTGGAACCTACAAAAAAGAATTCATTCATTAAAAAAAGAACAGAGGTGCTAGGGTTATATATTCATTGTATATTGATAAAAGTTTGATTAAGGCTATTATTATGAAAGTAATATATTTACTGTGTAATAAAAGCACTACCTGTTGTTGTTGGGCGGAAGTTGTAAGATACAGGTTTTCCAGTGGTCTTAAACACATGAGAACAGGACGTCACATACATGCAGTATTCAGATTTTTGTTCATCTGGTCCACAACCTACCACATGGGATGGATCAGAATTCCTCAGGGCTGCAGCTTGGGTTTTCTGCCTGGTTACAGGTAAACCTGACATCAAGTGCTCAGGTCGTCCAGGAAGTGCAGAGGCAGGCCTGTATCTTAGCAGCTGGGATGCAGTTTTCAAAGGCGGCAGCATGGATTTAGCAGCAGGCTTGGCCAAGAAGGTTTTTCTATCACAGACGATGTTTGATGGGACTTCCGAATGCACCTGATGATCTGGCTTACTGGGGCCATCCTCGTACAGTTTCTTCTGTGCTGCCATAGGCTTGCCGTCTTCTCGTTCTGTGCTGAAGTTGAACATTTTGCAGGTCACCATTGGCGTGGATGTAATCAAAGCGTCTCCCCTTAAATCCAGTGTGTCGTCCAAGTTAAACGTGGTGGCTTTGTTTTCATCTGCGTCTAAACTATGATGGCATGAAGTGTCAGGGAAACTATCTTTCATAGAGAGACCCGGATGAGAACTGTCTTTAGTGTCAAGCTGAGCAGCTGCAGAGGCTGTTTCCGTTGGATTTGATTGTGTCTCATGGACGTTGACTGTCATGGTGTCAGAGTGTGTAACTGTAGTCTGGTATTTCTTGGTTGTATCTGGAGGGATTGATTCAACACAACCCTTGTTGGGGGACTTCTGTGGAGACGCCTTGTCCAAAGAACTCTGCTGACTGTCTCTTGAGCTTGTTTCTGATATCGTTATTGTGCCATTCTGTTTGGGTGATTTCATCGTGTTGTTCTGACTGCTTATATTTGTTGCACCAACTCCCCCTAAAATAGTACTGCCAGTTGATATCTGCAGCTTTTCAAAAGTGGAATTTTGTCTATCACTTGGCATTCCAGATGAGAAATTCTGAACAGAACCAGGGGAAGATTCATTGTCGTTTTTGGACCCTTTTGTAGGCTTGTTCACATCTTTCTGCACTTTGGGGCTGCTTGCATTTGACGTGGGGAGATCCAGTGTCTCATTCTCAAGGCCATGTATCTGGGTGATAGCAGGGGCTGATGTATCCTGATTGGACTGTGGGACAATTGTAAATGTGTCGTTAACAGACCCAGTTGGTTTCTGGTTTTGTGCTGTCAACCTACTGGTCGGATGACTAGTCAGCAGCTCCTGACCGCTAGTCACATTAGTGGAAGTGGCCCCAGGTTGACAGTGAGCCTCAGAGGTGACATTCTGTGAACTTGTGCTACACTCTATATCCTGAGTGTGTGAGGCTACACAATCAACAGACATGTCACTGGCGGAGCTGATGTCTCGAGTAACGTTAACCAGGTGGACACCAGGTGTGTCTAAACCTGATGTTTGAATCTTTCTTGTGCTTTGTCCACTGGACTCAAATGAGGGCCGACTGTCTTCCAAAGCACTTTCCATTGAAATATCCCGAGTCACATTGACAGAATTCTTCGGTGTGTTTTTTACTACGGAATTGTCTGACTGTTCACAGAGAGAGCTTGTGGTTTCTGTAACGTTGGCATGGACAGTACTTGACAAATTTTCACTGGTAATCGTGTCCTGTGTGCCAGGCTCTACCTCCACCTCTCCACCCAATGCTGATGAGGGGAGGTTGTTTGGCAAACCACCCACTGCAACGTCCTGTTTGACTTCCAAGGGTGGCATCTCGCCTTTCGGTGAAAAGTCTGAATCATGTGTAACATCAAGAAGAGTAATTTCTGGGAAGAATCTGTCATCCAACCAGCGCAAAGGAGCATCTACACTTTCAGGGACATCAACCATCATACTGTCTTTTCCTGCCATTGTCTCACCTTTGGACACTTCAGCAACTTGGGAATGGTCTTGTGTTGCATGAAAGAGTCTTGAAGGATGTTCTTGTTGTGATGTCTGATTATTTGAGCTTGTTTCTGATGCAGTTCCTTCACCACTCTGTTTACAAAGAAGCTTTCTATTCGGAGAGTTGGTTTGAGGGCAAAACGTTCCAGCGCCCTTTGACTGAATGACATCAGGTTTCTTATTGACAAGAGGCTTGGGAGTGTTAAAAGCCCGCACAAAGCCAGTCGTTAGTGGGGAAGGCGGCATGCTGTCCGGAGGAGCAGAGTCATTTTTAGACAGCTGCACTGTGGTATCACAGGTGACGTCAAGGAAAGTAATTTCTGGCATACATTCATCAGCCAACCAGCACACAGGAGTATTAGCATCCCCCAAAGATCGTCTTGAAAAGGTCCCAGTGATGTCTGCATTAGAAGGCTGGATCGAGCCAGCATTCTGGGAATTTGTGACCGTGTTGCAAAAGGAGAGGGAGGGTGCAGGCAGATGTGAACTATTTTCATGTGGTGGAGGAGAAGAATACTTGTGAATATTTAATTGTTTCAAAATTGGTGTTAAAGAAGATTGAAAACCACAAAGGCCTGTTTTGGGATTTGCACCTGCTGGTGCTGGGGTTGAAAATACAGAACGAGGATAATTTTCTCCACTTTTCCAAGCAGGGAAACACCCTGTCACATCTTTGTCTTGGTCCAGGAGCTTAGAGGTCCCAGGGAAAGAAACAACTCCAGGTGGAATATTTTCACAGCATTCATCAATATCTTGAATTTCCTTTACAGGAGTTATTTGTACTGTGTTCTGATTGGCCATGCCAGAGGATGTATTAGAACTATTCCAGAAGAATTGTATTGTTATTACTGCCCCAGATACAATAATAAGACATCAGGAAACATCAATTCCAGGAGAAATTCCCTGACCTTCCTTGAGGACAGTCTGCGAATAAGACAAACTAATTAATGGCAAAAATACGTGTGGGCTTAAGAGACCAATAATCAAGCATTCCTATAATAATTTGCCATAAGCTCCTCCCGTTTTCAATAGAATATTTTAGGCATTCAAAACTAAAAGCTGAAGTACGTCGTGTACAGCTCTGCTAGGATGATGTAGGATTTTTTTTTAAAAAAAACCCAACTATTTTCCAATCTAAAACAAGGCACTGTCTGGTTTTACCATTTATATTTTACACTGGAGGTGACAACCCATGACCATTCAATTAAAATTAAAATTTAAGTTATGCGTTAGAGTCGCTTAACAGTTCGGAGCTCAGACAAACCATTGCATTTTGCTGTAACGACCTGCTTGTAATCAAACGATAGCTGTGGAACGATCGTTAGCAGAATGTATATTTTGACTTACCAAACACACTTCTGTCGAGGATTTTCTGTTGTTGCCTGTTTCTTGAAATTTGGTAATTCAAAGGTAATAGTATAATGTAAAAAAGACCTAAATGTTTATACTGTCAACCAAGATCCACTTGGTTCAAATGACGATTTCCTTCGCACTGATTGGATCATAGCAACCAATCACAGCCTCGCCCTCTTCTTCTTCCGCTTCCTGTTCTTCCTCAGAGAGTTTTATGTAAGGAACAGGTCCATTATTTTAATGTCGCCCCCTGACGGCTGAAGTTGTTATTGTTCATTTGTAGCTTCTGGCGTTCTTTAAATGGAAATCCATATGATGGTCTATATGATTCTGCGTTATGCATTAAAATTCTTTGTCCTTTGTTATATATGAATGAATGCCAGAACAAAGACAATAGAGCGGCTAGTCCACGATGCGCTCTTTGCCGACGATTGTGCTCTCATGGCACACACAGAGCCTGACCTCCAAATTATCGTCGACAGATTTGCAGAAGCAGCTCGATTGTTTGGCCTGATGATCAGCCTCAGTAAGACGGAGGTCATGCACCAACCAGCACCAGGCACCAGCGCACCGCCCCCCAATGTATCCATCGAGGGAACTGAGCTGAAGGTGGTTGAGCAATTCAAGTACCTCGGAAGCACCATTTCCTGTGATGGCTCTCTAGACAAGGAGATAGCTCAGCGTATCAGCAAAGCCAGCCAGTCCCTTGGTCGACTCAGAACCCGTGTGATAAATAACAAAAACATCAAACTGGAGACTAAAATTAAAGTCTACAAAGCTGTTGTGCAAAGCTGACTGAAGTGGGAAAAAAAATCAAAGTATTTATTCTGATTTTCTCTGCTCTATTAATAAAAAAATGATAGTGGGGCAAATGTTTACGAATGAAATGTGAAAACTGTATCAACTGTGATTTTTGCAGTCCTTAAAACTTGAAATTATTGTATTTACATACTGACAAACATACTACAACTCATTATCCCTTGTTGTTTTCTTCAGTTTAGTCTTCAGCTCTGACATCAGTGGATTTCCGAATCTGGAAAGGCAAAAAAATTAAGAATCCAAATGTTCTGGGTTGTAATATTTAACAGATTATTAACTCTGATAATAGATTTTATTTAAGAGTGTCTTATTCTCTCAAGAACACTGCAAGATATCCACTTTACCCTGGTTGTCTTGGTGGCATCCATTTAGGTTTGCGTTGTCCCTCATCTTCTTCAGGGGCATCGTTCTTGCTCTCTGGCTTTGGTTCAACTTCCTGTGGATGTTGACGAAGGTTAATAATTTTAACTAAGAAAAAGGCTGAATTCAAAAATAGCTACGACTCTAGAATGAAAGTGTAAGAACAGGAAATTGACATCTCTTACCTTTGTCTGTGTCTTTTTTAAAATCGGTAAACCTCCAGTGAGACCTGGAAAAATAAGTGTCATTAGTTTCTAATTTACTCATAATGAATCATAACTGAATACTCGGATGATCTTCCTTGTCTTGCTCTTAACCTACCAGGTAATTTTATTCCAATGCCCAAACCTCTCCCTGGAAACCCTACTGGCATTCTGGGTGGTGAGGGTGAAGATGGTGTGGGATTCAGTGAGGGCATCTGTATCAGTGAGCGGGCATCTTTGGGTGGCCGCACCCGAGGGTTTTTAATGGAAATTCTTGACTTTTGTGGAGAGGAATCAAGCAGAGATCCATACACCTGTAATCATCCAAAGAAGCAAAATGTATGTGTTTAATTTTTAAAAAATTTCCTCGATAAATATATTGACTATGGAGCAATACCTCCATCTGATGTCTGGAGCCTTGAGTCCTGTTTAGTCCAAGCAGAGTGTCCACATCATCTTCTGACCATCCAGTCTGTGGTGTCTCCGTGGTGGACAATTTAATCAGCCTTGCTGACTCAGGGTCACCTTGTGATCCACATGCTGTTGAGCCTGACATTTCTAATGACATTTCAGAGGGGCTTCTGCAGGGTCCTGACCCTAAATTTTCTTTTTCATCTCCAGAGACGGCCACAGTGTCCTTCAGAGTATCCTCATTCTCTTTTGGTGCCTGGACAAAAGTGTCCATCTCCGTTGAGGACTGAATGTCCTCTTCTGTTTCCCCTGTGTGGTCTGTTACCCCAACATCACACTCTGACCCAGACTCTTGCTTGAATTTTCCCTGCGATTCCACCGATTCCTGATTTAAATGTCCAGCCTCTCCGGGATGTGACTGCTGTACCTCTGCAGGTTCCTCTGTCACTGTATCCAGAGATCCAGTTTTAGGTCCTGGAACAAAAATATTACAGGCATCTGATTCTGAAGTAGTGGTTGTGCCTTCAAGTGACCCAGGTATGTTTAACGTCCAGAGCTGACTTTCCATCCTCTGTGCCCCTGATCCAGAGGGAGCGTGGTCCAAAAAGTCGGCTCCTTCTGTACAAGAAGACATTTCTGTATGACTTCTGAATTCTGATCCTCCAGACTGACTTGGTTCCACAAACCGCTCTTCATTTTCTGGCAGATCAGATGAGATCTCATCCTCCTCCTCAGCATTCACTGGGTCTATCTTCCAATCCATTTGCAGTCCAGGCTCAGACTCTTTCTGGCCTTTGACACTGTCAGTGTCCTGTGACGACGTCTGTATCCATGGGTCAATGGTCTCTTCATCAATCACCTCTTGAGCACTGTTTGGGCTTGTTTCTTCTATGTAAATCATTGTCACACGCTTTTGTGTTTCCTCTGCTGATATCACAGTCATATCTTTAGCTGTGGACTTTGAAACAGTGTCATTGTTTATTGCCTGTGATGGTTGTTTTTGTGTCACCAGTCCCTCAGACTCTACACCCAAGATGTTGCCACTGTCTGTGCTTAACTCAGACATACTTGCTATTGCCAGATTTAAGACCTCTTCATTTCTGCCCTTTGATTCATTGTTTGCTAATGTCCCATCATCTTTGAGCCCAGATATCTCCATTTTTAATCCTGCATCTTGTATTTCTGCTGTTTTCCCTTCTAAGAATGTAGATTCTCTCTCAGCTTCCTGTCTCACCAGTCCAGATTCATTGAAGTCATCCAGTAAACTCTGGCTCCTGTTGCCCATTTCTGCCATCTCCAGCATTTTATCTTCAAAGAAGTTTACATTTTCATCAGTAAACACGACCACTTCCTGTATCTTCTGGTCACCCTCACTAGCATAAACTTTACTTGCATCATTTATCTCAAGTTCAACCAAAAGCTCTTCTGTTTCACCTTGCAGCTCTTTTGATGTTGCCTGCGTTTCTTCTTCTTGGTGTTTGATTCCAGCCCCCACTGAGTCCAACAATACTGCTTGCATCACAGACTCAGCAAGTGGCTCTTTTCCTTGTGGCGATTCATCGTCAGTGAGATGCAGAATTCCACATCGGTCCTCTTCAGCCAAATCAAAGCTCTCCTGAATATCATCTCCCGTCTTCTGCTCCTCTTCCATGCACTCCATCGTCAGCAAATTGTCAGATCCTGTACGAGGACAATTTTTTTGAACACTCTGTTTGCCCTCCGTCTCCTCTGGTAAAAGCGCAGTCTTGCATTCTTCGGGATCTCGTTCTTCCAGGAACCTTTGTATTGTATTTTCATCTTGCCCTTGCTCATTGTTGCTTGCAGGAAATCCCCTTTGTACTTCCTCAGAAAGTGGAGGATTTAGTCCCTGTGATACAACAAGCTGGCCTTCGCATGTTCCTTGGAGAATGTTTTTAAACTCTCCACTTGCTTCCTGTCCAATGTTGTTGATGGAGTCTACTGTAACCCAGGCGCTGGTCCGTGATGCTTCCTGGTAACAGTCTTCATCTTCTCTTCCACAATAGAGTTTCTCCTCTCCTGCTTGAATTTCATGGATCAGTCTGTCACTAATCACATCAGTGTCTTCTCTTTTAACATCCTTGCTTTGAATGTCAGTGAGATTAGTTGCATTATCTTGTTTGCCAACAATAACTACCTCGCCTTTAGGTAAATTTCCATTTTCTGGATGCAACTTGTCATCTGCTGACTGACTGATGACAGAGAGTGGGTTTATGACTTGTTTGGCACCTAGATTTGACTCTCCTTCAAATTCAGAAGCCAGGAATCCAAGATCCTCATCCTGCTGTGCCCCTTTCCCTTCTCTGTCCTCCTCCTCTTGTCTCAGGGATTGACGTATGTCGCAGTCTTCATTTTCCAAATCTGCTTTGTCATCTTCACCGTCTGTTGTTTTGATCCTGATGGACATGTTGTCCATTCTCTGCCAATCACCTTTGGTCAATGCTCTTGCGGCTGCTTCCTCAGCACCAGTGTCCTCCTTGCTGTGAAGCGATCTGCTGTTGAGACAGTCACCATAGTCCTGCATCTCGCCCTGTCCATCAGTGTGCAAGCTTTGAATTCTTTTATCTCTTTGTTGGTTGTCCTGTGCATTGAATAGCTCTACATTCCAACCTGTTTGGCTAAGGCCTCCCTCCCTTGCGTCATCACCTTTGAGGGATGCTTTGTCCTGAATATCAGTCAGCTGGGTTTTGTAAGGTGTGTCCATGACATCAGGCTCTCCATGGCTTTCGGAAGGACAATGATGCTCCCAGGCAACAACTACTTGAGGTGAGCTACGCACTTTGAGAATTGTAAGGGGATGTTCTTCTTCAGCTTCCTTTTTGCTAGCTTCCTCCTCCGTGTGGCCACATGCTGCACTCTCATTGTCGACAGCAGACTCCTGGAAGGAGTTTGGGTCATTTGCAACGTTGTTAACTGCCTCCGATCTGAAGAATCTGCTAATGGCTCCTGTTATGTAATACTGACAACAAAGAGAAGGACAAACTTAATAGCATATTTGTTTTTTTCTTTCTGATCTGCATTGCTTGTGTTATCTCTCCTGTACAAAAATACAAAATATTATCAGCCAAAATAAAGTAGGCATCTTATCAATTTAACTTTTTTCAGTGCGTGGCTTTGTGTAAATGCTGAAGGCTCAGTTAGAGGAAATCTTGCAACAAGGCTTTTAATACACAGAGCTTGCGGAACTTTCCTGTTACAAGCTCAGAATACACACATATTATTCTTTGCTTAGTCTACTTCCGTCAAGTTTCAGCCCACTGCCAGAAAGGTAGCGCAAAACCACTAGGAGGAAAGAAATTAAGGCGTCAAGACAGAACTTGAGCTTGTGAGGAATTTAATTGATAGAGCCGTCAAAAGGTGTGCGTGAATGTATGAACCAATTTCCTCATAGCGACAGTCAACCGACAGACTGACAAGCCCAGGACACAGGCTGTCACAACAGTGCAGAGTCTAAAGTTCTCCAAGGCAAACGGTGTTTGTGATTTTTGGGCTGCCAATAATTGACTTTGATTTTGATTTATATACTTCTGTGAATGCGTACACTATTGTCGCTGGTGGAAAAAAACAGGTCTTGAATGAACTTGCGACTTGAACTTATATGAGGAAATAACCATCAGATGTGTTTGAGTTTCGTTCTCGAGAGACACACTCACACAGAGACACACACACACACACACACACACACACACACACACACACAGACAATATTCGTAGGGTATAAAACAGTCTCGCACTTTGAGGAAAAAATAACATACCAAATATCCACATTTTACACCACAGCCCTAAAAATGACAGCATATATCTTTAATGCTCCAACACTCACCCATGCTGCCCAGAGTGTTCTCCCCACATTGGATGTTGGACCGTCACTGTCCATTTTTAATCTTTCACCTCTTCCCTGACCGTCACCATCTGAGTCCAAGTGTGAAAATCAAGCAGCACCAAGTGCCAATGTTGCTGACTCTCGCTTTAGTTCCTGATTCTGACATGATGTATAAACCATGTCATGATGAGGAAGAGGATGAATTGTGGTATATAACTCATTTTGCGGATGTGTGCAGCCAGCCAGGCCACAGGGGTGACAGTTTTTAAGTCCGGCTTTTATGACAGATCTGCTTTATATTCAGCAACACAACAGTGACAAGTTTAAAACTTCTAACATGCCAGAATGTTTCTTTTAATCTGTGATGAAGTGCTAAATGGGCTATTAGGTGCTATTTCAGTACATGTCGTAAAATTATACATACTTAAATGTATTAGCCAAACACACATTAACAGGCTTTTCGTAACAAAATTCTTATTATGTAATTACTTTTAAAGTTGGAATTATTTGTCATACATAATAACTATAATAACTTAGTACTTAGTCCATATAAAAGCAAAAAGTAAGTAAAAGGTCGTATAGAACATATAGAACATTATGCTTTGTGATTTTACTTGATCGGTGATCGGCTGCAGGCTTCCATCCATCCAGGACCTGTATATCTCCAGGACCCGGAGGCGTGCAGGTCGGATCACGGCCGACCCTTCCCACCCTGGTCACGGACTATTTTCCCCCCTCCCCTCAGGCAGGAGACTACGGTCCATTCGGACCAAAACCTCCCGCTACACAAACAGCTTCTTCCCCTCTGCCATCAGGCTGCTGAACACCAAGTGACTTATCACTTAAGCACCATGTACAGCAGCCAGTCGGACTCACAAACAATACATTACTCCTGCACGGACCTGCACTATTTCTTACCACTCACTATTTATGTATACACTGTATATAAGTCTTATTTTATTTTATTTATCTTATTCTAGTGTGGTGTTGATGTCTAGTGTTATGTTGAATGTCGCAGCGGCACACCATCACAAATTCCTAGTTTGTGTAATACTGTGTATTACATGAACAATGGCAATAAACCTTCTTCTGATTCTGATTCTGATTTACTTGTTTAGGAAGCTAAACAGGTAAAACGAGTTCTGTGGGTTACCGGTATTTGCATCTACTCTTTTCAACCACACAAGTGTGTCTTTTATATTTCAGGAGCTCACACCTCATAACATTTACATACACACACAATGACCTTTTATAACCTTTAATGTAGAAAATGATTAATTCTATATGATGATGATGATGATGATAATAAATATACATAGAATATGTTGATTTGAGTAAAAAAACAAACCTTTTTGATCAAAATATTGAAACTTGGAAATCCTACAGAACTACAAACAGAACTATGTAACTGCTACTTTATCTCTCTCCCTCCAGATATGTGCGTATATATACACACACGTATAATATATGTGTGTGTGTGTTTTATATAGAAGCAGAAATTTCTTCATTGGGCTCTGAAAGAGAGAACAAAGAAGCAAGTCAACAATCCAAACGTGTCAGACCGAAACAAATAAAAGCTGGCTTCCATGTATGATATCTTTATAATGGGGGGTTACATCTACAGACTAACTACTCACACATGTGACTGTATTCATATCCTATATGATACATCTTTAGGGGCCAGGCTGTGCACTACCTGTCCATGTGCGATACACAGGGAGCTTGAAGGCAGGGTGTGTGATCTCCACGCAGACTCTTAAACGCGCTCTCTCGCTCTCTCTAGCCTGGCTCCTCAAGTTGACTGTGTTGATGTGCAGCGCGCCCTCATCTTCATCCTGCTCGCTCCCTTGGTCACTGTCCTCATCCACCTCTGACTTTGTGTCCTCATCCCTTTCAGTGTTGTTATTCTCTCCATCCACTCTTTCATCGATGTATTCTATTCCTTTAGCGTTTGGGTCTGCCACGGCATCTTTTGTTTCTGTAAAGTGACAAACGAATAAACGAAGCTTGTAACAGTAGGAAGTCTTTGTCGTGCTTTAAAATTGGTCTGGAAATGTTAAATACTTATTGTGAGGCTACTCTTTTTCTTCAGTTGTTTGCCTGTCTGATTTGGTGGGCTGGTGGAGGTCTCCAAGGCACACACGCTTTTCAGCTCTCTCTGCCCGTCGTCTCCTATTTCCTCGGTCTCGTTGGACACCAGTTGTGAGAGTGTGGGTCCCCCTGCTGCCCACAGTAATTTGGGTTTAGGGCAACCTCCCGTTAACAGGAGAGAAAATACGCCGACTCCTTCACTGCTCCAGCAGACTGAGATCGATGGAGGAATGATTGGAGCACCTAAAGGACAGACAGTCAAGAGGTAAGCACAAACAACAATACCTTATTTGGATATTGTTAATACTGCATTCTAACAGGATTTATACCAATTTCCACATTTTTCCAGCGTCTCTGGATAGGCTCCAGTAGAGAACAGTGTTCCACCCTGCAGATAACCCCTCCTCCTCTCTCTTTTTTCCCCAGATTCGTGGCCCGTCTCTTCAGTGTGGCGGTGGCCCTGTAGAGTCTGGGGTGAGTCTGCACAGGACCCCAGATCTCTCCCCCGTCTAGCACCTCCTCCTCCTCCTCTGCATCATCTCGGTCTCCACCTCTGAGCTTCAGCCAGATCACCTTTACATTTGCTGGGTAAAAATCTGTAATTTCACACCCCAGGTTCAAAGTCTGATCCGGAGAGGAAGTGAAGCTCATGATTTCTGACACACATGGTCTCTTTATGAAGCCTAGTGTCAGAGAAACACAATAAAAACAGTCTTGATCTTTCTTTTCCGTGTGCTTCCTAAAGATTCCCGATTTATCATATCCTTTTTCTGACCTCGGGTTTCACGCGTGATTGGTTGCTTCAAGGCAATGTGGTGAACACTGACCCACACTTTAGTGCTTCCCTTTTCCAGTTCACTCTTCGGCAGTTTACACTGGCTATAGGCCGAAAAGAATCCTTCAGAATCGGGTCGGGGAGATGAGGAGGCCTGGGAAGCCACAGGACTCAGCTCACCCCCCTGACAGAACCAACGGAATGTAATGACATCAGGGTGAAAATATGTTGCCCGTACAGTCATGCTGATAAGATCTGGAATGACACGTTCGGATTAGATTCTAACACCAGAATGGGGTTTTATATGTTTTAAACTGTAACGTGAGCTTAAACCTGAGTCATTTTGCGATTCGGCCAGCTGAATTTCTGATACTTCTGGAGCAGCTAGAAGACAACATTTGCAGATATTTGCTTACTTAAATGGTAGAATTGAATTTAAAAAAAACAGTAAATGAATAATTGATATTTCTTACACAGGATGGTAAACTTCTCAGATACCCTCTCCACCACAATCTTGTCCTTGCCGACGTAGGAGACCTGGCACTTAAACACAGCGCCCTTGTGGATTGAAATTTCTGGAATGAACGTCAGTGAGGAGATCAGCTGCTGGGTGGCATTTCCAGAAGAGTGCAGAGGGCCCAGAGTATGCATCTTGTAGTAACCCATCTCCCCTCTGGACGGCAGGAGACGACCCTTCTCTGACACTGGGGAAGTGAGAGTTAACCCATAGGGCAGATGGATGGTTGTTAGGGGGTTATAGAGGCAGTTGAAGTTAACTGTGGTGGGTTGTGTGATCAGGTTTTAAGTTGTTAGGACAATTTAGTGTAAAGAAGGAACAAAGGTGTATTTAGGCTTGGCAGCAATACACTTATCACAGCTAGTTGGTTTTAATAATACCTAAATAATATGCCTCCCACATACCAAACAACTTTATTGTTGTTTTATAGAATGTTGCAATGCAAGGAACACTCAACATTAGGAAGAGTAACACTTAAAAAAGCAGCTCGAAGAGTTACATTATTTAGGGTTAATTAACAGACTTCAAAAGTAAATTCCAGTTAGCTTCCTATACAAAACAGGATCTATTCAAAACAGGAACCCCATCTCCACCCCAAAGGCAGTTATTTTGTAATAATGAAAAAAATAATACATGCTTACAGAGTATTATGGAATACAAAGACTGTTAAAATAACCTGTCCAAAACCTGAAACTACAAACCACTTGTCTGCATTGTTAAATCAAACCTTCCTCTTGGTTTTTTGTATTTTATATGTTTCATTCAATTTCCCTACAGGGATGAATAAAGTAAATCTTGAGGTGTTTAACGAGAAATGAAAGCTTTGGTAGATAGGGACAACACTGTCATTTCATCTCTTTGGTGTGGCAGATGTTCTGCAAATGGCGATTATAAAAAAACCTGCATGTAAACTGCATAGAATGTAGTTACAGCTAATGTTGCTGAGCTGGATTTTAGGGGGTGGAACAATTCCTCACATTGTGTTCGGCAATGCAGGCTTCTGCAGCTACATTTTCAAATGTCAAGGTGAACAATCCCACAAGACATGTATGAATAAACTAGGATGAGGTGGAATGACAGCTAAAAGTGAGAAACAGTCTCTGTCCATCTGCCAGATAATCTACAGTCTACAAACACTCACTCTATACTCTTGTAGAGAAGGATACCATCAACTTATATCTTAGATTGTTCTCAACGTTCTAAAAACCCTTCATCAAGTTGGTTATGAACAACACAGGCATTACAGAGATAACCATTTATTATCTACAGATTCCCAAATCCAGTAAAACCTGCTCTGCTAGCAGTTTTACCACAGGGATGGTAACAGCTGTTGCTGTTTCTTAGTTTTCAGACCAGGACTAAAAAACCAACCCAACAACATAGTTTCACATTTGTTTTTGACGTCACTGTGTGAATCTGATCTGAAGGATGGGCTGTAATCCTACCAGTAAGTGATGTGTCAGAGATTGGAGTGTCGTTAAGGAACCAAGCAGTCTGCACTCGGTCCACCCGCCTGCCCTCAATGCTCACGGTCACTCTGCCCTTCTGACCCACAATCACACGTGGTGGCAGGATGACCCCCGACACGTTCAGAGACTTTTGTTTCTCTGGATAGTGAGAGAGACAATGGAGAAAAGCAGAGGTCGACTGAGCTCAAAGATCATTCAGTTGCAGTTAATCACAATAATCAGTTGCTGTGTAATTTGACTCCTACTCACCATCTCTCCTTCTCCAAGAAAAACCAAAGCAAAGGAGAAAGACCAACACCAAGGAAATACACATCAAGGCCACGGACGCTTTCGCTGATTTAGTCAACAGTGGAGGTTCGCCTGAAAATGAACAATGGCAGGATTCAAAAGGGGAAACTTCAAGCTGGATGAAGATGTGACGAATCATTACAGATTCCCCTGAATTGAGGTCTGGTTCTCCGTTACCAGTGTTGATTGTTTTGCCCTAATATCTTACCTTTAGGGTCCAGTGTGTCCAGGTTCGCTGAACTACTGACCGGGTGTTCTACCCCAGGCTGGTTTACAACACACTGCACCAGCCCACCTTGTTCCCTCTGACTGGAGCTAAGAGTATAGTAACGTCGGGTAGTGTAAGTCCCACCACTGTTCTGCTCAGTGGCAGGCGGGATGGGAAGGACTGTGCCATTTTGAAGGAAGGTCACTGAAACATCCTCCGGATAAAAACTTTCCACGTCGCAGGTCAGCGTGAGAGGAATGTTGTTGGAGCTCGATGGCAGGACTGAAAGTCTGACGGAAGCAGGGTCTGAGAAGAGAAATGCGTACATGTGTGTCCTGACCAGACTCTGTCCTCTATATGGTGACAGAGAAATGACGGCCTGTAATTGGTGTGTGTCACTCACATGTGATCCTCAGTGTGAAATTTAGCTCCTGTTCACTGTCATTATGCCAGACTCTGCAACCAAAAGTCACATTCTGATCGTCCCTGGAAGGATATAAGGTCAGGTTGCCAACTGCTGTGTAGTAGCCATCTGGAGCTGGATGTCCTGCAGTGGTGTAGGGAGGCTGAATCTCTTTCCCATTCCTGGTCCAGGAGAAAGAGACAGGGGGAGGGTAGAAGCCCTCTGCGTGGCACTTAAGCTGGTTCTCCCTCTCCAACACCACCCACTGCTGAGGCACGGAGACAGTCGGGAAGGCTGAGGGAGAAAAGGGCTTCACAATGTTCTGTTCTCAGGTTAAGGAGTGAATTTCATGGACCCAACACATACCCAGGATGCTCAATGTGACGTTACTGGAGTGTAGTATTGTGGAGTTGTAGTCAACTTTGCACTCGTACAGGCCCTGCAGGTTGAGGCTGGCTCTGAGGACAGTCAGGGAAAAGTCGCCATTGACAAAATCACTGATGTTCCAGCTATAGCCCTCATTTATAGTTGACGTTGTGTTCCTGAACAAAGCCACAGCAGAGCCATTCCTGATCCAGCTGACGCTCAGGAGAGAGAGATCGGAAGGCCCCGTCACATTACAGGGGAGGGTTGCGTTTGCATTTGGCCTGGACTGGATCTCAGTTAGAGATGCTGTATACAGAGAATGCTTCAGTTAGGAGAAAATCAGTCCTTAAAAACAAAACACACACATTTATTTGAAAAAAAACCCCCAACAACTCAAAACCCACTGAGTTATACAGCTGTATGCAAGTGGACTGGCATTTAAGACATTCAAGAATCCCCCTTTCTTAAGTAAAATATATAATTCAGTATTAACAGATATATTTAACTCATCTCTAGAAGTTCTGGTGCTTTGAGATCTGGTTTTACCTTAGCTGGAAAATTATACAAGCTGGCTCTAACCCTCACCCTAACCCAAGCTACAAGCTAACCACACAGGCCTGGTACACACAACAAAAGAATCAAACCTCAGTTTGGGTGGGTCAGTTAAGTTCACAATTCTAAACAAACACTCATATGTCCTGTTTGACTTTCATGTTTTTTTGCATTTTTTCTTGTCATCCCTTAAGTCAATAACCTCAGTGTAGCCCTCTTGAGTCAGTGGAAAGAGAAAGCATGTCACTCAGGTCTTTCATCTGGGTGGATTAATTTGTAACCAGCATAATAAATACGCTCAGTCACAGAACCAACACTCTAAATCTCTCTTTCGGTGTTTTGGGTGTGCTTGACAAATGTGCACAAAAGTTCCTTGTGGAGACAACAAATACGTTTATAATGACAGCTGTTTGTGCCCACCAAAACACACGCATATGATGCCGGCTAATAACACATTTTAATTATATTGAGATTTCTGATGATTAATATTAGTGTAATACTAACTCTGTCCATTTCTGATTTAAATATATCAGAGCTTTTAAATATTAATAGAACATTTTCCCATGCTTAATATTACCCATTCCAGTGGAACAGCCTCAAGATACATTTGAAATGCTCACAAACACACAAATCAAGACAAGGTGACTCTCCTACGCTTTCCCTCTCAGTCTGAATCGATCAAGACGGACGAATGCTTTGTGTTGTCCCTCCGGAGACACTGGCATGGTTTAGGTCCACGTGCTACAGTCCCTGTCCATTTCATCTGCTCAGAGTTTGGTCAGTGTGTGTATAAAGACACATACTCACCAGGCTTTATGAGCTTCAGAAGGACGACACAGACGAGGACTTTACACCTCATTGCCAGGCTTGTCTTCAGGCTGAGTTCTTATCATCGGGCCCTTTGGCTTTCTTATATAGGCCTAGAGCAATGACTTGAGAATGGGTGGGTCTGCCCACCCGGATGAGGAATAAGAAATATTATCCCTGGGCCTCAGACGGGTGAAAGGAGGCTCTTTTTTGTGCGTAGTTATTCCTGAGCAAGTGAACCTTAGAGATTGATAGCGTGCAGAGGGGAGAAGGAGGAGGATGTGCAGGGACACACAAGTGGACCAACTTAAAATTCAGACGGGCCTCAGGCCAAGGTTTTGGGCTACTTTACATTGGTGCAGTGTTGCCCCGCACAAACAGAGAGGGTGATCACGTCGAGCTCATGTCGGCAAACACTCCAGCAAGACTGCAACCCCCCTTTTTTTTAATCTGGGGAAAAATAAATGTTGGTTATACAGCCACAGGATACAAACCGGGTAATTCTTCTCTTGCTCCATTCTCCATTCACACACTTTCTGCTCTGCGACTGTCACTCACTCCGATTCAGGACAAGTGCTCATTCTTCCATGCCAGTATATTGTTTTGGAATGAACAAACCAAGCTCAATAAAAAAGAACACGCTGCTGCTGGGTGAATATCCTGATAAAGATATTTTTATAAAATCTGAGTCTCAATGAAATGTAGCAGGGCTGACGTGGCTGGTTTCAAATGGTTTGCTCAGCTGATTAAGCATGCAAATATCTGTGCGCATGAAGTGAAATTCCATCCCGCATATACATAAATGTGGAGCATACAGTACATAAGTGAGGACTTGGTTCATTTACTTCCAGACAACACTTTAAAGAGTTCTTTATGTACATGTGAGATAATAGTGGTATTTTCATGTCCTATCTTCAAAATAAGTCTTGACTGAAGTAAACATGGTTTGTTTTTCCAGTACATGATTATGCTGTATGAACGGTAGTGCACTGGTGAGCCTGGAGGCCAAAAAGTGCTTTTCCCTGTGAAGGTTGCATGTTCTCCCCGTGTCCCTGTGGGTTTTCTCCATGTATTCTGGCTCCAAAGACATGCATTTGGTAAACTGGCTGAAGGCGGAAATTTTTGTTTGATTTTGGCACCCAGTGATGAGCTGGTGACTTAGATGGATGTTCTAGATGCACTTTGCTTCAGTCCACTTTAGGCACTCGTGAAAATGATTAAAGGCAACATATAGGAGCTTTGCTGTTTGCTGTTGCTGGTTTGTTGTCTTCCAGTATTGTGTTTGCTCATTCCGTGTGGCTCAAAGCCCTGACTGCTTTCATGACATAAGATTGTTTATTCTGCAGAACAAAAGAGTCAAGTGGCAGTTTAGAACGAGGAAGGGATCTATTTTCATTCATTGCACGTCTATATTCATGTGTATAAGTGTGACTAAAGCAACACAAAAGTACACCTCAATATGCTTAAGAGTTTGAAAGGTAAACGCTGCACGTTTGTAAAGGAAATTTTATATTAGTGCACACAGTTTCATTCCTGTTAAGTTGTGTATCATTGTATCATCCAATCTCTTGCAGGGTGCGACACAATGAATGCAAAACCTTAAAAATGTGAAGTGCAGTGAATTCCCCTGTCGTGCTTTCAAGTGGTTAGACAACCTCGTCAGACTCAGTGCTTTGTGGCTCTGTCTCACTCCACAGCTCCCTCTGGAACTCTCTGGCAAAAACATTTAAAAATGAAAAGAAACTTCATCCTCTCTTTTTGAACATGCTACTACATGCTAAAACCTACCGGTAAATGCTCAGAGAAAAATAACAACACATTATACATTTAAATTATATGTTATTAATATATTTAAGATGTTGTTTCAGGAAATAGGCCTAAATTCTTTCTGTACATTCTTCTTTTTTTTTTCAAGGTCCAAACATGTAATTAGTGTTAATCCAAGGTAGTTGTATCCCGTCACAGCAGTTGTACAATGACCTGGATGATTGAGAATTTACACAGACAATTAGTATTAATAGTTTTTTGTTTTTTTTGGTTGACGGCACAACTCGGAAAACGAGTCTGGGTGAGGAGGAACACTGAGTGAGGTATTTAATCCACCTAACAGTTGTATTTGAATCTAGACTGCGAGGTAACCAAGAGCTGCACTCATGACGGGTCCCTTAATCAGAAGTTTGCTGCTGATATGGGCCACTCTTATAACGAGAGGTGAGACTTTGACATTTTCCTTAACCTTGCTTTTAAGACTTCCTGAATTTTCCTCACTAAGCTGATACAAAAACATTATTTGATAGTATTATTTCAATACATATACATTTTTTAAGTGTGCAAATTGGTGACCTTCCTAAATCAATGTGTGGTTTGATTTCTGATCTCTTAAATTCCTTTCACAAACACCGACAGTCAGCCTTAGTCATTAGAATAGTGAGATGTTTTAAATCCTCCAGCTGCGCTCATGGGAGCTTGTGAAGGTTACTGGGCAAATAGGGGTTGAGAATACTGAAAGAATGGATCTTTACAGGAGGTGAGAACCTGGGGTGTATGTTGTCTTTAAATCACAATAGAAAACATCCAAATCCAGAGAAAGCGTGTTCCTGCGACTACAGAGTTATTTTTGTGTTGCTCTTGTTTTTGTTGTGCCCTTATTATAACTTATCTACAGAGAAGGTTGAATTTAGCCATGTTCACATACTTGCGGTTAATCACATATCTATATATCTATCTATATCTATGTGTTATGATATATCACTCTTGGTTAGTGCAGGTGCTGTAAAAAGCTTTCCTTCCTTTACTTCACCGGATATTTCTCTACTTTGGAGTGTGAGAGCATCACCACGTGTTTTTGCAGTTTCACATAAGGTTGCAGATGTTGACTAACTTCTGTCTTTCTCACAGGGTCGGTGGCTCAGGGTAAGTACTTAAAAAAGATTATACATCTATATATCAATGCAATAGAACAGCAAATAATAAAGTGGCAGAAATATCAGCCTAAATTTGTAGTATTTTGGCACCTCTGACAGACTGTGGACTTGCGCCGATGAACACGATAAAAGAAGAGAAGGTAGTCGGTGGTGTCAACGCCACACCTGGATCGTGGCCCTGGCAGGCCAGCATTCACCTGAACGTTTTTGGTACAACAATTCATATTTGTGGAGGGACCCTCATCAGTGACCAGTGGATCTTGACAGCTGCCCACTGCATTTTGGTGTAAGTGTGCTTTAATTGTGAGTTCAAAGTGAGGACCACAACTTGTCAATGACTCAGGCCAATTTATCCAAATTATATTGTTCCCAATCACGATGCCTGTGAGGATTTCAGTGCACAGTTACCCTCTTGCATTATGTTTGAAATCTAAACTTTGTGACTGAAAAATTTGTCATAATATCCTTTTAGAGCTACACCTTCAGCCTGGACTATCTACCTTGGAAGAGAGACTCAGAGTGGGCCGAATGCTAATGAAGTGAGCCGCACAGTGTCCCAGATCATCATCCATCCTAACTATAACAACACCTTGTTCAACAATGACATCGCCCTCATGAAACTCAACAGCCCCGTCACTTTCACCAACTACACCAGGCCCATTTGTCTTGCAAATGCCTCCAGCCAAATCCACAATGCTACTTTGTGCTATGCCACCGGCTGGGGGAAACTTTCCAACACCAGTGAGTATCCTGAGCAGCTCCCCTTTTGATTCAAACTCCTCCAGTACTACCTTGCATTCCAGATCTAGCATCTGTAAAAGGTTGACACACTGACAAATATGCCAACAAATATGAAATATATTTACAATATAAAAATATATTTTTGAATATATTTAAATAAGTCCAGAGAAATACAATTACTTAGAGATGTTTCATATTTTCCTGAAGATTTAATATATTTAAAACTGTGGGGGGGGGGGGGGGGGGGGGTCAGTGGGGTCAGAGGAAAATATTTTTTTGTCTCATCAGTCTTCATGATATGAGTTTATTTAAATGTAAATATAATTATTAATTTAATTATCATTATTATTATTAGAGATTTTGGGTTTCTGTGTTGGCCTCCCAGTTGACTCCCTCTTCAACTCCATTGTTTTCTTGAATGCACCAAATACTATAAATAAATATGGACCGGGTTGCTTTACAACGGGGTTTCTTTGTCCAAGCAGCTTCATACTTCTTATTGAGTCAACAAAAAACAAAAAAATATCAAGTTTTAAATGTTTCCTGCTGCCATTTTGGGATCGTCATTCTTAGGGAACTTCTAGCCTGATTTTATACTCTTTTCCACAGCTAACCTGCCAGCTTCTACCCCACTGCAGCAGGTTCAGGTACCTGTTATTGGACCTAAACAGTGCTCCTGCAGCTTCAGCAGCCAAGTCGACATCACCAGCGAGATGATTTGTGCAGGAGAGGCGAACAAAGGAACTTGTCAGGTAAAATTATTAATTGCAGCAAAGGTTGAAAGCATCAAAAGTGGCCTAATATTACCCATTATCTTTTTCCTGTAAGAACTTGCCAGTAATATTTTATTCTGTTTGGTCTCTGTGCAGGGCGACTCTGGTGGACCATTGCAATGCCAGCAAGGCGGAAAATGGATTCAAGCGGGCATTACCAGTTTTGGAGTACCTTGTGCCAGACCTGAATTCCCTGAAGTCTATGCCCGAGTTTCTGAGTTTCAGCAGTGGGTCACTGATAACGTGGCAGGGGCAAATGTCAGCTTTGCCTTGTTCAGCTCCAGTGGCACAGACCCTGACAACAACTTTACATGCAACTTTACAAGCATCACAACCTCCGCAGCATCACTTGTCATCCCACAGTTTGTGGTCCTGTCGGTGGTAGTGGCGTTTCAGCACATCGTAACATGAAACAACCTGCACGATGTCTCATTTTCTTTACCCAGTGATTTGGGTCAATTAAATTGTTGCTTTTCAAAATTCTATATCAGGAGTCTTGTATTCCACATTTGAATTGTTCTGTCAGTAATTGAAATAAAGGCAGAAGTACATTAACCAAGTTCTTCTTCTTCCAAGTTATTACCACCTCTATACACACTATAGCTGGGGTTAAAGTACCCTAGTCTACCCTGGGTATATAGTAGTTTAGGCCAATTTTTAACCCCAGATCAGATTATAGCCCCTGCAGTGTTGGGTAATACATGATACATGACATTTAATTATTATTTCCACCTTTTCAGCTTTCTAGGCCAAGTTACCTGAAAATGCTAACTGACTTAAATCTTGTAATAACAACTCTGAACACATTGAGTTTAATTGCATCAACTCAGAAAACAATTGGTGCCACAAAGATCAACTATTACTAGCACAAAGTGTTTACACATTCAAATAAATCACATATCCAAAAAAAACCCATAATGTAATCAAAGTCAGCTTTTATGATTGATTTTATGATTGTTAGCAAGAAAAAGCCAGACTGAAGGCAAGTTTGGCAAACAAGAAGCTATGGTAGTAGTCTCTTAATCCCAATTGTCAAATGGTACGACCATTTTTATGTTTTAGACAGGATAGATTGTATGTTAAATGTAATACCACAATATTTCTCAGTCTTACTGATCACCATTGGACAAAAAATGGTCACAGTCTGCTTCGTAATCCAGGCAATCCAGTAAAGCCGGAAATCTGTTCCCTCAGCCATCAGCTGAACCAGCACACCCGGGAAAACTTGAGGCCCAGCATTACACACGCTTTCTGACAGATTTTTGTTACCTCATGCTCAACATTCCAGCACTGATTCCAGGAGTGATTACTCATTACAAACCCTGTCTGCTCCTGATCTGAGCATTCCCTCCTAGCCCTGGTAGCCTTCGGTCTGACCACATCCCTGTCTGCTCCCTGCCTGGTTCCCCGTCCCTTTGGACTGCATATCGGCTCATCTAAGCAAGGATTACGTGGACCTGAAACTTAATTGTTGCCTCTAGTTGTTTTCTGTTGAACTTCCTAACATTCTTCCAGCTACTAATTAAAGTAATTACTTTTTTTCTTTTTCACCTTTGCTGCAAATGGGTCTCATTTCCATCAGACAAAAATAGAAAGCATGGTGATATATACATGGTTTAAGAAAGCACTTTGATGCCATATGCCAAATGTCATTTTTAATTAGTGCATAAATATACTGTGTAAATGCAATCAAATCCGCTTTATACAGTGAGATTTAGTCTGACACTCTCACCTGGAGGGGTATAGTTTGACCTAGGGCAGTTTATTCCCAGGTTCTTCTCTGGCCTAGGCCAAGCTATACCCAGGTTTAATCTGGTTACTTTTAGTTCTAATACTCGATTTAGGAACAACCAGAAAGGCCCCACCCAAACATCTCAGCCCGAGGGTTAACTCAACAATCCACTTAGATAACTGTGGAACCGTATTGTGAGAGCTATACGTTATGTTCAATGTTAAGGCTCCTTCTGGCCACTAGAGGATAGCCAATCATTGTTTTTGATTTTAGTCGCAAGCGGTTTTGCCTGTGCTGTAATGTACGTTTATGAATGGAATTAAATGCGCTTTAAAGGCAAAATGACTGGAAGCATGTTGTGTTTATTTATTTATTTTAGTCTGTTGTTTTCAAGTCACGAGGTCACGTCAAAACTAAATAAGTTATATCGGCTGGTAGTGACGTAGTCAAGGAACTTGTCACAACACATATGACCTTTAAAAACGATCAGCTAAAATCTATAAGTAATTTAGAAGTGGACAGACAGCCAATGGAGGGAGGCCTGTTTTGGAAATGAGTTTTGATCAAAGCTTTTTACACCCTTCACTTCTCTGAGGTGCTGTGGAGTTGTCAAACCCAGAGAAGATGAGAGCATGGATAACCTCCTTCAGGTGAGACTGTGGCAGGATTATTCTGAGATAGATGGGACAAGACTGGATGATATTTAATGACATAGGAAAGTTTAAACTGACCTACATTTCATAAATGGCGTTGACCGGTGAAGTGGATTAAACTGACTGATCTCTTCATTGTGGCAGCGTGCTGCTGTTGATCTGTTGGCAAACCTTGGGTCCATGTGAATAGACCTTTGACATGTATCTCCTACCTAAGCATCCTTGTAGACTATGTAGACCCTTTTATGAGAGCAATATCCCTGATGGCTTTGGCCTCTTGCACCCAGACACAAAACAAAATGGCTCAACAAGAATTTTATAAGCACACAAAAAACATTGATGTTTCCTCCAAATTTCCCCAGATATCAATCCAGCATCTGTGGTATATGTTGGACACACATCCTTAAAGGCTCCACTTATACACTGGGTAGAATGTATCCCTTTGCTCCTTGTTAAACTCTGATGTCAGGATGTGTGGGTGTGTGGGACATATTTCTAATGGTCAGAGTTGGTTCCTCCTTTCTGAGCCCCCCCTCCCCGCCATTTGTATACATTGCGCAACACAACATTACACAGTACATTAAGCAAGGTACCAAACTCACAATTGCTCATATAGGGTCCTGCGATGAACTGGCGGTTCATCCAGGGGTGGACTCTGCCTTCGCCCATGATGACTCCGAAAGAGATAAAGTGGCTCAGTCAAAATGTCCTCTTGTGTTGCCTAAGAGTGTGTGACTAAGTAAAATTAGTAGTAAAAAGTTGTATTTTTGCTAGCAGGCTTAATAAAATGCTAGTTTGCAAAGACAAATGGCTGAGGTAATATGTGTAATATGTATTTGTAATAGTAGCACATCGTTGTGAGTCACTACTGGATGTGTCCCACAGGAACCGGCTGGCAGGCTTGGTCCCATCCCTCTGATCTGTGTTCACAATTTTGAGAATAATACGCTAGAAATCAACTTTTTTTTTGATTGCTCTGCTGAACTGTAACTAGTTTGTGAGTGTGCCAGAAAGAAGTGTAGTTCCAAAGCTTTAGTAAATGGTTTTCTGGTTAGTTTTTCTTGGTTGTTTTGGGCTAGGAGCATTCTTTATGATTATTTTTCTGGTGATTCTCAATGGATGAGGGAGAAACTGTTGGGATTTCTGGTGTGTGGACTCGCCGATGGACCTGGGACGGGCGGATGCTGCCTCCCGATTCCCCTTCGGCCCAGGAGGACTGTTTGTCGTCAATGTGTGCTCCCCTTCCCTGTAAATAAAGCCTTTGACCTCTCCACCACTGTGTCCTGGCCTGCGTTCGGGTCCGCTACCACCACGTATCGTAACAGAAACCACCTCACAAGCTCTGTCAACTGCTTCCTTGCACATTGTATCCTGTGCTTACTCAGGATGTGGTTCCATGCCAATTAAAATATAAAATTCAAGGCAAACGATCTTTATTTGTATAATGTCCATTACAATCAAAATTGCCTCTGGGCGGTTTAAAGAAACCCAACAAAAGGCAAATACATCTTATTATTATTTTTATTAGTAGTCGTAGTGTATTACTATTGTTGTTGTTGTTGGAACACACACACCCCTTGCCTGACCCTTGCCTTTTCAAACTGTAAAAGATTATTATGTACTTACTTTATTCCTAATTTTACCTCTTTGCTCACCTGGCAACCTTCCTTTGCTCCCTTATGATATAGGCTCAAAACGAGGCTCTCTCAATCAACTGTGAACATTAGAGCTGGGCCTTCACCTCAGCTATCACAGCAAAGAGAAGACATCGTTATGAAAAAAATCAACAGTTCAATGAATTGAAAAGGATCAAAAACTGTAGTTCTTTAAGCACTTCTTAAAGTGCTCCTCGTTTGTTGTCTACTCACACTTTGCATCACACATAAAAACACTTATGTGCGTTCCAAATGTGCTTCGTGCCTGTATTGTGGATTTTGAGGCCGTCACTAACCAAATAAAAATGTAGCCATTTTACTTTATGGTAACCTTTAGCCAAATTAAAAGATTAAATTAAAAGAAATCTTATTTCCTAAATCTTGTTTAGTAGGTTTAGAAACAACATCTAGGCTTCAAATAGCCACCTTTGGGTGGATAAGTGTTGGTGTGTGAGCTGTTAACCATGGTCTCATCTGCATGAGCTCAAAGATTAACAAAGCATGGGAGGCCACACTTACGACTGAAAAGCTGTGAAACAAGTGTCACATTTCAATGAAGGATAAAAGGGGGGGAGGAAAGGAAATAGCCACAGTGCAGACACAGGAAGTTTTGAAAGTGAGTTACACCTTGCAGCAAGGTGAAAAAAGCAAGAAGCATGTGCACATCATCACAAATGTGACATACAATCGTTTTGCAGACTCACACATAAAACATTTAATCCCTGAAAAATTTAGTTCACCGTCGCGCCTGAATGTCAGGCAAGTGGAAATTCAGAGACACACAGAAATCAAAATGTTAGGGTAGATATTTTATTGCATTGTGCCAGTATAAATCATATCCTGCTTTTGGTGGAATCAGACCAATGAAAAAAATAGTACAATTTGTGTAAAAACAATGTGGGGAAAGGTGTTGAGAAAAGGTAAGGGAATGGAGGCAGAACATTGTGCAGGCAGAGGATCTCCCAGCCGCACCAACAACCCAGGGGACTTTTTTCAACTTTCACATTAAAATGCCTTTAATTGGTAGCAGAGAGCTTTTCCATCGTAGTGGCGTTACGGTGAGAAGATGGCAATTAATGAGTGTCTGTGCTTAGTAAGCGTGGTTCGCCACGAACAGTGATTCTCCACCGGCAGCGCTAGCGCCAGAGGAGGCATACTTACCCTGGCAAGCCTGGTTGTTGGCCTGTAAGTGGGGGGAAAAGATTTGTATTAACAGCAAACACAAGTTTTATGTTTTATCACAATTTTCTTTAAAAAAAAATATGGATTGTATCATCTAAGACATGTTTTCCTGTGGCTTCACATACCAGAGCCCTCTTAATGAACTCTTCCTGGCATGCCTTTCCATTCTCTTTCTTGCCACCCCAGGCTTTAAGGGCAGAAGCCTGCAGGGCACGACCATATGAAAAGGTCAGGGCCCAAGGCCTGTGCAGAGGGCACTGATTCATGGCGTTCAGGTTGATGGAGGCCTCCTCCTCACTCTGACCACCAGACAGGAAGGTAATGCCTTTACAGGGGAAAGAGAGAATTAACATAATTTGATAGGGCACAAGACAAGTTACATACACCCCTGTGATTGTAGAGTGTGCATGAGTGAATGAATCCACCTCACCAGGGACTGCAGGGGGCACGGTACGGCGCAGGGCAGTAACAGTGGCCATTGCGATCTCCTGGTTGCTGTATTTGTGGGAGCAGGAGTGTCCGGCAGTGACCATATTGGGCTTGAGCAGTGTACCCTCCAGGTAGACGTGGTGGTCAGACAGAGCCTTGTAGACTGCAGCCAAGACCTTCTCGGTAACGTACTGGCAGCGCTTCAGATCATGGTCACCATCAGGAAGAATCTCAGGTTCGACAATGGGGACAATGCCATGCTGAAAAAAGACAAGAAAAAGGGAAGGTAAAGTATTAGTCTGCTTCTAAAAACAAACACATAACGGTTGGAAAAACAGCTCATACTGCTTCTTCATGACCTTTTGGATTGTTTTGAAATATTCACTATTCCAGTACCTATAACTTCTTACCATCTGGCAAATGCTGGCATAGCGGGCCAGGACATTGGCGTTCTCCAAGATGGCCAGTTTTGAAGGGGTGGTGGGGGTGATCTTCAGCACACAGCGCCACTTGGCAAAGTCAGCACCATCCTTCTTGTACTGGGCACATCTCTCATACAGCCCGTCCAAACCTGTGAATCAGAAGGAGAAGGAGACACCAGGTGAGCGCAACATGAAAATGGTGCTGATGGCGATGTTCATGTTGTTTTCTTACCCTGGGTAGTAGTCTCGCCATTGGTTCCAGCCAGTGGGACAACACCTTTGTCCACCTTGATGCCCACGACCATGCCTCTCTCCTTGAGGTACTGGGGAAAAGGCTTACCACCATCGGTTTTCTGGTACATGGTCTCATGGAAGAGGATGACGCCACCAATGCATGGGTTGATGCGATCATCAGCGGTGAAGAGGAGCTGGCGGTACAGCCTCCTGTTCTCCTCAGTGTTCTCAGCATTGATGCTCTGAAAGCGCTTAGCTACGCTGCCTAGAAATTGTGGAGACCCATTAATTACACTCCTAAAACTGACTTTATCACTAGTAATTTGCCTTTTTTTTAATGCCATAAGGGGACAAAAGATCTCAAAAGGATTTTTAAATAATTGTCAAACTCTTTACCAGTGGATTCATCTGCAGCAAGGATTCCCTTGCCGGTAGCGACGATCTTATGAGCAATATCACTGAGCTCCTTCTTCTGTTCAGGAGTGAGGAAGGGGTATGCATGAGGCATCCTGACTCTGGAGGAAAGAGTGACCAAATAAGCAAAGATATATAGCTGCAAAAGAGAGATGGTCAGAATTAATGAGTGTGGTTCCCTTTTGTAAATGTTCAGTGGATTAAAAGCCATTGTATTGGTGGCCTGAGGGAAGTAAAACAGGTTTGTTTGCTGTGAAATGTTCCTGTCACTCTTTAGACCAGCTGTTGTTCCAGTTGTGCAAATGTGGTTGTTGCAGCTATAATTGCTTCAGCACCAGGTGGAAGTTAAGCACTGGCCACCATGGAGGCGTGCAGGGGGTCTAGTATCCAAAGCTTCTATCTCGGTCTCTTCTCTGCCCTTTTTGAATCTGACCAAGCAAAACATGTCAAGCATGTATATGACCTATTCCATTCTCAAGCCTCGTATCCTTGACATTTCCCATCCTCTTCCTGCCCCCACTCTCTCCATTCCTTCGCCCTGCTGTTTAGTGCTGGCTCCACCCACTCGCCCCTCCACTGTGCCTCTACAATCATTGCTGTTCTAAATTTAATCCTATTTCTAAGTACCAAAAGCCACATTGCTCAGTAACAAGTAATTAAAAAAGAAAAAGAAAAAACATTGCGCCTTGTTAAGAGGTCAAAAACAGGAAGGTTTTGCTCAAACCTCTGATTCATCACCTATTTTTAGACCGCACAACGATAAACGGAAAATATGTAGATATGATTTACTGAAGAAAGACAGCAAGATTAAAACACCCTGCTAGTTAACATCAGGTCAGTAGTGTAAAGCTCAATGCCAATATACAGAGCTTGGCCTTCCTTGACTGGTTTCAGGCAGTTTTGAGGGATTAGAAATTCTGAGTGTACAGACTTAGTAGGCATATTAACAGTTTGTTATATTATTTATTTTAACATTTGAACTCGGTTTCCAGTTTATACCCATATTTTTACAGCACATTTTTCAATTTGAATTTGCAACCCCATGCCAATTAATTAATGTGCATGTGTTTAAGCAAAGAGACAAGCTTCAAATGTCATGCACCTGCTGAGCCAATCACTGAATGTGATAATAGAGCAAGTGTAATAAAATTGCCTTATTTCTTTTTTACCTTTGAAGATAAAGGAGAGCTGAGAGAAGAGAGGGAGGGAGAAGATCTGGCCTTCGTCTGCGACAGTCTTCCGGCCTGCTTGCTCTTGTATTTATCCTCCCATTTTGACCCCTCACATTTCAGCTGCCATGCTATTAAAAGAACAGGGCGCAACCAGAGATGGCTCGTGACATTCAGAGAGGCCGCGGCTGGAGTAACATGGTGGCGAGTGGCCAGTGAAAGGGCAACGATTATTTCAGAGAACAGTAGAAAAAACACATGATATAAGCTGTAGTAAAAAATATGTACGAGGATATGTACAAAATACAGAGCCAAACTTTGTTTTACAAAGATCTGCTAAACAGAACGTTGCACCCCTTGTTTGCATTGCAGTGGGCACAAATTAAGACTTTATATAGTTTCTTTAAAGGTCTCCCCTCGCAGCTAAAAAAACAAAAGAACCTCTCTTGGTGTTAAGAATGGTCTGTGGAGGAGGTTGATAAGATACGCGGCAGCATAATTGCACGCATACACTCATGGAGGGCTTGAACAACTCGTGTCAGTGTTTCCAACCTACCCTGAGAAATTTAATCCAGACACAGCAACAGATCTGACCTTTTTTGTGACCTTTCCTGATTGCCTTGGCCTTGCAGGGACTGGGTTAAATGGTGAAGCCTGTAAAGGTTGCGCCTCTGTGCACAGTTGCTCCACCGATGTTGGGAGGTGTAAAGGTTTAATTCCTCATTCGGCAGGGATGCCAAAAAACCCCCGCCAATTACACATTAGAACACTACATTTAGCATTTAGCAATGCTTTATTTTTGCAGAGACCCAGCAGTGACAGGAAAGCAGCTTTGCGTCCTGATCAGTCATTGAGAAAAAAAAAAAAGTTAGCCTTTGACAAAAATGCATAAAAATCAACAAATGGACGGACAAAGTGAAAATCCGAAGTGCATGCTCATTTAAGAAGGTTCACTTCTGTGATTTTTGGCCCAGTTTAGGAAAATAAGAATGTTTTATTTCTGTTTTTGTAATTTGCTGATATTTTGTAAGTATAAACTCTTTGTGGATAATTGAAATAATATGAGTGATGCAAATGGGTGAAGTAATTACATGCAAAAAAGAAAATACATTTCCTGTATGGACGTGAAAAAAACCCCCACAAAAGTTGCAACCACTCCTCCATGACAGTTCCTCTTACCGCTTCATTTTTGAGCCATCACATGATTGCAGTATTTCTTTTGAGCAATCTCTCCCGAACACAGTGAGCGCCTCAAAAGCTTAATTCTTCAAACATAAGAATACATTACGGTTCATAGTTTCCATGGGAGAATCACAATGGACTGTATAATCAGGACTGCATTACTCTTCTCGGGTAGGTGCTGCTTATAAGATTTCTCTTGTTTGTCCAAAAAAAAGTATGCTGGAATACTGGTGGATGTGAAATTATTTTCTTTTAATCATACGTGTCCAGACATTGTTTTAACAAATTTAATTTTGTATTGAAAAAGGTTTCAGAAAGGTGCTATAATTTTATAAATATTTGCACTTGGGTGGTAGAAAAGGAGTCCTTGTCAAAACGAGATCATTTGAGCCAATAGAAGTCTCTCAAGGTCAGCAGTCGCTGGGAGGACAAGGAGATCACTTCCTGATTAATTTTTTAGGTTTTTTTAAAAAAGTTTTACTGTAGGTTAAGTGTCATTACACAATATGTTTTTAGATGCTGCATGAGAAGGTACATTATAGAGGGGCTACATTTCTGTAGCAACATCTTATTTTATATTCTAGTCGTATAATGGCCTTATGTTTCAATATTCTCTATTGTGACCAAAGAAGGACAGACAAAGCTTCATTAGATTTCACCCAGTTTCCTCCCACAGACCTCCCACAAAAAAAAAGGTGTCATAGCTGTTGTCACCATTTGAGTCATCAGACTTTCTCTTTGGGCTACTGTTGTAAATTCATTAGAGTCTCTTTGTTTAATCAAAAGGTACCTTGGCAAATTTAGAAGGAATTCAACCGAGACCCTATTCTCCAATTTCTACTTTTGTTCTTAGACCCAGAATGAACAATAGAAGTAACATGCAGGCAAGAGCAATATGTAGATGTTTGGAGGAAATAAAAACACCTTCATCTTCATTGAACTTAATCTTTATTCACATTTTATGACACCAAGTTGAGAAATCAAAGATGAAATAAGCTTTAGGCTTTCAAATCATTATAATTGCTGTAAGGCACAAACTGGCTGTTACTCATGAATGTCTCCTTCTGTCTTCTCCAATCTTCAGCACTAAAAGCTGCTCTCTGTTTTAATATTGATCCTGTCGCTTGGAAAACTTTGAGTAATGACGCGGCTGGTTTTGGATATCATGTGGTGCAGAGACCAAAAGGGTAGGTTTCAGCCTTTCTATTTCAGTAAACATTTCTCAGATGTGCTTACTCGTAACCGCAGTGTGGTGGGGAGTGACATTTATTCATCTCATGCTAATAGGTTCTTTTGTCTTTTCCTTATTTTAGCAGACTGCTCGTCAGTGCCCCTCTTGCGCAATATAGCTCAACGGAAAGAGGGCAAATATTTACGTGCTCCACATCAAGCTGTAGTGCACTTTCAGTTTCATGTAAGGAAACCTCCACCTGTTCCTAAATACTTGACATATACTCACATTTCACACTGATAGAAATATTGATAGAACATGTTGGCCAGTGGGATTGTCCTTGTATTGTGGTCACCATTCCATAATATGGGAATATTGTCAATGCAGTGCCAGACTTTGCAGTCAACGCATCCTTCGGATTGACAATGACAACTGATTCCATCTCAGGAAACACTCTGGTGAGTTGCCACTAGGCAGGACCCTCACGCAATAAGCTTCTTTGGAACTACACCATTTTGGATCAGAAAGTCTTCAGATAAATGTTTTTCATTTTTACTTTCAGGCATGCGGTCCAACTATTCCAAAGGACTGTGCAAGCCTCACCATGTACAACGGCGTGTGCCTTCAGTTTGGTCAAAAGAATCCTGTGCCTTCTTCCCTTGAAGGTAAAAATTCTTAGATTATCTTAATAACAGACAGATAAGATGTAATGAGACAGACCTTATATGTATCGGCAACCATCAGCAAACCATAAAAGCTGGATTATAAAATCTGATCATCATTATCTTTATTTTTACAGATTGCCGCACCCAAGCAGACATTGCATTTCTTTTGGATGGTTCAGGCAGTGTGGGGTCTGCTGATTTTACCACAATGAAAAATTTTGTGAAAAGCCTGGTCAGTTCTTTCAAAGGAAAAGACACAAAGGTATGATGATGATGCTGCTGATGATGATGATGACGACGACAATTAGTATTATTGTTGTTATAATAATATAAGTTAAAAAAAACCTTTTCCATCTATTCATCTTTTAATATAGCATTAATTTTCATTTCACAGAATCCCTGAATATATTTATATGTGGATATTTTCCCTCTGTTTTTGCAGTTTGCCATTGTTCAATTCTCCAGCTGGCCCCAAATCCACTTTTCCTTCTCTGATTTTGACAAAAGTTCCTTGGAAAACAACATTAACAGCATTACACAATTGAATGAAGGGACAAACACAGCTTCTGCCATTCAATATGTTGTGTAAGTACCTCAGGAATATAACCTCTTCACCTTATGCTGAACAAACAGGAAGTGATTGGTGCAATTCATTCCTTGTGTTGGTGTGAGAAGCTGCATCTGTGACATTAAAACTGAGACTCACAAAATCAAAATCCAAAGTTGTTTGAGAAGAGATATTTTCCTTTTCCAACACAACCAAATGTCATATCCAATCCTTGAAGAAATATTTGCATTAGCTCAACTGAGGTAAAGGAGAAAATTCTTCATTTTTTTTCCCTGTTTTGTTGTTTTATAGTGACAATGTGTTCATAGCAAGACGTGGTTCCAGGGAAAATGTGGGGAAGGTCTTGATAATTATTACAGATGGAGAATCTCAACAAAAAAAGCTTCTACCTGCTGCAGTACAGGCAGCGGAAAATAAAAAAATAGTTCGATTTGCTATTGGGGTAAGTTTTATTATATATTTTTTCACATTCTGGAAGATCACCTGACTATTTAGAGCGAGCCTACTTCAGGTTATTGGGTTTCAAAGTGATTTATTATTATTTATTGTATTGTGCAGTAAGAATCCACACCAAGGTTGTGGAAATTAGCATTTTAAGTTCAATGATCATAAAACTGTCAGATATTGCTCCAATTTTTCATTACATTTTAGAACCTACAAAGCAAAAGATGATCAGTGTAACGGGGGTGTGTAAACCTGTTATGTTATCATGTTTAGGTTGGAAGAGCTTTTTCTAATTCCGGGGCAATAAAGGAACTGGAGACCATTGCATCGTCCCCCTCCAACAACCACATGTTTAAAGTGGATAACTTTAATGCACTTGAAAGAATCAGAAACAGTTTGCAGGAGAAAATCTTCTCTATTGAAGGTGCAGATGTGATGCAGCCACATCCTTCTGTTTAAGCATCAGCGTTTCACCATCAGCTCCATCCCAATATGTTTTATGCCTGGTGATTTTTGCAGGATCTCAAACAAGTGGACAATCACTAGAAATGGAAATGTCGCAAGTGGGGTTCAGCGCTGCATATGACTCTGAGGTGCTGAAGTTCAACATGTGAGCTGTACAGAGTAGCTGCGCCTGAAATGCATTCTTTACATTGTCTGTCTGACTTTAAGGGATTTCTGATGGGAGCTGTTGGTGCCAACCAGTGGAAGGGAGGATTCCTGAAGTACAGGACCACATCCAAGCGGATGGAATCAGTCTATCCTTCAGATATTGATCCTGATAGTTATCTGGGTAGGGTTAGAATGGAGCTTACTACAGTAAAAAGCAGTTTTAATGGCCAAAGTAAATGACTATGAAATCAATGACAAAGAGATGTTCAAAAAATAGGAAATAACAACAGACTACAAAAATGTATTGGTTTTTCAATCAATCATGTCGTGGAAATGAAACAATACTCTCTCTCACACTACTTCTTCTCCTCACACTGATCACACGAGGAAGAAAAGCTTATTTCAAATTGAATTATTGATCATTTTCATTATAGCTTGTTATGTGGACAGTTTGCCCAAGCGTTGAGTTGAATTCAATGCTTGGTGATGTGACCACTTGCCTGCAACCTGTGAACATTTTGTCATATGCAATTTGATTTGGATTTAAGGTTACTCCATGGCAGTGGCAAAAACAGCGGGCGGCTCTTTGCCAATAGTTGGTGCTCCGAGATATCAACACATTGGTACAGTGATAGCAGTCCAGACACCTAAAATGTACAAGAAGATCAACCCCTACCCTAAGCAAGTGTGTGTCAACAGGTTAAGACGAATACTGTCGAAGCAGTGTCGCATTTCTCTGTAAATGCATTTTTTTTGTGGCAACATTTAGAGTGGTGAATATTTTGGGGCAGTGGTTTGCGCCATGGATGTGGATGGTGACGCCTACACTGACCTCATCCTCATATCTGCCCCTATGTATGTGGAAGATGACAGAGAGGGAAGAGTTTATGCTTGCACCTTGTCTGGTTTGGTAAATGTTTTCATTATTTTACGAACAATTCTTTCATTTCTATCACAATTGCTTTGATTCCCTTTACGGTCTTTGCAGGATGTTAAGTTTAAGGCTGACGTAGTATTGAGAGGTTCTGCGTCCAATTTGGGGAGGTTTGGGTCTTCTCTTGCTGTACTGCCCGATCTTAACGCAGATGGCTTCAACGACCTGGCTGTCGGAGCGCCTTTGGAGAATAACGGTCAAGGCAGCATCTACATATTTCATGGCAAAGGCAAAGGAAGAATCAGTCTGACTTACTCACAAGTGAGCAAGATCCTCATTCCTACTCACTAGTCCTATCTTTCCATCTCCTGTCCATGTGAGCCAGGTCCAGCTCAAGGTTTCTTCCTGTTCAACGGGCGTTTTTCCTTGATTCTGTTGCGTGCTACAACAAAACTTAAAATGAACCCACTTCAAAAACATCTACACAAAACGTATGTGTCCAAATAAAATAGTGTAGTATAAAATGAAACTGTTTCCATTTGTGTAGAGAATTGTTGCCTCAGAAGTCAGGCCAGGACTGAAGTTCTTTGGCATGTCCATCAGTCCGTCATCACTTGACCTTAGCAATGATGGGCTGCCTGACTTAGCAGTGGGTTCAAAGGGCACCATCGTCTTACTCAGGTGAGTGCATGTGACTGTTATTCATCTTTCAAGCACATGGAAAATTCAGTTACCATTTTTTCCTCATTTAGATGAGAATTGTTTAAATAATGATCCACATCCACTTTCATATCCTTTTTTCAGATCCAAGCCAATAGTGATGGTCAAAGCTACGGTGTCATTCAGCCCCAGACTGATTCCAACTCAAAACTCAAACTGCTCAGTGCCGTTAGTGAACATGGCTACAATCTGCTTCATCATGACCTCCAAGTTCACCGAAGGTGTCTAAAATGAAACACTCACATTTATGTACCCCAGAATTGTCGATGAAACTCTCATCTATTGCAGCTCGAGCAAGGATTAACTTTACTTTTAAGCTGGATTCCACACGCGGCGAGTTAACCAACCGAGCTTTCTTGAAAGACAAACAGAGAATTTTCTCCGGCACCACCAACCTCAGGCTTCAGCGACAACAGTGTGTTGATGTGACGTTCTATGTCGAGGTGGGCTGTTGAATAGGACTGTCACACAGAGAAATACACTTGTTTGGCTGTGTGAAAGACACAAAAAATATCTCAAAACACCCTCACCTTTGTGCAGGCCTGTCCTGAAGATGCTTTAAATGAACTTACCAATGAGCTCAAATTCAGCTTTGAGGGTTTGCCGTCCTTCACAAATCTCAGGCCCAGCCTCCCTCCGCAGGCACAGACAACATCCATTCATCCTGTATGTGTTTTCTTGTTTTACTCAAATTTCTCATCTGCAAAAAAAAAAAAAATTAAAAATTGTGCTTGCCTAAATTTATTCTTATTTGTAAACTCTGTATGAAGCACAAAGTACATTAGATATTTCTGTTCTCCCTGAGGAAAATGTTCAGGTGTGCATGATTTTGGCTTTCTTTTGCCCCCAGCTAAACTTTGAAATCAACTGTGGCAATGACGACAAATGTGTGGATAACCTGAACTTGGATTTCAATTTTACCAGGTGAGTTAGAAAAGGGGGCTCTAAATTTCAGGACTGTGAAACATTCATTTGTTTCCCTCATCATATCTCAATTAATCATTTAGCACTTTAATATTTAAAGCAGCAGCTCTCAGCCCACCTGCACAATCATCGGGTGATCTTTTTGTTTCTGCTGCTAGTTTAGATAAAGATGTAACAGAAACTTTTAGTTTACGGCCATTTTAATCGTCAGCAGTTTAGATAATCTCAAGCGTGATCGGCATTACTCCACATGTACGAAACATAAGGTTAACAGAGTTTGTGGAATTTGATTTTTTCCTCTCCTTACTCACCCTTCAGATCCCTGGAGCTCAAAGTGGGTATTGATGATCTGTTGAATGTTACCGTCTCAGTGGAAAACAGTGAAGAAAACTCCTACAACAGCCATGTTCTTCTCACATACCCAGCTGGACTCTCATATCGCAAGCTCACGGTTATACAGGTAAGGCAGCAGCTTCAGGTTTGCAGCAATTCACGCTGGTTAAAAGCTTCCAGATTTAAATTTATTTTTTGATTGTATTTTTTTTAATCAGGGAAGAATTGAGTGCAACTCCGTTGACAGTGAGGATGAATTACAGCGAGGGAAGACAGATTGCACCATTGACAAACCTATTTTTAAGAGCAACTCCAAGGTTTGACAGATCACTTACATGTTGCTGTGATGAGATGAAAGAAGAACATAAATATATCATTTTTTGTTATAGGTTTATTTCATTGTTTCCTATGGCATTGAAACCAACAGTCAATTTGATGAAAGGATTTTTATCACTGCAAATGCAACGAGGTAATTTTACATCTACAAAACCACAGCCATGTAAAGGCAAGTAGATATTTAACTATTCATGAAAAAATGATCTCCTGTCATTTAGTCAGAATGAAGAGCACTCCGGATTAAGTAATCTCTACAGTATAAAAGGGATTGACGTCAAGTACATCATTTTTGTGACACTAGAAAGGTTTGTCATTTAGTATTTCCCAAATTTCATAATTTCGATTTATTACATTGCATTAAGCACTGTTGTCTTATACTCATGACATTTCTGCTTAGCTCCCAAAGCTACAGCAATTTCACTTTTGGAAATGATGATTTGCAGAAACCAGTCCTACAGAAACTTGTGGTAAAATATCTGCCTTTTACATCAGTAACAGATGAGAAGATTTGTCATTCAAACCTATGTAAAACCACATAAAACCTGGCCTGTTCTCCTTTCTACAAGGTTACAAATGACATTAGAGCTCTGACTTTCACTACAGTCATCAGGGTACCCGTGCAACTCGGTGACAGGAACATCTGGGCAGATTCAACCAATTTGCAGGTACTTGGCAGGTGTGATGGATAGAAGATTTCATCCCGTTCTTTGTGAAACTGACATAAATGAGCTCTGTCAGATTCCAGACTGCCACAGAGATGATGATGAGGAGCCTGTCCTCACAGATTTTGTCACTGAGATTCAGAAAACAAAGAGAGTGGTAAGTGTTCCCAAACATTCAGCATTTATGACATCCTCACATCCAGCTCAGATTGATAACAGCTAAATATAAACTGGGGACAAGAAAGACAAAATCAAAATTTAATGGAAAATTAAAGGTCAATATCAAATTAAAATGAGCAGTGGTTAAGACAGGGGGCATCTGACCACTAAATCTTTGTGATATCTTTTTTATTTCTGCCACTGATAACCATTTGAACTACAAGCTAGTATTTTTTCCTTGCAAGAAAGGCTGCCCCACCATCAACAATAATACATAGGACCAATAGCATTTATCTGCAGTCGTGGTGCTGACTCTGCTTTCTGCCAACAGGACTGCACTGTAGCCAAGTGTGGTGTGTTCAAATGCAGCAAGTTTATGCAAGGGACAGAGAGTAAAACGTACAGCATCTCTGCCAACCTTAGTTCTGGCTGGATACAGCAGGTAATTCAACCACTTTGAAATACCTTGAATTACTTTTTTCTGTATTAAAATATCAGTAGGCTCAACACACTCACTTTCCTTCCTAAACAGATTGGACTAAAATCTGCAAAATTCCTCTTGACCAGCACCGCCAGTCTGGACTATGACACTAAGCGGTACATTATCTTTTCTGCTGGGTCGAATAACAATACTTCCATTCGCAAGGTGATTCAACATATTTCCTTGTGCATTGTAGTTAGAAAGATTTGAGTATGATCTTTGTTCTACCATGTCTCAGATTGAAGCAGAGGTAGAGGTGTATCCTCTCCCAGACTTTACGCAAGCAATTATTGGAGGATCACTGGGAGGACTAGCTCTGCTGGTATTAATCACAACAGTCCTATATAAGGTGACCAACTGCAGAAACACTTTATCCAGTGTTTGCTATTTACTCTCACCTTCATGCGTGTTTGATATCTTTCCTTTGAATTCTCAGGTTGGATTTTTTAAGAGTAAATACAAACAAATGCTTGATGACACTGCGGGAGAAGCAGGAAATCCTGAAGCAGGAGACTAACCTTAACAAGAGCAAAAGTAAAGGCAGCTGGTGTGCTGGCAAGTCCCATATTTATGCAAACCATCATTAGCCTGGTAAATGACATTTTTCTGTTTAAGAACTTGAAATGGGTGTTGAATATATATCTGAATTTGTGTTTTGATGAAATTTGATTTGTCTTTTCTGTTTACTTAAAAAAGGTTTTATTTTCAAACAAACATACACAATAAAACCACTTTGTGTGACAAGAATCTACTTGGTGGACAAAAACTACCACTAAATTATACTGTTTTATGTGTATTTCTTTGTAAATAAATAGTTTCAAAACAAGTTCCATGCCTAGAAAATTCTTTATTTACTGCAAAATTGACCATCACATTGCTGTGTAAAAAACGACATAAAATGGCACGCAGAATAAATACCATAACATTTAGACTGTTTGTAAAAGATGAAAAGATGCAAGACACTCCTAAGTTATAAAAATCTAAACTTTCTTTGGGTCCTGTATGAGCAAACATTTTAATTAATTTGAATCCTTGGATTTCAAGTCCATTTCCAAACCTTAAATGGCTTTGAAAGTCAGTCTAAAATTGTGCAGTGAGTGAGATTGGCTTTCAGATGCATTATTAAACTACCCACCTCTCTGGGGAGAAAATACAAGACATCATAACAGGAACAATGTGGTAAAAGAGAGAATAAAAAAGAGGAATAAAGAAATTGCATTTCCTGTTGTAGCTGCTGCAGGGGATGGTATGTCATCAATTGTCTCCTTTAAGAAGGGCCCAAACTTTGAGATTTTTTCAAAAACATGAATATCGGCACGTGCTGATTTGTTTCCACTCATTGTTACAATGGCCACCTGGAACCAAGATGACTCTGACTTGCACAGCAGGGGGCTGCCCTGATGCCACTGTTAACAGAAACAAGTATAATGAATTGCTCTTCATGAGGCCAGGCTGAAGATTAAAACAGACTTTAAAGAACTTAATTTACCAATTGAAGGTTCATGATGTTAGTGCAGATGTAATTAGAATCAGAAACATTTCCACAACTCGCCACTTGAGTGTCAAGATTTTGAAGACCTGGAATGGCTATTTCACTGCCTACGAAAAATCCCAGGTGCAAATATTAATAATCTTCAGCAAACAATAATGGATTTAAAACATGTTCGAGAGCTTTACCTGTGCTCACACTTTCTTTTTCCCAACCTGCCACCCAACATGGAGTTCCCACTGGGAAAGATCTGTCATTGTTGATGTCAATGCACACAGGCTGGATGTGATCTTTGTAGCTGATTGGTTTAGCCAGCTTTAGCAGTGCAACACTGATCCCAGGCAGATTGCGGATTATAATCCTGTCAACATCCAAGGATGTCTCAAACATTTCTACACCATTCACAATCTGTGGCCCAACAAACACCCTCCACTCACTGACATCGGGACTGGGATTATGTGGAGGAAAGAATAAGTTAATTGTTGGTACATCAGACTAGCAGTAGCAATTACCGGCAGTAAATTCTCACCTGGAGAAACATCGGGCAGAGGTGAGGACAAAATTGTGAGCAATCAGGGTTCCTCCACAAGCGTAACTGCCATTTTTGTGGAGGCGAACCATCCATGGCCATGTTCCTCCAGTTCTGTTCTCTGCAGTACGACTGTTCATAGAAGCTTGGCCACAAATGGGTTCTAAATAAAACAAACAGTAATAATTACAAAAACAAATAACAAATAGGCAGGATTACTGGTGGTAGTTGTAGTTGTTGTTGTGGTGTTGTTGCTGTGTGTGGGGATGGTAGCAGATCAGGACAGTAGATCTATCACTGCTAGATGAAGTACTGGAAGTAACAGCAGCAATACCAGAAGGAGCAGGTGGTGGCAGACCAGGACAGGAGTAGCTGCTGTCAGCATCCAGCCCACTGGAGGTGAACTGGACAAATCCTGGCTGATCAGAGCTGATATGCGAGTTGATCCAGGACTGGTAACTGGACACTCTGGAGTAGACTCCAGGCAGATTGGGCAGAGCACAGCCAAAACCAAAGCTAACAATCCCAGACTGGATCCACTTGTTGCCCTGCTTGCTGACCAGCGGACCTCCAGAGTCACCCTGAGGAGGTAGAGAGGAGGAGTGTGAGCATGACAGCAAATGGGAAACATACAGTTGTGGACTTCAATCAAGCAGAGTACCTGGCACGAGTCTTTTCCTCCTGCCAGAACACCAGCACAGATCATGTTTTCTGTGATTGTACCAACTCCATTCAGGCAGTTACAATGCCTGTTCCCCAAAACTGGAACTTCCACTTCTTGAAGAATTTGAGGGAACGGTAAAGACACTAAGGGAACAACAACATGGGAGACAGTTCACACCACTGCCCATTGATTCCAGATGACAACAACACTGAAATCTAAGCAAAGATTTGTGTGAGCAACAAGAAGTCTCACCTCCCTCATTGACAGCTCCCCAGCCAGTGACCCAGCTGTCAGTACCATTGTTGAACACACTGTCACTGGCTGCCAGACACACGGGTCTGATGTAGTCTGTCAATGTGACTGCTGACGAGAGTCTGAGCAGAGCAATATCGTTGTTGCTGCTGTCACGGTCATAGTTTGGGTGCAAAACAATCCTGGAAACACGTCTGGACACTTCGTTTGGGTTTGTGCCCTGCAGGTTCTGACGACCCAGAGAAATCCGCCACCCAGATGTGCTTGAACTAAAGTCACAGACATGCAATGTGTTGACCAAAGAGTGACAGACAATAAATTTGGACGACTGTACCATCACAGTTACCCACCTGGAGAAGCAGTGAGCAGCAGACATCACCCACTCTCTGTTGATGAGAGAACCACCACAAACATGGCGGCCAAATATCTGCAGACTAACCTGCCAGGGCCAACTTCCAGCTGGAGCATCTTCACCTCCAACTATCCTGTTGCTCAGAGGAGTGATGCCACACACTGCAAAGTGTTGCAGTAAAAGTATCGCAAGTTATCCAATCTGACATGATTAGTCACCAAACCAACAGCGTTCATAAAAAGCCTCAATATACACAAAGATTTGGTCAGAAAATGAAAGCATGTGAATATCAAGCACTTGGTGCTGAGTACCGCTAAGTCAACATTGATGTGTACAAATGTTTGAGAAAGAGGACAGAGACCAAGATGACATAAAGGAGAGTCTTTCCAATCAGGTAAACTATTGACTGCTCTGGGATCGTTGATCCTTGAGGTCTTGTTGTCTCACACATCACCTATTTCAACTGTAATTAACCTGACACAAATATTTGAAAGATTTCAACAGTCAATTTACTCACATTCAGCACTTGAGACAGTTGAGGCCACAGCTGTTTCCGTAAGTTCTGCTTGTGCAGTAGATCTATCACTGCTAGATGAAGTACTGGAAGTAACAGCAGCAATACCAGAAGGAGCAGGTGGTGGCAGACCAGGACAGGAGTAGCTGCTGTCAGCATCCAGCCCACTGGAGGTGAACTGGACAAATCCTGGCTGATCAGAGCTGATATGCGAGTTGATCCAGGACTGGTAACTGGACACTCTGGAGTAGACTCCAGGCAGATTGGGCAGAGCACAGCCAAAACCAAAGCTAACAATCCCAGACTGGATCCACTTGTTGCCCTGCTTGCTGACCAGCGGACCTCCAGAGTCACCCTGAGGAGGTAGAGAGGAGGAGTGTGAGCATGACAGCAAATGGGAAACATACAGTTGTGGACTTCAATCAAGCAGAGTACCTGGCACGAGTCTTTTCCTCCTGCCAGAACACCAGCACAGATCATGTTTTCTGTGATTGTACCAACTCCATTCAGGCAGTTACAATGCCTGTTCCCCAAAACTGGAACTTCCACTTCTTGAAGAATTTGAGGGAACGGTAAAGACACTAAGGGAACAACAACATGGGAGACAGTTCACACCACTGCCCATTGATTCCAGATGACAACAACACTGAAGTCTAAGATTTGTGTGAGCAACAAGAAGTCTCACCTCCCTCATTGACATCTCCCCAGCCAGTGACCCAGCTGTCAGTACCATTGTTGAACACACTGTCACTGGCTGCCAGACACACGGGTCTGATGTAGTCTGTCAATGTGACTGCTGACGAGAGTCTGAGCAGAGCAATATCGTTGTTGCTGCTGTCACGGTCATAGTTTGGGTGCAAAACAATCCTGGAAACACGTCTGGACACTTCGTTTGGGTTTGTGCCCTGCAGGTTCTGACGACCCAGAGAAATCCGCCACCCAGATGTGCTTGAACTAAAGTCACAGACATGCAATGTGTTAACCAAAGAGTGACAGACAATAAATTTGGACGACTGTACCATCACAGTTACCCACCTGGAGAAGCAGTGAGCAGCAGACATCACCCACTCTCTGTTGATGAGGGAACCACCACAAACATGGCGGCCAAATATCTGCAGACTAACCTGCCAGGGCCAACTTCCAGCTGGAGCATCTTCACCTCCAACTATCCTGTTGCTCAGAGGAGTGATGCCACACACTGCAAAGTGTTGCAGTAAAAGTATCGCAAGTTATCCAATCTGACATGATTAGTCACCAAACCAACAGCGTTCATAAAAAGCCTCAATATACACAAAGATTTGGTCAGAAAATGAAAGCATGTGAATATCAAGCAGTTGGTGCTGAGTACCGCTAAGTCAACATTGATGTGTACAAATGTTTGAGAAAGAGGACAGAGACCAAAATGACATAAAGGAAAGTCTTTCCAATCAGGTAAACTGTTGACTGCTCTGGGATCGTCGATCCTTGAGGTCTTGTTGTCTCACACATCACCTATTTCAACTGTAATTAACCTGACACAAATATTTGAAAGATTTCAACAGTCAATTTACTCACATTCAGCACTTGAGACAGTTGAGGCCACAGCTGTTTCCGTAAGTTCTGCTTGTGCAGTAGATCTATCACTGCTAGATGAAGTACTGGAAGTAACAGCAGCAATACCAGAAGGAGCAGGTGGTGGCAGACCAGGACAGGAGTAGCTGCTGTCAGCATCCAGCCCACTGGAGGTGAACTGGACAAATCCTGGCTGATCAGAGCTGATATGCGAGTTGATCCAGGACTGGTAACTGGACACTCTGGAGTAGACTCCAGGCAGATTGGGCAGAGCACAGCCAAAACCAAAGCTAACAATCCCAGACTGGATCCACTTGTTGCCCTGCTTGCTGACCAGCGGACCTCCAGAGTCACCCTGAGGAGGTAGAGAGGAGGAGTGTGAGCATGACAGCAAATGGGAAACATACAGTTGTGGACTTCAATCAAGCAGAGTACCTGGCACGAGTCTTTTCCTCCTGCCAGAACACCAGCACAGATCATGTTTTCTGTGATTGTACCAACTCCATTCAGGCAGTTACAATGCCTGTTCCCCAAAACTGGAACTTCCACTTCTTGAAGAATTTGAGGGAACGGTAAAGACACTAAGGGAACAACAACATGGGAGACAGTTCACACCACTGCCCATTGATTCCAGATGACAACAACACTGAAATCTAAGCAAAGATTTGTGTGAGCAACAAGAAGTCTCACCTCCCTCATTGACAGCTCCCCAGCCAGTGACCCAGCTGTCAGTACCATTGTTGAACACACTGTCACTGGCTGCCAGACACACGGGTCTGATGTAGTCTGTCAATGTGACTGCTGACGAGAGTCTGAGCAGAGCAATATCGTTGTTGCTGCTGTCACGGTCATAGTTTGGGTGCAAAACAATCCTGGAAACACGTCTGGACACTTCGTTTGGGTTTGTGCCCTGCAGGTTCTGACGACCCAGAGAAATCTGCCACCCAGATGTGCTTGAACTAAAGTCACAGACATGCACTGTGTTGACCAAAGACAATAAATTTGGACGACTGTACCATCACAGTTACCCACCTGGAGAAGCAGTGAGCAGCAGACATCACCCACTCTCTGTTGATGAGGGAACCACCACAAACATGGCGGCCAAATATCTGCAGACTAACCTGCCAGGGCCAACTTCCAGCTGGAGCATCTTCACCTCCAACTATCCTGTTGCTCAGAGGAGTGATGCCACACACTGTCAATAAACAAGTAAGCCATATTTTTGTTAATATGTAAATAGTCTGATTATAAAATACTATTATGATTGTCCCTTTACTCACAGACAGTATTCTTTTAAATGAAAACACTTAATTAAAAAAAAGCCAATAAAATTAAAGGATATAATTAAACTTTATGTTAAATTCAACTCACCATTAAGTTGTGCCTCTGATTCTGAGTGGAAATAAAAAATGAAATAAATTTATTTGCGATGTTGGCATTTGAAACACATAATTTTGTTTCCAATCTTTTTCTTATTATAATTATTATAGTGAACAGAAATGTATTTTACATATTCATCCTAAAATGAACATATCAGTGCATTATAGTCTTGTCTTTGCATTGAATATCGTGCTCATATACTCCTATTTATCGTAAAGGGTATGGCGCCAAATCATTGCTACAGGTTTTCAATGATAAAACTAGATCAAAACCTAACATTTGAAACTGTGACAGCATTGTAATTAAGGCAGATACCTAACCCTAACCAGAAACCCTTACCCCCTAACTCTTAAACTCTTTAAACTAACCCCTTTTTAGCCGCCTAATATTTCTCCAATACCCGTGACTCCTAAAACACTCAATATCTCCATTTCACCTTCCCCTGCCGAACCTGCTCCTCTTCGCTTAAGGGTGTCCTTCCCTTCTCCCGCCTTCTCCACCCTCCCACTCCTCCCTACCCACAGAAAGCATTATTCCAAGTAGCCAAGTTGACCTTTCCTAATGCAGACAACTACTTTCAGCTCTGTAACTACTCACCACACCTCACCCAAAAGCAAAAAGACAATCTGAAACTGATCAATAATACCATGGCAATGCACTTTCCAGTCTTGTTGGAGATTCTTCTTTACATCAAAAGGATAGTACTGAATGGCCTCCTTCAAAGGCTAAACTTCCCTTCCTAACCCAAACACCCTAGCCCCAACAAGCCATACTACCCCTTGTCAAGGATGAATGCCAGACAAACCCACAAACAACACCCTCACCCCTGCGTCACTTCACCACTGTACTCATACATTCATCTCCGCTTTTTCCACACAAAACCTCAGGCCTTCAAATATGAATATCACCAACTTTAGGCTGTTACAGTCCCAACACCTGACTTTCTACAACTATCAAATTATATCAGCTTACAGAACAAGCAGTCCAGTCAAGACTCACCTCAGTTCTCTGAACATACACTCACACCACAACTCAAACACATTAAAAAAAAAAGAAGTTTATTCATAAAATATTGACAGACAGAACTTTCCCCACTCTTGGCTTCATCTACACAACTGGGCCTGATCTTGACCCCTGGGAGGGGGGGGGGGACTGTAATCTTCCCACTAGTCTGACTTCCTCATAACCAGTGCAATACAATTTAAATCAACCTCTAAAACCCCAACCCTAACCTGATTCATGTTTATGTGTATACTTGGCCGAAATAGACTCACTAAATAAAAATAAACGATTCTGGTTTAATATTGTTATTCATGCCAAATCAGGTTGAAACATCTGAAATTTTGCTACTTTCATAGTATAGTTAATATGACAGATTGTGCTTTGTTTTTATCATCCCATTTGGCCTACGTCCCATGACGGCATGCCCCACGCTAGATCAGTGCCATAAGTCTGAACAACCTCAAAATATAAGATAAAGAAATATAAAAAAAATAATTTTGTCTGAATTTGAAGATCAAAAAATTGTAACACCTGGTTGTATTTTAACAAAACAAAACAAACAAAAAAAACCTTTAGTTTCAGTTTCAAACTTTGTTTTATTGATTGTATTATTTTTCCAAATTGTCAAACATTTTGGCCTTGATTTGGCTCAATATTGAAGCATTTCAGAAAAATACTTTGAGTGATGAAAAAAAAGCTAATAGAAACATAAAGAACATATAAAAATATCTTTATAAAATTAGAGCACAGCTTTCAAGCATGTGAGACAATCAGTTGACAAAAGTTTACTTTTGGTTTTTTTGCATAACCAAGCAACAGGAACATTTAGATTCAGATTCTGATTCAGGTTCAGATTTCCTTGATTCCCACAATGAAGGAATTTATGCTGCAACAGCAGCAAAAACAAACAGAGGAAAAGACATTCAGGAATGCAAGGAAAGAAAAAGAACAATGAGTAATAATAATAAATATATACAAAAAACAAAAAATAGAAATAAGAATAGAAAATATATAAAAATGTATAATAATCCAAGATAAATGGATTTAATGTAAATTATTACTAGTAGCTTATCACATTGTTGAAAAAAAACATAACCAACAATCCAAAATATTTACAAAGTTAAATTAAAATGAAATTAAATTGTGTTTCAATAGTGTATTTGAGAATATCTAACTCACCTGCAAACAAAAGGCTTGCTAGAATCAATATACAGAGCCTCTTCCTCAAAGCCATTTCGTTGACAGCAGCCTCTCTGCTCTCATCTTTTATACATTTACTTTGACCCTTCACCTGTTGTGAGGCGTGACACGTTTTAGAGTTTTATTTATAGAAATAACAGAGAAACATTTCCTTGTGACGTCACTGCCAGGTTATAGATTATTTCCTATCACCACATTTCCTGTTCAGGATACCTGACACATTAAATTACCACTCTTGAGTATCTTAGATTCAGCGCACAAATAACCAAGACAGTTATTGATGCAATTCAGTAACGGCCTTGATTTAAATCAATCTTTAGAACATTTAAATTTTCTGTTAATGCTTCAGCCCTGCAGTGGAGCAAGGTTTCCTTTAAAATAGAAAAACGGATAAGGTGAGAACGGAATTTACCTGTGACAATGGTTGGTGTGATGTAACAAATACCGGTAAACGCATGTTGGCGTCTTGCCTCATCCATCTTTTTCAGTGTCTTTTTGAAAAACACAGCTACTCATTTGACATACAGATGAAAGAGCTCTACAGAAACGGTTAGATAATTAGCAGAATGTGCCATGAAAAAAAAAACATTATAATGTACTGTATGTGGTCAGTAATTACAATAGGAGGAAATAGAAATATTTTTGACCTGGGCTGAGTAATAGCCATAAAAAAAGCTTTTCGAAGCACTTCCTCATTTTCATTTTACTTCATTTATCATCAATCAATCTGGGAAGTTACTTTAGGCAATACAAGACTTTTTTCATAACCAGGTTGAGTGTCAACACTCTTTTGGTGTTATGTGTCCACATAACATTTCAACCAAACTCAAAATCACTGCATTAATAACACTTGTTTAAGCTGTGAAGAAACACTGAATAAATCATGCCGTGTTTGAAGAGAGGCAAGATGATCTGATCATAGGGAACATCTTGTTAAACCACAGGACCATTTATAGAACAATTGAAAGTAGCTAAACTTCAGCCTGTGGTTTACAAAATTTTTGTCTACCAAAAGTATCTATTATATCTCATATTGCATTTTAATATATGTTTGTTCTATATTTGAAAGATTTGTTATGATAAAGATATGTTTCTTTTCTGTTTTTGTTTTTCCATTAAACAATATATCAATATACAGCACATTATAACAAGCGTTAACAAGTGTTTGTTTTTTATGTTGTGGGCACAGCTGCTGTCTGCAGATATTTAATGCTTGTCTTATATGTCTGTGTGTGCGTGTGCGTGTGTATTTTAATGGGTGATTTGTTACTTTGCAGACAAGCATTAACTCCTGTTGGTTTCTGGTGAATAATTAAATTACTGGTGACTAAAGGAAGTTCAAGGTGCTCGGCAGCAAAGAGGATAATCTGCATTTTATGGATGGATGTTTGTTATTATTTTGGTCGCGTGAGCCAGTAAACGTGACTCAGAAAGGTTGGCTTGATTATGCTTCGATCAGCTGAGAGCAAAGTACACTAAATCTGACCCACATGTACGGTGACTCGAAGGTGGTTTCGGCAATTTGAGGCGAAACTACGCCGCCTATCGATGAATACTGGAACAGCGGGTATAGTGGACACATCTTGCGTAACTGTTAAAAAAAATCATCTCTCGTCCACACATACACACAGAAGATTGAATTTTTTAAAAAATAGACATTCTGTGAGTAAAGTTGAAAGCTGCACACACTTAAAATATTAACATTGCCAAAACATTTCAATATTGTGTTTTTAATGCGTACAATGAGAAGAGAACTGAAATGACTAAAGGGAAGCTTTTATTCGTCAATCTTATATGCTCAGTAGTTTGATAACAATGAATCAGCTAATGCGAAAATATTATTTTAAGTTTGAGGAACTTCGAATGAATACTCTTCAAAACGCTGGCAGTGTTTAATGTGTTAAGCTCGATCTGGCATGGCGATATATTTGTTGAGAGGAGTGGAGCGATCTTTGCGCTCACCCTGAAATGTATCGCCATCTTCTGGTTAAGTTGAGCAATTATAATTGTTAGTATTTTAGTAGAAAGACGTCACCGATGACGTTTCTGTGAAAGTTTGTGCTTCCGAAATGTCCTGCAGTCTTATTTCGACAATGTTTTCTCTTCTTCTGTTTCACATCCAGCCTGGCGTCAGTTTAGTCGCACCTCCTGTTGGTGCTGGATTTCAGTGGGAACACATTCTATCCAGACTTCTCCTTCAGTCCTTCAATTGCTCTCCGTCGTTTCAGGTTAGTGAAGAGCAGTACGAAGTTAACAAGATATGTTGACACACAGACCATACAGAAGTCTCCCAGAACAAACGCTAGAATCGATGCCAGATAGAGGGAGCCGGCCACAGACACCCAGGAGGAGAAGACTAAAAACAGCGCAGCTTTTCTGGACAGAGACAGTCCTGCAATTAAGAGTAAGTACAGTTTATCAATGCGCATAAAATGTGTTCACAAACCTACTTAAAAAAAAATACAATCACATCTATTTATATTTAAGAAAATATTAAACGCAGACTATCCACTTTGCATGGAAATAAGTATTTTGATTACATTGCAATTTGCATAACAATGAAAAACTTACCAAGACACATCTGCAGAGTGTAAAAAATGATGCCAAGCACACTGTTGGGCTGGTTCAGAGGGCTATCTTTGTCAACAAAGTACTGGACTAGGCCAAAACCCCGTCCCCATCTGCAACAAGTTATATGTTAAGTTATGAGCACGAATGTGAACTAACTGCTATTGATTGTGTGGCCGTGGCAACACGTGGCAGTGATTGCAAACAGTTCTCTCAAATATTCAAAAATGTAAAATGATTAAATAGAAGTGAGTTTTCAAGAGGCGGTTCGAGGAATGAAAATCATACCTGGAGCTGAAAACCTTAGAGCAGCTCACAGACTCCCCCAGGTCGCACATCGCCCTGTAATCCGGGTTTCTCTCTCGGGATAGCTCGACGTGGAGCGCGTAAACAGACAAAACTAATCCAAAAACACAGAGAAATATGCGCACTTTTCTCTCCCATGTGGGGATCGCCATGGCTGTTTCTGCTCAGATGGCCACTTTAGGACCAATCAAATGGAAAAGAGACGGTTTCCCTTCAGCTTGGACTATAAACAGACTTCCAGGCGACGTGTTAAAAGTAGGGTCCCGACTTTTGATTGGTCTGATGGATTTTGGTCGCCGTCTGTGATTGGACAGTCCAGTCCAGATGTTCCAGCAGCCAGAGGGGCGTCTACTCTGTTATTACTGTGGACTTCAAACTGTGTGCAATTACTATATACATCTGATGTATCACAAAATGATATACAGAAGATAATTCAACCCTTAATCAAAATTTATATCACAATTTAAGCAAATGTTGTTGCGTAACATTGTAAGTACCTCTGTTTAGGTGATAGTTAGGTGAGGTGTAATATGTTTTTTAATGTTTTGAGTAATTACTTCTAATGATACAAAGGCATTTAGGCAAAAGGGGTCTGAGAAATGGTCAGTATTTCGGTGACTGCGACTTAAATTTATCATACGTTCATAAATTTAACTCCAGGTGATGAGAGCCAAGTAAGACCCTCCTAAATTAATTTCTGGAAAACGGCGTCACCTCCCCCCAAAAGGGGAAAAAACACACAGAGACCCTACTGTCTGCCCCGCTGTCCCGCCTTCTTTGACGCGCTCTTCTGCCATTGGATCGTCTTAGAGACATGGCTGCACCTCATTGGCTCGCCACACGCCAATCAACTGTAACGCGGAAATGCACGAGGAAAGGGCGTACAGAAACAAGCGATAGCCTTGATACTATGCGATTAAAACGTTAATCCTGGTGCAGTGGGTGGCTAACAAATTATCAAACACATACTGTAGATTTGAAATGCGTCATTATTCAGTGCGTTTGGCGAGTGAAAGTCTAGAAAAGTATGGTTTAATTGTTAACGGTTTCAGAAATCCCGAGTTTCAGGTAGACTACGCCCCTGCGTCAAAAGTGGGTAAGGCTATTTCTTCATCTTTTAATAGTTTATGGCCTTTTAAATCGACTGTCAGCTCAAACCTACATCCTAATTAAAGTCAGATCTTCGGATTTACGTGTCCCACTTTTCCCCTTCTACTCCAAATCGAGGAGTTTTGGCTCGAGATCTACAGGTTTAGCTTTTTAAATTAAGGCCTAATATTTGACGTTATTGTGCCGCGATTGTCGATTTGGCATCATTTTCTATTTTCAGGGCACACATTAATGTTGAATATTGTTATCAAAAGGTTGCAAACCATTAGCCTCATCTGGTATTGCATATGTACAGGAGTATATACACGTGTAGCTGTCGTCTCCGATTATTTGTCTTCAACTTTAATTACTGAGCCATAATTTAATTACTGAGCGCCAAATTTAAGTCACAGTTAAGACAAAAGAGCAACTGTTTACTGGCGTTCAACCAGCTTACTCTATTATTTAGAAACACATTAAAGCTGTTCAGTCAAACACAATCATGTTTATTTTACTTACTGTTGCTGATGGTGTAGAGATGCTCATACTTGCATGTAGAAAAAAAGCTGTAATATCATTGACTGACCCAGTATTGCTGTTACTTTTGATTCTTTGTAGAAACATGTCGACTAAGGAGGGCATTGAAGGTAAAAACGGCCACTCTGTGGCCATGTCATCTGTTGGAGGAGCCGAGGACCCAAACGGAGAAAAGCAGAACCATCGTGGCATTCAGGAAACAGAAGACTCCACCGACGCCAGCACAGCCGCTAAAAACTTGGCTCTACTTAAGGCACACTCTCTGGACGTCAAGTTCGACGTGGGAGAAGAGTACGACGTCATAGAAAAAATCGGAACGGGGGCTTATGGTGTTGTTTCATCTGCCAGGAGACGGGACAACGGTAGGACTGACAACAGTGTCAGAAGTGAACTCACTGTAGAACACTGTGACTTGAATGTGACGCTCCGTCCTGTGCTGCTGCCCTCTCTCACACTGTATTTACATTTCACACAGGTCAGAAGGTGGCAATAAAGAAGATCTCCAATGTTTTTGAAGTAGTGACAAATGCCAAACGCACACTGAGAGAGCTGAAAATTCTCAAGCACTTCAAACATGACAACATTATCGCCATCAAAGACATCCTACAGCCTAACCTTCCTCACTCTGCCTTCAAGTCTGTGTATGTACCCTGGTTCCAAATTAAAGTGTACTGAATAACAGAAACTTGCTTTTCTGAATAGAAATCTTTTTATGTGCTTTACATCTAGAAATTGACCAAAATATCCCACTGAGTTCATCTCAATTTTCTACCTTCCTGTCTGTGCAGATACGTGGTGCTGGACCTTATGGAGAGTGACTTGCATCAAATCATACATTCGGCACAGACACTCACCCCAGAGCACACCCGATACTTCCTGTACCAGCTCCTGCGTGGCCTTAAGTATGTGCATTCTGCCAATGTCATCCACCGTGACCTCAAACCATCCAACTTGTTGGTGAATGAAAACTGCGAACTAAAAATTGGTGATTTCGGCATGGCAAGGGGTCTGAGTTCACACCCCGAGGACTGCCACTCTTTTATGACCGAATATGTGGCGACTCGATGGTACCGCGCTCCCGAACTCCTGCTGTCCTTGAATCATTACAGCTTGGCCATTGACCTGTGGTCTGTGGGCTGTATCTTTGCAGAAATGTTGGGACGTAAGCAGCTTTTTCGTGGGAAGCACTACCTCCACCAGCTTCAGCTGATTCTTTCTGTGTTAGGGACTCCTCCCGAGATACTGATCGGCGGCATTACATCAGATAGAGTGCGCTCTTATGTTCAGAATCTTCCGTCACGTGCTGCTGTGCCTTTGTCCAAACTGTACCCACAAGCTGAACAAGAGGCTCTGGACTTGTTGGCAGCCATGTTGCACTTTGACCCCCATGACAGAATCAGTGTCACACAGGCACTGGAGCATCCGTACCTGGCGAAGTACCATGACCCAGATGATGAACCAACTTGCGTCCCAGCATTTGACTTTGAATTTGACAAACTTTCAATGAGCAAGGAACAAATTAAAGAGGCAATTCTGATTGAGATACAGGACTTTCATCAAAGTAAACAGACCTGTCGTCAAAAGCTCCAGTTCAGGCCTTTAAGGGAAAATGGCAGAACGGCAGCACAAGGTAATAACCAGTGCTCTGCTACTCCCTCAGGTGGTAATCTGAATAAGTCAACCCTGGTTCCAATGGCACAGCACCCTCAAGCAGCACAAGCAAAATCTTTGCAACAGCAAGCTCGCACACAAGCAGAAGGGAATCACTCATTTACAAATCACCTGCAAAACTTTAATAAACCTGCATCCGTTTTAGAAATAGGACCACCTCACGTCGCCCATAATTTGTCGCTCCTCTCCAAGAGTGACCCAGTTGATGTAGACATGCCCAGTGCAAACTCGGAGAGTGGTCAGCCGGAGACGATAGATCTAACAACACCAGTGTCCAGTCATGACACACCATCAGATACAATGAGAGACACTGAGGCACAGGAACAGCTCACCAGCAGTCAGGCTCCTCTGACTCAACCCACCCAGAGCCAGGCCGTGACCCAGGCACCCATCTCCATTCCTACAAGGCCAGCACAAACCTTGACACCCCTTCCCACAACGGTGCCTTCTCTGTCTCTGTCTGCGGCACAGGCTCAGTCGCTGTCTAAGTCCCTATCACAGTCACTGTCAAAGAATGTCAGGCCTCCACCAGGTGCAGGAGAGGGACCCAGAAAAGAAGGCGCCATTTCAGAGGATACCAAAGCTGCCCTTAAAGCAGCCTTGCTGAAATCAGCTCTCAGAAATAAAGCCAGGGGTGGTGAGTTCACCTTTTTGACTTTATACTTCATTCCAATTCACATCTTTCTTTGGACCACCTTTATCTGAAAAAAAGATTTCTTCATTGCAGATGGGGGTTCCGCTGCTTTGGGCATCGACCCTGGTGCAGGTGTATTATCCTCCCTGTCTTCAGTTGCAGAGCATCGGAAGCCTGTCACAGCACAGGAGCGTCAAAGAGAAAGAGAGGAAAAGCGAAGAAAGAGGCAGGAACGTGCAAGGGAGCGGGAGAGGAAAATGAAAGAGAAGGAGAGAAGAGAGGGGGACTCGCTAGGCGGGGTTTTACTGAGTGACAATGACAAAAGCCTGTTGCAGCGTTGGACCATGATGATGGACAGATGTAATGACAAAACCCAGATTCCCAATAAGGACGGAGGGAAGAATAAGGACTGTAATATGAACTCACTCCAGTGCGTAGCTAAAGGTGAAACCGCTCAAAGATTACCGAGTAGTAAAACAGAAAAAGTGCTGAGGAAGCTTCAGTCTCATCAGCAGTTCATCTCTGATGAGGCTGACAGAGCCAATGAGCCAAGTGTGTTTCATCCTACCAACACCCCGCAACCACCGCTACTTTTTTCTATGAGCCAGTCGAAGCCTCCAGCAGATATCGCTGTTGCTGTAAGCACAGGGATGGATATAATAAGCGGCACCAGCGGCTTCGGTAAGAACAACATGCTCAAACCTCACAGTGAGGGCAGTGGACATAGTGGTTTCGGCTGTTTGGGGAATTGGGGCGGGCAACCGCAGCAGTCACAGCCCAAAAGCAAACTACAGCCTGCGAGGACAAGCTTCCTTCAGCCCCAGCTCAAACCTCAAACCCAGCCCGACGCCCAGCCACAACTAATTCCCTTGGAGGCTTTTTCGACCAAAGCTCTGACACAAACCACAATAGAAAAAAATGCATCCGCAGACATTGGTGGGCAGAATAACCTCAGCTCGCAGCAGAACCCCTCCGCTGCGAGCACGGGGCCGATGGAGAAGCTCTGTCCCTCTGTGGAAGAGAAATCCGGACCACGGGCCACAAATCCTCTCACTGGGGCTTTGGGTGTGCCATCACAGCCTCAACCCAGTTTAGGATTCACAGATACTGGCCAGCAAGGGCCCACCATGGCCCCCGACATCCATACAGTTACACTGCAGCTGTCAAAGTCACAGGTGTGCCTCAGCTTTATCTGCTCTCAAACGTTTGAGGTTATTTGTCAACAGTATCATCAATTACAGTTAAACCACATTATATAATCGGTGTCTTGCTTTAAAAGGTGACTGAACCAATATTTCATCCTTTTGTCCCATCAGGTAGAGGATGTTTTGCCCCCCGTGTTCTCAGTTACACCTAAAGGCAGTGGGGCGGGCTACGGCGTGGGCTTTGACCTTGATGACCTTCTTAACCAGTCGCTCACAGATCTGCAACACTATGACCGAGACAGGTGACTTTAGAGGGCATCTCTGAGATTGTGTAACCTGAATAAGACCATACAATGTGTTTTTTTTTTTTTTTTTCCTCCCAGTAGAAAAAAAGAGGCAATTATTCATCAAAAAGTCAATATTTTATTTAACAAAGACAATTGTAACAGCTATAGTGATGTAACAGTATAGTAATTAATGTGTGGTGTTCAGCAGATCAGGAACTAGTATTTTCTCTGCAATCATTGTGTTGTATTCACCCACATAATTAGGTGCATTATATCAGTTCATTTTGTTCTAAAAAAGGAGGGTATGAATTAATAGTTATGCATTAAATTAAGGTCAGCAGCAGCACATACATTCCTTCTCCTACACTACTCCATTTATAGACCTCCTTTAAAGTAAGATGTAATCTAGATGTCAAATCAATCAGACCTGCAAGTGATTTTCCCAAACTCCGATAAGCTGCAGACATATGTTTTGTCAAAGGGCATTCACTAAGACATTTTTCTATCTTTTGCTTCAGTTTTGACTCGGCCCCCCTCTCAGCATCACTCTTATCAGACTGGAATGAGGTTCATCGCATGACTCCAGCTGATCTGGAATCTCTGCAGCAGGAATTGCAGCTGGGTTCTCCCATGATCCTCTCTGATTCCATCCCTTCCGATGCCTGACTTTCAACCCTGTGGACCTTTTTTAGACAAAGCTTTTGTTTTAGGCATGAAAATCAGCCGTAAAACACGGTTGTCTTAAATCTGATGCCAGCTTTGTTATGGTCTCGTCTTCATGACAGTCTTTTTTACGATGGAAACAGGCTCCATTGTCTTTATAATAAAGAATCAATCACCAGCCATCTCTGTGTAATCAAAATTGCTGTGAAACATGAGACTAACAGGAACTGCCGCAGTACTGACACTAGTGGCTGTAAAAGAATAACAGAAATCAAGTGAAACTGGAGATCCAGTAAAATATTTCCAGACCAAGTTTAACTCAGTGCTGACCTGATTTTAAGAAATTAACAATTCATTTCAAATACAGAACATATCATTTATTGACAATTTTGATTTAAAATCTAAAACCCATCCTACTTACTTTGATTATAAAATCACAGGGCAGAGTTTTGGCTATAAAATTTTTTTTTTTTTTTTTTACATTTCATATTTAAGGCTTCATGTGCACATAGGGTACATTTTTTTATTACAAGTGAGCCCCTCCTTCATTTGGTTTAGTTGTTGGTCCCATCAGACAGCCCATTTTCTAGGATACTTATCTCTGAAGTAGGATGAGGAACAATGACAGACAGCCGACCAACAATGCATTTCTCCCACACCAGTTCTGATTCGCTTGGCCATACAGCCTGAGCTCCGGTACCATGTTGGTGAGGAAGCCTGTGAAGGTGGTCAGTCTGGCGTACACGCCTGGTTTGTTCCTGTGAGCGCAACCTTCTCCAAAGCTCACCACTCCAGCTTGAACCCAGGTCCCGTTCACCATCTGGCAGACGAGGGGTCCTCCTGAATCTCCCTAAACACACCACAGAAGCAGGCAGAGTGGCTCAGTTTTCAGCAGCAGGTTTTAAAGTGCTCAATAAGTGCTGCAAGCTACATGAGGAACTTAATGTGTCTTTCTTCTGTCCACCTAAGCGAGTGTGCTTTTGTGAGTCTGCACAGACAGTTGAATCAACAGCACCTGGCAGGAGTCTTTGCCGCCCTCCTGGTATCCTGCGCAGATCATGTCATACAGGATGTCCACCTTATCTTTCGGGTCCAGCGAGTACATCTCCTGACATGAACTTTGGGAGATGATTGGCACCTGCACTTCCTGCAGCGTTCCCAATCCTTGCAGCGGCACTAAATATGACACCACATATGCAGAAATGCCATTTGTAATCTATAAGCTTCAATTTACAGAGGATTGTTGCATTTCATGTCATTTTAAATAGTCTCATCTTTCAATTTTCTACTATGTTTTCTGTACATTTGTACAAAATGTTATTTTATATTACAAAATTAAAGCCCAGTTCCACAGCTTCTGTACTAAAAACAACACATATATAATGGATAAGATAATGGATTGTTACTAAACAGTTTAATTTTTTTTTATTTTTTTAAAGTAGGTGATACCAGTAAAGTAAAACCAGGATGATTCATTTGAAACCCTAAACGCTGGTTATATCACAGCTCAATAGTAAAAACCCACACACAAGCCAATCATAATGACAATATGGAGTTTTGGACACACTCCAAGAGTTTCAACAATGATCTTCTTAGCCTGTTCATGGGTTAAGAGCATGTCAACAGGTGCACAGTGTTGCAGGTTTATCAAACAGTCAGCAATCTGCCATCTGAACGTGCTAGCATGTAGTGTCTTCCCATTGTGGTGCATCACTGCACATGCATCTAAAAAACATTTTTCTTTGTGGGTAATTTAATCCCAGGCCAGGAGAGGGTGACACCACCATTTACTGTATAAAAATACTAATTAATGCACCGTGTTTATTAAATTAGATTAACAGATTAAAATGAAAAACACCTACCGTCATCCCGGATGTTCCCCCAGCCGGTGACATAGCACTGCATGCCACTTGGAAACAAGGTGCCAGAGGACGGAAGGCAGATGGGACTGGCATAATCTGACCAGGTTATCGGGGTGGACAGCTCCACCAAGGCTACATCCTGTCCACTGTGAGGTTCCACATAACCTGACGGTACTATGACCTGCCTCACTCGATGTGATGAATCATGAATGTTGAAGCCATTGAGCTGGTGCCGACCAACGTAGATGATGTAAGAGCTCACATCAGAGGGACTGGAAGAAGAGAAATGGTCAGGAAATTTACAACCATGCATTTCAAAGTGTCAGTAGCTATTGAAATGGCTTAAAAAAAGAGGTAATGAAAGCAACAATTGATGCATAAATTAACCTCGTAACAGCTTCAGATGGACAAAAGTGTCACCAGATCAAGTATAACACTGACAGCAGAAAGGAGATACAGTCAAGCTTACGTAAATATAAAATAGGTCACATTCTGCTTAAAAAGTCCCCTTTCCTCAAGGGCTTTACCGAAACCACAAGAAATCCACCATAATAACTATTGCAGCACACAGAACAGCAGAGTGTGTGTGGACGTGTGCGTGTGTGTGCGCTTGTGTCAGAACTCAGAATTCACCTGCTGATTTTTCTGTCATTTGTTTTCTTACTTGGGGAAACAGTGAGCAGCTGATAGGATCCACTTCTCAGAGATGATGGAGCCTCCACAGATATGAACATTACTGGATGTCTGGAGGCCGAGGGGACAAAAGGGAGTGAGTCAAACCTGCATCACCAGCAAAAGGCCGCTCTCAGCAGGTCAAGTTGGGGGAAAAAATAAGGCTAAAACTAAACCACACCGCTCCACTTTAGTGAAAAATGATCTTGGAGTTGTGCTGTTCAGAGGCACTCACCTGGACGTCCACCTGCCATGGCCAATGTCCCTCCGCAGCGTCTGCCCCACCCACGATCCTGTTCTCCAGTAACGGTGGTCGGCCGCAATCTTTCCCGTTAACCATGATACCTACAGTAGAGTGCACGCCTGTTTTTCAAACTTACAAAGACATCAACTCGAAAGGACTTGGTGTTTTCACTTCAAATAACAATGCACAGGTGTTACCGCACAGGTGCACCAGGAACAAACGTGGCGAAAATGGAAGGAGGGGGATAGGGGTGCACGACGGAGATTAGGTTACTCACCCGAAACGAACAATAAAATGGCTGGAAACAGGACTTTAAACGACATTTTCTTGTTCTAAGAGTTGATTGGAGTTCCTGCGAAACGTGAAACACGAAAAACAAGATTTTTCCCCGAATCGTTAAATCCACCTTTTTTCCTTCCCAGGTGAATAGCAGCGTTGTAATTTTTTTTCTTTTTAAATCTATTTATTTATTTATTTTAAGTCGCCTCTGTTTTTTCAACGTCGAACGTTGTCTTCCTTTTATCCGAGTTTAACCTTAAAAAAGCAACAAATTCACCGAAAACGGTTCGGCCAGGAACAACCAAATACCTGTCTTTTCTGGCTACACCCAATTAAACTTTCCGCCCCGCCTTCTTACGCCGTCTCAGCCAATTGTTGAAGAGATTTAACAGCGGACCAATCAGATCCACCGTATTATATTTGACTGGATCGAGGCTAAATAGTCAGGTTCTCCAGCACGGTGCAGGCTATTTCAGCATCTTCAGTTTCGGCTTCACTTTCCTAAAGCTAAATAAACCACATCTCATAATGCACTCCTACTGGAAGAGAGTCACTCGAGCCAATTTCCGAGGAATGTTTATGGAGGCTTTCAGTGATCTTTCAATGACTGTGCGAGGCTGTTATTCTGCTGCTTCTTTTCTTTAATGCAATTCAATTTTTTTTCTCGTCTTGCTTCTCTTGGCCTTTTGACCTTGGCTACTTGCCCATAGCAATGCCCTCTGTGGGATAAGTTAGATGCTGCTCCACAATAGTATTTCACCCCAGTATAAACTCACAGTAACAGTTCATGAACCAGAATTTGAAAGCAATCTGTCTTTGGATTTCTATCTGGACCTCTGCTTGACCTTCTGACCTTTCCCCCCACTGTAACAATTGAAAAGCTAAAGTATTTTTTGCTCCTTCTATAAATGCTGGATTACCACAAAATCTATGGGAAAAAGGGGAAAATGACAATACTAAATTTGTATTAAATATTAAGTGGAGCATGGTGAAAATGTCTGCTTTCTGCATGACTACATTGTGCTTGTTGTAACAAATATGAAGCACAAGTGGCTGCAGAAAAACTTGTAAAACCGGTGGATTAGGGTTGGGATGAGGAGAGCATGGATAATGTGTTGATTGCAGATCTTGACTTCTTATTGGAAGGTAATTGAACAGTCAGCTGTAGTGGTCATAAATAAAATTGTTCTCAGTTTATTAAATGCGTGTCACTATCAAAAAGGTGTGTTTTAATGTTTTTAGTTGTGTTGTGAAGATCATCCTTGACTTGTTTGAGGGTGTTTAGTGTGCCACACATTTTAAATGTATTTATTCACTTCCTTTTTTATGTGACACCAAATGATTATTTCCTCTGTCTACAAAGCTGTTTCTCTCTTCCCTTCTCTCTTTTCCTCCTCTCCCTCCCTCCCTCCCTGCGTCTCTCCCACCCTCCCTGCCCCAGGCACTGTGTCTAGTTTCACAGAGCAATTGAAGGTGACAGGGACAGAGAGAGAGGGAGGGAGGGACAGAGGGAGGACACATCACGGTATCGCCTGGGGCTACACAACAGCAGAGGAAGAGCGAGAGATGGAGGGACAAAGATAAAGAGATGAAAGACTTGTGAAAAGAACTCACAGGGAATTCCATAAACAGGTAACAGGAAAGTCACACACATACCCTCCAAACACACGCACCTAAAATGGCCAGCTGATAATCACTTTTTAAAAACCTCCTAACTGTGTCTTATAGTGTGTGCACCCCCTTATCTCCACTCACCTCAGTCATAATATATGAAGGCATTACAGGGCCCACCCAGGAAGGGCAATTATAATGCACTCCCATTTGTTTGTATTTTAAAGATTTGATGAATATTTGTGGTGGCATTGTAACCATGGCGATTGCCTCCACCGCCATCACCCCCCCACTCGACTTTTCTCCCCTTCCAGCTCCGTCCACCTCCCCTTCCCCATCCCCCCTTTAGCGATGAAAAAGCAAGGGATGGTGAGAGAGGGAGGGAGAGGGAGAGAGGTGACAGGACTGAACTAACAAGATGCACTAAAAAAATTTCATGTCCTGGAGCTATGAATCTTTGCAGCAAAGCATGCAGCCATCTCCCCCCCCCCCCCCCCCCCGCCCCTACCTCCCCCTCTCTGTCACGCATGCATACACGAACATTGTTACACTCAGCAGCACACAGTGATCACATAGGTTAAGCCCCACTACAACAACTGGAACACAATGAAAGACAGGCACGGCTTCCTGTTAAAGGCAAAACAAAAGGGTGTGATGGGAGATTAAGGCAGTGTGTTTATGGCCACTTCACCATCAGTCAAAGTTTGCTGCTTAACTTTCCTTCACACACATCATTTCCTCTGATGGATAATTTCAAAGTACTAAAGCTCCAAATTTTAGAAAAAAAAAGTATTTTGAAGCTCAAAATCTTCACTTTGATACTTTACAAAGCACAAGTACTAATGCCAAGAAAATACAAATAAATGGAATTGAAATAAAACACAGTATAGAGTATGCTATGACATTTATTTTGTTTGCACTTATATTTACATATTACTTGTTATTTTTATTTATTTGTTAATTTACTCTGTCTCTTTGTCTACTCGACAAATATAGGTAATAATATTAATATAATGATCTTTTAACATGTAAAACATTATAATATTTCAACGTGCCAACATTAATCCTTTTCAAAGTTTTATTGCCGATTAGGTGATTTTGTTAATGTAAATAAACCAGTTGTATTATTACTGGAGTAAAGGCAGTGTGTGTCTGAGTGTTTCCTTCACGGTCGATCTTACTTTTTTACCTTTGAACTTGTCAGGTCCTTTTCTTTCTCCAAGGTACGTCTTAGAGGCAAGCAACAGAGGAAGAGGAGGGCAAAGAGAGAGAGAGCGAGAGAGCAATGGGGGCAGCAGAGAAAGAATAGCATAGTATGAAAGAGAGAGGGAGCGACAGAGAGAAAGGGAGCGCAAAGTCTTGTCAACCGGAAATAAAACAAGCTGGCACCCTCCCCATCCCTAAGCCCCTGCACCCACCCCAAAGTCACATACTTCCTCTTCACTCTCTTTATCTCTCCCTTCTGCTTCCATCTTCCATCTCTTGCCACTTCCTTCCCTTTCTACAGAAAAAAGAAATATATTTAACTCTGTTTTCACTCTTTTTTCTCGCCTTCTTTCCAACATAAGTACCATCATACCAGCATCATCCCTTCCTCCTCACTGCTGACCGCTTCCCTGCATCATCCCTGCTTCTTCTTGGTCATCTCTTAACCGGCTAGGGTTAGGGCGTGTGCGTGTGCGTGTGTGTGGCTGTGTGTTTGTGTGTGTGTCTGTGTGTCTGTGTGTGTGTGTGTGGGGGGGGGGGGGGGGATTAACACCGACTGTCTGTCTTTATTGTCGGTGGAACAATAAAGACAGAGAACAACACAGGTGTTCTTAGGAGAGCTGTTGAACAATTTTATTAAAGGACCCTCTATAAAACAAGCCAAATATCATCCTATACACTCAGTGATGAGATGATTAAAAGCAACTCAAACATTTAGTAAAACAATCCATTACCTGAAGGAACATTACTTGGTGACCGTGTTTATATTCAGGCCTTAAATCAAAGGAGGACAATGATGCCTTTTCTGCTCATCAAAATAATGATGAGAATGAATCATAATAATTAACACATAAACATTTATCTAATTAGTGATTAAATATCCAATGAAAACATATTGCCAGAAAATGAGTGAGCACATTCAGCAGGCCAAAATATTTATTTGCAATGTCTTACATGGAACGTTTTTGATCATTTAATTTATGTAATTCACTTTAAATCAGTCATGTAATTAATATATATTTTTACAACAGATTTAAAATGCCTTTTGAAAAAAATAAAAATTATAGTCATTATTTTCCAGTAACTATTTGTAATTTTTCAACAAATTGTATTCAATTCTAAAATACAATTGGAATAGTTGTAAAATATTTTTTTATTTAACTATACTTATATACACTTGTACACTATCTTTACTGATCATGGTTATGTATCTATCTATCTATCTATCTATCTATCTATCTATCTATCTATCTATCTATCTATCTATCTATCTATCTATGCTATGCTATGCTATGCTATGCTATGCTATGCTATGCTATGCTATATATAGATAGCAGTATTATAACACTATTCTAGAATAATTACAAGATGCTCAAAGTTTTAAGTCGTAACTTCCAGGTAGCAAAACAGAAATCAAGAGAATTGTTTTAATCCTTTGATAATGTCAACTTATTGTACATGTTGTATGTATAAAATTGATTCACCTGCCAGCCTACAACACCCAATATTGATGTGTAATTTATGGCTAAAATTGAGTTCCATCATCTATTTATCATCTACTATCTCTCCATTATCTGTGCTTTACGGTCTACTCTCTCGGCCTCCCCTCCTCCTCTCGTTGGCATTAAGTTCAAACTTGACACTGATGTTGACTCACTTTGTCACCCCTCGGTGGCTCCTCTCTCTCTCTCTCTTTCCCTCTCTCTCTCTCCCTCTCTCTCTCCATCGCTTGGAGGACAAGAGTGCCCGCAGACGCATTTCTCTCCAGAGCCCCCCTTTTCCTCTCCCACTCTCTTTCACCCTGTCTAACTCTCTCCATCTCCTCTGCTACTCTCCTTTACGCACACACAGTATTGTCAACAAAGCTGGCGACAGGAGGTGTGGGGGAAATAAGAAAATAGATGTTCAGAGCAGAGGCAGAGTAAACGCATCCAGAGTAGGTAAGTTTGAAAAATTTCCTTTTTGCTGTGTGATAGTGTGTGAAACAATATGATTCACATATATGAAAGGTTAATTATATTCCAATCTGTGGAAGTTTGACCTTTGACATTAAGCTGCTACCGTAGTTTATAACATTTGCCTCTGGACCTACACACCTCTGCGTCCTTTTTTGGCTTTCTATAGAGCATTTTTCCTCTACTGTTCCTCTAAAAATAGTGAATAACATGAGACGTGCAAACATGAATCCACACATGTGCAGCTGTTCGTGATGATAGCTAAAAATTGCATATTCATGTTTCTGAATTTTATTTTATATATATATAGTTGTAGTAATAGTTATATAGCTAAGTATAGTCTTTAGCGTGCAGTGTCCATTTCGTGCTTACGTGTGTGCTTGCATGCTGGTGCTTAATTAAGAGAGATAGAGCTAAAAGCAAGTAGCTTAACTATGGTTGCAAGAGTGGCTTCTAATGTACTCTGACTCCCAATGGTATACGAGAATACCAATGTATAACACACACGCGTTGCGACAGCAGGCATGTAACTAACTCCATTTCTGTCTGTCATTGTGAGGCTAATTCCCCACAATGCCAACCATGTGTGAACTCATGCGATATGAATCCCTCCTTTTTCCCTTCACGCACACTTTCCCAACTCACCCACCCACCCTCTAGGAGGACGCCGTGGACGATAGAAGGAGAGGTGCGGAGCCAAGGGTGGCAGTAATCAGGAGTAGACACGCACAGGACGGGACTCCTTCATGGTGGTTTGGACACTCGTAGTATGTATGAGAAATTAACCATGCTGAACCTGCAGAGCGGCGCAAACTGGAGTGGACACAACAACTGGTACCATGACCCTACGGGGGTCCAGACGCAACACAATGCCGGTGAGTCTACAGAACACAGCCCCACTTCCCTGTAGCATCAGCTTCCTGTTTGTTCAAAGCCTCCAATCCATCTCTAATCTTATCTTCCTCTCTGTCAGTGTCTGAGGGCTGTCTGCTGGACACTGAGGGCAGCATGGGGGGCGAGGCACGGGGCACAGGGACAGGCCAAGTGGGAGGGGTCCCCGTGGAGAGGGATGATGCTGAGGAGTCTCAGCTGAGGCTGCAGCTCAAGAGGAAGCTGCAGAGGAACAGGACGAGCTTCACGCAGGAGCAGATCGAGGCTCTGGAGAAAGGTCAGGCCATGCGAGCTCGCACGCACGCACGGCGCTCTCTAAGCTTCCCAACCAATCGGCAGCCATCACGGCGCTACACAGGGCAAAGCATGTCATGACGCAGCCACTATTCCCCCTGCCAACACCTTTATTATTGGATTATTGTCTTTTAAAGTATTTATCACAAACATATATTTTACATCGAGTGTTTTGCATTGGCTCAATTTCTGCACCACAGAGCAGAGACTGCCAGCGCTGATTCACTTCCAGATGCAAATGATGCTGGGTCTTATCTCTATTAATATTCCGAATCTCTTCCAGAGGGCCCGTGGCAGCATGTAAGAGCAGAGTTTTCTTGATAACGCATCATTACTTTGGCTGTAGTGTGCAGTGAGATCTGGCCCTCGGAGGCCTGATATCTGCTGCGAGGGATCACAAAGCCACCCTTGACTGGATATGGCTGCAGCGGGCCCTTAAGCTAAATAAGGACGCGGTGTCCACTGTGCAGCCGAGTGGAAACGTATGAGTGTGGTCACTGTGCAAATGACGTTAATGAGGTACACTGACCTCAGTGCACGGCCAAGGCACAATAACAATCATGTGTCAGCACTCACGCCAATTATAACGCAGCAAATCAGAACAATTTGTAAGACGGTCTCAATTCATAGGGTTGTGCAAAACGATTGACTTAAACAAGTGTCACCTGGTTAAAATGTAGTCTTTAACGAGAAGCTCTAATTTGATGCTAAATGCAGTCATTCTTTATCCAATTCAAAGTGGTGTGGTGTGTCGACATTCTGCCATCGCTCTGCTGCCAAGTTACCGATAAGATGAACAACTTGGAGGAGAGATAAAGCTATGAAGATGTTGTCAATGACTAATCTCAACGTTTGGAGTTCAGGAAGAGTCAGTTAGAGGGTGAGGCATCTTAGAGCCATATTCCTGTTGTGGCTTGTCAAGAACAAAAACATCAGCAGTTTGTCCGGTTTGGAACAGCCACTCCAGCTGTCTGAGAACTGATACAACCAAAGTCTCGCTGTGGTCAGGAATGATCGCCCCTCCTAGCTCTCAATCTGTTATATATTGCAGGTCTGTAAACCACATATGAAATGCTGATTACTTATAAAAAGGTGGCGATTATACAGACCATATGGGACAAAAGTGAAAGTATCTTGTTCTTTTCCTTTAGAATATTGCTGACTAAAACTAGCCAGCATTTCCACTTGAGTCCTTCCTCTTGAACTTTCTGCGTGTTCCATAATGGTAAATAATTCATATAAAGTGCAACAGATAAATATTTCAAATATGGTTGTAAGGATACATCTCATCTTGCTGGATTTGTGGGTCTTGTGGTGAGATAATTAGTGATGCCGTTGGTGATCGGCCAAGTCCAGATGTGCAGGGTGATCATGTGTCAAAAATACCCTGATAATTAATAAATGATCATTTTCTTATTCATTTGGGTTTCTTGTTTTTTTGGTGACTTTTCACATGAAGGTACAGCCGCGAAAGCAGAACATGTTAACACTAGCCAGCCAGCTCCTGTCGGCCTGTCAGCCCTGATTAAGACTGGCACTGTGGATTTGACATTAGTTAATATCTTCCACAGAGTTCGAACGGACACATTACCCAGATGTCTTTGCGAGGGAGAGACTGGCAAACAAGATTGATTTACCAGAAGCCAGGATACAGGTAAGAAAGTCCCTTAACTTGACCTCGACCGGTCCAACGCAGCCTCATGATGATGATGGACGAGGCGCTTTGATTGACAGGTGTGGTTCTCAAACCGAAGAGCCAAGTGGAGGAGGGAGGAGAAGCTGCGTAACCAAAGGAGGTCAGGGGGTGTGACTTCCTGTTCGCAGAGCCAAGCCCCTCTAACCACCTCCTTTAACACCTCAGTCTATCATCAGCAGCACGGCAGCAGCTCAGGTAAACACGAAAAGTCTGGCGTCTAATGAAATATATTTGAAACACTTTGAAGATAAATCTGGATTAGTCCTTCATTTCCACAGTAAAATGTGCACAGTAAGTGTGTGTAAATGTGCGTGCTGCTGACTGTCTGACCATGTGCACCTGTCTGCAGGGCCCATGTTGAGTCAGGCTGAGTCGGCCCTGCCCAGCTACAGCTCCCTGTCGGTTTTCTCATCTGGAGTCCAGGTTGAATATTCATCACTCATATAAACACATCTTAATCAACAATCACAGAACCAGAAGTGTTCTAATGACGTTTGTGTCATAATGCTGATAATGTTCAGGCAGGCTGCTGGTTTCAGTGGCAGAGGCTTTATTTCCATTTATTTTATTTTATTTTTTTGGATAAAAGGAATGCATTTGACACATTACTGACCATTTTTTCTGGGACAGCACAGACCATACAAATGACATCAATCCCACCATATTTTCCATCTGGCGATGCACATATATCCTGTTTTTAATGCTAAGAATTGCTTGTTTTTCTTGTGAAATGCATTTTAAACACAAAAAATGCACAAGAGAAATAAGAGTAGCAAATAGAGGTCACAAAGAAAGCTTTTTTTAAATTTTATTTTACTATTTTTATACGTAATAAAGAGTGCCTTTTGTTTGTCGTTACTACAGCGCCCTCTTGTGTTTGAGCTGCAACCCTGCTTCTTCTACACTGTATTCGTCTCGGGGGCTTAATTTTATAGTCTCATTTAAAACGTATGACTTTTCTCTCCTCATTTCTTCCCACTTGTGCCCACTTTTAGTCGATTCCTCCCCAGTCGGCCTCCTCCTACTCCTGCATGTTACCTCCATCCCCATCTGCCCCACGCAGCTTTGACTCATCAGCATACTCCTCTCCCCATCTTCAGACTCCGTCCTCTGCCAGCTCCAACACTGGTAAGTGTGTTTGTCATCCTAGTAAATATAAGAATGTGCGACTGCTGACTAATTGCTGTAAAAACGGTTTCTGCCTCTGTCTAACGCACAGGGCTCATATCCCCTGGTGTGTCAGTGCCGGTCCAGGTTCCAGGAACTGAGCAGCAGGGCATGAATCACAACCTGGGTCAGTACTGGGCCAGATTACAGTGAGCGACAGACAATCTATGTCCTGTGGCAACAGAGACAATGAAGAAGAAAGGGGGTAAACAGGTTATATCTTTAAAAAAAAATACAACAAGGGGGAAGCACAGGTATTGAGTAAGCACAGAATTATAGAGGGGGCCCAGTGAGCCACAGAGCCCTAAATGCATTACATGTTTACAAATTCTGCTTTGGTCACACTTGACATACTCTGGTCTTACTGGTATTTACTTAGTACCATCAGGATCTGCTTTTTAAAGGTTTTTATAGGTCTAAAGGGAGTTAGATTAGAATACATGAAGCAATACTGTTTTTATTTATTTGTGAATTAATGGACCTTTAAAATTTTTCCAACATAGTGACACAAGGTGTGACACTAATAGCTTTAATATTAAATATTTATATTAATATTTAATATTTTAAAAAGAAAGACAAGAAAGAAAATACCAGCGAGTGTGACTTTAAACAAATGTTGGTGTAGAAATGATGAATTATAAATAGTTAATGTGAAGATGAGCCTTCTCGATAGTCTGATTCATTTAATGATAATAAACCTTTCCAGCTGAACCATATGGTTAAGTCCCAACAGAAAAGCTGCACATTGATGGTGTCGGGATCAGTTTCTAATAATCCTGAAATGCTTAATACTATTCAGAAGTACTAAATAAATACCAGCAGATGTCTGTATTATGAAGTGTAACCACAGGTTATTGGTACTTGACATTTTGATAGCTGTATAAGGCCACTGTGGAGATTCTCGAAATCCTTATCGCCATCACTTTTACTGAAACAATGAAAAACCCCTTATTTACCCTGCCAGCAATGTTACACTGAAACCAATATCACGTATTTTTGTACAGACCTGTGTGATGAAGATAACTGTGGAATATTGTCAGATATTACTGGAGGAAGGAATGTAACATGTTGTGGACTTAAATCATGCTCAAAGCACAAGTATTTTTATTATCCAAGCGTCAAACCCAAAATTCCATCAGTTAGTATCAGAGGAGACTTAGACTGGATGGAAATCCTTCACTGACAATCAATCATCGCCACTTCATCGTCTCATCAAGACCACAAATGCAGACATTTTCGTCGTGAAACTGACAATCAGAGTTAGAGACGGAGGTGATTAAAAACTGTGAAATTCCTATGAAACTGTGAATTTGACAGAAAGGACCAAAAACAGGGAAGACAATCAGCTCCAGAACAGCCACTGCACCTGGCGGAGTCATGACTTCTGCACTTTCCTCTTACGACAGGTTTTGTTGATGCAACTGAGTTGAAACTCATATGAAACCCTTCTGCTCTTATTTATCTGTCTTTTCACTCATTCACAGGAGTCTGCTGTATTGTTTCTGTTGGTGTCATGTGTTGTGTTAGTACTGTATAGCTACCAAGAGTCAACCCTTTTTGTGAAGGCCTTGGATCCCTTTAATTATAATAAAACTGGGTGTAATCAATATCAAATCTGGTGTTTTTGTCTTATTTGTTTGTTTTTAATATTGTGGGCATGTAAATGTGTTACAAGACGGTAACAAGGTCTACTATTGTTTCTGAAAGAAAAATCTTTACAGTGATGCTCACACTTAATTATTTAAAGCTGTAAAATCAATATTTTGAAAGACATTTATCAAATGGATACCAAATATAAGAGTCCAGCTGGATGTGGCCAATTCCTTATTATGGCATACAGCAATAATGCTATGTTTTTGTTTTTTATTTTTTTATTTTTCACTTTGCAGAGTGAGGGTCACACAGCCAGCAGTCAGAGTCACACACTGCGTGTTAATTCTGCTGTCTGACATACTGAATTATGTCATTAGTTTGATGGACAGTGCTTCAGATGTGCATATTTAAACAAATTTACAGGCTCAATGGGGTGTTTTAAATGATCATATAGTCTATTTTGTCTCCTATGCAAGTCTAAACTCCATCAAACTCAAATCACTTTTTGTTATGGCTACTAGTGATGGGATTTAAGGAAAAGACTCCAGCTGAATGCAAAGGTTCAGGTCTAAAACCCAGGTGCCAACAGCATCCATCCTTCCACACATCCATCCAGTGCAGGGATGCTCACACTTTTTCAGCATGTGAACTACTTGTGAAATGACCAAGTCAAAATGATCAACCCATTATTTTTATTTAGAAAACTATTGAGGATTCTTACAATTTATGTTGCTGTACATTACATATGAGCTGGAGCTTGTGGGGGAGGTTGAGCGTTACCGACTAGATATGGTCGGCCTCACCTCCACACATCGCGTCGGCTCAGGAACCCAAGTCCTTGAGGGGGGTTGGACACTCTTCTACGCTGGAGTTGCTCAGGGTGAGAGACGGAGAGCGGGGGTGGGCTTTTTGCTTGCCCCCAGACTCTCTAGTTCGACGTTGGGGTTCTCGCGGTCGAGCGCAAGGGTTGCCTCCCTGCGCCTTCGGGTTGGGGAACGGGTTCTGACGGTTGTTTGTGCGTATGCACCAAACAATAGTTCAGAGTACCCGCCCTTTTTGGAGGATCTAGGACAGATGCTGGACAGTGTCCCAACTGGGGACTCCATCGTGCTGCTGGGAGACTTCAACGCTCACGTGGGCAACGACAGCGTGACCTGGAAGGGCGTGATTGGGAGGAACGGTCTGCCCAATCAGAACCAGAGTGGTGTTCAGTTATTGGACTTCTGTGCTAGTCGCAGTTTGGCCATAACTAACACTATGTTTGAACATAAGGTTGTTCATCGGTACTCTTGGCACCATGACAGCCTGGGCCGTAGGTCAATGATTGACTTTATAGTCGTGTCAGCTGATCTGCGGCCATATGTTTTGGACACTCGGGTGAAGAGACTGATCACTACCTGGTGGTGAGTTGGATCAGGTGGGGGGGTAAGCCACCGCGCGGACCTGGCAGGCCCAAACGCTTAGTGAGGGTCTGTTGGGAACGCTTGGTGGAGGAACCGGTCTTCAACTCCCACCTCCGACAGAGCTTTGATCATGTTCCGAGGGCGGTAGGGGACATTGAGTCTGAATGGGCCATGTTCCGCTCCACCATTGTTGAGGCGGCTGTCGCGAGCTGTGGCTGCAAGGCCACTGGTGCTGGTCATGGCGGTAATCCCCGTACCCGATGGTGGACACCAGAGGTGAGGGAAGCCGTCAGGCTGAAGAAAGAGGCCTACAGGTCATAGCTGGTCTGTGAGTCTCCGGAAGCAGCTGACCGGCACAGGTTGGCTAAGCGGGTTGCGGCCGCGACAGTTGCGGAGGCAAAAACTTGGGCATGGGAGGAGTTCGGTGAGGCCATGGAGGAAGACTTTCGGTCTGCTCCGAGAAGATTCTGGCAAACTGTCCGGTGCCTTAGGGGCGGCAGGCGGCAACTCGCCCACACCGTGTTAGGTGTGCGTGGGGAGCTGCTGACGTCTCCTGGGGCAATTATCCGGCGGTGGAAGGAATACTTCGAGAAGCTCCTCAATCCTACCAACACGTATCCTCAAGGTGGAACAGAGTCGGATGACCAGGAGGTGGACCATCCAATTTCCGGAGCGGAAGTTGCCGAGGTAGTGAAACAGCTGCCCTGCGGCGGAGCTCTGGGAGCAGATGAGAGCCGCCCGGGGTATCTTAAGGCTCTGGATGTTGTAGGGCTGTCCTGGTTGACACACCTCTGCACCATTGCATGGACATCGGGGGCAGTGCCCTTGGACTGGCAGACCGGGGTGGTGGTCCCTATTTTTAAGATGGGGGACCAGAGAGTGTGTTCCAACTATAGGGGGATCACACTCCTCAGCCTCCCTGGGAAAGTCTATGCCAGGGTGCTGGAAAAGAGGATTAGAGTGATAGTTGAACCTCTGATCGAGGAGGAACAATGCGGGTTTCGCCCCGGTCGTGGAACCACGGATCACCTCTTTACCCTTGCTGGGGTGCTTGAGGGGAGTTGGGAGTTTGCCCAACCAGTCCACATGTGTTTTGTGGACTTGGAAAAGGCTTATGACCGGGTCCCCAGGAGCATCCTGTGGGGCGTGCTCCGGGAGTATGGGGTGGAAGTATGGGTCTTGATAAGGGCCGTCCAGTCCCTGTACCAAAGGAGCAGGAGCTTGGTCCGGATAACCGGTTGTAAGTCAGACTCGTTCCCAGTGAGGGTTGGACTCCGCCAGGGCTGCCCTTTGTCACCGGTTCTGTTCATAAACTTTATGGACAGAATTTCTAGGCGCAGCCGGGGAGTGGAGGGTGTCGAGTTCGGTGGGCGGAAGATCTCGTCGCTGCTTTTTGCGGATGACGTAGTTCTTCTGCTGCCATCGAGCAGGGACCTCTAACAAATGCTGGGACGGTTCGCAACCGAGTGTGAAGCGGCAGGGATGCGGATCAGCACCTCCAAGTCAGAGTCCATGGTCCTCGCTCGGAAAAAGGTAGAGTGTCTTCTCCGGGTTGGGGAGGAGGTCCTACCCCAGGTGGAGGAGTTCAAGTATCTCGGGATCTTGTTCACGAGTGAGGGCAGGATGGAACGGGAGATCGACAGGCGGATCAGAGCGGCGTCAGCAGTGATGCGGGCGCTTAACTGATCCGTCGTGGTGAAGAGAGAGCTGAGCTGGAAGGCAAGGCGCTCGATTTACCGGTCGATCTCCGTCCCATTCCTCACCTATGGCCATCAACGCTGGGTGATGACCAAAAGAACGAGATCGCGAATACAAGCAGCTGAAATGAGTTTCCTCCGCAGGGTGGCCGGGCTCAGCCTTAGAGATAGGGTGAGAAGCTCGGACATCCGGGAGGGGCTCGGAGTAGAACTGCTGCTCCTCCACATCGAGGGGAGTCAGTTGGGGTGGCTCGGGCATCTGGCTAGGATGCCTTCCGGACGCCTCCCTTTAGAGGTGTTCCGGACATGTCCCACCGAGAGGCGGCCTCGTGGCCGGCCCAGGACTAGGTGGAGAGATCACATCTCTCGCCTGGCTTGGGAGCGGCTGGGGGTTCCCCCGGAAGAGCTGATGGAAGTGGCCGGGGAGAGGGCTGTCTGGGCATCCCTCCTGAAGCAGCTGCCCCTGCGACCCGGATCCAGATAAGCGTGAGATAAACAAAACGAAACGAAACGAAACGAAACGAAACATTGCATATGTTGCACAACATAATATAATTAACTATGTACATTTTTTTTGTCATTGTGAAAAACAACTGGGACTTTAGTTCCTCCATCTTTCTCTTAATCTGCTCACTTTTCGCACATTCGTGTCGTATTTCCCATGAAAGTCTGAAAATAACGCTCCACACTTCCCTTCTTTGGTATTGCGATGGTAGACTGGCAGATGAGGCAAACGCACTTTGAAAATGCCATCGTGAAAAAAAGTCCTCCTCCCATTCCAGATGAAAATGATAAGTTTTATTCTTCTTACTTGGTCCCTCGCTCATTTTAATGCCCTTTCTTAACTTTAAGAGAAAAAAACGAAAGCAAAAAATTAGTGGTAACAAACTGACTAGCTTGTTAGCTTTGCTGCACTGAGAGCCGCTGTTTGCGCGTGCACAGTGACCTAAGTGTCAAAAAAATTCAGATGTCAACTGACAGGCTGCCCTGTAGTTCAATCAAGTGATGGATGACAGGCGGAAGTCTATTTTTTTATTGTCATGCGATTTACTGATAGTACCTTGGTGATCGACTGGTAGCTGCAGGAAAATAGTGATTTCTGCTGATGCAGCATCATGAAGAGGTCATGATGGAAACTGACCAGCCATTAGCAGGGAAGCATATGTATCCTAATGGCATGACTCACCGGCCTCCCATGGGGATGAGCAGAAATTAAAGACAGGCGGGGAGTAGGAAGAGGAGGAAGAGAGAAAGACAACACCAGAAACATGATGTGAGTGATTCGAGTCCCGTCTAAAGGCTTTCAACGAGAAAACGCACGAAGCATGCTGAGAAAATAGGTCCGTGTTATTATAGTCACCACGACAACTGCAAATATGAGGATGGAGTAGGCAGACAAGACTGTTTCTGTGTTTCTTGTCCTTTTTGGTTTAGTCCAAAGTACCATATCTGGTAAAACAATAAACCAACCAATGATTGTGTTCTGGGGACTCTGTGGAAAGGTTCAGCGAGAGCCGCAGCCTCAGCGCCCACATCAGAGACACGAGTGAAGGTCAGACACAACAGCGAGACCTTTGGCTGGAACGTGGCTGGAAGCAGAAACAGCAGAGCGCCTCATGTTCAGCCTGGGTAGCGGAAGCAGAATACCATCAGATATATCCGGCGGTCAATTATTTGAGCAGTCAGCTGACGGGAACTCTTACAGAGTCAGCAAAGGTCCTGAAAGGACCAGTATAAATCACGTTACAAAAAAAAAGAAGTTTCAAACCAGTTCAGTGAAGATCAAAGCTGAAAATCCTCTACACTGTTCATGATATAACAGTTTATCTATATTATGGAACAGTTCAGCTGCTACTTCAGGTTTTTAAGCTTTAGTGACTAAGATAAATCTGTTCAAAACTTAACAGTTGCTCAACTTCTTCTGGAGCAGTGTTGAAATCATTCTGCCTCTTGTGACCAATGTGGGGAAACGAAAACCGCATTCAAGTGCTCAAGCGTCGCTGTGAGGAGAAGAGTCCGAGAGAAGAGCAAGCGAGAGCGACAGAGAGAGAGAGAGAATTGACTAGTTGATCGGCCCTGCCTCGTCCCCAGAGAGACTTAAGCTTCAGAGCAGAAACACTGGTGAGCTTTGTTTCAATCTCTCCTTCCGAGCAGGTTTGAAAGATGAAGGATGTGGATGTCAGGAATGCGCCCGTTTCCTGCCCAACACAAACGCTGCCAGAGTAACAGCTTTTGATATTTGGTTTAGATTCCACGGTGACTGGCATGGAGGTGCGTCTTCTGGTTTGGTTGGCTTTGACCTTAATGGGGAGCAGCATCACGTCCGCACAGTCTGACCAGTACAGCAAAGCAATGGTGAGTTTTTAACTCTTCAATCTGTCCAAGCATCCTTTCATTATTATACAGATACAGATTCGGAATGCCTGACTCAATTGCATCACAAGCTTTTCTCTGAAATAAGGTGTATCGTTTCATATAGATATCTATTTACTGTATATATATGTGTATATATTTTTGGGGGGGGGGGTCATTTAGAACTTGTTTGCACGAGGGAATGCGCTAATATGTAGAATTCACATTGATACACAAAGATTTTTTATTTATTTTTCAAAGTGATTTCTTTCGAGAATTGATTAAGAATTTTTGAGACGACTCTGACACATCGAGCAGATATTTCGAGCTTCGATTAACAACGTGGGACTTCCGGAGGACATCCATTTTTACACTCGGGGAGATTGTGTCATTGCGTGTTCCTGCAGCTGTGTGTCATGTGTGTCAGAAAAGACTTAAATCTGATTCTGCTTTTGGCAGTTCAGAATCAGCCATCAGGGTGTTGATGCTCCGAAGGTGTTTGACAACGACAGGTAGATTTGTGCAAAGGAAAAGGAAGCAGGTGCCATTCGTTTTCTTTGCAGCTCCATGTAGAAACCACAGGAAAGTGGCTGTTGGCAACTGAGCCGACACCTTTTCCTTTACTGCATCATAACGGAAGAAAGGGCAGGTTTCAAAAGCACTTTGAAGCCGCAGCTATTCCTGCCATGTCTGCAGGTGTAACACATCAGCTCCGTGCACCTGCTGCCATTCTGTCATCCCCCTGAGCTGAGCTTGTCTTTACCCACTTTTAGACGACTCCCAAGGAAAGGCTCCTTTAAAAGTAACGGACCGCCCCAGATGATGCCTCTGTTGTACTCTGTGTGTGTGTCCAGGATTGGTTGGGCCGATATGGCTACCTCCCTCCTCCTGACCCCCGTACGGGTAACCTGCACACCAAAGAAGGGATCGAGCAGGCGATCAGAGTCATGCAGAGGTTCGGAGGGCTCCAGGAAACAGGGGTGCTCGGTACTGTCCTCCTCACACACACACTGCAGGAGAATCCCGTGGTGCCTCGCCTTTTGTCATTTGAGCTTCCTCTCTTCCAGACAGCGAGACCATCAGACTCATGTCAGCACGCCGATGCTCTTTGCCTGATATTATTGGCAGTGAGGACAGGCTGAGGAGGAAGAGGAGGAGGAGGAGGAAGCGATATGCCCTTTCAGGCCTAAAGTGGCATAAGACAGATCTCACTTGGAGGTGTGTTTCCTGTCATGCTCTTGTGGTTTTAGCTCAGACACATGAATGATAGATCCTTATATGTCACATGTTTGGTTTTCATCTTCTCAAGAGTGTCTCAATCTAAAATGTAACTTCCACTTTTCACAAAAGTGTCCACAGTTATCCATCGCCATCGCAGTCACCCAACCTGCCCGACATTTTGGTGGATAACATCCTGAGGTCTGCCTTCAAAGCTTGGAGCAACGTCGCCCCCCTGAACTTCCGTCACGTGGCGACAGACAGCGGCGGGACGGCGGCTGGAGGGGACATCAGGGTGTCTTTTAACCGCCTGTTCCACGATGACGGGTACCCTTTTGACGGGCAGGGCGGCACCCTGGCCCACGCCTTCTTCCCCGGCAGTGCGGAGGTGGCTGGAGACACACACTTTGATGATCAAGAGGTCTGGAGCTATGGAGGTGTGTATAAGTTGTGAAATGGTAACAGATGGAGAGCGTCTAAGTCCATCTGTCTTCTGTTTTTACACAAGTTCCCTGGTGTGACCCGGTAGTGTTCTTCTCTCTGGTGTTATTAGGTGACAGCAGCAGCACAGACCTGTTCGCAGTTGCTGTGCACGAGTTTGGCCACGCATTAGGACTGTCCCATTCCTCCTCTGATCCATCCATCATGAAGCCGTACTACCAGGGTGGTGTGGGGGACATTGTCAACTTCCAGCTCGCGGTGGACGACAAACTGGCCATCCAGCAGCTTTATGGTGAGTAATGAGCTGTACTGGTCTTAGCCTGCGTCTGACACTGTTTTTTCTGTTTGTGGTTGTCTAGTATGATGTCATCCTTTCTATTTAAAGAATGCAGTGTTCTAATGTGGCCACTGTTCAAACCAAACTTTAACATGATGAATAAACATCTGAGTGTTATAATAGGAAGGAGGAACTTGTTTACTACAAGTAAATTCATCGAAATGTTCAATACATGCATATTCAAATCTCTCAGGAGATCACATATTCCACATATTTGTAGCCGTTTCTGAGCATCTCCTGATGCTTTGAATTGAATTGAATTGAACTGAATTGAATTGAATCAGGTTTATTGCCATTGTTCATGTAATACACAGTATTACACAAACTAGGAATTTGTCTTGGTGTGACGCTGCGACATTCAACATAAAGAACACAACACTAGAATAAGATAAATAAAATAAAATAAGACATATATACAGTATATACAGAAATGGTAAGAAATAGTGCAGGTCAATGCAGGAGTAATGTGATGTTCATGGGTCCGACTGGCTGCTGTACATGGTGCTTAAGTGATAAGTCACTTGGTGTTCAGCAGCCTGATGGCAGAGGGGAAGAAGCTGTTTGTGTAGCGGGAGGTTTTGGTCCGAATGGACCGTAGTCTCCTGCCTGAGGGGAGGGGGGAAAATAGTCCGTGACCAGGGTGGGAAGGGTCGGCCGTGATCCGACCTGCACACCTCCGGGTCCTGGAGATATACAGGTCCTGGATGGATGGAAGCCTGCAGCCGATCACCTTCTCGGCAGCCTTAGTCTTAGTCTATAGCCTTAGCCTTGCTATGATTCTTCCGTTGTAGGTGTAAGAGACACTGCACCATCAGATGGGGGTGACCCCCACCTACCACGCCTGCCCAGCCCACCTCCTCCGAGGCCGACACAGCTGTGAGTAGACCAAGGAAAGAAACACCACTGCGGACATCAAGATCCATAACCATGTTTTAGCACTCTCTAGCGGTTGTCTGACCGAACTGCAACCTTTGAAACCATCAACAATCCCCTCTGTCCCAGGTCGGACCCCTCATTTAACGAGCGCTGTCAGGGAGGCTTTGACGCTGTAGCAAACATCAGGGGAGAGGTCTTCTTCTTTAAAGGTAAGAGGAAACTACCACTGACTGAGGAGAGCTCTCACAGCTCGGAAAAGGCACTTTATGACTGTCATTGCATATGTACACCGACAACATAGTGGTGCCCGTTTCTTTGATAAAGGTGCTCAGTTTTGGAGAACCAAGAGAGACGGTTCATTGGTGTCCAATAGGCCAGCTCAGATCCAAAACTTCTGGATGGGCCTTCCACCTCAAACAAATAAAATTGATGCAGTTTATGAGAGGAAAAGTGACAGCCACATCATCTTTTTTATTGGTAAGTGACAAAATTCCAAAGTCATGTTAGCATGAACAGGCATGAACTTAAAAAGCTCAAAAGTAAAAATTTTAAATAAGAAATCTATCCCAGGTGCAGGTAACCTGGCAAAAAAAAAGAGATGTCCTGAAGAGCTTTGGAGTTATAACAGTGCATAAACATAAAACTTAATGCAATTTCTTTTCAAATGAAAACACAACTGTTCAATGAGCGGTATGACAGCACACAGATACAGATACAATCCAAAAATATCATCACTCCTTCTTCTCCCAAGAGTCTCAGTATTGGGTCTTCAAAGACACTGAAGCCATGTCCGGTTACCCCCGGCCCCTCTCTGACTGGGGCATGATGAGGAGAAATGGGCAGCCGGTGGACAAGGTGGAAGCTGCCTTTATCTGGGCCCACAATGGCAAAACCTACCTGTTCAGCGGTGGCGAGTTCTGGAGGTTTGATGAGAGTCAAAAGAGGCAAGGGGTGCACATTCAGCCGGAATCAGGTTACCCTCGGGATAACAGCCTGTGGGCCGGAGTGCCGTCCCACATGGATGACATCATCAGCTGGGGCGAAGGTAACTTTCAGAAGCACAAGTGTGTCGTGATTTTTCTGACATTAGTGCAGGATCCTGCCTCGTATCAGACCTCAACTAACTGTAGCTGTGATTTTTAGGAGATGCCTACTTCTTCAAGGACAACTTTTACTGGGTGCTGAAAAATGGAGGACTGAACCAAGAGGTTGTGACTCCTCAATCCACCGCTGTGGACTGGTTAAGATGTCCCGCTCCGCCTGCAGAGCCAACTCCAGTAGATCCTCGTTTCCCAAAGCAGTGTAACTGCGAATTAAACAGGGCGTCTTCATTCATAAATCTGAGCTGGCTCCTCCTGGCCTTGGTTGTATTGATAATATAAGGGGCAGGGTGGAACACAGACACTGGAATAGCTTGTTTTTCTTTTGGTACTTTCCTCCTCTCTCCACTGGAGGGCAAAAAGGCTAGTTTAGTCACCAAACCCCATTAGCTGGCTGTAAATAGCATATTGGAATTTGTTTTTTTAAACTCTCAGCTTTGTATTTAATGTGAGGTTTATTTATTTAGAAATCAGAACAGTTACTGAACAGTTAAAATTCGATTTTTTACACCTCATCTTGCTCCATCCAACCTGCACATTTTTAACCTACACCGTCCCACTTTGTAATCTATAAGTGAAAGGAATTCTCCACCGAAACCCCGCTACTGATACTGGGAGGGACTTCGACAGAAACCTGGGTCTAATCCAAAGTCGGGCCTCTGGGGACGGTAATGTTTCAGACATGTTTTACAGATGCAATAGTTTGGCTTCACAGTTGATGAAATCAGGATTCAGCATCATTAAATCGAGTGTACAGAACAAAAGAAATAAATGTGGAATGAGTTGGAGAAACCGTAGCATAATCCAGATGGATTTCCAGGCTCTGGCAGCAGAAGTGAATGGAGCCTTGAGCTTTTTACCTGTTGAAACACCAAGTGGCAAAAGACAACCAGTAATTTAAGAGCAGAAATGTCAAAGAATAAATTGATATTTTTGTCATTTGATTTTGGGCGTGTAAACTGTGTTCCACGTTGTTCCCATCGGTAACTAGATATACAGGACATGCCTGTCATTCTCCTCTCTCAGGTAGCACCCGAGATTCTGGGTCACTTACTCAACCAAGAGTGTCAAACCGTGAATGAGTGTCGCCTGGAGGGGGGGAACTTTTGACATCAAAGGATGAACAGAATGAATAATGCATTAGTTAATCATCAAGGGTTTCAAAATTTGCACAAATTGTTAATTATGTTCCTTATGTTTGAAATGTTTCGAGCAGGCTGTGACAGACCAACTACATAGGAAGAGTTAAACATAGGAAACAAAGTCTGAATCAAATGGGTGATAAATTGGAATACAGCACGGATCTAGGTACAGCTACAAGCGTTATGTCATTTAACTCTAACTTTTTCAAAAGGCGAGTCAACTGTGGGATTAAGTTGTATGCAAGTGAACAATGGCAGAGATTAGCTTTAATTCAATCACATGTTCTCGATAATTTAGGCTTAAGCGCCACTTTAAAGAGCGTCACCCGAAAAACACAGAACGCCAAAACATTGACAATTTTATTTTAGAGATATTTTAACATTTCACAGCACAGTTGCATAAAAGTGTGCACCGAAGTCAGGAGTCACACATAACAGATAATAAGATAGTTTAAAGCAATGATTAATCCTTCACCAAGCAACAGGAGTGCTACTTTATCAAAGTGGCCAAAAGTCGTGTACTTCAAGTGTCTGTGGTAATATTAGAGGTAAAAGAGGAACACAGAAATCAGGAGCTTCAACAAACCCCTTTTCTATATCATAGAACAAAATGTGCACGTTAACTGAATATTATTCCTTACTGCTTTTCACCCCGTGACTAACTGCTACATTGAGCCTTTGTTGACTTTAGTTAATTGTAAACGGATGAAAAACATTCAACAGTTAAAGATAGGTGTAGACTTTACCACTCCTGCTAAAATCGTAGACTAAGATGCACGTTAAGAGTTAGAGTGCTGGTTTTACCACCGTTGCCTTAAATGTTTGCATTTCGCTCCAGTGTTGTACTGAGGGAATCATTCATGCTGCCTTTCTATTGGGTGGTTCGTAAACCTGGGTCAGAGCAGCAGTCATATGAAACGCTTGGTTTGGTCACAGACCATCTTTGGAGACAAGACCACAATGATTTTGGCAAACGGTGGGGTCAGCTTTGTGGAGACATTCACAATCAGCGTTCCAGCTCAGTTCTGACTGAATATGAGGGAGATGAATCTCTGCAGAACCTCAACTGCTGGGGCTCTAAAACTTTAGCAGGACAAGGCTGAGAGCCGTCAGAGCCAGTGAGAAGGAGGCTGGGATTGAGACGCCTGCGGACGTGGCCTCCGTGGTCTGCGTGGTCTGCGTGGCCTGCGTTGTGACTCGGAGCTCATTTCCCTGGACGCTTCTGTAGATGTTCGTCATTAATTCTGAATTTGTGCTGGTTTTGAAGTACACAGACGTGCTGAAGAGGTCAATCTAGCAGAAAAACCAAAACGATCAATGTTTTCTGCTGTTCTCCCTGAAAATTCATTTAAAAAAATCAACACTCACCAAATCTTTGCTGACTTTAATCGAGTCCTTGAACACCGTCCAAACCACAGCCTCGTTGCAATCAGGCGTGGTCAAGGAGCCAAGGTAGCGGTAATACTTTGTACGATCGACCCCTTCCAGGAGAGCGTCCAACGTAAGGCCAGGTGCCATGTTGACAGAGGTACCTGAGGAAGGAATATGTTCAGGCTTTCCCCCCCAAACAGCACATGAGACTCAATGCTCAACTTCTTACCAGCGTTTGTGATGTTTTGCAGGTAAGAGGTCAGTGTCTTCCAGCTCGCAGGGCTGCCCATAGCGTTACCGTCCATGACCTTCAACGCAAGCATGACCAGTTTCATCTTGCTCCGTTTTCTCGAGCTCCGACAACAAGGGCAATAAAGTCTTTTACTCACCTCGATGAAGAAACCGAGAGCAGCAAGTCCCTCAGAGTCCGCAAAACCTAAGGTCGTGTTCCCATTATAAGAGGACTTCAGGTTCACGATGTGCAGCTTGACATGAAGCAGAGAAGAATACGTTTGAATGTGTCCTACTCTAACCTCTTGAGCTCTTAGCTGAAAGGTTAAACCACGTTACCTCCATAGGATACTGTTTTCCATCCACAGTGTGCTCAGAGCCGGGCACAGAGGATCCATTCCCCCAGTGCAGTTGGAAATGCAGACTGTCGTAGGTCTCAGACAAGTCTCCCCCCGACACCTTGACACCACTTTCAAAAACCACTGTCACTGGGACAGGAGGACAAAGAAGAAATCCTGGGTCAAAAGTGGGCAGATTTTTGACTTGTTAAATATTCTTGTTATTTGTATTTGTTTTTGGCACCGCACCACCCAGCGCCCTCACCGGTCTTGCCCGTGTTAGAAAAGCTCTTGAACGCGGTCGTGCTGCTGTAGTTGTAAAAGGTGAACGCTGTCAAATTTTCGTTGGCCTCGGCGTTTGCTGAGACGATGTTGATGGGAGACTGTCGACTCCCATTGCAGTATTCGGGTACAATGGTGGGCCAGCGTGTGTCATCTATAAGATGGGGGAGACTTTAGGAGGCGGGAGGAGAAGGAATTAAAAAGCACAAAGTACTGTTAAACTAAAGGGAAGTACTTACTGCAAGATGCTTGATGATAACACCATTCTGAAAAAGGAAGATCATTTCATCATCAAGGGGAATTTCATTTTAGGAGAAATTTCATTTTTGACTCATTAAAAGGATATAAATTAGGAAGCATTTCTATATGAGTCCATTATAGCTACCTATGCCATTTGATGTACAATAGACAGGTGAGAGAACACACCCAAGAACCACAGCCAGGAACCACATCATCTGGAAGAAAGAAAAGGGTTGATTAAACCAAACAAAATCAATCAATAGAAATGTTTAGAGCTGTTTGGGCTGCGTGCCTCCGGCCACTTTCCAGAGACAGAAGTGTGTGCGCACACCATGGATTTCAACCTACTAAGTGTCGTTATACTGGTTTCTTGTATTGTCTTACAGTATGTTTGTTTGTATTTCCAGGATTCAGGGATTGTTTGTTGTTATTTGTTTTCTTTCCCAAGCCTCTGAGGGAGGCTCTTCCTTTTGAGGAAATTCCCCAAATTTATTTTCTGATGGAAAATCTCAAAATATCAAGTCGTTTCACATTAATGAAGTCACAGCACATATCCTATGTCCATGAAATGGTTCTGCACTACATGCAAAGGCAAAAAGGGATGAATTCCGATTTAGCAGTTGGTACAAAGCAAAATAAATAAATAAATAAATTGCAAAAAAACAATTTTAAACATTCTTTTGAATTTATAACAAGAAGCACCAACATAACACAAACTAAAGGAATAAAACCTTTCAGAGAACAAAGAATGGCCTCTCATCTTACCTTTGACACCTGTAGAATCTCCTCTGACTGGAGGAGAGCTTCGGCCTGCCTCTATTTATCCGTTCCAGGTCGACACCGCCCTCGATTCCAAAGCTCAGCAACTTCCCTTCAGAAATATTCTGACGTTTGCTGAGGAATGGAGACAAGAAAATCTCAGCTGACGACTACTGACATTAAAAGAAGACGTTCACATGCGTTTCGGGCCTAGACACACGTGTCCCCCCCCCCCCCCCCCCCCCGAAAAATGGTTTCAATGCTTCTCGGAGTAATGGCCGCGTATAAGCCACTACGGCCTTCCTCAGGCAAAGCTGCAGTTGGGTACATAATTTTTACCATTGTATGTTAACACATACATGTTTTTAGGATTAGATTGCTATAAAACATTTGACATGATGTGAATCTGAGGTACGTGTTGCTTGTTTGTGGGAAAGTCCCACTGTACTAAATATAGATGTGTTTAAGTCCCTCATCTGGAAGCAGTTTCACCTCACCAATATTACTTTTTATGTTAAAGGAGTGGGTTTACTGGCCAAATATTCATCTGTCATGATTATGGCACTAATATTCAGGAAGAGGCCCATGTTTGTACAAACTAGGACGCAGGTTTCCGTTAATGAATCAGTTTGACTGCTTGGATTGTCGGTGAAAGTTGCTTCAGTATCAGTCCTGCTCATAATTGTTTGACTCTAACTTTAAGTGGTTGATTCAGTCTCCTTACTACTTGAAAGATGTTAATCATTTAAAATGACACATAAAGTGCATCATGGTACAGTAATCATATGCTAATGTGCATGTATTTGGACCATGAGGACCTGAGAACAATAAAATACATAGAAAAGCCAAAACACAATCTTGAAAAAACAACTTGGTGCAAATTACAGTGACATTCAGGCCAAACAAGATTAGAGATTAGACTCAGAGAAATTCTCTCTCTCTCTCTCTCTTCAGAGAATAATCTAAAACAAATTGGTCACGTCAGTCACATGAGCTCGGTTCCAAAAAGCAGTTTTATAGGATGTAGCTCCATGGAGCTCACTTAGAATTTGGTGCTTTTCCCTGCTAAGAAAATAAAGAGGATACAGCGATCTTAATTGTGGAAACAGTAGCGGTGGTTCAGACACAACTCTCGGGTGTTTAGGGCCTCTCTTTGACCAGGCGATGCCGGGAGACGTGCATTAAACTATTCCAAACATTTGAACGCTGATTTTACCATTGCAAACAACTATCGCGGAGTTCAAAGTCATTGTTTACATGAAAGTGCAGCCAGGAGCAGGTCTGAAACACGTCCTCCCTCACCTGCGGCTCATCTGGGGTGATCTGCTTGGCAGCTTTAGGGAGCGGCTTGTTCCTCCTCTTGTCGCCAGATCGTTGTAGATCCTCTGTGGTAACGCTTGGCCCTCCTTGAGAATTTTTCAGCTCGAACTTTTGCTAGTCTGCATTCCTTGTGAGTCGTACCTGCCTCACCTCTATCTTCTTTTCCTATTTTTATATATGTATGTGTGTTTGTGTGTGTATATATACTGTATATATGTGTATATATATGTGTGTGTGTATGTATATACTGTATTTACTGTATGTATATATGTGTGTGTGTGTGTGTATGTATGTATATATATATATACACACACACACGTATGTATGTATGTATAAAGAAACTTTGGAGTGCTCCTTTTTGTCACGTTGACTTCTGCTGCTATTTAATTTTATTATTTTACATTTTCTACAGATCTATTTATTTATTTATATTTATTTGTTTGTTTGTTTGTTTGTTTATGCAGTTTTAGGAAACCTGAAAACTGTCAAACCTGTCCTGGTCAACCATTCGCTTGATCTCTTGTGACACTTGTGAAAAGACTAATTTTATTTAAGAAACATTTACTAGGATACAGTAAAGTATAATGGGGGTGTGCAACAGGCTAAATATGTGTGATAAATAACGGCGTTCATATGACTCAGTCAATCCTTCATTACACCAAAGAAAAGAAGCAGTGCAAAAGTGTGAAAAGTGTGGCTACATATTGCATATATTGCTGTGGCTCTATAACTTTAGCAGGATAAAGCTGAGGGCGGTCAGTGCGAGGGAGGCTGCTGTTGCACCATTTCCAGACTTTGTGACGCGTAGCTCATTTGCCTGGGTTCTTCGGAAGACATTTGTCATAAGAGGTGAATTTGTACTGGTGTTGAAGTACACGGTCGTGCTGAAGAGGTCAATCTAGAAGAAAAACCAAGACAATGAACCAGTTACAGTCCTGCTGTGTTCTCTGAAAATCTATTTAAAAAAAATAAATCAACACTCACCAAATCTTTGCTGACTTTAATCGAGTCCTTGAACACCGTCCAAACCACAGCCTCGTTGCAAGCGGGCGTGGTCAAGGAGCCAAGGTAGCGGTAATACTTTGTACGATCGACCCCTTCCAGGAGAGCGTCCAACGTAAGGCCAGATGTCATGTTGACAGAGGTACCTGAGGAAGGAATATGTTCAGGCTTTTTCAACAAAACAGCACATGAGACTCAATGCTCAACTTCTTACCAGCGTTTGTGATGTCTTGCAGGTAAGAGGTCAGTGTCTTCCAGCTCGCAGGGCTGCCCGTTGCGTTACCGTCCATGACCTTCGACGCAAGCATGACCAGTTTCATCTTGCTCCGTTTTCTCGAGCTCCGACAACAAGGGCAATAAAGTCTTTTACTCACCTCGATGAAGAAACCGAGAGCAGCAAGTCCCTCAGAGTCCGCAACACCTACGGTCGTGTTCCCATTATAAGAGGACTTCAGGTTCACGATGTGCAGCTTGACATGAAGCAGAGAAGAATACGTTTGAATGTGTCCTACTCTAACCTCTTGAGCTCTTAGCTGAAAGGTGAAACCACGTTACCTCCATAGGATAATGTTTGCCGTCCACAGTGTGCTCAGAGCCGGGCACAGAGGATCCATTCCCCCAGTGCAGGTGGAACTGCAGACTGTCGTAGGTCTCAAACAAGTCTCCCCCCGACACCTTGACACCACTGTCAAAACTGACTTTCACTGGGACAAAATGGAAAATGTAGATCATGGTTGGTTTGGGGAGCAAATCAGATTTGTGACGTGTTGAACTCTGCGTGGACACCCAGCGCCCTCACCGGTCTTGCCCGTGTTCTGAATGGACTTCAACGCGGTGGTGCTGCTGTAGTTGTAAAAGGTGAACTCTGTCAGTTTGTCGTTGGTCTCGGCGTTTGCTGAGACAATGTTGATGGGAGACTGTCGGCTCCCATTGCAGTATTTGGGTACAATGGTGGGCCAGCGTGTGTCATCTATTAAATGGGTTAGATACTTTAAGTGGACACAGATAAAGAAAAACACAATTCATTTTCAGAGGGAAACTACTCACTGCAGTCTGCTAGATGATAACACCATTCTGAAAGCGCAAGATAATTCAGGTAATCACCTCACTTAACAACTTGTGGACGTCAATCTACCCATGTACTCACCTACGTCTGTTGAGGCACAGTAGATCCTGGGTAGGAGGGCGCACGTGGCAATTGCAGCTAAAAACCACTTCATTTGAAATGCTGAGAAAAAGCAACAGAATGCAAATTTAAAAAAAAAAAAGAAATCCTCAAGAAGGGTCAGAGACAGTGTAGAGTCCTGTGGGGTATCTACCTCCTCACTGCTCCAGAACTTCCTCCTCAACCTTTTTATTGGCTCAGGCCATGGTCATGCAAATGTGACAGCACTGTCACAACAGTGCAACACTCTCCACCCACCAGCTGTATCAGATGAGATTTTTATGATTGTTTGTTCATGTTCACGTCACATTATAAAATGTAAATGATTCTAGCAGCTGATGCTTCACCGCCACTTACGACCAATTGTTCTGAGCCTACAGTCTGCAGGTGGACCACAGGAGGCTGAAGATAGAAAAGATGTGCATGAATGTGACTCAGATTGAGAGGTTGATGATGATGAAGTAATGCAGTGCAGCTGGTAACCCAACCCTTGCACTTTGTAAATAGAGGTATTTTTTCAGTGTCATTGTTGTGTCCATTCCTTTGGCTTGAAACACTAAACACAGATGAATATCTGTCCCTTTCTCCTGTCTATATATGTTTAAAGGTGTGTATAAAGTCGATTGCAGTGGTTCCCAACCTGGGGTCAGAGCCCCCCTCTGGGGGTGCACAAGAGCTTGATCTCTTGTGGGGTTATCAAAATTTTCATTTGTCCATAGCAAACTTTAAAAATTCCAAAAAGTAGACCTCCTCTGGCTGTTCAAGGAAGAAAGCTGAGTTCAGGTTTGAAGTTGAAATGATCTTCAAAATGAGGGGGGCAGGACCAGAAATAAGAAATGGGTGGCATTATTACTGGGGGCTGGCGCTAGCTTGTCAAATATCAGGTTAGACCAGGTAATAAACTGTAAATTATTAATGCTTTTATATCTATCTGCTGATCAAGGAACTTCCCGACAGTCATAGTTTCCTGTTTGAACAGAAGTTGACCTTTAAAACCCTCAAGAACCGGCGTTAAAATAGTATTGACTTTTTTTGGCTGATGTGATAAGGACAGATTTATTGACTTGATCTTGCCCATCAAGGTGGTTGGTTTATTTTCATCTAGTTAGTCTTACCACATAGCTTCTTGAAGTTTTTCAATTGGTGTAATTAAATATACAGCACCTCTCCTGGGGGGGGGGGGGGGGGGGGGGGGCTTCTTCAGCAATAGGGCGTGTTTAATAATAAGACTTGTTGACTTATTTTAATTCTGAACTCTGAACTAAGTATGTTGTTGGGGGTATATATCTGTCTGACCTTGCATAAAAATGGCACCAAAAAGAGACCTGAATGAGACACAACTTCCAAAGTAGAGTAGTCTTTCTAAATTGTCTTTTATTTTTTGTAGGTATTTCTAAAACAAATATTGAAATGATCATCACAACAGAACAAATAATTAGTGCAACATGACCCCAGACAGCGTAGATGCACGGCCTGTTTGGAGCCGTCTCATTGAAACTCTGATCAGCTAGATTTTAAAGATTGCATTTTTCTAGGAATACATCCATAATCACTCGTTTTTTAGCGAATGTGCAAACTTACAAGTCTTAACAAGTATTGATCTCACGGATTGTATAAAAGGGCACCAAGGCATGGCGACAGCAGGACTATAATGGAAGCTTTGGCACCAGGCGCTGAACTGGAGCTGTAGATTTTCCTGCTGTGAAGTGGCTGCGTGGGCCGAAACACCTTCTGATACCCTGCCTGAGCTGGGAACATCATCATCTGATGGAGGAAAGGACAAGTTACAGAGGAATCTGATCAAGTCCAAATGTAGCATCAGCTCGACTGCTTTTTTGTGCTATACCCTGCAGGCGGGAGGTGTTCTTCTCACGTTACAGTCAGTGACTCCGAAGCATTTAATTGGGAACAGTTGGAATGCAACGCTCGTAAAAATGTAGACTCAAGACTTACTAGCACTACTTTAAAAAAAAAAACTGGAGCCTACATAGTTTAATGCACATTGTTTCTGCAGGTGGAATAATTCTTGCAGTATTATATCCTGATTAGAAGCAACAGAAACTACATTTGGAACACCTAATACAGTGATCCATTATCAGGATCATGGTCATAAATTGTCTTTTGATCTGTTTTGTTTCCTTTTTTAATTTAAATTGTGCTGCACAGCAACACTTTTACATAATGCAATACTGACGTCAGCGTGTCAGACAACCTGTCAAATAAATCTTCAGTGTACAGATGAGGAGATTAGCATGTACCAGATTTTTGTCCACCTTGACAGACTCTTTGAATACCGTCCAAACCACCGCTTCATTGCACTGGGGCGTTGTCAGCGACCCATTATAGCGATAGAACGCGTTTCGATTCACGCTGCCTAGCAGATCATCGATGGAGATCTCCTCGGTGACCTCAGCCTTTGAGCCTGCATGGAAGCAAAGTGCTGTAGTCATGTGAAACTCCATTTACAGAGCTGCTGCAACAAAGAAAGAAGGGCCTCACTGATGTTTGTAATGGACGAGAGGTAGTGTGTCAGTTTCTTCCAAGTGTCCATTTCAGATGAGCTACTTCCTGTGGTGCCTGTCTGTGCAAAAACAAACAACAACCTTGGCGATTCCCTAACTAGACATGTCCGTTTACTAATGATGCCAAAAACGATCCTGTGTTAACCAGTAATATCAGCCGCTACCAGTCCCTCTGATATTTATTGTTATTGTGAAATCCAAATGGACGCACAGGAATGTGTATGGAGGTGGAGCCCACTTTAATGTTCATATGTTATCATGGTTTCATTGAAACTGGTCTAACATTTGCTAATGGTGTGGGTGACTCAGCCATAAAAAATAAAAATAAATCAGAACTAAACTGCATTTCTTGTATTGATGTGCATATATTTTTTTAATTAACTGTTGTGTCACAGTTTGCAGGCGGTGGCCAATCAAGACCTTATACTAGTTCCACAGTTACCTCGTGATGTTCTGATCCTCCACTACTTTTTGTCTCATCTGTAGGCTGTAAAAGAGGGAGAGGCCTTTAAGTGATGCACACATGAAGCGCGCTAGATAATCTTAAACTCAGATGTATTTGATGGCTCTACAGTTTGGAGGTTGTATCTGAATCTGCGTGAGGGGAACGTGCTTAAGTGAACTCCAATTAGGACAAACAGTCTCCACAGTTCAGACTGTCCATCAGACAAGCAGAAGAATGTTATTGTTCTCTTCCTTCCAGGTCTGTTTACACATGAGTTCCTTCTGACAGAGACACTCTTATCTGTGATGAAATGTGGCCAGGCTTCATTAACCCGATAATCAACCAGGATGTCGCCCTGAGAAACTGCGCACGTGTTCAGTACACTGTCATGTGCATCTTGTTGTTTACAGTAAACCAAATGTAACCCAAGAGGAGATGAATTACTCCCATAATTATGATTAAACCAAATAAATAGCTGCCATGATTATTATTAAGCCAATTCCTTGTCTTTATTTTAAAATAGAAAGAGATTTTATAAAGATGTGGGAGAGTTTGGGCCCTCAGCTTTGTTGGAAAAAGCAATGTTTTATTAACATAGTTCAGCGTATTTCTACCTATTGTTTCACAAAAATGCTGCCTTTATTGGCACAATTGTTCTGGTTTTGAATTTCGTAATTGAAACTGATCCCCACATTCTTATGACTGTTACCTCAATGAAGAATCCCAGCACCGCCAGGCCGTCGTGAGTCTTCACTGCCTCGTCCAGGGTCAGATCCTTCCGCTTGCTGACTATGTGCATCTGTGTGAGGATGCAGTTTAAATTGTCACACGTGTACGACGTTACCAGGAAACAACAATATAACCGTTGACGTGTCAATCACCTCCATGGGATATCTGTGTGAATCCACTGTGTGCTCTGAGCCATCGGAGTCACCGGAACCCCAGTGGAAATGAAACTGTAAGGTGGAGTAGACGTGTTTCAGACCTCCACCTGAGATCTCCACTGCCGCGTCCTGCTTCAGAGTACATTTCACTGGACATCATGAGGGAGAGACGGCAAACTGTAAAAGCCTCTGCTTGTTTAAAATGGATTTTCATTGCTCTTAATTATATTGCAATGAAAATAAACATAAAATCGAATGAAATGTTCAGATAATCTTGATGGTGTTTACCCAACAATGTAGCCAAGAAATAATCATTTGTTCATTTATACCACAAAAAAGGAAATTCACAGTGTAGTCTGGAGTAGTTTACATGTGAGTTATTTTAGAAAGCACGTTGAAAACCAGTCCGTGGATGACAAATAAATGTCGCACCAGCATGGCCAGTGTTAATGATGTATTCGATGGCGTGTTTGTCATCAAACTTTGTGAAGGTGAAGGACTTGAGACGCTCGTCCACCACCACGCTTTTTTTCTCAATGTCGACGGGTGACTGGCGCTCGCCGCCGCATTTGGAATGAGGGAGAAGGTGCCAGTAAGATGGGGTGAAGTCTGAAGGTAAATGAGAAGAACCGGGGTTTTATGGTATCTCTTTTAAAATAAACACTTGTAAAACAAGCATCCGACTCCTCGCTTTCACCGTACGTACCACAGTGACCGTGGTAGCACCACTCAGGGCCTAGAAAACAAAGCACATTTACAGTGCAGCCTCAGTTGTGCTTCACCAACGTGATCTGATGATACTGTGAGATTGTCTTACTCACTGGGGGGTAAAGAAGTTGCAGGAGAAGCAAAGACTTGACGGTTATTAAGGTTTTGTGTGGGCCGATAAACATTGCTGAGCTTTGTCTTTGTGGGAAACTGCTGGATCTGAAAAAGAAGGAGACACAACAGGATCCAGCAAGGTCCTTTGTGACGCACCACCAAAATTAAATCATCTTCTTCAGCTCAGAGGAGCCAGAGCTGTTGAGAATGTGACCGAAGACGTCACAAACTTTTTTCTTTTGGCTGAAGCACAGGAGTAGTGTGAAGTGACAGCGAGGAGAAGGGCTTAAGAGTAAACTTTTCTCCCCAGTAGAAGAGGAACCCAGGCCGCATCAGCAGGCATCTTATTGAGGTATGCTACTTGCTCCAGGCTGAATTCTAGCTGTGACGCGATGAAAATATGCAGAAACTTGGGGTCAAATCAATGTCAAATACCATGTATCGGCTCTCTTCCTGCAGTCCCACAGACATGATCAGAATAGAGAGGGGGGGGATCTAAAAGATGGCTGGGTTTGTGATGTCAGTCTGGGCTGAATATATAAAATAAAAAAACAGATCTGAAATTTTCTCAAAGATCTCTGCCGAGAAGTCTGAAAAGGCTGTTTCATAAGCAGCCCGAACAATCCGCCAATCAGCGTTAAAACGCACATCTGAAGGCAAAAGTAAATGGTTTGATCTCTTACAGCACCAGTTAATTGCAGCCTCACCTTTTCTGGATTTTCCTGCTTCTAATTATGCCTCAAGGCCATGATGTCTGACATTTCTGAACTCCCGACACAGGCTTTTAAAAAAGGCTGAATTAAATGAATGATTATAAAAACAACAGGATTACCAATTGTTAGGTTCAAACTGTTCATATAACAATGCTGTAACTACTTATTATCACTCCTGTGCAGAACCCTGTGACCTACTGTTCTATCACCTCAGGATAGCAGGGGACAACCTGAACATCCTGTGACACTCCATCCCCCATTTTCATATATGTTCCTTTTGTATATATATCATGCTTTATTTTATCCTGTGACGCTTACACTTACGCTTATTGTAATCTTACATGTTCGTGTGCTAGTATAAAAATAAACCTCACCAGGGCCCACACTTGTAGCCCACACTGCAGACATGTGGTTGCCCTTGCAGCAAGTAAACTGAAGCTTCCGTCTCATTCCTCTGATGGCAACAGCACGGGAAGAAAACTGATCACTTTCTCCCCAACACCAATCAAGAAATGACTTGGATGACATCCAAACAGGTCTTTATATGTGTACCATCAAGGTGGTCACAGACAAATGTGCAGAAGCTCGTTCTCATCTGACACACCCAGAATTCCAGCCAAAGTATCACATCCCCCGCAGGCCAGGCGAGTGTTACGGATGTCTTTGGTTGTTCCTGCAAGTATTTCAAGCGTTTCAAGCCCCAGCAGTGCTGCACCAACAGGTGCGACATCTGTCCCGATAATGCTGGGGCTCATCTGCCTTTTGACCAGACTCAGGCAGTGTATCTCCTTCTCCCTTTGTTCAGCACGTTGACATGCTGGCGATTGGAGAGTTATGCACCCTGTTCAACCTGCTCATGCCTCTGACATGCAGGGACAGAGATGTGAGTTCCATTATGAGCAGCACTGATGGCTTTGAGATAAAGTGAAAAACATCATGTCATGTTGCAGGTATGTCGCTCTGCAACTGCACAAAACTTTGTGGTCACTTCTTTTTTCTTTTTGTGCAATCTTTTTTTAGATCCTCAATATGATTCTTTATAACAAAAGTAAATGTCAGATTATTTATCTGGCCAATGAGCAACATAAGCTTATTTTGTCAGACCATACATCTACTACTACTACTACTACTACTACTACTACTATACTACTACTACTACTACTACTACTACTACTACTACTACTACTACTAATAATAATAATAATAATAATATAATAATAATAATAATAATAATAATAATAATAATGCAATCAATAGCCATATTCATGCCACTTTTTCATATAGAATTGAATTTGCAGTTGCAGCATCTGTATTTCCATCTCTAGTTCTTTGCCCTTTCCGATGAAAATGAAGGACAAGTTCACCATAATTCGGTGTGATTCTGTAGGAAGCAAAAAACCACCTGATATGACATAAAACATTTTCAGACACCTGAATCGTTTTGCTTTTAAGGTTAATTTTTCCATTTTTTAATCCCCCACCCCCCAAGGAATGCTGAACAAGCGAGTGGCAGCACAGTTTACCAGAGTTTTGTGGATGTTGATCGGCTCCTGGAAGACTGTCCACACCACTGCTTCGTTGCAGTCGGGGGTGGTCAGGGATCCCATGTACCTGTAGAACTTTGTCAGATTTACATCTCCAATCAGGTCACCTATAGAAAATGTGTTGTTCACGGCGACTTCGGCGCCTGCAGTTGAGCAAAATCACAACACAGACTGATGTGAAATAAGATACAGAAATAACACCTTTTCTGGTGCCCTGCATGTACAAATTAAACCTTTGATGTCTGCTTTTATACTTATACTTATTGGTGCAACTGGCAGAGAACACAGCTCTGTTGTGTCTACAAATATCCAGGAAACTCCACATTAATGACTTCACCCCGTTGAGCTGGCGGATGTTAGCAGTTGGGAAAAACCCAGAGCAACATAGCAGTTAAATTTTTAAAAAAAATCTCTTTATGTTGTAGTAAGACATGACAAGCAGCATTCTGTTTGTTGCACAAGAGGGGTGGTATATGACAGACCTGGCTGCATGAAAGTCCTACATTTGAACTATGTGGGCCATTTCCTAGTGTGGAATTTCACAGAAAGCCCTGAACTCTTGATGAACTCAGAAGGCCAATAAAATATATGACATATTTCATTAGAATAGAGCTTCACATGCGGAAAAGGAGCATGCAAACAGTGGGATGAATAAAAAAATATTCTTCACTTTTATCATGCTAAAGCATGTGTTAAAAGAGTGGATAAAATGTTTTGTCTGACATTTCACTAGTATGCACCGTTGTTTGAGTGAGGCATAGCTTTAACATCATTCCATGGAACACTTGTCAAAACATTCATTCCGGTAGCTGCCTACATCCAACCTGCTCCTCTGTAACTCAAACAATGCCACAAAGAATGTACCTGTAACGTTTGTCAGGTAAGATGTCAGCGCGCTCCATGGTTCTGATGCTGGCCCATCTTCTGTGGCCTTTAAGAGATGAGACATGGTGAAGGATATTTCCAGATAAAGTCAGCACTAATGAGAATTATATAACGACTAAAATATGGGACACACATTGAGGAAAAACCCCAGGACAGCGATTCCCTCTGAATCCGCAGTGGCCTCCTGCACAGTCAGACCCTTCTTCAGACTCACTATATGCATCTGTCAAGTTCATCATGAACTGATTAGACAAGGTGAGGCAAAACATGGTATTCACGTGAGGTTTAGCACATAGTGTGAGGTTCTATACCTCCATTGGATATCTTTTCCCATCAACCTCGTGCTCTGACCCCTCCAGGTGTTCTGCGTTGCCCCAGTGAAAGTGAAACTGAATTGTAGAATAAGTGCCATTGAGCCCACCGCCACTCACTTCCACTTCATCTGGTGCCAGCATGAATTTTACTATGGAAAATAGGGAGGTGTGTAATGACAGTAGCAAAAAGAAGTGAGGTGGAGGTCTCGGCTTGCGTACCCGTGTGTCCGTTGTTAATGACTGACTTAACGGCCTGCTGAGATCCAAAGTTGAGGAAGGTGAAGCTGCCCAGGCTGTGGTTGGTCTTGACCAGGCTGGAGACTATGTCAATAGGAGATTGTCTCTTCTCGGAGCAGAATGCACCGGCGATGTCTCCCCAGTGGGACGGGGTGTGGGCTGTGGAAAGGACACCAGCTGATGCAGCCTCAGGAGTATTTAGGCTAAAATGTCCCACTTCTGTTCTTACTTACCACATCCAGTGTAGCACCAGTCTTCTCCAGATGCTGAAACCGGGAGAAAACACACATTGAATATGACCCAGAGGCCGTTCAACAAGCCAAAACAAACAAACAAAGACATGTTTGGCTTATTTATATCTCACTGTGTAAAAGCACGCTGAAAGAGAATGAGAAACACTAGAAAATGTATTTTTATAGTACTGTAGCCAAGCTAGAACATAATGTGATCCATCTGAGATATCCTTTATTTTTACATATCACAGATTCATTTTAATTTAAGTTTAAATTTACAGGTTAAAAGAAATAATGTTATTTCATTTGCAATAAAATGTATAAAAAGCACAATTCCTTGGGCTCTTTGAGTGTGTTCAGTCATTCACCAAATAGCTATTGATAGTCCCTTCTACATTTGTTTTCTATGGAAAATTAAGGATAATGTGTGTCATAAAACTATATGTCACGTTTTTATTTCATTTATTATTTTAATCAGGCTTACAAATGTAACATTTCCCTATCATGCCCTTTACATCCATTATAGTTGGCTATAACTGAGAAAAACCTTTCATTTTACATCCTCCACATACAGAAAAGCAGAACAATGATGCTCATTCTGACAAATATGTCCATTATGTGGAAAGTGACTCGATTTGCTCACCGTATTTTACCAAAGCTGCCAAATTCAGGTAAAACAGAAAGGAGGTGAGATGCATCTTCAGGAATAAAGAGCAGGCGGGTTATAAGGTTGCACGTTCTTTATGCCTATTTTAAACCAACATAGTAAAATTCAGTTTATGACTGCCTTAATAATCCTTATGTACAAGAGAAATTATGATCATTTTAGTATTTTTTTTTTAAAAAAAACTGATGTCAGAATAAAAACTTGGTCCTACCTTGTGGTCCAGGTCTGAAGTATGTGGGCCTTTAAAGTGTGATGTGAAGTGTCGCAAAGAAAACGGGTCAGTTTTCATAAAGTCTCTGAGTCTATCAGAGAAGTGCCCAGGAATGGGTTACTGTAGGTGATATAGGGTAGGAGGGTGTGTGTCTGTGTGCGTGTGTGTGTGTGTGTGTGTGTGTGTGTGTGTGTGTGTGTGTGTGTATAGAGGGTCTTTGTATACACATCATTGAATCAATATGGAGGAGACTTCCTTCTCTAGGACACTGCTGTCAAAATATAGGGGTGTGTGTGTGTGTGTGTGTGTGTGTGTGTGTGTGTGTGTGTGTGTGTGTGTGTGTGGTGTGTGTGTGTGTGTGTGTGTGTGCGTGCGTGCGTGCGTACGTGCGTGCGTGCATGTTACACAAGTGTTTCATGAGGTGTGCCTTGCATGATACAATAGTGGCTCAATACACAGGTAAAATATTTGTATTTGTACTAGCCATCAATCACTGGTTTCACATTCTGCTTCCTTGTACTGGAAAAAAAATCACACACACATTCACACACACACACACACACACACACACACAGCGTAAACTTTAAATGAGCCAAGTGAATTTTGACAAAAGGCCTTATTTCATTGTCATCCTTTAGCGATAAGCAAGCCTGCACTGAACACACAAAAGGACAACCCAGATTAAAGGTATTCAGTGCCACTGAAAGCGGATCTCAAGGCGCATTACACCTGGTTTTTTTTTGGGTTTTTTTTCTTAAACCCAGAACACAGAAAGACTAAGCCTTTAATGCAGGTGACTCTGCAACCTAACCTTAAGCAACCAGATCTGCCTTGAAGCTACAGTAGGACAGGTAACCAGTAATATGAGACCATTTGGACTGTAATTAGATGATGATATGAGAAAAGATATGATAAAAAGAAAAGTCTGCTTAAGGAACATGCCAACTCATCATATAAGGACCAAACGTGTGGGTTGAGTGTGTAAAACTTTATGGGATTGTAATTTTGAGTCTTTCCAGGCAACTCTCAGGAACTTCCAGGTGTCTCCTCCAGCTTTGTTTACCAGACAAACATCTAGCAATGTCTTTCCTTCCAGACGGACACGTCTCCCTGTACCTGCATGTCCCTACATGTTGATGGTGACTGATTCTGTTTGGGTCAATACAGGATTGAGCTACGCAACCGGTTTGCCACCCTTCACCGTTCCCTCTTAAATTGTCCCACCACACCTCGGACTCCGAGCACTTACGCATGCAAGAACGAGGACCAAACAAAAAAAAAAAGCCACCGTGCCTTTTCCAAAACAATGGCAGAGTGCGTCAGTCAAGTCGGTCCCAACAGTACAGTAATTTTGTCTTTGGCGTCACATTCCTCACCCTGTGGAATCGCTTAGTTGTGCATGAGGTGTCATGAAAGCATCGTAATTACATCGTAATTGTCATGAAAGCATCGTAATTACTGTTTCCAGTACATCTCACCTCACCTGTGGGTGAGGTGAGATGTACTGGAAACAGCTGTGGGTCTTTGACTGGAGGAGCGATCTAATTATTAAGCTGCCGTGCGGAGCTCTTATTAACGCTTGGAGCTCTACGGTAGTTGGCTAAGTTCACCCGCTTCACTGGGAGAAACTGTTGCGGACGGCGATGACAGTGTTTGGCTTGACCTACCCTTCCGAATTTAAAAACGATCCTTCCAGAAGCGTCTCAGTAAAACCACATAAATCATCGGCGCACAGCTTATACCTGTTATCAAAAGAATTAGTCATTTTCTGTTAACAGATGTGAAGTTTTATTGTAAAAAAGAATCCATTAAAACATGTATTTCTAGTTACATGAATGGAAGTTTCCATCCATCCTGCTACTAAGACCAGGCCTGTTTGCTCAACTACAGCAGCTTCTGCTCCAAAAAAATCTATTTTAAACAGTGAAAGAAGCTTCTTTTTTTTTCCCCACGCAGAAAATTCATTGAAACAAAAACCTGGCTCTCACACGCTAGAGGCAAACACAATGATCAGAATGCAATTTGAGCAACCTTGAGATAGACCTAAACCTGTTTGGACACAAAGCAACAGTCGCTTGTGTTGTCTGAAACACCGACGGCCTCAGCTCCACTCCTGAGTGCAGGAACCTTCTCAGAGTAGAGAAGCGACGACCCTGCAGGGAGACAAAAGCAACCGGCGTTAGTTCTGCTCTGCTCTGCCTGGACTCCAAGTGGATTACCCTGTTGTTACGCCACTAAAACACCGGAAGGGCGTCGGGAATACCAGGCAAGGGGAAAGAATGCTTACTGGAAGAGCGACCCGCTTAGCTCATCGACCACACCACCTGGGGAGAAATGAGCACAAAAGTCGGGGGGATGTGGGAGAAAAAGGGCGATGCGAAGGGGATGTTTGTGCAGCGTGAGCGTTTACCTGCCGTGCAAACGGTGTCACACAGGATGGGGCAAAGGTAGCAGGAGGAACATTCCTGTAAGGGGCGGAGAGAAGGTGGCGGTCAGGAGGCTGAGCCTTCACAGAGAACTTACGTGGGGGTTTCAGCCAGGCTTACGTCGCAGCGCTCGCAGTGGTCCGACTGGTCTCCATCCTCACACGGGCACTGAGCACAGGTACTGGAGCAGTGCTAGGATGGGGGGAGGGGGGGGGGGTTACATGTAAGGCGGATGCACTCTATAACAGGTAACCAGCATTATGTCAGGACATTTACCTCACAGATGGTGCAGATGCTGCACAAAGAGCCAGGGCGGAAGGCGTGCTTGTCAGAGGCAGATTCGTCTTCGCCTGGAAACACTTTACACTTCAGACAGTAGCACTGAATGGAACATGAACTGATGTCCTTTCGGTTAATATTACAGTGGTTTTCAGAGTTCAAAGAACAGTTTGGCTGCTGTCTTTCTCTGATCAGTTTCTTTTTAGTATCTAATAGATACTTTTTTTCCTAAATGAGCCTCCTAAAGCTGGAAAACTGCCAGTGATTGGTAGAAACCACATTCTTCATGTTCTAAACTCATCTTGTCCTGACAGTATTTAACAGCCTGGTTGCCACAGCAACAGTTGCCTCCAAGGTGCAGAAGCTTTTCTCAACAGTACCTCATGACACAGTCGTCAGTTCCACCTGAAGATCTGTTTCGGTCAGATTGAGCAGACCACAGTGTTCTATCGCTCATAACTTTGTGTTTAAAGATGATTCTAGGGTTTTTCCTGGCTCTCCAAATAGCTGCACTCCAATAAAAGGACTGAGTGTTTGGTTGGCCCTGGTGTCAGAGTGAACAGATAAGCCCGGCTATTTCAGGACTGATATGTGACACACTGCTCTGTTCCCACTGGTTAACACAGTCAGAAGGCAGGTTTGCAGTTAACAGACACTCAGCAAGTTAGGAACTACTCCACCAGTTAACAGACACTCCACCAGTTAACAACCACTCCACCAGTTAACAGACACGCCAGCAGTTAGCAACCACTCCAGCAGTTAACAGACACTCCAGCAGTTAGCAACCACTCCAGCAGTTAACAGACACTCCAGCAGTTAGCAACCACTCCAGCAGTTAACAACCACTCACCACCAGTTAACAGACACTCCACCAGTTAGCAACCACTCCAGCAGTTAACAGACACTCCAGCAGTTAGCAACCACTCCACCAGTTAACAGACACTCCACCAGTTAGCAACCACTCCAGCAGTTAACAGACACTCCCCCAGTTAACAGACACCCCACCAGTTAACAACCACTCCACCAGTTAACAACCACTCCACCAGTTAGCAACCACTCCACCAGTTAACAGACAATCCAGCAGTTAGCAACCACTCCACCAGTTAACAGACACTCCACCAGTTAACAGACACTCAACAAGTTAGGAACCGCTCCCCCAGTTAACAGACACTCCACCATTTAACAGACACTCAACAAGTTAGGAACCACTCCCCCAGTTAACAGACCCCAGCAGTAGCAACCACTCCACCAGTTAACAGACACTCCACCAGTTAGGAACCACTCCACCAGTTAACAGACACTCCAGCAGTTAACAACCACTCCACCATTTAACAGACACTCCACAAGTTAGCAACCACTCCACCAGTTAACAGACACTCCAGCAGTTAGCAACCACTCCACCATTTAACAGACACTCAACAAGTTAGGAACCACTCCACCAGTTAACAGACACTCCAGCAGTTAGGAACCACTCCACCAGTTAACAGACACTCCAGCAGTTAGCAACCACTCCACCAGTTAACAGACACTCCACCAGTTAACAGACACTCCAGCATTTAGCAACCACTCCACCAGTTAACAGACACTCCAGCAGTTAGGAACCACTCCACCAGTTAACAGACACTCCACCAGTTAGCAACCACTCCACCAGTTAACAGACACTCCACCAGTTAGGAACCACTCCACCAGTTAACAGACACTCCAGCAGTTAACAACCACTCCACAAGTTAGCAACCACTCCACCAGTTACAGACACTCCAGCAGTTAGCAACCACTCCACCAGTTAACAGACACTCCAGCAGTTAGGAACCACTCCACCAGTTAACAGACAATCCAGCAGTTAGCAACCACTCCACCAGTTAACAGACACTCCCCAGTTAACAGACACTCCAGCATTTAGCAACCACTCCACCAGTTAACAGACACTCCAGCAGTTAGGAACCACTCCCCCAGTTAACAGACACTCCACCAGTTAACAACCACTCCACCAGTTAACAGACACTCCAGCATTTAGCAACCACTCCACCAGTTAACAGACACTCCACCAGTTAACAACCACTCCACCAGTTAACAGACACTCCAGCAGTTAGCACCACTCCCCCAGTTAACAGACACTCCACCAGTTAACAGACACTCCACCAGTTAGCAACCACTCCACCAGTTAACAACCACCCCACCAGTTAACAGACACTCCACCAGTTAGCAACCACTCTACCAGTTAACAGACATTCCACTAGTTAACAGACACTCCACCAGTTAGCAACCACTCCACCAGTTAACAACCACTCCACCAGTTAACAGACACTCCACCAGTTAGCAACCTCTCCACCAGTTAACAGACATTCCACTAGTTAGCAACCACTCCACCAGTTAACAACCACTCCACCAGTTAACAGACACTCCACCAGTTAGCAACCACTCCACCAGTTAACAGACACTCCAGCATTTAGCAACCACTCCACCAGTTAACAGACACTCCAGCAGTTAGGAACCACTCCCCCAGTTAACAGACACTCCACCAGTTAACAACCACTCCACCAGTTAACAGACACTCCAGCATTTAGCAACCACTCCACCAGTTAACAGACACTCCAGCAGTTACAAACAACCACTCCACCAGTTAACAGACACTCCAGCATTTAGCAACCACTCCACCAGTTAACAGACACTCCAGCAGTTAGCAACCACTCCACCAGTTAACAGACACTCCAGCATTTAGCAACCACTCCACCAGTTAACAGACACTCCAGCAGTTAGGAACCACTCCACCAGTTAACAGACACTCCACCAGTTAACAGACACTCCACCAGTTAACAGACACTCCACAGTTAGCAACCACTCCACCAGTTAACAGACACTCCGCATTTAGCAACCACTCCACCAGTTAACAGACACTCCACCAGTTAACAACCACTCCACCAGTGAGGAACCACTCCACCAGTAAACAGACACTCCACCAGTTAACAGACACTCCAGCAGTTAGGAACCACTCCACCAGTTAACAGACACTCCACCAGTTAACAGACACTCCACAGTTAGCAACCACTCCACCAGTTAACAGACATTCCACTAGTTACAGACGCTCCACCAGTTAGCAACCACTCCACCAGTTAACAACCACTCCACCAGTTAACAGACATTCCACTAGTTAGCAGACACTCCACCAGTTAACAACCACTCCACCAGTTAGCAACCACTCCACCAGTTAACAGACACTCCACCAGTTAGCAACCACTCCACCAGTTAACAGACATTCCACTAGTTAACAGACACTCCACCAGTTAGCAACCACTCCACCAGTTAACAACCACTCCACCAGTTAACAGACACTCCACCAGTTAGCAACCACTCCACCAGTTAACAGACATTCCACTAGTTAGCAACCACTCCACCAGTTAACAACCACTCCACCAGTTAGCAACCACTCCACCAGTTAACAGACACTCCACCAGTTAGCAACCACTCCACCAGTTAACAGACATTCCACTAGTTAACAGACACTCCACCAGTTAGCAACCACTCCACCAGTTAACAACCACTCCACCAGTTAACAGACACTCCACCAGTTAGCAACCACTCCACCAGTTAACAGATATTCCACTAGTTAGCAACCACTCCACCAGTTAACAGACACTCCACCAGTTAACAACCACTCCACCAGTTAACAACCACTCCACCAGTTAACAGACACTCCACCAGTTAACAGACTCCCCCAGTTAGCAACAGCTAACAACCACTTCCCCAAAACCCACTCTGTGCAGATCACGGAGATGAACTGTGGTCAAATATCTGTTTCTTTTTAAAAGCACATTAAATGTATAAAAGTATCTTCATCTTCACCATCATCATCATCTTCTTCTTCTTCATCATCATCATCGTCGTCATCCTCATCATCGTCGTCATCCTCATCATCATCTTCCTTTGCAGCCTTGTTGTTCTCATCATCCTCTTCTTCATCATCATCATCATCATCATCATCTTCTGCTGCTTCTTCATCATCGTTGTCGTCATCATCGTCATCGTCGTTGTCATCATCATCATCATCATGGTCGTCGTCGTCATCATCATCATCATCATCGTCGTCGTCATCCTCATCATTATCATCATCGTCATCATCGTCCTCATCATCATCATCGTCCTCATCATCCTCATCATTATCATCATCCTCATCGTCCTCATCATCGTCGTCATCATCATCGTCGTCATCATCCTCATCATCATCGTCATCGTCATCATCATCGTTGTCATCATCATCATCCTCATCATCCTCATCATTATCGTCATCGTCATCGTCGTTGTCATCATCATCATCGTCGTCATCATTGTCGTCATCATCATCGTCTTCATCATCATCGTCTTCATCATTGTCATCATCATCGTCATCATCATCATCATTGTTATCATCATCGTTGTCGTCATCATCATCATCGTCATCATCATCGTCGTTGCCTTCATCATCACTATCATTGTCATCATCATCATCATCGTCGTCATCATCTCCCTCCTCCTCCTCACCTGCGTCCTGCTCATCAGCCCCTGAATCATACTGCGACGCCCCCTCCCCTCCCTCGCCATCACCATCACCATCATCATCATCATCTCCAGCGGTCTCTGCATGGAGCTTTTCCGTGTGCCCCTCCTCCGCTCCCAGTGCCCCAGAGATGAGCGGCTGTGCTGGACACAGGAGAACCAGCAAGAGTCCCACCAGCCAACTTTTGACAGGTGCCATTTTGGGGAGAGTAAAGCAAATCCACAGCGGACGTCCTGATCCTGATCCCTGACTCTTGCGCCCGCACAGGCCAAACTTCAAACCAGTAAATCCACAGAAATATCCCACAGGTCTGTGCTCAGAGCTCCAGCAGAACTGGGACAGTTCAGTCTGAGCCTCGTGCTGGGAACCAGAGGACAGTCAGTCTGCCTGACTGACAGAAGCACATGTGGGGGGGTGGAGGGGGGGGGGCTGCTTGGGTCGCCCTTAACATAGGGTGTTGGTGAGGTCACGTATGAGAGCGGTTTTTGGACTGAAGGGTGGAGACAGCAGATTCAGGAGGGAGAGATTTCACGGCTAATTTGGCCATTACGGAGTTGGCCGTTGGTCGGGCAGCCCGTTGAGAAGGACGCGCAACCACTCTGTCTTTGCGGAGCGATGAAGCCGAAATGTCTGAGATACAGGATCTGCCATCTTGTACTGGTGATATTTTCAGCCCCACTTTGGACAGTGGCGAATGCTCCTGCAGCCTCCCCACCCGCCAGGATCAGAGTTCAGCTCTCAGTCACGACGGCGGCAGTGAATATTTAATCAAACACCACGATAAACATGTTTTAATGCATCAGGAGTCCTTTTTTAAGGACGCGACGCTTATTCCCTTACTGGAACCTACCACCGAAGATCTAAAGCAGCTTTATTTTCATGTTTTATAATCCCGCAACATTCATCAAATTAGATAAGAGGAATCAATATACATTCTCTTTCCAACTTTAGATCTCCAACTATGAGAGCTAATTGCTGGCTTTGCTATGAGAACTAATTAATTTATCCAGTTTCAGCTTCTCATTGAACAACTTTATAAATAAAGGCTTCACTGTAGACTAAAGAAAATAAACAGATAATAAAATTTAAGTCTAAAATTACATCTAATCCCAAGTTGAACACAGAAATGTCTTGAGAATGTGCTTCCTAATGCTAATACCAAGGCAGAGGACATGGCTGAATGAACAGAACGGACAGAAATAGAAGCAGGTGAAGATTACGGCTGCATTCCTGATGCGATTCTTCAGATTCGGATTAGCAATAAAAATGCAGATCCGTTCATGGCAATTAAATAAGTGGCAGCTTTTTATTATTTTGAACACACGCCACCGTGGTGCATTTAGGGAGCAGTGGGACAGGAAAGTGATGACACTGCCTCTCAGTGTAAGCCGGCGGTACGGCTGACAGGTGGTGGCCTGGGCTATTTCCAGTAAAGGCTCCTTCAATAGCACAGCTCCACTATGTGACCTTCAATGGTGCTGCGGCGCACTGAAATCCAGCACTGCTGATGCACCCTTCACGCTATCATTTTCTACACACAATATATCCTGTGACAACACGCTGGTGCTTTACACTCTGCACGTTTAACTGCTGTTTAACCTTTGGTGTCTTCTTTGAACGGGGGAAGAAATGGCTCCATTGTGCAAGTGGGATTAAACACAAGTGCCTGCCTATAAAAAGTAATTGTTAAAGAACTAAGGGCTTAACGTTTAAACCTAAGGTGCATTTTCTTGTCGAGAAATTAAAATGTAAACTTTCAGTGTACAAAACACATACTTTTGTGTACCTTTTAATATAATTTATTATGGGGAGAAGAAGGATTTTTAAAAAAGGCATCTGGTTTACATTTAGAATTTTAAGCAAATACTGAGGAAAAGGAGTTTTACTATGTAGCGAGGAAGCCATGTAAACTACGGTTTAATAACCTTACGGTTTAGTAACCTTAAAAAATAAAAATATTCTTTAAAAAAAAGTATAAATGCACTTTATGGGAGAACATTGTGACTTGTTATAAATACACATATTCCTTTGGTATTTGAAGATAAATATATAGCTGGCACAGTAGATGCACTTGTAAGTAATAATGAAAGAATTGTCGTTTAGAAAAGACAATATTTTCTAACAGTCCAGTTGAGACCAGCAGGTTGATTGAAGGCTCGCACGTCCCTGAGCAAGTAAAGGCATCACTGACGCTTGTTCAAGCACAGGAGGAAGACGGGAAAGCATCTGTGTAGAAGAAGAGGCAAATAATTCAAGTAAAGGCAGCTTTGGTCAAATAAAGCTGTTAAAAACGCATGCGTCGGGTATTCAGACACACCTCTTAATGTGGGTGGAGGACGAGGAGGTTTGAACGTGCTGCCCTGTGCCAAAGTATCTACAATCCAGCTCAGAGCATTTGAGCAGTACTCCATCTGAGGAGAGACACGGCTCTCAGTAACCACACTTTTCAGTCCTTAAAGCCGGACAATTATTCTCCTTACAGACTATATTTTTTTGCATTAGCAACAACAGAAATGCTGCAACAGAGATTTTACCTCATTCTCCAGTGCTCTCAGCCTGTGTTCGAGGTCCCTGCTTTCTGACAGATGTTTTACTACACCATCCATTCTGAAAAAATAAAAGCATTTGCTTTCAAATGACTGGACGGGAAAAGAAGTAAAAATACTGCTTTTGTGTTGGCGCGGGAGCGATCGCTCACTTAACAGACATCCGCTTCAGCCTCTCTGAATCGCTGCTTTTCTGGATCTTGTTCTGCGTGGTCAGGAAGTCCTCCTTCTGAATGGTTTCCCATGTCATCAACCTGTTCGCTGCTTTCCCTCTCAGCTCCAACACTAAGAGAGAAAAGCATCGACAAATCTGAAAAAGGAAAGCGTCTTAGGACAGTGATGGGATTCTACTGTTGGAAGAAACGCATGAACGGGTAAATGGAGTGTTCAGATACTGACCAAAATGGTGGATCTTGATGGAAGGAACCTTGCGGATGTTTCGCTTGATAAAAAGATTTATGTGAGAGAGGATGATAAAAGGAGGAGCCAGAGATGGACGGGAGTGGTACTGAACAATTAGGTTGTAGCGCTGGAACTTCCAGTAGATGTCGCTGTTTGCCTGCACTTCAGTGAAGGTGTGACTGGACAGACAGAATCAGAGCTGAGTGTCCACATGTCAATGACGGACGGACAAACTGACTGATGGGTCCCTTACCTGAACATGGCAATGAGCAGGTTGATGAGGAGGATGTTGGTGACCAGGAGATAAACCACCAGCAGAATGACCACCAGCCAGTTACTGTAATAGACCCTGCAGGGCTCCGAACCATTCTGAATCATTGTCACGTTTTCTGTGCACTCCATGTCCCACGCCTTCCCCACTGGGACACAAAAATGTTATTAAAATTAGACTGGGACAAACAGTTCTCCAGTATGATGAACATACCATCCATCTCCTCCACAGGAATCTGCCCAAAGATGTGCAGGTACGGCCGGTAGAAAACCCGCCGGAAGATGCGATCGAGGCGAGGGTCGTAGGAATAAAGCAGAGCCTGGTTGGCTACGCCATACGCCATGAGCCACACCCCGAGGAAGAAGAGGAAGAAGAAGACATCCTTCATCTGGACAGTAAAAAGGAATTGCTTGGTGTTAAAGTTCAAACGGGATCGAAAACATTCCGGACGTGTCATCCCGTGCCACCGTGGTTCTCACCATTTTCCCAACAATGATGATTTTTGGCCCCAGCTGTTTGTGAATGGCAAAGATGTGGATTAGACGGAGGGTGAACACCATGTAATCCACGCAGAGGATGTTGCGACCAAATTCGTATGACCATGTAAACATCCTGAGCACAGAGTGACAAAACACACATGACGTAACAGCGCCACCCACTGGACAAACCCCAGCACAAGGAAACGGAATGGGAAAAAGAAACTCTCAGGAACTTCCATTACGTAATAACTGTCAGTCATGTTTACCTGCAGCTTAGTCCTATGATGAACAATGCAATGGCAATGAGGTCACACTTGTTCCACACGTCCTGAATGTAAACTCTAAACCTCTGGCGCCAAGTCATCATCCCCACAAAGAGGGTCTTAGACAGGAAAAAGAAGAGACTCATATTGCCATTATACTATAAGTGGGTATTTGCTTTTCTGAGGCATTAAGAGGCCTGGCTGAACCCACCTCCCGGATCTCCTCGCACACGATGGTGAACACCCAGAAATACAGCACATACTCGGAGACGGCCGGACCGGAGGGTGGGGGAGGCTTGAAGTCCACCAGCAGCACGTAGGCAAACAGCAGGAGGAAGAGGAAATACATCAGGACGTTGCCCAAAAATGAGGTCACAGGTGCAAACCAAAACTGGCGCCATCGTGACACTATGAATGGACGCTTTGGCGGTCTCTGTGACATCCCTGCGGTGGAGAAGGAAGACATATCGTTACTATAACGACAGCTGCACCACCAGGTTTTCTCTCAACACTATTTTTCCCAGAAGAGTCACCTTTAATGGATCCCAGCTTGGGAGAGTGTGGATGTGCTTCAGCCTCACTGGTGAAACACAAAACACGCTATCAGTGCATCAACGCACCTTTGGAATTCACTCAACATTAGAGACTCTGGAGTTTTACATGTGCTTGATGTCTGAGAAGGAAAAGACAGTAGCGCCATAAAGGCTGTCCGTGTCCCGGCCCACTCCGTCTTCGTTGGACTTTTCCTGCTTCTGTTGTTCCTCTTCTTTCCTGTGCAACAATTGGAAATTCAAATGAACTTTATACGTATGAGGAAGAAATGATCTACCCTGAAAAGGGATTCACCTGAAAGAGATGAGGTTGGTGTAGCAGAGGATTGGGCAGAAGAAGGTGAGCAGGTGCTTCCACACCTCTGTGTTTCTTTTCATGTCCCCCCACCAGATCTGTGACAGCAGACCCTGGAGGAGGGAAGAAAACGTCCTCATCATCGCTGAGGTCATGAAATCTTTTCTTCAGTGCAAATTAACTACCAAAAGCAGAACTTGCATCCGATGAAATGAGCTAAACACTGGAGGACATTCAGAAATGCTGCTCTTTACACTGCGTGATAACGTACCTGCACCCCATCGTGGCTGAAGAAAAGCCGCGCATCAGCGCTCATGCCCATCTGGAGGCAGGTGGTGCCGCCCCAAACGGGAGACTTCCGGATCAGCAGGGTGAAGGAGCGGCTCTCGTCGCTCCGGTAACACGTACTGAAGACGTCTGATGGGGAGGACGGGCAGGTGCAGACACTTAAATGCGTGAGCACCTCATGCAGGGTAATCGGTTAATTCTCAAACAATGATCGCTTGACTGAAGGGAGCAATCGAACCCCTTTCTTTCTCCTGCTAAAGTAGCAACGTTTGTTTTAAACGATGGTTTATATAAAACTATAGGGAGAAATGATGTCAAATATCTACAGTATGGTAGTCGTCTCTGGACTTTTTACTGGCCCAGTATTAAGAGGGGATCCGGGTTTTATGGTCTCACCGTGTGCCAGGTTCTCAAACTTTTGGGCCAGTTCTTTCATGGACAATTTGGTTTCAGTCTCCAACTCCAGCTTTGAAATTTCCCTCAGCATTTTGCAGCCACACAGGGCGCTCAGCACCGGCTCTCCTGCCTGGCAGAGACAACAAGTCGCACAAACCAAACGCTGAATATTCAAAATACCATTTTTCATTACTTTTATTTTCCTTAACCACTAATTTCCTGATTTCCAGTAAGCCTGATTATCTAAAGCGGTCAGCACTGAGTTTTCTAGTGCAAAAAGAGGAAACAGGTTTTTACCATTTCCCAGAAAAATGAGGCCATCTCGCTCCTGTTCTGCAGGACAGCCCAAATGAAGAGTGAAGCCCAGGGAAATAAGCAGCGCGTTTCTCGATATAAGCAGTCACTGCGAAGCAGCTTACTGGCATTCTGAGGTGGACAAAAAGAAGAGAACAGAACAGAAATTATATTTGGGCAGTACCATCTAAAAGTTTGATGAAAGGCATGACAGGCACACAGATTTGTTGGTAGACCTTTAACTGATTCAGGTTACCACCAGTTTAAAAAGAACTTTGAAACTTCCTGAAAGGGAGGACACCTTATGCCTCATAAATCAACTACACATTTTTTTCAATTAAAAAGTTTTTAGGGCTTCAGTTTTGGAACAAAAAATGAGTGACCAATGAAGTTATTTTGTCGTTTCTGCAAAAGAAATCCAAAGTTCTGTGGCTATAATTTACATCCAACCACATATTGTAAGGCTGAAGAATACCCTGAGAGCTCTTCTCTTGGATGCTACCCGCTCTAAGCCCAAAGCATCGTAGTAGAATAGCTGACAAACATCACCCATCAACAGCTCCAGGACCCCTGCAACCTGAGGAGAAAGCACAGATATAATTAGAAACAAGCAAATGTGTCTTTGTTGCAGCAGCAATGATGCCTGTCAGAGAAAAAGCAAACCTCAAACAGGGTTATATCTGCCCCTGGGCCACTCTGCATATCCTCTGCCGTCACTTTGGAGGCAGAGTCCTGCGCAGCTGAAGGTGTGCGCACGAAGGCGGTAGTTCCCATGCGCTCCACTAGGCGGCGCTGGAGTAGATGGTAGAGCAAAGTGCCATCAGGCACTGATTGGTAGAGGGTTTCCAACCTGCCATATGTCAGGTAGTCCAGGATGTTGAGGCCATTTTCGGCAAAAAGGCGCACGAACTGCGGCTTGTTGTTAATCAGGGCGTCTGTCATAGAATCTTCCAGGTCTTCGTACTGTTTGATAGGATGAATGTGACAGATCTGATCAGACAAGGTTCACAGCAGCGGAGATTCACTAGATCAGGTGTAATGTGTGTTACCCTCCACTGGATGTCTCCATTGAATAGTTCACTCTTGGCAATGTCCACTCTGTTCCATGTGACCGCAAGCTTCAGCTCTTCGTTGTAAGGGCTGGCCTCAATGGAGACGCGCTGCTTACTGGCTGTAAGAATCAAAATATCTAAGTAAAGGTGCAGGCCCACCTCAGGTATGGCGCACTTTCAGCACATTTCCAGCTACTTTTACCTCCCACTAATGCTTTAAGCAGGACTGTATCAAAGTCATTGGGGCCTTCTTGCTCCGCATGGTAGATGGTAATAAAGTCCCTGTTTTGATAGATGCTCAAGGCCTGGAAAGGAGAGAAGATAAGACAATGGTGTTGATTTAGTAAAAATAAGGACCACTGACAATGTGACAAGATTAAAGAAATTTACAATGAGCTACCATCTAATCATGGCGTTGCTTATTAGAACATTGTCAACCTCTGCAATGACCTGATGACCTGCATGTTCAGAGTGCATAGACATTATTTACAATAGATATCCTGACTGGAGATGACAGAGGTGTTTTGCTGCTTGGTCTTTTTTTGCATCTTTGCAGCAGATCTGCTATGTTATTCATGAAGACAATACCTCATTTATTTAGTAAAACCTCAATAAATCAGATTCTACGTTACATGTTATGTAGATATCAAAGAATTCACAATGATGAATTTGACATGACTGCAGCAAATTAAAATGGAACAGCATCAGCAAAACCTGAACATAACACAGTATTAACGCTGATGGATAAAAACTGCTATTCTTATCATAAAATACCAGGTGTGAGGTTCATCTGGAATCTTTAGAGTGTTGGTAAAGTGTTACTTATGCCCGTTGAGCTTCTCAAATCTTACTAACCTGTTCAACAAGTTTGTCCGTCTCTGATTCAGAGGGGAAGTGTTTTTTAACCCGCTCTGCCAGTCTGTCTTTTAGATCCACAATGGGACCCGCCTCACCGTCTCCTTCGCTAGAGGACTGGACCACTGGGGCGGAGGACATGTTCTCTAGAACGTCACAGAGGAAGTCCGCCAAGCCTCCTGAGCCAGCCAGCACCAGCCAGGGCATGGAGGTTTTCAGGGAAAGATCCACTCTCTGACAGCAAAGGGAGTGAAAGGTTTTTCTTTATGAATGAAAAGGGTTCAGCTGCCTTTTTAAAAAAAATAAAAATAAATCAAGGCTTAATTGACAATCAGTCAACAACGGCTGTACCTCCAGCATGGTGGCGTCTCCTGATACCAGCATGCAAAGGACGGGGATGTTGATGCTGCCACTGCCTACACAGACGGATGGTAGATTTAGTGTTTGTGGAGTTCTAATGAGAGTTCTAATGCAGCGGTGACTTGCTCAGATCCCTGCTTGTCTCGACATGTTGGTGAGCCTCTCCTGAAATTCTTGCAGCTATATGCTGAACCACTAGATGCCACGGCCACATGTTTCAGGAGGCCTTCCAAAGAGTTCTGACTGTGGGAGAACATGGCCGCCTTTTCCACTGTTGGAGTTCCTCCCACTTGCCCTCTCGATGGTTGTGTCACCACCGCGCAGCGGGACCCCCTCAAGTTTCGATCGCCACGTAATTGTTGGGTTTTAAGTGAGGTCACCCGGGCGAGCCGCCAAAAGCAAAAATCATAACAGAAAACAACAATGAGGAAGGAAGTAAAGATAAAGGGAGCAGAGGCAGCATAATGTTCCAAGAGAATGGGGTTTTCTACAGCGCTGAAGTGTGCAGTTTTCCCATGTGACTGTTCCGATCCACCGCTGCAAGCTATATCCGTGTGCACATCAGTGTGTTACTACATATTAAGTAAACAGAACATGCTGCGTTGCAATACAACCAAGTCAGGTGGTTGCCACCTTTCTGGTCTGTGTGTTTCTGTACGTGCTGGAGGATCTGTCTGCCCGTCTTATACGCCTCGCCTGCTGGGTTCCTCATCACATTGTGCTCTAGGTTTAGTAAATAGGCAGAGAGTAAAGCACAAGCCCCACCCAGGAGTTTTTCAGAGCTGCTCTAAACACCTACTCTGGGGCAGGGACTCTGTTAAGCCCCGTAAAAGGGGAGGTCCCTGCAGCGGAGATGAGTATCAACGTCTCAGCCCTGTGAATTTCTCCAAAGTTCCTGCAGTGGAAACGCAGCCGTTGATCGTGGCTGGAAGTTTCCCTCCAAAGCAGTGGACACATTTGCCCACTAGAGAACACAGGGCCTCCATTTCTGCTGACCAATGAAAGAAAATGAGGTCTCATGTCTCACCCCAGATGCCCGTGCGCTGATGGGAGATGTAGTCCTCCAGTTTGGCCCTGAAGCCCGTTTCTCCTCCTCTGCGGCCGACACTCCCATCATCCACCAGCAGGAAGGCCTGGTAGTTGTTATCCAAGCAGCAGGAATCTCGCGACGTGTTCTGGACGTAGTATTTAGCAGGAAAGCTGCCCTGTACATTAAGTATTTTGATTGCAATGAGGTAAAACTATGTACATTCATTCCAATACGGTGAATTGATCAGGCGAGCGCCGGTCTGACCTGAGGGTTGACCAGCTGCTGCCGGTTTGGGACCATCCCCCAAGGAGCGATGCCCAGCGCCACCACCTTGTTTAGAGAGACGGATGAGGCCGCGGTGGCGTGATCCCTCACCGCCTCTCCCACACACCTGCCAACGCCTTCACGCAAACCCGGTGTGATAATCCATGCTCCTGGAAGGGAGAGTTGCAGAATACATGTGTAAGGAGAAAGAGTCTCACGGATTTGTGTCAAACACGGCTGCTTGCACAACGCTAGCCTCCACTCATCAGTTTAACAAACAAGTTTGTTCCCTGAAAATGAAATTTTCCGTTTGGACCACCTGCGTTGGCACCTGCCTCATGACTCTTTCTGTAATCACAGGCCTCCGACAAAATAGCTGGTTATCGTGACCTTAGATCACGGAAGATCAGTATCACGATGTGCCACCTGCACTTGGCACCCAAGTCAGAAGGAAATGGCCATTGTGGCACCAAAATAGAATCAGACCCCAGAGAGACATGTGGCTGATTTAGAAACAGCTGCAGCTCCAAAAAAAACAACAACAACTCTCTGTTTCTGCAGTCACTTTTTACAAAATCTCCAACCGTATTGTCACGTTCTATCGACTTGGTCAATGTAGATTTATTGACAAATAAATACTATTTTAAACTCAGCTTTGTCGTTTGATGGAGAAACATTCTACCTTTGTGTCAGTAAGTTAAAAAAAAAGCTGCTGTATGTTCACCTGTGCTCTGGGAGGCTTTCACTAGTCCCTGTCTGATGACCTCCCGTACCCACGTCTTCAGCTTCGTCCTGCCTTCTCCGCCCACCACCGAAACCACCAGGTTAGGAGCAGGAAGCCCCCAGTGGGCTGTCATCAAGATGTAAACCATAGATGGAGGCGTGTCCCAGGACAGCCGCAGGAACTGCAACGGATATTTTGTTGAGTAAAAGATGTTTTACAAGTTTCGGAAAGAAACGACAAATAAATGATCCTAAATATTGCGTTAATGATTGGGGCTTCAGCAGGAGGTTAAAGGTTAGGAAATTAACATTTTCCAACCAACACTGATCAAGGATTCCAAGGCAACAAAGAGGACACCTACATAGCTGTGTCTCTTGCTGGAGCCAGCAAATTGCAGCTCTCCAAAAGCATCCGTCGGGGATTCCGAGGAGTGCTGGGCGCTGTCCCAGTGGTTAATGATGGCGGCGCCGAAATAGTCTCCCAGAGCCACCGAAGCGTGGGCATCTCTTGCACCCCCACACTGGCACAGGCCGCCATTGCTGTGAGAGGTGACACAGAAGAAGACCATGACGATCTTTTGTTGCATCAACAGTGAAAGCTGTGAAAGAGTGGAACATGTTCAGAGTACCTGAAAGAGTCTTCCACAAAAGTGGTGCAAATCCTTTTCTTGATGATTTTGGGGATCCAGCTCTGTAAATATTTCAACAGGTTGTGAGATCCAACGTAAATACTTGCAGGTTTAGCTGTATTTTTCAGCCTAATGTGAGGAGATCTTGCGGGTGCCGGGTGAAGGGAAGCAGGACCGTTGGCTCAGAACTACCTGCTAATGTGACATGTCTGAACACCCGACTGTGACTTCTGACACGCGGCTGAAGTTTCAACTCAGGTTTGCAAGCGTGTAAGACAGAGAATGTGCACATAGGATGCGACCAGGGGAAGGTATATTTAGTGCATACCACACATTCTGCAGTACAACAAAACGACTTGACATTGAGAGGGGTCACCCCCTCCGTACAGTTGATACTACGCACAGTGCAGATGGAAGATCTTTAGAAACCCTTACTTTATTCAGTTTGGTCAAGTTCTGCTTTAATTAAATTATTAAGAATAAAAACACCCAATTATTTTTTTGCAAAGTGATCACAGATGCACCAATGAGCAGCAGGATATTTGCCTCCACTGTACGTGATACCTCGTATTGCATATCTATATTTAATAACTCAGTGTAATTTAAGTACATTATTAAAGCACTTTAAAATATTCTGTGGCTTCTGTGGCCAGGCTTTTCTGCTGTGACCAACAAGGCCCCTAGACACCAAACTCCATCATATCTGGAGAATCTGATAGAACCACATCATCCCAGTAGGCTGCTTTGCTCTCAGTGTTGGTTCACTGCTGTTCCCCAAAATCTTTAGGAACCAGCTCGCTGTCTAAGCTGAAAAGTGGCTCATTTTTCTTTAGACTGTGTACAAAATTTGGGAAATAATAAAAGACCAATAAATATTTTAGATATTTTTAATAATAAAGGTGAGAAATATCTACAAATGTCATGACAATTGTCACTATAATAAATCATTAACATAAAAGCGTGACAAATAAAAATGTGTTAATCAGCGCTGCGAGTCTCAAATGATGACGAATAAGAGGTTTCTGCTTCAATAAAACTTAAAACTGTTAAAAGAAAAATCATTCACATTATGATTTTTAGGTTTTAAAAATAATGTATATCTAAAAGTTAAATGGTAAAATAGGATGCTTAGACTATATTTTATGGTCGCGTTCCATCCATTTTTACGCGCAAGCCCCCTTCCAGTCAACTACGGCTGAAACAAGAGCCAGCAGAAAGGTACATCGATATGGGACGCAGCCCTTCCTCCTCTCGTTACGCACCTTCTTGTGGAAGAGAAATATTTGCTGTGAGAAGAGAGACTTTTACCCTTTTTATATGTTGGCCATTCATTTTGCGCTATTAACCTTCGATTTCAGACCTCGCCTGGGCCAACATTAAAGAATAATACTGATAGCCAGAACGATGCTAAATGAGATGCTACATTTAGCCATCACGCAGGGAGTAGATGCTTCATCCAATAGTAGGCGTGTCTTCGTCTGTTTTAGAGTTATACAATTGTATATGGATTGAGGTTATTTCGGTAACAACTAATAGGAGATTGTGTTGTGTGATCACTGACGCATAGGGGTTCGAGTTTAGCACCGCTTAGATTTAAGGAAGTTTCGTTTCCCTCAACCGAGCTAGCTTAACTTCCACCGGGCTTGTAAACAACACCGAGGATCGGAACATAGCCTATGTTAGCTACAGATGGGGCTGATTTGCACACTTAATACAACGCAGACCCCAAAAATGATTCGAGGATTTGGCGCACGGTTGCCCGTGCACGCAACACATCGTGACTCGGAGCCCCAGGGAATAACTTCCCGACGCAACTTTCCTTACGTCTTTCTCGTTAGTAATTAACGAACCCTTCGGTGATTGACGACTGCTGGACCAACACTAATGACATCAATAAAAAAAGTGGGGTTATTTGATTTGATTTCAGAAAGCCTACGCACCTGGTCCTTCTCAGATTTTTGGATCTGGTCCCCGCCGCCCCCTCCACTTTCTTGTCCCGTCTCTCTCATGTTTAGTTGTTTTTTCCCCCCAGTTTTCTGTGTTGAGTGAGAGATAGGACAGGAAGGGCCAGTCCTTCAGTATCGCTGTCTACCCATTAGTTAAATTAAGTGGGCGTATTTTAGTCCAGAAATTAAGGATCTTTGCATGTGCACTCAGAGGAAACTAAGTGCAGACATTCCACCCAGGTGAGGGTGCGGTTCCTGCAGGAGTCTGCAAGCAAACACCGTCCTCCAAGCCCAGACCTCATAGGAGGAGCCAAGTTGCTCCAAACGTGACACACCTCTCCTGTGATCAATACTGATGAGAAGCTTGACCCTCAATCATCCTATCACATGTTGAGACTGAGGACAAACTCAGAATCGAAACCGCCGGCGTTCAGAAATCAGGATCACTGAGGGTCCGCCAGCGTGTGCACCCTCCCACAGTTGCCTTAAATATCACAGACCTTGCTTAACACCCCAGCAGATGCATCATAATTTGTGAAAGCTAATTGGTAGTAGATACAGTCAGGAGTGTGAAAATGAAAGTACTATTTAATGAAAGTAACACGTAATCCCACTTCAGTTGTTTTTTAATCTCCTAGCTGCACATGACGTAATCGACCTGTAAGAATTATTTTGGGCGTCTTGTCTCAAGACCCAAAGCAAAAACAATAACCCCCATACACTTTTTATGTTAAATATTTATTGTAAAATACATTTAAATATAAGTATTTCTATTTTATGAAGATAAAGGATTAAATATTTGATTTAGCATTGAAATATCCACATTCAATGTGTATACAGAGCACAAGGCTGCAAAGTACCGGTCAGTCATACTCAGAATCAATACAGATACTTGGTTATAAATAGATAAGTGACTTTGCTGAGAACTGTCCACCTGTTAGTCTGTGATCATTTCCCCTTTTCCCCCCTATCTGCCATATCCTTGCGGGTCGTTGACCTTTGTGGACTCATCTTTACCCTGTCTCTGGCCTATTTGGTACAACTTGTTGGCCAGATTGTGGACCTGGCACGTCCCAACTTGACAACCGCGCTGAGGAGCACGCCGTGGACGGAGCCTGGCTGCCATTCTGTCAAGAGTGGAGAAATAAAGTTAAGTCAAGGCTTCCTTAATATCGCACACATTTTCCATTCAAAGCAAAAACTGCCAGTTGTTAAGATCAAAATGCCTTTCCTGAAATAAGTGCATGATTCATTCGATCCCCTTTGACCGGAGTCGCGGGGAACGCCTTTCGTACCTGTGTTTCAGGATTTCCAGGTTCAGATTTTTGATTTCTGAAATAAAAGGAACAATCCTCAGTGCCTGAGCATGTTGCGCCTGTGTCTCCGTTTTCAGCCCTGAACCCTGGACAGTGCCCGCAGGGAGGACAGCGTCTGGCCTGTGAGTGCATCAAAGAAACGCGTTAAGATCTCACACCGTGTTTCTCTTCCCACCTGTACTCTTACTGGTGTCCTTTCTCCTACCTGGGAGTCGGTCTGAGCGGTGTGGCGACAGTCAAAGTCACAATCAGCAGCAGCACGATGCCAATCTCCATACCTCAGTGGCCTGCGTGAGACAATCGGCAGTGAGGGAGAGGACAGCAGTGTCCAGATTTAGTGTTTAAAATGTGGATAAATGGAAACAAAAGCCACGATAGAGACTCATCCAAATGCAGATACATGAATCCAAGATGACGCTTACCGCCAAGATAATCCCAAATTCCTGTTGCTTCTCTTGGAATAAACCAGTATTGACTTGCTCGCTGGCAAAGTTTGGAAACTCCTGTCCACTTGTGCTCCTTTATAGTGTTGTGGCGGGACGTAGGGGGAGTGTCTGGATTCTGGGACGTGGCGTTATTGACAGTCTTATTTCCCACCCTAATTTATCACTTATGCTGGCAGATTTCGTTTCTGTTTACAGATGTGTCGCTGGCATGAACTATTCTTTTTTTTCTTCGCAGAAGTGTCGTAGCACGGTATTGTACTTAAACTTTAAGTGACCCTGAGTCTGCAATGTTTACATCGTTTCTATGCTTACTTTATGCTCCGCGCACCCTCCCCCATCCATATCCTCCTCTAATCCCAGCCTTCCCTCGCGTCTGAGCAATTGTTCCAGAAATCATTCTTTCATCTGCATCACCTGCAGGAAGCCCGCAGAGCCCAAAATAACACCAATTCCCCTCCAGGCTTTTCTTTATCGCCCCATTTTTCCTGTGCCGTTTTCCCTTGAGTCGTTCTTGCCGTCACTGTTTATTCCTCCGCCGGCCTTCGCTCACATCCACCCCTCCACACGTATTTCAAAAACAAGTTCTCCATCTTTCCAGACAGTAAATCCTGAGGGATAATGGGGGCAAAGAGGAGCTGTTGTCAGTGCAACAGATGGTTGAGGAAATATTTGGACACATGAAAAATTTATTTCTGGGTAAATGATGCCAGCATTTTTAATCTTTTAGCCCTTCAGTAAATCCATTAGGAGCGAGCGTGGGGGGTTGATGGTTTACACCACAGCGCTCTCATCTCTTGCTGCTCTTTCTCAATCACAGCTTCCCCTCTCGACTCCATTGTCTGACTTTCCTGTGACTAACGTGTGAGCAGTGTGTGTCTGAAGAGGAGCTGACTGAGTCACTTCAGGTACACGTGCAGACGAGAGCATCAGCAGCCAGATTACAAATCTCTGTTGTTGTTTGGATTCATGAGCTGTTTCACTGGGCGCCAAAACCTGTCTCAGTCTGCACGACTGGATAGGTTCTATGTCCGACGGGGCCACCGGCTCGAATCTTTGGGCTGTGAGAGGAAGCCCGTGTGCCCAGAGAGAACTCACGCAGACACTGGGAGGCGTTGGAACCCGGGATCTTGTTGCTGTGAGGCAACAGTGCTAACCACAGCAGCACCATGCCCCCCGTAGGTGAAATAATGAGATAGTTCATTGGTTCAGTAATATACTGAATAATAGACCTCACATACAAAAAACCTAAATTATTCTCTCTCTTATTACAAATATTCATACAATTGATTCTTGACCGATATTCTTAACTAATTATGTCAAGCCTGTTGCTGGGCATCAAACCCATGACGGCACGTGGGGGATGACCCAGGAGTAGGCAGGTGGAGTGACCATATCAGCGCTCTCTGCGCATCGTTGGGATGCAGATGGTTGTTGGATCTGCCCCCGTATTGGTAACATCCAGCTCTCTCCTTCGTTCCGCCTGAGGACCCTGATGTTGAAGCCATCCAGCCTGGCTGCCCGTTGTTCAGGGGCCGACACGACAGAGGCCGGACTGAAGGCCTGAAGCTTAGTCCTTCTGGAGACACCACAGAGGTCTCCACAGGGGCTCCGTGTCGGTCTGGTTTTACGCTCCTGCTTGGAAAACTGTGGAGTAAAGGTGTTGTAATGTAGGCAACATGAACCAGGATCCTGTTGAACAGAAAGATTGGTGGATCAGGACTGTCTCACCTGCAGGACTTCGGTCTTGGGCCAGTTTATGTTCAAGAGCTTATTGGCCCCAGAGGCGAGTGCGGTACAGGCTTCCCAGGAATGGTTGGGTGCCTCATAATATGTCTGAACTATTTGATGTATCAGCATATTTGAAAATCCACCGTAATGTGCGTGTGAGTAGTAACAACAGTGGTGTCATAGACCACCTCGGGGCTCGTGTGTGAGGAGCGTTGCTGGGTGAACACACACTGAGACCTTGAATATGCGTGATTCTCATCATTGCCTTATCATATTACTATACAGAAGAGCTATAACTTTTACTCATTCATGTACTAAAATTTATTGGATTGGATATTTAAAATGGAGCAAAAATAAAACTCTTTTGAATTCTTATTAATGCCGTAAAAAGCGTGTGAAACTCTCATGGGTTTCTTTACTCATCTAGAATAAAATGTGAACTTATTGTCATCTAAGTCGAGAGCAACGACAAACAGAATCTGTCCAAAACAATATAATAATATTAAAAAGGGGCTTTAAAAGGGTCAAATTCAGAAATCCACAAGTCCAAATCCATGCAGTAGAGTAAGCTCATGATGTTGCCGAGGTTTTGCTGAGGTTCGCCTACATGCCGAGTGTCACATCTGCACATGATGTCAGTCTGTGTCAGCATGAATCAAACAATCCTGTGTTGCAACTGGAAGTTTTCCCCCCATTGGGTTCATATAGTTGTTTTTTTTAATTTATTTATTTTCAGAGTCCCGATGACTTGCGTCCTGCTATCGCTGACGCATTGTGCTTCCTGTTGTTGCCCCAATGCACCCGATCCCAGGCCGCGTTTCCTTTACCCACTTGTCACAAGAGCCAGCATCCTGTCAGGAAGGCCTGTCCCTCACTCACATATCATCTTCTCGCAGATCAAGTCTTCGAGGACACGTGTAACAGCTCAGATGAGAAGGAAGATAACCATTGCTTCAAAAAGTTCTAATAGATCGTAATTTTCGATTTAGAAACTAGACGTTAGATTCACTTTTACGGGATACGAAGGATCGTTTGTAATTTCCTCATGCTAGTATTGTGCAACACTCCGCTTTATGGCTAAATTAGGTGAGCCACAAAATAGCTCCATGTTCTGGTGCTGCCGACAGATTTATAATACTGTCTGGGCAAATTGCTGCAGCTTTTCAATTACATGATTGAAAGCTTTGATCACATTTGAAGGCTGTATGACCTGTCATTGATGTTATCTAATACCCAAGCCTTTTTGTCAGGCGTGTGGAGTTACGCAACATCCACAGAAGCATAACAGATTCCTGAATATTTCTGTGCCATTAAGAGATTTGGTGGAAGAGTGTGTTAAAGATGGACGCAGAGAGATGTGCGCTAGATGCCCCGAAGGTCAACGCAGAGATATAAGCTGAGAGTCCATTAGTGGATTATGACCATAACCACTCCACTGCTCCTGTGTCTCCTGGATTACAGGGAGAGGGAGAGACGGACAGAGAGAGGCTGATACACAGGTGTAACAGGACAACCCAGGAGTTTATTGGACATACGGCTGATATAGCCACATCGCTTTGGTTCGGCAGATTTTAGGTGATTTTGCGAGTTTGACGGAATAACTTAACTGTCAAAGGTAAGGGCCACGATAGGCGTTGCCAGCTACAGATTTAGCTGAGCAGATCATGTGTGTCTGTTCTTCTATGTAACTAATAAATAACCTTTATGCTGTGAAACTGCCTGAAACGTTCTTGATGTCTCTCTGAGTTTGCAGGAAGTATGGACCTGGACTTGGATGGAATCATCCGGTGCATCAAGCAGGGAGACGAGAACGGTGTTGACGCGCAGCTGCAACAGTTCAACAAAGAGGTAACACACGCACACGTCTGACACGTTCCTGAAGACATGCCAGCGCTGCTGCTGCTGCCGCTGCTGCTGCCGAGAACACAAGTGAAGCGTCATGTCTGTCCTGCAGTTTGCACAGTGCTTCTTCTTTGACGCAGAGGAGAGAGACAGAAGGAAAGTAAGTAGTGTCTTATTGTTGCTGTCATGTCAAGTCCGTCCTTCCTGTGTTTCTACACACGTCACTATCCCTCCCAGGCTGTGTGTGATTAGTGATTGTGCTGCATCAGTTGCCCCTGATCCTCTCTCCCTGCACACTCAGGCAGATTGAGAGCTGCCAACTACCCATCTTAATCTACTCAAGTCTTCCACTTCATTTGTGGACATTAAATAATGGATAATTCAAATGACTGAAATAACAAATGAACAATGCTAAAAGAAAAAAGAATGCTACAGATTTTTAAAATTATTTTTTAAAAATCTACTAAAGCTATTAAGCCAAAAAAGTCATCAAAACCTGTGATGCATCATATATTAATACCAGCTATTTGGTTTTTCCCCTCTTTTGTGGCTCTTAACAAATACAAACTATCAGATTCTGCTAATTCATTCTGAATTGACAAAATCAAACAGCAGCATCCTGAGGCCAGAAACAAGCTCTTATTAGCTCCTTTTCTCACACCTGTAATCGCGTACAGTATTTGCACGTATAGTTAGCAATCTGTACCATCTTTGAAAGCATCTTTTTCAAGAAAAACAGAAGATTTTCTTCCTTTCAGCTTAGTTTAGCATGATCCTGAACAGCTCTGTAGTGCAGCCTCTTTGCATGACTCTGTCTAATAGCTAATCTCTTCTGCTGAACTGCTTTCTGTCAATGGAATACTTCATAAAGCAAAGAAAACTGGAAGAGGTACGGTGTAAACAACTAAAGCATGAATGTTTATTTTCTATAATGATTAAACTTGGTTCTTTGTCCTCCTGTGTCAGTTTAAGAAGAATAAAGTGAGAGACTACGCTGATTCTGACTCGGACTGTGATGAGTATGACCAGGAGAATCGAGGTCTCATCCTCAGACAGGTAACTGACGGTTTTCACAGTTCTTCTTTAAAGGGACGGCACTAAAATATATCTGCGCTTGTCTCCAGAATTTAGCTGTTGTCCTGTTGAGGTTCATAGGAACTGGAGTCAAAGGTCATCTCTTGAGAGTGTGTCTTCGCACCTTGAGGATCCTCTCCAGGGACAAAAAGGTCCTGGGACCCTTTGTGACAGACACCGCCCTCCTGGCCTTGGCCAGACATGCCGGACTGACCACCTGTGACAGGAGTGAGGACGCGGGCGACTCCGACACTGAGTTCTATGACAGCATTATTGCGTCTCTTGCTGAGGCCAAAGTGTCACAGAGTCGCGTCGATGAAGATGAAGACGACCACAACGAAGAGTGCTCTGCTTTTGACGAGGACGCCAAGAGTGACGTCAGCAACGCCAACAGCGGAGACCTAGACAGCATCAGCTGGGCAGGCAGCCACAGGACCAGCATCAATGAGATGCACAGAGGCAGCGTCCATCAGAAGTTGCTAGAGCGAGGAAGGAGGGACCGCAGGGAGAGCAAGATGGATGCGGAGGAAGAGGAGCAGGATTCTGGAGAGGAGGCACAGAGGAAGGAGGCAATGAAGGTGTTGTGCAATGTGGTCTACAACAGCATCTGGGCCCAGGAGAGGTTCAGCAGTCTCAGGTAGGCCCACACTGAGGCAACAGCCCTGCTGTGTAACCATCCGCCAGCGTTATTGGGTAGATCTCAACAAATGATCATTGTTGTGGAAACGTGGGTACACTGATAGAAAAGTGGCTTTGGCTTATCTTGCTGACTCGTCATGAGCTTGACTTCCTTTTCCAAACAGTTGAACTCTGGTTATTATTTCCATCAGACTCATGTGTGGCCTCATCGAGCGCCTCTCCTCCAGTATCAGCTGCTCGCCTCCCTCCAGTGTCCAGTTCTACGAACTACGCCTCGTCTTCCTCATCACTGCACTCCGACCAGAGCTCAGGACTCAGCTTAAGCAGGTTCCTGGTCTCAGTTTCTACACTAATTACCGTGACGTTTACTGTTAATTTAACAGTGCTTACACTGAGCAGTTTCGACTGTGTGACATTTTTCAAATTCTTTCCCTTTTTTCATGCACATCATGTGGCTCTGCTAGGAGGGAGGGGTGTCTATTCTTACTGCAGCACTGGAAAACTGCCTGGAGGTTCAGTGGAAGGACCAGTATGAGTGTGTGCTGAGCCCAGCTGCACCCCCCATCTCACTGGAAGCCTCACAGCGCATCATAGAGATCCTCAAAATCCTCTTCAACATCACCTACAGCACACACAGGCAGGAACCGAGCGAGGTCAGTGACACTGAATGCATATTTGACCTGTCAAGCTTCAGATGGCATCTGAAATCAGAGCCTTTCCTCCTCTGGAATTCTCTTCATTCTCCCTCCCCTCCAGGATGATGCGGCTCTTTACCGACACCTAGTGGCGCTTCTACGTGTTTGCCTGATGAAGCATTGTTTGCTTCCAGATGAAACTGATGAACTGCAGGGGTAAGAATGAACTCATGTCAGGCTGCATTCAGCAGGAAAATGTGCTCTCATTATTCAGTTTAAATGATCCTTCAGGGCTCTTATCGGCTCCCACTCTTGTTGTTGTCAGTCACACGGTGAACCTGCTGTCGGCGCTGCCTCTGCAGTGCCTCGACGTGCTGCTGATGGCGCCTGTGGGACCAGGCTCGGAGCAATGCCTCGGGGTCAACATGGACTGTGTCCACACCCTGGTGCTGTTCATGGAGAGACGTCTGGAGTCGGTAAAGCAGAGAGCAGAGGCTTAATGTTTAACAGAAAAGAAAACTGTAGAAGCTGCACGTAACACTCAACATATTCTATGTTTTCAGGGTGAAAAGATGAAGGAGAAGCTGACGCCAATCCTCAATCTGCTAACAGAGAGCTGCAGAGCCCACAGAGAAACACGCCGATACATTAAGAAACATGTAAGGCTCCTCCATACTAGTGAACCTTTTGAGGATATGATGCGCTGAAGTTCTAACCCTGGCTTTAGATTCTCCCTCCTCTGAGAGACGTAACCCACCGGCCAGAGGAGGGCACAACCGTGAAGAGTCGCCTCATCCGTCTCATGACACATTTGGATACGGATCTCAAACACTGCGCTGCTGACCTCATCTTTGTCCTCTGTAAAGAAAACGGTAAGGGCAAACAGGGTAAATCCTAGGAGTCTGTCTGGGAGGCCACCCCAGTCCCCTCTCTACATTTCCTCTAAAATAACAAATAACTGAGAGACACAATATAGATCATTTAAAGCAGCAGTTTTTCTTCCAGTGAGTCGTTTTGTCAAGCACACTGGTTATGGCAACGCAGCGGGCCTGCTGGCCTCCAGAGGGCTGCTGGGTGGTCACGGTCTCAGGACCCCGAGCCCAGAGGGCCAGTACTCCAGCGACTCTGACTCCGACACAGAGGAATACCGGAAGGTCAAAGATCGCATCAATCCGGTGACGGGACGGGTGGAGTCACCGCAGCCAGACCCCATGGAGGGTATGACAGAGGAGGAGAAGGAAGAGGAGGCCAGGAGGCTGCTCATGCTCTTCAACAAGGCTGCCAAGTCAGTGGAAAGGCTCGTCACATTATTTTCCTCGGCTTTATCCACTTGAAACTAGCCGACCTCGGTCATGTCAGAGTTTCACTTACATTTTACGTCTGTTTTGCAGAGACAATCTAATCCAGGCGATAGGAGTGGATGCAGGGGGAAAGCTGGTGTCAATGTCAGGACTGATGGAGAAACCCATCCCCGAGCAGAGGGAGTCTGGCTCCGACAATGACGAAGGAGAGAACTAAAATCCCTCGCCCTTCGCTGAAATTCTTTTTCTTTTGTAAATATTCTATCTAAAAATAGGTGTCAGCAAATCAGGATGCTTTTTTTCTCTGTGGTACGCAGCAGTGAGGTCACGCTAAATACAAATCTCAGCTGATAGGAGAACAAACTGAATCATGGTAATAACAGAACGCCATCCGTGTAACATGTGCTCCAGTTTTATTTAGAGGCTTCAGACAGATTCAAGAATATTTTAAAATAGCAGAAGGATTTGCACAATAACATAAAGTTAATAATTAAATAAATTCACCTCTAAAGATCAGACGTATCCCCACAAACTCGTTGTAATAATCCCCACAGTCTTTGTTTTCCTGTGCTTGCACTCATGTTAAGGTAAATGCAAAATCGTAGTCATGTGTTTCCATGTCCGAGCGTGGCAACTGTTGTACCACGTGACCACAAAGCTGTTCTCCACAAAGCTCTATCTCCATGACAACAAACGTCAGTCTGAAGTTCTATGACTGGATCAGGGGTTTTTCTGCCCCTGGGTTTGCGATCACGACAGACAAACGCCTGGAAAAAAAGGGAAAAACTGGAAATCAGTAGTCATGATAGGCAGTGCGCGGCCTCCACGTGTGATGTTTGCTTTCTTCGGTCACGTCTCTGGAGTGTTGTGCTTGGTAACCATCTCAGATTAGGCTGTAGTGTGAACTGCCTTCAGGTGGTTTCGGGCTGCAGGTATTCTCATTTTTGGTGGAGGAATATTTAAATAAAGTTGTGCATCTGCTCCATGTGGTAACTGCTGTGGTTTCTTGTGTGTTTCTTCCTGCCTATTTCATACACTCACAGTCAGTTATAAGATTTTAATTCCAAAAAAATCCAAATGAAAAGGTGAATGTCGGCGTACATCAGTATTGTCACGTAAAAAGACACGTAAAAGATAAAGAGGGTAGAGTAAAAGCAGCAGCAGCTTGAGAAGGCCCAGCAACAGTTGTCAGCACATTTCCATCATCTCCTCGAGTGAAATCTGCAGCTCCACCGACTGCAGAGAGGAGGCGCCGCCTGCAATGGCCATGTTCTTCAGTAGCTCCATGGAGGTCAGGACCACCTGAGAGGAGAGGAGAACCGGTTTAAACCCGAGCGGAAGGTGTGACGCCTGGAATGAGACGGTGCTTTTCTATAAATACTGAAACCTTTCACACCTGCTGCACCACCTGGGTTTAGGGTTTCTTCCATTTAGTGAGGCAGATTTGCAGAAGTGGGCAGCCTTTGACAGGTTTGTACAACAAACTATACTTCAGCTGCCAAACTAGAATTCAGCTAGGACGTCTCTGCATGCTGTCTGTGAGTTTTCGTCATTCACGAGGCTCTCTCACCTCCACGGTGATGAGTTTCTTCTCCCAAGGTCTGCTGTCTGGATCTGGCCATTTCTCCCCCAGGCACAGGAAGAGGGAATAGGGAGGGCTGTCTCTGCCATTAACAAAATCCAGAATTCCTAATGATAAAAAGAAGCTACATTCCATGAGGGTGAAGATGGAATTTCATGTAATTATCTGTGATGTTTGTTTCATCCACCTTGTATAAAATCCTTGAACAGGTAAAGGGGTTGAGGCTCCAGTTTAGAAACCTCTTGAGGCGTTCTGCTCTGGTCGAACCTGGAGATGCTCCAAAACGCCTTGACTTCACCTCGACGCAGACCATAAACCACGTGGCCCAAAACTCCCACGTCCAAACCGTTGCCCAGATTGTCCAGGATGCGCTGAGTTAGTTCGGCTTGCTTCTGATCGAGGATGAAGCCAGGACTCGGCAAAGAGACCATGTGGAGGCCGGACTTGGGATCCAGGACCGGACCCAAGAGATCAGGCCTGAAGGGAAGGAAGGACAATCTCAGGCCATAGTCTGACATAAACATTAGCCAGGAAGCTGTAATAAAATGTGGCAAGTCTGTCCCAGAGAATCACTTAGCTTACTACTGTAATGAGCCGTATGCTAATTTTATACATACATCACTATCAATCTCATAGATCTGAAATAAACAACAGGATATTTGTCAGACATGCTGGATGTCACGAGAGGCTCATTGCAATGTTACCTATAGACTAAGCGGACTCCAGCCTCATTCTCGACCAGCTGCTCCAACACCTTCACCCCTCTGTAGTACACCGACACCCTGAACTGAGTCTCTGAGGAGTCATGGAGACAGAAGGCGTGTAAGAGCTGCACATTCGAAACTCTGCTACAATAGCATGTTGGGGGAGGGGGGGCAGCGGTCTCCAACTCACTGAAATGATCTCCATCACTCGTCATGTTCATTGTATGTATGAACTGCTCAGCCAGCTGCCCACCACAGGCTCCTCCCTCAGCCTCCTCCTTTGGATGTGCCGGTTGCTCAGGCAACTGGTCTTCGCCGGCTGCACCCTCAAACGTTACTGGATACTGCTGTTGCCCAGGCAACACGCACCCACCAATCACAGCCTGCGGTTGGAGACGCTGTTGCTCAGGGGAAGGCTCAAAGCCTGCAGTGCCCTCTGTGGGAAAAGTTGGAAAAAGCGAAAAACTATTTTCCAGGGAGAAAAAAATAAAATAAATTCTACCTTCAGCGGCTGAACGTGTGAGGAGAGGAGCTGAGCTGATAGGTGTACCTGTTTCTGGGCCAATATTCAGTCCTTGTAGACACTCCTGTAGAATATCATTGTTGGCGGTGGAGTCAACTAGTGAGAGACATGATAAGAACTGCTCTTTAAATCTGTCTATCTGTCTACTGAAGTACAAAAGGAAGTGAAGAAAATAAATAAACATCACTTCCATTCCTTACTTAAAAAGACAGATTCTTCTGGAAGATAGAGGCAATGTTGAAAGGGCTGCGCTTGGCTCTAAAATAGCACAGACACACATGAATACAATCACCTGGAATCTGATTTTATCCATCATTTGCATTTGACTTTCTCACTTCTTGTGTAGGAAGGCCCAGATCCTCGTGCAGGTCGGGCTCACCTTGTCTCTGGTTTCTGCCAGAGGAATTTTCTTGGAGAGTAAAAGAAAAGAGCTCAGGCGGCTTTTCAGGATTGATTCTGCTCAGAAACAGCCCTTTCATCTTCTAATCTCCTCTACAAATGGCTTTGTACTCGAGTTCCCGAATTTGCATAGCAGCTTGACAAAATCTCAGCCACAAACCACAAACCCAATCATAAGTGAATGCGAGATGAATGGTAATTAGGAGGCCATTAAGGCGTACTGTAGGACGGCCCTCACACACTCGTGCGTGAGCATAAATGAGCAGTATGTGTTTACAGTATTAGCAGGTTCTTATGCTATTTCAAACTGCGGCGCATGTGCAAGACCAAAATTTCCCACAGTTTAGAGTCGAGTTGGTGTCTTAAGACCCCGCGTCCACATGTGTGGACATCACATTTTGGGCTAGATTACCACAGTAATTAATTCTGCTTAACTGGGGCCTATAGCAAAGAGAAATAAAAATTGCATATCAAACAAGAGCTCGGGTCTTAAGAGGATTTAAATATATAACTTGCTGTTTCTAAACCAGCCTGAACAGTACATGTAGGTCCAGTAGCAGGAAGTAGGTTTAATATTGGTCAGGTTCACTAATATACTTCACAGGATGCAGCGAAACAGGTCCTCACTTGCGGAAGGGGACTCCTCTGGCCAGCGAAAGACTTTGTGGGGGTTTGCGTTGTCGTTCTTGTTGTCGGAAACCAGCTTGAAGCCCTTCGCTCGGAGGGCGCTGCGGAAGTTCCTCTTCCAGACAGATGTGTCCCCATGCGGGCGTCCGTTTCCACTCACCTCTGCCCAGGCCTGCAGGGAGGATACATGCTTTAGCCTTTTTGTGTGGGCAACATCCGCGTTCCCCTTCATCAGAAACGTGCAGTCAGTCACCTTAAAGATGAGAATGTCGGCGTCCGAGGAGTCCTGCCTTAGAGCGTGTTTCCAGGGGATGGAGAACTCCGTTCTCTCCGGGTTGGTCCACTGCACTCCTGGATATTTGTTGCTGTTGACGTGTTCTCGCAGCCACGGGATGAGCAGCGGTTTACAGTGAGACATTTCTGCAGAAGAGGAAGAGGAAACAGCCTTGATGTCCCAGTTTTAGTCTCAAGACAATGGAAATAAATTAATATTGTGCTCATTTAAAAACAAAACTGTTAATGTGACCTTTTCGAACAATAGGCTGATGTTGCTTTTATTATTGGATTATTTATCCAAAGCAGATTTCATTAAAAACCTGATCATAGGTAAAAAGCACGATCATGTCACCTAACATTGTTTAGTGTTTAATGCAATAATTTAGACATGAGAGGACTCTGCTCAAAGATCTAAAATCAAGATTTCGGCTAAAATAATCTTTCAACTGAGTTGTAAGAAGGAGGAGATAGAGTCGAACGAAACTACACTTTTACAGAACTCCCGAATTCTTTTTGGGGGGGTGTAAACCGATTTTAGAGCTTGATCAAGAGGACAGAAAACCTAAAAAGCATAACTCATTTGCAGTCTGGGAGGAATCTACTAAATGAGGAAGTGGATGAAATGAAGCTGTGTCAACCTTCCAAAAACACTAGAATAATAATAATTATTATTATAATTATAATAATAATATGGGCACATTAGTCCTGTCTACTGACACGTTAGCACCAGCAGTCTTGATTTGGCCAAAAACAACGTCCCCCCTGAATAAACCACATACCTGACCGGTATCGATGGACGACACGATGCGAGACGGCGGCTTCGTTGTGAGTCTTTCACTGACCTTGTGAACCTTTGACAGGTCTCACTTGCAGATTCCCGAAGAATCGAATGCTTCTGGTTTTCTCGGGAAACTCCGACAGCAAAGTTTCGTTTTCCAACTGACGTCACAGTAACGTCACAGACCATACCTGCAGACACCGCTAGGGGGAGTTAATACCCACCATTGCGCGCAGCACTGATAACCCCTATGTGTGAAGACATAATTACACTCTAATTACCGTATTAGCCTTTTAAATTAATTTCATGACCGACAGAATCACACCCTCACAACAAATAATAACAATCTAAATTCAATTTAGATTAGATATTAGCAAACATGTATGTGCGGCGACCTGTACAGGAAGGTCTAATTCTGACCTCATATTTATTTTGATTTCTGGATGTAACCCGATGTACATAATCCCATATGGACCAGGCAGCTCAAACCCCCTCTCAAAAACGGTCTTAAGGAAAAGACGCAGGGAAAGACATGCTGCAGGGAAATAAAACGCCGTTTGTTCTTTGCAGGTTTTATTTGTTTCTCAAATACAGGAGAGTTAATGTACAGAAGGACAAAGAATTTCATCAAGAACTGTACAATATTTACAACACTTTTTTTTTCCTTTTTATGGAAAATTAGATTGTTTTCAAAATAAGTCATAGTATGCACAAACATCAAAATGATAAAAATGAAATGACTTTCTTTAAATATTACTTATTTATACTCCTTCCCATGTGGGAAACGGATAGTTTACTTTTTTCTTGCACCTGCATGAATGATGATGAACAGAAGCACAACAATGTTAAGTTTCAAATAGAATTTCCCATCTTTTTTTTTCTTCCTTTTCTTTCTTTTTTTGTTATTTTACACCCACCTTATTACACCCCATATATCTGTCTCAGCATCTGTTCTTTTCTGCAGAGGGGAAGACGGCTAGGATAAGTGGGTAACAACTGTATACTGAACCTGTGGCAAATTAAAAATAATAAGAACAATAAAATGCTAGGGCAGCCACCCAGTGCTTGTGAGAGTTTAAGTTAAAAACCTCCTCATATAAATAATAAAAATGTGTTTATATATTATCACACAGCAGGCTGGAGCTGCCCTTCACAGAATACTGGATGAGGGACAGAGAGGAGAAAGAGTGTGTTTATCATCACATTTCATGTCAATCTGAGGACGAGTCCATGTTCACACTCTGCACACAGTTTTAAAAAGCATTCTCACCTTCTTCCACTCTTTTCAAAAGCCAACAGCTGACGTTAGTCTTCAAAAAATAATTTATGTAAAAACTAAGTGGTAATAGTTTCTCTTTGAGCTATTGTCTTTATGACACACAGTTAACAAGATGTCAGTGACTCCTCCGGTGACTTGGCGTTTGAAGCTCCTCCTCTGTTGTCCATCCAATTCCTTTTTTTTTTTCTTTTTAAACCAATGGGCCAGTTCCATCTTGACATGCCTGTGGCCCCTGGAGGGGTGGTGGTGGGGGGTCCATTCCTTCACACAAAGTAAGTAAGACATTTCTTTAGTCTTTTGATCATCAAGAAGAAAAAGAAGAGAGGCCAGTGTCTGAGGTCACATGAACAGACCCCCTTGTGTTCGGCACTGGCCTTGCAAATCAATCCTCAGATCTTAGAGATGTGAGGAGAGTCGATGGGGGGGGCTGTACAGTAGGATCCATCTTTGTTTTTTTGTATTTCTTTTCGTAAATCTTCATTCTCTCCTGCAGTCACCTCAGGCTTTGGTGCTGAGCGTGAGCAGCTCAATGAAGGAGCTGAAGAGGGTGTCCAGCCAGCTCTGGTTGGCCATGCACTGCTGCACCACTTCCTCCTGACCGGGGTCTTCAGCTGCCTGTTCAATGGTGTGGGTCTGGGGGGGGGGGTAAACAGACTTTCAGAATCATGGTTGAATTGATGCAACAGAACTGGTGCATGCCGACATTTGCTTACCTCCTTCTTGCACTGTAAGAAGGTGTGGTATTTATAGTGATGTAGAGAGTGGTAGAGACTGTAGATCCGGTATGAATCCGCTGACAGTTTAATGTCCTAAAATTGAGATTAGAATAAAAAGCAATGCTTTAATAAAAAAGAAGCATTAATCCAATCTCACAAAAGTGAAGCAGCCTCACAAACCCAGAGGGTTTTATTCCACCTGTCACACACCCCACATGCTTTCACTCTCCAACTTCTTTTTACAGTGATTAGCAATTCCGTATCCATGACAACCAGGATCAATCAGCTGGTTAGACAGTACAATTTTGCCATGGTAACCAACAAACCCATGCAATACCTGACAGCTCAAGTTAAATTGAAAAGCACCAAATCCCCCTTCGTGAAGGATGTTTTAAACTTGAAATCGATGCAGCTCCCACTGACCCTCTGACCCCCCCCCACACACACACACTCACCTGTGGTTTAGGCAGAGACTTCTTAACTCTGTTGAGAGTCTTGCGGTTGTAAGCATCCCCGCTGAGTCGCACCCTCACCACACCTGAATCCAGGGGGTCCACGATGATCTGGGGGTATGCATGCAGAACCTCCTACCAGGCAGAACACGGATGGCGCAGGTCAAAAATGATACAGAAGAAAAATGAAATGATAAATATATACCCATTACCAATATCTTTGTATAATTTCTATTATTAATTTGATTTTAAATGGTCGTCAAATGATTTTACTTTAAATCCAAACCTATAGACCCTCCTCACACCCTGGAGGCAGTAGATTTATCATTTTTAATCTTTGTCATTATTGCTGTGTATTTCCTGCTCAAAATAGGCCTCTACCAGTTTAAATCATGGGCGCAAGAAAAATGGAGGAGAAAATCCACGATTCTGAGAGAGGGGAAAGGCCAGCAGGACAGGCAGGACAGATTACCTGGTGCTGAGAGCTCATGCTGACTCTTCTCAACAACCTCCTCTTCTGTTCGCTGAGGATGCTGTCAATCTTCCTCATCGGGGGGAGGTAAAGCTCATCTGGGGGCCAATCAAGACACAGCGAGTTATTATTCAGGCATCTGCCAATCATTCTAACAGTAAAGGCAGACTCAAAGCTGATCTTTTCAGAACACCATGCCAAGCTTGATGTAAATGGATCCTCAAACTGATCAATTTAAAATTTTCAGCTGTCATTTTCGAGACTAATCCTGAAACGCTACTGTGCAAAACTGACTCACATGAGGGCTCACGGTGCTGCTGCTGCTGCTGTACTTGTCAGTAGCATTTTAAAAAGAGGCTTTGATTGTCAGTAAAGAGTCACCAAGTGGGCTTACTCACCGGCTGTATCTTCCAGGGCTTGGATCATGTCAGGGTCTAAAGCAGTGCTGACCAGCATCTCCACATAACTCCTGAACATCTCCCTCATTGCCCGGTTGTTCACTCCACCTTTTACTGGCACTGTGAGGAAGAGAGCCAGAGCTTCAATCCAGAACCAACCTTCTGACATAAACACCAGGAGACACTACCCAAACATCTCAACAGCATCTTACTTTCATTCTCGCTCTCTGAGGAGTCCGAGTCAGAGGATGAGGGTATTTCTTTCAGCCACTTCTTCCTCTTCTTGGGTGGTGGCTCTGCCTTCACTTTGGCTAGCTTGGACTTAGGCAGGCGCTCAGCCCTTTCCTTCTCCTTCCTCTCCAATGCTTTCTTCTCTTCCTTTCCTCTCCCTCGTTCTGCCGTGGCAGCACGTTTCTCGACTTTCTCCTGCTGGAGATGCACTCGCTTCTCCTTCTCCCTCTCCTTTGTCTTGAGTACAGAAGCTGACGCTTCCTTACTCTCCCGTGGTTCTTTTGTCATTATGGCTGCTGTAGATGATTTCTCCTTTTGGTCCCTCTGGACTGGCGGGGTCACTCTTTCCTCTTTCTCAACTTTTAGCGGCACCTGCGTGGCAGGAGGGGAAGCCATTTTGGGGAGGGGCTGGCGCCTGTGACACAGGAAGAAAGTGCAAAAGCACCCCAATTAAATACAATGGATGGCAATTTCACCACGTGCTACCTAGGTCTAGTACCAAACTGAGGAAGAGGAATTCTGATCTCAGTTCATCTTAATAAAGCAGAATTCCCTACCCACAGATTTTTATGCGTCAAATACCTGACAGCAGGTGTGGCTCTGCGCCAGGGTCTTCGAGAGCAGACTCTCACATAGTCCTTCTTGTTGACATTCTCCAGAAATTTGACATAGATTCGCTGGTATCGCTTCTTGGCATCTCCAAAATAGCCCAGATACTGATTCAGAAACAGGTCAAAAAATGTGTTAATGTATAAACACACACACGCGCGCGCGCACGCACACACCTACGTTGCAGTATAAAATACAGGACTTATGAACCAGAATTTGAACCATGGTGCATCAATGTGAATGTTTGCAGGTTTGAATCCCAACTGCTTGGTGGGAACTCACATTGCTTGTGGCGCAGAACTGCCTCTGTCCGTCTTTGATCTCTGGGCTAAACTTCTGCAACAGCGCCTTCTGCACCCTCCAAATAGGTGGAGGCTCCCGGCCCGTCTGCAGGGCCACCTGTGACCAAGTGTGCACATATGAGTCTTTAAATCCAGACCAGTCATTAGAATAGTCTAAACAAGGCTACAGGGCAGGCCTGCAGAGGTCCATTTTTCTTGAGCGGTTTTGACGGTGTAACACAAACGTTTCACAACAAGAGTCACTACCTTTAGAGTACGGATGTCTTCCACTCGCACCACAAACTCGTCCCTTTCTCTGAAGATGCCCTCGCCGCCACTCTCACTCTCATCCTCCTCACTCTCTCCAGCAATGGCAGCATCCTCCTGCTTCTGTGCCAGATGCAGTGAGGTGATTTTTGGTGGTAGAGGTTCTTCGGGTGAGGCGGGGGACTCTGGTGATGGAGACGGCATGGGAGAGTCTTTCTGAGGTGGGGGAGGAGTGGAAACAGGGGGAGGTTGGGGTGAGGCTGGGGGAGGGATGGCAGCGGGTGATGCAGGGGGCGAAGAGGGTGATGTGGGAGCGGCGGGGCTCGGAGGCTGGGAAGCCCCCTGTTGTTCTTCTGGTGGAGGTAAGGGTGAGGGGATTGAGAGGGGAGGAAGGGGGGAATGAGAGGGGGAGGAGGATGAGGCAGGTGATGGAGGAACAGAAGGAGGTTGAGGAGTTGCTGGAGCAGAGGGAACCTCAGGGAGGGGAGCTAGAGAAGCAAAATCGAGAGAATAAAGTTAATGGCAGTCCTAAATTTAGAATCTTCGTACATTTGCCTAAAAAATGACCTGGAGAAATGGATGAAATCTTACCCTCGATATTAGGTGCACCCAAGGTTTCTAGCTGTGGTTCTCTTTCCTCCATCATATCACTTTCTCCATCCCCACCGGTGCTCCTCTCCTCTTCCTCCTCCTCTTCTTCCTCCTCCTCTTCTTCCTCCTCCTCTTGCTCTTTACTGTCTTCCATGTGTCCATCTTCTGGCTGGAGCACATCCGGCTCGCTGGACTGGTTCATATCTTGAGGCGTGTGCATGGTAGGCTGAGGGCTAAGTGCAGGGGGCTGCAGTGGGGGGGTGAGTGGGGACTGAGAGGGCTGAGGCTGAGGCTGGGGGGGTGATGGAGAAAGTTGGGGCTGGATGTTAGCTGTTAGCTGAGGGGTATCATACAGAGCAGAGATGGCTGATGAGATGCTCTTCTGGAGGTCCTGGTTTTTCCCTACCGAGTCTTCCTCATCAGATGAGAAAGATGGCAATGTTTCCAGGTTTCTCTTCAGCTCATCTTCCAAGCGTTTAGGACTGGAACAGTTGCCCAAAGCTAAACCGCCATTCCCCTCACTGTCACCAAAGGGCGGTGGTGGGGGTGGAGGAGGTGGGGCGGGAGAGAGTGGGCGCAGGCCTCCTGACTTACAAGGTGAGGTTTCACCATTGTCATGGTCCATTCCTGGAGAAATGTCCAAGCCGGGTGGTCTCTTCCCTGACTTAAGAAAATCCAAAAACGAAGCAACAAACCCAGCTTTGGATTCAGAATCCTTTTCATCACCCTACAAGGAACAAAGCAAAAAAACATACCATCATATCAAACACCACAATTACAGTCAAGTCAATGAAAATGTCCGGATCAGATGTCAATGTTATAATGTTATAATTCTCACCCTGTCGTCCAGACCCTCCTCGTCAACACCTTCACTCATCATTTGGCTTTTCTGCTTGTTCTTCTCCTGACTTCTGGTGCTGTCAGTGCTGCAGGGTGGTCCCGGACTCAAACCCAGAGAGGGAGCAGAGCCCACAGAGCCATCTGACAGAGCAGGGTCTGTGCCAGATAAAGAATCTGTCCTCAGCAAGGCATCAGAGGAGGACAACGTACCGATGGGTAATTTGATCTGAAAGAAATTTTGGAAAACAAAAATTTCAAACTATTTTCACAGATAATGTGTATGTATGTATATATATAAACTATCCTCATTATTAGTGATTATACACGTTAGGAGATCCTTTCTTCTTCAACTATGAACCACCAATCACTCCTTTGCAACTGCCACCATTTTTTTTCTTTCCGTACTTACTTCCTTTGTTTAATTATGAAGTGTTTTTTCCCTAGCCTGGATAACACTGACCTTCAGAGGTGGAATAGGCTCATGTAGCTGCTGTGGGGGCTGCGGAGGGGGATGAAGCTGCTGTGGCTGCTGCTGATGAAGGTGATGGTGGTGCATCTGATCCTGGTCCTTCCCGCTCATTTCTATGTACATGTCCTCCCTCCGTCCTCCTCGGCCTCGGCTTCCGCGACCTCTGCCTCTACCTCGTCCTTCTACAGTGAAGCCTCCACCTACTCCAGTGCCTCCCATTTCTCCCATCATCCCTCGTGGCGCGTAAGGCTCAGGCATTGGGCGGATGCGTGGCCTGCCTCTGGGCCTGGGAGGACCCTCTCTCTTGGGTCTTGTGGGCTTTCTGCCCCTCTTCTTGGGCCCATCCTGAGGCAAAATAGCATGTGAACCCATAGAGGAGTAGCCAGACGAGTGGTAGAAGTCAATATCACTCATTAGAGGGCTCAAGGAGCCACTTCCTCCCTTTCTACAGCTGGACACCAAGTCAGGCAACAGGTCCGGAAGCCTTCGGCTATTTAACCGGATGTCGGCCGGTTGGTCAGCTTTATCTTCATCATCTTCAAACTCATATTCCTGGGCATAACTTTTCTTCGGCAATGTGTTGGGGTCCCTGCGCTCCTTTAACAGATGGAAAGAACTGGACTTAAGAAGTTTCTTGGGACGAGACGAGCAAAAAATTGGAGACTGGAGACCTCCGGGACCAGCGCCTGTGCTAGTTCCTCCTGGCCCAGCAGACATCTTAGCTCCAGAGTTGTTAGGGCCAGCAGCATTGGAGCCCATACCCATAGCAGGAGCCTGAGACTGGATTAATCCGAGCTGTTCTGTGTTAACAGTAGAAGGGAGTTCGTGGGTTTTGAGGGAATCAAGATCTAAAGTCATGGTGTTGTTGCTGGGCTCTTCCAGACCATGACAGTAGGGTTCATAACCCTGATCTCCACCATGGTGACCCATGATGTCATAGCCAGCCCCGCCGCTACCACCCGAGCCGCCTCCACTCTGTCTAGCTTTCATGGAATCCATTCCCTCTTGTCCAGTGTGGCTTTCATTCATCTCGTCCTGCCCAGGTCCTGCACCTCCAGCACAGCTCGACTTGTAGTCCTCAGTGCAAAACATGTCTTCCATTCCTGGAAAAAAGGAGCGGTCCTCATCCTGAAGAAGGGAATCTGGGAAGCAGATAGACGTTAGGGGTACAAAGCGGTTATTTTGTTGATTCTGTTCTGCTTTCTCCACTGGGCTAACGGTATCAAACTGGTGCTGTTCTGAGCGTTGCTGGTCCAGGGTGCTCTGTTGAGGGGGTAGTTGAGATGACAGTGCCTGCTGTGGGTCGGGCTGAGGTTGGGAGTGGGCTGAGGCTGACGGCGGGGGTATATGGTGAGGGTGGCTGTGAGGGTGATGAGAGTGAACCTGTGGGTGTTGAGAGCCGGGGTGCTGTTGCTGCTGCTGCTGCTGCGAGTGATGCTGTGAAAGATGGTGCATGTGTGACGGGGTGGATAAGCCAATATCGGGCTCCGAGAGGAAAGAGTGGAGCTCGGAGGCTGGGTGTGGCTGCGAGTGGTGGTGGGATGGGTGCTGCCTCTGTTGGTCTTGCTGTCTGTGGCGGTCACCGCCCGCGCCGCTCCTTCCACCGCTGCCAGGTCCGCCTCGTCTGTCTTCCACAACGGCTACATCCGTGCTGGAGGTCTGAGAGAGGGAGCGCTCCAACATATCTAACGAAGACACCACGGAGCTTTGCTTGACCTGGCCCGGCTCATGCTGATGTGGAGGGGGCCCGTGATTGTAGTGAGCTGCTGCAACCTCCAAAGCCTGGGACTGGAGCTGAAGCTGGAGCTGAGTGGTCTGGGACTGAGACTGATGCTTACTTGTGCCAAGTGCTCCACCAGCGCTCTCCATCACAGCTTGCTGTTGGCCCATTGAGTGCTGCTGTTGGGGATGAGAGTCCATTTTATGATGCTGTTGATGTTGTGGATGAGAATCGATCTTGTGGTGCTGTGGATGCTGATGGGGTTCCATCTTCTGGTGCTGTTGATGCTGAGCGTGGGCATCCATTTTTGGGTGTTGCTGATGCGCTTGGTGGGAGTCCATTTTGTGATGCTGTTGGTGTGGCCGATGGGAGTCCATCTTGTGGTGCTGCTGATGGGGCTCCAGCTTGTTTCGGGTGGTGTGGGACAACACGGACTGGAGTAGGTGAGGAGGCTGGCGAGACTGATCAGTCGGAGAGTCCATGAGGGACACGGCAGTTTGAGCCTGGGAATGCTGTTGCTGGACTTCTGGGGTTTTCCGAGGGAAAGGGATTTCAGCGCGATCTTGTGGTTTCTTCTGAAGCTCCATTTGAGTGTGGGGGGGTATCTGACTGTGTGAGGAAACATGCTGGTTGTGTGAGGAGTGTTGGGGAGCAAGAGAGTGTTGGCTGTATGGATCTCCCCTCCCATAGTGGACTACTGAGCCTAAGTTGTCATGGTGATGGAGATGGGAGTGTACTTGCTCGGCGCTGCCTCTCCCTCCACTGCTCCTGCTGCTTCCAACAGCTCTGTCGTTCCTCTGCTGCTGTGGCTGCTGTTGGTGATGGTGTTGATGCTGTTTCTTTAGCGACATCTCCAGCTGATTATCCAGTCCTGAGATGGATCCCCCTGCCCCTGCATTACCTACGCCAGCTGTGGCTGTAGCGCTGTGCGTGCGTATGACACTCTGGGGGTGGTAGCGCTCCTCAGACGTTTTACTCATGTCATAACTCAGCCCTTTGCCTGAATCGGTGGCCGGGGGCACTGACTGGGGCTGAGGCTGCGTTTGCTGTGACGTCTGCTGGGGTTGTTGCTGAGGGTGGTGATGCGAAGCCTGAGGAGCAGGACTCGCTTGTGCTTGCAGCAGGTGTTGGATCAAGAACTCGTCGTCATCGTCTACTTCCTCTTGGGATCTCTGGGCGCCGACTCCTAACATGGAAGCGTCGGCTTTTGTTTTGGAGGAGGTGGAATGGTAGGACTGAGGCTGCGAGCTTGGGCCTCTGGTATCAGGGTATCCCTGTGGAGAGGATAGGAAGGTGGGGGAAAGAACTGAAGAAATATATTTATTAGATCCTGCACCCCCTGGAGATTGTGTTGGACATGTTGGCACTGGAGAGTGCAACCCTGGACGAATGATGGCCGAATTGCCGGATGGAGAGGGACTAGAATCAGGAATGTGGTAGGACCCCCCACCACTACCGCTTCCACCTCTCTCATTGGTCATACTATTTCCTGCTCCTCCTGCTGACCCAGAGTTACCACTTCCAGTGCCACTATTATTCCCTCCAGCTGACGCTCCACTACCCGAAGAGCCACTGGATCTCAACAGTGCCGGGGAATGACCTGGGGCTCCGTAACCCAGTGACGGGCTCCCAGCTCCAGCCAGAGATGAGGGAAGCGATCCGTATGCAGAGTCAGTCCCGTATATGTCAGTGGAGTATGACTGGCTGCGTCCTCCTAAACTCCCGTAGCCTTTTCCTGTCGTGCCTGAGCTCAGGTCTTGGGCCTGTGGTGAACTGAAGCCCCCGTAGGACTGAGCAAGGTGAGAAGTGGGGGGCTGATTGGGGGAATATGACTGTGTCTGTTGTTGGGGAGGGGTCTGGCCAGTAAGAGCGGAGGTTGGGGTCTTCACTGGAGGAACGGGAGAACCGTAGCCTGAGAGACAGGACTTAGGGAGTGACTGAGGGGCTGAGGTTGAGGTCACAGGGGGTTGCTGCTGCTGGGGGGCAGGGGGAGGAGGAGCCTGGGGTGGTGGCTGCTGTCTTGATGGCGCAGCACTGGAACTAGAGGTGGGAATTGAGTTAGAGGGATGAGCCCCAGAGGTGGCAGAGGAAGAAGAGGAGGAAGAGGACGTTGAGGATGCAGACGGGGGTGTGAGGGGCGTTCTTGAGGATGACGCTGAGCTCGCAGAAGAGTAGCCACTACTGGAGCTGCTTTTGGTACCTTTGCCAGCTGAGGAAGAGGAGGAGGATGACGACGAAGAGGAATAGGGAGGCTGACTTATTGGTCGATATTGTTCAGTGCGAGTGGCAGGCTTGTGATCGGATGAGGGACTCTGGTCGCCCAGTGGACTGCACGAAAGACCAGCATGCCTGTGGTGAGTGGCAATCTGCTGGTACCCAGCGCCTCCACAGCTGAGATAGTGCTGAAGGGAGTGGGCAGCAGAGGACGAGAGCTGCGACTGGGATGGCGTCGGTCGCTGGTAGTGCTTGATGACGCTGTCCTGTCGAGGTACGGCCCGTTCCTGGGCAGAGTTGGACTGGGACTGGCTCTGAGACTGCGGCTGGGCAGAGGAAAATACTGATGCATTGTACAGCTGGGACGACTGGTCCTGTAGCTGTGACGACAGCAGGTTGAACTGGTGCGACTGCAGGTGCCTAGCAGATGACGCCTGGGCTGACGTGGCACTCGTGGGATCCTGGCTGCCCCTATACGCAGCTGCGGCAGCACCCTGCGAGGACAGGAGTCTATCAAAACCCAGGCTAGACTGGGAGGGAGCCTTGATGTGTAGTAGTGGGTCATGAGGGGACAGGAGGCCATTAGACGTGGGACTAAATGTGGGCGTATCCTGGAGGGAAAGGGAGGCGGCAGGGAAAGAGCGGCTGGAGAAGGATGCTGGATGCTGATAGGCTGAGAGAGCTGAGGAGGAAGGGAAAGAGCCAGAGCCAGGGAGGGCTCCGGAGATGAAGAGTTCAGGAGGAGCAGGCGTGTGCATCGCTGTGAGGAAGAGGAAAACATTTTGGAAAAATTACTATCATCAAATTTTCATGTCACGGACTCAAAAGTGAAAACATAAATTTACGTTCAACTTGCATCTATTTAAAATACAGCTAAATGCTTAAATTGTGTAGGAAAATTTAAGCGGCACGAGAACAATTCTACTACATCGTTAGCTACGATACCAGCTATGGGGACCGCTGACAATCAACACATGGACGAGATTTCACGTGGTCCCACCTGTCTGCCAGGATGGTGTGCGAAACTGGGAAAGTAAGGAGGAGGCAGAAGGTGGAGGTTGAGGACCCCGGGACTCCAGGGCTGAGATCAGATTCATGACGGAAGCGTCTGGTGCGGAGGGGCTGGCATGGTGGAGACCAGTGTCGAACAGCCCGGACAGACCTTTCGGAAGGAAATTTAAAAATATATATAGAAATGAATAATCTGATTGCGATTGTTAATCTCTCCTCTGTCAGATAAAGATTGAATATGAACACAAACCTGAATAAGAATGATTATTAATACAGTCTAGACCTGAACTGTGAAATGCCAAGCGTACGTTCAACTAAAACAATTAACTATATTGCTGAAATCCCCAAAAACCAAGTTCAAAAGCAGAATACAGGCACTCCTAAGAACAATGTGGAGTCTTAGACGCACTGTGCGGGAATGAGCACATTATTCATTATCCCTAATTTAAGCCAGCACATAAAAGGAGTGAAGCAATAATTCACTGCAAGGGCCCCTTACGGTCGTGACAGAGAAGGTATGACATTTATCTCACCCAAACTCCGTCCAGCTGCTCCCCAAGCCCCGCCTTGGCCAGAGCTCCCTGGGTGGTGATTGGTGGCATAGCCCTGCAGAGGGTGTGGGGTGGCGTAGGCTTGCCGGTGAAGGAGCTCAGACTCCGGGTGGGATGATCTGGAACTCCCATATACAAGGCTATGAAGGAGTGGAGGGTTATTAAGCATCATTAAATCTCACAATATATTTACATGAGCAGGAATTAGAGTTGTGGCCAGGCATGGATCTTTTCTTTTTTTTTTTTTAACATTATACCAAAGTATGACATGCAAATAAATTGATTTCTAAATTTAAGAAAAATAAAATCTGCCCCTTACCTGTCACGTCAAAGATATAAATATTTCTCCTCTAACTCTAACTTCGCAGCAGTATTCTTCCAAGTAAAAACCCAGAATGGGTCATTTTCTTGTTGTAGTAGAAATGTGTGAAATCAGTGTTAAAATACAATTAATGCTGGAATGGCTCCCACACGTCAATGTGGAGTTACAGAAAATGCAAACCAGTTACACTAGTAATTTAAGGTAGATGCAAAAATAAAGCAGCACTTCATTTGCAATTATAATGACAAACCCACATGATCAAACCAGGACGCAGTTTGGAAATCTATCCAGCTAAGCTCTTGATTCACCACTGGGAATTTGCCATTTCCAGAACTCGGCTTCATAAGGGATGGATGAAATGCGTGGCTGGTTGTGCTGGCCAGAAAACATGCTAGCTTTTTTTTCTTTCTTTCTTTCTTTTTGCTGTTAGTAGCACCACCTATCAGCGATGCACAGCAGCTTTGGTACCAATGAAGAGACAAGGCCCAGACTACGAGGCCAGTGTGCAACGTTTAAATAAAAACCATTGGTAGCCGCAGTTCAGACTCGGCTTAAATGAAAAATAGCTCCAGTCCCTTCGTAGCAAAGAACGATACTTGATTTGTATGCAAATATTTAATGTGTTGATGTGCTCAACAGCTGGATGGTGCAAGTCGACGCTTATGAATGCTAAGATGCATGCAAACATTAGCAACTAGCCAGGTTTATTTATCCAAATACCGCTTCGTACGGAAAGGGAGGAAGACGTGTACCTCTAATTTAGGTCAGCAAATACTACCGTACCGAACAGCCCTAAATATGTGTAATGAACGATCAGAAAGATGTAATGATGCTTTCATGCACAGGCCTCAAATTGTGTGCAACCTAGCGCTAGCTTGCAGGCTAACGGGCAGCTAATAGGGCTACTGTACCCTCCTCAGTCCAGATCGTTTTTGACATCTTGCACAATTTACGATCGCGGCTTCGCTTTGAATTTTAGATTACACTTGATGGAACGCTTAATGCCAACAGAATAGTGTGCTCGCAAGTGAATTATGCAATTTAAAAATCAACCACAAATTATATTGATCACGCGTAAGCAAAAGGTCTCAGAAACCAGAACATGGAGCAGCCTGCAGTAATAGAATTGTAATTATGATTTTTTTTTTTTTTTACATTTTTTTATTTTATACAACGCTTGCAAAATAGCTTAATTGAATGCATCTTTCTGGCTAAGATTCAGCAGCTCATTTTGTGGCTGTCTGTCAGGGGGGGCTGCAGCGTCTGCACCCGGGCAGCTTCATCAATTCGCCGAATTTGTCTCCCAGCGTCTGTGTCCAGGCCTGCACGCAGGGAACAATAATTCCTATGGATGCTCCAGACATACCCCCACCTCCAACCCGCCAGGTCCACCTAAAACCCCCGTCTGTCAATCACACAATTCGAGTCCCCAACCTTTCCTTTCTCCACCCCGCCCACCCCCACGACACGCACACGGCTGCGATCGTGTTTAAATAATATCACTATGCAACTGTTTGGATGACAATGCACAACACATAATGGAAAGGCATGGCTCCATAAATGAAGCCAGCGGCGACAATTCTGTTTACACGGGTCACGCCGTGCCCCGCAAAGTACCAGTGATGCGTGCACATTGTCTGAATCCGATGCATACCTTGCTTTTGCCGATCGCTCGTAACTCCATCCTGCTCCTGCGCCCAAATCGCCAAATCCAGTTCCCGGGTAATTTCTATCCATTTAGGTGGTTCTAATGTGTGCGATGAGGACGAAAGCGACAAGATCGTCGCAGAGCAGATTACGGGAGGAAAATCCAGTCTTTCTCGTTCTCGGTTTCAGGCTATTTTCCCCGGTTTCATAAGCAAGTCCTCAGGAGTGGAAAACAGCATATTGAAAGAGAAATGGTGGGGAGGAGGAGAAAGCTGGATGAAAAAAGAGGGGGGTCTACGGGGTTATAATCCAACCACCTCAAAAAAAGCCAGCCTTTCTCCTTTTCCTGCGTCTTTCGCGTTTCTCATTTCTTCCACGATCGCCGATGAAGTCCGAAATCAGCGTGGCTCATGATGAAGATGCCGCGGTTTCGGCCGCCGATGAGCCAAATGCTGCTAAACATTTGATTTGAATGCGTCCCTTTTCACCGTCTCTCCTCCCCTTTCTTTAGGCTAGGCTGAGGCTACGCTGCTAGCAACAGGGGGAAAAAAAGATCGCGTTCGACGGGCCACGTTGGTACCAATCATTCCTCGCAGACGAGCAAAGAAATGTCCCCTTTTTCACAATCTCTTCTTTTTTTTTTCCGTCGCATGCAAAAATCGTTCCCACCCCCTCCGGAGCCGAGCTAGCAGCAGATGCTAGCTGTCATTAACGACGCATCAAAATAAAACGGGGCTGCTTTTATTGAACAAAATGCCCGCTCCCCGCGCTTCTGCCTCCTTCGGGAGCTCCAAAAAAAGCGACCCGACGACGCGTTCGGTCGGCGGCACACGGGCAGCCGGGGTGCGGGGGGGTCGAAACGAGCGCAAGCGGAGGAGGACGCGTAAAGAAAGCAGGCCGCGTTTTAATATTTTTCACTCATTTTCCTCTGGAGACGCCATTTTTGAAGGCGGCTGTCCGTCCTCGCTCTCTCCGCCTCTCTCCCCGTCTCACCGCGGAGCCTCGCTCACTTCCACACTGTTGGCGATGACCTCCAGTCACCGACCCACAGCCCCGCGAATGCCTTCATATAATTCGCTATTTCGGACTACATTTTTTTTCCACGGGCACGGTTTTAAAAAAGAAAAAAAAAGAAAAAGCAGCTGTTCTCGGCGCGTCTGTCTGAGACACATCGGAGAGAAAAGCAGATTCACGCAGACATCCTGCAGTTACACGTCTTCGGATGGAGACGGGGTGCACGGCGTTGTCTGACGCCTCGTTACATCGACAAAGATTGTCCATATTATATGCACATATGCGAGGATGCCCCCCCACCCCCCTCAAATATTAGAGTCTGCATATTGTTCTGTCTGCTCGCCCATATGGATCTGATATGCGTTCATTTGCTTGCCAGCAGATGGCACGGTGGTTTTAATAGTGGTTGCCACAGAGAAGCTGATAACTGAGGCTCACGTTTCGATTTTATTGCCATTAAACAAGGTGTGTTATGGGTATGACTGGCACATGAAGCTCGGTGTGTGTGTGCGTGTGTGTGTGTGTGTGTGCCAGGCCGCTGAATAAATGTTGCAAGATTCGACTTTAGTTCATGTCTTTGGGATCCCTTTGTTGATAGGTGATATCGACGCAGACACTCGGTGTACCTGTTCACGCCATTAACTGAGCACAGCGCACATTTACGCACAAATTCATCATAGCGCCTGTTCATCGCGTCGCCCCCTGGTGGTGGAACTCAATTATGCGACTACAGCCTCTTAGATATTTAGTAACCATCAGTTTCTTCGGGAATTATGGATTTTTTTAAAATCATATTACCTACATGTAATACAATTAATATTCGTATTCTTATTATTTTCAAGCTGTTTGGACCACAAACCCTATGAATGATATCCCACATCACGTATGTTATTCTGTCATTTACAGTGAATTGTGCATTCCGTCGTCTTTTTATTCTACAATTTGAATTTACCTGGAATTCGCCCTTCCCTGCTTGGAAGGGCGAATTCCGTGACTGTCCTGTCCGTGGCTGAAAGGGCAGCATGAAGACATGGAGTGAGAAAAGGAAGTGCAGAGAATATTAAAAGCAGAGCAAATATTTATGAACATGGATGTGGAAGTTTAAGATTTTAGTATTATGAAACGTAGTCAGTTCTATTTATAGTTCAGTGATAAACGCCAGTTTGCCCCTCAGATATTATTTTAAATTAAACCCTGTGAGTTTAAATTGTTGGAAATAGGAAACAAAGTTGTTGTTTTTTAAAATAATCAATTAAGAAGGGTCCTACAATTAAATATTTATGGATTACTTCCCAGCTAGTTAGTGGCATAGTTTTGAACAGCATGGTCAATGCTAATTTGACATTTTATCTGTTAAAGAAATGCTACAGCTCTCAGCTCATCCTGATCATCAGTCAATTCTCTTTTCAGGAAAAAAAGGCCTCCCCCCGTGAGGGTTTTAGATGCATTATGAGGTCTTTGTGATGCAAAATGCTTGACTCAAAAGGGCACTTCTATGCATATTCATTGAGAGGACTGTAAAACAAAAAGAGGAATGAAGGAATCTGAAAGGACCGGGGGAATGAAGTGAAGAGGAGCGGTGAAATAAAACAAACATAACAGGTGGGGAGAGAAGTTTGGCGTTTTAGGAGCGTCCATCGCCACTCAGGCTCACCGTGCTCCGTCGGTGTGGTTCCTCCTTCCTCCCTCCCTCCGTCCATCTCTGTGACTAACTGTAACCACTGTTGACAGCAGCACCACACCTTCACCAACTCCAGCTCCCTTCTGTCAAAATGCCAGACTCTAATGAAGCTGTGCCAGCATCCTGCCAGGTCATCAAAGGGGACATCGACAAATGGTGAGTCTTGACCCCGCCACACCTTTTGTACAGCTCGATACGGGGCTGTTTTATACACAGCTTCTCCAGTAATTCACTTGTTTTGGTGCTGAGCTGCATCCTTAAGTCCTTCAGGGTGTCACATCTGGGGTCTCCTTGCTGCTGGAGTGCATCATCTGATGAACCAGCCATAATAGCAAACACAGAATATTTGCTCACTATTCTGAGGGAATAACGCCAGGTGCAGACGACCGTCACATGTACCATGCCTTGAGATGCATAAATAGACCCAAGGGTTAAAATGGTCCGTCCGCATGTACCGTATGACCTACAGCTCAGAGAGGGCCCTCACATTCCTGCTGCTTCATGTTACATGTTATAAGTATCAGACATTTGGCGTCTGTCCACGTGGGGCCGTGATGAGTGGAGCCGCTGTGCAGATTGTTGTCATATCGCAGATAAGGACGAACAACTACGACATTGCTGCATAATCCATTTGATGCAGCGTGCAGTTTGAAATGCTTGTTGGAGAATAATCCCGCTGCGCGTGCACTTTCACTGACTCTGTCTTTGTGTTCCAGCGTTCAGAAGGGAGCAGAAGACTGTAACGATCTGCTAGACGCTTTCCAGGCTTGTGTAAAAACACTGTCGGAGGGCTCATAATTCATTCAATGTAACTGTAAGTTCACGCAAATCCCTATTAGTCCACGTTATAATGCCAAAATAACCCTCAAATATATATATTTTTATGTTTTTATGCCATCTTTGACAATGGGGCATTAGTGGGTTCAATAGACAGTGAAAGATAAAGAATTTCATGCACTATTTTACAAAAATGAAAAGAAAATCAAGTTCTTTTTGAATTATATAATGATTTTTTTATGTCATATTCGAATAAACCATTCAGTCCCTCAATCAATTCTTCAACCTTTTTTCATTGCAGCTTTGAAATGTGAAAATCCTTGACTTGTCCAGCATTTGGTTTACTTCACTGAACCGTGTGAAAGGCTGAAGAGCGCCGCTGCACACCTCAATCTGATGTTTCTCTCAAGGTTACGTTTCTTTCATTAAAACAGAAATCCTGTTAATATAACACCATGATGCAATTCTATTTATTAAAAGTCCCATAACACATATTTTGTAGTTGTCGTATTTAATGTGGCTGTAGTCACCTTCGCAAGGGGTGTAAAGTTTTAAAATAATGAGATGGTTGTTGAAACCTCTTTAGCAGCCAACAGTACAGTTGTTCTTAATGGAATTAGGAGGATCCTGTTAATCTCTGCTTAATCCTTGGTGGTTGCTGCAGCGAACAGTGTAATGTCACTTCCAGAGTCTCAGCTGTGTCAGTGGGGGGGCCAGTCTGGAAGAAAACCCACAAAGATGAGTTATTTCAGCATTACTCTGCAGATGTGGTGGTTTCAGGTTAGAGAAACCGCTGTATCTCTAGTAGGCAGGTCATCTAAGGGGAATGTTCACACTCATGGTTTGCACAGTGGCAAAGAATCTCCATATTGTTCCAGGTTTTAGTGCAACGAGATTTAGATTTTTTAATCTGATAGAAAAAAAAAAAACCCGACAGTGCGAGTCCCATCGGTACGAGCAAGAAAACGACGGGGGCAAATGTCTTTTCTGTCCTATTTCTGCTCGGGGTTTGGAAGCAGCTCTTTCTGGCTGCATACAAATCGAGCAGCAAGTCACAGATAAAGACGGGCTTTGGGGAATTATCCGCCTACATGCCACATTTCAAATTGAGATTTTAGAGATTTTTCAAGGCACTTTTTAGATGATATGTACCCCACCGCTCTGCTGCATTTAAATCAGCCCCCAACATTTGTTTTTTGGGGAAAAGTTCAATAGTTTAGTGAGGGAGGGGCTACTCTTGTGTTGGTTTTCCATCTTGTCTGACATAACTTTTTCATTACGCAATCAAAAAGCTATGTTTGAAGGCTAACGGGCAGCTGTGTGAAAACACACACACACACACACACACACACACACACGCAGAACAGATCTAGATCACAGAGCGCTGTGTGAAAAATGTATTTTGAATGAAACGTGGTGGATGTGGGTCTGATCCAAGGATGGAGGGTGCTTGAATTTGGTCCAAATCTGATTTATTTCCAAACCCAAACAAGAGTTTGCTTTGCTGTATCTAGAGAAAAGGGGGCAGAAACCACCGTCAGCGGAGCATCAGTGACATGGAAGCATCTTTTTGTGGACGATGATGGGGAGGAGAAGCAGGAGGGGAGGGGAGGGGAGGAGAAGCAGGAGGGGAGGGTGGGGAGGAGGGGAGGACGGCAGAGAGGATGGAGAGGCAGAGAGACCCGGATGCTGATGCGAGAGAGGCGAAGGAAGGAAGAGGGGAGAGAAAATATCGATTTACGGCAAGAAAAGCGAAGGGAGTGTGATACAGAAGGCCCTCGGACTGCACGAACTCTAATCAGAAGTGTGGAGGGGAATAAGACCGTGGTTGACGGTTCCGGCTGCCCGGCGGATATCTGCGGTTTTTCTACCTGTGTGTCCGCCGGTGAGGGAGGAGGAGGACACGCCAAAGGAGAGAGGAAAGATGCTGTGAGCCGCCACTTCCAGGGATGTAGAGGAGGGACGGACGGGAAGGGGGGCCGCTGCATCGAAGATGGTTGTTCTGGGAGGAGATATTCTGGGAATGCGGTGGCCGTCGGATAAATCTTAACGCCGGGGGACGAGTGTAAACTTCCGGGGCTTTCTGTGTGTTTGACAGGCGGCCGTGAAATCCAGGCGTTGAAGCTAAAGCTAGCCTCGGCTCCAATAGCATGTTGTTCCGCCTGTAAATCAGGCCTGGCTCGCCACCAAACGGCGTCTATTTCCAGCACGAAAGGCCGCTTTTTGGCGTTTTTTCGGCGATGTCATGTCACCAATATGTGCTGCACACATGATTGTAGACAGTTATGTGCTAAATTCGTCATTCGTCGTCATATATACCTAGTGAATACCGTGCAAATTCAAGATAGACGCTAGTATACTCAAGTTGAATAATAATTTTCTATTATTTGTTATAAAGCTACTGGGGGCTGTTTTGTTAAATATCAACCTTGTACGTGTTGATTGTAGCAAAACACTGCTTGTTTGCATCCACCGGGCTTAGGTGAAGGATGCTTTCCATCCAGATGTAGTAGCTGACCTTTCCATTACCTTACAGTCACATCTGTATACGTTAATATTTGATTTTAATTGCAATAAACACAGTGCAGCCGTTGTAATAGTGTATTATAATTGCCTCTATCATAGCAGTATGAGTAAGGAACTGTCTCTAAGTCAGTCAGCTCAGTATGTTGGGCCCTACCGACTGGAGAAAACTCTGGGGAAGGGACAGACTGGTGAGTACACCTGTCCCCTTTTTGTATTATGACACCTATCCATTGCTGTTTTGGGGGGTATTTTCTGCCTGTAGAGCTTCCCAGTCTCATTTTTGCATGCCTTTGTTCTTTAGGACTGGTCAAGCTTGGGGTGCATTGCATTACAGGTCAGAAGGTAGCGATCAAAATAGTCAACAGAGAGAAGCTGTCGGAGTCGGTCCTGATGAAGGTACAGCATGATCTGGCTCTCTATAGCTACAGAAACATATCTAGATGTCTTCTGTCATACGCTAGCGCTACATTTTATACTGTTTCCACAAGTGTTTGCACTGTTCTAACTCCCTCGTCTGCTGAGCTATCCCTTTTTGCTTCCTTCCTTTCTTGTCTTGAACCAGGTTGAGAGGGAGATTGCCATTCTGAAACTGATCGAGCATCCGCATGTATTGAAGCTGCATGACGTTTACGAGAATAATAAATACCTGTGAGTTCCCCTTGAACTGGAAAGAGCCACAGTGGGGCTCTGCAAACATTTGTCTACTGAACTTGCTAAAAATGAAAACTAACCCTTGATGTAGGAGGGATCTGAATATATTTCTGTTGTCTTGCATGTTCCTATGGCCTTAATCCTCACTTTTTCTTGATTCCCATTGTTAATTCTCATTTTCTTTATAGTTGTTTTGAGGAAATTCATAGCTGAGCTCTCTAGGCTTTTTGTCATTGTTTTAAAGCCCAAATCATATATTGGTGATATGTAAAAGTTTTTAGTTGGATGAAAGTTTTAATTCGGACTGTTGCACCTGTATGCTGACAGGTACCTGGTGTTGGAGCATGTGTCAGGAGGAGAGCTGTTTGACTACCTGGTTAAGAAGGGCCGGCTGACTCCCAAAGAGGCCAGGAAGTTCTTTAGGCAGATCATCTCCGCTCTGGACTTCTGCCACAGTCATTCCATCTGGTTGGTTCTGGCATGGAGCTGCTAAACTTGTGGTTCATGGCTCATGTGGGGGGAAAAATGTAACTTGTAAGCTCTTTGGAAGCCAACGTTCTTAAATTTCTGCCAACGTGTCTTGAAGAATGTAGTGATGAAATTCTAATTTAAAACATCTCAGTTTAAAGAAAACTATTTTTCACCTTTACGTGTCAAACTAGGCAGATGACCAACCCTTTTAATCAGGAGAATAATTGCACTCCTTATTGCATTTCTGCAGCCACAGAGACCTGAAGCCAGAGAACCTGCTCCTGGATGAGAAGAACAACATTCGTATCGCTGACTTTGGTATGGCCTCTCTACAGGTGGGAGACAGTCTCCTAGAGACCAGCTGTGGGTGAGTATCTTCGCCGGGAGGTTCTGGAACTTGCCGTCTAAATCTTTGTATAGCCAACAAAGTGCAATTCATCACAGTAAATAGCACAGACTTGCTAGGAAAACTTGAAATATTACAGTTACAGATGTATCTATATGCAAAGTACATGTCGTTTTTACAGGATTCTGCACTTATATGACATTTTCTGTTTCTTTTTAGATCGCCACATTATGCGTGCCCTGAAGTTATACGAGTAAGTGTTCTGTCTTTGCACAGCGATTTCCTTTAATGCTAGCATGGGTGCCGTAATATAAATGAGCAAATGCTGTTCAGAAAGAAGTCACTTTGAATTGCATTGAGAGTGAGACGGACCTGTATAGGAATGCTTTAGATGCACAGGTGCATTTTAAAATAGGTTGGATATTCTTTAATCTCTTTTTGTGCATATTTGTGTCATTAGAGGAGAATTTATCAGATTTGTTTGGGTTTCTTTCTTTCATAAGGGAGAGAAATATGATGGCCGGAGAGCAGACGTGTGGAGTTGTGGAGTCATCCTCTTTGCTCTCCTGGTGGTGAGTCTTTTAGTCCCGTGCCTTCAATATAGTTTGATCATTTTAAATAAAACCTCAGGTGTCGCAGTTCTTCCATCCTCTTGTCTTTTTCTCAAGTTTTTTTCATCAGGGTCTGTCTTTCTCCCCCGATTTGTTGCTCCCGCAGGGCGCTCTTCCTTTTGACCATGACAATTTGCGTCAGCTCCTGGAGAAGGTGAAGAGCGGGGTGTTTCACATGCCCCATTTTATCCCTCCGGACTGCCAGTCTCTGCTCAAGGGCATGATCGAGGTCAACCCCGAAAAGAGGCTCACGGTAAGCGCCTGTGATCACAGCAGACTTAAACCACCAGTGCTCTCTTAACTCCATTCAAAACCATTCATTTACATGAGGCAGACACTGTCCAACAATAGCTTTCTGAGGGTTTCTTCACTGTGTGTGTTTGTGCTTCCTAGCATTTCATTCATAATAGTTCCTTGGGTTGCTGTATGATCATCCTTAAAGTCTGGGCAGAAAGTCTCTGCTCACTACATCAAGCAGTCTTCTGTATATTAAATGCACAATATTGTAGCCACCAGGCTTTTAATACATCCGGATCTCCTCTTACAGCTAGAGGCCATCCAGAAACACGCCTGGTATCAGTAAGTAAATGTTTTCCTCTTCACACGAGGGATCCATTGATGGGCTCAGTAACATTGATGATAGTTCAAATGTTTATCACTCTTGTGATTTCTTGCATGTGTGTGTCCCAGGGGTGGTCGTAATGAGCCGTGTCCTGAGCAGCCTCCTCCCAGGAGAGTGTGTGTGAGACGAATCTTGTCTCTGACTGAACTGGATCCAGATGTGTTGGACAGCATGTACTCACTGGGTTGTTTCAGAGACAGAGTCAAGCTCACGCGTGACTTGCAATGCGAAGAGTAAGTCTTTTTCAGCCGCGAACACACTGTCCTTCTGAGCATAATACAATAAATCCACCATTCCCACATTTAACTGGACCACTGTGCAATTATAGAGTAGCATACGTTAAAAAAGCGTGGCTATACTGTATAAAGATGTTTTATTTACTCTGAATCAGGGTTAAAATACACACATATCTTCATTATGAGATCTGCATTTAAACACAGGCACTAGATCACCCAAATAATTTAATGCTTTCTTGTCTTTCCCCAAAATATGACCTAGCTTCACAGATATCAGACAGTACTTTTCTCCTTCAAAATTATTTCAAAGTCAGTCATGGACAAAGTTTCATTTAAGGATTGATGCTGGTTTGTGGTGAAAAGTACAGGAAAACTGTAGAAGCTTCATCTCCTGATCACAGAGCAGTATTTTGGAAAAACTATAAGACACAAAGCAGGAAAACAAACAACTGTTTGGTGGTTTTAGCATTTTAACATCTTGACAGTTCTTTTTATTACTTTCTTGTCATTTGCCTCAGAGAAAATCAGGAGAAAATGATTTATTACCTACTGCTGGACAGGAAGGAGCGATACCCCAGCTATGAGGATGAGGACTTGCCTCCACGCAATGACGTAGGTCAGTCATTAGGGGGCAGGAGGAACCCACTGATGGAAGGTGATGATGCGGCTTTACAAATTTTGCGTCTCATGCTACACTCAGACACTCCTCAACCTGAATAAATAGGTTCATATCAGTCACTGTTGTGGTAATTTAGCAGTATCAAGGACAAAACAAACTTAATATTGTATTAAAAGGTAGAACATTGATCATTACATCTCTTCAAGGTTTCTCTAGACTTCTGAGTTTCCTGGCACAGGAGGAAATTATAGTTTTGTAACCACAAAGAAATACAGAAGGACAGGAACAAAAGAGAGACAGGAACATTTCAGCAACAAACATTGTTGTGTTAATATGTTCTGTGAAGCTCCTGTGATGACTTTGTAATGATGTTCCTCAGCAGACCCTCCCCGAAAGCGTGTCGACTCTCCTATGCTGACACGCCACGGTCGCTGTCGTCCGGAGAGAAAAAGCCTCGAAGTTCTGAGTGTTACTGAACAGGGGTCTCCTACTCCACCCCGCAGGGCCCTGGACACGGCTGCACACAGCCAGAGGTACAGAAGACCCAATTTTCCCTAATATAGAATAGAATAGAACATGGTTGCTGTCACTGCACAAATCCAAAAAAGTCCCTTGTTCAGTACAGTGGCGCGCTCCAAACAAATACATCCATGTTGGACATACTTATAACCCTCTACTGAAGATATGTCCACCCCTTTATTGTGTGTCAGGTCTCGCTCAGTCAGTGGAGCATCAACTGGCCTCTCCTCCAGCCCCCTCAGCAGTCCCAGGGTAAGTGGTAAAACTGCTTCACCTGTAACACGTCATGCAGGAACACAAGTCATTCTTCTGTTTTTACATGAGGTAATTAGCTTCAAGGTGGGGGGGGTACAGGTGAGGGTTAAGGAAGGGACAGCATAAGTCTAGTATGAACACGAGCTGGGATAAATTGAGCACTGAACCTTTTTTTCTTCATTATTAGTAAGATCACTCAACTGACTGGACAATAAAAAAGAAAACACACGAAAACCTTTTTTTTTCCTAATCTGAGGAGGTCAAACAGAAGGAGAACATGCTTCCTCCCTGTCTGATCTCTTTTACACATTGTATGTGCTGACATCTTTCCAAACTGGCAACTTCTGTCCTCATCACTTGTCTTCACCAAGCATGACCTAATTTTCTGCTTAACTGGAAAATATTAAAAATCGATTTGCTGTGGATGGATGGATGTTCTCAGATGATGGATAATCCTACTTGCTAGAACCGGTCTTCACTCCTGCTATGTTGCGTCACTGCTTTCTTAACCCCTCACTGCCACAACTGTCTCAAACGCTCATGAGGTAGAAAAGTGCTTTAACAGTCGGCACTGCGCTCGCATTGGTCACACTTCACGAGATGCATTCTTTCCAGTCACAAAAGCATGGTATTCATTTCCATCCTTTCTCCATGTTCCATCCCCTCTCTTTCTTGTTGTCCATCCCTCCTGTCCCACAAACCCACCCTCCAGTCCTATCAGAGCCCCGTGTTCACCTTCAGCCAATCAGATGTCACCTCTACCACCGCCACCACACTCACCAAGGAGCCCAAACAAGGGAGCACCACCACACCGCGCTCAACGCGGGCTCACGAGAAGCCCAAAGCTGCCCCCAACCCAAAGACCCAGACCCTTCCCACCAAAGGACCTGTTGAACGGCCCCATCTGCAGCCCATTAAATCCCTGCCTCTGCACAACCCATCCTCACGCTCACCCTCCCCTTCTCCGCTCCTCTCACCCATTCCCCGTTTCTTCTTCCCTTCGTCTTCTGTCCTAAAGTCCGTGACTAAGAGCTTGTACCCAAACTCTGCCCACTCTGTGCTGCAGGTCACTCCCCAAGGCTCTCCATTGCCCACTCCCCTGGGCACCCCTGTCCACCACCCTCACCACCTCTCCTCCACCCCTCCCTCCTCCTCCTCGTCCTCGTCCTCCTCGCGGGCAGAGGGAGGAGGAGGTGTAGGCTCTTTGTCACTGACCCCACCCTCCAGCCCAGGAGGGGGAAGCGGCATGGCGGCCAGCAGCTCTGCCCACTGGAGGACTCGGCTCAATTCTTTTAAGAATAATTTGCTAGGGTCGCCCCGGTTCCATCGCCGTAAACTGCAGGGTAAGTTTGGTTTTTTGATCATGTATCACGTGCGTGAGTGTTCAGAGTTCCAGAAATGGGTAATGGTGTAATATTTCTGATTGAGCATAGTAGAAATTTGATTTCTAATGATGCCAGTATGAACCTCGGTGTCCTATCAGGTATCGGGTGTTAATATTGTCCATATTAAAGAGTTAAAACTCTCTTTCAGTTCCTACATCAGAAGATATGTCCAGTCTAACACCTGAGTCAAGTCCCGAGTATGTCCTGCCTCTTCAGTGAAATTAAAGTTGCTTGTTTCCACAATCTAAAGTTCTTTCTCCAGCCGTTCCTCACACCTGGTAATTTTCCTGTCTGGCTCCCAGATTGGCTAAAAAATCGTGGTTTGGGAACTTTATCAGCTTGGAGAAGGAGGAGCAGATCTTCATGGTCATCAGAGACAAACCTCTGAGTTCTGTCAAGGCCGACATTGTCCATGCCTTTCTGTCCGTGAGTATCCAATGTGGCGTTTCACACCTCTTTGACAAAGCATGGCTCTCACTCCGGAGGCTGTCGGGACTTCACACTCTCTTAATGTACACACTTCTTCCATTTTTTTTCAGTTTCCTCTTTATGTTGATCTAGCTCACTCGTGTCCTGTTGACGTGTCACTGTTCACCAACAGCTCGCTCTTTCTCTCTTCTCACCCTCACCCTTTGTCTCCCTATACTCACGTCGTTGGTCCCCGTACCTCTCCCGCCTCGTAAGTCTGTCGGTCTTTCTGCTTCTTCTCTGTCTCCCCACCACACAGATCCCGTCGCTCAGTCACAGCGTCCTCTCGCAGACCAGCTTCCGGGCCGAGTACAAATCTTCCGGCGGTCCTTCCGTCTTCCAGAAGCCCGTCAAGTTCCAGGTGGACATTGCCTTCTCCGAGGGCGAGAGAGACAGGGAGAGGACCGAGAGGGAGGGCAGGATGGAGACAGGGATCTACAGCGTGACTTTCACCCTCATATCAGGCAAGTGAAGTGGCCACCAAGCCACCAATGTAGTCGCACTTATACAGCTTTGGCCTGTGTTTGGAACAGTTGCACTGGCATCATGGCATTGTGCATTTTCAGGTCCGAGTCGCAGGTTCAGACGAGTGGTGGAAACGATTCAAGCTCAACTTCTCAGCTCTCATGATCAACCCATGGTGCAAACCTTATGTGGTGAGAACGCTCTTGCTCAGTTGTTACAATGTGAAATATGAAGGTCTGCATTTTGTCGAGACGCATCTCCACTTTTTTCGCTTGTGCTTAAACTGTCAGTTATTTCAATAAAAGATGGATTTACTTAATGTCAGTACAATAGAGGAAGCAGTTGTATTCCCTTCTAGGGATGTCAGAATGTAATTACCATTTCAGTCCTGCCTGATTTCAGACCTGTAGAAACAGCTGACGTATATAATGTGGCTTTAAGAGTGGCTTTACCTTCTTGCTCTCCTGATCCCTTCCCAGATGAGACGAATGGACGGCCCCACGGCACCCCCACCCGCCAAAACTCGAGGCGGTCCGAGGGTGGGGGTGACAGGTGTGATTGGGGAGACCGAGCAGATGGCGGAGGCATCGGCGGCAGCGGGGTCCTTCAGCGCAGAGGCTCAGCAAAAGAGAGAACCCGACTGCTTTCCACCAACGGAACCCAATCGCAACCATAAAGTAGAAAATGAGGCTATGGCAGAAGGCCTGAAATACACCTAAAAGAAGATAATATAACTTCATCTCCAAGTATCCCTGCAAGCCATGAGCTTCTCCTTTTCTTCCTTGGCCATGTTCCTTGGTGCTTGCAAGGATTGAGCAAGGATTTTCCCCATTTTTTTCTTTTTTGGTCATTTAGATTATCAGGATTCTTACCCTGAATTGACAAAGAAGTGTTACAGAATCACCCTCCAATTCACGAGAATGAGCAGTCTTTAGAGTTTGAAGTGCTATTGTGCATGCCAGTTAGCAAGTCAGCGTGTTAAAAGATGCTAACAGGACAGGCTGGACTACCAAAACCATTGTCTTATGATATTTGACACCAAACCAAAATAACATTCTTGAGATGCTTTTTCAAGTTACAATTGACAGTGACATCAAGCAACATGCAATTACCAGTTCGTACTTAGAGAAATATAGGTGTAATATCAGCAGAAAAACCCTAAGAGTTAGCAACTTGCTACCATTTCAGTGAGTGACAGAATGCTATCGACATAATCCTGATGGTCTCAGGAGAAACAACAGCCTGGAATTCATTCCAGCAGTCTCATGTGAGATAAACAAAACCCACAAGTAAGCTAAGTAACTGAATGTGAAAATGTATTTTTTAATTTTGCTGTTATTTCTGTTTATATATTTCATTTAAGGATGTGTCAGTAGCACAGTGTTAGCAACAGACCTAAGGGGAAGCTGACCAGTTGCTTTTTTTTTTAAGCAAATATGAGTTTAAACTTGTTTGGATTCTTTTATATTTTCTTTTTACTCAGAGACATTGTGAAACAATGCAGCAATTTTGCATTGGACCCCTGTTGCTCTGAAGAGAAGTATTTTTGATTTAAACAGATATATGAATATATGAAGAAAAAAAAAAACTATGCGCAAATAGTTCCATGAACTTCATCAGAGCTGTTTGTGTGGATTGAATGAGAAGAGCATTCCTGGCCTGTGGATCAAACAGAACTTTCTTGTCGAGCTTGTCTCCTATTGCCATAGTATTTACCTTGTGACTCCAACAAAACAAAACATACGCATACATGTGACATTTCCATTAGCATCCCAATGCCAGTTGTTGATTGACTTCAACATGCAAACCTAGAGTAAGCTAAACTCCATGGTCCTCACTCCAGTGTTCACCAACAAGCCAAGTAGTCCATCACTGCACCCACACTCCTCACTGAGTCGCACCCTCCTGTAAGCAGACGTAGCAACATGGATAGTTGTGTATTACTTCAACACTGCATAGCAGCGTCAGACTAGTCAACGTTCATCACCAGTCTTCCATACGGCACAATATGCAACAAATGTGCAGACGTTTTTTTAAAAAAAAATGCCACAGTTCTTTTTGTTTTCATTTTGAAGCATTTGTCAACTTATCTGTTCTCTTGTGTATTCATCGCTTTGTGTTTCGATTCATTATTTATTTGCTCCTGAATTTGCGTTCTTGTGTATTTAAGGATTTCTCAACCCTATTCTTTTTTCTTTCTTTTTTTTAAATGCAGGGGCTTTGAGATCAGCACTGCTGTCATCATAGTTGTCATGTTCTTTTGGTCTGAAATTCCGATCATCTCGCGTAAATCGGAATGTTTGAGTGAAACCAGTGGACGTTGGGTGGGTGAGAGTGAGCGGATGCTTTCTGAGCTGGCTGCTTATGGACATTTCCACTGACATGTAGGAATATTAACCTCTAACAGGCACACCATTTCTATCATGCACATTAAAACTTTGCTAAATTGCTTTAATGCTTTGTCCCTCTGACCTGTCTGTGTGCCTCTTCACCTGTCGTTTAGCCATCACAAGTGAACCTGTACAAAGTCATTCACTGTCCTCACACACTTTGTTTGCTCACAGTTTCATCTTTCTCCTCACCTTCATTTTCATTGACCCAACTCTGGCTAAGATTGTAAACTATTCTCCATTCATAAGGGTCAGTAGAATAAGGTGTTTAAAAAAAAGAAATGTCTGTATCATAATTTAAATATAAAAAGTGCACTATTATAATTATTGCCTGTGATTTAAAAGAACAATTATGGTTGAAGTGATGGTAAAATAAAGAGAGATCCACCATTGTTATGGTTAAAGAAACAAATCTTAAATGAATGTGTGTGTTTTCAGTGTGGGGGTTAGAATTGCGTCTTAATGTTACACATCTTGTGTAATTGAGTTTCCCTCAGTATTGCTCTGAGATGCACAAGACTAAATCTGTGGGTGTCCAAGTACAGTGACAACATCCAGACATCATCCAACATCCAAAGAGCATTCAGCATTTATCCAAAGTTTTAAAGGAGATTAAATGTGGTTTTAACAGCACATACTTGGAGAAAAAGTCTAGCTTTACTTTAGCTCATTTCCTCACTGATAGTGAAGTGATCTGAGGCAGATTGCTAAGTAGGAATGATAATATTAATTTCCAATAAAGTTAAAGGGGTAAATTATGACAAGATGTAATAATCCAATAGCAAGTGATTGAATATGCACTGTGGGGTAAAGCAACACTTGTACCACACTGTTGGCGATATATTAAATTATGCTAAAGCACTTGAATTAATGTTGCACTGGGCGAAAATGGGAAGCTTTGTCCGTGAGACGGTGACGCTCGCAAATATCAACACATCCATTTTCTCAAATGAGACGTCAAAGAAATCAGCGTCTATCGCCCGATTGCGATGTTTCCGAGCAGACCGTGAAGGCAGCACCGCTCCATCCCTCCAGCAGCATCTCTGTAGTTGTTCCCAGTCGAGAGGAGCGGAGAAGTTGTCCGCACGCTTGTGCTGCACTGGAGGGTCACAAGTTCGACTTTTACCGACAGCAGGTAGGACGACAGAGCACGGACAGTATTTCGATGCGTTGCAAAGACAACAGAATTCACTAGCATCTTTTCAGAAGCCTTTCCATCAGCAGTGCAGCGGTACCGTAGTACATAATGGGCAGGGCGCTCTGTTAGCCAGCATTAGCAGCAGCGGCTAATGTTACATTTCTCTTCATCCTGGTTCGAATTTTATAACCTTCTTATATGAATATTTATTTTGTGATGCCATTAGCAATAGCCAATACAATATGCCCGAGATGCAACCTTAATTTTCTGATTATTTTTTTTTTACGCTGCTCAATTAGATTTTACTTTGCGTTTCCGGCGGTTTGGCGTTTGTTTTGTTGTTGTTCTTTAATGCGATTTGTTGCTTTTAATTAAGCCTGCGGCTAATTATCAGGACTTGTCTGCTAAATGATGCTGACCTGGCTAAAGTGGCTTAACTGTCATCGCTTTGTTGCTGGGCCCTCTCAGGGAGGCATCACACGCATTTACTGATCTAAATATTCCATATGATATTCCAACTACTACTACTTGTAAAGTTTACACTTTATTAGTAGCCTGCTGCCAGGGCGGCAGTGTAAAGTAAAAATGTCTTCTCTGAAGAAGCCATCTATTTACAGTGTTTTGAATTTTGGTATGTGCACCGTTTTTTAGCTTCTCGTAGATTGGATTCGGGTTTAAAGGGCTTAATTGCTTAAAATATAAATGAATTCAATATACTTCAATAATCTTATAATCTGCTGGTGTACCCCAGTAAATTCTTGCACTGCGAACGATCTCAGTCAAACCAGGGAAATTAAGACTAAGATTACATTGTTAAAGTGTGTCAGCATTGTGGACCATTTTGAAAAGGAGTTATTAAGCTTAAAAGAAATTAAAACTGGAGAAATATCTCCCTGGTTAATTACAGCCTGCGCTGTTTACAGCTGCTGATCAGATTTGGTCCGAGTGTTTGCTGAGCAGGAATGATTCTAGCCTCTCGTGCAGGCATCAGATCTGCCCAAAAGGGCAGAAACTCAGCAGCGCTCCGTGATGATGATGATAGTGATGATGATGATGATGATGATGCATGTGGGTTTGCGTTTGCAGACAGAGTAGACACGGCTCTCCACAGGGGTGTCACCCAGTGTCAAACAGACCAAACCTGAGGGCATTATCTATAGCCCATTTGTGGAGAAAAATCAATTCTCTTTGTGAAGAGATGCCAATCCAAAACAGTAATAGTCCGTATTGTCCTCATCAACTCTCCATTGAAATCTCCATTACTGAAATAGTTATGATGTGTTTAATATGACCACATAATGGATCTAAGGTTGTTTTCCTGCCCTCTTTTTCTGCCTGGTCTTTCTGTACTCAGTAATTATGGCAGAAGCTCACCAAGCAGTGGGCTTTGAGTTCACTGTCATCCCAGAAGGCGCAGATGCACAACTGTCACATCAGGCCCTCACTGAAATCTACCTCTCAGCTGTAAACTCCTGGAAGAAGTGTATCATCAGAATCAAGGTAACTTCAGGAGGGTTTGTATGTTCACGTTTCCACCATGTTAATATCAGAATAATCCCGTTCGTGACCTGGATCGGCTTTTTCTCGCTGTTTTTTAGTGAACATCAACAATTAATAATGGATGCTACAGGCAGGGCTTTGAGCTTTACCGCCATTACATTATCCAGCGAAGTGGAAAGAAAAGGCTCTAAAATAATTGGAATTGTTGGCATCAAGCTTAACTTGATCCCTATTCAAATGATTTTAGTTAGTTATTTCATTTAAATTCAAACTATTATCAGGTGCCCTGTTTTTTCTTCCATTAATAGAACAGTGTGATAAGGGGAGTGTATCCTGCTAGCCCGTTCTCCTGGCTATTTGTGGTCATAGCAATCCTGGCTACCATGTACACACGCTCAGACCCTTCCATGGGACTGATTGCCAAGATACAGGAGAACCTGCCCGTCAGGTAAAGCCTTTCATCCCTGTTGAAGTTGAATACAAGATTAGCGTTTAGGATGCAGAAATATTCACGATGTGTGTTAAACTAGCTTTTTGTACTGTAGACACAGGTTTTTTTTTACTGTTTCTCTCTTAACTCTCAGTCCATCTAACTGTCCTCACCCATCATTTCCAGCCAGTCCTTGAGTACCCAGTGCAAGGTGTTGTTGTCAGCAGTGATCTTCAGCACCATGCTGTGGCTTTTGCTCATCTTCACCATGCGCCTGTGCCTCAAGCAACTCCTCTCATACCACCGCTGGATGTTTGAGCCACATGGGAAAATGTCCACCACCACGAAAGTCTGGGTGGTCAGTGCGATTTTAAACTTTTTTCTTCCATAATATCACAATATTGTTTTGGTTTTTTTAAAATATGTAGCTTAATGTGTCAGAAAAGCCTGATACTTTGATTGTGAAGCAAAATATACAATGTATGTCCATCATTGGAATGTTTTTCCTCACTATTTTTAAATTTTATGCTACTGTGGTGAAAATTCTCTTCTCTGTATCTGGAATTTTTCTCTGCCAGGCTCTGGTGCGTATTTTTTCTGGCAGAAAGCCTCGTCTCTACAGCTACCAGGCTTCACTGCCAAATCTGCCTGTGCCCGCTGTCAAGGACACAGTCAAGAGGGTGAGCCGTCACATTAAACACAGGAAATGATGCCACACTGATCGCTGCTTGTAGAAGCCACAGATCATTTTGCCACTCTCCATTTTCTACCTTTGATGCTCCAAACTTTCTTCTTATTTATATTTCTTACCATGCTACATGCTGTTGGAGGAAAACTTAGATTTATTGTATTTGTTAGTGGCAGGCTTATCAAAGACGATGCCCGTTTATGCTAATTTCCTGTCATCTTATTTTGTCAGTATTTGGAGTCAGTGCGCCCGCTGATGGATGATGCTCAGTATGAACACGTGACTAAGCTGGCAGCAGAGTTTGAGAGCAGTCTTGGTAACCGACTGCAGTGGTACCTTAAACTCAAAGCTCTCTGGGTCACCAACTATGTAAGTGCTCCGCCCCAGTATTTACATTTGTGATTAAAAAAATCCAATAAGCATGTAAGTCATTGTCAGGGTCCGTGAGCCATGTTAGGAATCTGTCTGAATATGGAAACGATGTGCGTTGGCTGCAGTAATAACTGTGCTGTGATTCCTCAGGTCAGTGACTGGTGGGAGGAATATGTCTATCTCCGTGGACGCAACCCAATAATGGTCAACAGTAACTATTACGTCATGGTACAGAACTGTCAGCAATTCTTTGATGAGAAAATACTTATGAATGTAATGTTTGGATTTGTGATGAACTAAATTCCTTAGTTAGAAACATATTTGATCAACTATTTATGATAGATACGTAAAAAATAATGTTGTTATAATCTCCCACAATGGTAACAGGAGGGCCTGGATTCTTCACTCCTTATTTGCCTCCACTATGTCTGTTCCTCTCCAGGATTTCCTATATGTTACACCCACGCCAATCCAGGCAGCCAGAGCGGGTAACACCATCTATGCAATGCTCCTTTACCGATGCAAGCTGAACAAAGAGGAGATTAAACCGGTAGGTTCAGCGCTCGGTCATCTCTACCTGTTCCACAGGTTCACTCGTGTCCCATAGATGGACCCAGGTTTTAGACGTTTAGATGTGTAGAGATGGAAGAATTATGACATCTACCCCTGTAAACTAACACAATAGAAGCACTACATCACCACTAGATGTTTGCATTGTGCTTTGACATCCATTCATCAGTGATTTATTTCTTATGTTAATGTGAAACCTCATGTTCTTGTGTCATGCTCATCCCTCCCAATTTCTTCTCAACCTTCCCTTTGCTTGCTTGCTTGATTTGCTTTGATTTACCAAATTCCTTTTTTACTCGACTCTTTATCTCCCCCATTACGTTGTTCAGCACTTCTCCCTTTGGCCTTCAGCTTCTCCTCTCTTCTTCCCAGTCATAAAAAGACACTGTCTTTCCTCCATGCGCTGCTCAGTGTAGGAGGATGTTCACCATTGTGCATCCCCCTGGAGGGGAGACCAGTAAAGAGATGGACACACCTGTATATTCAAATGGGAACATACCATGGTGACAGTCTCACAGAGTGTATATGATAGATGATGCTTCACAGCAACAGTAGTGGTGAAGCATCGTGAAAATCATCTGTAGTTGGATGGATAGGTGTGTGCACGTGTGTGGATTCTCCAAACACCACGATTCACGAGTCAGAATGTGCTTGTCGCACAGCTCACCTGCACTTCACTCATTTGTGTTGTCTGGCTTCATCTTGAGTGTTTCTGGGGTTTCAGGGGAAGGATGTGTGCCTCTGCTAACCTCTGTATTCTTTTGCATACTCATTTAGTTTCTCTCCCCCCCCAACTGTGCTTCTTTATCTTCTTTATCCTGCTCAGTGGTTGTTGAGATCTGCAGTTCCTTGCTGTTCTTATCAGTTTGAGAGGATGTTTAACACTTGCCGAATCCCTGGAACATTAACAGGTAGTTTTCGTGTTTGTTTTTTTTACCCAGCAGACCTAGTTTCAATAACCTAACTATTATTTTTTAAAATTATTAGTATCATTACTAGCCTGTCAGTAGTGCATTCACATTTTGGGCATTTCCAAGTACAGCTCAGATTCAAAAGACCAACATACAGAACACATCATTCTGATAAATTTGTGTTTTTAATGGATCTCTCCCTCTTTTCCAAAGACACCATTCAACATTGGAAAGACAGTGACTTCATTGTAGTGTACCACAAGGGTCGCTACTTTCAGCTTTATGTGTACCAAGATGGCAGACTCCTCTGTCCCAGGGAAATAGAATTCCAGATTCAGAGAATCCTGGATGATCCATCTCCTGCTTCCAAAGGAGAGGCCAGACTGGGTGCCCTGACTGCAGGAGACAGGTCAGTTTGGAGTTTAGTTTTATGCTAATCATATTTAGTTTAGAGTTTAATTTGGAACGCAAATACGGTATTACAATTTGCCTCCACTACATTTCCCAGAATTCCTTGGGCTAAGGCCAGAGCAAAGCATTTCAATAGTGGAATCAATAAAAAGTCTCTGGACTGCATCGAGAAAGCCGCCTTTTTTGTGACCCTTGATGATGAGGAACAGAGCATCGTGGGAGATAACCTGGGGGAGAGTTTAGATTGCTACATTAAGTCCTTGTTGCATGGAAAATGCTACAACAGGTAATTCAGCACCCCAGTGACTGTTTTTTATAATGGAATGTGGGCAGTCATGTCTAATCAAGTATCTTTGATAACTGTTTGTGGAACAGGTGGTTTGACAAGTCTTTCTCAGTTGTTTTCTACAAAAATGGAAAGAGTGGACTAAATGGAGAGCACTCATGGGGCGATGCACCAGTGCTGACACACTTATGGGAGGTCAGGAATCATGAGAAGGACAAATCATTCTTATCTGAGCTGAGAGCCTCATGTGTATGTGTTTCTTGTTTCTGTTCAGTATACTTTGGCCACTGAATGTTTCCAGCTTGGTTACAATGCAGAGGGTCACTGCAAAGGAGAGGTGGACGCATCACTAGCAGAACCACAGAAATTAAACTGGGAAATCTCTTCAGAGGTTTGTTTTCATTCCCTCCTGTACGTAAATAATCAGAAAGTTCATCATCAAGAATATCACACTTCTGGAATTACGGTCACGTTTTGCAGATCTCTTAATAAGTTGAACTTTTATTCCCTCGTGCACAATACGTCTTTCCAGCATCTTTCCTTGTTTTAGAGTGAACAGCCCTGCTCAGTTATATCGCACATTCACAGTAGTGTTTTTCCCTCAGTGTGAGGAGCAGATCGCTCAGTCCTTGGAGGTGGCTCAGGCCCTCGCTAATGATGTGGACATGCACGTTGTTGTCTTCAGAGACTTTGGCAAAGCAAAGGTCAAGAAGTGTCGAGTCAACCCGGATGCCTTCATTCAGATCGCGCTGCAGTTGGCCTACTACAGGGTAATCTCTCCCCTGGAGCACGGCAAACTGGGACTTTATATCGTTTGTGCCTGCGTGTTCAGAAAGGCATCCTGTTCTGAAGCTAAATCTTTTTTTTGGATGTTGATCTCCTTCATATGCAGTTTTTTTTTTTAATCTTTTGATTGCAGGACCAAAAAAGATTCAGTTTGACGTATGAATCCTCTATGACGCGGCTGTTCAGAGAGGGCAGGACTGAGACTGTTCGCTCCTGCACTAATGAGAGTTGTGCCTTCATTCGGGCTTTGGAGGGTGGAGAGGTGAGACGGTGAAAACTCTCCAGCGATGTTTCCGAATTTCTGTGCATATAAATAGTAACTTAAGAGAGAATGATTGATGTTGCCCTGATTAAAATAAACCCACTTTGCAGGTGATTGCGTCTGCATTACATTTCTTTGCATAAATCATACAGTAGCTATTTTAATCAGTGCTCCTCCAACGAGTCATGCGATGTATTTATTTATCTCCCCCAGACGACAGATGTGTGCAGGCGTTTGTTCCGCACGGCGTCCGAAAAGCACCAACGCCTGTGCCGCATGGCTAGCACTGGCGCCGGCATTGACAGACACCTCTTTTGCCTCTATGTGGTATCAAAATGTCTCGGAGTGGAGTCTCCTTTCCTGAAAGAGGTTTATTTTTTTCTCTGTGATCTCTTCACTATTTACCTTTCAGTTACTTTCATAGTGGCGTCTCCTGCTGTTGTAGCTGGAGTCTGAAGCATGGCGGTTATCCAGCAGTCACATTCCATACCAGATGATAGATCTCTTTGACACCGTCAACCACCCAGAGTATCTCTGCTATGGAGGGGGCTTTGGACCTGTAAGTGCTTCACTCATCTAAAGATGATTATCATAAGGATCTGTGGAATGAAGACTATACTCTGACATGGACCTTGTTAAGTAGGCCTTTGCCTCAGCATTGTCTGTGTGTCTTTCAGGTGACTGATGATGGTTATGGTGTTTGTTATTTAATGTTGGGAGGGGACGTGCTTACCCTCCACATCTCCTGCAAGAACTCATGTCCAGACACTGTGAGTTCAGTCAAAGTTATAACCTGGAATAGTAATGAGATTCAACTGTTTCACAGACAAGAACACATTACATTCTTCAAGTTGAGAAGATCATTATTTATAAGCCTTTTCCCACAGAAACACTTCTACCTTAATGATTTATTCTCATTCCCAACCAGGATGCTCGCAGATTTGGCGCTCGGATCAGAGCCGCCCTCCACGACTTGATGCAGCTCTTGAGTCCAAACCCGAAAGAGCCCAGCAAGACAGAAGCCAACCGAGCGGAGGTGAAGAAAGACCGATAGGTGTTTTTCTCAGGGGAAGAGATATTCGTGCTGGTTTACTTAGATGTCTTAAATGACATTATCCATGACATTGGAGTATTTAACAGCAGGTCAGAGGAAACAGGAGTGATGATACTGGTTTACATCAGTATTTGTGTATGTATTAGCTTTGTGAGTTGGTTTGACTATCAAATCAAGAATTGTAAATGGAGTTCTCTAGTGTCAACATGTTTACCATCTGACTAACTGAAGTTATTATTGTCACATGCAGATTCTTATATAAAGGTCAGTATAGAATGCACAGTTGCACATTTGACACTGCTTTTGTGTTTTTGAATATATTTATTGTGTTATACATTCTGGGTGAATTGACAGAATATATGGTTGGAGGAAAAAAAAGTAGTTTTCTATCACCTAAAAGCAGCATTTTATGACCTTGGAAGCCTGAGACTTTACCGTCTTTACCAATGTTTCTATAAAAAAGTGTGTTTTTCTCTGCTGGGAGTGCTTGGCTCTTTAAATACAATATATTATTATTCTGTTGAAACAAATAGATTCCAACTAACTTGAATTAATAGCTGTTATGTTAAGACATTTTAACCGTACACACTAAATCAGTTTTGGTTTCTGTTGTGTGCAGGAATTTAACATTTTCCACGTTTGAAGCTGCACTGTAATTGTCTGATCACTGCCCTGTACAAATTCTTTTTTTTTAATTGATCGCAGACACAGAGTGATATTTTAACAGACATCAGAGGTTAGTGTGGCACCAGATTTCTTCTGTTATTCTCAATGGATGATTGCCTGCTTCTGTTTTAACGCAAGATTAGTTGAACTGGTTGAATTGTATTGCCCTTTTAAATCCAGTGCCACAAAGGAACTATAAAGTCATACTGGAAAGATAGAGTTTGTTTTTTGCCTATAATGACAACTCAAGCAATAAATGGCTTAAATTTCCACACAAGTGTAACTTTACTGTATGCTAATGTCACCAATGCGTACACCTCCACTGCACTCCCTCCACGAGGCAAGTCTGACCATAATCTCGTGCTGCTCTCCCCATCATACACACCTGTGGTTCAGCAGCAATCGGTCACTGTGAGGACTGTTAGGAAATGGTCAGATGGTCACCACCAACTGGTCTGCTCTCTGTGAACCACATGGTGAGGACCTGGATGGACTGACAGACTGTGTTTCTGACTACATCAAGTTCTGCACTGAGAACTCCGTCCCCACCAAGAAGGTACGCTGTTACCCAAACATAAACCATGTGTGACAAGTGACCTAAAGGCCCTTTTGAACAAGAAGAAGAGGGCCTTCACTGCTGGAGACCCGGCTGAGCTCAGGAGTGTACAGAAGGAACTGAAACGCAGTCTGAAGGAGAGCTAGGACGCCTATAGGAAGAAGCTGGAGGAGAGACTGGAGAGGAACCAGACCAGGGACGTTTGGAGTGGGATGAGAACAATCACTGGCTTCCAGAAGAAAGGAATACGCTCAGCTGATGGGAACGTGGACCAAGCTAATTAGTTGAACCAGTTTTTCAACAGGTTTGATTCTAGCTCCCCCTCCCCCAGCTGTCTTAATATTCCTCTGGATAACAATGGGTCCCCTTCACACCTCCCAGAGCCCCTAACACCTCTGCCAACTTCTTCCCCCTCCCCCCTGCTGACATCATACATAGATACCAACATGTCACCCATCCCCCCGACTGGACTATCCTTCACATCTAGCCATATAGACTGCGGAGCTGTGTGTCCGACCCCCTGATGGGTAACACAGGAGCTCCCCAAGGAACTGTGCTCTCCCCCTTTCTGTTCACCACCTACACAGCTGACTTCCAGTACCACTCTGAGACATGTCATCTCCAGAAGTACTCGGATGACACAGTCATAGTCGGGTGTGTGGAGAATGGACAGGAGGATGAATACAGGGACCTTGTGGAGAGTTTTGTCAGGTGGAGCAGGGAGAACCTTCTGCAGCTCAACGTGACCAAGACGAAGGAGATGGTGGTGGATTTCAGTAAAAGCAAGTCGCCTCCCTCCCCAGTCTGCATTAGTGGGAAAGATGTGGAACTAGTCCCATCTTACAGGTTCCTGGGTGTTCAGCTGGACAATAAACTGGAGTGGTCCACAAACACCGATGCTGTTTACAAGAAGGCCATGAGCAGACTCTATTTCCTCAGGAGACTCAGGTCCTTCAGTGTTTGCAGCAGGATGCTCCACATGTTCTACCAGTCTGTCATGGCTAGCACCATCTTCTTTGCTGCAGTGTGCTGGGGTGCAGGCATTAAAGCAAAGGATGCCAACAGACTCAACAAAATCATTAAAAAGGCAGAGTCTGTTGTTGGCTGTAATCTTGCAAACTTGCCGTCCGCTATCAGACTCTATAACTCATCCAAACCCAGTCAATAACAATAATTGTCTAATGTTTATGTTGTAATTTGATTTCTATTTTATTCTATATTTATGTATATATGCTTATAATATGTATACATTATATATATATATGCTGTATATATGCTTATAACGTTCTAATCTTATTTGTATCTATTTATTCTATTTCTATACTTTGTAAATACAAAACCTACACTACAGTTATATTAATCCACATTAGGCTGCTACTACACTCAATTTACTTCAATTTCCCTACAGGGATGAATAAAGTATTGAATCTTGAACTTGACTTTTCCCAGATTTAGTGCTGCTCTAGCTTGGTTTGGAAACGCTTTATAAATTCCCAGTGGTCCGGAGGCCAGACCTAATGTGCATGATTGTGGACATAAATAGGAAACGGAAGACCTGCAGAAAACCCCCTATAACCACTAGTAGAACAAGCAACCGCCACACTGAAAACCCCTGAGCCTGAATCCAACAGAACCTTCTTGTCAGGCATCCTAAACCCTGGTGTAGCAGAACGCATCTGAACTAAAGCGACAGATGGGAAGTGTTAAATATTACAGCTCTAAGGGAAACTCATTGAGTCGAACACGTTTAGGGACAAATTTGTATCGTAGGAGACAGAAATCTGGCAACCAACATTAAGAACATGCAGGTCCGGTAGCGTTGGCCTTCTGATATTGCTCTTTATGGAAAATCTTTCCATCGGGATGAACTCTCCATTGAAGTTTGACCCCCGTGCACTTACTCTGGATCTATGGGAGAAGCAGGACAGAAGACTGGCTTTAGAAAAACCTCCTGGTGCAGCAGAAGCTTGCAGCAGATTCAACACTTGCTTGGCTCAAAAGGGCATCGCTCATTTTGGAATCACTGAAGTTGAGGGAGGAGCTGGACTTTATTTTCACCGCCATCCGCCTGACGACCGTAATCGCTGTGGAATCCAAGCAAAGTAATTCCCATTTAAAAATCCCTTAAGTAGTGCATTTGATGTTGTTCTTAATTCAGACTGCCAAGCAGCTCACCGTTGTAGCAGAAAAAGTAATAAGGGTCTTTACATGATCTGTCCCACCAGGTCATTTGGACGGCGCTGAACAGTGCGCAATGCCCATCATTGTTTGGCTGAGTAGATGCCCAGTATCTGAAAGACGCGTCACTCTGGTCGGACCATGTCCAGCCATCTCTGAACAAACCGATCCAAAAATACGACTCGTGTCCACTGAGGACTTCCTGGACAGCCTGGTTCTCGGTCCGGCTTCTCGCCCTGGCCAATTCCTTACCACGCTTGTGACAGTAATTGTTGGCCTCCTGCCAGCTCAGTTTGGTAAGAATGACCTCGTAGGAGCCGTCATCTGTGGTGATATTTAAATAGGATGCGCATGACATTGACAGCAGAGGAGACAGACAGACATGAGCTCAGGAATGCAGCAGATCCTATGATTGCTATAAATCTTTGAGTGCATTTGAGTGATGCCTTTTGAGAAAAGATCTGGCTTTTTAACTTTTTTCACGGCAGTTTTGAGAATCAAAGAAATATGGTCACTCACCAGTCTGACAAACAAAGGGGAGAGTTTCAGTACACAATACACCGAGCCATTTGCCGTCACCCATCAGGGCTCCACAGTTATTTGAAGAAGTGGGCAAAGTGGCCCAGTTAGTGTAACTGGTTAATCCGGGAGTGTCTCCTGAAGACCACATCCAGGACTTCAACTCATATTTCTTCAAACCAATCCAGATCAGGCCTGTGATGCTCCTGGCTGCAGCAATGCTCGCAAGCATCTTCATGTCCTTCAGGCTCTCAATGGTGGCGAGGTCAGTGTGGTTCTCTCTGCAGTACCTCTGGGCTGCGCCCCACATCATGTTCTTGGATACCAGGACGTACTCTTGATGAACGTGTGTGCACAAAGTGATGCTACCTGCAGAGGGGACCCGATCTGAACATTAGACAGAGCATGTTTGATCACGATTGCATTCATTTTGTGCGAAGATACCAACCTGCAAACAGCAGCAAGCCTGCCAAGTGGAGCATAATGTATATTCTATGATATTAAAAGATAAACAGATGAGTTACAACCTGTGATGTGATCTTATTATATTCCTAAATGACCCTTTTAAGATGAACGGGACAGAGACCCCGGATAATTTCCTCAAAGATATTTAATAAATGTAGGAAACCCCCCACCCTTATTTAAGCTGAAATGCTGTAACACCTAGTTAATCTGTTATTTAATTTTTAAAAATACAGTAAACATACTGCACCTTCCTTACAGACGGCTTCTCTTGAAGTTGTTACTCATATTTTCTGTCACTCTTCAGCCTTATGGAAATGTGCGGATATTTGCATATGACATTCACATGGACTGACTTGCATATTGTTGAGGGATCCTCATTCAACCCGTGACTTAGAACTACAGCAGTACTGCTTCCCATAATGAATTGTCAGGACAACCACACTGTTCTAAATCATTCATTTTTTAAAGCCAGAGACCATAAAGTGATGTTTCCACTGTCTGCCTCCAGTCTAGGTCCCTCTTTCCAGCTGTCTGACTTTCCCCTTTGTGTTTCGACCGAAGAGTCTTGGATTCGTCTTGTTATCCTCTGTCTTGGGTCACTTTTTATCCTCCACCACCTGTCTTTGTGTCCCGTTTCAGCTGTGAGGTCAGCGTCAGACACTTTGTTCATTATCCTGCCAGCCAGACTTTAGCTTATGTTTCCAAAGGCTGCCAGTGATCCTGTCCCTCTAAATCACCCCCTCCTCCCCTCTAGAGTCACTTCCCTGTCACCCCAGTGGACCCCATATAAAGCTCCATCGCTGGTTGCTCCTGTTGTTCTCATTACAGGTGAAGGTCCTTTTCTTGTCTTTGACTGTTGGGTATGTATGATTTTTATCTCTTTATCCCTTTTTTCAGTTTTGCTTCTTATATTTTACTCAGATTTACATTTCAAAACCACCAGTTGGGTTTTAATGATATTGACTATAAACATTTAACAAATTATTTAAACAGTATTATTGAATAGGTAGCCACTGTGAAATCAAGCGTTTGACTAATGGTCTGTGCTTGTTATAGATTAATCTGTGCTAAACTTGTTCTTCTAAAACAAATGGCTGACGTTTGATTGCAACACTGCCCTCTAGCTGTGAGACGTTTAACGGCGCCACAAATACCTCACATTAATGCAGTCGAAAACAGAATTCTGCCACCCTCAATCGCATCAGCGACTGAGCTTTATTGTAAGAAAATGTTAATTATTTTTACAACAACTTTCCTTTACTACAGATACAAGAGGCACCCACAACTCCAAAGTTTTGCAACATTTATTTGCTGCAGCAAATGATAAAATAAGGACTGATAAACATCTTTTCAAAACAACCCCCTCCTCTTACTGCATTTAGGTTCAACCCCTGCATCCATGATCCATCGGCAAATATAAATGCACATTTCATTTCTGAAATTAGGAACACCACCTCATCAGTTATTTTTGGCACCCTTTGTCACTGGAGACAGTGTTGTTGGGTTTATCCAGAAAACAGCGAAGCGATGCAATGAATTCACCCCACAATCCCTCGTCTGGCGTTTGTCCGCGTGCCCGTGTTTGTTCAGATTCACGTGTTCATACTTGGAGATCTTGGCTAAAACGAGATGAGATGACTGCATCAGCACTTCATCTGTCAGCCTAACGCAGTCAAAGATGTGACATCCGGATAAATCTCCACTTGTTCTACTGAAAATACTGTTTTGAAATGGTTCTGCCATGACTACAATTGTAGTGTCACCTGTGAGAAGCCATACAGAAACACACAGACTGCTGCACTTTTGGTCGGGAATGCTAAACTATTTAGTCTACGCACGTTCAGACGGCCGTTCAGAGCAGCGAGACTAAATCAAATGATAATAGAAGGCTGGGCTGGTGTTAATAGCAGCTGGCTGACTGGCATAATCTCTTCATCCCACACTCTCCCATAAATCAAATTAATGAAGAAGGATTGGCCGGCTCATAGTGCACTTTTATCCAGGGTAAAAGGACACTTTAGTCCCTTTAGCCAAGCTATTCCTAGATCATTAGAATCAAATGGCTTTTCTTGTGCTCTGTGCTATTATTGGAATGAAAGCAGCATCCTGCAGTGAACAAAAATAGAAAACAATCAGGGAAGCTGAAGAGTAGCATGTTACATGCTAAAATGGTATGTTTTTGGAACTCTAGAGATAAAAAAAGAAGGATACCAAATTGACCCTGAGCTTTTGTACACTGGTTATAACTGGTTTGTCTCCACAGACGTTCCCTGTAGTGTGATCATGGCAGACTGTGATGATCATGGGTGAGTTAGTAAATCTTTGTTTGACTCATCAGCTTTTTCCCGTACATTCATTATTGCATTTGTATTCTTTTCTTTAATACAGGTGTCACCAGGAAGGTAATTTATTTGATAAAGTTTGCTGTTATCTCCCATTCCAACCACACTGATGCTGTTTTTCTGCTCCAGAGGAGGAAGAGGAGCAGGGGGAAGGAGGTGAGGCTGCGTCACTAAACTAAGATCCTAGCGATGGCAGCAGTCAGTGAACGCATCTCAAGATTACCTCAAAAACAAATATTGATTGATGTTGATTAGTAGCAGCGCCCTAAATGTCACATTTTAAAACCTAATCAGTTTCATCAGCTTTTACTGCGTGTAACCATATTTCTGATTTTACATTTTAATACCGATACTGACATGATGAAGAAGAACGCCCCAAATACAGGTACGCCCATAAGAAACGACCACACTGACATACAGATTATATGATTGAAATAGCATGAGCGAACCTAATGAGACTAATAACTTGATGAGTGGGAACACAAGGTAACGATGCTGACTGGTTATTTTACAGGCCGATGGTCTCACAGCTCTCTGCTCCAAAGATCCCCGAGGGGGAGAGAGTTGACTTTGACGCAAGTCTCTTTTAAATAATTATTAACGTACATTTGCTGGTTTATAGCTGCAAAATGAGCATGCCTGCCAGTTTTCTGTTCCTTCTGATTAGGACATCCACCGGAAGAGGATGGAGAAAGACCTGCTGGAGCTGCAGACCCTGATTGATGTCCACTTTGAGCAGAGAAAGAAAGAGGAAGAGGAGCTGATTGGACTCAAAGACAGGATTGTAAAATGACTCATCAATCCTAATTATGTTATTAATTTGATTAAATGATATGACTCTTCAGATTAATGAATAAAGTGTTTCATGCCAGCTGGTGTGTATGTGTGTGTATGTGTGTTTGTTACAGGAGAGACGTCGGTCAGAGAGAGCAGAGCAGCAGCGTGTTAGAGCTGAAAAAGAGCGTGACAGACAGACACGTATTGCGGTGATTAATGTTGATAACATGCAGCACATATGTTGTTTAATCCGAGCATGTCCATAATCTCCCCAGATTACAACGTTGCTTTCTGCCGTCCGGGAAAAGCAAAATTAAAAGGAGCACGCTTGACTTTAACAGGAGGAGAGACAGAGAAAGGAGGACGAGGAGGCCAAAAAGAGGGCCGATGATGAGGCCAAGAAGAAGAAAGTGCTGTCCAACATGGGGGCTCACTTTGGAGGCTTCCTGGCCAAGGTCAGAACGTGGAGCACATGTTTTCTTACAGCAGGGGTCTTACAGCAGGTCCTCTTGTGCCTCGTGCAGGTGGAGCAGAGACGAGGCAAAAGACAAACTGCAAGAGAAATCAAGAAGACGACTCTGACAGAGAGACGCAAACCACTGGCTATTGAGAACCTGAGGGAGGACGGCCTGAGGTCAGTAGGGTCTGCAGGATTCCATCTGCAGCAGTGACTCATACCTTAGAAACTCAATCATGTTCTTGAGATTGAGGCTTGGAAATAATACTGAAGATGACAATCTGCTCTGCCTCCCATATGCATCTGGAGCTTTACCTCCTTTGTAGGGTCACATATTAGTATTACAGCAGACTAAACAGGAAAACCTGTGAATAGATGCATCACAATGGTCACTTTTCCTTCCAGCATGAAGCCTCAGGCCTCTTAGTAGCCAGATTTGGTTTCTAGGGTAACAGGATGTGGTCCCCCCCACCACTCCATTTTGAGTGGGAGATTGGTGGATTAAAGAAAAAAAGGCAGCAATCCTCAGCCACAACACAGCATATTTCAATCATATAAAGGCCGCATAGACACGCTTAGGAATTATGTATTGATTCAGTTTAAGTGTGCCCAGAAAATAACATTTTAATTGAGGTTTTTGGTAAAACATTACATTTCTATGGTTTTAACTCAGACGTCGAGCCAATGAGCTGTGGGAAAATATCTATGATTTGGAGTCAGAGAAATTTGACCTGACTGAGAAGATGAAGAGACAGAAGTATGAGGTGAGACATTCAGCTGACAGAAATCAACAAACTGACATGAGTATTTCACTATTTATGTATTTAATTGTAGATTAAAGTCCTCCTCAACAGAATCCAGCACGCTCAGAAATTGTGAGTCAATCAGCACCAACACAAATGTGCATATAAAGAGATGGGAGAGAATGAGAAGATCCCTCTTTTGTCACGCCTCTGCCACTGTTTAGTGAATTAACAATTTGAATTGCTACTTGTGTTATTGCAGCAAAAAAGTCCACGGCAAGGGGAAAGTTGGAGGACGCTGGAAGTGAAGATGGTGCAGAAGGTTCAGGGCTGATTGCAGCAACTTTTTACAGTGTTCATCCTTTAACTGATATACAGTACTTTGGGATGAAAAAGTTGCCCACTGGCTCTGTAATTGTTATAACATAACAATTTAAGCCTCTCTTTAGTCTGCAAGTCTGCCTTTTTGATGGTACAGCTTAATTTCCTTCTATTTGAGTCTCAAGTCTGGAGGAAATGTCCGTTTTGTGCGCTTTCTCACCTTATTTAATAAAGACTAAGGATCTTAAAGCACTACCGGTACTTGAAGATGATCTTTTATTCATGAAAATGTTAAACACAAAAATCTTCACCAAAAGACGCTAAAAAGGCTTAAAGAGTGAATACATATATTAGAATGTTGCTTAGTTTAATCCACATCGAGGTGAGAGACGAAAATGCCTTAAGAAAATAATCATTTTGACTCGTGACTGGGGAGGAGATCAAAGTGTCGATGGTGGAACTCGGACTTGCTGCTGGATTTTAGCAGCTTAACTTCTTTTGCTTTCTGAAAACAGCATGAGCAGTACTGGTCCTTCCCTCGAGCCACGGCTCAAACCCAGCCTCCAGAGCAATGCTTGCTACTTGCCTTTCAAAGCCTGCTTCCTGCTCTCTGTTCAGGTCCAAAATGTACCTGGGACACACAAAGACACACACACACACGCACACGCACACACACACACACACACACACACACACACGCACACACACGCACACACACATCAGAAATGCCACAGCATCTACTATCAAGTTTGACACAAATACAGGGACCAAATATTCCGCAATTGCACTGTAGGCTGACTGTCCTGTTGCCATGGCAACAAGGCATGCACCTATAAAACCTTACTTGGCCAACTCCACAACAAGCACGGCGTCTGGTGCTGCAATCTGTCTCAGCATCGGGCCCAACTGGTGCGCACAGCTTTACAGCATCGATGGAGAGGGAAACAAATGTACAGGCGAGCTTCATTTAGCCAAAACTGCAGTCAGTTTTAAAAAAAAAAAAGATGCTTAAAGAGACCTGGCAGAAAAGTAAATGGCTTTGAAGAAGTTGGAGTGTTTCTGTTTTTCTGGCAGTTTTCTCAGCGCATCCGTGGACAGGAATGTCACCGCAGCACCATTTAGTTGCATCAGATCTGTAAAATCAAGGTTATTTCTAGATTTCAGCCTCTGACTGAACCAGGTACCCAGCCCTCGCAGATCATCTTGTGACACATTTACCACGTATGCCGACAGATTTCCGGTCGGTAGGCTCTGCTGCTGCGGTGTCTGAGCAGCAGGACTGTTGACTGGACAGAGCCTGGAACAGCATCTGCACATTTGCAAAGGAGACATCCTGGGCTGTCTGCAGACGGGAGGAAAAGATGGCCAGAGCTTCAGGAGAAAAAACCTTGTTTGTTTTTAGGAAAATTGTTGACTGTTTGTTAGAGGTGCCATTAGAAATCCATAGTTGACCTTGATGTGTTGCCCATTCTGTTTCTTCAGCAAACTCTGGTCATTGGTTTCGATGCCGAATGCGAGGAAGGGACTGGAAACAATGTCTCCCCAGTAACCTCTCAGAGCCACTTTGTTCCCTTGCTGTCCAGACAAAACCAAAAAAATTGATATCAAATTAATGATGTCGGAAGGATCAGCAGATATAGAATTACCTGATTGAACACTCTCGATGAGATCAAGGTGGGATTGGTTATTTGGTAGGCACCCTCCCGCATTTCGAATGCCAAACCCCGCTCCCTCCATCGCACATACTCATGCTTGCTGATAACACCACACTGCAGATAACAAGTATCATTCTGGCAAAAAAGAAAAGCCACAGACAACGAAAATGCTCTAAAATTGATACGCACGCCCTTTTCGTGCAGTTTCATAATAAGATCCCAGTCGAAGGATCCGCTCTTGCAGTTGTAGCGTCTTCCCAGGTGCTGTCTGACCCGATAATCCCAGGCTTTGGGCATCAGGACCGATGATGAAGGCTGAGGCTGGAGCCATGCCTTGAAGATCCTGGCCAGCTCATCTCGCTCCCTGAACTATAGAAACATAAGTTCACTAAACTCATAGAACTCAAATGTTCGTTCAACAGGCCTCAAAATATGATTCCCGAAAGTTATGGCAGAAAAAGTCTAATAACAGGCTTATTTTCCACTTAATGGGACCTTGAGTTGTGTTGTGTTGAGACAGGAGTGTGTGGGTGTTTCCTGCAATTCAGTAACAGACAGGAGGAGTTGCGACGCAGCACATTTCAAAGTCTCTGCTGTCTGGCTGCGGATCTCGCTGTTCCCAAACAGCTCCAGGAAAACCTCCGTTTTCTCTGAAAATGGGGAATATTGAAACTTTTTATTAAATATGTACACGTTAATATTCCCCAACTCCCAGCGCACCTTTATTTCCCATGCTTTCCTGGGGCATCAGTGCCAGGTAGAGCAAAAGAAGCTGCCTGGCTATCACCTCCATGCTGCTTTCTACCACCCACACCTGCAGTAACACAACACAAGCATGTTTGCTCTCAGCTGAGAGTTAATAATAATAATCCCAATGACACACAACTGTTTTGGGGACTTACATGAAGCCTTTCACTGTCCTGCAAACCAGCCATTGTCTTCAAAATGTGTCGCAGATCTGCACTGCCGACCAGCAAGACATTAACCTCGCCTTTACATCTCTCCTCACCTGAGATTAGACAGTTTGGAGATGGAATAAATGCAAGATCAGATCAATCGGAACTGATCTCATAGTGTGGAGAACATACACACTTGAGAAAACATTAACAGATAAATGTGTGGTTGCAAAAACACGTAAATGCTAATACATAAAGTATATAACATGTTTCTGTTTTGGGGAACACACAGAGAATGATCAGAACAGTCTTCCTGGTTTGTAATTTGAACTTTGACATTTTCCATGTGTACTGGTGCTAGGCCAGATAGGCTAATGTCTTAATAATTCATTCTTATGATATAGATTTTTAAGCAAGTCTTTATATGTGGCATATTTGTGTTTATTTTTAGTTCTATAATTGTAGGCTCCTTCCCATGGCTGACTCACCCATGTCCATCAGGTCACATGCTGGACTGAAGCCCCACCAGGTGATGCACCCCGGACCCTCACTTATCTGCCCAGCACTCATCCTGCAAAGCAGCTGAGACAGAGGCCCAAAAAGTTGAAGTATTGCAGAAACGCCCTAGTTTAGTATTAATTAATGTGATTTGTCTATCCGACAAATTATCTCAAAACGGTGTTTCAAAACTTCCCAAACTGGAAAAACCTATGAAACCAAAATGAAGACAAACAAAATGTCTGTTAGGCGATTAACAAAGTCCCTATTCTGCTACACGCCGTTTAGTTTCTGTTGCTAGGCAACTGTTTCTAAACAGAGAGGATGTGCGCCATCTACCGGTCGGAATTGACAGTAGAAATAAAGGGGTTGGGAATTACGTCATGCTAGTCCTAAACATATTTCCCTTAAATAAATATTTAAACAATCCTCAAAACTGGTAAACGCATGTCATAAAGATATAACGTCGCTCTACTTAACGCGATAATACATTACTTATCGACTAGAGCAGGAACTCAAATATCAGATTCGCAGAACACACGTAAAAAGAATTCAATCGGCTTTAAACTGGTAAACGTGACATTTCCCCCGCGACACTCCAAGAGTGAACAGCAGTCTCGCCCCTTGATGATACAAATGTATAGATGGGTCTTGTATGTTGCTGTAACTTAAAGCTCCTTTTATCCTATTAAATCAAGTTTAAAAGACACCTTTCTCCTTTAATCGCGGACCTGTCCTTTGATTTTCTTTGATGAATAAACATGCCTCATATACGTACTTTAATGTTCAGAATAATCAGGATTTCTACTGTAATTTCTTACACGCGACGTCATGGCTCCCTAATCTAAACTAAATCTAAAACAAAAGTATCAATTTTCATGGCAGGACAAATAATAATGGGATTTGGGAATTACACAAGTACATTTTTAGTGTTCCTATTATTTAAGATAATACAAAAGAAATCTTAACTGGGGGACTGTTTCTCTGTTTTAGTTACAAGACTACAAAACAAAGCAGACATCAGAACGCTTTACATGAAATTTCCTTGGCGTTTTAAATATTTTTATTTCAACCTTGGCCAAAGACCAAACGATTAAAAATTGTAGTTTTATGATTCCCAAAATTTTAATATTGAGTACCCGCATTAGAATCTTTCAATATAATTACTTGAAATCACACTGCAGCAAACATCCGGTGTGGATTATGTTACCTTGAAATGGAGTATTTCATTACATTTGACATCTAAAGTATAGTTTCAAAGGGTATTTGTAGGCCTCCGACGTGGGTTCCGCATCGAGCACAGTGACATGCTGGGACTCAGAGCAGTTCTTAAAATCTATTTTACTATTTCTTTGAGCACAAACTGAAACACACAAAAAAGTCTACATTTACAGTTTTTCAAATATATAAGAACATGTTGATAAATAAGGAGAGCAAACTCTTAATGAAAGCTATCAAAAACACCCCCCCCCCCCCCCCCCCCCAGACACACACACACACACACAGATGTCCACTAATGCATATGATAAAACATCACAAACCAAACACTGGGGCTGAGAAACACCGGGATCAACACTATGTAACATCCAGCATCATCTGTATTTGCTCAACAAACAAGGTGCAAATCTAGCGAGGCTTTGCTTTGAGCGCCGCGTCCACCTCCTCCTCCGGCAGCAGGGTGTGCCACTGGGCTACCGGGCGCCTGGGGTTAGCCAGCATATCCGACCAGTGGCGCAGCCCAACTCCTGTGGCTCCATAACCCATGAAGGTCTTTCCTATGGGGTCGTTGCTGCCCAGCTTGTCGTAGTCGAACACCGTGATGACGACCTGCACTTTCTGTGTGTAAATAAAAAGAGGCATCAGGGTCACATCAACTCTTCCGTTATTTCAGATTCAGAGTCCACGTGAATGTGCCAACGCTACCTGTATCTGCGCAAAGGGAACCTCAAAGCTGAAACTCTCATTAAAGTAAGGATTGAGGGTGTTTTTCTTGACGGTCGTCTTCTTCTTTTTAATCCGTTTCCCATTTTGCTGTAGAACGATCTTCACGTAGGGATCTTATGGAGGAAAAAGAGGAGTTAAGATTCAAGGATTAAAGGCAGTATCTTCAGAAAGGGGTGGATTCATTACCTGATAAGCCTCCAACGTCCATTTTCTTCAGGTTCTTTGCCTCCATGATGTTCACAGTCAGTTTTCCGGCAGTGGGTACGTATCGCAGTGAAATGCAAATGTCCCCCAGTTTTTCCTGCTAAAATTAAAGAAAAGCATTAAAAGGGGATTAGCACTTTGCTTCCTGTTGCACTGTTTCTATAAACGAGAACAACATGCTTGATCTTCCCTTTGACCCGGACTTGCAGTAAGTTGAATCAAATCAAGTACGATGAAGTACCTCTTCCTTCTCTCCGCTCTCCAGGTCCCTCCACTGCTGCATCGGTTGGCCCAGGTCCACGCTGTTCATGGGGATCTTTATCTCGCCGATCATGTCGTGTTTGGAGAAACGGTCAAAGTCAAAAACCTGCAGCACCAACGTCTTTCCACCCAGCTCTGCATACGGGATCTGGAGAGACACGTTAGATCTGCGTTTCAGGCTGGAAAGGTGGCGCGGCAACAACCGTGGTACCAGCTCGTGGTACCTTGAAGATGAAAGTCTCGTTGAACACGGGACATAGATTCTTGCGTTGTACTTTCGTCTCATACTTCTTCTTTTTGTCTGGCAACAGAAAGACCTTGACGTAGGGGTCAGAGGTCCCCCCCATGTCCATAGCAGCCAGGTCCTGAGCCTGGAGGATCCCCACGATGAGCTTCAGGAGACAGAACCTTTCATTATTTTCATGGCTGTGGATGTGTTGTTGTTAAAATGATCTGCGCCCTCACCTGAGCTTCTGTGAAGTTATAGTCCAGCGAGTACTCCAGTTTACCCAGCTTCTCCTGTTCTTTCTCCTCTTCAGCGCCTTCCTTCTTCACCTCCCCCTCCTGGAACATGAAACACCATGATGTCATAAAGAGGACCCGGACTAAATGAGGACCACCGCTCAAACGGGTCAAAAATGGAGTCACACACCTTCTCTCCGCTCTCTCCCTCGCCTTCCTTTTCCTTCCTGCGACGGCCGACCTTCCGCTCCCTCACTGTCTTGGGCTTCTTCTTCTTCCCAAAGCATTTTTTGAAAGCGCAGAAAATCAAGCACGCCACCAGAACCAGAACGACCACAACGATGGCCCCGACCGCCCACATGGGGACTGCAGAATAAAAGCAGGTGAATCGAGCCGTCCGTCTTAGCGTTCAGCATCTTTATGCATCCACGGGAGCTTTTCAACATCTTCTCTCTTGTTGATCCTTCAGCTCAAGTTCAACTTTCACATTTTGAGATAACAAAGAAAACTGAGTTCCCGCGATATTCAAAAACTTCAGCTGCTGCTTTGTGTTGCTACAGAAACTGATGCTGATAATGCGTGTCACATGACACGACACTTCTGCTTTGCTGTTGTTTGGATCATGTCTTTAGGGAGGGTTTTGTTGAGCACTTACGCACCGTGATCTGATAACACCCTCCCAGAAGGGAGTGCCCCGTGTAAACATGCTTCATTATAGCATTTCTCACTCAAAGCACCCCAGCAGTTCTTAGCTGATGATTCTCCACCGTCCTTCACCAGAAACTGAGCTTGTATTCCACTAAAATCCAACTTTTACCTGAGAAACATATCTGAAAAGAACAAAGAACAGCAGTGATGGTGTCCGAAAGGTCTTACTGTGCAGATGATCGAGTTCATTCATGAATTTCTCCTTCATGTTGTTGTAGTCGTGGTGGCTGGGGTGATGTTCTGAATGGGAGTGCTCGTGGAGCTCCGTGTGGGGGTGCTCATGATGCACGGGCTCTGTGTCCTCCTCTGGTTCAGGTTTGGACGGCTCTGCGGCCCTCCGGCCCCGGACCCCAGCGCTGGGCAGCCTCATGTCAGCTGTTGAAAGACGAGGAGCGCCGTGGTTATGCGCCGTCTCCAGCAGCGACGCTGGTAATCTCTATGTTTCTGCAGCACAATTGGCGAGCACAGGACATCCCTAAGCCAGATGCTCAACATGGCTGACCCTAATCCCTCTGTTACTCTTGTTCTCTCTGTCATCTCCCCGCCCCGCTACCAACGCTGTCTATCTATTCCGCCCATCCTCTTTCTCCCCTCCTGTCACTGCCTGTGTGTAACTGGATTAAACTCTTGTGCTTCAATATTAATCCAAAATCCCAGATAGGCGAAGCTTTAAAACGTTGAGTTCATCTCCGCCGTCATATTTTACACCCAGAGGGTCAGCAAAGGCTGGAATGTGACTGTTTAAGGTACTTTTCTGCCACAATATTTTTTACCAGGGCTGAATAAATGTGATGGGCATTAAAAAATCACCTTTGTACAAATACACGTTTTTCACGCGAGGAGCAGAGGATAAATTCACTTTTAAACTGTGACAGTTGAGCGTTCCTCTTATGTTAGTGGCACATCGCTGCTTGACTGAAATCCATGCAAAGCTAAAATTGATGATTAGAATTTAAGTAATACGACCTACCTTTGGAGACCTTCCTCTAAATGCCAGGTGCTTCGGCAGAAACCTGCTGTTCCTGCAGTGGTCCCTCTGGTGTCCTCTTGGGTCTCGTGGAGCCCTCACAAACCCATCCTTCCCCGTGTGCACTGATGCCTCCGACTGGCATCCTCCCCACAACCCTCTCCACCAAATGTGAAGTGCTGGCAAATCACTAGAGCAGTGTTGTCATTTAATCCCCCCCGACACACACACACACACACACACACACACACACACACACTACTGTCACTAGAGTGCAGAAAACACATCTGTTGCTTCACATCTTTGACTTAAGATGCATAAAAAGCAGCACCCGCCTGTTGTTAGCGTACCGGTACATGTCAAGCTGTCAAATGGGGGTTTTCAGCTAATGAACCCTGTCGGGGTGGGTAAACAGGTTCATTAGTGCGATGACCGTGGTGGCGGTTGTTTATCCATGATAGAGGTCGTGGTGCTCCCTCCCCTCAGTAATCTCCATCATTACAGTCAATCTCCCAACTTTCACTGAGTACCGTAGATATCCTGCGGCTTTGCTTTTGACCAAACCAAACACAGCCGTATTTAGCCCTGCATTGCGTAATCCTCGGGCATCTACTACATGTCGGCACGGCTGCATCTGGAGAGCTCGGAGGCTCCAAGCCTACTTCAGTCTGGGCTAATTATGAGCAAATGGCGACAAAGGATCACGCCTCTAGTTCTAACCGCAACATCTGCCTGGACTGTGAGGGACTGTCACATGCACCTTCACCTCAAAGAGTAGCCTGCATTGTCACAAAGGTTTTAAGATCGGATGTCACTAAGAGCAAAGCATGCAAGTCCACATGACAGTTGTCTGGCAAAAATAAATACACACACACACAAAAATAAAATTCTTAACATCCTTTATTCATAGATAATTGAAATTGTGATCTCTTGACACAAATCATTTTGTCCAAAAATATTAAGGAGTGTCAAATTCTCAGACAACTGGAATGCGTGTCATCATGTCAAAGTGGTTTATTGTAACATGGTAGGAAATGAGTATTCAGCACCATTGTTTTGACCATTTGTCTCTTATATAAACTGAGGTGTTTTGTCATTCTGCCTGCTAGAAAAATAGCAATTTCTTAACGGAATAAATGCACTGTGAGGGACCTTTGCCCTCAGGAGTTTACGTTTCTTTTGAGATTTGGAGCTTATGAACTGCTGTGACCTTTTACAAAGTGTGTTTATCAAAGAGGTACTCTCCCATAGCACCGTGTGGCTCCGATGCAATCATGCGGGTTAAGCTTCCCTGATAATCTCCCAGCTTTTTGATGGTGTCATGGCTGTCGGCGATAAAGTGCTGCTCGAGGAAGTCACAGAACTAGAAGAGAAATGAAGACAGCTTTGTTAATCCCGGAGAGAAATGGACCTGTATACAGGCTGGGGGGGAGGGGGGCAGAGGTCAAGTGCAGACTTACATGTGGATCGGTGTGACCGTCAGCCCTGCGGTGCACATCAAGGATGCACGTGTTTAGGGTCTTCTGGTAGTCCAGAGAAAAGGTCATTGCATCCAGACCACCTCTCCAATCCTCTCGGCTTGGTTTCTAGTAAAGTGTATGTACATGGGTGGAAATTTCATCTTTAATTGCATAGAGATGCTTCCACGCCTGCTTCTCAAATAAATTTAAGACAAACTGCACATTTACCGCGATAGTCTGGAGCAAAACTCTCCCTCCTCTCACGTTCTGATATTCCAGCAGCTTCTCGGCCTGGTCTCTCTCTTTAACTGATCGCTCCAAGAAAAACCTGGAGAAGTTTGGCAAGGCGACATCGTCCCTGTCAAAATACATCCCCTGGAGAAACCAAAGAAATGCAAAATTATTCAGTTCGTTTTAGGAAAAACGAGGAAGCTGGCCAGTCTTACCAGAGCAAGGTAGGTGTAAGAGGCATTGAGAAAGATGTTGGAGAGTTTGTTGATGTCAGCCTCTGTCTCTGCATGGAGGTTTTGTTTTACGCCGCCCTGCATTTCTACAGTGCAGATATATGTTGTTAGTTTCATAAAAAAAAGAAAAAAAAAAAAAGAAGCATTCAGCCACTCAAAACATTCCACCACGCAAGCTAACAAGGCCAACAAACGCGTATGTCCCTTTAAAGTTACTCAATCACCAGCTCACACTCGTTTGCAAGTCATTTTTTGTGTGTTAAACGACCTCGGTGAGATTAGCCAATAGCTGTTGTCACCAAAGGTTCCGAAATAAACCGAGATAAAAGTGGATTGGAGCCTTTTGACGTTACAGGCGTACAGTGATCCACAGTTGGCAGCTTTTTTCTGCGGTTACTGTCTAAATAAGACATGCTCTCGATTTAGGTTGGTAGAATTTACAAATGAACCATGTTGTGGTCAGTTTGCTAAAGTATGACAAACCAGACGTGGCCGACTATCTCACCACAACAACAGATGCTTCCCAATTTGAATCTTCGTATCATCTAATCCAAGCGTGCGCGCAGGAAACAAGCATTTTTACATTAAACCATTTTCGTTTGTTACTTACTTGGTCTGTGAATGCAACGTCGCACCACTTTATCAGCGCTGCAGAAAGCTTTATCTTTGTTAGCAGACCAAACAAACTCCTCCTCCGGCTAATGTTAGCCAGCTAGCTGCCGAGTGCTCTCTGAATGGGAGACTGCCACCTAGTGTGTGGAGGGGGGGGCACTTCAGTAAATGTCGGAGTACAACCCACCGAATATCACCTGAGTATACAATGCAAACTTTAGGGCAACTGTCTCATGATGCATGTTGTCTTATCTGTTTCATATACATATATAACATATATATCAGAAATGGCCCATTTCCTTAAGGCTTTATACACAGATGTACACAGGTGTACCCCTCAGTATATCAGTATTCACTAATAAAGGTTTTTGCCTGCAGGGTGAGGTTTTCTGTAATTGTACAGGTGTGTTATGGCAAATGGGATTGTGAATCAATTTTTCTTGAAATTTGTTGCCTATGCATGCATCTATGCACATTTACTACGCTAAAGTTTTCTGGCTCAAAAAGATAAAGTTATGTTCAGTATTGGGAGGGTTTTGATAACGTGTCATAAAATTTAATGATATGGGGAAAAGGAAAGTCGAGCAATGTCACTTCTCTTTCATATTTCTCATCTGATTCTCGGCAAGACCGCATAATGTTTTCTTTTAAAGCAGCATCTTTATTGGATGTTGCCATGTATTTAAAAAGTGGGATGAATCCATTTGAGGAAACTGGAGGAACCTCTGCAGGCAATATCATTTCAATAAATGCATTTTGAACAAAGCCAATGTGCCGACTATAAACCAACTAGTAACTCCTGTTGTATTTGCTCTCACATACATGTAATTACCAGTGACAGACAATAGTGAGAAGTGTCCAGATCACCAATACAACGCAGTGCAAAAGAGCCACAGTGACGATAATAAGGAAGTAACAGGCGGAGCATAGGTCACTGTGGTTGTATAAACCTTTGTAGGAGAAGCAGCTGTTCACTTACCGATATTAGAGGGCACCAGAGGTTAGAGGAGGAGGACACAGTTAAGGATTAAAAGTCAACAACTTGGGTATAGCGAGGATATTGAATATTGGACTGTTTCAGCCTTTGCAAGACTCTTTTTTTTGCCAGATTAAGTGAAGTTGGTAACTGTTGCACCTTCATGTTGGTAAATGTTTGGACTTGAGCAAATTCAAATGAAGCTACTCTGTTTTGAAACCCGATCAAATTGCTTGATGCTGCTCGTCTTGATTATGCTGAAATGGGTAAGTTTTGCTTTTCTACTTTTACCAAAAATGTTTAGTATTAACCTAAAGCCACAGTTATGACTGAAAGCCTGTCGGTGTTTCACTAACAGGTATGTTCTGAAACCATAAGAACTTGTGCAACCCCCTGCACCAAAGAAAATGGAGTTTTGAAAAGGATAGACATTTACTTTTGACAGAATCTGTCTTTTCTCACTTCCTCTTTTTCTCTCTAAAGGGAAAATTAAGTAACAACGAAAACTACCAAGAGAGCTGTACCTTGAGCATTTGTTACACGTTGCATTCTTTGTACATTGCACATTAACATCAAGGGACACAAGCAAAAATAACTTGGGATTATGACTTGTAAATTGTTGATAAGAGATAAATTACATCTTAGATGTCCTGCACAGATAACAGCGTGCACGCCGTGTTGCTTTCTGCTACATTACAGTTGTAGTTTTTGCAGTTATTTTAAATGGCTTAGAATTTTGCACTGTCAGATGAAACTTTACAGGATGAGATAATCTCTTTGGCAATCATTTTTATATGGTTTTAGGATTTCAGTGATTGTAGCAGTGAAACATCACCAACTGCAGTGTCGCCAACCACGCAGCTGACAACCTATTTGACCACGAAATTAAGTGAGTATGGATGCCTAATGCTACCACAGTTCACATACTTTACATTTAATTTAGGCGTATCTATTCTGACTATTTCTTGCTCATCAAAGTGTACTTTGAATTTTCATTGGTCGAGTCTTCCTCTCAGAACTGGGTGGCAACCCCGTCATTTTGTCTACTCAGGTCTTGAAAATGTTAAGAACGTGCAGGTTTCGGCTGCGGATGTCAGCATAACTCTGATGTGGGAAAAGGTTCAGAACATCTCCACATACATCGTGCGCTACTTCCACAACAGTAGTAAAGAAGTCAATGTCAACTGCACTGAGGGGGCATCGATCACTCATGAGATATCTGGCCTTACTCCTGGCACAAAATACAATTTCACCATCATCACCGTGCGTGAAGAGTCCAAAAGCACTGGATACACAGTTAAAGCTGTCACAAGTAAGCAGGACTGGATCACTTTCAAGATTTCCTCTTTGTCACCACAAAGCTCTGATCTGTTGGTTATTGTTTTGAATTGTAGGGCCCCTTAATCCAGAGGAGCTGAAGGCAGTTACACAGAATGAGACCAGCATCACTCTGCAGTGGAGGAAAGTGAGCAACATCTACAGCTACATCCTCGTCTACAATGAAACAAACGTCACTGTTTCTGCGTCAGACGAGGAGAAAGTGATAAAAGAAATCGATGGTCTGACCAGTGCGACCAGATACAGCTTCAGACTCTTTGCTGTGTTTGAAAATGTCATGAGCAGTGGGATCAGCTTCTCCGCAGCCACGGGTGAGATGTGTTGCTCCTGCTATAAATGTACAAGACAAAAAGCTGTGCGATAACCAGAGAAACCAAAGTGTTCAACCCAATGTTCGAACAAAAATGTACAACACTCCTGAAATAGATGGATCACACTCTGTTAAGATGGTGAAACGCATCTTTCCTATGTTTTTACTGCTCCCATGCGTGTGTATGCACACACCTAAGAGAGTGTGGGTTTAGTTGAAGTGTGTGTGTGTGTATTGTTGGTGAGCCAAACCAATGCTGACATTATAATTGTGTTTTCTTTTTTGAAACGGTTGTCCCAGAAGTTCATTAGGAAAACAACTTTTAGATTTTCTTGCAGTTGTTTTATACCGATTTCTTAATCAGAACGGTCTTTTCTCACATCTGTCCAACCTGCTGCAGCTCCGCCAAATGTTGAAGACGTCCAGCTCATCAACCAGACTGAGACCAGCATCACTCTGCAGTGGAGGAAAGTGAACAACATCTACAGCTACATCCTCTTCTACAATGAAACAAACGTCACTGTTTCTGCATCAGACGAGGAGAAAGTGATAAAAGAAATCGATGGTCTGACCAGTGCGACCAGATACAGCTTCAGACTCTTTGCTGTGTTTGAAAATGTCACGAGCAGTGGGATCAGCTTCTCTGCAGCCACGGGTGAGATTTGTTGTTCCTGCTATAAATGTACAAGAAAAAAAAAGCTGTGCGAAAACCAGAGAAACCAAAGTGTTCAACCCAATGTTCGAACAAAAAAGTACAACAATCCTGAAATAGATGGATCACACTCTGTTAAGATGGTGAAACACATCTTTCCTATGTTTTTACTGCTCCCATGCGTGTGTATGCACACACCTGAGAGAGTGTGGGTTTAGTTGAAGTGTGTGTGTGTGTATTGTTGGTGAGCCAAACCAATGCTGACATTATAATTGTGTTTTCTTTTTTGAAACGGTTGTCCCAGAAGTTCATTAGGAAAACAACTTTTAGATTTTCTTGCAGTTGTTTTATACCGATTTCTTCGCTCTTAGTGACATCTGATCTTAAATCAAAACGGTCTTTTCTCACAACTGTCCAACCTGCTGCAGCTCCGCCAAATGTTGAAGACTTCCAGCGCATCAACCAGAATGAGACCAGCATCACTCTGCAGTGGAGGAAAGTGAACAACCTCTGCAGCTACCTCCTCGTCTACAATGAAACAAACGTCACTGTTTCTGCGTCAGACGAGGAGAAAGTGATAACAGACATCAATGGTCTGACCAGTGCGACCAGATACAGCTTCAGACTCTTCACTGTGTTTGAAAATGTCACGAGCAGTGGGATCAGCCTCTCCGCAGCCACGGGTAATTTCATAATTGTCTTTTAAAGAGCACCAGGGTGCAGCTCTTTCGCAACATTGGCCAAAATAAACAGATTTTCATGTTGTTTTAGCGCCCCGTAACTCCAACTGGTTCAAATCAATTTCCCAAAATGAGAGCAGTATAACTCTGCAGTGGGAAAAGGTGGATGGCATCCTGGACTACAGACTGGTGTTCAGCAGAGAGCAGATCAATGTTTCTGCTAATGTGAGCCAGGAACAAGTGACACACGTGGTCTCCGGACTCACAAACGGAACCAAATACAGTTTCAGCGTCTTTGCTGTGTTCGAAAATATCCAGAGCAGTGGAACTGAGCTCACTGCAGCCACAGGTGAGTTATCGTCCACCTTATGTTGACCTATCAGACAAAGAGCTTAAGCAGTTACAGATAAAGAGATTCTCTTCCTTCATCAGTTCCTTTAACGTTGGCTGCAGTCAGGGTGACTGAGCGCACAGTGAGCAGTGTCACCCTGGAGTGGAACGTGGATGTGGGGAAAAAATGGATCTACATCCTCCACTTTAATGGGAAAAATATCACATTAAACACTACTACGAACAATGTTTTGAGTTCCACGCTGTCATCTCTCCAGCCTGGAACAGAATACACGTTCAGTGTGGTCACAAAGTTCTTTGAGCTCCACAGCAAAGCCTACGAAGGCTTCACTGTAACAGGTAAGGAAGCACTCCTTCCTGTTTCAATCTGCTCTGGTAACACACCCAGACCAGTAAAATAAAACCTTGTCTGCTGTTATTTCCTCACTTTCTGCAGCCATCGACTGTTCCGCGGTGAACTGGCATGTTACCGACTCCTCCATCCAGGGAGAGGTTGGAGGCTTGTTTTCAAATGCAACAGCGGCTAATAAATCAGAAACTCATGTCAGCCCTGGAGGAAGTAACGTGTCATTTACTGGCCTTTACCCTGGTGCCACCTACAGAATCACTCTGATGTATGAGAAAAACTCTTACTTCTTTCACCAGTGTACCCATAACCTGACAATCAGTGAGTAAAAATCTTTCCCCATTTTCACATTTAAAAAATAAATGATTGATGATGATTACTGTCTGTGACTGGGCTGTAAATGGTCTCGTGGTTTGAAGTTCCTCCAGTTTTAAGCGGGCACTGTGAACACTGGGGAGGTGGCTACTCTGTCCAGATTGTGTGGAATAAGCCTCCCGGCGTGTGGACCGCCGTGGAGGTGAACGTGTCAGGGCGGACCCTCCGGACGGGGGAGCAGTATGTCACGGTATCTGGCTTCCAACCTGCCACAGCATACCAGGTGTCTTTAGCTGCTCTTTCTGGCGCCGTGAGACGTCCGGAACCATTCGTGTTCCTATGTCACACCGATCCACGAGGCGAGTCACGCTATAGCTTAGTCTGCTTCACCCAGCCAGACAGTGTTCGTCTGGACTGACTGAAAGGCAGGTGTGATGTGAAGACTGACGCTTGTTGTGTATTTGATTCCATCTGGCAGGGGTCATCGCAGGCTCGGTGATCGCTGTGCTCATCATTGGTGTCCTGCTCTGCATCGCTGCCTTTGTGTATTACAAGAGACCCGATATTATCAGGTTGGTTCTGCCTCTGTGGCTGACGTACCCTCCACAAGTGTGCTCATGTGGTTTGTTCTTTTCCACAGCAGGAGAAAGTTCTACAGCGGTGCCGCCGAACAGTTGAATACAAAGCCGAAGTGAGTCCTTTCTTATGTATCTTGTTAACAACGCAGTGTCACATCCTCTATGATGCATCACGAGTTGAGCCCTTTTGTGTGTTTCAGGGCTATTTCTGCTGTGAAGTTTGCTGCCCACTTCCACAGACTGAGTGAGAACGAGTACATGGGTTTCAGTGAGGAATATGAGGTGCAGAGGAACAAAGTTGCTGTTTGTTTTCCCTCTCTAACTGCCCTAAAAGTCCTGTTTTCATCACCTTGTTCTTCAACCTGTCCTGCAGAATCTCAGCCCAGTCGGCAGAGATCAGACGCAAAAGGTCGCTCTTTTACCTGAGAACAAATCCAAGAACCGTTTCGTCAATATACTGCCATGTAAGCCCCCGGCCTCTGCCAGGAGTTCCACAGACCCAGACAATGATGCACAGATCGATTGATGGTTCCAGCCTACTGGTCCACTTCTTTTCATCCTGTGTTTTTTCCCCCCTCCTCTTAGACGATTGGTGTCGGGTAAAGCTGTCAAAATCAAGTCCCACTGCCTCAGACTACATCAATGCAAGTTACATGCCAGTAGGTATTAATAATCAAGAAACTTGAATGTAAAACCATAAAAAAGGAAGGCTGGAATCCCTCACTATCTGAGGTGCTGAGCCCTACGTGCTTTGTACATAGATGTCAATCTGCCTTCGAAATGTCAAATTCCTGTGTAAATTCCATTCCAAATAACCATTTTGTGACATACTTTAGGTGATTTACTCACCAAATTAATACCTATCCATTCTTTCACCTGCTTCCAGGGCTACAACAGCAAAAGAGAGTACATTGCTACTCAGGGTCCTCTGTCATCTACTCTCAATGATTTCTGGCAAATGGTGTGGGAACAAAGAGTGAATGGCATCGTCATGGTAACCAACTGCACTGAAAAAGGGCGGGTGAGTCCACCTGCAATATTCACGATTGCACAATGCAGTTTCCTGATCAGCTATCATTAATCTATATTGCAGCCACAGTTGTTAAGTTGTTAAAATGCCAATAAAGCCAGGGCAGGAACAGGAGTGCCGGGGCATCTAATCTATCATGTTCTCTTTTTCTAGGCTAAATGTGAAGAATACTGGCCTCCGTTCAGTAAGCCATGCCTGTATGGAGAGCTGCTGGTCACCACAACATCTGAGCAGGAGGAGTCCAACTGGACTCTGAGAGAATTCACAGTGAAACATGTAGGACGGCTCGTTTCAATGCCCGAAGACACAGACAAAACATGACAGCAAAACAAGTTTAATGACTGTGTGTTCACAGAGAGACACCTGTGAGGAGTGCAGAGTCAAGCATTTTCACTTCACAGTCTGGCCTGACCACGGAGTCCCCCTGAACACAGAGATTCTGATCCAGTTCAGAGGACTGGTGAGACAGCACATAGAGAGACAAGCGTCATCAGCGCCAACTGTGGTTCACTGCAGGTAGACCATCAGCTGGATCCAGACTCCACGCTTACCTTTAGACACAGCTGATGATGACCTGCACACTAACCAGACTTTTGCCTTGTCCTGCATCCCAGCGCCGGAGTAGGGAGGACCGGCACTATCATCGCCCTGGATGTGCTTCTTCAACAGCTCCAGAACCAAAAAGCAGTAGGAATTAATGACTTTGTGCACAGGATGAGACTGCATCGAACAAACATGGTTCAGACGGAGGTAAACCTAATTACCTGGAGTTTTCCCATTCACTTTCACACATCTGCCTAAACAGCACAAATCCCAAGGTGTAAATACTAACAGTTAATCCTTAAAAGCTCATTTTTGAAGCATGGTTTCGTGTCACTTACAAATTTATTTAAGTTCATAATACTGACACTTAATTTGCATTATACCTCAGACCTGTGGACATTTAAATGGTGTAATTTAATGTTTCGTAAACTTTAACCTGGCGGCCCCACTTAGAGAGAGGAAATCTCACTAAAACAAACTTTATTTCTTTTTCTTTTTAGTCCCAGTATATTTTTCTGCACCAGTGCATCATGGACTGTCTGCCGAGCGATAAGAAGACTGAAGAAAGCATGTATGCTAATGCAGATATTATATATGTCAATGCCACTGCTCTGAAAGAGCTTCATTCAAATGCATAATGCCAAGAATTTTAGTCCTGTAATGACTTGCACCTGATGAAAAATGAACTCTAAAATTGATGTTTTATGAACTGTAAATGCACTGTTATGTTGTATTGTATAGAATATATGAACAGCTGATTATTTACGTGCATTTTGTGTTTTAATGTCTGCTATCATCTTTTTGGTAATAAGAAAATAAGATCTCCATGTACAAGAAATAAAATGTTATTTATTTTAAAAAAGAGTGTGTAAACAAAAACGTAAAAGCCGACAGGTCAGCAACGTCCTAATTTAATCAGTGTGCATGTGTCACAAGTCTTTAGGCGTGTCTTTAGTCTGTGCGTCCTCCATCCTGGAGACAGGGATGTCTTTAGTCTGTGCGTCCTCCATCCTGGAGACAGGGATGTCTTTAGTCTGTGCGTCCTCCATGCTGGAGACAGGGATGTCTTTAGTCTGTGCGTCCTCCATCCTGGAGACAGGGATGTCTTTAGTCTGTGCGTCCTCCATGCTGGAGACAGGGATGTCTTTAGTCTGTGCGTCCTCCATGCTGGAGACAGGGATGTCTTTAGTCTGTGCATCCTCCATGCTGGAGACAGGGATGTCTTTAGTCTGTGGGTCCTCCATGCTGGAGACAGGGATGTCTTTAGTCTGTGGGTCCTCCATGCTGGAGACAGGGATGTCTTTAGTCTGTGGGTCCTCCACACTGGAGACAGGGATGTCTTTAGTCTGTGCATCCTCCACACTGGAGACAGGGATGTCTTTAGTCTGTGCGTCCTCCATGCTGGAGACAGGGATGTCTTTAGTCTGTGCGTCATCCAAGCTGGACACTGGACTGTTTCTACGCCGTGGGTGCTTGATGCCAAACCCAACAGAAAATTTCCTGTTAATCAGTTCCTCTCTGGCTTTTAATGCCTCAGGGTTGATCTTCGTGGGCACTGTATACTCCATGTCTGGCTGCCCGTGCTCAGTTTTCACAACTGAAGGAGGCAGAGGGACCGAGAACTTCTTAGCAATGTTGTGGAGGACACAGCAAGCCTTGATAATGTTAGACTTTTTGTCCAAAGACCCTTTTTGTGCAAAACCAAGGTTGACCAGACACCTAAAACGTGTCTTTATGTGGCCGAGTGTTGTTTGCATGACACTGTAGAGTTTTGCATGAGCCTCATTGTAACGTATGTCCTTTTCATTTGAAGGGTCTTGTACGGGAGTCAAAACATGTTTGCTCAAGTGGTACCCATTTCCACCTACAAGGAAGACAAAAATCACAAAAATACATAGCATCTTAGTATATATTTAATTTAATCTATTTATTCATTGTGAACTGCCACCTAATCCGAGTCACAGAGCCTGATTCAATCCATCCCAGCACTCAGGGCGAGACAGACTTACCAATAACCCAGTATGGTCCGTGCAGCTCCTTCTCCAGTTCTCGTCCTTTGAAAGATGACTCCCACATCTCCTGCTCCGATGTGCTCCCAACACAACATTTTTCCACACTCAGTAGGTTGCCATCCAAGTCACATATGAGCTGACTCACGACCGATGGGAACCCCGAAGCGCTGACGAACGACTTGAACGCATCCTTTTCCTTTAGAGAGACCTGGACCTCAAAGTGGGCTGGGGCGAGAACGCCCAACACGTTAGGGATCCCGCAGATTTTCTCTGTCTTTGAGGCCACGCTGGCTCTGGCGCCTTGTAATAACGGGAACGAGATGAACTGATCCGACATCCCGGCGATGACTCCGGACACGGCGCTTATGATTGCAGGGCAGTCGGTCTCGAATCGCCTTGTTCTCTGCAGGGTGTCTCCGGAGATGCTGCCGTGCGCGTAATAGTTCAGCGCCAGCGGGAGCATAACGTCCAACGACAGCGCGAATTTCTTGAGGGTGCATTTCTTCATGCGGACGAGGACGGCGTCTCTGATGAAATGCAGACATGGTTTGGTCAGGTGGAAAGTCTCCTGCAAAGCGTCATCGTCAAACTCGTCAAAACAACTCAGAGCTCCGCCGCCCTCTTCATCGGATTCGAGCAGCTCTTCCTGGACTGCGAGCCACACCGGCAGAGCGAACGCCATTATTTTATAACTGCGATACGGCTGAATTATAATAAAAAGCAATCCAAATCACTCATCTCACAAACTATGCATTATTTTTGAGTCTTCTTCTTCTTACGGTTTCTCAGGCGGGCAGAGGGCTCGTTATCGCCACCCAGCGGCCAACGTCAGAGATTACAACTGGATTAAGTCTTGATGCTAGAAGTAAAATGCTGTGTGTTTGTGTTGAACCTTTGTGAATTTATATACTTTTTGACATCCATTTAACTGCATCTGAAACAGATATCTATATTCACATATAGTAAAATGTAATAGCATTGTCTTTTTCAAATGCATCATGATTTTATTAAATAGTTTTATTTAAAATTTTAAGGATTAGAAAACCATAATAATCTAGTGCATCTTCAACCTCATAGTCCTTTGTCCATGAAAAAATAAAACATTACTCTATTTGGTAGGCCAAATGTAAAAAAAATGACCCCACAATTATCCCCATTATTTGTTTTTCCACTTTGGCTGCAGCTACAGTCACTTTGTCATTGTTTGGGAGACATAAAGAACAATTTGTTGGTCTCACTGATGGAGACGTCTTTCAGTCTTGGTATTCCCCCTGTTTCACAAGTACTTGTCCTTTGACCTCGAGCATATGTATCTGTAAGAAAGAGGAGCCATTTAATACCTTGTAAAATCTGGAAATCTCCTTTATATTTGACTTATAAACTGTTATGACAAAGGCAGATCAATCAAGGCAGATTTCTTAGCAACAGACCCACCCGTGATGTTGTCCACAGAGTCGAGTGGGGCTGTATTGCTCATGTTCACTCCAAATAGCATCAAAAGAGAAATAGTGAGACCAACCAGCAGATAGACTGGCACTGCTAGTGCCCAATATCTACACAAAGAGATCAAACATCTTTATATGCAGTACCTGTTCATTTCCTGAGATGCACTGTTTCATGAACAATTCACAAAAACAACTTATTTAGCAATTTTAATAACAATGTGTACTGACTTTTGCGGCCAATAAGTGAGTCCAACTGAATAAAGCCACTCCTCTGGTGTGAATGCCCATAGACAATATAAAACTGCAAAAAAAAAAAAAAGGAAAATCTTACATCAGTGTAAACATGCAAGAATAAATCAAAAAGATTTCATTCATGTTTTTTCATACCGACGCACGATTCTATGCATACTTTGTTTTAAACCTATATGACGGTCTATGTAGCTTCAAAATGTAACAGCTGATAAACAATATTATACTTACAGAAGCCAAACTGTGATCCAAGATAAAGAACAAAGCCATAAATCGCCCTTTCGGGCAGAGGAGAGGGGCTAGTTTCCACCATGATCTGACAACCCAAACTACAATATTTGAACCTATGTTAGAGCAGTTAGCAACAGGATAGTTAACGTTCAGATCGTCTCCTTTTATATATGGATATGTGATCAGATTACTTTATTTCTCAAGAACGGACATATTCATCCAGTATATAACTCCTAAAAATGTATAATACCCCCTGCTTTAAACCACAGCTGCTTGTAGTTGTCGCACTACTAAACATTGTAATGGATTAGCTGCGCAACATTGTGTCCGGTATGATAATACCTCCGATGTTAAACTAGCTGTAGTCCCTTGTTTGGAATTACGGGAGAGAAAAGTGACATTGAAAATGTCTATTCACCATGGTTATACCAACTTATTTTGTTGGACTAAATCGCGTAAATTAATTTAATTATGTTTGTACAATGATACAAGAGAAGTGTACACTTATTTTTTATGTTGCTTCCGGAAATATTTAACGGGTGCACACACCGGAAATACATTATCCAGCGTGGTCTCGAACCCCCCTGAAGTGTATTAGAGTTTCTGAGACTTTATTATGTCAAATTCTTTTTGTCGCTTTGTTACATGCTTGGAGTCTGGAAGAATATCTTTTTTCCTTAGCGAAATCCACATTTGACCTACGTAAGCTTATCCAAATTGATCCAACCAATGACGAAGTCCTGAGTGACCAGCGTGGCTTAAGACAGGGGTAACAGATGCACATATTCAAATAATCATTAGTGTTCATAATGTCGAAGATAAATACGAAGAGCAATTACGCCGTGAATGCACAACAACCGAACTCTCCGAAGGTCAGCACCGCGAAGATGAAAAAGAAAGAGTGGATGACAAATAAGTATAGGAAGAAAAAAATCCTTCCCAAGGAAAAAGAAAAGCCCAAACCATTAAAAACTCTACTACCAACAGATTCTCAACAGTTTTCTGCCAATTGGAAGGCATTGCAAGAGGTATGTCAGTACAATACCAATGAAGTCTCTTGCTTTGAGCTGCAATAGTACTGTGCTACAAATGTAATGTGCGACATTAATATGTTCTTTCCCAAATTTCCTCAGATGTTAAAGGTCCATCAGGTCGAGAAGAAGCAAACTGTTTTACCAAAGCATCATAATGGCTCTCTTCCAGTTGTAAAGGTTAAAGAAGATGCGTCTAAAAGTCTTTCAAAGAAAACAAAGACAGGTCTTACGCAGAAAGGTGCTGGGACTCAAGTGAAGGGTAAAACGGTGTCCCCCACTGGTGGTCCTCGGGACTCTCACTCGAAGGTTCCCAATGCATCAGATAAAAGACATTCTACTGTCCCAAAAAAGAGATGGCACAGTGGAGAGTCCAACTATGAGCCAAAATTCAAGATGAAAAAGACGGTGGTTGAAAAAGAAAAACTTACAGAGTAAGTGAATGGTCATAATGACAACCTGTGCTAAGGTTTAGGTTAACAGCAGATGTTTGCTGAATGTATCCTTCACCCTAGATATCCTTAATCCTGTGCTTTTTCCAGAGATGACCTTTGGTTTGATGATGTCGACCCTGATGACATTGAGGCAGCAATTGGTGCAGAGGCAGCAGAGATGATGAGGAAGAAGCAGGGTATTAAGAAGGACGACAAGAACCCAGAGACTGCCTTGGTCAAGGAGAAAGCATTTGATGGGTGAGTGACTGCGATGACACTGCATCCAGTCGGTGCTCCTTAGTCCTGCATCAGGAGAGTGAAATGAAAGGCACATTGTTTCAAAAACTCCCCAATTATTAATAATTAATATGAACCCTATCTTTGACCAGTTTGATGCAGATTCACTTTGACATTTGGACTTTCTGTCTTCACGGGCAGTAGATAATCATCCTGACATTGTAGTATAGCAGGGAGAGTTGTTTGGCCTTATATTTCTTCCACTTGTCATGGCAGGCTGTTCTGTCAGTGCATATTTATAGATTGAAGCTTAGAAGAAAAAACTGTCATTTTTCAACACCTCCTTAGCCTCACCAGAGTGGTGGCCATAGACTGTGAGATGGTGGGAGTGGGACCCGATGGAGAGGACAGCATTTTGGCTCGAGTGTCTCTTGTGAACCAGTTTGGCAAATGCATCTATGATAAACATGTGAAACCCACTGAGAAAGTGACAGACTACAGAACTGCCGTCAGTGGCATTCGACCAAAGGACATAAAAAATGGTGAGTTATGATGACCATATAAAGGAGAAACCAAAACAATGTTGTAATTATTTCCATTTAATAGATGAGACACACTGTTAAAAACTTCTCATTCACAGGAGAGGAGGTGAAGATTGTGCAGAGGGAGGTCGCTGAGATACTCAAAGGCCGAATAGTGGTTGGACACGCCATACACAATGACTTAAAGGTAATGTGAATGAAGCAAAGAGAGACATTTTTGAAAATAAGTATGAAAACATCATGTCCTCTTTCAGATTTTACTGCTGGATCATCCTAAAAAGAAAATCAGGGACACTCAGAAGTATAAACCCTTTAGGAAAACAGTAAAGGTACTTTATAAGCATATTTGATATGAAAAATGACAGACATTATATAATGGTTTTTCTTTGCTTTATTCTCATTTAGTCTAGTCGTCCCTCGCTGAAACTCCTCTGTAGAGAAATACTCAACGTAAAAGTCCAACAGGGCGAACATTCGTCTGTGAGTCTTCTATGCACCAGATCATCTGTCACGCCGTCACTGCTTGTTCTGTGATGGTGGTAAACAAATCTCCCCTCTGTCTCTGTCAGGTCCAAGATGCGCAGGCTACCATGAGGCTGTACACGATGGTGAAAAAACAGTGGGAAGCAGAGATTAAAGCAAAAAAGAGCAAAGGCTCAGAAGAGACTAATGAAAGAAGACCCCGGTGTCCTGTGAGCAAGGGCAGGAAGTCCACGGGAAAATGAAATGAAAGCTTCTGGAGTGAAAAGGTCGTTATGGATCAGAGCAGCACCAATTGAGACAAAGATTGCGGTGTTTGATTTTGCACGACAACATTTTTTTTAAAAGAAGGGGCCATTAGACGAACCTGTCGATGCTCACAGGTGCAGCCAGGTTTGATCCGCACAAATACTTTTGGTGATATCGCTAAAGTTGGCCTACAAAGACGGGTATCTTAAAATGTAAAAAAAGAATCTGTTTATATCGAACCCTTTAACCATTTTCTCTCTCAGCAGTTATCAGTGTATCATGCTGCTCTTAACTGTTGTGAACATGAGATGCCTGATTTCTTTTATATGGAGTGTTTAATGTGACCCCAGGTTGTGTTGCTCAGAATCGGATTTCAGTAAATGATGCGTTCATGTCTTTGTTCTCTTTAAACTTGTAATCTTTTCATTCGAATTTAATTTTTTGAAAATTAAATATATATATATTCCTATTTTGTTAATCTAATGGCCATGTCACGTTTTTGTGACCTAAATAACAGGGGTGTCCTCCAGCCGTTGATTGTCCCCACTCAGGTTTTCCTCACACATTTGGGTTGTAGTGGCTCATTTTCTTAAGAGTACCCCAGTGTGCTGTACCGCCCCGCCTGATGGATGGGCTGTGGCAATGATGAAACCTTGCTCAGGAGAATACGGAGGTCTAAGCGGATGTCTTAAGTTATGGAGTACATCCAAACTGGAGCTACTGAATCCCTACCTGTTTCCCAGAAAGGACAAAAAAGACATTGGCACTTCATTCTACAATACTTCAGGCCTGTTTTTGGTAACTCGTGTAGGTAAAGAAATGCATTTTTCACCCGACGTACCAACTATTTGCCATTATGACACCTAGAAGCTGTTGCACAGTTTGTCTTGTCTTTCTAAAATGACACTGGCCTCATTTAAGACTCACAGTATGTGAAGGCCTCCATCGCTATAAATGTAAATGCAGGAGTAGCTTCATTTACTGAACGGTTACAACAGCTTTATGAAGGTTTGGACACTCATTTGATTATGTAATAGAGCACCATGTCTCCCGCTTTCATGTAAAATATATAAAGGATTTTTATCTTCTCTGTTCAGAGTAAAAAAAGCTCCTGAAAATTTAAAAAGATCCATCCATCCCTCCTCTTATATTTAAATTTATGTACCTGCCTTTAACTGGATCTCATACAGGAAGAATCTTGTTGGCGCCTCTAACATAAATGAATAATAGATGCTAAAGAAACCATTTAAGGGTTGACTCATGCAGCTAAAGCGTGGTTTATGAGGAGGAAGTCTAGTTTCAAACATGCTGAATTTGCAGCTATTTAGGACTGCTTAATTCATTCAATTGTTACAGTACGTGGACACCACTGGCCACAGATTAGCCTCAGACAATTTGGAATTTTTTTTCTTTAGAAATGCATGAACCCTAAGCAGAAGTGTTGCAGATGTAAGCTGTACTTCAGTCTTCTCTAGTTTTTCTTTATTTCACTGGACAGTCCCGCCTCCTGTTGCCTGTATGATTTTTTAAAAAAGCAAAATAAAAAGTTATGAAGAGATTTTATCTAGGTTTTCAGAAAATGTTCATAATCTGAATGACAGAAAAGATTGTTAGATTTTGGTGATGTTCTGGATGCTGGAGGGACCTTTGATCAAAGATCAAAGCCAAAAGGTTTTCATTATAATAAAGGAACCTATTATGTTTGTATGTAACCTACTCTGTTTGTGTGCTTTTTTCTAGTATGTTGATGCAACAAAACATCCTTCAGTGTCTTTCTAAATGATTTTGAGGTCTGCATTATTATTTGTGGAAATACATTTTTGATTACAGAAATTAATTTTTAACAACACAAATGATGAAACACAGCTGAAACACAAAGCTGGTAACGTTCCAGCAGGACTGCACCAACAATCACATCTCAGGATGGCTTTGGAAGCATTAACGTTGTTGCCAGCGTGGCACTTTCATAATTCAATAACTTGGAGCTTGCAGTCCTCTATACTCTGCTTTGAAAGTGATTAGAGTCAATGTTGACGTTTGTTGTCTTAAAGCTACACTGTCACGACACTGTGCCTCTCTGCACCCTCTGTGGTGTTTAGGTTGCAAAGCAAAGGCAATTTTCTGTCCTGGGCCAGCTGTCTTCCTGAATGTACAGTACAGTGCATGCAACAAATCTGAAGTTTCATCATCGGTTTAGCGTTTTTCATCCCAGTCTGCAGACACTGTTTTCAATTAGAGACAGATTCCATCAATACAGATTATTGATCAACCAGCTTCTCATTGTCAGTCTTGCTCAAGGCCAGTAGATCAAGCTTTGTGTTCAGTCAGTCAAGCTCCAACACAGGGAAATCGGATATATTTGTGGTGTATGCATTATTAAAATTCTAACCCTAAACTGCCCCCCAAGTAATAACATTCACTGGAGAGGTCAAGTCAATAAAATACAGACATCGTTGTCATGCGTTTCCCCGTGTCAAGCATTTGAGAACGCCCTGGTTACTGGGTGGTGTTTGTTCGGGTCTTGCTGCTTCCTTCTGCTTGAGCTACCGTGGGCTGCAGCCTGTGCAGGCTGATGCTCACCCTCAGAATGAACCACGTTTGATTGGGAAGACACCCAATCCACTTGTTTTTGATGACTCATCTGTGCTGTTGCCGACTGTGAGTCACCTGAAGTTAATGAATCCTAACCTCGACGAGAGCTCAACGACGAGCTTTTTGGGTGTTGTTAGACTAATATATAGTTTGTCTCTCAAGGGAAGCTCTGATACACCAGACAGATGTTCAGTGAAGTCATCAGATCCTCTGGTTACTCGTTACCTCGGTTCCATCCAAGCACAAGGATCTAGAGGGGAATGTTTCAGGATAGTAAAAATTATCATATCTTTTCTATTGAAGTGAGATATTTAGATCTGGCCCTGTCCGGATAGATTCATTACACATTCATTTTTAGGTTTTATACATGCTTGCATGGAGCCATGTCAATCACTCTTGATTGCAGACCATAATATTTTAACAGCAATGGGATGAATGAACAGGGAAATTTGGACAGACATGAAGATTCTCAGGGGATGAATCATCACTTTGGTGATTCACTGACTTCCAATGACAAAAGCTGCAACAAAGCTGTTAAATGTCCTGACAATTATTGAAAGAACTTCAGTATCTTGCTGGTAATCCAGGGAGAGGGGCCCGTGGTTGGAGTGGAACATTAAAAGAAATAACAACATTTAGTGATAAAGTGAAGTTTTTTTTTTCATCAACAAGGTACAAGTGGGGGGGCACATGATTAAAGAGTTAGAAATCTTGACATGTGTTTTCAGCCTCAATTCTAACAGGATATCATCGGGATATCAAGACTTTTAGACACCTGATGGACATACAGATAATACCGTAATATACTTGATTATTGCTCAGAGTCACCCTGAATAATAACTGTGGTGTCATTTTTAAGAAAAGCTTTTTTAGTCATCTTTTTGCATTTAACTTGGCTACGCCTTGCTTATATTTTCCGAGTCTTATTTATCAATATCTGCTGGCACTTTGCTGTACAAGATGCAGGAGAACATCTTGTGGTCAAAGAAAAATGCTGAAGGCATGCATATGATGTAAGCAGCGGCCTTTTGCCCTTTTACCACTGTTGTAATTTTTATGAGGCGTCTTTTATTGAGTCTCCTGTCCATAAGTGCATCAGCAGAATTACACATTAATGTGGAAGTAACAAATAAGAGGTCACTCTTTAGCTTTAAGATGCATGGGTGTGTCTGTGTGTGTGTGTGTGTGTGTGTGTGTGTGTGTGTGTGTGGGGGGGGGGGGGGTAATAATGAACGCCATCACCATTATTTTAAGCACTTATAAACTCGTTCCAACATCAGTTATTAAAATTATAACAATGGCATTCTTCATTCTTATTTGCTCACGCCATATAACCCACCTGCTCGACCATGTGACTGATGCTAGCCAATGGAGTCTAGGATGGGAACCTGTAGACAAAATGGTGTTTGTGCGTCTGCCCAGCCCCAGCACCGCGGTCTTGTGTTCGCAGCCTGGACTGTAAGTGGGAAAGAGAGAAGGAAATAACCAGACAAAAAAAATCTCCATTGAACGTATACTTGTATTTATTTATTTTACTATTTACCAAGTTCAGCAGCCGCAGAAGCAATAAATTAGCCTGTGTATTCACAGGGGTCCTCCCACTCCTCTGTCTTGTTCTCTAATCCGCCCACATGTATCGTCTGAGGGAAAAAAATAGTGCAGAAGGTGACGCTCCTCCAAAGGAACAGAGAGGCTCAGAGAGGGAAAAGGTGTCTCCGTCAGGCTGCATCTTCATTGAAACATTTGGAGGGGGGAGGCAGAGGAGCTGAATGGTAGCTGCACCCTGGAAACGTAGAGACACTGTTACAAGACTGGCAATTCTTTTTTGGCAATAACAAAGAGGTGGGAGAGGGGCTCTGAAATCGAGGGGAAATAGAAAAAAAAAGCCAGTTTTCAGAAGGACTTCATTTCATCCGAAAGACTCATCCCTCCTCATCATCAGCATGACCATAAAGCTTTAAGTAACACTCGGCAATAACGGTGCCAAAACGTGATTTTCGCCAACAGTCGCGCGCAATCCTGTTTTCATTTATTAGAGTCGGTGGGAGAAATTAAAGATCAACCGATGCCTCCGAGAAACTGGATATTATTTGAGATCATAAGAAAGAGCGATCTAGCAGAGAAAACTACATTTTGATTGATCTTTTAAGCTTGATGTGCGTGTTTCTGCGCGCACACGAAACGAACCCGAACCAAAAGCAAGTGAGTATTAACCGTGTCTGTGTACATGTCTGTATATTGGTGGCTTTATTCTGCGTTTATCCGTCTCTTAAGAGAGCGTTTGCTGGCAAAACAATACCGAAAAGGGAAGAGCTGACAGCGTCTAGCGACCTACATTCAACAAGTATCGTTTTATCATCATTTACTACCACTATTGTCCTCTAGTCAGGTATTTGATCAATATCTGGACGAACAGAAATGTCTGAAAATTGAAATCGTGAATCTCTATAATACGTTCTTATGTATATTTAACTGCTACAACGCAGGAAACTGTACTTTGTTATAATCAGAAATTATTTATCCTTAGAGGTGACGCCTTAAAGAAATGTATTTTGTATTATTACTAACATCTCCCATCACACAAATGGAGGGTGTTTCCCCATCTACACCTAGATCACAGCAGTTTCATGCCTCAGAGGGGAATGTGCGTGTGTATTCATTCCTCTTGGCATCATTTTCTGTCTGTCTGCATGTGGAACTGGCTCATGGATGTCGTGCATTTATCTGCATGCATTTGTTTTACTGGCATGTGCGTCCAGCGTGTGTGTGTGTGTGTCTCTGTGTGTGTACGTGTATGTGTGTGTTTCTACGGCAGTGTGGCGACATCGGGTAAGTGTCAAGGCCTGAAATGGAGGTTTGATAAAGGGACGGGGACAGGGACATGGCAGGAGGGTGAGAGGGCTTGCACACAAACGTAGGGAAGAAGGAGGAGGTGTGCGCTCGAAGGTGCAGAGGACGCAGAGCGGGCGGCATGTGGACGCACCGCCAGCCGATCCACAAAGTCTATTGGGGCAGTTTAATGTCTAGACACAGTCTTCCCCCCTCCAGCCCCCTCACCACCCCAACACCAAGTTGCTCCATCTGCATTCCGCTGCATTACACACAAAGTCTCTAGTTTTCTAACGCCCCTTCCTTCACTCTCAGGCTCATGCCTCGCTTTCTCTGCCAACTGGCTCCAACGTGTTCTTCTCCCAGTGGGAACTCTGTCTCTCTCTTCCTCCATTTGCTCTCTCTCTCTTCCCCCCCCCCCCCCAGTCCTGCATTATAAATCTACAGCCGATGCTATTTATAGAGTGAGGGTAACCCAGAAAAGACCCCTTTGATTTTGAACACCACCCCCTCCCACACACACTCACACAAAAGGGGAAAACGCACCAAAGACGGTGGAAGCTGTCGGCTAATGTGACTGCTCGTGAAGGTGCTCCAGAAACGAGGGTGCTGCTCTTAAAGCCACAACATGGGGGAATAAATCTATTTTGAGGCTGTGATTGAATCACACATCTGTCGCGTCGCTTTGTGTGTGTTCTTGCCTCTGACCCTCTCTTCCTGTCTCCCTTTGGCCCCGATGCTGTCCCTCTCTCGTCCCATCGTCGCACCAGATTCTGTCAGGTTACAGTTGCTGCTTTCCATCGAGCTGATCTTCTCTTTCTTTTTGCGTCCTCGTGTGCTGTGAATGCTTGACCTTGAGACTCACTCCCACCTCCTTTCATTTTAATCGCCTCTTTTCTTCTATTCTCACAACTCATCATACTTTTCCCACACTGAAATCCGATCATCCTTCCTTCCCAGCTCTTTAGGGTCTAATCTGTAAATCTGTACGCTCTCTTTTTTCCGTCTAATCTTTTGCTAGTTCACAGGTCATGAATCAGTGCCTTCATCACTCCTTTGCTGGCTCATAGGTCCTAATCCATACCGGAAGGGCAGCATTATTAATTAGGGAAAGAAGATTTAAAAGACCTGAGGGATCATCTGTAACAGCCAGATATTAAAGTGGAATACTGTGGAATATTAGCTCAGATTTATCCAAGTCCAAAAATCCCCTAACCTCTTCTTCCACCGCTCCCTTCACCATATAATATCAACCAAAAACATGGATCCTCTGAGAGCAGAGAGGAATTTAAGGTGAAACCTGAATTCTCGAAACTCTGTAACAAGCTTCTTTCTGCTCTTCTGCTATGCTGAAAATGGCCTTATGTTTTAATCATCCCCACTCAGCTGAAAGGAGAAAACCTGGAGTATATGCATATTTTATCCCTCAACCTCTCATCTAAAAAAAAACTAACCAAAAACGAATTTAGGCTGAAAGTGTCATGTTAAGAGAGCAGCAGTAGCAGCAGTAGCTTCTAGCATCATGCTGGTGTGGTGGTAGGGGGTGTGATTGACCAATATGCACAAAGGCTCAAGAGCCCCGTGGGGGTGTTGCTGCTGCAGTATGTGTGGATTGGTCAGGCCCCGAGGATCTCTGCGCTGGTGTTGCTGAGTAGAGGAGCTGCCTTTTACACTTATTCTCTGTTTTCTTAATTGATTGGCTGCTGAATTCATATTTTGGATATGACCTGCTGTTGAGGTTTGTGGAGAAAAGAACCCCCCCCCCCCCCACCCCTCCCCTCCTTGAGCAGGTTTGGCACCGCGGAGAATTTGGGGCAATTGTGTATCCTCATTATGCTTCCTTGCATAAGCGTCTTGGTTTTTTCCCTTCTCCATCCATTCATGGTATTTATATCGTGTTCATTCACATTCATACGTCACCTGCTTCGAATGCTTCATCTCCCACACAGCTGATCAGGGATCTTCTGCCCCGGCAGGGTTGCATTTTAAGGCACAATGACATTTTGTGGCAGGAGGGGACACTGTGTGCTGTGACACCGCACTAAAAGGGGAGGCGACCGCAGTGCTGCCACCGTGCTGCAGTACCTCACTTTCTCCTGCTGGTGTCTCCTCAGCACTGGGGAGTGTGCGATGGAGGATAAGGGAGAGATTAGGGAGAAGAGGAGGGAGGGAGGCGATATGGGTGGAACAGCATGAAGCCTTGTGGTTATATCCTTTGATGAGGTGCAGGGTGGGGAAAAAAATGACTGCATACCAATTACACATACGTAATTCGTACTGTCTCCCTCCTTCTATCTCTCTCACACGTGTGCAAACACGCATCGTGCACGTTCCTGCAAAACCCACCTTCTCCCCAAAGGTACAAATTCCACTCAGCTCAACCATATGTTTGCTTTACATCACCATATTTGTTTTTTTCCCGACACTCTCTCCTCCATCGTGACTGATTCGATCAACACACTTGCACACGCAGCTGTCCAGATGGTCTCTTTCTTCTTCCCCATCTTTCAATTTTCCTCTTTCCCCCCCAACTACCTTCCTCCTCTCACCCCCTTTTTTTCGTTCTCCCCTGCGATTGGTAAAGGTTTTTGCTTTTTTTTTTAAATTTTTTTTTTAGCCAACAGCTCAGTCTGTTCCGCATAGTCAGCAGTCCAAATTCCTCCTTCGTTTTTTCCCTTCTCTAGTGTTCGTGCTCCTCCCCTCCCCCTGGTTACCGCTGCTGGTACCTCACATTCAATGCATCCCATAATCCCGCGTTCCCTCCCCCTCTTGCTGCAGTGTTTCTGCTAATATATATTAGCGTCAGTGCAGCCTTCGTGCACTAGCTGTGTGCACGCCATCTCTCTCTCGTCAGCCCACTGCAGAAATGAATAAACCCCATTTCTGCTCATTTCTTTGTTTGTTTGTTGCAGCCAGGTGTGTGTGCGTGTGTCTCGCATCACACTCCTCTTCTTGTTTTTTTCCCCTCCACTTGTGTGCAGTGTTGAGGCAGTGGTAGCAGGGTGGCGCAGGACATGGTGGCCATGGCAGGAAATGCTAGAGCAGAGAGACCGATGGGTGGTGACGCTGTAAGGGACATTTGTTCCCCCTATTGCCTGCCCTGCTCCTGTTCAGCACTATTTTTCAGACTCCACTCCATGAACACCCCCATTTTCCACTACCACTGAATCTTCCTCCATTTTACACCTGATCCTCACCGGCTGGAGCCTCTATTTCTCTTGTGGTGACTACAATTGTGCGCCTTTTGGTTGCTTTAGATTTGTTCAAACTTCTGTTTATATGGAAAAAAAAGAAACTACCCAACACAACCTGAGTCATTTAGATTCCATATCTGGTCTTTTCTTTAGTGTGTTTGTCTTAACACTTTGGTGTGGTGGACTTAATCTTAATGATTAAAACTTTGAATACTTCTTAAGTTTGTTTTTTGAATCAATATCCTTGCCACACGAGAAAGGGAACAAAAAGGCATTTAACCGCTGTTACAGACACATGAAATATTCAGCACATTGCCAATGAGACACAGCTAGTAGAGAAGTATAGAAAGAGAAAATGCTGGGTTAGAAAGTGAGGATGTATCCTAAGTTTGGAGAATGACAGAGAGTCATAGAGAGTCACAGAGAGAGAGAGCGAGAGAGAGAGAGAGAGAGAGAGAGCTGTCCATGGTGCTGAAGCACGCTCAACAAAAGTCAAGCAGACTGGCTTATCACGCTTCTGTTACATGTTGGATGGTGCAGAGCAATCTTACTTTATTTTTAGTTTTTATTTGCAGAGATTCAGTCTTTTCTGGAATTCACTGCTATAAAGCACACACATGTTTCCTCTTCATGCTATAGTTAGGTGTAATGTGTTTTAAACTCTGGCAGCATACCCATGCATTTGGTCTAAATTGATCTTACCTGAGTGGTGTGTTTTTCCAGCATCAGCATCGTGGAAAACAAATGGAAAGATCTGTTTGGGAAAAGTGAGAATACGTTTCACTATACAATGGCTTTCTTTATAAAAAGTGCATATGGCAAAACAAAGATGTGTGGAAAAAGCAAGAATACAGTGTCCTACATGACTGTAAACTAAAGTATGAGGAGGAGGAGGCAAGAGAGTTCACCTAAAGAGAGATGGAAAGAGAGGGAAGGCTTCTTTGGTGAAGGAAGGAAGATGAGTAAACGAGTGGAGAAACTCGTTGATGTAAAATGCAGTGGGGAGGAAGAGGGGAGGTGCTGGGGGGGGGCAGGGGTGGGGGGTGATGAGTTACTGGATAGGAATAAGACCAGTTTGGGAAAAGAGGAAGAAGAGGAAGAAATAAAACCCCGATTCTACCTTTTCAATGAAATCTGACTCCTTTATGCGCAGTGTGAGAGAAAGTGAGTAAAAGAGAACGGGAGAGAGAGAGAGAGAGAAAGAGAGAGAGAGAAAGAGAGAGAAAGAGAGAGAGAGAAAGAGAGGGAGCTGACGGGAGAGGAGGGGGAGGATAGTGGTGCATTTCTTTGAATAGGGGAGAAGGTTAACAACATAGATACGGCGCCTCTATAGGATCGGCTGTGGGCGCGTGCCTCAACACAGCTCGCGGGCGAATTATTTGACCTCGCATGCGGGGGGGGTTCTTGATTCTTACTGCAGCAGAATCCATTCACATTTGTAGTGCACGCTTGTTTCCGACCCCCTGTTTCTCCGTATCGCGCGAGCCGCTGCATCCGCTTCACTCTGCTCCCCCCCCCTCCCCCCACACCCCTCCCCCCCTTTTCGCCCCATTTGGTTTTCTCATTGTTCTGTCCTTTTTGATCTCGGAGAAAAAAAAAGCGATTTACGACAGCCCCTCGCCATTGGCAGATGATGCACTGACATAACTGTGCATGTCGCACAGCGAGAGTTTGATGTTCGTGTGTGTGTGCGTGCGTGTGTGTTTGTGTGTGTGAGTGATAGGGGTTGGGTGGGGGGCACCTAGCCTGATTGAAGAGATCTAGTACGGGCGCTGCATTCTCGAGAGACAATTAACACACTCGGGGCTGCGACACCTTACGTCAGAAAGAAAGGTGTGTGCGTGTGCGCGCGGGCGTGTGCGTCCGTAAGCAGAGAAATGGAACCCCGGGTTCGCCCCGTCTTACAGGCATTTCATCCGCCCGTTGGAGAGACGCGCGCACGCGCGTGGTTGGGGTGGGGAGACACTCAAGTGTCAGTGTGGTCTAATTAGGGAGAGGATTTGACTGATCACTGGCTTGAGCGTCATCCGGATCAATTTGGAGGTTGTCAACCTGAACGGTAGTTGGAACAGTGGTTCCGCAGAGGGAATAAAGAGATCCGGGACCTCCAGAGACTGGGGCTATTTCCTCATCACCGACTCCTACATGTGACCGCTGTTTCTGTGTATGTGGCAGCCAAGTTAAACACAACTTTGCCATCGCTCATGTTCACGCCAGATCCTCCTCCTCCTTCTTCTCCCTCTCCCCACTCACTCACCCATGCAGCGCAAGGTCATTTTACCGTCCTCCCATTAACCGAGTCTCCAATAAATAATTGCAATGGCAACTGCCATCAGCGTGTGTTTCTTATTGTGTAATGCAACGTTGATATTCTCTGTCTAGTTCTCCCTTCTGCTAAATTTTCTGCCCTTTTTTCTCTCCCCGCAGACTCCTCAGACTCCTCCCTCCTCCTCCCTTCGGTTTTCTCTCATCCTCTCCCTCCCCCCGGTCCTCTATGCTCAGTTCGGTGTGTGTATCCTCTTTTAAAGGGCGCAAGGGTGGGAACAAGTCGTCCAACAAAGCATGTTACAGCGCAGACATGACTTGTCCGTCGGAAAGCGACAAAATTGTTATAAACTGCGGGGGGGTGCGGCATGAGACCTACCGGAGCACCCTGAAAACGTTGCCTGGTACCCGTTTATCGTGGCTCACCGAGCCGGATGCGTTCAGCAACTTCGACTACGACCCCAAATTAGACGAGTTCTTCTTCGACCGTCACCCGTCAGTGTTTTCCTTCATCCTCAACTATTACCGCACCGGGAAGTTGCATTGTCCCAACGATGTGTGCGGCCCCCTATTCGAAGAGGAGCTGGCCTTCTGGGGCATCGATGAGACGGACGTGGAGGCGTGTTGCTGGATGAATTACCGGCAGCACCGAGATGCGGAGGAGGCGCTGGACAGCTTTGAGACTCCAGAACCGGACGCACCGGACGACGACCCGGCGCTCGGCGGTGCGGATGGGGACTTGAAAAGACTGTGCATGCAGGAGGACGCCAGGAAAGCAGGCTGGTGGAAAACCTGGCAGCCGAGAATATGGGCACTCTTTGAAGACCCTTATTCCTCCAAATATGCCCGGGTGAGTCTCTCGTCTCTCCTCGAGGGACCAACTTATTTTTGTACTGTTGCATGGGTCTGAATAGACTGCCGGAGTTATAATAAGTTGTCAAAACTTTGTTTTAATGTCGTGTTCATATTCCTGATCACGGTCCGTGCCGATGCACCTGTCCCGCATAATATACCTGCAGGCCGGTGAGTGTCGGTATGTCACTGACGGCGGGATATATTGACTTGATGACATTGAGTTTTTAATGCTGGTAGCACAAGTAAGCAGAAAAAGCGCCTCTATTAGGTCGCATTTGTCCGTTTACGATGCCCATCCTGCGCCGTATTTCACGTTAGCGTAGCGCGGTCCCGAGGACGCTCATATGTCCCCGAATCTTAGTTAGAGGACGCGCATGTCTTTTCCCACATTTGCTTTTCGTGGTGCCCAGCTGTGTTGTTTCAGGGCTACATGGATTTTACGCACGGATTGCTGCTGTTACGCGCATCTTGCTCCACTGCTGGAAGACCCGTTACTGTTTTCATGTAAATAGTTAATGACAGATCTCTTTGAAGTCAACAATGAATGGCATTTGATGGCACAGACATGGTGTAGCAACTAACCACGACTGTTTCAGATGCGCAGGCATGAAAACATTTACAGTAGGATTGTTGTCCTGTGTTTTCGTCAGACTGGTGCATCTATCTACTTGATCACACATTTCTGTTGTTTTAGAAAGTCATTGATCCAGTCTGATCAGTGCTCTCTACCAATTGGTGTATCAGTACTACTTTTCTGTGTGAGCATCCAGATATGCTGTAGATAAATCGATATCATTGGTGCACTTGTTATTCAAAACAATCATCAGATAGCTTCGGTAACCAGTTCATTCCTTCATGTGAGAATCTGCTGTAACCCCCCCCCCCACACACACACACACACGCACGAACACACACACACGAACACAAAGAGTCTTCTCTGGCACCAGAAATCAGGTTTTGATGGACAGGGGACATGATCCACCTCTCTGGATTTAAAAAAAAAAAGACAGAAAGGATTTTTCTTCCTATTCCTCCATTTGAAATGATTAGCCCCTAAACACACACGCACATGCACACACAAGCCTTTCTACGTGCAACAAAGCAGCTCATAGCATGGTACAGTAACCCCTCGGGGGAATGTCCAAAACGAGAGGTGAACAGCTCCAACATTTCTCACAAAGCTGAAGGAGACAACATTTGGAGCATTCCTTTAGCCACACTCAGGCTACCGCAGCTGCTGCATCGCTGCTCCAATGCTGTGCATTATGTAATTTACAGTTACACACCACAGTGAAAATCTCACGAATTCTACAACATCCAGAATTCATCAGGTTTAATGACCGCTTTTTGCGGGTTTTGGGATAGCAGGGTGAGATTACAGATGGTTAGACGGCGGCATTCATTTCAGTGGCTCGTTGTGCACGAATGCGGTCCCATTTAGTTCTAACACATGCAAGCGCTGAACGTCAAACGGGGATGTGACCCAAATCACTGTTTCTCATCCCACCCTTGCTCTTCCTGAAAGTGTCCTGTCTGATGGGGAAGAACGTCTTGGTCATCGGTCCAAAGAGATGCAAATTATATGAGGAGAGGAAAGACAGAGAGAATGGAGAGAAGCTAGGATGGAAAAATGAGATGCTGATGTGGAAATACAAAGAGATGAGAGGGAGACGAGAGGAAATAAAGGGAGACGTGAAGAGAGGCATTACGCTAATGTTTTAAGGGGTATATTTGCATGGCTGTAATGTAACCTTCAGCAATCAGTGTGGATCAGAGCGTTTGACCACCATTCAGGGTTTTTAAAAAAAAAAAATCTTTATTTGCTCAAGACCATATGAGCTTTGCCTGCAGATCCGTCTTATACGCACAAACACACATGCTGGTGTCTGTGCTGGATTTTCTGCTGCAGTAGACATGGGAGAGAGGAGGGGGAGCATTGGTAGAAGAGAAAAGAGGTGGGGGAGGCGAGAGACAGAGAGAGGGAAATAGAGAAGGGGCAAGATGGAACGAAAATGCACCGAAAGGGAGCAGGAGTGGGACAAAAAGAATGAGAGGCAGAACAGGTTTGAGGTAAACAGAGATAAGTGACAACCATATAGAAAGGTGCTGCACAATGGAGGGGCGGGGAACCCATTCTTTTCATCTTCGATTATGCGAGGAGGCTTGAGCCATTCCAACCCAGCTCTCCTGCTTGCCTATTGATTGATGATCAATTGATTATCTTCTCCTTTTTGTTTATTTTATGGGCATTCTGTATTCGTCCATCACATTAAAACTGACACGTCTCCCTGAGAGTTGGAGTAAAACATGACTGTCAACCCACTGCCAAAATTTATACGTGTATTTGCTTGTATATGATGGGGTGTCATACAAACCACTTTGCATTTGATTTCTTTATTGATCCACCCGCGGTTGACTTGTAATGCAGCAGTGATGTCACTGAGATCCTGTGGAGGGTTTAATCTTGGCCGATCCAGTTCCTATATTTTTAACTTTAACTGTTATAAGTTCTAATGTGTAAAACATTCTGATATGGAAGAAGAAGGAGCCCCCAGTACTGAACAGGGGCTAATGTAATACAGTGTCACGAGGTGTCACTCATTTATGTGATTATCTGGCTGATTATCTCTCCTCCAGCACGAAGGAGTTACTGTGATCCTGTTGAAATAATACTTAGGATAATAATTGTATTCAGTCACTTACCTTTTTAATAAACAGGTACAATCACACATGAGTATGGGCAGACCAGTGAGCAGAGTTGGAATCTAATCAGCCACATTTGGCATTGCCACCACATGGGCTGGGTGAATATGACCATGCACTATACCAATTTATGGACGTGTTTATTACTTACTTGACTTAAATAAAAATGAATCGCATGGCAGTGGTGCAATACAGTGAAATATAATTTGATTTTGTGTCTCTCACTGTGGGCTACCTGAAAATAGCAAAGATGTAAAGGACCTGCAAAATATGTGCCTTTGTCAATGTCAAGAGCCCATTCAGTATTAAGTGTCTCATGACGAAATTTGAATATTTTGGAGAAAATAGGAACCTTTTGCCAAGGCAATCTTTGTCGAACACAGCAGCCAAAAATGAGACATGACCTTCTTTGGAAAAGATAGGTTCCGGATATAACGGAACTTACTGGCTATAAAGGGTAATTGTGAAAAACACAAGGAGCATCTCATACAGTCAATACTGTCTACACTCTGCTACTGTTGGAAAATTGTGATGCACAACTTCTCAGTGGCTAACTGACTTGAGATGAGGCTCAAGATGGTGGTGGAGGTGGGGTAAGTGTGTGTGTGGTAGGTGCTGTTCAAGAAAGGTGCTTATAAGGTGCCCGTTCCCTGTGGGTGAAACGTCCATACGACAAAAGACTTTGACATGTACCCCTAATCCTGGCTCCACGGGGACAGGGCCTCAGTCTGGTTTCAAAGGTCGCACCAAGATTTTTCACAGATGAACAGAAGTTTGAGGTTAGATGGCCAAGAACATCTGTCATGTGAAAGATTTTTTAAGTACAAGTAGATCTGGACACCGTCAGCATAGCAGTGGAAAGAAAGATTTTATTTTTTAAGTACATAACCAAGTGGCAGCATATAAAGCAGAAATAAAACTGGACCTAAAATGGAGCTTTGTGAGACTTTGGAGGTAGGAGGGGCTGAGGTGGAGCTATATTCTCCAAGCTGTACAGAGAAATGCCAGTTTTAAAGATAGGACATATTCATCTGAACTATGAGGCAGAGATTTGCGTTGTAAAGAGACCCAGATTATATTGGCTAATGCTGTCTAATTATGGTTAATATGGGTCTTAAAAACTTCATGAATCCGTATCAGAAAAGCTGAGGTCAGGCCCAGAAAAGCTGGGCACGATGCTGAGTCCTGGTCAGCTGCCAGTTGTCCTCCGGAAGTTTCCAGCTATTATTTTCAACAATCTCCAGACAATGTGGCATCGAAATAGATCTCCTTACACTCTTTTGATTCATTTAGTAGAAAGTGGTTCAATGTTCAGAGACCCTCTTTCCACTAGAGGTCATGTCTCACTTGTTTGTTGCTGTTTTCATCAAAAATGTGCCTTCTGTAGAATTTCAGCAACACTTTTTGCCCCTGTTTTTGTGGAGACAAGTGTATCTTATTTGCCCCAGAGCCACATACCTCAAAACTCATAACCTCTGACCTCATGTCTGTGAAGGAACCATTGTAAAAGGCCTAGTCTCTAATCTGATTTCCTCTTCTGCCTCCTCTTCTTCTTACAATTCTAATTAATTTAGGGGGACGGTACTGACAGAAAAAGCAGAATGTAAGTTGTATTGTATTTACAATGTAAATCTAGTGAAGCAGTGAAACAATCAGAAAAAGGAGATTTTACATATATCTAGTATATGTAACTCTCCAAACAGATGTTTAACATATTATTAAATTAAGCCAATTTAATAGGAGTGCTGTTATGTTGAATTCCAGCTCAGCTCTGTGATTATTGTCACACGGCTGCAATATAAATCATTTATTTGTTTATTTGCAACTATATATAAGTCATCTTTAGGCATTATCAGCAGCTCATTGACACCAACAGTCCTGCAGGACGCACATGAAATCTTAACCTATTATTTTGAAAAGCAGCACAAACAGCTTCCTGTCAGAGAACTAGCTGTTAACAATTGCACATAACTCAGATCATGAACATAAATTCACATGAATGAGCACCCTCAAGTCAAAGGTTGGCAATGGCGTGAAATCAACATGTTATGGCATTTTTTAAAGGCACTTAGTGAATTGATATACTTTCCTCTGTGCTTCTGGTCCTTCTGTTGGAACCCCTGACCCTGCTACAGTATGAGCCCCCCCGACTCCCCGGGCTCTAACTGAAAATAGCAAAGATGAGAAGGAGGTCTTTGTGTCATTGACTGGCAGCCATACAACACATTGCTCTGTTAATGACAAAACAGGAAGATTGAATATTTACGAAAAACTACAGGAGTTGGCAAAAACAGACATGACCTTCAGTAATGAGGGGCTTTGGATACAATGGCACTCCCAACATACTGCATCAAAGGAGTGTACAAAGGCCAGTTTGGAAGAAGACAAGGAGGAACTCAGTCCTTACTGTGCTACAAATGCTGCTTTGTGTAGAGATTGGTAAATAACAGTTGGAAACATCCGGTGCACAACTTGTAAGTGACTAACGGACGAGATGAGGCTCAAGATCGTAAACCATCACGTGTGAAGGTCTGGATCACATCAGAGGGAGAGTTTCTCTACAGTGATTTAAACCTCTTTAAATTTCTAGCAATAGAAGTACCGTTTATGATTGAAAATGATCACATAAGCTCAGCTCTTACAAGACCAGTCACACTCACTATAACCTTCAATGCCATTTTAGCTGGAAAATGTAGCGGTATGTTCCTTTACTCAGTGAATGTTAGTTGAATTGTAGCTCCATACAAATAATAATAAAAAAAAAAAAATCAGCAGCAGCTTAATAATTAGACAAATTCTTAAAGATCCTTTTGAAGAGAGGAATTGGTGTGCGGTGATGGACTTTGCTTTATTATAGCATTCCTCTGGTTGTCTTGCAGTTTCCAAGAGGCAAGAACTAGTTCAGCACGCAACTCTTCATCTTAATATATATATATATAGATTTTTGGGGGAATGCTGATGGTTATTCACAATCCATTGTATAGATTTAAAGCAATAGCCTTAAAGTGGGGATTCTGCTGAAAATGCGACATCCCCACACTCATGCAGGGGGCTTGTGGGGGTCCATTGATGGCATACTCTTACACTCAGGGATCACAGTGATTCTGGGTCCTGGCATGGTTTTTAAGCCCGGATGGTGCCAGAGCCGATTACAATGGTGGGAGTCTGAATTCTCTAAATGGGGAAAATCTTGTCAAATCAGTGTATTGTCTCCAACCGCGCTCATCAACCATGTGGATACACCCTGTGTGCTCACTTGTTTACATGTAATACTGTACTTTATGAAAATTCCTTTGCCAAGATAGTCAATTATTCATGTGCAATATCTGGCATGCAGATATGTGGTATAGAAACACATTTACCCCCTTCCATCACAACATGCATCTTACGGTTGACCCCTCAAACCCTGAGATGACCATCAATCACCCTCAGTACATTCACCTTTGCACAGTGGCCCATATTCTGTAAGTGTAGCTGCCCATAAACCATTCTGCTGAGCATCGACTCTCACATCTCATTGATAAATCACTTCATGTGTCACGCCTCTGCGCATAACCCGGCAGGGATCTCTTTAGCACACGTGAATGTCCCAAATAAAGGGGTTAAAGACCTGATGTGGTTTTGGGTTAACATGTTGTCAGGTGGTGTTGCGAACACATTTTTTTTCCAGTCAGATCATTAAAGATTGCCTGTAAATCTTAGATTTAAATCACCATTTTTTGTGCTTATGTTAAATTTCTTACAAATAGGTTGCAAAATACGTGTTTCCTCTTGTTGACCAGTCTCTGTTTATGTTATTTTTGCTAAAGGACCTGTTTTAACAGTTTCTGTGCACGGCCGACCAGGTGTTTTTAGCTCGTGGCACTTAAACAGTCATCTGTATCCCTGCTCATTCCTCTGGAAAATGACATTGGAAGGTGTCGTTACTGTGTGGCCATCTGTTTCCTTGTGATTGTCCCTCCTGTCCAAGTGGCAGCAGCGTGGAAGCAGAGCAAAACAAGACCTGTATAAAATTAGAAGGAGTTAAAGGACTCAAAAAGGGGATATTCTCTTTAAAAAAAATCTGCCAATAATTGTGGCACAATTGTGGCTCTGGGAAAACGTCTTCTAGTGATTGATTTGGGAATTTTAATGACATTTAACTTTCTCTTTTATGTTATGAGATTGATTATGGGACCCCTACAGACGAAGAGAGGATGAAAAAGAGGCAGGTGGGGCAGAAGGCAGTCAGCCATCAGCGCAATTACCAAACTTGCTTTTATGCGTCCTTAGCCGCAGGATGGGAGAGGATGGTTGCGGGAAGGGGTGAGTAAGGGAGGAAAATAAGAGGATCGGCAGAAAGGAAAAAGGGGGCGTGGGCTGCGTCACAAGGACATGGCATGCTGCAGTAATCTGGAGCGAATACAAAACAGAGGAGAGGGAACGAACACGTTTAGTTCAGTTCAGTCACCTCCACACGGCGTCGTCTGCAGAAATGTTTGACCGTGTGAATTAGACTGGGAACCTGAGCACTGCAGTGCCAATACAACACCATGACGTGTCCGCCAGAGTTAGCCCGCGCGTGTATGTGTGTGGTTCTGTGTGCGTGGGTGGGTGGGGGAGCTAAAGGATTCCACTGTAGCATGTGAAGGTGTTGAGTCAAAGAGGGAATGTCTAAAGCAGATGTCTTTTTTGTGATTGAAATTTGGCCGGGATCACTTGTTTTTCAGAAAGTAAAATATCACCAAGGATTACACAGAGCAACGGCTAATTATAGCCTTCAATTCAGCCCTTTTCTGTCATCAGTGTCCCTTAGTGGGTTTGCACCCTTAAAGTCATCACAATATTCCATTCAGAAGGTCTTCCACCTGCGTCAACCAGATTTCCTCTTGGTATGTCATGGCTGCAGTGCTTTCGATTATCAAGATCAGAATCTGAAATTTTTCTCTTTTTTTTTTGTGCGTGATGTTATGGATGTGTTGCTATCAATTATTGTTGGGGGATTGATCACTTGTCATTAAAGCTAGTTCAATCTCCCGGTGGTCAGGAACAGTTTTAGCAGACAATGTGGAGATAACAATAACAAAAGAGTGTATTTCTGAAGTTCTGATGAATATGATGGAACAGGTAAAACCACTGTGATTGAGGTTTTTTTTATCTTTAATGAAAACATCTTGCACATCTTTGTCTGGAAGAGTGAGCCACTTTGTACTGTGTTTTGAATGATTTATAATAGAATACCGAATCACATTAAAAGCCACTGCTTTTATGGGCCAGTCAAACCAATTTATGCATAACTGGGTTAAATTTAAAATCAGTTCTCTGATGTGATGTTAAAAAAAACACACATATCCTCTTCTGTCATTTTACAGGTTCTCTTTGTTTTCCTTGCGAGTGTTTGTCATTTTTGTAGTCCAAAGGAGCAAAATCTTCATTTGCCCTGCAGTGTTTATTTCAGAACAGTGATGACAACAGTGATGATGATGAAGATGCTGATGGCGATGGTACAAGTGCAGGTTATTCCTGTAAGCCACCCAAGGTTAGACACAGACTGCACACTAAGTGGCTACTTTGGAAGACTTTGAGTGATGGCCTCAGTCGTTTCACCCAACATAATAGGCTGCTGAAGTTGTCCTTCAGGAGAACATTCTGTACATCACATAGTTTAAATGTTCATTTTTTTCATGTCTCATTCATGTATAGATTTCAGATCATCCTTCAATGTCTTCTTATCAGTGCTGACTCTGCAGCAGTGTTCACCCATTTGCTTTGCCCTCTGGAAAAGACTCCACACCCTTCCATCTTTGTGCGCTGCCGTTTGTCATACTAATGCTGATCAAATATCGCCATCAGTACGCATGGCAGAAAAAAAGGAAGCTGTGCTGCACAGAAGCAAAACCTTTTATTTGTCTTCCTATATCTGTCAAGGTCGCTTGGCGTAGCTTTCATTCAGCCATCAAACCAACATTCAGATCATCAGCTGTATAGGAGCAGTATTTGGCTTAGTCCTGTCCTTGGTGCCTGAAAGCAGAGGCTAACGCAGTGGTTGTCATGGTGACAGAGAGTCAGTCAGGGCTGTGGTAATACTGTAATGATAAAGCTCTTGTGGATGGTGCAGCAGTCAACACAGCGCCACTCGGGCCCCGTTAAGGAAGAGCGCGGCGCACTGCTGTGCATGCAAAACCGCCTGTAGGGCTAATATCAGCGCCGACCATCTCTCCTTGGTTTTATATCACTTACGTTCGTGCTCTCCCAGCACCTCCTCCTTTGTTCTGAACCGTCTCTGCACTGCACTGTCGGTTGCACTGCTCCCTCCCCGAGCTCGACTCTCCTCTCACGTTTTTCACCTCCATTCCTTCACGCTCTCATCGCCATTCGTCCATTAAAACACAATCAACGTTCTCTATCGTTAACCTCATTTCTCTCTTCCCTTTCCTCTCTGCACTGTTAAATTTATGTTGATGATCTTTTTTTAAATCGAATTTCGGAGTCCATAGACTGAGGGAGACTTTATTGGGTCCTGAAGGTCATTGGGCTGCAGGTGTCTCACACACACACACACACACCACACACACACACATGCAGTAGTTTTACTCGAGGGGACTCAGCCCCCCACCAATATTACAGTGAGCCTCTGGTTCATTTATTCAAGCCATTAACACGCTGGTGCACAGATGTAGCTCCGTGCTGCAGCGGTGAGAAGGAAGGAGCACAAGAATGCCCGATGAGATAAATCAGTATGAAGTGACAAATTACCATTCCTCCTTTTATCCTCTCCCTCCGACTCTTCCTTTCTCATCTTCCCTCTGCTCATCCCTCTCCATCACATTGGGGCCTGTGTAGCTGCAATTCACTCTCACATCTCTGTGCTGGGCGAGCGTGCGCGCACGGTGTGCAGAGACATGCACTCTTACGCGCGCACACAAGCCCTCTACATCAGTGAGCTGCATTGATAAATAGCTTCAAATTAACGTTCACACAGATTGACTGCTGTCCTTTCGCTTCTCTCAAAAGGACTGGCCGTTATGATGGGCTGATCAATATTGATTTGATGGTCAGATCCACAGTCTAATCTACTGTGTGAAATAGTGTGTAATTCAATTACTGAAACCATGAAGCAGTTTGTGTCATCACCATCAATAAGGTATTGGGGCTTTTGACTGCAACATTATTAATTGAATTACAGCAGAGTGGAAGAGGTTAAATCTACTTCTGCATGCTTATAATAATGGAAGCTCAATGTCATGACGCCTTTTCACACCTACTTGAGAGCCAATTACATATTTGTGTTGTTGGTTCCAGTACTGGTTCCCAGCACAAGGGCAGGATGTATGTAGAAGCAAAGGGGTTTCCGTGTAGAAGTCGTTGGTCCTGAGCTCAACACTAAAAAGTGTTGCTGGGTTTTAATGTTTAATGATGTCACCTGGGAACCTGCTGTCACACAGAAAAGTGCTGAAGCACTTTTTGTTTCTTCCTGGCAGTTTGAAGGTAGGAAAGTGTGTAAATTTTCCAAAATACTCATTCACACCTTCCTGAGAAGAGGTTGCACACACAAAACCATTTTTCCTGTGTGTGTAATGCCAGTGTTGATGGAGAGAATGCAAATTGGCCAAATCAGTGGAGGTTTTGCAGTTGAATCACAAACCTCTGCTGTATTCAAACTGTACCAGAGAGACCTGACAGATCTATAGAAATGTGGGAGTGTGTTAATTTAAGAATGTCTGAGTGAAAGGAAGAGATATTGTCTGGATGAAACAATGCTGCCAGCTGATCTGTGCTCCTGTTTTAAATTTTAACCACTTTTCTTTGCCACCTAGAGCTTTCCTTCTAAAACAGTCTGAGATATGTCTTTCACTTGCTGATAAACCACTTTTTAAATCCAGATTTAGACATACTGTTCTCTGCTCAGAGCTTAATTCTCCGTGAACGATGCTTATAAACGCAAGATATCATACTTGATTTGGGTCACACTTCAGAAATATATTTTGACTTATTTTAACTTTCAACTTTTTTATATATTTGGAACACAATTTATTCTTTTAAATAATGGTTTTCCCTTGGGGGTCAAAGGGAGGGTGGGTGCGTCTTGCTGAAGGGTACCTTGGCAGTGCTCTGAAGGGGTTCCGCCACCTCCCCCTGCTACCAGCACACCATCCAATATTTTCCGCCCCTGGGTCCTGAACTGAGAAGCCTCTCAGCCCTACAGTTACCTCCGTCTCTAATAACATTAATATTCCTTATACGATACTCATATTTCTCTGTTGTTTATTTTTCGCTTGTCTTGTATCTTGTCCTGCCTCTCCGTTTTAGCCTCCTGCCTTTTCATGCCCCGCGTTCTCTCTTTTGTCTTCTTAAATGTGCAGCTTGACATAGACATCATTCTAGTCTGGTTTCAGAACGAGCCACCTCAGCATAGCCTTGCAATGCTCAGGTTACGCTGCTCGGTCAGCATTTGAATGTTCCTCCCTTTTTCTGTCCTTTGTCTCTCTTACTTTTTCATTCTTTGACCTCTCTTCGACTTTACCTCCTGTGTTAGCACAAATCCTCATTGTCTAGTCTCAATTTTTTTGTTTGAGAGTGTATCAAAATTCTCACCAGTCTTTATTATTACTTTCTCCACTATATTGATGATATAGATGAATGTATACCACTACTTCCTGGTACTCCGAGGGAGCTCCTAAATCAGGTCCCAATGGTGATTCTTTTCCTCCCTGTGGTGTTGACAGAAACAGTGGTGGGATAGTGGCGATGGCGGGCTGGTATGGCGGTAGAGGTATAAAACTGATTGAGAAGCTCAGCATGAGCGAGTGTGTGTTTTCACGATACAGGAAGGAAGGGAGAGCACTGCAGCAATCTGAGAAAGTAGGTCAGACATCGACTAGCGTGAACCATAGCAGAAAAGAGAAAAGAGGTAGGGAGAAGAGATAGAATGGAGGAGGAGGCGGGAAAAGGGTGAAGACATCGTGCTGAGGGGTTGGTTTCAATCGGTCCAGGGTGGCGGGACTGGAGAAAACAAACCCTCTTCGAACTAACACAACTGCTTTGTTTTTTCTAATTCAACTTTACATTTTCAGGTAAAAACCGTCATTGGTTTTCCTGGAAGGTCACATCTGTAGATTAACGCTTGTCCGCCAGTCTCCCCCATAAATACACCCGGGGACGCTGGGTCTTAAATCTTCTGCTCAGTGTGCTTCTGTCATGAAGGCACTTAAGAGAAAATATCTGTAGCTCCTCCTCCAATATCCAGTTCAAAGAAAAGCTGGCAGAGAGGAGAGAGACCTTTCAAGAAAAATAAGCCAAAGCTGCTGCCTCTTTGGCTTATTAGTAAGTATGTTGCTGCTGCTGTTACATAAGTGTACATGTCTGAAAATGCATGGTGACACACACACACACACTCACAAACACATACATACATGTGGGCATGCACACACACAATAGATGCACGGTACTCAGGCTCCGTATATATATGGACCCCACTCAAGTATGAATTACCTCTTCCTTTTGCTCTTCAGGCCATGTCTGTGTTTTATTATTTATTTGATAAGGCACAAAGTATACAGCATCTATAAATACACTGCAGGGCTCATAGGAATGGATGGGAAAGTGGTGCAGTAGCCACACACGCACACTCACACATTCACACACGCACGCTGGTGCTGTCACGCCACTGGCTTTTGGAGGTTGCAGTTAAATACGACTTGTGGACGTAAGCATGCACAGATAGCCAGTGTCAGGAATATTGCATTGAGTGGGGAGGAAGCAAAAACAAACACACTGAGATCTCTGTGGCGCTCTGTGAATCACGCTTAACACTTGGCTTATTGTTTGCTCCCTGTTCAGGGTGTTATCTCCAAGGAAATAAGGCATGCACAAACAAACGCGGAGACACTGCAGTAAAGATGAGGCGACACATCGAGAAGCAACGATCTTTGACCGCTGCATTTTTCATGACGTCTCAGCATCTTGTCCACTGCAGCACATTTAGCCACTAAAACTTTAGGCCAAGAATTTGTTGCATGGTTTTTGTTTTCTTCAGCTGCTAACGCCAACACATGACAGGGCTTCAATTTTCATCACAATCATTCACGACTGTCACGTACAATTGTGTCCAATTTGACAGTAGTACAGACTGTGCCATGGTCTGCTGGACAGCTGCACATAAAAGAGCTAGATCATAAAGTGTCTCTAAAGCATTCAGTGTCATTGGTTTCTACAGCACTGAATTTTAATTTTCCTTTCACTTTGCTGTTACAGTGCTGTGAAATTAATGTTTTCTTTCTTTGTTTTTTCTTTTCTTCCAGTACGTGGCATTTGCTTCCCTATTCTTCATCCTCCTCTCCATCTCCACCTTCTGCATGGAGACGCATGAGGCTTTCAACACCATCCTCAACAAGACGGAGAACGTCACACAAGGCAACACTACCCATGAAGAGATTGTGTACGAAGTGGTGACAGACAGCTGGTTGACGTACGTGGAGGGCGTGTGTGTGATCTGGTTCACCATTGAGGTCCTGCTTCGGGTCACCTTCTGTCCAGACAAGTTAGAATTCTTCAAAAGCGCCCTCAACATCATCGATTTTGTTGCCATTCTGCCCTTCTATCTGGAGGTAGGCCTCAGCGGTCTCTCCTCCAAAGCTGCCAAGGATGTCCTGGGGTTCCTACGTGTCGTCCGCTTTGTCCGTATCCTCCGAATCTTCAAGCTGACCCGTCACTTTGTGGGTCTCCGCGTCCTCGGTCACACCCTGCGTGCCAGCACCAATGAATTCCTCCTGCTCATCATCTTCCTGGCCCTTGGCGTCCTCATCTTTGCCACTATGATCTACTATGCCGAACGAATTGGAGCCGATCCGGACGACCCAACAGCCAGTGCTCACACCAACTTCAAGAACATTCCGATTGGATTTTGGTGGGCCGTTGTGACCATGACAACTCTGGGCTATGGAGACATGTACCCAGAGACGTGGTCCGGGATGCTGGTGGGTGCGCTGTGTGCCTTGGCCGGTGTGCTGACCATTGCCATGCCTGTACCTGTAATTGTCAACAACTTCGGCATGTATTATTCGCTAGCCATGGCCAAGCAGAAGCTGCCCAAAAAGAAGAACAAACATATCCCCCGAGCACCCCAACCAGGATCCCCTAACTACTGCAAGCCCGATGCCCTGGCTATGGCCACTGCATCACCGCAAAGGCTCTTGGGAAATGTCTTGGGAGGAGTGATGGGTTCTGGTGGGATAGGAGGCGACTGTCCTCTCGCCCAAGAAGAAATTATTGAGATTAACAGAGGTGAGAGATTTAATGGTAAGGCATTTTTGGTCTCATATCCATTTGGTATTATTCATAATGTTGTAATTGACCGTTTGATTAATGATTAATGATTTTAATGGTCAGCGGTGGATTAGGAGTTGTTCTTAACCCACACTGGAGAACTTACTAGGACAGCAGAACCCACATGTACTTTATCTGTTAACTCCATAGTTGTCTTCAACTTTCCATCTGTTAGTATGCAAGAGCATGGAAGAAAAGTCAATTACCTGTTAAAACTGCTAATGTATCTCAAATAGGGCTGACTGCACAATAATTTGTCTCTGACATTAGTGGCAGAGCAGTGATTTGGCTCTTTGTCTGCTTTTTACATGCTGTAGCATCAGGGCATCTGTAGTGTGTAACAATAATGCACCTTTAATGCCTTCCTTAACTGCCCGAGTCATCAGTGAGCCAGAGATTATTCCTCACGTCTGCCTGGCTTTCCTCCAGTCTGAAGAGGTTTCTTGCAGGTTTTGCATTGTGTAACAGGAAGTTGTAGGCCTGTTCTCACTAATTGGCCTGTAACCCTTCAGACAGTCGGCTCCATGAATTCTCTGCAGTATTATCACTACATACTCCGCACAGAGCGCTACATAATCAGTGTGGGTGGGCACGGCTCTCCATTGACTAAATATTGATGCCGCTTGAAATGTTTGACAGTTTTTATGGTGCAGATTTCATGTTGCCGTTAGTCAGCCTGTCTGTATAGTAAGTAAATAGGTATCACTGTAGCGTCCTTGTTCGATCCAAGGATATGACCTAAGCACAACATATTAATTTTGTTCTAAAGGTATTGTTAATAAGAAAAAATTAAATGAATCTTGGAAAATGTAATGCTCCTGCATACGTTTTCCCTCCTCACTTTCTCTGCAGATTCCAAGCAGAATGGTGACGCAGCCTCAGCCGCCTTGGCTAACGAGGACTGCCCCACCATAGACCAGGTGCTCAGCCCCGATGAACGGAGCCCCATTGGGCGGGGATCCACCCGAGAACGCTATCAGCAGGACCACGCCTGCTTCCTGCTCAACACCAGGGAATTTCGTGCCACAGATGGGAATGTGCGGAAAGGTACGTTTCACACCAGGAGACGGATGCATAAATATTCCTGTTTATGTACACAGAAACACACAGTAAGATGCTGGGGGTAACATGCTGTGAACACATAATAAATATGTATAGCTTGCAGCAGAAGGTACTCATATATGTCCTGTATGTAGGATCCGATCCAATCACCGAGCAAAGCTGGGTTGGATGATACACACATTTAGCTGAGGTCTGAGCCTGTGACTGAAGACTCCTATCACAGCTAGAAGCAAAACACACACACACACACACACACAAACACACACACTTCTTCTCTGTCTTCACCTATTCATAATCAAGTTTTCTGTGTGTCTGTATCATATTTTTATTTTATCTGTCAGACAGTGTTTTTTGTCCCTCTGTCAGGTCTCCCCATCTTCTTTCTCTTCATCCGTCAGCATTATCTCTGTAGTTTTGTTCTGTGTCCCTTGATGTGTCTTTCATGCTCATAAATGATCTTTCTTTGTCTTCAGGTCTCAGACAGTTGACCACGCATTAATTTGCTTCTCGTCACTTCTGCTCTCTCCCCCCTCTCTCTCCCCCCCACCTCCCATTTCTAAACTGACTTTTTATTTTGGTGTATCCTCCCTCCCTCCCTAACCTGCCTCACATGTTCCTCCTAACTCCCTCTCTCCTTTGATTCATCTTTGCCCTTATCCCTCCTTTGTTGACCCTTTTCTATACCACCAAACCCCCCCAACAACCCTCCCGCCCCATTTCTTTCCTCACCCTGTGCATTATTTTTGTGCTCATGACCGACCTGGCACCTTAATTCATTTACTACTGCAATCTAACCACCACCACTGCCACCAACCTGCACCAAACACTCCCCCACACTCCCTCCAAACTTTTAATACCCCCCTGTTGACAACAAACTAGAGGCCGCAGCCCTGGCACCCAGCCCAGCCTCCCCTCTGACTGAGGATTGGTATAAGATGGAAGGGTCTCTGTTACAGCAGGACCTCAATGCAAACTCCACCTCCTCCTGGATCAAACCCTAGGCCAGAGGTAATACTGATCTAATGTAACAGAGCCCATGTCCAATTCTTAACTGAATACACACAGAAAAGAGATCTGATCTCACTCTCCATGACACACAAATGACACATGTATTTTTTCTAGGTGCACAACCCACACAGCGCACACTCCAGCAGCTGAGCACACACGATGCATGACTTTAGCCAGCTATTCCCACAGTGTTGTGTCTATAGTGTGAGGGGTTTTCTCTGTGAAAGTCTGCTGTCAGTTCTCAAAATCATGTCAAGGGATTTGTGCAAACAGAAGAGTTAGTCATTTACTCCAGTTATCAAGGTTTGGGTGGAGCCAAGACATTTTGGTTATCAATCTGTTCTATTTTGAGGTATTTTATTGCATTAAACCTATTCTCAGCCAGGCATTCTTCACCTTAAAAGTGTGAATCCTTGACAACGTGGATCATAAAACCAAATATTTGCAATATATGTTTAGTGTGTAATCTTCATGAGTGCAAGAGTGCATGTTTGTGGGCGTGCTCGTGTAGCTACCTTCATGGGCTCCGCTGAGAACAGCCCAGTTGTTGTGTCCACAGTCAACAGCTAATAAACAGTAGACTGTAGAAGACTGAACAGGAACAGTGAGTCATGTTGTTGTCTGATGTGCCTCTGTGTTGTTGTTGTCTCTCCCTTCAGGTTGTGTCATATCACGCGTGTGTATGTGGGCTTTTCATTCTTATCTGTTATATACACGGTGTCTCTGTCCTCTCAAAGCCGTCTGAGTGTTGTGTTTGTGCCGTTTTGTAGGCTTATTATTATTATTTTCTTACCCTTCTACAGTGTTTTTTTTAAATTTCTCCACCCCCTGCAGACCTCTGCCTTGGTGAACAACAGCACGCGCTGCAAAGATTATGTCTCGAGAAACAAGCCTTTTCTGCAGATGTGCAATGAGCTTGCACTCAGACACAGGGTAAAGACCTGCTCGTCAAGCCTTAATCAAACCGAAATGACTTATCGAGACAGATCGCGGTGTGAAATGTTGATCTTTCCAAGGCCCAAGGTCTCCGGGGTCAGTGGAGCCATCTGGGTCAAGGGATAGTACCCCTGGAAACATGCCACGCTGAAACAAGCCAATATTTGGACCAGTTAACGTGTCACATCTCGCAGTTTCCAGCTGAAAAAAAGTGGGCTTCAAACAATGTTGTTGGCGTGTGATGGATCTGAAATACTACTCCCTGGCCTAGAACACAACTCAGTGTATTCAGTGCCCAGTGTAGTCCAAAGTTCAGGGCTTTTTGTCATTTCACTGTGGAGACCAGCAATCCAAAGCTGCACTCGGTAACTGAAACACACACAGTATCAAACAGAGAAATCACTGACAATCTTTAATTAAACAGTGGATTCGCACAATTGAAGGTAAGCGAGCTTTAGCTGCCAGAGCCATAGAGGTCACTGACATTGCTTCAGTTCTAATGGTTCTCATGTATAAATGGCAAATTTACTGCACCAAAAATCCCTCTTTAAAGCAGATCAGGAGTCCATGAATGATAATGATAATGTGGATGATTTTCTTCTCATCTTAAAGTGAAATTAGAAGCTGTTTTTATACAGTTTACCTAAATCTGTCATTTAAAAAAAAATCTATTCAACATGAGCTTTGCTCCACAGAGGAAGAAACTGTATTTGGTGCTTTAATATGTAATATCCTTGATTCATCAATTGATTGATGAAAGATGAACAATTAGTTAAAACGGTGTCAGTGTTTAACGAGCAGAAAAAAACTATTTCTGAGCACCGACCAAAGGATCGATGTTTCTTCAATGCTGGTGAAACGTCTCCTCCTCGTATTTAAAGAGGGATTCTCATGCTGTGTAAAACTCATTCCTGTGTGCTTACGTTTTGTTGTGTGTTGTAGAAAAAAAAACTGTCTTGGCCAGCTTTTAAAGAGCTTTTATAAGTTCCTAGTTTTGACTGTTGGCCATTTAATATCTTACAATTCCTGCGATATGCATGTCTCCTCAAGGTCAAATGGTCAAATGCCCCTGTGATTACAGCCTCAATCACTTCTCTGGACCTTCAAGGGTCTTGTTACCCTCTCTTCCTGCCCCCCTCTCTCGCTCTCTTCTTCCCTCTCTCTGTCTCTCACCCTCTCTCTCTCACCTTCTTGCTCTGTCTTTTTCTCCTCACTTTTTTTTGTTTCAAGTGTTTTGGTGACTATTTATGTTTATTCTGCAAATATCTTTCATTGGTGTTTTTGTGCAGTATTACACATTGATTTTATGTATTGATTATTGTTTTTCAGTATCTTTAAGTTGTGTATTTGTGGTATCTTTGTGACTGTTCATTTAATCCTATTTGTTTATCTTTTGTTCCTTTGGATTTTTAATACTTTCTCACCTTCTGCTGTACATGTATCCTCTACTAACGCAAATTAGGTCTAAATTTGCAGCCCAACAGAGATAATTATAAGCTCTAAAATGGCAAAAAATCTCACAGGATCAGGAAATTCCCCATGACAGATTTGGCATTATCTAATTTTTCTTCACTAAATAAAATAAAAAAGACTATGATTGCATTTATATTGAATTCACTGCAGAACTCCAGTATGCCAAAGGCAAAAGTGCATTACAGCTCATTACAGTTTAATAAGTAAGACAGATTAGATTGTCTTTAAATTCATTTATGTAGGAATTTCTACAATAGAAAGCTCCATTAGGTTATGATAATAAGAATAAAGTTGCATTTTCTGCAATGTTATTAAAATCTTTGACTAACCGGGCCAATAGGTGGATAAAACCCTTGTATAGTGTTTATATAGTGACACGTCCTGTTTTTCATTGCTTTTTTGTGTTCCCAAATTGTTCCACATGCCTGCTTCAATGTGGGATTCTGGGATTATTGTCCACCGCAGTTCTGCAAATATTCTTTCATGTGAGCCAAATTTGTAGCTGTCTGAAGGGCAAAAACAGCACCTCCAATAAAATGTCATGCACATACATGAGAAGCATGTACGTGCTGAGTGAATTTTTATGAAAATGCAGCAATTAATGACAGCGGTGAGTGAACCCAGGTGTGTGTGACATACATCCGGACCAGAGGAGCAGGATACAGTTTCATACCGGGCTGGTTTTCCCAAAAGGCATCTCAGTTACTGTATGCATTGTATAGATCCACAGTGACTTCAGTAATGGTCACAAGTCTATCAATACATCTAATCATCATAGTAACGTGAGATCACAGCATCTTTAACAAGCGATTGATCTCATATAGGTTAGAAACTGTATGCGGCCTCACCGAAAATAGGACTTGAACCGTCAGCAAAATCTCGTCCCAACAGCTGGCATCATGAAATGATGACGTATTTATGAATTACATCATCCAGGCCGTGACTGAGACTGTACACATATTTATTTTTTACAGTCTGGTAAGAATATTTGCAGGTTGTTTTTCCCCGTTCTTCTGTGTCTTCCATCTTCTTCACCTTCTCCTCCTCCTCCTGTGATTAACACTCATTCTTCATCCCATCCCCAGGCCGCCACTGCAGTGCAAGTGTAACTAAAGTCTGATTGTAGGTAGGTACCTACTCCCTCCCTGCTGTAAATTAAGTGTGACTTTGGATAGAAAATTATGTCATCAGTGAATATAGAGACAGCCAGACACAGCTTTTCCCCTGATGGACAATCCCAGAGCACAAAGCCCCCCTGTTGCTGTTGTAAATACTGTACTTAGCACGGTGAGGTAGCCAGTCGACCGTGCCAGACTGCAGTGGCTGACACATGATCATTTGAATACTAATTTCTGAAGCCATTCTTTGTCTTCCTCTGGACCTTTTATGCAAACTAACATGTCCCATTTGTTGTTTGCACAACAGACCGTCAAACGGATCGCTCATACATCTTTAAAATCCACCGCAAACACATCATCGCTTATCAGTTCCACCTTCATCGATTCAATTACTGCAGTTTATTTTTGTCCTCATGTCGTTACTCTACTCATATTACACTCGACAAGTGTTTAAAATCCGGATTTGAGCCGATGGCGATGCATTCAGACTGACACAGCTATGAAACGCTGCAAACTTCATCGCCTACGTGCGTCAGATGAAGCACTCACGGGCGCTTTCTATTGTGAGAAAGTCTTTTGTGACTTTTTCTCCCTCTCTTCTCTGTCCTGTCTGCATGCTGCATGCTGAGCTTTGCTCAGGAGTCCAAAAGAATTCCTCTGAAGAACCTTCTGTCGTTGCGTCGCACGCCAGCTTAGCTCCTGTGAGCTCTCGTGATGCGTACGTCAGATCTGCAGCTCATCAAAAATAGCCCTCAAATAAAGCAGACAATTGAAGTAACATGCGGCCTCAAGAACAGAATTCATAACTCTGCAGTTTAGCTCGGCCCGCTCACCAATGTGGCTGCTGCTGTTGCAACCAGACAGTATTTAAGTGTAAAGGTTCTCTGGGAGAAAGTCGTTTCTCAGAAGAATCTGTGTGTGAGATGTAGCCTACAATAGATCCATCATCATCAATATTTTACTGAGTCGCCATTCTAAAAATGGGCCTGCGTGAGTTAGTATTAAAAAATGACTTTTATTTACAGCCTGCTCAAACGGTGTGTCAGTCAGAGTGCTGGAGTGTCTTAGCAGGAAGACACGAAAGCCACCACATGATACCAGCGGCTGTTGTTTCCTGTGACCCGGTGAGGGTTGGAGTTTCGCGAAGACGCACATTTTTTTCCTATTGATAACTTTAAACAAATTTCCCACGGCGTCGTGCACAAAAACGGGGAAACTCCAGCAGTCATAGGTCAAGTGGCCATTGTTAGGGCAGATCAGCTCCCTACCAATGGTGTACCTCACCTTCGCCCGATGCAGCAGCACAGCAGGGAATTCAACGTCTGCATGCTGTGTGACACCACATCTGCAGAGGGAAAGGACACAAAAGCCTCTCAGAAATCTGCACTTGTGCTTCAGGTCCCACTGTAAACACACTGTGAACTGAGCTCTGTTACAGGAAACCTGAAACAGTTGAGAAAGTTGCAGGAAGGACATTTTTGGGTTGGCCATTAGAAGTTTACAGCAACTGAAAGCCAACCCTGTTTTTGGGGTTTTAATCTAAGTGAACTCAGGGAAACACGTGATTCTAATTTATGGCATTTTTTTTATTCAAGTCAAAAACTTCTCGAGGTCAACTCCTGTCACATCTGATATTGATATATTTGTGTAAACCTGTGGGCCTAATTGTTGTCTAAAGCACCTGGTCATTATTTCATGACGGGTGCTTTATTCATCGGGCCAAAATTTGAATAATACTGAACATGTTTGCTTTTTTTGTTAAAAAAAAACCAAAAAACACATCATAACTGGCATTTTCTTGTCTTGTCTGTCCTGTCTGTGTCTGTCTGTGTTTGTCCTTTTAAATGTCTTTATTTAACAACTTTGTTTCTCTTTTTTTCCCTGTTTTCATCTCGATTTCCTCTCATTCTCATGTTTGGATCCTTACGATATTCACCTGCATATGGAAAATATTGCCATGACCTGCTGGAACTCTTTTTTTTGTTTGCTTTTGTTATTTGCTTACAAAATCAAATAAAAATATGATGCAGCAACGAGCAGCGAGAAATCTCGCAGTCTCAGTAACATATCAGGAATGGCAGGGTCATCTCTGCGGCTTGCTCCTATTAGCAGCCCACCGTATGAAAGCTATGAGGCCCCAGGACCACTGCACCGCTGTCGCTCCCCCATCCCCTCCATTCTGTAGCGGAAACAATGAACGTTTAATGTCTGCGGAGACGTGGATTCACGATGGACTCACGTTCACCTGTGTAAACAACAGCAATAACATACGGAACGCTTGCATAGAGAAGAAAGACGTCCCGTTTCATGACTCTCGCGGGCGGAGGTGCATGCGTCAGCGCGGCTGATGGGCTCAAATTTGAGTTTTAGCTTGAAAGACTCACTCTTATTTCAAACTTTTCAGAAGAAGCGTGTGCTCAGAGTGGTCGTTAATAAAACTGCAAGGTTGAATTTTTTTGTTTTTTTACAAAATGTAGATCCACGTAGAGATCCCATTTTTAAGTGTTGGTAAGATCGAACAGAAAAGGAATTTCAGAGCAATCCGTTTAAACAAAACATCTTTTAAAAACCTAAATAGGTTTCTATTCCTTGTCTTTTTGTCAGTGTACGTGGTTAAATTTAGACCTCAGCTTGCTGATGTCATCAGAAATGAGGCTCGGTTAGTGTTGCCAGTTTATTATCCAATCATAGTGATGTCATTAGAAACCCTACGGTCAGGCTAATGTGTCTTAGAAACAGTTTAGAATCTTAGCACAGGCTTGGTGCAATATTAAATAAATGAAACGCAATAACGTGTCGTAATGTGGTCACAAAAAAACGAAAAACACTTTGTTGTTACCACCCTGGTTAACCCATTTTTACACGACGCTGTACATCGAAAGGTCTTTTCAACCACTTCTTCTGATGGTACAAGCACGCCCTTCGATGCCTTTATATGCAGTTAAAGCACCCGTAATGGGAACAACGAGGTTAGTCGGAGGCCGTGTAATGGAGGGGCCATTACATACATCTTCTGTGTAAGGTCAGAAGATGTATAGATGCCCGAGATTGTGCAAGCTCATTGCGTAATACCAGCCTTTGCGAGCACTCAGACCAGGGTGTGGGTCCAGCTGGGGTTCTAGAAAACATCCATATCTTCAACCTCAACTCTGAATATTGATCATAATGGCCACTGAATCATAATAATTGATCTGAATGTACCTATAAAAGACAAACAAAAGCTGTATCACGATGGTAAAATAAGCCAAAATGAATATACAGTAGATCTGCAAGGAAAAGGTAAAAATAGAAAATATCACATCAGTTATGCATCAATAAATGTACCTAAAAATCAACATAACAAATAAATGCACTTTAGTAACAGATGGTGTTGATTTACTAAGGTATAATAATTGGCCATATAAAGAGTATTTAAACACAATCAAAAAGATGGATTTGCTTTATTTAAATGTCTTTTCTAACCTTTTTCTTCTTGTGACGTTATCAGGTTGTCATCTTCACATTAAAATTTCACCTCAAGAGCTCTGCTAAAAAAAAAGGATCCCCAAAAATTGAAAGTAATGCAATAAACATGCAATATTCATTTGATGCTGGAAACCACGCACTGTGCACGTGCATAGGCAGAAATATGCAGAGCTATTTTTAACCTTTAAAGCGCACAGGCCTGGAGCCATTCTGCCTGTGTTCCACAAGCATATGTTGTAGTAATGATTACATCAGCCATTTGTCTCCTTTTAGTTGAAATAATTAACCTTATTTTCATGTGGTTGCTGCCAGATTGGATTTTCATATTTTATTTTCATTTTAGTTTCATCGTTTATATTTTTATCACTTGTAAGCTGTCTTCCATTGTAAAGTTTATGTACCACAAAAAAACCACACAAAAAAATACTATGTGCTATTGAAATATCCTGAATTTATTGGAGCGACAGAACTTTAGTGTGGGGGGAAAAAAGTCTTTGTTGTGCATTTGGTTTCAAACTTGTTACTGTTCTGAATGTTCTATGATGTTTTGAGATGATTCTCCTGTTTGTTGTTGTCTCACATGATGTGCTTCCAGAAATTTGCTCAATTGGAATTTTGATATGCAATATTATGACAAAGAAAAGAAGCTGTGACTTCTCCTGAATGTTCTGCAAACTGGAGACTCAGAAGGCGGGTTTAGACACGAAGTGTCCAGATTACTGTCCTCGAATTCACCATGTAAAAATCATCATAATGCAATAATTTAATGTTGTCTGAAAATATGGGAAACAGCATGCGGAGCCTTGTTTCTCCAGTGACGTCAAGCATTTTTCATAACATAATGAAGCTCTGAAAGTAGGAATTTGTGTCAGTCAGGAATCAGCTTCCTGTTAATCATGTGAATGAACGCGGAGACGGAATCTAAAGAATTCTGGGGGGAATGAATGTGTGGACGTCTTCACTCATATTGCAGTTGGGTTTTTCCTTCCATCCATCCTTCCATCCATCCATCCATCCATCCATCCATCCATCCATCCATCCATCCATCCATCCATCCATCCATCCATCCATGCTTTTCTAGATTGCTGTGATTAATCCGAAGGATGTCATAATTAGTGCCGCGCTGGTGGCCAGTAACACTGACTAACACTGATGCAAATATTGTATAAGCAAATAAAAGAGACAGATGTTGTAAATGCCTCTATGAGGCCCCTGTAGTAGTAGTTCATGCATCCTAGCATGATTCTGCAACTGTAGCTAAACCTTTGAAGCATTGGTCACTGGTTGTTGTTGCATATGTACATATATGTATCTAGCTATGTGAATACATTGAAGTTACAATACAACATTAAAGAATGATCCCAGCTATGTATAAGTCAGGGGCACAACTTTCAAAAGGTCTCATTTCAAGAGAGTCGGAGGTGTTAACTAACTGTATCACGCTGACTGAATTTCCCATTATATCCATCCACATATGTTGTTTTGATTCATTTTCTGTAACACTTTCACCCAATTTGGGTCTAATAGCAAAGGAGAAACCCTGACAAGTTCTCTTTCTACATGAGGTAACTGTGTTCTGCTTTTCACTGTAAATTCAATGTAGAAAATAAATGCTGCTAATGTATCACAGAAGCTCTTCCACTGTACATCTAGTAATCGTATTTGATTCCATTTGATCGTTTGACACCAGTCATATGCTAACGCAGATATACGCTACATCGTTGTCAGCAGTGCTGTCCTCTTCCATGTTTCTAACATGTTTCATGTTGAACATACCTACATACATACATATGTAGGTAGATTTAGCTGTGTATGTATCTCACGGTGATGTGGGGCTGAAGTGGGATCCTTATCATCATGGGAGGTTTTTTAACCTTGCAGCGTCACTCTGACGTGTTGATCATCTTAAGACTTACCAAGAGTTCCACAGCTGAAGCATCAGGCGTCGTTCATCTGTCACGATGGATCCTTTTCAGCACCTTCTGCTGGGTTTTTCGTTTGTTTGTGATAAACTTGAGGTTTGAGTCTATCCTGTACAAGTATCACACACACACACACACACCACACACACACACACTTAGACACACACACACACACACACACGAGAATAATAAGAATAACGTCAGGCCTTCCTACAGTATCACCCACTCTTTTCGAACCGTTCTCTGTTGATCTTTTCTGCTTTTCTGCAGATTTGGCAGACTGGGGTGGTGAGGGTGGTTGTCTCGCAGTATTGTTTCTAATTTCTACTTTTGTCGATTGCCGGCTGTTTTTTTTCTTTGTTTGTTTGTTTGTTTACACAAGAAGTGCTGTACCAACCGTGTGTGTTATGCGTAGACTGTGTTTGCAGAACAACTGTCAGTTTAAATGTTTGCGCTTCATTCTGACATGCACAGTTAAGCTGCAGTTTAAAGGTAACAGTCGTTCCTGTTTACTTCTTTACATTTATTGCGAGGAAAAAACGTGATTTAAGAAACCAAAAAAAACCCCAAACCTGTCTTATATCCTTTCAGCAGTTGTTAGTTCATACATGCTTTAGTAGTTTGGTCATTCTCTGTTAACTTAATGGCTTTCTGTTCTTGTCTTCACAGTGTTAAGTTTCTAGCATTCGCCTTCTCTCTAAATGGGGAATCAGTAAGCGGTAAACACAAATTTGCAACAGGAGCCACTTAAGCAACAGGTGTGACCCGGATGGACAGTTTAATGGAGATCTGTGGGGTGACAAGAGGGAGACCAGAGGTCAATCATGAATTCAGAAAATATTAGGGTCTGCTCCTCACGTTGTTACCAAAGCAGCCTCTCGGAACTCCAGCACATTTATGGCAACTCACCTTTTCCCCTCACCCACCATTTTTCTCAGACTGAGCATTGCACTGGGAGAGAAAAGGACTCCTGATTACACATTCCAAATGACATATCTCATCGTAGGATTACAGACTCAGTACCCTCTACAGTGCTGAAGAGCTGAGCAGCTTCACAAGTTTCCAGAAGGAAAACAAGAACGCTTTGTCTCTGCAAAGGACCGGATGAACAATGTAGCATCTCTGCTAACATATCGTAGCATTTGTTAGCTGGGGAATAACTTGACTTACTCCATGAAAATTCTGAAAAGAGAAGAATTTATGCATTCAAAGGATCTTCTAGATGTCATTTTTCTCTTGGGTACCCTTCAAATGAAGAAGAGACAGTACATGAGAGGAAAAGCACAGGCGTTTTTTTTCCACAAGCTGTCGCTATTGATCGTATATGTACAGGATTCTGTAACATCCATACTGTCGTCACCCATTTAAGTATAGCACTTGCGTAACTTGTTGGCCACTGAACTTATGTCTTCCATTCAATCGTATCAGACTGAAACACTGCCCTTGGACCGCATCACTCAAAAACGGCGCCAATTATTGAATCAAAGAGATGAAGCACACCAGTTACAGGAATTCCTTGTCAGAAAGTGATGGGAAAAGTGCATTGAATTTATCTCTCATGTACTGTCGGAGAAGCCTGTCCCAGAGTTCCAGAAGGGGTACCAAAGGTCCTGTAGCATGCACGTGCTGAACGACCTTCTGTAATGTTAAGTAAGTCAGGAAAGGGTCATGAATGGGGGGGATGCTTGCCTCTTTATGGTACATTTCACTTAAAGTACTCCTTTAACTGCCACAATGCCATCCTTATGTGCACATTTGAATATTTCAAGTATTTTTTATCATGCCTGATTGATAAAGCACTCAAAAGCGAGGAACAAAATGACTGAAGGAGGCAAACAAAGACTAAGAGATTATTCTGCAGTATTAGATGATTTGGGCCTGAATATGATCTGTAACATATGCTTACAAAAAAAAACAGAAGAAAACATTCCTGCCACAAGAACACTATTGGGTGGAAAGTCTGAGGTTTTTATTTTGAAAGGGACCACTCAGATTAATGTTTGCCCCGCTATACAAAGGCCAACACTGCCAATTAGGCACAAGAAATCCCAGAAAAATACTGCCTTGTCTCTCTATTGTCCCTCTTGCCGCCAACGAGCGCTTGCTGGCAAGTCGACGACAAGACAAAGACGGCCCGTCAGGGGAGCCCCGGGCGAAGGGGAGAACGAGAGGAAAACGGACCAAGCAGGTGGAGCAACGGAGGAAGTGTACAAAGAGAACAAATCTATATTTTGATAAACAAAACAACTATCTGCATGACTTTGGAGGAGGTTTCTGCACAAAGAGGATCCAGAATGGACACATCGGGGTGGGGGTGGGGGTGGGGGGGTTTTATCCAATGCGAATGGCAGAAAAGTAACAATGGCGTCGTGAGACCAGTTCAAAGACACAAGTGGGTGTTTTGTCATTGTGTTGGGGGGGGAGTCCCTCTGAAGCACCGGGAAGACGTTTTATTTTGTTTGTTTTTTTTCCTGAGAGACGAACGTAAAGACGCAGGGAGGACCAAGGATGGACGCTGAGATGAGAAAAAAAAAAGATAATGCATTTTTGTACCTTTGTTTACCAGCATGACTACTTTGCATGACTGTCTTTTCTGCAAGCCCTTAGTTAAAGACAAGGGCGCTAGAGATACAAAAAAAAGTATATATAAAATTAATTAAAAAATGTTATATGCAATTCATGTTTTAAAAAAAGATTCTAATGGAAGAGAAGAGCTATATTTTGTTTTGACAAGTTAAAAAAAATGTGAATATTGAAACATGTATGTTTGCAAGGTACACTGAACCATGTTTTGTTTGATGAAATCTCTCTGCTACTACTGCCCTGGATTTTCCTCATAACCGGAGTTTTCGGCCATAGTTTTACTTTGTTCGGCTTCCAACAGTTCGTTTTACTGCCATCCGGTCAACTGCTGTAGCCGGAAGCTTCGCAACAGCGTAACAGGGTGTTTGTTCAAGTCTGCGTTTTCTTTCTGGAATCATTTGCACAATGACCGTAGCAGCGGCGGCGGCAGCAGCAGCAGCAGCAGCTCTAAGACAACAGCTCACAAAAACACAACTCTGATTGCTTGATAAATGCTCATAGTGTGCTTTTTTTTGGCAATAATACAAGAGTTGTCCCGCGATTGTAGCAGGGGACGAGGAGAACCTCCACAGTATCTTCAATGCCTCAGCGTTAAAGATCCACGAGGGCGTTGGAGGCCCCGTGGCAGGATTGTATTGGGATGATCCCATACACTCCAGGGATAATAATGGGTGAAGAAATATTCTATATCGGTGAACAATCAAGAGAGATTTCAGGTTTGCATGGAACCAACTGCCATTCCAAAGTTTGTGTGTGGTCTGAAGGACTCAGGTGTGTCGCCAGTGTGTGGATGTAGGTGTCTCATTTTGTTGCTAACATAATAAATCCTAGTATATAGATGATGATGATGTGAACACCTCGCAGTGACGTGTTAAAACGATAAATAAACGCATGCATTATGACTTGATAATCTCCGTAGGAGCAGCAGAGTCTTGGCGTATCCCCTAAACCCCCCTGACATTGTTGGTCATAAATCCAGTCTTTGAACCTCTGAACACTGTGCCATGTTGTAGAGCAGAAACGTCTTCCTCGGAGAGGCCACCTAAATCTTTTCACACTCGCAGCATCAGTACGAGTGTGCAGAGGTAGCTTGTCGCCATCCCTCCCCCCTCCCCCCGCGCCCCCCTTCAGTTTCTTTTCAGAATGGTCAGGTACTTGCATTGCCCTCATCACCTCCGTGCAGCTGGTTAGTTGGCAACTCATTCCGACACGGGAGCAGCAGCGAGAGAGACCCAGAGCTTCCCAAATGATGTCAGCAATGTGCATTAAGTTGTTGGAAAGACAGGATGAGGGATATCGGTGTCCACCGAGGGGTAATCGATGCTGAGTGCTCTCCAGGCTTCACAGCCCCGGTGTTGGTTATGGGCCCTGCTGGTTCAGGGCTCCGCTCAGGCAGCTGGACGCTCCTGTGTCCGTTCCTCTGTAGTGCAGTTGGACTTCCTACAACTCAGCTTTTGGTGTGTTGCAAACTGTTCACGGTGTAACAGGTTCTATTAGTCGTATTTGTTGAAAATAAAAAGGAGGGTCTCTCGGTTTTATTTCGGTCCCTTTTTGAAAACTCCCGAGTCCCACTTTGGGAAGCATTAAGCAGTCCTCTGGTTGTCACGAAGGTCCGTATGAATATTTCAGAGGTAAACTAGCAAAAACTTTGCGCTCCACCCGGCCGTAGTCACGGCCAAAGTAGTGTCTGTTTCAGTCCCTCCGTTTCTCTCTAATTAGGTTTGTCTTCATTCTCTCCCAGCTCTGCCCAGCACAGCCTGAGGGAAAAAAAGAAAACTTTCCTTATTCTATTGCATAAAACTGCCATTTGATTTAGTCCCGCCGAGGAGAGTGAGCTACAATGTCGAGAGCGCTAAGTCTGTTTTATTTTCTTAAGTTGGAAGTCTCTGAGAAGACGTTTCCTGTGGAGGGAAGGGGGGTGGGGGGTGGGGGGGGGCAACCACACACCAAAACAACCAATGTGAATCAATGCTAGAGCGGAGCTTAACTATCAGCTACTATGGTGACACTGACTGGCTACCTTAAAGGTACATCCATGGTGATATATATGTTAGGAGTATTCCATTTATTCCTTGTATGTTTTTAATCAACCTCATTTTTTCCCTAACTTTTGAAGACATTGTATGCAATCTGCACCACGTATGCCACTGTTGACACTAACTGTATGCTCCCTGATGATTCAGACGGTTGCAGCCACGTGCGTGGTGGCTTTATGGTTTTCCATAGAGTGACTTAGCAATCACACTAATCTAAGAATATTTTGTTTAACAAAGTGATGATACCAGAGTCGTTTTAAGAGAAATCATACTTATCATACTAATTAGATTTTTATAATATATTTAATATCTTATTTTGATTAGAAATAATATGACTAACATCTCAAAGAGTCATATACATAGTTGTAATAACACAGACTAATGCCATGCATTCATGGAAACATTCCAAAGATACAGTAAATGATGTTCATGCCATTAAGTTGTGTAAAACAGACTTAGGTACTAGTCCATTGTACTTTGGTCTTAGTAGGAGAGTGAATGGTGGGGGGAGGTGGTCACTGATTTTATTTTTGAAATGTCAGAAGACAAAGAGCAACTCATCAACTGTATAAAGTATATTTCAATGGAATGTTCATGAACTTTTTATATTTTGAAGGGGGAAAAAATAGAAACATATCAATAAAGTGTCACAATTGAACATATTTCTACTAATGAGACTTAAAAGGTATGAATGTCAATGCGACCTAATGTGAACTAATCTCCATAGCAGCTTGAATGAACAACTGATTAACAGTCATGAGATGCTTTTTTTTTTCCAGTCATTGAAATTGCTTATCATCATTGAACTGAACTTAAAATAAATGGAAAAGTGACACTGAGGCTCTGTCCATTTGTCTGTAGACTTGCACCATTGTGCACGTCACTCTGCACAAGCCGACACATTCTGAAGCACGGCCACAGTTAGCACGTGCATTGCTCTGTCAGAAACCAGGAAGTGATTGATATAATGTGCTCTGAAGCGAAGACACTTTTGCCTGAGGAATGACAAAGTCGATTTATCATTGAAAGTTTAAGGGTCGGGTCTATTTTGATTTCCAGGAACAGCGACTGTCAGGAATCATTTTTAGCAAGCTGAATGTTACATGAGGCCGTCCAAGCTGTCATATAATTGTACCCTATAAGTTTGCGGTCATCTGCGGCATGACATCTGAGAAAGGCGAGGTAGAGGCTGTTTCCCTTTATGCTGCATGTTGCCATCAGGTAGCAGTGACTCTGCATGTGAGACTGGACATCGACATGAGGATCGTTCTGAGCTTCTCCCCTGTGAACCGAGAGCTGATTGTAGTTTATGGGCCTGTGTGGGCTAATGAGCCTACGGGATGGGGTGGGGGGGTAAAGGGGGGTTGTAGGGTCTCCTGAGGCACATTTCTAAACTGAGGTACATGATAAATTATGTGTCAAAAAGACCCCAAATGAAGGTCTAGTATGAGTCCAAAATATAGACCTGGTACCAAATCATGAAATCAGCAGGGAAGCCATGTCTTTTTGGCCATGTCGACCACATATGAGTAACTAGACAGACGGGGAAAAACCAAAACGTTTCGTTAAGATATATTAAATCTGTGAATATATCTGCAAATGCTAAATAATCCAAGTCTTCTTCCGAATGGTGCTGAAGAGCTAACTGTTGTATTGGTTTATGCTCACACAACGTATCATGGACAACCGACATCGGAGTATCATCTAAATTTGATGTTTCTACATTCTGCCTTTCAAAACCCAACATTAAAACTCAATAGTATAATATCTTCTACCTTTTGTTGCTGAAAAAAATCATGTGGGAACGTAACAAAGAGCCGAGAGTGCAGTATGTGTGCAGCAAAAGAACAGCGAGGCCAAGCCTGCAGAGACCGCAGCGTGTCCTCCTTTGTGCTAGAGTTGCCCTCTAGTGGTGAACTGCAGTACTCGCTGTATTTATGGATGATGCTTTTGTGACTCCTAAACGCAAATTAATGTATCCAAGTCGCAGTTGCATCTTTCTGGATTTTTATTTTAAACAAACAGTAAAAGGCTGGATTATCTCAAGAGCTGTAGATAATTTGATAATGAAAGGATCATTGTTTTAAGACTGATAGGTTAAAAGCTGTTTGTTTGCCTATAGATAAATAATAGTAATACTAATAAAATAATAAGAACATTATTATTGTTGTTGTTATTATTATTGTAGTGAAATATATAGCCTAATAATAATAAGTAAAGCTTCTTGGTCTTCAATCATGGCTCCAGCCAGAACACATGGCATGATTTATTTATTTTTTATAGTTTTAATAGTCTGATGAGAAACTGAGTGAGTCAGTTTACACACATATTGGAATAATAATTAACGGAGGGTCGAGGTTTGCCATCTGTTAGGGAGGGTTTGGCAGTTTGTTTTAACATCATTGTCTCCCTCAGTCGCTTGACCATGTATTTGCTGCAGATTTGTTGCAGCTACCTCACATGTCCTTGATTTCACTCTATCCCTGGCGAGCAGAGTGTGTCAAATGCTTGCCCGTAACTGTCTGCCTCCCCTGTGTGCAGTGCAAGCTCTGCCAGGAAAAGTTTTTGGAGCATAATACATTTTAATACCTTTGAATTGCACCCAATTCTGAAAAGTAAGACCCCTCATGGAACGCCCGATATCCCCATGTGACCAATGGAGTTTCATCTCTGTTTAGTACAGGCCTGCTGCTCGGGGTCATACAGGCAGGAGTTGCTCGTGGTTGTGAGGGAGCCGACTGATCTGCGTGTTGATTGGTTCGGAGTGAGTCTGAGACTGGCACTTTTAGGTTACCATGAGTGGCGACACCCTCACGTCGGTAGAGTAATTAACCATTGCAGTGCTGAGGAGCATGAGCACAAAGCTCACAGTGTAGTTCTGGAGTTTTTCTGCTATTTTTGCTGAAGTAACTATGAAGCCCAATAGCTGTTTTTGGTCCCTTTACCAAGGCAACCACACTGGTCAGTTTGGGGATCTTAATGAGCCCGATGCTGGTGGAACAAGTTGCACCAGCCCTGAAGATGCATTTGCATTCATCTGATTTTCTGGTTGACTGAAATATCTCTCCACTTCCTGCATTTACATTTGAAAAATGAATCAGTGAAAGTCTGTCTGTGAACTACAAAATTTCATTAAATGTAAGAACAAATCAGAACTTCACAATTGAGTATTTGAAAAAAGTAGTTGACAAAACAGGTCTTGTTGCTACAGTCATACATACAGTCCTGCTTTTTAAAAAAAAAATTATTATTATTTATTTAAAATACAACACTCTGGAGATAATGTTAAAAGATCTCTTCTGGTCAGAGAGCAATGCTCATTAGAGAGGGTAACACCGAGCAGTGCCAGGCAGAGGTGATATTTGATAGGAGGTGGAAGGTTGTGTTGCTCCATAGCTGAAATGGAGGGAATGGACTGGGAGGGGTTATAGAGGTCCAGCAGAGATTGAATTTCAACAGGACAGCATTCGCCCCAAAAAATGTTAGGGCAGACAGTGTGAGGCAGCAAAGGACAGGACAACTGGAAGAGTCCACAACAGGACAGTCCATGCACTGACGGCGCTAAGGTGGAGGAGCTGGAAGGACACCGCGTGAGCTCCAGGACATCCTGTAAAAAATGTAAGGTGATTTATCATTTGGCCTTCGGTTGCTGTTAGCAGCTACTTTACACTTGTGAGTCAACAATTTTCCTTTTCATCAGGGTGAAACTATAACTTGGGATCGGCCATCTTGTCCCTTCAAATCGGATGCATGTGAATGTTTACCAGTGATGAAGAACTACAAGTGCAGACACTGGTGCAGTGTCTCCCCTTAAATCCTTCTAAAGCATCTCACCTCAACCCCTCAGTGACTGAGATATCGCTCTGGTTCCAGAAGAGTTCGCTTTAAGTGCGTTGGTCATACAGTGTGCTGTGTTCTCCCACCTGGCATGGACTGCAGTGACCCCCATGAGGAAGAAAGAAGCAACAGAAGGAAAGATGGAGAGGATCACAAACAGATGAAGAACCAACTCAACATTGAAGAGAAAGGAGAAAAGGAGCTCGAAGGAAATGAGAAAGAGAAGAGAAGGGAGAGTCGGCGGTCTGGGATGATCTGGAGGAGTGGATGGGCACTGAGCGAGAGGTTGGCCATCAATGTTTCAGGGATGCGTTACGAAACTCAGCTGCGCACTTTAGCACAGTTCCCCAACTCCCTGCTTGGCGACCCCAGACGAAGGTCCCGCTACTTTGACCCAATCAGAAACGAATTGTTCCTGGATCGCAACCGGGCCTGCTTTGATGCCATTCTGTATTTTTACCAGTCAGGTGGGAGGCTTCGGCGGCCCACCAACATACCTCTGGACATCTTCATGGATGAGCTCATCTTCTACGAGCTGGGAGAGGAGATCATGAACCGTTTCAAAGAGGACGAAGGCTTTCCCAAAGAGGAGGTGACCCCACTGCCCACCAATGAAATCCAGAGGAAACTGTGGATGCTGTTTGAACACCCCGAGTCCTCGTCAGGCGCCCGGATTATAGCGATCATCAGCGTCATGGTTATTGTGGTGTCCATCCTTATCTTCTGCTTGGAGACTCTGCCCGACTTCCAGGGTGAGAAAGGCACAAAAGAGGTGGGACGAGTTCCAAATTCTTTTAAAGAATCCATATATTGCTCCTTAAAAGTTACTTCATTCTGTCATAGCCTTGTGCTCATTAATGGAAGTGTGTGACTGAAACATGATATGGCAGGAAGCAGGTAAACACACACTTGTAGTGGTTACAGTGTGTGAAGAAGAAAACTACTGCCATGTGTAAAACTATTTGCCAGTATGTCTGGAAGCAGACCAGCGAGAGGGAGGGATACTACTGAAACCTGATGGTGCGATTATTTTTGTCAGCCGTTAAATTTGATACACTTAAATTCAGGAAGTGCTAAAGGGTAAAAAGAGTAACCTGTGGAGCTTCAAATACTGATATAAGCAGAGAAGAAGGGAAGTTTAACGTGGTAATGAAAGGTCAAACAAGTGACCCACCACACAGGCAAAGGTGAAACGAAACCTTCCAGCGGCTTAGATCTTGAGAGCGAATGGTCTGTATGGATGAGCAGCGTACGCTGGGTCGTGTTAACACGTTCTTCCCAGACAGCAGGACTGGGCCAGGTCAGCAGCAGACACAGCAAACAATTACTGGCCTGCAGCAGCCCGAGGAGACAGTGATAAAGGTGGAGATGGATGAGAGGCTCTCCTCTTTCTCCCTAGAGATCTCACAGGTTTATATTTAGACTCTGTATCAGACCGTGGAGCAGATCAACATGTAGATGTGCACCATTGGCAAATAAACACTCGGACCAACGTGCCACTCAAAGAAATGCAGATCTGTTCGATTTGCCACGCAGATCTTTTTGTTGCACGACAAATATCCTTCCACATATACTCATGTGCACTTTTATAAGGCCCATTTGAACAGCCGCCATCCTGAAGGTTTCAGTTCAAAGTGACAGGGAAGACGGGAAGACAGGTGTGCTGAAAACCCGATCGGTGCGGCCGGGATTGAAATTTAATGCTGTAGATGTCAGTCATTTTTATGATGTTGTCATGGGGGCTATCATAGAAAAGGTTTATGGTTTCTTCATATCAAAGTGAAAGCAAGTTGCATTAATATAGGAAATCGTGCATCTTTAAAGGGCAGTATGTGCATCAAATTTTTAGGTTTCATTTTTTTTAAAGTCTTTTATTTATACTTGTAACATAGCAGGTTATATTTTAATTTAAGCAGGGGGCAAGCTTGTAAAGTAGACAGTGAAGCTCAACTAAAATAGATGGAGTCACACCAAAAACTACTTTTAATGAAGGAATAGTTTGATCATGTAGCAGGTTTGTTACATGTAAAGAGCCATTATATTTTATTAACATGTAATATTTATGTCTGTCTTCGACAGGGGCAAATTTACAGACACCCCTCACAGCCAAAGAATGTGTCTGAGAACCTTCCTCCTCCACCAAGTGTTTTCCATGACCCCTTCTTCGTTGTGGAGACCATATGCATATGCTGGTTCTCTTTTGAGCTCATCATGCGCTTCAGTTGCTCACCAAGTAAGATGTCCTTCTTCAAGGACATCATGAACATCATTGACTTCAGCGCCATCTTGCCTTATTTTGTCACTCTGGGAACAGAACTAGCCAAGGACAATGATACCTCTCCAACCGCCTCTCTGGCCATCATCAGGGTCATCAGGTTGGTGAGGGTTTTCAGGATCTTCAAGCTGTCCCGTCACTCCAAGGGCCTCCAAATCCTCGGCCAGACGCTGAGGGCCAGCATGCGCGAGCTGGGCCTGCTTATATTTTTCCTTTTCATTGGCGTCATTCTCTTCTCCAGCGCCATCTATTTTGCCGAGGCTGACCACACCAACACAGCCTTTGTCAGTATCCCGCACGCCTTCTGGTGGGCGGTTGTGACCATGACCACGGTGGGCTATGGTGATATGCACCCAGAGACTGTGTGGGGTAAGCTGGTGGGCTCGATGTGCGCCATTGCTGGTGTGCTTACCATCTCCCTTCCAGTGCCCGTCATTGTGTCCAACTTCAGCTACTTTTACCATCGGGAGACGGAATGTGAGGATCGAACCGAGTACACCCACGTCAAAACCAGCCTATGGGACAATGAGGACTCTGAGAGAGAGGAACTCGAGCAAGAGAATAGGTGTCCAGAAGATTATTACCCCACTGACGGCATCTGCAGCCCTTTGAATGGCACCCTATTAGGTGGCCTCTGCACAGGGCAGAACAAGGAAGGAAACATGTACCTGAGGGAACCCCTGGTTACTCAAGTTTAGGTTGGATTAGACCAGTTGAGCAACATGAACACTGTTTTACACATCTGTAAGTGCCAAGGAATTAAATGGAGTAGAATTAACATCCATTTATGTAACTTTTTTTTTTCTTACAGCACTTGCAGCCAAATGTTTTCATAAGCTAGTGTTTTGTATCAATGTGCCGAAAATACTGCAGCTTTTATACTCTCAGGGTCATGAGACATTTATTTATTAACGCTTTTACCTGATGTTGAAAATATGAAGCGGTTCTCTCTATTGCTGTCTCAGCATTGTCACTTTAATGGCGCTTTAGCAGGAGCTGAGAGACCATTGCCAAAAAAGGCGTCATGCGCCATCAAAATGCAACTGTGACCGTCTACGAGACCTCATGGAAACCGAGACCGCATTCTCAACATTTTCCTGCTCATCGTTCACGTGTGTAGTTTTCCCTTATGTAACCTGAAGCAACGCACTTGTGCTTTCTTGTGTCTTAACAGTGTATCTAATAAAATGGAGAGTGTTTGCGTCGGCCAAATGTCTGTGATTGGCGATTAAAATACGCACGCTTTGTTTTTAATAAAGATTATATTTTATTAAGTTTGCTAAAATCAGCTGTGCTATCATTTTACCTATACGGTAAATCAAAGCTCAATTGTTGATACAGAGGAGAGACCTGTTGATAATAACAGTGTTATTTTAGGATCCGAACAATAGCAGGAATGTTCAAACCACTACATGGACGACCGTACATTTAATCTCAGGCATCGGCCTGGCTGACTCTGAGATACTCTTGTGTTTGGCATTTGACCTTTCTCACTGCTACTAAGCTGTTAGAAGCAACAGCTTCCAACATCATTCATATAGCTCTCAATTTCACTGAAATACTTTCCACTGTGATGACCTATGGAAGGTATGCATTGCAGTGTAACACAGCAAGTGCAAACTGTTCCTGTTGAAATTTACCATTGCTGTCCTTTTAATGCTCAGACAAACAGAATATGTCTGAGGACCACAAGCACAGTGTTTTCCTGTAATTTTGCCTTAACCGCAATGCAAATATATGGTCTATCTATATATAGACTGGAACTGTGAACTAATTTAATGGCAGGATTACGTCTTCCCTTTGCTATGGTATCTATAACTGATGACATCATCACACTGCGGCTCAGATGTTTTATAGAGCCTGGCCTATTTCTATCATTAGTCGCTTGTCCACTAGAGGGAGATCTAGTTCTCTCAGCAAGGCTGACCCGAGACCATTCCCTGCCAATTAAAATAATCGGAGTCCTCCTACGTTTCCCACGGAAATAGTTGTTTTCCAACAGAAAAGACAAACATCATTAGAATTTACACTGTGTTTATTCTCCTTCTCTCTCTTTACACCCACATAATACAAACATGGACTTTAAATACATGAGAACCGCCCTGCAGCATGAGCCAATTTCTGCTGCTGAACAAGCATGACTTCAAATGATCAGCTTTAGGAAGCCAAATGAATCCATAGTTAAATAACAATTATTTACGCAATAAATAAATAACTTACAACACAATTTTTGGTCAATCTCAGCATAAAATCAAGTCTGCAGGTTCAACCTGGTCTTCTTCAAAACCAAAATACAAATATAGCACTCCTTGCTTCTTATTTTTGTCACTTGTCCCCTGAAAACTGAGGACTGACCATCGCATTTAAATCCATTCCAAGAAGATCATCAGAGTCAATGTTAAAATATCTCTGTTGGTTTGATGGTGGTTCAGACATGCTCTCCTCTGCCAGTGTATTCCTGAGCGGCAGGAAACGAGTGAAGGGGACTGTGTGCTGGTCTGGAGATTGTTTAGGTGCCAGAGACACAGGAGTTCCGTTGTGCGGGGACAGGAAGCGAGTGTATCCATCTGCCAGCAACACTTCCCTGAAAGTGCAGTCGGCCTCAGTGGGGTGCCTCTGAAATAGACAACGTATGAATACAGGGAAGGACATGAAAATCTACTAATATAAATGTGCGTGCATTGTGTAGTGCGTGTTTATCATGTACCTGCCCCCATAAACGGCCTCTGCTGTCCATACAGAGAAACAGAGAAGACGATTTTCCTCGGATGACGACATGGCCGTTTCTGACTGACTTCAGTTCCAGCACACCTGGAAGCACGCAGTGGTCAACAAGCTTTTTTCATTTTTGTGCACCGTTTGGCCCGAGCATATTCACACCAGTTCCGAAATACTCACTGTTCGCCGTCTGAACATCACTCCCGGAAACGCTTCCATCTGTGCTCATCTGCAGATACATCCCTCGCCTTTGATTATCTGTACCAAAGAGGAAGAAACCATCATTACAGTGGACTCAGGTGAGTGCAGGACGGCTCAGCAAACCAGGCGTACCTGTGTAGAGGTGGACGCCTCTGCCATGACTGTCAAAGGATAAGAGCGGGTTGGAGTCAGGGAGATAAAACAATAGAGAGGAGGGAAGTGAGATGATGAAGAGGAGAGCAGAGAGGCCCAGGAAAGAGTCACGTTGAACCATTTGGAAGGGGAAAAAAGTGCAGTTTGAATAAATAAATAAATTAATTAATAAATAAATAAATAACAAAAGCTTAATACAAAAAAGTACAACAAACAGAAAAAAGGTATGGTCCTTCAGAAGTGATCTCTTCAATAAATTTCCAAACAGGAGAAACTTTTGAGCCCTTTTAAAGGGGTTTGGGGAAGGAGGTCCTCCTCTGGGTGAGAGCAATGCATGAGTCAGATCTTTCTACATAATTAAGGAATGATTTAAGCTGAGAGGAAGACCTGTGTTCAAACACTATGTATGGACTTCTTCCGCCTCCTTTACAGTCAGAGCATCTTCTTCCCTCAAGTCAAGTGGGGTAGAATTTTCCGATTCTCCTCCTCCTTTCTCCTTTTTTGTGCATATCAGTCATTTACTGCATTCTATCAAATTACCGTCAACTGCTTGGAATTTTAATTTTATTGTGTTTTAGTTCGACATTGAGTGTTATTTTCTTGTTTTTGACGGTATGAATGATGACTGGATTTCCACTTCAGAAATACACACATTTCACAACTGGACCAAATCACACAAATGCCTGCGTCATTGTGCAAAAGAAATTGTGATGAGACCTTTGCAAGAGCCTTTTTATAGTGTTTATGTTATTGTGAAAGGTGTGTGCTGGTGAGAGAGAAGCAGATTTCCAAGAAGACGGCGGGTGTTTATGCGTCTGCAGCTGTGCAGTTGTCTGAGGGGCTGCACGTCACGCCTGTGAAGTCAAGGTTTCTGTGGCAAACATGTAAAGTTCTTCAAAAGTGCTTCGACGCCTCGTTTCCTTTCATTGTGGCCTTTCACGTTTCATGTTTGACAAAATGATACTTACAAAAGGTGGAGGTTTCAACACATTCATGACATTCATTTTAGTTTTAAAAATATTTCCTTTAAACAGTCAATATGTAAACTCTTAAAAAAGAGAAAGCATGTATTAACATGCATTTTTAGTGTATAATGAGCCATTCCCCCTCATGATGATGCCAACTCACCACACATTGAGGTGGTGCTCGTATTGCTATAAAAAGCTATAATATTAACCTCTTTCTTTGCGTTTTGCTGACTTTTATAGTCATAAAAAAGGTCATATTCCTATGCTATTTATTTAAAGCAACAAGTATTATTTTACAGAGAATCTTTGCAGGCTTCCTTGTTGGTGACTTCCTGATTTCCTGTTCTGAATCCCATCAGGAGCATCCCTGTACCTACAATGTCCAGGTTGTTGAAAAAACAGTTGACATTTTATTTATTTATTGACATTTACTCATCCATTTCCCAGTCCTGGAGCTCCAGGCCTCACATCAGCCACTGGCCGCCCTTTGGAACCCTCTCAAACTTGAATAGTGATGTTTTCCAGGTCCAGGTCCCAATGACAACATTTAGGACTTGTTTGGGTATCTTGTCACCACTCTCTTCTCTTTTGGATTTGTGCCCTGACAATGACATAAACTGTCTGTAAAACTTTTTCAAATCAAGTTCCATGAAAGATTTCTCCTCTGAACATGAAAGTGGACTTTTGGTGTAAAATTTATTGAAACCTTTCACATAATCATGATGCCTGAAAGGAGGACAGCTGATAGCTGTCTTAGACGAGACCCTCACGCTGATGTTTGTGTTAAGCACAACGTACCTTCAGTAAAACCAGCTTTCACACACATGGAAAACGATGTTTACTGTGTGCATTCTATACTCGTGACTACCAGTTGTGCTTTACCTCATGCTCGCATTCCCAAAGACTCATCCAACTAGGACAAAAATGGCAGCCAGAGTAAAAGATGCAACCAGCACTCAGTCAGAGGAGGTTGCCAAAGGTCAAGGTCAAAGGTTTTTTCTTTTTATTTCATTGTTTTTAGACCTTTTGTGAGTAAACCCCTTTTGTATTGCTGAAACTCTTATCTCTACCCATGAATGCATTATTATTCAATAACAAAAATATGTCGATAAAGACATGAAAGTCGAGCTTGTACCTGCAAACGTTACTCATCTTACCTGTGAAGTCCTCTGCAATCTTCTGTGTCGCAGACAGAAACCTCAAATAACTTACAGAAACACTTTGCAGGTATGTTTTTTAATTACAGCTTTTACAATCATGATAGTTATCATCATATTATCTTTATTTGTCATCACTACTCTCCAATAGTATGAATTTAAATCATAAGACAACTTTTTCCCCAAAGAAATGTACACATACAAGTAGCATATCTTAAATGTCCATTATTTAAAACGTATCATTTTTCAACCTGAAATGATATTACAGTCAGTCTTAAAACTAAGTATGAAATGAACATACTGTTTAATACACACACATACATACTGTATATACATACAACAGCAGTTATCATAAAAAAATGATAAAAATAAAAAACACACGTTTTACAAAGTCCTGACTCGAGCTTCCACATCGGTGGATGGCTGATATCATGATGTTCACTCTAAACTGGCTGATTTCGGCATGCATATTAACACAAATGCTCTTTTTTGCCCTCCCCCCACCCCCACCCCTTCAGTTTGAACAGGATTCTGTCCCTCCTTGTCTGTCCTTTTCATGTTTGTGCATCTCGCGTCTGTTATGGCTTAAGAACATACTGCCCCCCCCCCCCCCATCCTGTGTACATTTACCCTCCCCCGTTAAATCTCTGCAGCACTGTGTTTGTTATAGTATGTTCTGCTGTCATAACCTCATCACCCACCAGGATGTGTCAGTCACTGGGATTCTGTTTTGAATTTAAAAATCTATAAATCTGACATGTCAACATCGCCATCTCACACTCACAAACAGAAGATGGATTCACGACAGGCGGTGGCCACTTTCTACAAACAGCATCATGCCACAAATATGGAGTAAGATGGCTAGAGAGGAAAAGAGAGCAACAGATGGATAAACAAACACTCACTCACTATTCTTTTCATTCACTCATTGATGCTTCTTTAAGACAGCTCAAATGTTATTAGTCAGCTTCTGGAGTTCTTTTCCTTCCCCCCATTTTGGATGATGTTTTTATGCTTGTTTTTCTTCAGAAACATGTCTTTTTTTTGTTTTGTTTTGTCTTCTCCCTCTCCCAGGTGAGGTTGGACGCAGGAATCTACAAAATGTGACGGAACACAAACACATTTAAAAATCTGTGGCTCGGCGAAGCTCTCTGATTCTATGTTCAGACAAGTTATTTTTATCAGCGGTCACAAACATTAGAGCGGGGCACTTCTCTCACCCGGTGTGCTTTTTCTTTTAGCAGGAGTATGTTCTTACAGAGGCCGACTCTCCCCTCACACTGGAGTTTACTGTCAGAAAAAGAGGAATTTGTAAATGTAAAACTGTTCAGGTTTGCAGATTCGATCCGTTAAAGAAGAATTACTAAAGCATCGTTTGTGCTAAACATAAAAGACACATGGAGATGTACAAATTAGGAAGTTTACATTGAAATGATATCACCCACACTGAGCGAACCAGCCTCGTCTTTAAAATGAACCTATGAAATCATAAATGAACTATTTCAAATCTTGTTTCCCATACTTGTCTGGCTGTGAACGTCAAGCTGGAAAAACTTTCCATAAAGTCACACTTTTTCAGGGTTACTAGAAAACATGGCTGAACAGATATGTCACCTAAATTCCACCAGAGTGTTGAGGCTGGAAAAAATGTGATCTTAAAACAAGCTGCCAGTGTGACAGTTCACTGAACCGTCTGCTAGCCCTCATGTAAAAAAAGAAAGCAGGGCGTTTAAATTTAACACGTAAGTTAGCAGACAGAAATAACGACCATATACTCTGATGAGCCATTTCCCCAGCAGTTATCTGAATACTGTAGGTTCAGTAGTGCAGCGATGTAACTAATAAATAGATGTGCAAATAGAATATAACAAAACTTATAGATGACGTCATTTTCTTTCTTAACGACGGCAAATCTGATGCTTTTTGGTGTTAATTCGTTTAAAGTAGCTATTATAACTCCATGTTTGAATGAAACTAATTAGTTATTGATGTGTGGAGAAACTGCTACAAATGTTACCACTTTAAATGTTTGACCTCTTTTAGGGTCTAGGGGAGGATGCTGGAGCTTGTCCCAGCTGCCTACAGGTGAAGGTAGGTAGGCCAAAAGCCACCTGCTCATCTAGGGCTCTGTTTGAGCATTTGGGTGCTCAGTACCTTGCTCAAGGGTATCTTGGTGGTACTTCTGAGGGTGTCCTGGCACCTCCCCCTGCTACTAGAACAACTCACAAGTTTAGTCTTCACCAGGAGTTGAGCCAGTCACCTACAGACTGAACTACCACCACCCATATTTGACTTAAATAAATAATTACAACAAAAACCTGAAACTGTATATTTTATCAAACCATGCTGAACCTTGACTATTTCAGGTCACTATTTGTGAGCACATGTATTTATTAAGATCACGGCGACGCTAATGAAGCAGCTCAGAAATGTGCTTCCTCACCTTCACTTTGGACTTTTCTCAGCGTCACGGAGGGGGTCGCGATGGCCGAGGCACGGAAGTTGGCAGGTAACGTTTCTGCGGAGTCAGAGGTCACGCCGCGGAGGTCTTTCTCCCTGAACATCTTCCTCCAGGATGGGGAACGTGTAAATGTTTTTGTGCCATCCTGCAGCGAGGAGGCAAGAACACCAGTGATTAAACTCGGGGTCATATTCATTATGCATTAACACAGTCGTATCAGTCCAAGATGCTGTAACTAAACAATTACTGTGTGTAAACACAGCTGAACCACTTTGGCATGCTAACAATTAGCCTGAAGTGGTACAAGCTTTCTAAGATAAACACCCTTTCTAAGAAAAACACAGATATTACAAGATTTTTTTTAAAAAAAAGTCCCATTATAAATGTCCTTTCAAGTGTTTAAGTGATGTGATTTTAATCTAAAAAGTGATAATCATGACAGATTTTTACAGTACCTCATCTGGCCTTCGCTCTGTTCCCATGGAGATGAGAGCATTGTACTCCTTCTCTAGAAGTTGCCTTGCCTGCAAACCGAAAGCAATTTTTTGGATATAATGAAGAAAATTTGCAAGCAATATTTGATCTTGTCATGAGAAATGAGCTGAATGGTTGAGAGATAAAAAAGGAAAGGTGGAGTACCTGCGTGTTCTGGTTAGGTATCTGAAGGAGGAGGGCCAGATCAGTGTAGTCAAAGGTGTCATCTAATGCCAAGAGTGCCCCGTGCACGCCACTTTCTAACAGGTTGTCAGCAAACTCTTTCAAGCCGATAGACTGCACCCAACACATGACTCGCTCATTGGACCACACCATTACATCTGGAAGCCAAAAAAACCCAGTTACCACCACTTTAAGCTAAGCAAACAGTGTGTGTGAAGGCGTGTTTATGTGACTCACCTTGGTTCTGGTGTTGACTTTCATCCCTCTTCCTCTCCAGCTCTTTCCTGTCATAGTTCAAGCGCTTCAAACACATGATACCATAGTGTAGACTCACTCTGTTTGCAAGAAAAAGACGCATTTGTAAATTTATCCCGATAACATTGGGTGTGCAGTGGGTAGAGACAGATGAGGGACCTGTGGAAACTGTCCACCATCTTCAGCTGGCCCCTCAGTTCTTTCTTGGTCAGGTGGTCAAGCATGCGAGCATCCACCAGTGACTCCATGAAATAAGAGCGGTACTGGGGCAGACCCAGGCTGGGCAGCCATTCATTTCCCACCCACTCGTGGTTCATGTCTCCATAGGCAAGGATCTGAGGACGCAGAAGCCACAGAACAATTTACAATCATGAAACCTGAAAATCTCCTTTAAGACATCTACTAATGGAATGGAATTTTGAGCACTCTGATTCTTAAAACAAACAGTTTGGACCTCAGATAAGAAGGATCATTTTATGGCTACGGAGGAAGCAATCCTCAGACATGTGCTCATGTCACATGGTGTCAGGTCCCTTCGAGTACGTGTGTGTTTAAAACATTAATGTCAATTTTACTAACAAAAATACAAAAATATTTGATTAGGTTATTTTATTATGAAGCATTATGTGATCGGCAGCCGCTCACCTGATCCCAGCTGAACTCCTTTTGTTCCTTTTTTGGTTGTTGCAGAAAAGAAGGAGAGAGAGTTGCAAGGAGAAGGAGAAATCACCAGGGGGTGTATGTTTGCGTGAGCGTGTGTGAGAATTGGATTTCAGGACAGAATGGAGAGAACGCAGGGGGGGTACAGCAGAGAGACAGAAGAGTTCTGTTAGTAAGAATTAGTTGGAAAAAAATCACATCAAACCAGACTTTGAGGGAATATTAAGGGAAAGGAGGAGAACGCTTGCCTAATTAGAGACAAAGAAAAAGAAATGACACTAAAATGAGAGCCAAAACATCAAAGAAATAATAATAAAAAATACAGAAAATACTGTCAAGAATATCAGACTATTATTCATAAAGAAAGTAAATAAAATAAAAAAAATCATCTGGATTCTGATCTTACTGGCTTGGTGGCAGCAGTGAGAGACTCCATCTCTGCGTGTGTCATCCATATATTACTAGTGGACTGTAACAGAAAACAGGTGCAACATTTGTGCCAGCTGTGACCAATGTTGACGATGTTAGGTGGATGTTTTAAAACTGAGCCTTACTGAGCGAGTGCTGGCGGGCGCCGAGGGGCTCGTGAGGGACACCATTTCCTGGATGGCCAAGCGGAGCTTGAGCCTGTGCAGAGGGTTGCTGATGCCAATCTCCCTCTGAATCTCCGTGTCTGACAGATTGGCCATGATTGCGCCGCTCTTTACGTTGGCACGGCATGCGGCCACGTACCACGCAGGCATCCCGACCCACAGCTGTGGACAGAGAAATTGGTGAATTATAGATCTGCGCCACTGGCAATGCTCAGATTTGACAGCAAAACACACCTCGAGCCATGTCACAACAGTTGGGCCATCCCATGATGCAAAAGGAAGGCCCTGACGACACGCCTCCTCTAGCAAGTCATGTCTGGCAAGAAAAAAACGTTTAACGGAGGAAATTATAGTTTCATTTTTTTCTTTGGACAGAAAAAAAATTCAAAGCCATTAAGAACTATGGAAGTGTATGATCCGGTGCATGGTAGTTGTTGTTATAGACGGATTGAAGTGTTAAAAAGTCAAAACGTAATGTAAAATGTAAAAATTTTGTGAGATGTACTTTGTAGTAAAAATTCTCACTTCTTTTTGCTACGGCGATCTTTCTCCACTGTTCCAGTTCCAAGTTTAGTCAGTCCTAAGGGGTCAGCTGAACCCAGATCATCTGAGGGTGTTGAGGCTGGAGAGGTTGCAGATAGTTTATTACAAATAAATAGATAAATATAACCATCTAAATGGTTAGTCTTCAATTAAAACATGTTCGGAAAAATGAAAAAATATCATTTTGCATATTTTGACTGAGTGATGACTCCCGTGTTGATGAGATGTTCTTTGTGACCCTTTACTGACCCAGTGAGGCAGATTCCCGGCCAGGAGCACCGACTCTCCCCTTTTCCTTTTTGCCAAACAGCCGACCGATAGACGACTTGATGCTTTTCTTTTTGCTGGCTTTGTGAAGAGAATCTTGACTGGCTGTGGTGACACCATCAGCAGAGAGACTACAGAGGAAGCAAACGTTTAGTTTATTAGGATCCCCATCAGCTGTGGTACTGCTACAAAAGAATGAAACAAACAAAAACTAAAGAATCCTATGAATTGATGCAAATCAAACTAAAATTCTGTTCTTCGGCTCAGCCTTTTGCTTGTCTTGTACCCTGAATCTCCATCCTTTGTGTGTGGGCCTCTTGAAACCTTAGTTTAATCCTTCTGTACCTTCGAAATTCACGGTGGTCATCAAGCCCCGCCCCTGGGTGAGTGTGTGTCATTCTGTCCAATCGTAGAGCTCGAGGAACAGGCGGAGGGGTGGAGTCTATCAGGGCAAGTGCCCTGCATTCTTCTCCTTCTTTACTATTCTACAAGGCAGAAGGATTTGAGAGAATTCACAAGAGCTCACCTTTAAATTAGCTTCAGTTAGCCTCATCAGAGTACCTGTCTGTCAGTCTCCCTGGCAGGAGAGTGTGGCAGGCGAGGGGTGGAATGTCCTGAACTGGGGGGTGAGGGGGAGGCCAGCGTGGAGGAGGTGATAGAGGGCGTCATGTACCCTCTCCCTAGGCTGTCCCGCCCCAGTGAAGTGGGAGGAAGTGATGAGGCATCGAGGGCCACGCTGCTAACCCGACTCTCTATCTCTCCCGCCCTCAGCTCGGTGCTTTCCTTCTCCTCCTGGATCAGCCTGAAAGACAATCGGACATCTTATTTTATCTCTGCTTTTGACTTGTTGTCCCTGGACTTGCACAATCTTTTTCATGGTAAAATGAATGTTTTCCTACAAATGGCACACAGAAAGCACTTAACAAAGGTGACTCACTTAATCTCCTTGTTAATGGCCTCCAGTTGTTCCTGTAGCATGATGGCCAAAGTCTGTACATCTGTCTGACCGCTGGGAGACAGCAGTTCTGATCCAAACAATGTCTCCCTGTCATCCTCGTCGTCAGAGCAGCCGCCCTCTCCACCCTCAAACCCGGGTCCCAGCATGCCTCCACTGTCCCACTCGCCATACTGAAACAAGGAGAAATAAGTTATAAATTAAAGGATAAATAAGAGAAGGATCCTAGACATGAACATAGCTGCGTGATCCGAAGGCTTGGTGAACCATCCACACCTTGTTGCCATCAGTGGGTCCCCAGCGGCCGTGGTGTGTGCGCCTGACCACCACGCCACCTGTAGCATTGCTGTAGCTGGATGGGAGCGAGCCTCCCTGAGGGTACCGCAGCTCTGAGGCGCTTCCTGGTAGTGATCTTCGGAAAAGTGTGGAGGGAAGAGAGCTCACGCTGCCCGCCCTATGGTGAGATCAGAACACCGTGTTACGTAATAACCAGCACCACTACGGAGTTACAAGGTCACGGCTCCAGACAGACAGATCGGGGTTCTCTCAATCAATAAATGGCACAACTACAAGATCGCCATAGGATTTAGGATTAGAATTTATATGCAAATCGTCGAACTAAATAAAAAAAATAAATAAGTGGTTAAAAAGATTTGATGCACCTCACCTGGAATAAGAGGAGCTGGGTCTCCCTCTCAGTTGGTCTACCTCCAGTTGGAGGCGCTCCAGCTCAGCAAGCAGTTGCTCCTGAAGCACAGAAGAAGAACTATTGCTTCCCTTCGCCCAAATGTGTAACTGTCCATTTGAAATGTTTTTGGGAAAGGTGAATACCTTATTAGCGAGAAGATCATCCTGTATTTTTTTCATGTTGGACAGTTCTTCCGAGAGAGCATTCTGACAGATCAGACAAATGTTTTAAAGGTAGGTATTTTCAAGGCTGTAGCGAAATATTCCTGTGAAAGTTTTCATTGTTACCTTCTCCTCCAGCGCTGCCATCCTCTCTTTGAGGTGGAGCTGCAGCCTCTCGTTGGATTCTGACAGAAGTTTGTCGACCGTGTCTGAGAGGCGTTTGTTGTGCTCGTCATTCATCTTCTCCCTCTGTCGTGCCTGCAACAAAAAGAGGCGCTCAAGCTGGTGCGTAAGCTGGCAACTGGTTCAGTGCTCCAGTCAAGAAGAGGGAAGCAGATGTTACCCTCTGGAGTTCCTGGTTCTTCTCCTCAAGCTGAGCTTCCATTTGCCGCAGTCGCTCCTCAAAGTTTCCATGTCGCTCCTCTGCCTAGGGGAGATGGAAAATCCGATTTACAAAGGGATCATAAAAATATCCTGAACACCTCTCAAACATCACTTACGTCTGATTATTTTAGTAACAATAGTTATAAAACATGTGAGACCACAGATACACCGAGCGTGGGATCCGGTACCTTATTGAGAGCGGCAACCCTTTGGGCAAGCTGGGCCTCAATCTCAGGCAGGGTCTCAGCCCTCTGCAGGGTTTGCTGGAGCTTCTGCTTGGCTTCATCCAGACGTTCTTGCAGCTGTCTGTTCTTCTCTTCACTCTGGATGAATGAAGATAACATTTGGAAAATGTGAAATGAAGTTCAGATGCCAAACGTGAAAGACGTGCGTCCTCACCTGTCGGTGCAGCGACTCCTTGCTTGCGAGTTCATTCTCTAGCTTGTCTTTGATGTCGTGCAGAGATGTTGCCTCCCTCTGAGCACTGAGATACCTGCAGCCAACAAAACGCCAACCAGTGTAATAAGATAAGGGTCGTCTTTGATGATTAGGATTCTAAAAGATAGCATGGCAACATATTTCTACTCTATTTAAAGCTCTTTAGCTTTGTAAGCATTCACATATCATTTGGAGAAGTAATGTGTGCTCCTAACTTATAGTCTCACAAGGAAACAGCTTAACACGTTAAACTGCCTCTGCATTTGTGTAAAATTTTCACCTACAATGATGCATAAACATTAAAAATTCATATGGTTTTTAACTATTTAAAAAGTGCACCAGTAACTTTCGTGTCTGAATCATCTCCTAAAGAGTGAGCCGAAATACATAACATTGTACCTGCGTTCCAGTGTTGTAATTCTCTCCTCCATGTCCTCCCTTTGACAGAGAGCCTAGAGGAAGCATGCAAATTAAATGTGCTGTACATTATCCTTTGTAGAGTATAGCTCAGATATACTGAATTTACAGTAGAGTTAGGATATACATTCATGTAAGTTGGCCTCACAAACCTCTTTGACCTCCCTCTGGAGTTTCTGATTGGCTTCCTCCGACTTTGTCACCTCCCTCCTGGCTGCCGCAAGCTGTTCCTCTATTTCTCCAACCTGATGCAACACCACAAGGAGGAGCAGGATCACACAGTCTGAACCAACGTGAATCAGTATTAGGTAATACGGTGCCATATGTAAACAGTGATTCACTAAGAACGAACAAAAGAATAAGAGAATCAGAAAAGTGTTAGAGGATGACAGACTGATGCATCAAACTCTGATATAAGGACCCAGAATGTGTCTCTTCTTGGTTTTTCATTTGGAATCGTCAAGCATTTCATCATTTGAACAGAGAAAAGCTTTTTGTCTGATAATTATCTTTGAGAACTGCTTAGTAACTATGCCTACAAGCCATCGTTGACCAGATACGGCATTAGACTGTAATAGTCTAAGTGGCCACAAGAGGGAAGTGGGAGAGTAAGAGATGCAGTGTGCATCCCCTCCCACTTGTGAGACAAAAGTGCACTCAGACTTCTAAGTTCCTCCTATAATGGTGCTAAAATACTCCATAGTTATGATGACTGACTGCTAATTAACTCTCTACAGTCACTGTCCTCCATGTGCTACTGATGAGACATACCTGGACATTTGTTCATGCGGTCACACTGATCCAACGCTCGTCATGACAGGTAAACAGAAATACGCGTACCTGCCGACACATGAGGGCCAGCCTCTCCCGCAGCTGGGAGAGCTCCGCTCTCTGACGCTCTATCTCTCCTTCCCGCTGTCTTTCTAGCTCACTATCTTCCAGACCAGAGGAAGGACCATTGGGTAACCGCTGGAAAGACAAGATGGGGAAAAAACATATGAGAGGTGGTGAAGAGAGAAGATCAGAGTCTCCTAAAGGAGCCATAATCACAACACAGAACTGTACCCACACATCTACTTCACTACAGACTTTCTGGATGCTAACACATACACAAAAATGACTGGAACCAACATGTGTAAAACCCTCCCTTACATCTTTCCCGCCGTCCACCCCTTGTTGACGTCTTTTAATTTGGTCTCTTAAAGAGATTACCTGGGAAACAGAAGACAGAATGGGTAATCACAATGGGTAAGGCAATATAAACGTGCTGCCTTCACGCCAAACATCACTGAGATGTAAAAATGGGTGCTGAATTTTACCTCTTGTGAAGAAGCTGCAAGCTGATCCTCTAGCATCGACACGCGCTCAAGGGCCACCCGGAGCCGTTCTCGGACCTGTGTGGTAAACATCGATTTTCCCAATCATCAACTATTTCTATTTGTCTAGAGCTCCATTCCAGCCATTCTTTGGAAGGTGGGTTAGTTAATCACACTTTGGTTCCAACGAGTAATGCTTAAAAAAGGGGAACGTCCACATGAATGCACACCTAATCTTTATGCGAAGGCATTCATAGACAGTTTTTGGTTTATTTAGGTCAAGTAGTGTAAGTGATGAGAGGCTTTTGACAAGCTGGCAAATGGTCGTCATGGCAGCCGAAATATAGGCTCAGCATAATGATCACACTATCTGTCGAAGGACATGGAAGCCAAGTAAAGGAGTGAATACTTTTGTTTCACATTTGTTGATATTTTTGTGAGATGTACTTTGTAGAATGCCTCAGTAGCTCATGTTTGGGTGTTTAGCTTAGACGGGTGTAAGACTTTTATTTTGGAAGGGGTTTGGATTGAAATGGTCCCGTTCAGTTTTTTTCTTTTTGCTTCTGTTCACGTCTGTAATCCACTTTCATTAGACATGTACTCCAACATTTCCACCTACCTTCTCATCCAGAGCCTTGTGATGCTCAAATAGAGATTTGAGGGCCTTGAGGACTTCCACCTCACTGGAGACCCCCGCTGGGGACTGGGCTTGTCGCTTCACCACTGTCATCCTCAGACTGCGCTCATGCCGAGACACCAGACACTCCAGGTGTTCCAGCAGCAACTACAGGAGCAACATGAGGAGGGATGGGAGAGAAGAAGGGAGATTTTAAAAAAGGGATATAGGAGGGCCGGGAAGGGAGGAAAAGAACCATAGTGAAAGGATAATGAAGGTAGGAAGAGAAAGACAAAAGACAGAAAAAATAAAACAGAAACATGTACTCAAATTAAATGCACTCTCTCCCACACAACCACATTGGGTGAGGAAGATAACACCAAGCCTGTTAGAGTGCTAATAGGCAAAATGGCCGCTAAACATCTTACACGTGTGTTGTTCCTCTCTGCCTTGAGCTCGGCAATCTCCTCCTCCCTCTCCAGGAGCTGCTCCCGGCAAACGTTCAGCTCTTTAGTCAACACAGCAAACTCCTGTGAATCACACAAAGCTGCGTTCAGGGGTGAACAAAACAAACTTCCCAGACGTGTGGTTTTTACTGGCTTCTGCGTTTCATGTGCCTCTTCAGCTTCTAGAGCCAGAGTGGAGGTTAAAAAAGGCACACGTGAGGGAAACAGCTGATCTGAGTACACCTGGGACCACGAGTATGAGAAACGTGATGTAAATCATCATGTTAATCACTGACACAGTTTCAGTCACTACTCGCTTGTGCTCTTGTGTGAGCTCTCATTCATGGACAGATTACATCACACTGTTACACAATGGCTCTGCACTGGAACGCACAGGAGAGATCCCCCAAAACACAACATCTCATTTACAACACAAGTCGGAATAGGTTTGTAACCCCTGCAAAGCAGAAAATCTAAACGCCATATATTAAAAGAATAAAATAACAAAAACAGTGGCTTGACACAGTGCTGTTTTTCAATGTCTGTTTAGGCTTTGAGGTTTGAAGCAATGATAGACAGACATCAGCAGTAAGGACTTGCTCTTATGGAGGCATACAATTAAAATAGTGTGTGTTGAGCATGAAAAAGATAGAGCCAGAGACAGATCTGTGCAGATGGTGACACAGTGGGTCCTTTGGCTTTTGGCCTTATGGGACTGTTTCTTATTTGGAGAAGGGTCAGGGGCTCAGATGGCTTCTTATGCAGCTCTATGATTTCTTTTTAAAATTTTTTATCTCATTCTTGCTTATAGAGCGCTCAGGTCTTTGTTGAATTAAATAAAAAGCTCCAATCTCTGACGTGGATATAATTAAGATATTCAAATATGAATCAACTATTGACGGCGTGATTCAACATCCTGTACATTTAGGAGCAATTCGACAAATACAAACACTGTAGTCGCCAACATCTGGAATGATTAATTGCAATTGATAGTAAGCATTTGATTTGATTAACTTTGTGCTGGATGGAACACTGACAGAAGAGCCCATCAAACATCACATTCATCTGGCTGAGAAGAGAGAAGCTGCCTGCTGGATTCTAATCATCAGGTAAAACACAAAATTCCTACAAAGGGATGACCAAGTTAAAAAAAAAACCTGATTAAGAGAAAATATGCAGATGCAACTTAAGAACGAAAAGATGAAACTTAGCTTGCTGCACTGGTGAAAAAAACTTGGAGCACTGGCCCCTTCTCGTGGCAGCATCTCAACGCAGGAACTGACACTACAAAGGCTTTCTGTCTGGTTGGCTTTTGCAATTAGGAACACACTCGCAAAGAGGAGCATTTTTCTCCATCAACCAAAGGTTTTGCAGACAAGCTGCTCCATGAACGTAGGTGAGTGATGCATACCTGTGGCAGGGCAATAGACAGCTGCCTCTGAAGTGACTCCTTCTCGTGTCCCAGCTCACGGAGACGGAGCTGAGCTGTTCCCAGGCTCTCCTGTGTCTCCCTTAGGTTCTCCAGGAGCCTCTCTCTCTCTGTCAGCATGTTGACCATCAAAGATTCCAGGTTCCCCGTGCTGCCTCCTTCGTCTCCTCCGCCTCGGGACTCCCTTCCGCCAAAGCCTCCCCCTCCCATTGCACCCCCGGGCCCTCCAACTCCTGCGCTGGCAGGCGATGAGGGGCCCCCACCGGTTCCACTTCGCCCATCCTCAGAAATGGTGGGCATCACCTCGCACATCATCATGAGATTGCTGTGTGTGAAACACGTTTATGGAGTAAACTAAACCACAGATTGTGCGTGCAAAGTGTTTATCGTCGGGCTTCCGGGATTTGATCCACAAAATATAAATATTTACATCTTCAGGTTTCAAAAAAATATCATTCTTTGGTCTGCATATCTTCCACAGGGTATTGCCTTTATGTGTTTCCTCCCACCCTCACTGGTTTATATCTTTGCTCACTTGTCTTCCTTCATAAAATCTTGGCTTGAATGGTGGGTGATCAGAATGCTTATGTGTCCCTGTTTTATGCAAGAAGGGATGCTGTTCTGTGGGTGGCATGGACTGGCAGAGGGTAAATAAGGTACGAGGTTCAGGAGAAAGCAGGGAGAAAATGTAGAGCGATGCACCCAAAACTGTGTCCTGGAGGCAGAGATCCTCAGAGCACCAGGGCCGAGAGCTGGAAAAGAGAGCGGGCTCTGTGTTAGACCCCATCGGGAAAAACCTGGTGAGACTGATTCACAGATTCAGTCAGCGTAAAAAGGTTTCAGTTCAAAAATTAAGAAGCTTTAAATATGAAAAACATTTTATCCCACTAATGATTGCACATTTCCAAGTCTTTCCAGTAAAATGTGACGCGAAAGCGAGCTACCTTTAGCCTCACTACGGATTTAGTAGTCAAATATCAGTGGCTTATTTTTTTATTTACAAGAGGTTTACAAGAGGTAAAAACCAAGTGTTTATGTGATTACTTAGAGACGTGACTGAAGATGCTATACAGAAAACACTTAAAATCTCTCTGAGCTTTGGACAGCTACACACATTTCTGATAGGGCTGCACTTTGGTTAAATATCTTAAGAGGACAGTAGAAGGAAAGAACTATCAACCTTAATTTTCTTCAACATAACCAAAATAACCAAACCTAGATTTTGGATGTATTTGTGGGTTTTGGACTCCTCATTGCCTCATGCGGGCCTCTTTACGTCACGTTTCTGTTTAGCACACAAAAATAGTATTCCATCTAACCAAAATGATCAAATAATAAATACAACAAATTCACCTTTTAGAAAAATCAATAGAATACTGTACACTATAGGATTAATACATTAATAGTTCCAAAATACCCCCAAACCCTATTTGTCTGTGCCAGGCAGGGATCAATTGTGTTTGATGAGGCTAAGTGGGGGTTCTGCTATGGAGATATTCACCCTTGAAAGACAGTAGAGAGGCCACGGGAACATCTGAAATGGGATTTGAGAATTGACTGGTTTTCATATACAGCTGCTGTGTGTTAACTGATTGAGTGAGGGTATACCCCAGCTCAGGGTATAGGGTATAGAGTGAGGGTATACCCCAGCTCAGGGTATAGGGTATAGAGTGAGGGTATACCCCAGCTCAGGGACCTGCCACCTGGGGCAACACCAGAAAGAGACTGACACTCAAGCAAGACCAGAACCCGCCGATAGTTACTGGTGGGAAATTGGTGCTAAGAAGACATCCCCCCCCCCCTAAATGTCATATGTGGTTTAGTTGCATCGTTCAGAACACAAATTTTGCAGACTTCTCCTGTAAGCTGGAGGTCATTTAACAGAACCATTGATGTTATTGATGCTGGATGGATTTTGTTGACAGACTCAGTTCTTGTCGACCTAAATTGGCTCTTAGGCTCTGTGTTGACCTCCAGAGTCCAGCACTGATGACCCTACATTAGACTGGGAGTGGCAGGTAATGGACTGATGGGTGTACCTATTCTGATAATGAGACTTACACACTGTTAGCTTAGATAGTAATGTGTGGGTTTTTTTACCAACACCATATCTGACTAGTATATGTCCATGTATGTATACAGGTATGTATACATACATGGTATGTATCCATACAAGGTGTTCCCACCTATCTTAGAGCGGAGCTATAAATCCAGTTAATTAAAATGACCTTTTTGGGACACTGACAATAAATTGTTTATATTCTTAGATTAATATAATGCTTTTTTCCCCTAAAATCTTTTTATATTCCACATTATCAAATATAGTGAAAGGAATTGTGAAGCTCAGGCCTCCATGTCACTGCATGTGTGCCCATGTGGGAGTTTTCATACCATCACCATCATCATCCTCATCATTACCACCCTCCTGGCTTTACTGATTGTTCCTTGGCCAATTAAAAGAAGCCCCGTTAGCCTGCACATCACATCCCATCTACGGAAATGTCCAAAACCCTCAATCGCATGTCTGTCTGCTTCATACATGTATACACACACACACACACACACACACACACACACACACACACACACACACACACACACACACACACACACACACACACACACCGCTCTCAGCTCGCATTGGGGTGGGGAGAGGGGTCTCCATGCCTTCCTGCATGTAATAACCCAGCATGTCGATGTAGGGACCAATAATGACTAATAATGAAGCCGAACCCGGCGTGATCGGCGTGAGACTGGAACGATCGGGATCCGGACTAACGCTGCAAGAGGGGAAAGGACTGCGCTTGCAGATGACAGTTGGACTCGTCCGTACCTCCATTTCTGGACGTATGGAGGAAAAAACCGTTCGATGAAGGCGCGGGCAGGCGCGGATCTACATTCTTATAGTAAAATGCTCGAGGATGGGGGGGTCCACTGGTGGGCAGTTCAAACGACAGTTTAGGCAGCAAACGGAGATAGAAAATCGCCGCTTTATTCCTGCCCAGAAATGAACAGTGCACGTTTTCCGTAACAGATCTACCTCCTTCAGCAGACATCCTGGAATCCGAGTCAAGTCACACAGGCCCGTGACAGCAGTGTGACGAGCCTGGGGAGGTGGGGGGGTTGACTATGAAGCTCTCAGTGGAAAATGACTTTCTCGCAGCCATGATAAATTACAAGCAGCAAATAGACAGGTACTATATATTGCCATCTTATGTGAGGTCTCGCTCTCTGTATCTCCTAAGTGATGCGAGCGGGAGCGAGCGAGCGAGCGTGCGCGCCCTAAATAAATCGCGTTGTGCGCTGCCAACACACCTGTCAACGCCTGACACCGACATGGGCATCGAACGTTTCACAGTCTAAGATTATCTGCTTATTTGAAATCCCCCCCGCACACACACACACACACACACACACTTCCCTTTCACATATACTCATGCAAATTAACACACAGACGACCCCCCCCCCCCCCCCCCCCCCCAGCTTCCCTCTCATCCTTGACAACACAGTGCTACTTGTTTCTACACACATGCACGCACGCACACGCAGCCTTTTCATTCCGCGCATTAGTGCTCAAACATCCGCGGATGGCTGTCCATCTCAGCCGTTTGCGTCGGGGTGGTGTGAAGTTGCATCCTTACCACAGTCATCGCGGGGAGCCTGTAGTGTCCATGTTTGATGGGAAATATCCCCGAAGCCCGATCCCCGCGGAGCGCCCCTCGCCGTGCCCGCATCCGACACCGGCGTCAAAACCTCAACATATGCGCGTCGATTCCCCTTTTTTCCCCGTCTCGTCTCTTTCTCCACATGTAAACGACGATGAGGGGGACGCGGAGAGAGACGATACGCCACTTTACCACTGACTCCCCCTCTGTCGGATTGGAAGGTAATGGGTCTTAAAGAAACATTCTCTCAGCATTCTCCGCATCTGTGATTCTACGTGCGCGCCACGCACTCACGCGCACTCGCTGGCCAATCACACACCTGATTAATTATCCAGTGTGTATTTATATCAGAGACAAGTGCAAACTAACGGGGCTTTTTTTGCACATAGGCTGTCTTGCAGGCCTGAAATCGCACATGCAGATTATTTAGCAGATCTGATCACGGCACTCTCTATCGGCACCTGTGAGAGGAGGAGGAGTGTGTGGGATGGAGCTCTGCAGCCCACATTTAGACCAGGTGAAGACCCGTTTCTCTGCAATACTTGTTTGAAATAATTGCAAAGTTATTTCCAACCCCCCCAAAAAGTTACGTCTAATATATTCAGCAGATTTTAATATTCATGTTTCGGTTTTTTTGTGCTGGAAAAAGGATGTGTTTGAAATCCAAACCTTGTCAGAGGCTCTTAATTATTATGTTCCGGATAGTGCAATGATGAAATGCTGATCCATGGAATTACTGCACGGATCGACTATTTGCCTGCATTTGTGACTTGATGTGTTCTTGTTGCCCTGATTGATTCGATTCGTCGCATTAAAATTTCATATACACGGGTATAACATTTACAAACGCGCATGCAGTTTGTGCGCGTTTGCATGTGTGCACGTGTGTGCATATATCTCAGTAAACACCAGGTAGTGCTGTCTTTAAGAGAGAGAGCCTGGGAAGGGGTGATGTAATGTGTTCTCAGACAATGATGTCATCGGCTGAGACGCTGCAAGGATTTAAAGTGACAAAGGCATTTTCAGGGTTTCCGTGTGAGAGAGCAGCACCCCAACACACAGCAGAGCTTCACCGAGGACACAGCCTGATGGACCAAACGAGAGACAGAAGCAATTCTCTGCATAGAAATTGGGAGCCGAGCTGCTTATGTCAGACACGCAGCACATTTATTAATGATCATATTCGAGATACAAAACACACCTGGATACAGTGACAGTAACTGTTATACTTGCCGTTCACAGAGATTCAAAGCTTAATGAAGGTGTATTTAATTGTGTTATTTGTTTGTTATCTGCATTTGATGTTATGAGAGACACTTAAGACTATTGTTTAATATTTCAGACATTTTCAAGTATTCCAAACATATTGTTCCCACACGATTGCTCAACATTAGTTCCATGTAATTCCTTCAGTCTTTTTTGCATCCTTCATCACAAGTCACTTCACTTTGTGCTTGTCCTACCTGACCTGATCAGTTCAAGCTACTAAAAGCTGCTCTTGCCTCTAAAAACTTGTCCTTAGCACTGTAACTCGCGCCTTCCCCAAAGAGGCGCTGCGAGTCACGCTCCTCGCCTCGCACGCAGAGCTGGGTCTGGTGATGGAGAACTCTCTCTCCTGGACTTTGTCTTTGTGCTCTTCACTTAAACTGCTGCTGCTCTTCAACTCTTTCACTTTGTCGTCTTCTCCTTCCAACTTTGCTTTTCCGTCCAGGGTGGGATCACTGCTGGTAACCCGAACTGAAGGTCTGAGAACACTTTCTCTCAATTTGGGGCCTTCTTGACAGACGATGTCTTCATTTCCATTTTGAGGGATCCCGTCAGGAACACCGGCTTCCTTTTCTGGGCTCCTCGAGGTACCTGATGTTGATTTGTCCTGCGTTTCTTTCAGTAGGTTCTTGTCATCGCGGTTTGATTCTTGGGTTGTTTCTTCTGCTGCTTCAGTGATAATTAGCTGCTCTTTCTCCTCTGACCCCGGTGATGCTTGTCCATCATTCTCTGCATTCTTGGTTATATCCGTGTCTGAAATGCTGATGTCACATGCGATTTTGTAAAAAAGTGAATAATTGTCCTTCATTTTTTCAAGGCTTTCACTGACTGCTGGCGACATTTCTTCAGAATCCATCACATTTTCACTGAAATTCCTGATGTCTGGTGATGAGTCCACGCCCGGCAAAGGTATGAAACCCTGCCAGTGGTTAGTAGATAGGAACCACTTGGCTCTCACATCACAGGATGACAAATCCTTTTCAGTGTCATTGTCGGCGACTGGTTCTTGAAGCATCGGTTCATCTTCATTCTTGCATACAGTAAATCCCTTGCCTCCATCTTTCTGGTAAACCTTCATAGATGAGACGTGATAGGGCGAATCTGGACGTTTGATATTACCCTTTCTGCCACTGTGGTCCTTTTGCTGTGTTTTGATTCCAAACCTGATTGGATTTTTTATTTTTTTCTTACTCCTGTCTATTTCATCCATTTCTGGAGGTCTTTTACTAAAAAGATGAGGTGCTGTCAGACCACTGATGCTATCCTCGCCGCTTCTGTCTTGAGATTCAAGCTCTGAAAACAGGTAAGGAAGAGCATATGTATATACACACCTCAATATGTGCAACAAATACTCAGATATCTAGAAATGTTTGAAAAATTCTAATGTATCAGTATAAAGAAGATGAGTTGACCAACTTCTTGTGTATGTCTATAACTACAATCTGGTGAAAATATAGATTAAATGTTCCTCTTGGCTCTCATATACCTGCTTTAGGCCATTCTTTTCTGTTTGAGTCAGAGGCCACCCGAGCGTCTTTCGTCTCCCCAATGGTGGGAGGCTGATGGTTTGTAGATACACTCTCTCTGGCTGCACTGATGGATGGTTAAGAAAACCAATTAGCGAAGACCTTTAAATGACGTCTGTAGCAGGAAAAATAATCTCACCTTCTCAAGACTCTCTCTCGTATTCGTTCCACACGTCTCAATTTGGCCTGTCGCTGCTCAGCTGTCAGACAGTGATCAGCATCCACATCTGGGGTCAAGGTGGCAGGGGGCTGTTCCTCTGCCTATTCAGATTTTAGCAGAGTAATTATGCAGCAATAGCGGTCTTAGAATTCAACCTCTGTGCATCTGCACAGGATACTGAAATGTAACAAAGAGATGGATGTTTAGCTAGCAACATAAAATGCATTGTTTGTGTCTGTTTATTTTTAGCTCTGAGCTTACATGTTCCCTGGCCACAGCTGCCTGAGTCCTGGAGGTCTCTGTAGGCTCTGCTCGTCTTCCCTCTGGCCATGACTCTTTGACCGCCTGGGCGCTCTGCTGTCTGTTGGCCTTCGTAACAGTCTGATCTGGGTGCATCTCTGCAGAAGACTGGATTTGATCAGGGATTTCCAGAAACAGACGTGGCTTGTTGTATGTCCTTTTGCTCTGCTCTGTTGGTCGCTGCTGGAGCTCTGACTGGATTCTCTCAGGTAGAGGGTTTCTGAGCTCGGGTGGAGGGTCTTCAACAGAAACCCTTCTGGCCACGAGAGACGATGGCAGCACAGCTGTTACAACTCGTGTCACCCTTAGAGGGAAGGGGGGCTGAGAAAATTCAAATGAATGTATTTTTGTATCTGATTTTATGTGGTGATTCGGCTTTGTGGAGCAGTTATCTGACAGACCTCCTCTGTCGTCTCTGAACCTTGACTCAGCCTCTGCGCACCAGGAGAGGATAGGGAAGATTTCTTCCTATTAGCTAGCCTTTCCTGATTTCTCTTCATCCGCTCCATCTGCTCTTCTTCACTCATCTTTATTTTCTAGGAAAGATGAGGCAAATACATGTACGGATGAATGGCAGGGCACTTTTGTGTCAAGAAGATGAAGCAGGAATAAATAAAGCATTTTTTACAGCTACATGATTCGGTCCATTTTCTGCCTGCAGCTGTGCCTTTACTGTATATGTGTGAGTATGTATGAACATGTGATAAGGGGGGTTGGGTGGGAGAAGTGAGATGTCTGAACCCCTGTAAAGGCTCTTGCGCTTCCTTTTGGCAGTGAGCGGTACTGCAACCTGCCCTAATTGCAAGGAAAATGAGAGAATCAAAGAAGTGAAATTTGGCTGTGATAGCAAAGAGAAAATAAAATCAGGTCTGGCCGTTTGATGCATTTTGCAATCTGATGCACACATCCACCAACCAGCATGCAGGAAATTATAAAAAACCAAACCTTGTTTGACTGACTTCTGGTTTCTGGTGGGGTCCACTTTAAACCAGGCTGGGATTCTAAAAACCAAGGGAGTATGGGTGGAAGAAGACATCGATGGGAAAAACGGGAATAGTGGGCTTTAAAGAATATCAACAAACAGACAGCCATAATAATTTGATTCGCTCCACTTATGTGCATTTGGCCAACCGAATTTGTCTTTCTGTGCTTTCATGTTAGGAAGGCCAGGCTGGATGTTTGCTCTTCTGTGATCATGGCTGTAGATTCCCTGAAACATCACAAAATGGTGATAAGTTAAGACAGAAGATGACAACCATTTTAATTATCCACAGCTCTCACCTCATACGGTGACTCTGTCCAGGCATCATCCAGGTTGTTTTCATGTAACTCCAGTGGTAACGGTGGACGGACTGGGGGCTCCTGTTCCTCATCCTTCAGAAATTATTTGCAAAAGTTTGATTTCCTCCCTGTTTGTGACACTGGTTATTCTAGTCCTGGATATTTGTACGTATACAGAGATCTACTCAGCGGAAGCGTTTTTGCGCAACAGTCTTGTGCATTAAAGAGCAAGGGTCACAGGGGTCACAGAGAAGGAACAGCATGTAAGAGGTGTACCATTGGCAGTCCTGTTGGCAGCCTCTCTGTGGGAGATGCAGGGGATCCAGGGTGTGAAGCTGTCTGATAGAACCCTGAGGGGGAATCACAAAAGGTCAGTGTTTGTCTATTGTCAGTTTTCATGTGTGCTTAAAACAAGATGTTAAATATAATGGTAGCATTTTATTGACACAAATGTGTTGTACAACCAGACCACAGTTTAATCTTCAAATGGGTATAAATGTAATCAAAATGATTGGAAATGAAGCTTCTGCATTCACGTGAACTACAAAACTCTTATCTCCGTATGCGCTGAAGCCTCATCAAGTCTTACTGTGGTGCCTCTGAAGTCCCAGCAGGAAGCAGAAATGGTCCCTGTTGATCTTCAGTCCAGCCATGATGTCCTCCATCATCCACAGTTCTCTCTGAGCCTGACACTGTTCCTGATAAAATATCTGTTAATGATTCGTGACAACTCAAATGTGGCTCCAGAAGCATTATCATTGTAGTTTTGTACATATTACTTGTGGTATTCCAAAGTTACAGATGTGTTGAAGATGTGAACGGATAACCATCAGTTCACTCTCCATCCGCTCATACTGACTCCACACCCTCTCCATTTCCTGAACAAAAGACATTATTAGTGTCTAATATATTTCTATAAAACACCCTTAATCTCCTGTTTGCTTAATTTTATGTTGCTTACTACACACCAGTGACACATCGCACATTCTGGCCCGGATTGTGACCAGTTCTTCCTGGAGCAAAGCCTTCTGGGCCAGTGCTTCTTCCTGGGCTCTGGGCTCCGGGTTTTTCCACTTCTCCAGCTGCAGTCTGGATACCTCTAAAGCACACTGGACCCCATCCTGCAACAGGGAAATATGTGGAGAGATTTTTAACCCTCAAGCTCTTAAATTCCAAATATCATTCTAATCCACTCACATCTAAAATTTTTGATGAAACTCAAGTTTTCAAGCTCTCTGATTAATTTCTACACCTAATGAATCATGATTACGGGTGAATTGCTGACCTTATCCATCTGCAGCTGGGCCAGCTCCACAGAAAGGGACTGCAGCAGTTTATCACATCCACACAACCTGGTCAGGACAGTCTGAAGTGGCAAAATCAAAATGAACTATCAAGAAAACTCTCCTAAGGCGATGTTCAGCCGCAGCGACGACTGAAGCAACACTCACATCTGCATCACTCTCAAGAGGCCTCATCGGGGGGATTTCCCTCGGGTCGAGTTTGGGGCTCTGGAAGGAAGGACGACAATACATTTTGGCACTTTCCCAGTATGTTTTGAACTTATTTAACAAAGATTGTTTACACAGCTCGATAAATGTTGCATAATCCACAGTTTGAGAGATTTTAGCTATCATTTTGAACACTAAGTAGGATGCATTTATATCAGGAAAACGGTAAGTAGGCTTTTCATGTAAAAGACATTTGACGTGATTGATCAACACCTGCATGATCATCGCAGAACTTACACAGTGGCATATAAAATTAGCGCAATGCATTATAATAAGACATCCTGGTCAACAGGTGTTTGTGACATAAAACGATCTCATAACTATAGAAACACAAACAAAGTTATGGACAGCACCACCTGACAGACACCATTGTTAAATATCCAAACAGCACTTTTTTACCACACAGGACACCAAAGGCACAGAGAGCGCAGCAGGGTAGGCTGTACCATAGCTGGCGGTAGCACACAAACAGACAAATTGCTGCGGTGGTGATGATGGTGGTGGTGGTGGTGTGTGGGGCTGGGAGCATGTGCGGCTCTCGATGAGGGGGGCAAAGGGGGCAATAAGTCTGCATGTGCCCCCGTAGAAAAGCTCTGAAGAAAGAGATTGCACATTTACTCAAATCCACGTGCGTGACACAGACTTACATCAACATCCATCTCATCATCAATATAGGCGTTTTTTTGGGGGGGGGGGTATAGGTGTTACTGGTGGTGTTTCTATAGGTGTTCAACAGTGGTGAGTAATAGATGTGTTATTCACATGTTCATCACCTTTGCTAACGGTCTCCTGCCGCTTGAGCTGCGATGGACAGCTCCATATGTGGCTGACGGCTGGGAAGAAGGTAAAAAAATGTGTCAAAATGTAGCAAGAGTGCCAGTGCGAGGGTGTCTGTCTGTCTGTCTGTCTGTCTGTCTGTCTGTCTGTCTGTCTGTCTGTCTGTCTGTCTGTCTGTCTTTTTTCAGCTAGTGACACTGACCTTGTTCAGGTTCTGCCATCTTTCTGTCACCGGTGGGCTGGGTGTAACATTGTACTCCAGCTTTGGTGAGGCAGGTGTGTAGTACAGTGTCTGTGGTCCCATGACAGCATCATCATGGGGTCGAATGTCAACCCTCCCCACGGGAGTGTGGGGTCTTGACCCCAGTTGACCTCTGGGTGATAAAGAAGCTTGTCCCATCATTTCCGCATGTGCTGGAGGTGTGTTTCGTCCAGGGAGAATATCGTCTAGCTCTGGTCCACAGGCTCTTCTCCTGTTAAAATCAGCTGGGCTTGGTGTTCTGACACAGGAGAAAACAGAACAGTATTCTTTCTTCGTCTTTACATCAACCGCAGCACTTTAACGTGTGCTGTTCACACACGCGAGTCTTGACAACCTGCTGTTTCTGTGACGTGCAGTCCGCCTCCCTCTGTGCTCCGAGTGCGTCGTCCCCATCCTCCCACCAGTGAGGTGAGTGGGCTCACTCAGAGTCCTGCTGATGTGTCTGTGCTTCAGGGCGGGACCCTCTCCATCAGAGGTGGGCTTTGTTAAATCCACTGATTCACTGCTGCCACCTATCTTTGTGAAATCCTGATAACTTGAACAACGCCTGTAAGGACACAAAGGTCAGCGGCTGCAGTGGTTGCAGCTGTTATTGCTCCAGAGGAGTCCTGCGTACCTGTGCAAGGAGCCGTCTGTTTCCATTGAAGCCGACTGACTGAGGGCGCGAACCCAACCCAGCATATCCTCCTGAGTGTCAGCGCTGAAGAAATATGAGCGCATTCCCTGGTGCACCACCTGCATCACCAAACATTAATTAGTGTTTAATTATACAATTATTGTTCCATTAAGAATTCATTTTCTTAATTTCAAATGTGTGTTACTGAAGATTTTAACATTTTTCACCTTATCAAGCAAACAAATGTACCTTGAAGGTGAACTTCCTGTTCTTGCATTCCCTAGGTGTGCAGAACAGGATTTTATAGCTTGGAAGGGGGATGCTGCCCATAACCGTTTCTTCTCTACTGTCTGGTGTTGGACGATACAGACGTAAACGTCACATGAACAACAGATTCTCCGATATGCAATCATGAAATGCTGCGTACCTTTGTAGTAAAACAGACAGTAGTTGGAGAGGACAAACCACCTCCTTTTCCACAGCTTCAAACCAGAACTATCCTGCATGAGGAGAGAAAATTAAGAGGATTCTATTTCATCAAGGCAGGCAGACACCTTTTAGTGGAATAATGAATTCATAAAATGTTAACTAGGCCATGTGTGGAAACAGACTTTTTTGTTGAGCCATCCTCTGATCACCACGGGACAGTTGGGGTCTCTCTTGGAAGCCTGACATCTTTTCCCAAAGGTTTGCACTTTTCCACTGCCTTCCTGCAAAAAGCAAATTCCATTTTTTATTATTTATAGTCTGATGTTGTGAGCAGTGGGTGTTCTAAAAATCCATGCACTGCACCCTGACAACAAACCAACCTTGATTACAGGAAAGTATGAAATGGTGGCCACGCTGGAGGCTTGGCTGATTCTGTCGTGGTCGTCCATTCTGTGACACAAACAGATTTATTTCTTTTACTGATTGCAGTTTAAAATGGAAGCTTTTAAATGTCTCCATGCAGTTTACAGGCCTGTTATTTCACAGCAGTTTATTTTAATGCAAGTCTATAGCCTGAAAAATATGCATTATCTATGTGTGTGTCACTATTGCATGATCATTTTGTCATCTATCACAAAAACAATATTAACACTTTCATCAAATCCAGAGCCGCACCTGCACAATGAGGACGGGCTACAAGCCCTGAATGACCTTACCAATATAATGTGACCCTGCGTTTCTGCTGGAGACACTCCCCAAGACGGTGAATCCGGGCACACAAATCCCGCAATTGCTGAGATATTTTCCTGCTCAACTGTTCATTCTCTCAGAGACAAGCTATGGACTCTCCCACTCCTGCTAAAACTCTCCCACTGTTCTATTCTGAGCCATATATACAAGTCAGTGTGTATTCCCACCATGAAACAGACAGGTGACAGCTGCATCGCCACGGTACCAGGGAGGGGCCGAGAACAGCGTGAAAAGCAATCTGGCAGCAGGAACGGGCCGGTATGAGCGACTGCGAGGGATTTGGAATGGGTCCCAAACTGCAGAGCTGCGTCGGGAAAAGGCCACAATCAAGAAAACAAGAGTGTGCAGTAGAGGGGGAAGTGGGTGAGCTGCAGGAAGCTCCAGAGTTAACGGAGGACGTCACACACTGAGGGTTGGTGTTGTCTCTTTATGAATGTGAGGCTGGAATGTATATTGGCTTCAGTGCAACATGTCACGTGATGGTTGCGTGCACCTGCTCTACACTGCTCAATACAAGTAATTCCCTCTGAAATGCCATTAATCATCTGGACACTAATGACAAATCTTTGACCCTAAACTTGCACTTTAACAGTGAAGTAGGAGATCATATAGACTTTACGCAGTGTGGTTACGTTATTACTACGGGTGGATTAGTGGATGGATGTTTTCAGGCTGTAAATAGAAGATGTGCTGAACTTAATGAAAGAGTACAGCACGCAGGATAAACTTGAAGATAAGAGTTCGTGGGAAAGAACTCACACTCGATCTTCACAAGCCCTCGTGGGTGACCTGAAGTGGTTTTGCTACAGAAATCACTGAGAGCATCAACCAAAGTCATCTACCAGTCAGATTATTGAGGGAAAAGAAACAATCAAGGCTTTGTGAGAGACCAGAGCAGAAAGCAACAGCCTCTTAGCTGCTGGAGGTTTGGTGGGTGTTATAAAATATTTGGAAAATCTCTTTAAACAGCGGGGGTCACTTGCTCGGGAAGGAGAAGGCTTAAAATGCTAAAGAGGGATGCGGAGGACAAATGATGTGTCTGTGTGCGACACAGTGGGCTCTTTGTTGTGCATAAGGAGTCTGGAGCATCATGTGAAGATGGATGGAGCGTGTTGAATGCACTTACGTGGAAAATATTCTCCACATGCATCGACCAAAAATATTTGCACATCATTTACATCCGTGGCTCTGTGAATGTCAACACGACCGTCACTATATGTTTGACCTTGATAAATTATGTAGTGACACAGTTGGAGGCTGGAAAAGACATTGTGTCATTGTTTACAATGATTATTAAACACGGATTTATGAGATAAGGTGTTTTACAAAGAGACCAAAGCCTGTCTGAAAGTTCAGCCACAGATAATGAATAAAGGCATTTTCCTCTTATAAGTATTTTAAATAGGAATGTAATAAGTTATTGAATTTATGGCAAAACAAATGAGCTTCAAGAAGTTCTGAAACACATTTCATTATTCATTTTACTGTCACCAGCTCTTTGTAAAATCAAAACAAAACAGAAATTACAATAACATTTTTCTGTACCTGAGTAAATGTGCAAGCCTGCTAGCTTCTCCGCGCTCCATCACTTGGCTCGTTTCCTCATCGCATCTCCTCAGGTTTGGCTGCCTTCTTCCTGGCCACAGTAACAAACTCCTGTTGTCCTAACACTCTCCAGCAAGTGTCCTCTTCTCTCCTCATACGTGCCAGCGCCTGGTTCTCTGGACTGTAGGTTGTTCTGGGATCTACCTCCACTGGTCTTTAACACCCGTCCTTTGACAGTGCGTCCTCTGTAAGCCTCTCTCTTCTTCCTTCTCTTCTTCAACGTCCCTCCCTCTCACCCTGCCCTTGGCAGCCTCTCTGTCATTTGCCAAGTTTGTGACTTCACAATTTACCCCCAAAACAGCTGTGTCGTGCATGCGTCGGTTGCATTTGACATGATCTGAATTTCCAAGATATTTGGATCTGCAGCTCCAGGATTAAAAAGTTGGAGGCCATTCTTATGATTTAAAGACTCCACCACCTGCGCCTGCCTCTGCTTCAGAAAAGCTTTAGGCTTAGATCCACCAAAAACGTTTTGATAAAACATAAAGGAAAATGTTGCTCTTTAATTCCCTGGTGAGTAACTATGTTAAATGGTCGTAGTTCAACCAGGAGGCCACAGCGGGTGGTTATGTGACGATGAGGAGCATAAATACATGAATAGGTTACAGTGGAAGCAGGAGAATAAAGTGATTGCCTCTGTGATCAGTGGAGAGGCCAGCTGTAGTGGCCATACTGTGGCAGAGAGGTCGACAGAGAGCCTGCATTTAAACCTCTGAGAGCAACATTGGAGAATTTGCCAAAATGAACAAAGGCACAGTTATATTTTAGTTCTAATTACTCACTTCCTATCCAATCAGCAGTTAGTTAAAAAGAGATTCAATTATTCAAATCATTGTATAATCACTGAGCCTAGACTTCTGCATAAATAATGACAGGATCTGGTTTTCTCGTGCACTGACTCAGCGTCTTGTGGAGTTCTCCAGATATTTTCAGAAACCAAAGTACCTGTAACGTGGACAACTCTGCACCAGTCCATGCGGAAGAGAGCAAGTGGGCTTTAAGGTGAGAGGAGCACCAGCATTTCTGGCCATGGATGAAAATCGTGTGGACAAAAAAGGAGCAACAGGAAAAGTGAAAGCTGATACTCAGCAGTCGGCCACGACAGACGTCTCAAGAGAGCCGCTACTATTGGACAAAAGGAAGATATCAAAAGCATTTTAAGAGCTGTGATAAGAACAAGGAGGAAGGACAGATACCAGGGCTAAATTTACTCTTGCAGAAAAGCAGACCCAATGTTGGCCGGCACCATGTTGAAATTCTACACTCAGCTAAAGAATAAAACCAAACACTCGCTCAAGAAATGGTGTTGACCACCAGTAAAGAACTTCAAAAACTTTGGACAATACACACACACACCAGTGCTTCCCACACACATGCTAACCATGCCACTTTATAATTAGTATCTCACATGTGCAGACTTGTTTTTAACCCAGGAAGGTCACGACTTCAGATGCCCCGGATGTTCAGTTCATGCCCTGCCTGTATTTACAGCCCCCTCCCATCATGCATTCTGTCCCATCAGCCCGGCTGACTGACAGCTGCACGGGTACATCCCAGCTACTCTTGCACAATCGACTACTTGTGGGGCACAATCAACGTGTGCGGTGAACTTCAGGATCATGGGAAATGTCGTAAATGACATTAATGATATTAATTATGATTTAACGATCAGAGGAATGTGAAAACATAAACATTAAAAAGAACTAGGAAGTAAAGGTTTTACACACAGTTACTGTGAAAAGATGATGGAAATCTTTTATGCTGCCAAATGTTTTACATTTGAATTTTGTCTGATTTGAAGTGATTATTTGTTCATGTATAATCATGCAGAGGTTTGTTAAATAACCCAAAATGTTCAACTACTGAGCCAACAGCTCTCAACAAGCGATCTCTCTGTCTGATATCCATTTTTAACATTTCTGAAAAGGGGTTGTGCTGCACCAGACCTTAACCCAGCACAACCCTGAACCCTGGATTCAACAACATGATACAACACTCAGTAACATGATAAAAGAATGTCTCAACCATCATCCTGACCACTGGAGCCCTCCATGGCTGTGCTGATCCCTCTGCTGTTCCCTGTTTGACTTGTTGTGTTAAGTACTACTTCAAAAGTTTCTTATCATAAACAATGATCACAGCTTAGCTTACAAAGAGCCTTTCATGGGCTAAAGACACCAGCACCTTTGTCGAGATCAGACCGCAGCAACATCACTTCCCACGCTTTTACAAAGAATCTACAGACCATAGTAATAGCATCGTCTCTTTGAGGCAGTTGAGGGGCTTGAGGCCTCACTCCCATTTATACATAATTTACATTTCACATCATGCTGCCTGAACAGACCCTTCCAACAAGCTCAGAGATACATTCACCAACAGTGATTGCATTACAAGTCTACACTTAATATTAGTGTACTATTATACTAAGTTGAACAGAACAGTCAGTTATAATTGGACTCCAATATGCAACATAATCTAATTTAATTAATTCAAACAGTCCAACAGATGGCGCTGTTATTTAATTGATGCATTAAATAGACATATGTATCCCATACCCCCTTTCTTTCACCCACTTCTTATTCCTCTAATGTTCGAAAGCGTGTAATTTCCAATTACATATTTTGTAAAGCATATAATAAATAAAGAGAATAGATTCAGAATATTACAGCAACACAGACGGAACACTGCGAAGCGACGAATGTTGCGTGTAATGTATTTGAACTGACAACAGGGGGCGCTGTTGTATTCAATAACTTAAAACACCCCTGAATAGAGTTCACAACCAAAAAAAAGTCATTTCCAAAGACATTATCTCAAACGGAAAATAATTAAGTTCTTCAAATTAAAGAGGGATAAAATAAAGAAAGTACAGTTAATACTCTTCGTGTTGGTCTTGGATTGTTGTTGGTCTAGTTGTGGTGTTTTGTGTCAGGTGGTTTGTGGGGTTTCCCTTTTCTGTGAGATCCAGCACACGTTTTATAAAACAATTAATAATATTTATTAATATACAAGATGTGTGCCCCATGCGCAGTCATTTTCAATCAGTGTTTCAGTCTCTGTGTTTGTGAGCAAGTGTTTCTAAAATTTAAATCAAATTAATCGAGTTTGTTGGAACACATTCCAGTGATGTAAACAGGATTGAAAAGAATTTTAAACTTAATGACTTTTTTTAAACTCAATTTCCAACTTTTCACTTTCACAAATCAATGTATTATTATTATTATTATTATTATTATTATTATTATATTATTATTATTATTATTATTATCATCATCATCATCATCATCATCATCATCATCATCATCATCATCACCACCATCATCATCATCATCATCATTATTATTGTTGTTGTTGTTGTTGTCATCCATTTTAGGAGCAGCTGTAGTATAATCTTAAAGTTGTGACACATATCTGGTGATGCAGAGTTCATGTTTAGATCCCAGTGTGAACAAGTGAATACAGATAATGAAAAACACTTTGAGATGTTCTATATTTCTCTAATAATCCCCATCAGCTCCCCACAGTATATGACTGAAGCCCTTTTGGCACTAGCGGTGTCAATAGTGGCTGGTGTTGCTCCAGAGGGGAATAAACCTATGTTAATCGGTTTAATTAGGCACAAATGTAATATAAGCAGCTGGCTTGAAGAGGAGACCTTAAAAAGAGTAATATCTTTATGTCAAACCTGGTTTCTGCATATTTGCTGCCTGGCTTTCAGCTTTAGTTTTAAGGATAATGCTTGGAACCCTAAAGGACATGCTCCCCTCCAGGAATATGTCAGGCTATATGTGTCACTTACATAACTAATGCTGACACAAGCTTAGAATTACCACTCACTCACATTCCTCACATAAGCACCCCATCTGATTATTCTTAGATCATCGTCTGCAGTTGTTTTTGCTTTCGGCCTCCACAGATTTTTGCCCTGGAGGTTTAACTGGGGGTGCTTATAGACTTCGCACTCAAACTAATTACGCTCCAAACATCCTATTACATCTTCAAAAGTATTTATGCCTTCGTGCTTGATTCTCAGCTGGAAAATGAGACAAGAAGACAAAACATGCTGAAAAATCTGATCAAATTTAATGATCTAATCTAATCTAATCTAATTTATTTATTTCTTTGCAAGTTTTATATTTTGATATCAGATTTGACCAAGTTTCTTTATTTTAAAATAAAACAATATTTCCACAATCAAATCAATGACTTGATTAAATCCACAATCATATTTGCAGCTTTGACCTTTGAGGAGACCAGAAACTGTTTTATAACATGTTTAGAGACATTTTAGAGACATTTTAGAGACATTTTAGAGCCATTTTGCAGCAGAGCCTCCACCAATGTTTGCATGGAGGTTGCTGCAGCGCCACCTTTGGCTCCTGAGTGTGACAGTTTACAGCAGCGTTTCCACGTCTCCACTTCACTTTTGCTTCCTCTTTGCAATCAATTTAAGATTTTTAGCGTAAAAGAAGCAGTCGGAGTGCAATTACTTTAACCGAATGTGTGGAGCGTCAATATTTTAAAAAAATGTGATTATTCAATAAAGGTTTAGCATTACAACTGATTACATTCCACTTTTTAATTTAAAACCTATGGAGCATTAAAGTTATGATTATAATTTGAGCTTAAATATTTTTACAGCAGTGGTTTAAGGAGCCCATTTCTTCATATTCTTTCACATTAGTTGCCTTGGAAACACGACCTTTGTTCAGAAAAAGACAGCACATAAATGCACGAGTTATGGTCCGGTGCTGAACCCTGCGTGTCGTCTCTGTGGCTGTGAGTCCACTTGGCATTTGTTAAATGAGGATGCGTGAGTGTGACATCTATGGGTTTGTCTGGCTGTCCTGCTTTTAGCTCCTGTAAAGCTCACGCTTCTAGGTGTGAAGGTGACAGGAGCGGACGTCCCACCTGTCACGGCTGGGAACGGGCTCTTTGAATCGGAGCTTCGTACAAACCAAAGTGAGTCCGTTTAACAACAAAGCAAACACATGACGGTGTAAACGGCATCCAGAGGATGCCCAAAAAACACGAAATCACTCAGGATTAAACAAAAGTTCCATTTATAGCAATGATTTATTTCTTTGCGCAACAATAAAAGAGTATCAGTAAACTATAATGCATAAAACAATGCAAAAATATTTCTCAAGCAAACATTTAGAAAGTTTATCATCCAGACTAGAACTGAAGTGATGCATGTGATCACAAACAATTCCAGACATTTGCTGATTAAAGAGGTAAAAGGTGACATTTCACTCCGGTATCTTGAGGATTGTGCAGGAAGATTGAATCCCAATCCAGAAACCGGGAAGAATCCTTTGATCCATGGACGTCTCAACTTTGTGCAACAGTTGAGCCTCTCGTTCTGCTCCCTCCCCGGTCACGGCATAAAAACTTATAATCCCTGCGGGCTGGTCGAGATAAACTCCAATCGTAGAGCAAAAAGGGACATCGGTTATGTCTTTCTTGATTCCATTGAACCAGATCTCATACTGCGTTCCCGACCAGCAGAGACCCCAGGACTCCTCATTTTCTCCAAGGCCACTGGGCCCAGAACTGGCCCTCCTCCCTGCTCCTTCATATGTGGCTCCAATTACCACCCAACCTGAGAACTCCACCTCCCAGTAAGCCCTCATGTTCCAAATGACCTCTTTGCACACCACCTTTGAGGGAACGGAAAACAAACAAGCAAAGAAAAGTGATGTGTTTCCTTCAGTAGTTGTCAGGTAAACAAATAGCTGTATGTGTGACGTACCTGTGGAGAGTACTCGTATCTCTCTGGCCTGTCCAGGACGGGACAAACCTCCTTTGTTCTTCGACAAACTTTGGAGCCGCCGTCGGAAATCCACAACATTTTGTTGGCCGTCTTGTCATCCAAACACAACTTTTTCCAGTCTAAAAGAAAGAATGTTGTTTTCGGTTGATTAAAAGAACAAATAGATGAATAAAACCTGTGTTGATATATAAGTTGGGATAAGGAAATCTGCTCGTACGGGTCAGGAGATCAGCTCTGTTTGTTGGCTCTGGGATGTTCGGGACATAACTGGAAACATTCTCTGTAGGTAAGAAAAGCAGAACTGCCGCTAGGGTGAGCTGGTCTGAGCTAATCCTCCATTCATCCATTCATTCCGCACTTTATTAACCAGTGAACATAGAGAAATAACACGACTAATTCCTGCACACCTTGTTTGCAATTAGTCTCCGATAAAATCAACCTGGAATTGGGTTTGGTCATCGGCATCTCGACGCTCTGCGTTGATCATCCACGTCCTGAAGCTTCCAGAAACACTGACATTCAGCCGGAGCAAAGATGCAAACTCTCCTCCTTCCACCTGACTTTTATACCCCCGGTGGAAGCCCTGGGGGGGAGCCGCGTCAAAGACATTTCGTAAGTGAAGGTTGACGTATGGAGGCTGGTGAGGCCCAGGTATCTGACACCCCTGAAACATTAGGAGTGTGTTCTGGCTGCAAACATCACAGAATGTGCGAGTTGGAGGCCGTTTGTCAGAGTTGTCAGCAGGTGATACGCAGGAGGATGCAGAAACACGTGGGAAACACGTCTCATTCGAGCCAGATAAATGAGCTTAAACTATGTCGGGGGTGTCATAGCACACCAAGCCTTCTATTTTTAATAAATGCACTTGAATAAATATGAAATCTTCCAACAAAATCTATCAAATGTGTTGTATGCTGCAAATTATTGGTGTAAAAGGAATCGAAGCTATAACCACTTTATTAACTATAAAGCAACAGTGCATAAACCAGGGTGAATGTTTTTGAAGGGATTTATTTATACTTGACATTCTGTATACATTCATTTCATATCAAGGTAACCCTGTAACAACAATAACAATGGAGGAATACTTTGGCATGAACACATTTAAATATATGAGGTGCACCTTGAGTGGTCCGCAGGTTCAGGAAAGTCTAACAGAGTAGTAACTACGCTGCACATTGGCCATACACATACAGCACATGAGGAATTACTCTTGGAGGTCATCTTTGATTATCCTAAGCTAAGTGCTTTATTACCACTATTCTAAAGCTTTTTAAGAGCCTAAATACCATATATATTAACAGCAACAATATAAACAATATTATGAAATATATGGCAGCTTTCCATCATTCCTCTTTCTTTTTGATCAAACAATGCGACTGCGTTCCCAACCAGAAGCCTGGCATCATTTTCTCTGAGAAGCAACTCTTAAACTGTTGCAGAAGCTTCACCTCTTTTCCTCCTGCTCCTTCCTCTCCTTCCTTCACCTCTTCCACAGCGTAGAAGTTGAGAAGACCAGCAGGCTGGTCGAGGTAAACCCCCAGTGTGGAGCAGAGCGGCGCCTCCGAGATCTCCACGGTCTGGCTCTTGTGCCAGGCATTGTAGCTTGAGCCGCTCCAGCCGAGACCCCAGGACTCCTCGTTCTCCCCGAAGCCGCAGGGCCCGTCGCTGTTCCTCCTTGCCGCGCGTTCGTACGCCACTCCGAGCACCACCCATCCGGCAAACTCCACCTCCCAGTACCCTCGGAAGTCCAGAATTCCTTCTTTGCACAGAACCTTTGGGAAGGAAAGTAGGATGAGGCTGTGTGTCCACTGAGAAGGAGACTTCAGTGTCTAACAGGACACAGTTATTGACCGTGTCTCCAAGGATCAGTCAGCAGCCACAACAGTCCAATAACCAGGCTGCTGACTGATCCTTGGAGACACAGACGGCGATGTGGTTACAACTACAGTGTCACCACCTTCTTGGAAGTTATAGCTCAGCTAAAATGAGCCGCACTGCTTTGATGCAGGTGTGTGTGTGTGTGGTAGTGTGTGTTTAGACTGTACCTGTGGCACATATTCATATCTCTCTGGTCTATCCAAAACAGGACAAGTGACGCTGTCAGTCATGCGAGCAACTTTAGCGCCGCCCTCTGTGATCCACAGCATTTTATTGGCTGTCTTGTCATCCAGAGTGAGGTTAAACCAGTCTGAAACAGGCAGAGATAACATGGCCTTAGGAACAGTTGTGTTGTATATATTTATTCATTCTTCCTTCCTTCTTAATGGACTTTAAATTGTCTCACGTTTGATGAGGTCAGCCCTGCACTTTGGCTCTGGGATGTTGGGCTCATATGCTGGGATCTTCTCTGAAATGTGGACACGGAACATCAAAGGTCAGATACAGAAGCCAGAAATTCCCAGGATGCTGAAGGTAGCTGAGATGAGAAGAGCAGACGGTGCCTTACCTGAGGGTCCAGCTTTGGCTTTTTTAGCTAAAAACGAAGAAGAAAATCTGTTGTCACTGTCACTGGAAGATCTGATACTGCAGTTGGGCTGCTGTAAATACTATAGATATGTGTCAGATGTTTCTAAACACAGATCAAGTGAGCCACCGCAGAGAGGTGTATACTTAGAAAAGCATCTGCCTCAGTCAGATCATCACCACTGCATGCTTTCTGGAGCAGCAGGTGATTCATGTTAAAAGGTGACAGAAATGGCCTGAACACTTCACACGTACTAGGGCGATGGCAGCCTGAGAGCAGTTTATCAGGTAATGAGACGTCTGCACCCTCTCGTGTTTTCTTTTAAAAAGAAATTGTTGCAATCCGAGGGAGTGCGTTAAAAAGTTGCATTCAACAATGAATAAAACTGGCCTTTCTTTTCTCTAGCCCAGGGGGATTCCTGCAAGGATTTAGACTGTTAGTCAGCGACATTCAATGGTGTCTCCAGTTTAGGCTTTTGAAATATTAATATGTAGAATATTTGGAGGTCTTGATACTACAGCAAACATTCTAAGAATTACCAATTACTTTTTTAAAGAGGTAAAGAATTATTAGGGGCTGTTTGGAGCTGTGCACCCACAGCCATGCTGGGTTCAAAGTGACGCCATTTAAACCCACTTGTCATCTTTATTCATTTTTCAAACATTATGGTTATTTTTGTGCCCTGCAACATGAGTGTAAGGTGTGGATGAGCTGATATTTATCTCCATGGTGACGGTAGGCTGACAGACCATGCGTGAGAACTTCAAACCACCTGTCCGGTCCACAACACCAGTTAATGAAACGGCCGCTTTGTCTGCTCGCATCACCATCTGACAGTGAATGAATCTACACTAACTTCCCCTTAAAGGTGAGTTGATTTGAATGTTACAGGGTTATTTCTGATTACACTCATTTATGCTGCGGCATCAACAACTTGTGCCTAAATTACAGGATCACCATTACACAGAAAATCAAAGTTTGTCTCCAAGATAGTCAGGAAAAAATAACTCTGCTTTCTGGAGTGTCGCAGTGAGAGACTGACTGCAACACATTCATGCTGAATTATGCAAATGATGCAGGACACCAGCCTTAAAATCCCACTAAATGCCTCCCGGTTCAAAGACAGGCTTTTTATTGTCCTGCCTATTAAATTCAAGTTGCAAATGAAATCCCTTTTAATGCAGATGATGTTGACACTTGCGGACCCTTACTTGCAGGCAGTAAAATCAATATGAGCCCCGCATTTCGACAGGCATGAAATCAGACAGTAAATGATCGTGCTTCGTCACACATGCAGGCGAGCCCTTCACTCAGGATCAGCTGTGCTGCCGAGGGGTTGCGGTTAATAACTGAGTGCTTTCACAGAGACACACAAAAGTTAGACTGCTCCATCTCTAAACTCAGGATGCTGTTATGTGTTGAGTTTCCAAGGACAAGCACCTCAGCAGTGTTGTAAAAGCGTATGAAGTGATCACCTCTGTCAGACTTCCGCGAGTCAGAGATGATTCTTGTGGTGGTGGGCATCTTGATCTCAGCCGGGTCTCAGTTCCTCCCTGCGGGTTCCTTTGGTTCCAGTTCGGTACGGCCCTTATATATGTTTGATGCGGGATAGAGGTGTTGGAATCGGAACCAGTGGGATGGCACATTAAGGTTCACGTGATAAAGGAGGGGGGCGAGAAGCCTGTAACTGGAGCCACCTCTATATGTTTTTCCTTAAAATGGTTAGACCACTGGTTTGGGGAGGTGTCCTGGACACCTCCTAATACTAAATAAACCCTGCCCACCGCTCTGACAACAACATTGACCTCTCTGCATTGCAGACATTGACAGAATTGATGCACAGGGACATGCGCGCACACACGAGCACATGCTTGAGACTTATGATGCTGCAAAAACTGGGAAGGGCTTCTTTCTCAGTTTACTGAAGAGGCAAAACAAAGTTAACACAGTGATTTGATTGCCAAAAGTCAACCACCATCAAACCAAAGACCCTGGCCAGATCTTTGGTTTGATTGCTGCCGAGAGATCACTGCTTCCTGCCAGTGAGCCTGTGGTCATGCTGCAGTGTAGTGATTGTGGTTTCCAGCCCTGATGTAAACTACTCAAAACCTTCTACCGTCAGGCTTCCACAGGTTGACCGACAGATCGTATTCAAATATACTTTAGAAAATGCCATACCATGAAGATACGCCATTTAAAAATAAACCTTTGCAACCTACAAACCCAGATACTCAGATCTCATGGTCCTTTAATGCAGCGCACGCTCTTGACCTACATCACCACATCTAACCAAATCCCCACAATGCACTCAGAGGGAGATAAAAGAAAAGGCATGTCGCTCCTCGTAAACTCTTGTCTGCGGCGTGGTCTCCCCGGTAAGCCACAAACAGTCTTGTCCTTGTGTTCTAGCCAACCTAAAGATGAGGAATGACCAGAGCGAGTGATTACGGTGCAGCTGACATACTAAACACATACACTATATGTATGTAACATATTATATTAGTAGTGCCCCTGACTTGCCAGTAGGACTCAAAAGTAACACCAGTGTGGGCTTTATAAATAGTTTTTACGTGCATCTGGGTATATTTGACTGCACGCAAGTCTTGACTACTTGAGTTTTGAACTATTTCCTTATTCATTTTACTGAGAAATTGCACCAGCTTTGGTAAACATACAGGTAAATATAAGAAAGAAATATGCATCATTTTTGCTTTGAGAATAATTTACCTCAAAACCCAGTTTAATCTGAAGTTTCTGTTTGAAATGCAGGTTGATTTCTTCTGAAAGAAATCTAAACGTCTTTGTCTTTACATTAAGGGAAAACATAGAACACAACAAATGTGCCCGTATGCTCCTGAAGGACAAATAAAGGAATTAACAGTACATGAAATCAACTTACATGACCTCTGTTGAAGCAGGCCTCAGGACACCCTTCATATATTCCACTACTTAACCTTACCATCTAGGCTGACAACAGGTCTGTGGTGATATCAGTTTCTGACATGCATGATTGATTAAAAGTAATATATCAGCTACTTAGATGAATATAGGTCAGCGCTGCCAGGACTATCCAGGCTTAAATGCTTTGTGGCATGTCCATTAGCGCGTTCATTACCTTTACATACCTCAGCAAAATGCCTCTGAGCCTTAGGGGCCCCAAAACCCTTTAATACCCCCTGTTCTGGGGGGGTATAAAGAAAAGGTTTACATCATTGCAGCATTATGCCACTGACAGCTATCAACATTCAACAAACCTCAACATGGCAGGAAGGGATCAAGATACCAGCAAGTGCAACCAATCACAGAATGATGCTGAGAGCTGGCGAGAGAAATGTCATCAGTTAACACATAATAATAATAGAGGACGCAGACAGGCGTCCAGAAGTGGGTCGGCATCAAGGAAGCTGTAATGGAGCCAGTCAGGGTCTCACTTTCTGCAAAGTAGTGTCAATTAAAATCTCTGGCCTCACCAGATGGTGCGAGTAGTTTAAACTTAGCTAAAGAGAACATCAAAAGAACATCAGCAACTCTGAGAATGGGTCTTTAAAAAGTAGACGTCAGAGGGAGAGGGAAGGAGAGGAGAAAAGGAGATCTCTGAGCAGCTCCTGCCAATAAAGGGAGGTCACCAAGACACCTACGACTGCTGTGTGACTGAGCAAATCAGCACAAACATCCCATCTCCACCATCGATCGCTGTGGTGGTAGCATCATGCCGTGTGGATGGTTCTCCTCAGCAGGTCCTGGAAGGCTTGTAAAGGTCCAGGAAGAAAAGAAAGCCACCACATCCAGAGAAACCCTGGAGGAGCTCCTGTTCAGGCTCAGTCTGCAGGAGAACTGCGACTGTGGACAACATTTATTTCTCCACAGAGGTGACCTGAAGCAGCCAGAAAATACTCCACAGAAATGCTTCACTATCAGCAAGGTGGACAAGGTGGAGAGGTTAAATCAAAGATCAGTTCAATGTGCAGTTTGTAGCTGGACTAGAAAACTATAGTTTTCACCTGGTCATTTGCAAAACTCAAGCAAGCTTGTTTTCATCTGTGCTGACAGTATTGTGCATTTTGACTTTAAACAGATCTAAATACGGCAAAACAAAATGACTCTTCCTGGAACCTGGAACACCTGCAGCTCTGTGCTGTCCTTAGGTGATAAGCCATGAGACACAAATCCATGCTGCACCAAAGAAAACAGCAATCCATCAACATCAAATGAAGCAACATTCCTCCAGCTGCTGCGGATCTTTCATTCTTCACCTCCCCAGTTAACACTGAATTGCTGACATGAAAGTAGATCCCAGACGGCAATAAACAACATCACATGTTAGTGTGGCTGCTCAGACAGAACTTGTGAATGTAAATGGGTGGCATGAAGATATGGAGTTGACATGTGATGCCAAGCTATACTTGATTACATATACAGTACTTATTAATTGACTAAATACAGTACGTTGATAGAATAAAGATCAATAGTAGAGCTGATGTGGTTAGCTGTGAACACTATCTGAAATAGGTGCTTGAAACACTAGTGGTATCAGTCTCAGAACAAAAATGAAGAGGCTTTTGATGGATAGAATCATTTTCATGTCATTAATCGAATAAATGCCTTTGTATTCTCACAGTTTCAGCCAAATGTCTCAACTGATTCTCTTCTCTGTCTCCTGGGAATTTTCATACAGGTGGTCTATATTACCTGCTCCGGTGTCTTTAGTCCTATAGTCTCGAGACAGACACTTCCACTCTTTTTTTATGCTTGCGTCTGAGTCGGTCACTTCTTCCAGTCCTTCGCTTCCGCAGACCCAGAGTTGAACGAGTGTAAGGCCGTCTCTGTCTCCCTCTGGTGATAGATTGGTGCTATTACAACTCATCAAAAGACTGCGTAGAGTCACAACATGCAGTTGAACGTTCCCTCACATGCAAAACCATGGCATTTGTTATTACAGTTTTTCTCAATCACTTTGGTACATTTTTCCAATCATTCTTGCAATTTGCAGAAGATCAAGTGCATTTCTCAAAACAGTTTGAACAAATAGCAAAACACCGTGGATCACCTGCAAAAGCCAGTCTCTTGCTCAAAATCCTTAGTCCATCCCTCAAAAGCAAGTTTTTGTGTCAATATACTTGTCAGTGCCATCAGAATGTTTAATCATTGTGTCATTGTGTACGGATAAGACAGTCAAATTCATTAGTCATGTTGGCAATTGAATAGTGCACTTTGAAGGGACATGTTGATGTAAAATGTGGTTTAGGTGTGATGACAAGTGTTGTACATTTGACCTCATATAATCTATATGTGTAAGATTGATTGGAAAAGACAAGATTCACATTTACAGAATGACTTCTTTATTGGCAAACATTGACATTGCAGTGCGTAAAGAAAAAAAAAAGACAGCACTGCACATAACAAAGGTGAAATACAATACGTAAGTAAACATAGGTCAAAAATATAAACATAGGTCATACAGTAGGTAAACAAAAAAATATGAACAACTCCCCAAATTCTAATCTCAATCCTGATCTTCAGCTTCTTCCCGTTCCTGTCTGTTAGGCCACAAATTCTCATCCACGTCACACCTGATGTCCTCCCGTGCAAGGCAGCATGGATAGTATCTTCTTGCATGCCTAATCCATGCTCTGCAGGAATCTGCAGTAATGTCTTGGCATGCTGCATCCATTGCAGCCAGAAGGGTCACTTGTGTGTGTGGCTCTCGGTCATACACCTTCCACCTCCAGGCTGAGAAAAATTCCTCAATAGGGTTGAGGAATGGGGAGTATGGTGGTAAGAACTCCACCACCATTCTGTTATGGTTTGCGTACCACTGCCTTACTAGGTTTGACTTGTGGAAGCTTACATTGTCCCATATTATGGCATATTTGGGCTGGGCCATATTCTCGGCTGGGCCACCTAGGATATGATCCCTGTACAAAGTGTCTAGGAATGCTATTAGACGTTCAGAGTTGTATGGACCCATCAGTGGAATGTGTGTCAGCACACCGTTATCTGATATTGCGGCACACATAGTTATGTTGCCACCCCTTTGCCGCTCCCTTGAGCTCATTCAGAAAACTGTCGATCATTGGTTGATCAACTCTTTTCATTAGAGAAAGTCTAGATTCACCTGGGAGGAATTTACCAATTTAGATCATATTTACAGACAAATGTCTTATGGAAATGTATATATGCTTGACATGTTATGATGGCTTGGTAAATCATTTTGCATGTGAAGACTTATATGATGAACTATAGCCTAAATGTTTTGGGGAAAGAGACTATTTGATAGATTCCTATAAGAAAGCATTTTGATTAGCATGACAAAAGCAATTGATAATGTATGAAAAACCTGAGAATTGTACACAATCATTTGCATGGATGGACAAAAGCATTTGCAATTTGTTCAATGCAATGAGAAACTGCCTTTTTCATCTGCACAAATGGCATGATGATGTGACAATTGAACAAGAACTTTTGAGAATTTCAATTCTGATGTGAGAAATGTACCAAACCAATTGAGAAAAACTGTAAATTGTTGGAGCCACATAAACCTATTTACCTAAACGAAACAGCGCTCCTGCAGGCTGATATGGGTTAATTACTGAACAAAAATACTTTAGTCATCAAAGTTTATGTCGGCCTATATTCCGAATCATTCTGGATAGATAGATAGATAGATAGATAGATAGATAGATAGATAGATAGATAGATAGATAGATAGATAGATAGATAGAGATAGATAGATAGATAGATAGATAGATAGATAGATAGATAGATAGAGCTCGCAGCAGAAATACTTTCAGGAGCGTTAAATTTAAGAAGATCAAGCACTATAGGAAAGTATAGTATAGTTAGTTAAGGGTAACACCAGACTCCTTATCAATGGCTCCTTACCCTCGGATGTAGTAGCAGTAATTAGCACTAATACTAATATTCCCTGATTGAAAATTAACGTGTTGTTTTTGTAAAGGGTTTCGTCAAGCGTTGTGAAGTTCTCATTTTGTCCACAAGGTGGCAGTTTTATATTAAAAATATTTTGTTGCATTTATATGATACATGAGATGTAAATCTGGAACAGTTTTACACTTTATTCAAATTGTCCAACAACATTGTTCATTTTGTTTCACAGGTGAATTCCCGAAAAAGAAAGAAAAAAGAATCAATCATTTGACCATTTCAGCCACGGTTTCTACACTGGTCAGCAGAGTGCAGTCAATGATCATGCAGAACAAATTTCAAAGTAGCTGCAATATCCCAAGAAACAAAATTCAATACATTTGATTACGGAAGTTTAGGATTTCCACAGAGTGACGTCAGAGTTCCCCAGTAAGTGAAAAGGAAGATTTCGGCCCCTCACAACCGAAGGCTGGAAGTTAATGTCAAGGTCATAATGTTAGCAAATTTTAAAATACCATATTTTCTGTCAAAAATAAAGTGCCACACTTGTCTGCAGACGATCTCAGTGACAGCCGCTGAAGTTTGCTATCAGTTAAGGTCTCCAGATATTTATAGTCGCCCTCCAATTCAATTCCCTTATCAGATTATAGAGAGGGCCTGAATGCAGGCAGCACACTACTGAAATATATTGCACCATGGCACCAAGCACATTGTCAGTTCTGCAAACACAGGAGGGGTCTGCCAGGTTTTCCACCAAAACAGCACACAAGTCACAGCAGAAAGGCCATTAAGTCCATGTAGAAACTCTTGATTACTAATATATCCACAGTAAAGCAGAGGGGGGGAACACATTGTACAGGTGGCCTCATGAGGAACGATCGTGCCAGGTCCAAATGCAGAAGACACACTACATATACATACTCTCTATATACACACACCTCTGACATCTTCTCTCATCTTCTTCATTTTGCCGCAGGCCTCAATGACGTATTCAGAGGTTTACTTAATAATAAAAATGATAAAATAGAAATGAAATGCTTTTTTTTCCAGACATTAAACTGATGATGTTTGTGTGCACGAGCACACAAACATGTTCCTATTACACGTGAGACGGGTGGTGACATGTTACAAACATCAGGACCTGCTTGTGTTCTTCTCCAGGAAATACTTTGGCCACAGAACAGGAACAAGCGTCCATTTGTCTTCGCTACAGTGGGAGACAAAGCGCTACACGCTAGACTGGGGACGGGGAGTTTGGGGTGTGTTTTGTTTAAAAGCACTGCATGTTAAAGGTTAAATGGAAGTTTGCCTTGGCCGGATAACTGTCGGAGCACCGAAGCCTGTTGCAGTGTTGACTTCATGGATTATAAAAGTGCTGCTGCTGCTGCTGGTGAAGCCATTCATCAACGTCTGTGATTAATAAACCTCTGCTGGCTTTATTTAAACGAGTACAACAGGTCGGCCTGCGGTGGTCTGTGCATGCAGACAGACCGGCAGGCAGATGAGCAGACAGACAGAAACACCATCTGTCGTCCCGATTCACCTCTTGACCCCTGCAGCAGGGGTCTCCATGGCCACTCAGCTGATGCAAGCACATTTCTGTCAGAGTAAAGGAGGAAGGGGTTGTCAACAGGTGATGAAGACAGCACGGAGACTTGGACGGTGAATGCATTTCCAGCAACCTGAGGGGGCAGACCCGACCGTGCAGGGTGTCGCGGTAAACGTGCACTCTCACCAGCTGATGAGAGCCTTTCACAGCAGATCAGACCACCCGACATGACAGTGAGCAGACTATCAGAAACTGCCTCAGTCGCCTCGTTGTGGATTGTTTCATTTTACACATGAAACCCTCCAGTTCGTCTGACTTCCAGTCAATGATTTTGCAATTGTCTGTTTCCAGTCTTCCTGCATGTGAGGTTATACTGGTTTGCAGCATTCGTGGCACCAGTGATAAAACTGGTAGGGTGCTTAAGGCCATGCAGATATTGATAAGAAAGCATTAATACACCCTAAAGGAATCCCTTCTCCTTCAGAGCAGAGAAAATAAATACATGTTTTCTGTTAAACTGCATCAAAAGTGATGTTCCAGAACTTATCACGTCCATCAAGTTTGATGTCCTGACCCCCCTCACAAAATATTCCTGTGTCCGTGCCGATCCTGGCACACAAAGAGGCGACCACAAAAAAAAGAGGTTCACTTGTTGCTGCTTTCCTCTCATGTCGCTTTTGATTAGCGCGTTCAGCCCGTCCATCAATCACATCATAACTATGTCGGAGCCCTTTTACCGGCAGCACCCTTCCCTCCTGTCTCTCCCAGTTGTCACACTCTCGCTCTGAGTGGATCTCTGCTTTAAACTCCTTAAGGGTGTCGTCAGTGTCTCGCTCACTCGAGGGTGTGGGGGACTTGAGTGCCAGGAGAGCTTTGAATAACAGAGAGGGGAGAAATAAAAGGAATAAGAAGCATCAGCCCTCAGTCTTCCAGCAGCAAAGCGAAGACACTGGGATAACCATGCCTGAGCCGGTCCCTAAAGGTATGCAAATACTTTCTATCAAAGCATAATTCACTATAATCAGTCTGGAGACTTGCTGATATACTGCTAATATACCTTATGCACTACAAATATAATGATGAGGATGCATAAAACAAACCCCCCAAAACAGCGGCGTATTGTCGAATGACTCATTTCAAACACTCTGGAGATGCTGTGGTGTTTGCATGCAACTTTTAGTTGAGCAGAAGGAAGAGGAGAAAAGATTAAAAAGAGATTAAATGACTGCTGGTATCGAGCACACCTGGCTCAGCGGAAGACCGATCGACTCAAAACAACAAAACCGACCAAATCCTTAAAAACGTCGACCAAAAACTGTTAAAGGAAATCTTTAAATGGCAGATTGGCCTCTTGCTGCTGTTGATATCTATCTGAGTAAAGCCATAAATAGTCACTGGGGTCGGCAGAGAGCCCGTGCGGGTCCCTGCTGCTGCAGTCAACACGACCACATCCTTCAGCCGCGAGCCTCGTGGTGCGACCCCCCGCTGGGATGGAGGACGCAGCGGCATCATCTGCTGAGGAGTTTTACTGGAAATCTTTTTGCCTAATTTCTCATCAGCAGACGCCTTGGACATTACTTGTTCCTCCGCTTCTGTTCGTTAGCGGGTTATTATTTTCCACTTTGCCGTAAAAGTGACGGCTGCAACCAGAAATGCAGATGCTTCCTCCTGCTTTGTTTTTGGACTAGAGTCCTGTGACAACCACAAAGGCCGTATCTGACCCTGCTAACAGGGGGACGGCTTCTCTTCTCACACTTGTTAGCAGAAACTATCGTCCCCACAACTAGGAGCCAAAAATATCCCTCCCCCCAATTCAGTTCCTCTTAAGTCCACAGAGAAGATTCCCCCGAGCATATCAGATTTTCACCCCGCCAGCTGAGAGGCATCATTCAACAGGTTATCTTTGCTTTTCATCTGCAAAGTTTCCTGACGGTCAACCAGCCCCGCGCTTCTTCCTGAATTTAGCGTGACGGCAGACACGGTGACCTGACGTTCTGACACAAAGATGCAGATAATAATTGCACGATCACTCTTCTATTCCTCCTATAAAAGCAGCACGGCTGCTGCGTTCGGTTGAGGAGAGCCTGCATAAAGTCCCGTGTTTCCATTCAGCAACAGAGGTCAGACAAACTCTGCATGTCTGGTTCGTCTCGTATTTTGGAGATCAACCCGAGGAGCATGGAGGTGTGGTTGAGGTGACCACCGGAAGGGCTCAAGAATCAGGATTTTACTGTCACAATAATGACTGCAGCAAGGAAACTGTCGGGCCTCCAGCATAAAGCGAAACACGACGAGAACGATTGTAAAAAGAGGTGAAAAGTAATGTGAAAGCAGAAAAACTTATCTGACAGGGAAAAGATATTTATTACACGGTCACAACGCCGACTAAGACATGTCGCTCTCACACACACCTGCCTATGTTTGTAGTCCTATCTCTGTGAGAACATTCCGCTCACCCCAACCATCACAAAACCCAGGGTGCTTCAAACGGACCCTTCACATTTGAAGACCAGCCACAATGTCCTCACATGGCCATGTAAAAGAACACACACACACACACACACACACACACACACACACACACACACACACACACACACACACACACAAGAAAACAATTGCTTGGAACTGATCACTGAGTTGTTACCAAATCTAAAAGCAAAACTATTTTCCCAACAAGAGCAAAAAAGGGAGAAACTCAAAAGAAGTGCTCTTTTTTACCAGCTGATTGAACGAAACACAGACAAGTATCTGTATTAATAGTTGGAGGGTTTTTGCAGATGTTTATTTTTGTGCTGACTGGTGCACTTCTCACTTCAGCCATGTGTGCGGGGGCATTACGTAACACCACCTGCATAGGCCCGTCTGTCCGCACTGCCGAATGTGACACTAATTTGACAAGGGAGAAAAAATAATCCAATGTAATTCCACCTATTCCACCGAGAAGTTAATGGCAGAGCCGTGTGTAAAGCAGCCAGGGGTCAAGCTAGAGCAACTATTCAAGGGAACAGTCTTCAACTGAAGAGAATGTGGCACGCCTTCAGAAAGGTCATAAGACACCGACCCTGGCCTTTTCTAAAGCACCCTGGAGAGACACTTGAGGAGGAAGGGTATATTTTCTCCCCCTATTTGAGTGGAGAATTTCATTTAAGCAGATTTTGACCTCAACAATCGCACCCACAGCTCTTCTCACCAAAAGTAAATTGGCTGTCTGGCATCTGCTGGCGCTTTAGCAGTATCAGATTTGTACCCAAGGCTGCATGGCTTAAGATAAAAGTGGCTCTTTCCTAAACTGTATCCTCTTACACAGTAGTATTTTAGATTTATGGTCCAGATTACTTGCGTCACCATGAAATCCGACCCTCTGACGGTCTCAGACAAACATCCTGTTAATTATCCTGAAGCAGGTGTGATTAAACAGGAGGAAACATGCAGGTCAAGACTCATCCTTATCATTAAAAATCATTTCTGACTTCAGGATTAAAAGACTGAACTGCTGTCTGAATTGTAAACGTCCGTATAAACGCAGTGCAGGAAGTTTCTAATGCTTTTCTCATTGTTTCTAATTCGCAGCTAAACCAGAGGGGGGAGGTAAGTCAGCTGCTTATGGCCTTTTATCACCTTTTGTTTGTGTTGCATTATCACAGTGGTGTGATTATAGCTCTCACATTTTCACTTTTGCTCACATATCATGTCGACAGCCGGTGTCAGGAAAACCCGCGCTCGCTCCCCCGCCGCCTGGGCCCACCCTGTATCTAGGACCTTAGAGTTTTCGCCACCGTGGCCTCTCCCACTACATGAAACTCAATCAGATTACCGGTGTCCTCAAATATGTCACAAAGGGGCAGAAAAGAGAATCGTTTTGATTTCAGTTCACCGTGCTCGTGCAGGCCCGGATGGGTTGTGAGACTAATGAAGTCTGTTAGCTCAGCTGTTGGTGTGTGTCAATAAATGTTTTCCAGTGGGGCTACCACGGTGTTATTTTTCATTGCCATATCTAACGCAAATCTGCTAATTTTAGCTCCAGAGGAGCCAGCTGATGCCGGTGAGGGACCATTTCCTTTTTTTGTTTATGCCCCGGTCTCTTGACTTGAACCCCTCTGTTGATATGCGACGTGTTTGAGTGTGTTTGAGTTTAGCTTAATTAAAAATGCATCCGAACAGTTTTGTTACTTGAAAAGCTACGCTAGCAATTTTCTTGTACACGTCCAGCTGATGAAACTTTGCAGGCCTGTGGCTCATCAGTCATCACATGTTAAACATGTGATTGAATGGTAACAATACAAATGTCCTTCTCGTTGTTTTGGGCTTTTTTGTACTAGCATGTGTCACATATTTTATCTGAAATATGGAGAACATTCTCGTCTGTATTTGGTTTTTTTTGACGTGTGTTGATGACCGGTGCCATTAGTGTTAGTTAGCATGTTGGTCTTCTGCATTGTGGAAAAATAATCCACATGTATGAAGCGGTTGTTTGGATTTCGATGTCCACCGTCTGACTCCGCCTGGATTCTTGATGCACACCTTCACTGCAGGCATGGGAAGCAAATCTCTGCAACCTTTTTCTGGTTTTGTGTGTCCTGGTTTATCTTTGTGGGTCGTTGAAAATCTTAGACAGACAAAGCACAAGCAATCATTATTTTCCACGCAAACTCTGAACACAACCACACGGTGAAAGACACAGCAGGAGGGTTTAATGTATAGACTCTACCCAGAGACAGGCAAGCAGTTATCCTGAAACATTTGCCTGATAATAGATGGTGGCTGCTGTGTAATTATCTGGTCCATTCAAATAACAAAAACACACACCCTGTTCCAAATTCAATCCTTATTTCACCTTTTTCACGACCATTGATTTGCAAACGCATGTGTCCCCTTCTCCTGTCCCCACATGTGCATGTACCTTCATGCACAGTATGGATATTTGGTTGTGTTTTGAGGGATTGTTGACAGATAGAGTTGTTTTGATGCCCTCTGGTCTATTTACCCATCGTGTCACCCACTGGAGCTCAGCCTTTGTCAGTGTCCCGGGGACTTTCTGAATAGATGCTTCATATTCCCTCACCGATCTGCAGCCAGCAGAATGTGGAAGGTGGTTCAGGGTCTCTGTGGGCTCATTCCTCAGCTCCCTCAGTTATGGCTTCATGCTGTGTTAAAGGACTTAAGGTGATTCTTGTCCGTTTCCTTTAGATGAGTTCCCAGCAGACGGAGGTAAGGTGGAACCCTCAGCGCTGAAATGTCTCTCTGGTTAATACATTGGATGTATTCACATGCGTGTGTATACATGCACCATAAAGTGTGGCAGTGCCAGTATCTGCATGACTAAATGTTCCTGGGTGGTCTGAGGTGACCTGCATAACATTTTATGATGTATTTTTGTTTAGTCCAAAAATACATGGATTGATAGCTCATATTGTCCGTTGAGTTGAGAAGCAGCGTAAATGTGCTTATGGTCCCACCGGTGAGTGCTGACGTAATGTTTAAAATGACGTAATGTTTAAAACGAATGATCGTGTGTTGAACACGGTCAACTCGACAGTATTTGTGCAGCATCGCCAACAAATTCACACACACCTGAATGTAAATTAATTTTTAAAAAACGTATTTATTCATATAGAAAATACAGAGTAACTATTAACTCCACGGTATTTCTTATCTCCTTACCTCACCTGATGCTAATGTGGACTGGGGTTGGTGTACTTTTTCCAGGAACCTAATGTTGCATCTGTGTGCTTTTGCGTCTTTGTGTTGTGTCTTCCTCCGTCCTGCACCTTTTTCTGTTTCCCATGCCATCATTTGCTTCTGAGCTGCTTTTTTCCAGCTGAGTTTGCTTCCTTATCTGCAACAGGTGCAACAGAAAGTGATGGGGATGGTAAGAAAAGAGCTATGCATACATACATGGATGTCTCTGACAGCGATTTACCTCTGCCCATTCCAAAGCGTGACCTGAGTGTTTTTACTGTTTTCGAGTTTTCACTTAATAAAATCAGTTTCAAGTTGACCCAGATGTATTTTAATACATGTCGTTATATAGATTACTTCTCTTTGGACTGATATTCCTCCATTTGGGCTAGTTATGTAAATTTTGCTGCAGTGCGTAAATGTGAAACAGCTCTTAAACTAATTTGTCAGACTGAAACCAAAATCCTAGTTTGGCGGCAAGAAACAAAGGTTGCGCCTTTTAATAGCCTCTAAGCTCAGAATAAGTGACACACTATCTTATAAAGCGCAGGGGAGCAAATCCGACTTAAATGGAGCCCCGTGTACTTTACACTTGATGCTATTGTTGTCTCCTTCACCTGCCACGTCCCTCGCCGCAACCATCCACTGTTAATGCCAGGCGCTCAACTGACGCGCTGCCCTTGCTTTTCCAGCAATCCAGAATTCGTTATCTTAATGTGGAGATTGCTGCTCAGTCATCCGTGACCTTTGCCTTCATGGCTGCGAACACGGCAGCAGCATGGCAGCAGAACAATGGCAGCTGCTACTGCCCTCATGTGATGACACTTTTATATCAAGTTCAAGTGTTTTACAAGTGAAACTCAAGAGGTGCCAGCCACAGGCAATATATCAGACATCCGCGCTGTCTGCGCCATAAAACATACGTAAAATTATACGTCTCCATGTACCGCTACAAAAAACCCAGCCGAGCTCTCTGGGACAGGAGCACTGTCGTCTGATGGTGGCACAGTTCAGAGTTAATAATGCGATGACCAGGACTTGTAGCCTTGCCAGCGAGTTATACACTTGTCAATTGCTCAACCTGAGCTGCCTGAAGCAGAGATTAGATTATTTTTATTCACATCTTTATAAGACCCGGAGATAAATGTATAAATTAAAATCCAGAATGGACCAGAATGTTAAACACTTGAGCAAATAATTACAGGAACTCCCGGTTTAAAGAGCCCCATTATTAGCTCAGTTTAGCAGAGTCTCTCAAATGGCCTTTAGTTTCTATTTCACCCATATTAAGGACAACAATGACCTTACAAGCATATATGACCTTTACTTTAGCCGATATAAAAATGATTTTTTTATGCTGACATTATGACAAACTAAATCCGAATGCCCAAGAGGCAACTTCCTTTTTGGGTTATTTGGCCAGTGGGGTAAGACTTGGAATGGCTGACTTGTGCCACCATCATCGGGTTGCTATCTTGAGGTAGTTGGCAGCAGAGCTGAAACCACCATGAACATCGTGTAGATCCGGTGAGATCATCATGTTCAGGTTAGTCCAGGAAGTTGTTTCCATAACTTCTACCAGGAATGGGCCCCGTGATGCTACCCGTTCATATCAGAGGGTGCATCTCATCTCACTGTTGCTGCAGAATCATGATCACATGATCCAACAGAGGCACAGTGGAAAAATTGGACTCGCCTAACCTTTTGATCAGTACGATCTCACACCCACCCTGAACACTAGATACAGCTGGAAAACCCAAGTGCAAAGTCACACATGCTTTTCATTTAAGAACAAATCAATATTACAATGATCTGGAGCCAGCTGAAACATCAGTCATTTTCATAAATCAAAGCTTTTAGCGCCATTAGAACAATTAGAGAGGTTTAAGATGTCGAACGCTTTATGAAGGGACTTGCAACAAATGTACCAAATAAAACAAAGCTGTTGGATTTAATGATCCATACATTTTTCACAGATCCTTGCTAAAAATAAAAATACAAAAGGCAAAAAAAGCACATGGCACATGCAGTGTGAAGGGAGTCCCGCAGAGTCCCGTCTGGCATCAGGGAGACTGTTAGGTGGGATCTCTTTGTTCTGATCCTGCGGCAGCTGTTGAGGGCCGTGCCCACCAGGGAACGGTGCGCTTCTGTGGGTTGGGTTGTCTTCTAGGCAAACTGCGAACTGTTGAGGAAAACTCGCAGCAGCACTCGTGATGCCTGTTTTGGAGCAGCCGGCACGCACGTTTTCAGAACAGGGCGAGAAAGAAGGGGGAAGAAAAATCCAAATTTGTAAATAAGCGCCAAAGATTTCATAGGTGACAAACGACCCATTCAGGGAGGAATCTTATCAAATGGGTCACACTGCACTGCAAAGGAAGTATCAGTCGAAAGGAAGTAATGAGTCCAATGGAAAGTGGATTAATAACCAACTTCCTGTTTGGATTAATAACAATCATGGTCTCCTTCCATGTGTACACTCCTGATTGTGTGTGCTGTGGTCCTGTAGTAATCCTGCGGGTTTAGTCTGGTCTGCTGCCTCGTTTGACTCTACACTGATACAGTAAAACATCAAATATTGATTAGTGATTGACTGAAGTGTAATATTTGATGGGAATTTCCTGTTAGTGCTGGGATTGAATTCAATTGTATTTTGTTCCTTAAAAAAAAAAGCATGTTGAGATGTATTTGAGTGATGTGAAGTCTGTTTAAAGGGAGTTACCTTTTAGCTTATACAGCTAGTTCAATGTGTTTTGATGTGTTAGTTGTAGTGAATCTTGTAGCATTACTATTAACAACAAACAAAATGTATCTGTAGAAGAGAATTTGAGAAGCATATTTGTGATAAGACGGAAAAAATAATATAAATCGGCGTGGAAAAGAGAACACAGCTTGTTAAAATCACATGTGACTCACTCACGATATGAATGATTTAATTGCAACCCAAGAGGCATGAATACTTTTACATTTTAAATGTTCTTTGAAGATATTTGTCAGATATTGTATTTTGCATTTTTCCCCCACATTATGGGTTGTTTTATTAATTTTGTGTCATGATTCTTATCATTTGGGAATAATTTCGGGCTATTTCAGGTCATTATTTCAGTCCTTAACTGACTGCCATCACCTTTTTTGTTTTGGTGTTTATCCACCAGAAAATATTCTTAATTTAAGGAAACGGGTGAAATGTGCCTCTCTCCTTATTTCACTTCAGAGCCGACTGAGCTCACTGGGCTCTTTGTGGAGAAGCCTCCAGAAAGTGTAGTAGCTGTTTCAGGTATGTCACAGCACAGTCAAAGTAAAATCTGTCTTTAAAAAGCTGTTGTCACAGTGTTACAAGAGCTGAATGTTTGTTTGGGGATGGCAGGAACCGATGTCTGCTTCATAGCCAAGGTGGACTCAACCACCCTGACCAGAAAACCCGCCATGAAGTGGCTGAAGGGGAAGTGGATGGACCTTGGCAGCAAGGCTGGGAAGCACATGCAGTTTAAAGAAACGTATGACAGAAACACAAAGGTGTGTTTGGGACACATTGTTCCTACCCTGCCAATCAGAACCCCCCCTCCTTAAAAATACCACATCCCTCCCCAGATCTACACATACGAAATGAAGATCATCAAAGTGGTCCCTGGGGATGCTGGCGGATACAGGTGCGAGGTGACATCCAAGGACAAGTGTGACAGCTCCACCTTTGAGATCACTGTTGAGGGTGAGTGAAAACAAACTCTGGTCCGCTGCACCCTCCGGGTATCAGGTTCAAACTTCACACGAGTCTCCGCAACTTCTCTCACTACAGCTGCACAGCAGGACACACAGGCCGATATTCTGTCTGCGTTCAAGAGAGCGTAAGTAAGCCGAGGTTTGCGTTTGACAAGCTCACGTGCAAACACGAGGTAGAAGATAAATACTAATGTACAGACTATTCATAGTGTGAGGGTGAGTGTGCGCCTGTCTTCAGCAAAGCTGGTATGTATGAATGTTAGACGTGAGACGTGATACACCTAGAGAGGGTTACGTATGCTTTTATCATATATGTCTGTTTCCATGTGCACAGTGATGCTGGGGAGGATGAAGGAGATCTGGATTTCAGTGCTCTGCTGAAGGCAACAAAGAAGTAAGACACTGAATTACACTTGTTTTCACAAATTTGAAAAACAGACCCCCCCCCCCCCAGCAGAAGGTTTGCTTTTCCCACTTCTAAGTGTTTTGGATCCCGTCCTCATCTTTCTTTGACTGGCAGGAACAAGAAGCCTCAGAAGGAAGAACCCGAGATAGATGTGTGGGAACTGCTTAAGAGTGCCCACCCAAGCGAGTATGAGAAAATCGCCTTTCAGTATGGCATCACCGACCTGAGGGGCATGCTGAAGCGTCTGAAAAAGATGAAGGTCGTCGAGCCCAAGCACAGCGAGGGTGAGATGGTTTGAGCCCAAAGTGAAATGAAAGACAAAGATTACAGAAGAAGTGTGATTGAAACCTCAGGGGAGAGATGTAGGGGGAGGATACACTGTTTTCTGTGGGGTGATGTGTTTCTACGTTTGTCCTGCCTGCCTGCCATCGCAGCTTTCCTGAAGAGGCTGGAATCCTGCTACTCAGTGGACAAGGGCAAAAAAATTGTCCTGAAGTGTGAAGTAGTCGATCCTAACATCCAGGTTAAATGGCTGAAGAATGGACAGGAGATCAAACCCTCTGCTAAGTACATGATCACACTATCATTTCTCTTGGTTTGTGTTGTGAGGGCATACAACACTGCAGCAGTGTCGTAGACGGCATCATGATAAGATGAACTCTGTGGCACATCTTCTATAAATATCATGTTCAAAATGATCTGTGTGTCAGAGTCATACTCTGAAATGATTATATTTAGCCAGTCATGTGGAATCCTCTCGGAGAACTAGGGGTTCCTGGGGAGACACCTTATACCCCCTGTAAACCAATGCAGAGAGATCCCAGAGGATGAACACCTCAGTGCTAAATTTGAGCGTGAGGGGAACAAATCCGATAAGGGATTCGGGTAAAACCTGAAACTAATCTTTTAAAAAGAAGTAGTGTTAAAAACAAAACAATCGAAATAAAGTGTTTTGAACCTGAAAGACTCTTGAATCCGCGGAAAAGGAGCCGCTCTAATGAACCTTCCACCTGTCATTTTTAAAGGTACGTCATAGAGGCAAATGGAAATGTCAGAACACTCACCATCAACAGGACCAGCCTGGCTGATGACGCTGCCTATGAGTGTGTGGTTGAAGATGACAAGTGTTTCACTGAGGTCTTTGTCAAAGGTGCGCCGCCTTCCTCAAGTGACGCGTCACGCCAGTCTCGCTAACCATAAAGATGATGAAATTCTTTGCACGTGCAGAGCCCCCTGTGACCATCACCAAGCTAATGGATGACTACCACGTGGTGGTTGGAGAGAGAGTGGAGTTTGAGGTGGAGGTGTCTGAGGAGGGTGCCCATGTCATGTGGTCAGTATGCTCATCATAAATACTGTTCAGATCTGACCTCTGACAGAGACTTTCAAATTTCATTAAATAAATTTAAATAAAACCCGTCATACGTGCAAAAATACTTTGATATGAGAGTCTAGACACCCCCGCAGCAGCGTCTGAGAGTCCACCGTTGTGTAGGCTTTTCTCAGTGTTTTGCAAGCCAAAAATACTCACATTTCTACAAGCATAAAAATTATGCAAAAAGAGCAATATTGAAGCTGAAAAGTTATGACATAATTGATCTGTTGATGTTTTGTCCACAGTTGTTTTCAGCATCACATTAGCTTCTTTGGGTCAGTTGAATGGTAAAATCTGCATCTTCACTGAACACTATGCCCTAAAATGTAATAACTTTTTGATTTTTACAATGCTCAGTGGCCTCTGTTTGATTCGTTCAGGTGATTTCATGGTGATACCCTGATATTTCTCCTGCTACTCTGCTGTCTTGACACTCAGTAAATGATCAGATTCCAGCTCCTGCTAACTCTCTTGTGTTCATGTAGCGCTGATGTGTTTCAAGCGAGCTCAGTTTATCTCTGTTAACAGGTTCTTTGAGGATGAAGAGCTTCAGAAAGATAAAGACTCAAAGTACCGCTTCAAGAAAGATGGGAAGAAACACACACTGATCATCCAGGAAGCCACACTGAATGACATTGGAATGTACCATGCTTGGACAAATGGAGGGCACACCAAAGGAGAGCTGGAAGTAGAGGGTACCTTAAGAATTTGGTTCTATATTTTCTTTTGTCATCAGGTTTCACCTCATTAAATGCTGTTTTTCTTGTGGCTTCCAAATGTTGTGTTCAGAGAAACAGCTGGAGGTGCTACAGGACATTGCTGATCTGACAGTCAAGGCAACAGAACAAGCGATGTTCAAATGCGAGGTGTCTGATGACAAGGTCACAGGAAAGTGGTTAAAAGATGGGGTGGAGGTCCTGCCCAGCAATCGCATCAAAATGACTCACATTGGAAGGTGCAGTCTCTGGCAGTGAGCATAACTGCTCACAAGGTCTGCATACGTCATTCCTTCTCTGTGATTTATTTCAGATTCCATCGGCTGATTATTGATGATGTGACGCCAGAGGATGCTGGAGACTACACCTTTATTCCTGATGGATATGCTCTGTCACTTTCTGCCAAACTCAACTTCCTTGGTGAGGATGGCAAAATCATAGAAAAAGGCAGAATCATGTGAGGAATCTTTATTGACTTGTTCCTTCTGTTTATCCCGCAACAGAAATAAAGATAGACTATGTGCCTAGACAAGGTGAGTACTGTTGAATAATAATAATAATAACAACAACAATAATAATAATAATAATAATAATAATAATAATAATAATAATAATAATAATAATAATAACAACAACAACAACAACAACAATAATAATAATAAAAATATTTTTGAAATGCTGATTGTAATATTTCATTGTATCATTTGGTCACTACGTATAATTGTCTTATACTTTCACCAGATCCCCCAAAAATCCATCTGGACACCACTGGAAACATGGTGTCACAGAACACCATCATTGTGGTGGCAGGCAACAAACTCCGTCTGGATGTGGAGATCACAGGAGAGCCAGCGCCCACTGTTGTCTGGTCCAAAGGGGATAAAGTAAGAATGTAACAGCTTGTATTTCCAAATGTGTCTTACCCTCTGTTAACACCAGATCACAACAGTATAGCCCCTCTCCCCAAACACCCCCTTCCTTCCAGTTGACCAGAATACTAACTAGGGTACAGACAGATTGTAATCTGCCACTGTCAACCTTTACAACTTACTATAGATGCTGCAATTCCCTATTTTCAGCCTATTACCAACAACGAAGGTCGTGTAAGAGTGGAGACAAAGAAGGACCTGAGCTGCTTCATCATCGAAGGTGCAGAAAGGGATGACGAGGGCAATTACACCATTATTGTCACCAACCCTGCTGGGGAGGACAAGGCTGTGCTCTTTGTGAAGATCGTGGGTGAGTGAGAATGTTTACACGTTAACATCAGGGCTTAAAATTTAACCTCTTTTTAATTTTTTTCCACACTTTTCAGATGTGCCTGATCCGCCCGAGCACGTCAAATGCACAGCTGTGGGAGAGGACACTGCCACCATTGTGTGGGATGCTCCCAAGTTTGATGGCGGGGCACCACTCAAAGGTGGTGACTTTCATTTGTTTTCCCATCTCCTAAATGCATATGCTGATATCCTTCTGCTCACACGTCTGTGTGTTTACTCTATCAGGCTATCTCATGGAGAGAAAGAAGAAAGGCTCCTCCAGATGGACTAAGCTCAACTTTGATGTTTATGAATCAACGACGTATGAGGCCAAGAGGATGATTGAAGGAGTCCTGTATGAGATGAGGGTGTTTGCTGTCAACAGCATTGGCATGTCTCCGCCCAGTCTCACCTCCAAACCCTTCATGCCTATTGGTGGGAATCCTAGCGGCTTCGAAGCGCTGCATCACTTTAGTCGTGTGTTTCTTTAAACCGTTTCTCTGTCGCCTTCAGCCCCGACGAGTGAACCAATGCGCCTGACAGTGCATGATGTGACAGACAGCACATGCAGCCTGAAGTGGCTGACTCCAGAGAAGATCGGAGCTGGAGGCCTGGATGGTTACGTCATTGAATACTGCAAGGAAGGAGGTGAGAGGGACGACTCTATTGGTGACATCATTTTGGTTCCTCAGCAAGCTCCTTGTATTTACATGTCAAGGAACAACTTTGTCAGGTTTCATGAATTGTAAATCCAGGAAGTGCAACACAATCTCGGAAAATGTGCATCAGAAGAACCAACTGTAAAACATGCAATGCACAACTTCAAAATAAGGCTCAAATCATAGTGATTCGATGCATATAATACATGATTCCAGACACTGAGTGGGTGGTGGCAAACAATGAGCTTTGCGAGAGGCAGGGATATGTGGTGCGTGGCCTGCCCGTGGGAGAGAAGGTCAACTTCAGGGTAGTGGCAGTAAACATTGCTGGACGCAGCCCTCCTGCCGTGATGTCACAGCCTGTCACCATCCGTGAGATCATGGGTGAGTCTGACTCAGACACAAGTCAAAGAATATATTCATCTTGCACGGTCTGCCTTTGGGAGATGTGCTTTTACGGTTGATAAAGAAGTGTCAAGAAATGTGACAGTGTATTTAAGCAATTTTCTCCCCCACTGCATTAGAACACCCAAAGATCCGCCTCCCACGTGAGCTCCGGACAAAGTACATCAAGAGAGTAGGAGAGAAGATCAACCTGACCATCCCCTTCCAGGTCAGAACACCAAAGATATCTAATCAGCCAATCACAGGGCATCTCAATGAACGAAGGCCTGTGGCCCTTATGGTCAAACTGAGTCTCAGAGTGATGAACAGATGATTATGAAGGAAGTAGAGAGCAGGCAGAGTCTCCAAGGCTGCTGCAACATTCCAGTGGTGGAGTCAGAGTTTAACATAAATAGGGATGTGCACCACTTAGTGTTCCCTTAATAACCCTTGATAATAGAGTAACGAGCAACCCGCCACGTCATCAAGCTAGAGTGACAGATTGAGAGTGAGTAGCTGAAGGTGCAAACGACTGCATGATGCCAGTACGGTTCAAAATCTCTGAGGAATGTGGAAAAACAATGTGATATAGTGGGAATTGTTATTGTTATTCGAGTTTTTGGATATAATTCATAAAAGGATGGATCATTTTGTTATTAACAGGGTAAGCCACGCCCTGTTGCAACCTGGTACAAGGATGGTCAACCCATTGACCCCAAGACGATCAACGTGCGCAACTCCAACGTGGACAGCATCCTCTTCATCCGCTCAGCAGAGAGAGAGCACTCCGGCAAGTATGAGCTGGTGCTACAGATCGAGAACATGGAGGACAGAGCCACCATTGAAATCAGGGTTATCGGTAAGATACAAGCGCGTATACCTGAGGCTGTTCTGTTGACCGATAGTGAGAAAGATTAAGAACACGTCAACTCCATCCAGAAAAACCGGGACCTCCTCGAAAAGTGAGGGTGACAGACGTGTGGGGCTTCAACGCAGCACTGGAGTGGGAACCCCCCACCGATGATGGCAACTCTGAGATTACAGGATACACCATTCAGAAAGCAGACATGAAGACTAAGGTGAGGGATGAAGCTGTGGAGACCTCCAATGGAGATCATCCCACCAGTGACATGTCCACACGCATAACTTGGATGACTTTATTTGAGCTACAGTTGATCACACTTTTATCTAAATAGTATGCATTTACTTATGCTTTCAATAACCAGTTATTGAGGCTAATTTGGGCTAATTTGCAGATTACGTATGTTTTCAGGAGTGGTTCACTGTTTACGAGCACAACAGACGACCAAACTGCACAGCATCTGATCTGATCATCGGCAACGAGTATGTGTTCCGGGTTTACAGTGAAAACCTGTGTGGCCTGAGCGACGATGCAACTCAAAGCAAGAACACAGCTGTTATTGCCAAAATAGGTGCGTGCACATGGGTACACTATAGTATGTGCAGACGACATCGGCGTGACAGTCGTAATTTATCCCCGGGACGTTCGGTCTTGTATGGAACCTTTAATAACACTGGTCCGCTGTCTCACACTGCTCCACAGACAAGGTGGGGAAGCAAATTCCTTACAAGGAGATGGACATGGCCTGTATGCCTAAGTTTACTCAACCCCTGGTGGACAGAACGGTGGTAGCGGGTTACAGCACTGCCATCAGCTGTGCCGTCAAAGGCTTTCCCAGGGTAAACACACAGTTCTTCTGATGCATTTTTCATTAAATATGGAGTTTAAACGAGGCCAATCACAACAGGATCTAGCTAATGAAAGCTCATGATTAGTAGCTATTAGCACATTTGTAAAGCAAATCAAACTCGATATTTCATCGGATTTAAATCAATTCTTTTGTCTTGTTTTTCCAGCCCAAGATTGTCTGGATGAAAAACAAAATGATCATTGGAGAGGATCCAAAGTACTTGATGCAGAACAACCAGGGCGTGCTGACCCTAAACATTCGCAAGCCAAGCCCCTTTGACGGAGGGAAATACTCCTGCATGGCTGTCAACGACCTGGGCAAAGATGTGGTCGAGTGCAAGCTGGATGTCCGAGGTGAGCTCAGAGGAGGTTCTTCTGATGCATTTTCCTTTTTTTTTTAGAGCTCCATTATTGACTTTAACACTTTGACTGTCCTGATATTCCCGTAGTTGCAACTGCAGAAGGAGAGAAGAAGTAAGAGACTGAAGAGGTATTTCATGGTGTAAACCAAACGGTGAACAGTGAATGTTGGTGCATCTACGCAGTGAAGGAGTGAAGAATGTCAAGAACGAATCAAATAAAGTGTATTCAAGCCTGATGTGACTTCTTGATTCTTTTAGTGACAAAGCCCTCCACATTCAGCCACTGACTTGAAATATTAAAATTTATATTAAAACTAAAGCATTTTACAATTTATTGAGAACTTTTGTCAAGTTGAGTAGCACCTTCTGTGACGGCTGCCTGTCCTATACTTCCCTGGAGGAGTGCGCGCTCCTGCTGTGAACTGCAACTCCTATGCTGAGCAACAGCGCCACTGTCAGGACACCTACAGCCACTGCAAGAGCTGCTATAACACCTGTGAAAGAGATTTCTATCTTTTAGAGCTGAAAACCCTCAAAATGCCACGATTGCATGGAAACTGTGTCGATACATGCCAGAATGCGATGCATACGATCAGTTTCTTTACCTGTGCTTGACCATTTGGCCTTAAACCCACACTCGGCATTCCAATCCTCAGTCAAAACATCTTGCATCAGATCCGTGAACACAGTGAGAGGGCATGGGTTCAAGCCAGTGCATCCCGGTACAGGGTTTGGATAGGGGTCGCGATGTGAGTCATTGCGGTAATAGAGCTCCAAAGAATAAGACCTAGCGATTTGTTGGGATTAATGACACACAGTTGTCACCCATTAGATATGACAATATGGCCAAAAGGATTGTAGACAGTCAACAGCTGAAAATATACACCAGAGGCTGAAACTCTGGGTGTTCATATGTGCGTGCTTTTGTGCCATCTGACCTAGATAATGTAATTAAATATGCAAAGACAAAGGGTGCATGAGGCAACGGTGACAGGACGTCATTACCCATCAGACTCCTGGTAGAACTCAAAGAGTTGACAGGCAGCGTATGGAGGGAGAATGCCGTTGTACATGTCCAGAGCAGCCTGGAGCGTGATGAGTGTGGAGTCATGCTGGAACGAGACAATAAACACTGCGGCTCAAACAGCGGTTTGGATAATACAAATATGTGTGGGCACCCGAGTGTGGACTTACTGCTGAGTACATGATGAGTTTGTGCGGGTTCCTTTTCTCCATAGTCCTGGAGAAATTCCTAAGGATGGCGTTCACAAGGACCCCTGGTAATTAACAGATCGTGGCCAACATTGTAAATGGCATTATTCTGTACACCAACACCACCTGTTTGCCCTGAGAGAACATGTTGTCTCAGCAATATAATCATTTTGCCCCATTAGCTCATAGGCGCCACTGTGTTTTTGGAAAACCCGGCCCAGCGTGTTTACACTTAAAAAAATTGCCTTGACCCACAGTCACCACAGGAGACACTCTGAAAGCTTTTATTTAACATTTTTCTTCACACACTGCTTGAAATGAATTGTCTCCTTTGTTAGTCCTCACCTCCTGAGAGCCTGGCCTTCTCTTTCCGCTTGTGACTGAGGATGCTGTATGTGACCTCAAATGATGCCACTCTCTTTAGGGTTGCCAGAACATCTTGGGTGGCCCAGTGTGGGAGAGTCATGTTATGGATCCTCTGTACCAGAAAATTACTTGGCATCATGCTACTAATCACATTACGCAGCGCATAAATGGCGACAAAAGAGGCTTAAATGGCTGGATTTCATCGTTTCTATTATCCCGGCTATTTTTAGTGCCAGTCCAAAGATAACAGATGCTCATTTTGCGAGTGTGAATGAGCATATTCAAGATGGCCTAGAATACTTCTATTTCACAATGCTTTAATTATCATTTTAATGTGTTGTCTATTCATGTCTTACTCTGTGTATAAAACCGATCTTCCCATAAATCCCCCCATCTCATCTCTTTAGGCGTGTAGGAGAAAACAGCCCTTGTTATTTTCCCTCACTGCTGTGCTGCTGCTGTTTGTATCAGTAACAGTAACAATATGATGGAGACAAAGCTGCTGGTGTGTTTACCTGACAAGTGAGAGTGTCATAGACCCGCCAGAGTTTTTTACCAACCAGTTTGGAGGTGGAGTATCCAGTGTAGTTGGAAAGTCTTTCCAGAAAATACTGCAGGAAACATTGAAGGAGACAGAGAATGCAATTATATAACAATGGCATTACGATCGAGAGCTTTGTGTTTGCAAAAGATATGAAACAATATATGCCTTGTTCTAAATGTTTAAATGTACCTCCATTATATTTGTCTGTCACCTTCAGTGGTTAATTTCAGGCTTGTCGCTTTAACTTTTAGTTGCTTGTTTTGGTTCACTCCTACCTGGAGTCTTTAATCATCTCATTTGAGGCAATAAAAATGTTTTCTATGGTGAATATTAAATATTTTTCTGTTTTTCAGGCAGAAAAGTGGAAAAAATGACACAAAGGTAGTTATTGCACATCCAGCAGAGGGTGTTAAAATTTAATGCTGGAGGTGCTGCCCTCATCTCCAATCTCCTAATAGGCAGCACATGGGACTCAGTTTAATTAAAACATTATTATTGTAGTTCTTAATCGAATTCAATCAAACTGTTAATTAGGATCACTGAGAATGTGAGAGAAATTGCACCAAGCAGCTTCTTCTAGGTGATGATGTCACTGTGCCTGAGAAAATCACTGAGAGGACACGATGTCTGCAGCATAACTAACACGTCCCAGAGAGGTGCTGACAACATTAGCGCCGGCAAACTGCCAAGTGTATATTTTACTCAACACAGAAATGTGCATTTCATGATTTTCTATGATTATTTTTTTCCTTTCTTGACCGATATTTTCCCCGCTGCCTGGGATAGGCTCATTTTGAGAGTGCTGGAGTTTATTACAGCTGCGTTCAGGTGAGCACAGGGTAAATCTCTGGAAGAGTGGCCAGCTGATCGCAGGGCCCTGTGTGAGCATTTGGGGGTGATATTTACTCATTAAAAAAAAAAGAATAAAAATTAAGGTTTAGCAAACCAAATGCTAATGTTTTCCCGTTAACAGTGTGACTTTCAAGGAAATAATATTGCAGCAGTTAACAGACGCACGACGCGCCGTAAAACAAACTGTCTTCTTTTGCGACTCTTACCTGGTGAGTCCGGAGGAAGCTTTGGTAGGGCCCACTGTTAAAGGTCTCCGTCATTAGAGCCTTGAATCTTGGACAGTCTTTGCCTGGAGATCTCAACAGCTTGAGAAAATAACAACAAAATAAAGTCACTTAAAAGACTTTAGATCAGTGGGAATGATGCACATGCACTGAAAGGTTTCTGGGCCCAATCAAATGTTCGCAGTGGGGGATTTTGGCAAGTTTACAGCTGAGACTCAAACAAACGGAAACATGCAGCAAAAATGAGGAGAAAAAAAATCAAAGTTTCTGTTTAAGGCTGCTGCATGAAAGGCAATATTTATGTGTCTCTGTAGCCCACCTTGTCCTGGTCCCTGGGGGTGGTGTGCACGGGAATAGGCCTCCACTCTAAGTGGGCCATGACGGGCGCTGGGCGCCTGACTGGAGGGAACATCCCAGCGAGGCAGGCCTGGGCGCTCATCAGAGTCCGGTCATAGTCGGTGCTCTGCACGTACAGCTGTTGGGAGCGCGATATTAAAATGCATGCATATGGCAACGATACGGTTCCAAAACCTGGAAAGTGGAATACATTTGGAAACTCAGAAGACTTCCATTTGCATTAGCAAAGCGCAAATGCACACCCTCCGCTTTCTATTTTCATTTGATAAATATGCAAACTAAATGCAGCCAGAAAGGAGGCGGTGTATCATGAGTGAGCTGTATTTATCCCAAATCAACCGAGGTATTCCCTTAACATGAAGAGGAGGAGAGTCAGTGGAGATCCAAGCAGAGAGGAGCGAGAGTGGGGGAAAGATCCCTCTTACTGTGATCTCCTGTGACATCAGTCTTTGCTCGTCTATATCTTTCTGTCACCCCGTGTCGGCTTTTTGCACACAGTAAATCACACTGATAAGGTTGGATGTTCCTGTGATGCCGAGAACGTTTCTTGGCTTTAGCCTCTCTCCTTTTGTTAGATTAAATCGGACGTGGCGGCGCAGGCAAAGGTAAGGTGCAAGTTGACTGAGACTTGGGCAACAAATCACTAATGACAGCTGGTGAGGAGAGTTGTTATTTTTGTGGTAATTGCATTTCATTTAGGAGGCCTGAATGCAGAGATAGCCAAGGCAGAGGCGTGAGCAGAGACAGGCAAGGGAGAACGGCAAACACAAGGAGCGGGAGAACAACAAAGGGGTTAGGAGAGAGACAGAATGCTGAGTAGGCAACCCATACGCACACTGAAGCAACATGCATGCTGCCGACTGCTGCACATGAAGATGTTGGGGGGGGAATACCACACATGAAAGGGAGGCACATTACAATGCAATGGCTGTGATATCACCAGTGAGTCATGCTCATTATCTGTGTTGTTACAGTCATTACAGATGGTGTTGGGCCACACACAGGCCTGATTTCACATGTGTGGCAACATTATCGCCCGCTGCTGTTCCCCAAAGCGGACAGGCAATAACAAACCTCTCTGCTGTCGTAGTCCTCGCTGAGGAAGTCCCTGTAGCGTGTCCTCAGGAACCTGCCCAGCTCAAATTGTTGTCTCATTCCCAGCTGAAAGGAAAATTGCCGTTATTTTCATTTTGGTTCACGTTGACCCAAACAGATTCTGCAGATTTAGGGTCAAATTCAGTCTACCAGTATTTACATAAAAGATGCATCACGCCCGCTCCTTTGGGGCTCGCAAAGCCAAAAAGAATATGTTTATTCACTGTAAGCTAGTCATTTCCAGACAGCGGCACAGGAATTTAACGTTGATGTTTACAACATTCATTCCTTTTATCTCAAGTTTGTTTCTTCATGGGGAAACTTTAAACTTGCAGAGTATTTTTCTTTTGGTACTTGAAAAAGCCTTCTTGCATATCTATTTTAGACTCTCATGACAATAATGACAGATAATTCTTAGATTCTTTAATTAAATGCATGTTTGTAAAGGTTTTTATATTTACCTACAGTATACAGCCCCGAGTTCATGCTGGTATTGTTGCCCCTGAGGTGCAAAACACATCAACTTCTCCTGAGTCCCAGAAACCAAAATGATGTTTTAAAATGTTGCTGCTGCTCTTTTGTTTTCGGCAGCATTGTCGTGTTTTGTGAAATGATTGATCTTTTTGTAATGTGGTTTCTTTTGGCCCCTCGGGGCTGCCATACTTCATCCCTCTGTCGAAAATGGATGTACAGTAAGAACCGTTGCCGAGAGTCTCAACACACTACATGTGACCAAACTAAAGTAAGAAAGCATTCTGAGAAAAATGATGCAGCTGTAGACACTGAAGGCTACAATATAAGGTGAGACGAAAACAAGATGTTCCTTCCGAAAAAATGAGCAAAAATAATACATATTTAACGATCTGTTATTTAGCCTTCATTTCAAACCATGGATTTGAAAAAAAAATGCTCTTCAAAACTTTATATCAACCTCATAGCAAGGTTCTCTGTCAAAAGTCTCCAGTTACAAGTCCTACAAGGCTCAAAGAAGGGATGGATGGATGGATGGATGGATGGATGGATGGATGGATGGATGGATGGATGGATGGATGGATGATGGATGGATGGATGGATGGATGATGGGTGGGTGGATGGATGGATGATGGCTGGATGGATGGATGGATGGATGGATGGATGATGGGTGGGTGGGTGGATGGATGGATGGATGGATGGATGCTGGATGGATGGATGGCTGGATGGATGGATGGATGGCTGGCTGGATGGATGGATGCTGGATGGATGGCTGGCTGGATGGCTGGCTGGATGGCTGGCTGGATGGCTGGATGGATGGATGATGGCTGGATGGATGGTGGATGGATGGATGGTGGATGGATGGATGGGTGGTTGGATGGGCGGGCGGATGGTTGGATGGATGGATGGATGGATGCTGGATGGATGGATGGATGGATGGGTGGTTGGATGGATGGATGGATGGATGGATGGATGGACGGATGGATGGATGGATGCTGGATGGATGGATGGTGGATGGATGGATGATGGATGGATGGATGGATGGATGGATGGATGGACGGGTGGATGGATGGTGGATGGATGGATGGACGGATGGATGGATGGATGGTGGGTGGATGGATGGTTGGGTGGATGATGGATGGATGGATGGATGGATGGATGGGTGGTTGGATGGGTGGTTGGATGGATGGTTGGATGGATGGATGGATTGATGGATGGATGGATGGATGGATGGCTGGCTGGCTGGATGGCTGGGTGGTTGGCTGGCTGGTTGGCTGGCTGGATGGCTGGATGGCTGGCTGGATGGATGGCTGGATGGATGGCTGGATGGCTGGGTGGTTGGCTGGCTGGCTGGATGGCTGGATGGCTGGCTGGCTGGATGGCTGGCTGGCTGGCTGGCTGGGTGGTTGGCTGGCTGGCTGGCTGCTGGCTGGCTGGCTGGGTGGTTGGCTGGCTGGCTGGCTGGCTGGCTGGCTGGGTGGTTGGCTGGCTGGCTGGCTGGCTGGCTGGCTGGCTGGCTGCTGGCTGGCTGGCTGGATGGCTGGCTGGATGGATGGATGGATGGATGGATGGATGGAAGCTAAAAAGGCTTCCTCGCTCCATGCTTCTGTGCTCGCCTCTTGTTTTGGCGAGCGCTCGTCATGGCTGGTGTTGTTGCCGTCACATGTTCCTAATTGCTGTTTGGACTATAGCTGCTCGCTCTGCGTGGCTCTCTGAGCCCTCTGAGCCACTGCATCACCAACACCTCGTACCTCCGTCAGCTGTCCAAATCCATGGGCCCACACGTCTTCCCCATGAGGATCCCTGGGGTATGACTCAATTGGAGATCGATCGCCGTGTCTGAAAACCTTAAAAGTCAGAGAACAATTTGAAAAAACACTTTTAATCAAGATGTCAAAAGTGTCTGGAGCTTTCAGAAATAGAAACTGTCATCTTAAACAAGGCTGTGGTGGATTTAAGATGCAGCAGGCAGGAACATAGACCAAACTACTCTTTCTAACCTGAGGACTCACTCTGTGAGCAGTGACATCACACACTAGCTGATTAAACTGGATTACAGGATTATTTGTGAATCACTGAAGTAAAACCTCAAAAAAACACCAAATATCATCTTTCCTTTAGTCCTGCAGGTTAGCGGGAAGTGAAATAACCAAATAACAGGAAACCAAATGCAAATCTTTATCTGTACATGAAAGCAACATTAACAGTGTTGCTAATAGCCGTAGCAAGCTTTTCAAACTACAGTGGAGGCTGAATTGGAAATTCCCGTAACGACATAATGACTAGTCATTTGTGTAATATGTGCTAGACTTAAGCAACCTGAATGGAAACTGACCTCTATAGAAGGAAGCATTTGTTGCTTGAGTCTTAAATCCTCAAATCGCATTTTACTGTATTTCCATTGTTGAAATAGTGTAACAGGGAGATATGGAAAGAGGTTTATGAACAAAGTGTCTGTCAGAGATATGGCTGGCGGTGTTGGAGGCTCAAAGTAATCCTTTGTGGCGTAAATGTGTAAATGTAACAATGCTCAGTGAGCAGAAAAATCGAGTGTAATCAGCAACAATACACAGTACGACCACTGTCATCTGATGCGAAGGGGCTCGGATGACGGCTCCACGAATGAGTCGCGTTGATACAAAAGGCGGGAGACTTACGGCCACGACAAACTTCAGCACTCGACATTCAGTCAGAAACAGGCAGCAGAGAAGAACCAACGTGCCAAACGTATTCCGGGAGTTGCACATCTTGCCTCGGATTGGAGATTTCTGCCTCACGGAGAGAAACACCAGCCGGAAAGTTTTAAAACACACATGTAAAAGTGATGAAAAAGTTGTTCTGCAGGATGCAACAAGGAGCCATTTGCTCTTACCTCAGCACGCTTGTTCTGTCATTTCTCTAATAAGTTACAGACAGCAGCATCCCAAAACTTCAGTCAAGTCCAGTAGAGATGGAAATGCTTTTATATCCATCCTTCCTAACCTCTCTCTCTCGCTCTCTCTCTCTCGATCTCGATCTCTTCTCTCTCTCTTCTCTCTCTCTCTCTCTCTCTCTCTCTATCTCTCTCAGCTCTCTCACTTCTCTCTCTCTCTCTTCTCTCTCTCTGCAGGGACTTCTGGTCTTATTCGCCTTCATCCCCAACTGGAGCCCAAATCAATGTCTCGGCCAATTTCCCTCTGTGCAGTCAGGAGACCACGACTTGCAGACAGATTTGAGTCGGCTTTTGAACTTAAGAACATGTTTGGTCGCTCAGTGTCGACAGCAGTTGTGCAGTATTGTGGAGCACCGTCTGCCTTGCGAATAACAATGCGACCAAGAAAAGGGGATCATTTAAGATGCCGCCATGTAGGTTTCCTAAATTGCACTCCTACATTTAAAAATACGCATGTACTCTCTGGACAGGGGCTGCAAACATTCATTATAACTGGCTCTGTCACCCGTCGTGGGTTTGTCCTCAGAATGATAGGGCTTGGAGTGTTTTCCCTGAATGCACACACATGTAATTATCTGTTAGTATCAAAGCTTAGTGGGCTACAATAGGATTAGTGAGTGTGAAGATGGGGAGCTACACAATGTTGACATCATGTTTGATCAGTATTGCAAGATCTAATCTGCTATACGTAGGCTCAAGTTATGTTATTGCACCGACACACGCTGGCAGCCAGGCAGATGCTGCAGCATTGATCAAGTCAAAAATGGAGTTTGGTGGTTAATAAAGTCCAAATTCTTTGTTAAAGCAAGGCTGAAAGGCTGTTCACCACTAAGGCGTGACATTTTGGTGATGGGTAACAATGTGGCTTTGAATCACATGTTAAATAGCCATTCTTTTAATTTATATAGTAAAGGTTCTTAAGAGGTTGTTCAGAACAAGTATAGCAGCATACCACTGTTGAATTAGCCACATAATAATCCCAAAAATTCCAATACTGCCGATCAAACTATATATTTGATTTCAACATATTAGTTTTATCGCTTGTGTCTGTAGCCTATTTTGTGCATCATATGTATTTTGATGTTTATTGGGTCTGTTGTTCAGCTTTGTGGTTGTTTATTCCTGCTCCCACAGAGCTTAGATGTTAGCTCTGAGCTAACAATCAGGCTAATTATACCCTGTCCCAAAACGATTACCGGTAACATTAGAGACATTTTATCTGTCTGTTTCACCGAGGCAGCATGTCACCACATGAATGACTATTTTTGACAATAGTCACGGCAGCACTTAATTTAAATATGTAAGTTAAAGTAACAAAACAATCCATACTGATATGTCAGCATATTTCATCCTATTCTGCTTTCAACACTAAACCCCATCTGTGCAAAAAATATCATAGTCTCACATTGGTATTGTTTAAAAAGATTAAACAAAATTATCTTTCTAATTGCCAAGATTAAAAAAAATTTTAAAAAAATCTTTGGACATGAATTATTTATACAGTAATGCTGAATTAGGCCATTTGAACTGCAGAACATGGAATGAAAGAACAAGCAGTAACACTGCTTACAACACGAAACATGTGTTTTATTATTTCCAAGTACACAGCAGTTAGCTCACTGTCCAACATACACTCGTGCACACGCACGCACGCACACTCTGTTAGTGCAGTGGTACTGTAGCAGGTGCTGGAGCTAAACCACATATGTGCTCACCATGGTCCGAGAGAGGAAACCAAAGGAGTTTTTAATCACATGAGGCCAAGCGACACACATGATCCACATCTCATGGCCTCATGTGTCGGATACTGTACATACACCAACCAAAGCACCTGTGCTGAGGAAAACAGTCGATAAACACTAGTTCATCAGAGGGTCACAAACACAACATGCAGATACAGTTTCCTCTCTCTCTCTCTCTCTCCCTCACTCCCCCTCTGTCCATCAGACAAGTGGTTGTAGTGTTTTTGTCTTTGTCGGAATAATTGCAGTGATTTTCAAGAACGTTGTCATGGCAACGCAGAGGCTGATACACATTGACAGAATCTGTTGCAAGGCGACCAAACAGACTGAAAATGGGAGATAAGAGGTGGGAGAAGTTGAGGGCAAGTGTTTGTCTGTTTCTGTGTTTATGTGCATGTGTGGGTGTGTGGGGATGAGCGCATGCATGTGCATGTGTGCGTGTGGGGGAACATGTGTGTTTACACATATGTGCTTGCGTGGATGGGAAGCTTTTTCAATCCATATGATGAATGGAGATGATGAGCAGTATGGGACATCTCAGCCTGATAAAGCGAAGGCCAAGGAATGAACAGTGTATATTGTCAGCAGAGAGAGAGACAGACAGACAGAGAGGAAGAGAGAGGGCAAGAAAGCGGGGGTGCTATTTTCGTCCAGGCGTTGTCATGGAAACTGCAGCCTCACTACAAATGGAGACATCCAGAAAACACATGGATCGTCAAACAAATGGCATGCGTAAGGCCCAGCATGATGCTACGCCACGGCTGTGCGACAGTGTGCACCACCCACACTGGCACCCACGTCTCCAGTCGGATGACAGTGGTGTCCTCTTCATCACACAGAATGAATATCAATGGGAGAGAGTGGGTTTTTTTTCTTTAGGGAGCAACGAGGAGGAGGGAGAGAAATACTCAGAGTCAAGGGCTGCGTGACAGGGAATGGCGTCCATTCAGAGAGTGAGTCATCGCCATTCTCACTGTCCTTCAATTGACAGCCTTTTTTACACTTCCTCTTGTCTCTTCCACTGTCCACTGCTTCACCCTCAGTCTGTTTCCCATCCTAGACCCCCCTCCCACCCCACCACCCCGCCTTTTCCTGCATTCTGAAGGACGGAGGTATTCCCACATTTCTCCGTTGCTATAGTAACACTGCAGCGAGACCAGGAGAGAGAGTCAGAAGGCGGAGGAAAGAAGTGAAGATGGAGACATGGTGTTTGGGGTGGGGAAATGGGGAGGGGGTGGGGGGGTTGCCGGAGAGGCGGGATGTGTGAGCATTGCTAACGCTAATGCTAATGGTAGCATCATTGGCTGAGCGTCCCAGTGTCGAGTGGATCGCACTGGCTGCAAACTTACAAGTCATGTCCCCACTTGCACAATTGCCAGCACAAAACACATGTCCCCTCTGCGTTTCTGTGGCCATCTTCCTTTCCAAAAAAGTGCTACACAAGACGTGTCTCCACTCAGCATCGCTTCTCTTTTGTTTTATTTTTTCTCCCTCCATGACATTGACGACACTGCGGAGCTCGGATCTGATTCCAGTCATTTCCTCAGCATCATCCGAAGATTAAAGGAAAGAGAGCAGACATGGTGGGCTGAACTGTGGTGTGCTTTGGATGGATTGAATCATATCCTCCATGATCCTCCAATGAGCATATACTGTATATATATATATATATATATATATATATATATATATATATATATATATATATAGGTCAAATGACCCACTAGACAAGACAAACCGTCTGTCAAATGCACGGAGAAGCCACGGAAAGACCAAAGCTATTTCATATTGATGTCATCATCCCGTTCAATCAGGGTGGAACTCACTCTCATTATCTCTGTATATATAGCGCAAGGCCGTGCAACAAAGCAGTGTTGCATCAATTTTCCGCCATGTGCAGATTTGCAGTGGCCTGCAGAGGCGATGATCGTCCATCCTTCTCTTTCCTCTGGCTGGTCTGGATAACGTGGTTAAAAAAAAAAAAGAAACTTTCACAGGACTATTCGGACAGGCTGGGAAGAGTTTTCTCTAGTTTAGGTTTCGCTGCTCACATGGTTTGGTCTGACAGGCTGCATGTAAACCGTCTCACTTGTCCTCTCCACTCAATCAATAACTCATCTCTTGACATCGATAATGTCATTCCCCAAGGGACCAAAATGTCCTTCTTTGGGACAAAAGGGGAATGCACATGATGAGAGGACGGAGACATGAGGAAAGGAAGATTAGTGCGCCCGCTGTCATACGCTGTTTGCATGTTGACCGTGCTTTCCCTTTTCCTGGTCACCGTCCGGTGAACAGTTCTAGGAGGAGCATGAGGGGAAGCTGTGATAGCACATGTTTTTCTGGAGGGGTTTCCCCCCCACAGGGAACGGCTCCCGCGTGACTAAAAATGTGTTGCTGTTATTGGCTGAATTCACTTGTGAAATATAAAACAATTGTAAAGAGGCTTGATTTTTTTTTCACCCCCTTTAATTTAAAATGGATTTGTGATGTAAAGAGGTCACTGCTTTACACGGTGAGGATTTTGCTGAGGTGTTGAAAAGCATAATGAATTCAAAATGAGAGCAGAGGGTTCTGCAGACTCGGATCGAGCGAAAACGCTGCACAGGAGGGAGTGTGCAGGGACCTCTGCTTTAACTTTGGCTTTTGTTTAATGATTTAGGAAACATGCCTATTTGCTTTCTCACCAAGAGGCAGTGGAGATCAATCGCAATTAGGGCTGGACAGAAAATGAAGACGCATCCAGGATCCAGTTGGTATTCAGTGTAGCTTAGCAATAAAACTTTAAAATGGGGCAAAAAAAGCTTGAGCATCCTTCAATTTAATAATAATGTTATCTAAGGTAATCGGTGTAATTCTTCATTGGTACGTTTCACTTCAAAGACTCCAAGTTAATGACAAAAGTACACAAACAGTGACGTCTCTGTAACTAAATATTTGCATAAAGTCCACAAAATCATGCCAGATTAGTTGAGTTGCACGTGATTATGACCCGACAATCGAAGGAGTCACCACATAATTCAGAGAACCATAGAGAGCATCAGCCATGCTAAGTAAACGCATCGCTCTTATCTGCAGTTATGGTAAATCAATACTCCGGTTAGTGTAATAATCTAACATCAACACAGTGGCTAAAGTGTGTTTGTTGTGTGGGAGTGTGTTCACTCGGGAGCCGTTTGCAACACGCAATGTTGTGGTAATTGCATGTGACGTGCGTATTCATAGTGTTCTAGTACCGGAAACAATTCAGAGGAAAATGGATTAGGTTAAGTCTTATCTTTCATTGCTGGTCTATATGGTAACAGGCGTCGGTGAGATGCATTCATGACAAGAGCCTGCAGGCGTTTAATATAATTGAAGAGCATATTAAAGTATCCATTGTGGGTTGACATTTTCTTTTAACAGTAATTCTGAGTAAACATCAAGAGAAAGAGGGGTTTTTTTTGGCTGTGACCCATTACAACAAATTACAGGCAGTGATAAAATCGCGATAATTCCACTTCAAATTTGTCGCCTTTGTGACAACATTGTGACTTAACTTTACCTGTAGGCTAATCCTTCCTGTCGGGGAAGCATGCCCGCGAGTCACTTTCAAAAAGGTCAAACACATGGCCTCACACCATCACCCACATCCATAAATGAGAGAATTCATCACACTCTCCCAGTTCAGCACCATTTAGCAGAAGTAGAAACAGTTGGAGTGTGAACTGTCTTGGGTTTGGCGTGTGGCTCCAAACGCAAACAGCCAGCCTACCAACATGGTCTCCCTATAGTCTCTTTGTGTATCCCTTTTTTTCTTTTGCTGGATTATTAATTAGCTGAGGAAAAAAGTAATATTCCCAAGCCAACTGATCCACCGCATGTCTTTTAATGAAATTGGGAGAAGGGAGAGAGGGGCTAAATATAGACTGAAACAAAAGCAAAGTGTGCTCATACAGTATAAAAAAGACCTTTGAGAGCAGCAGTTCCTCATTTAGCTTCATGTACCAGCAATCAAAATTGGAAATCTTTGAACAAACAGAGGCGTTTCAATCAAAGGGACTCGACTTTCCTTCGAACTGTCACACAACAAAAGCTTCTGTAACAGATCCCTGCCCATGTTTGGTGACCCTTCTAACCCTAAATGGGTCACAGGATCTACACTTTCACCACATCTACGTGAGCTGCAGAGTCTGATTTCATTTTATTTTTTGCATTCCCCAGATTCCCACCGATTCTCTTCAGCGAAGTGACCACAGACTGCACATGAGAACTGGACAGAGCCCGAGTGACACATTAGATTTCTCCGCCTTGATTTGAAGACAGCCTCGGGCCATCACCATCTTGTTGCTGCTCAAAATAAATTACAGCATTTGCGAATACAGTCCGTGGTAAAACCGTCTAAGTGAGTTAGAAGAAAAAACTCACATAATAAACAGTATCGTGTTTTGTATCATGTTGTAAATGTTTTACATTTTCCCTAAAGTTGACCATTTCTAAATGTAGGTCAGTCTAAATGCTCATTCAGTTCACCACCATGGCTCCTTCCAGTTGCCATCCCTCCTCCGTGGAGGTCAGCTGTGCGAGCTAAAGGAGCTACCACCAAAAGGCCCCCGCAGGTCAGCAGCTCAACTGGTAAAGCCGTCATCATACTAAAAGAGTAAATATTGATATATTCGTGAGCTCAAACTCCAGAAACGCTACCAAACGCCCTACTAATATCACTGTACAATATCTTTTAGTGGGAGGAAACTTGCTTCTACAGTGTAACACACAGCAACTACAGTATTTATGGTGCAACTTTAAAGCTCCCAGCTTTTGTGCAGGTTTTCTTAGATGTAGACAAAGTTGGCACATTCCTCCATAGTTTGTTGTCTGCTCCCTATTTCCAAAGCAGCTTTACAGTGATGGAGTCTCCGCTGGCTGGAACCAGGTGAGAGGCAAGAATGCTCCTGTGCAGGTCACTACTCCATCACAGGACTCTCTCTCTCTCTCTCTCACACACACACACACACACACGCGCGCGCAGCTCAGATTCCCCAAATCGACTTAATGTGCTAAAAAGATGCCCTTCAGAATGTGCCTGCAGAGCGTCGCTTCACTGCTGCCTTCGCTTCACGGGAGAGTTTATGTTGTGTCAGATCCCTGCAGACTCTGCAGTCTGTCTGTGGGACAGGGGGGGACTGAGGAATCCCTGGAGGAACACACACACACACACCTGGGAGGTTATTGAATCTGAAGAGATGGCACAGGGGGAAAAGGGGGGCCCAAGCAGCAGGAACGAGAATCCTGTACATGTGAAAAAGAAGGTTCTATGATCTAGACCCTGGAATTACTCTATGCTGATAAATGTGCTTGGTATGTATATTTGCTCTTTATGCTGCGAGGACTGTAAGTGGCATTTGGAACTCTCATCCTCATTCGAAAGAACCCTGATCTATCACATTATACTCACGCCTCAGTGACAGAAACATATTTGCATTTGAGCACTTCTCTTTCATCTTTGGTGCATATTAATGTATTTTTCTGCACATTTTCACCCTCCCCTCCCCCGTACACATATGTGCGCACACATTACCCTTTTCCATAAGATGAAGTCCCCCATATGCACCCATTATACAACATGTTTGCTGCTGCTGAATGCAGAAAAGGTTTCAAACAGAATCATTTGTTTTAAAAGTCGTCCCCTTTGTGCCAGTAATGCACGTTTGTTTATCTAATGTGCGACGAAAACACTCATTGTACAGCTTGTAAAACTATGTCGTTCAGGCTGGCAGTAGTTTCAAAAAACTACGTTTCTACCCCTGGAGAAATGTAGTTGATTCCCTGTAGACATGTTGGGTAATACAGAGAGAATATGGAAACCCTTTATAAACAGCCACTTCTAACTCTGAAATGTGAATCAGTCAGCAAAAAATGTGATGAACATCCAAAACAGTGGACGGGTTCTGGATCAGTGTGTCTGGAACAACAATGTTTAAACCATGACAGGAACTTGAGAGGCTCTAAGACCGACACTGGTACTAGAAGCGCTTGTCGACAGCAGTCACTCAAAGGTTTCATCAGACATCCGGCTCTTTTTTTTACACATCTTTGCCAACACTAAAAATATGCTGTACTGAGGCCCATAAATGTTATTTTAATATTATTGTATGGGTCTTTTTTTTAAATGGCAAAACATATTTCATATTATTGGCCAAAATTGTTTGTAAATTGTGCAAACTACAAGACTGTGACCGAAAAAGGCTTTGGAATACTTGGCACAGCACAAAATACGAGCGTAGTTTAACTACCAGCGAGTTACAGAAAATAGACATGTAGTCCACGTCTGGCCCACACTAGATGGACGGGATTTGAACATGCGAGACCTCTCAGTGAAGCCGAGAGCTACCGGAAAAAGCCGATCAAATTCATGAATGTTACTTAACACGGTGCCCCGCAAGACAGCTGCAGCTCACCCGCTTTATCCAAACACATAATAATTCCAGTTCACTGGGATGGTTCATGGCTGATGTTACATGAGTCCTCTGAGGCTGCCGTTTCATAACGTGGGGCGGACTTGACTTGGCAACTTCCATTTGTGATAGATAGTTTCACCTGAGCTCGGGGGGGTTCAAGGGAAGTTTAAAAATATCCAATGTGGGTGCAAGGAAAACAACGGAGGAGCGGAAGACAAAAGAAGCTTGATGAATTTCTTCCAGAGAAGAGCTGGTAATAAGTCCGCGCATTCAGACCCGAGCTGGTTTATTTCATCTGGAGATGTAAACAACACAGTCAGCGCATAAACGTCGAATTATTCAATAAAGGAAAGAACATATTTGTTTTCATTGATATTAGATTTGCAAATTCATAAAATATGCGTCTAATAAAAATCAGTGTGGGTTAATGCACAATTAAGCTAATGTAATGTGACGGACTATTTGATTTATTGAGGCAGTCAGCAAGCTCTAGTAACTGCAAAACATTATACTGTTGAATTTGTTTGATTAATAGAACTACGCTTAGGGCCGACTCTCTTAATCAGTTAGTCAATTAATCTGCTGTGATGGTTTAAATGAGGAAAGACTCATAGATGGTTAAATTTATTCCAGGAAATTTATGAGCCTTTCACCAGAACATTATGGTATTATTTTGAGAGACTCTGTTCTTTTTTAACACTATATGTTTGCTGTGATACCAGAACATCTGCAAACACGACTGTAGGTTGAAGCAGCAAGAAAAAAAGAAAAATTAAAAAATCCAGAACACAACCACTGGTCAGACGGTTTTCCATTTTGCTTTATAAAATTTCACGTAGCTTATGTGAAACATTATCATGTTAAAGTTAAATGTGATCTCTTCAGTTAGTTAGCTGTGGTGCTCAGCAAGATGACATCACAACAAAGGATGAACGTGGGAAAGGATTCTAAAAGCAGCAGAGCTCCTTACAGCCGGCACAGAAGTAGCAGTGAAATAACACACCTCTCATTTACTGTATGTCACTGAAGCACAGCACACGTGGATGCTAGAACTCTTGTTTACCTGGATAAATATGCAATTAAAAAAAACCAAAAAGTACATTTAATGACAACACATAAAGGCCCAAACTCATATCATACCGATACAACAAACAACAGTAAGAAACAAAAAAAAACCCACACAAAATGACCCTTTTTCTTACATTTTAGTATAAAAGAGATGGTTTTCTATAGTTTAACATCATTCGATCTGTTTGTCTGTGTTGAAAACCTGGCCAGAGACCCTGACTGCTGAGAGCCGCTTGCCTTTCAACAACCAAAAGGTCAACTAATTTCCTAAAATGTTGCAGATGCCCACTTTCTTTAAGTCAGGACTTTTGTTTTTGATGGCCCTGACAAGCCATCTGGGCTTTACATGCAGCTACGGTACGCCAATGCTAACACTCAAGTCGTGCTCGTCGGTGTTGCATCTTCGCTAACATGACTGTTGATGAGCAAGCCTCCTTTTAAATCACAATAAGCTGTATATGTTGGACAGCAGCTACTATACTAAGACGTGACAAAAGCCTCTCTGCATTTCCTTCAAACGTTGATGGTATAACTGTGCGTGTATAACGGATGCCCAGAGGTGCCAAAGGAACACGTAGGTACTGATGAGTCACGATCCCAATAAGATTTGGCCACAACAGCATGAGATGAAACATTTCTTGGTTAACACACAGGAGTACAATGTGGCTCACAACATATGAGTGTCCCCCCCCCCCCCCCCCCCAAAAAAAATACCAAATGTAATGCATCAAGGGAGGGGGTAATATGTTGTCTCCTTAGCCTTCATTTATAGTCTGCTTGTGTCTCTGTGGGGCTTCACTTGAACCTTCTTAACTACATTTAGGTCTTCTGTGGAGCTGCATACGGTTCAGCGTCCTAAACCCTTTCACCAGGTTGATAAATGGCTGTAAACAACCTGAGATCTCTGATCACTCAGCCACACGGCTGTGCCAAAATGACTAGACTCATTTTCAAAGATGGCTAACTTGGTTTGTGTTATAGATGTGGTGCATGCACCGGGGTATAAAACATTATTTTTTCCTTAGATTGACCTCTTTGATGGCAGAGGTGGCTTTAGCCAGATATCATAACTCATATCCTTGTCACAATTGTCATCTCTGTTCACCTTTTTCCCCCCGATTATATACAACAAAAACAACACAAAATAACATACAGTGCTGCAGAACCTTAATATTATTTGTTCAGAAACTATTTCAGGTCCATCTGAGGCACCAGGACTGGTTTAATATCCAGTTTGTGCTCAATTGCAACAAACATTTTAAATTCTGATAAATACTGATTTTTACTCTGTAGAGAATTTGTTCCTCCCTGAAAATTTTCCTCTTAAAACAATTTCCAAACGACTGTAAAATGCTTATGAGAAATGCCTATAAGTGCTTTTGTTAAAAAAGAAATTCTGTTAAAAATCAATGTACCACCCCCTGCAGAACTCTATAGGAAAGTGACTATAGATGAGTCTGTACATGTTAATAGAGCAGTCTATAATTAACAGGATGACTAATGGCTAACCACGGCCCATACATTCAGTGGGCACAGAGGCACACATACGTCTCACTCGTTACTTTTGTGGTTGCCATATTGACCAGCCACAGCCCAATATATGATTGATTTATTTCACACGTAATGATACATGGCTAGACAACTGTACACATTATATCAAACTAACAAAAATAAAGATACATAGTTGAAACGTAAGGAGCGTAATTGGCATTTAACATATGAAAGTTACACTGTAAAAATGTGGATCTTACAATTGTCATACAACCAAACATATTATTATCATTAATATACTGTACATTTTCATTCATTCCAATCATCCTTCCACGGATGTTTATTTCTCTCTTCAACGCTGCTGCTGCTTATGGCATCAGCTTATGGCACAAATATGGTAACCATGAGCATGGAGGTCATATCAAATTCCAATCTAAAAACAAATATCTGGCTACTTATCTGATTCACTTAACAAGCCATAACCAGCAGATTTTTTTTAACCCCTAATACAGCTCTTATTTGAATCACCTCTCCGTATTTTTTTATATCTCTTAGTATTTGATGCTGGCATAGAATTGTCAATTCAGATACCAAAGCACTGGCTTTTACAAAATACATAATACACTCTCAGAACACAAAATACTGTAGTGATTATTACTGAAGCAACAAAAAATAGTCTGTCAAACACAGATCTGCATTTACTGTTCTACAACCGAAGTGAACCTCGTGTCACAAAGCCAATTCAAAGATTCACAATGAGTGTTGCAATTGAGCCCTTATGTTTCTGAGAAGTAGCCAAACTTAAAACATGTATATAACCAACCTTCAATAACACCGCCCCTGATTATTCACAAGAAACAAAGCCAACTACACCAGCTTAGAAGCCTGAAAATATCTTTGCATCGGAGTATGCAATGATACATACTTAAATGAAAATATATTTATATAATTTGTGGATTTTTCACAGTCGTTTGTACTGCACTGTACCGCATTGTCCATCTATTTATGCCTACATAATTGTCACCTTGAGGGAGTCTATTGAGTCACTTGAGAGAGAGTGTGGCTTGTTTTCTTCTCTGTGGTAGAGAAACGTCTCTTGGATTTCGTTCAGTCCGATCTTCAGCACCGTTAATGCTATGCGTGTCTTTCATTCCGACTTGCCGGCACGTTCAGGGACCGATAACGCTGAAAGGCTATTTTTTTTTATTTTATTTTTTTTCAAATGTGAACACAGCTTGTAGAAACTGCAAAAAACATTTGCTTTGGCACAGATTTACATTGTAGCAATGTCCATTCCTTGATCTCCATGGCCAAGACCATCACTACAAACACAAGTGGACCATTGTGGTATTCCTTGGCTCAGTACACTCTCAGAGACAGGTCTATGTGTTTGTGTATTGCCATGTCAGTCTAGGCTCTCTCCTGGTGTAACGTCAATGACCTCTATTGTCTAATCGTTCAGCTCAAAATCTCAACATCAATCCCCTCTCTGTCTGTCTCGCTCTCTCTCTCTCTCTCTCTCTCTCTCCGTCTTTCCATCCCTCTCTCTACACTCACTTTTTTTTCCTCTTTTTTTTTTTTTTTTTTTTTTTAAATCTGGGTCTCTTGGACATTTTCCTTTGAGTTTCCTTTGAAGAGAAGGGGCTCCAATTGTGGATTCTGGTTCTGGCCCATGAAACCCTTGATGGATCCATGTAGTCCCATGGTAGGCATGGGGAGAGACATTGGAAGAGGTGGGGACAAAGAACTGTTGATGCTGACGCCGTTGCCTGATGAGGAAAGCAAATTAGAGGTGGAGATCGGGACCGAGGTGCAAGAGATGGGGATTTCCTGGACTTGCTGGTTTTTGTTACTCAGGATCCCTCCTGGTCCCATCCCTTCGGGGCCGATACTGAGACCCATTACGTTGTTGTTGAAATGATGGGTCTTGTAATAATGGTTCAGAGTATCTGTGCGACCAATATTGGGAAGGCAGGACATTTCTGGATGATGTATTCTTAGGGTTCCTTCTCCAACGGTGCCGGACTTCATCGTAGAACCCCCTGAGATCCCGCTCCCAGCCCCAGCTCCGATCTCATCTTCCACATTGACAATTTCGATGGCTCTGGCCGGCCCATGGTGTTTGTGTAGCTGGTGCTGCTTCCGGAGTTTATAGAAAACCACCAACATGACAGCCGCCATAAAGGTTATAGCCACAAAACAACCGATGATGATCTTTGTGGTTTTCATAACGTCGTCGAGGCCTGGAATATTGGTCACATCTATGTTGGACACGGTCACTGCATTGTTATTGATGCGGTTGGATCCTGGGGACAGTGATGAAAGGGAGGAGAGGGACGGTGATATAGTGATGCCAGGTTGTCCATCTATCACCCCTCTCTGGACAGTAGGATTCGGAAAATCTATGAAGGTCTCGTTCACGTACTGTCTTGCTGAATTTTCCTCATCACCTCTGACTGTCTCCACTGTCTCCACGGTGACCGTAGTGAAATAGCTGTAGCTGTTGCTGGGATCTGAAGCCGACACATTGAGCACAGCAGATGCGGTTGTGTTTCCGGCAGAGTTGGTTACCATGCAAGTGTACTGGCCTGTGTCTTGCATGGTCACATTTGTGAAGTTAAGCGTTCCATCATGAAGTACTGAGATCCTGACTCGGTACGATCCGTGGGTCATCAGAGTGCCATTCGGAGTGAACCAATTCACAGAGGTCATTGAGGTTCCAGTGCGACATTTGAGCTCAGCAGCCATGCCCTCGGTGACATTAAGGTCAGTGGGTGGCTCAACGATCACAGGGGCGTAGCAGACAAAATGGCTCTGGTCCAGCTCCCCTATGTATTTTCCCTTGAGCCCAGGGGGCGCGTGGCAGCGAGCACAACACGTGGTGTTGCTGGGAACCGTTTCTTTTAGCCACCAGCTGAGCCACAGAACATCACAGTTGCATACCCAGGGATTGTGATTGAGATGAACCCTCTCCAGCTGGTGCAAAGGAGTGAAGAGATCATGGGGCAAAGAATGGAGAGAGTTGTGGGAGAGGTTGAGCTCCTCCAGGTTTTTGAGGTCATCAAAAGCATTGCGTTCAATAACTGAGACTCTGGAGTGCATTAGCCACAGTTTACGGAGAGAAACTAAGCCCTGGAAAGACCCAGGCCTGACTATCCCCAGTTGGTTCCCGGACAACTCCAACTCCTCTAGTCGCACAAGTGGTGTGAGGTTCGGGATGTCCTTCAAGCCGCACATGCCAAGATTCAAGAAGCGTAAGTTGATCAGACCTTCAAAGGCAGCCTCTGAGATGAAATCCAGCTTCCTGAGCTCCCCTAGATCGAGACGACGTAAAGAGGGAACGCGATGAAAGGCAAAAGCCGGCAGAGTCTCGATGGGGTTGTTTCGTAACCATAGTTCCCTTAGCTTGCTGAGGTACTCGAAGGCTTGAGACGGCACCACCGTGAGACGGTTGTCAAAAAGCTCCAACGTGTTGAGGTTAGGAAGGCCGGTGAATGCTCCCACCTCAATTTGCCGGATTTGGTTTTTGGAAAGCTGGAGGATTTCCAAATGCCGCAGGTGCTTGAACGAGTCCGACTTGATCACCTGTTGTGGAAACAAAAGGTCGGAGGCATGTTGTAGCAACAACCGAATTACACTTGTCAACATGAATTTTCTTTTTAAAAATAGAATCCTGTAGCGTCACTGGAAACAATTCTATGACTTGCTCTTTCAATAGAAACACATTTAGTTAAAATCACAGGAAAAAAAACAAAAAACAGGTAACGTTTTATGCTGTTATGGACACATTAAATCTTAGAAAAACTGTAAATTTGTCGAGCAGTTTACTGCAAAAAAAAAGAAAGAAAGCAAAGCAGTGATTTAGGGTATTAGAAAGTGATAACAAAAAAACTGTCTTGTTTATTTTAATTTAAAAACATGACTTGATTTATTTTTTACTTTGATCACATAATTACCTGAATTGTGTTCTCCTGTAGGTTGAGGTATCTGGTGTTCTCTGATATACTGTCCGGGACCTGATCGAGGCTCTTCCTTGTACAGATGACCCGGCTTGCCTGGTTGGAGCATGTACAGAGGGAGGGGCACGGGGGCGCTGCCTCTGTCAGATGAGGCCCATGGCTGTGGAACCACAACAAAACCTGGACCAACCAAAGGAGGGGGGAAGGGGTGCAGGGGCCGGTCACCATGACAAGACGCATGGCAACTGAGTCATGACCCACCCCTACGACTGTGATGTGGATAAGTCACCTCCGAGCAAGGGAAATTTATGTGCTGATATCGACGTTCATCTTGAAAATTCTTTTTCTAATCTGTTCACGTTAGAAATAGAAAACTTGATTGATTTTTTTTTCCTATTCTTGTTTATTTGAGGGCCCTCTTTAGCATACACGGCTTCCTTTTCTCGCGCTGCTCATGTTTTCTTCACCATTACACACCTTGTCCTCTTCACTGTGTAATTTTAGGTGCCCCCTGTGTTTTTTGCTCCCATGTCAAATGTCGGAATAGAAAATTATTTTGGGGGGTGGGTTGCTCCTGGAAGTGTTGAGTGCGAAGAGGCTGTTGCTTCTCACTGCGATGGGGATGGGGGGGGGGGGGGGGTAGGAGACAGAAAAGAGAAAGCAGGTCAAGCAAGCCCAGAAGCTATCAGATACACACGCATCTATATCAAAACCAAATTTAAATCTCAGAATGTTACCAATAGCCCATCACCCGATTGCATGACGACTAGAATTCAGGATTTCTCCAATGCTGACTCTCAAAGGTCGCTTTGTAGATTTAACTTGTGAGTCAGCTGCCATTTTCTTTGAACTTGGCATCTGGGTAAAGGTCTGAAATGGCCACAAAACTCTGGAAGCTCAGACGGGCAGGCACACTCCACATCCTGGTAACCCACAGTTTGACGAGACATTAGACGGCAGCTTGATTTTGCAAGTGCACAGTGAAGAATGAACAAATGACCTCCACACAGTAATGTGAGTCACTCAAAGATGAGATGACCAGAGGGGAGGAAAAAAAAACACAAACCAAAAATGCAATACCAGAGTTTGTCATACAGTACATGCGTTTGTGTTTCCTCAAAGTGTAACAATCCACACACAGAAGTGGCTGCGAGCATCAACAGAGTCACTAAATTTAGAGAAGTTTGGACTCCATGTCCAACAATGATTTCACTTAAAAAGAAAGTGTTCATTGTTTCTTCAGGCACCTGATGCTCAACACTATGACCAGGCAGTCACGAGTTGTTTTGTCTATTCAAAACATATAAAAATGATACTGTGATGTATATAGTACCGCCATTGTGCCACCGGCCGTATTGGCTCTTTATAGCAGAGGCACTTGTATTTTACAAATTTATTTCCTCTCAAATAATCATGTTTTCATTTCAGTCCTCAGCATCTCCTCTTCAATGCAGCGACGATGCATGCGCTCCTAGAAACACAGTTGCTGTGGCAACCTGCTCACTCACCATCTTGTGTTTTTTTTTTTACTGTCCACTGCTCCAACCCATATTAGAGTTTAGATGAGCTTGATCAACATTCGCGGATCACAATTAAGAGAAAACGTGGCTGTGAGTTCTTTCTCTGTTCTTTGTTCAGTCAACAGAAACACACCTTTATGCAAACTTGCAACCAATGAAGCTCCACGTAGGTGTATGAAAATATGTTTGCCTCGTGTAGAGAAGACTGAGGACAGCGCCCAGACAAATCTTGGCTTTCAATATTTGACGACGAGGTCAAAGCTGTCTTAAACACCTACAGCAGCTATTAAGAAAGCTCATAAGGGAGTGCATGCTAAAAATAGACTTTTTCTGATTCTTTGCACATCCCACAGAATCTAAAAGACACACAGGCAGAGAGAGAAAGGGCGATGGAGAGATTCACACATCTGACTGTCCCAACAGTGACTGCAACAAGGAAATAACAACACATCGATCTGCATTTGATAGCAAAAATGCTAATGTATCACTGCTAATGCTGAAGCTAAATGTTCTCGCATGAGGGTCGACAGCTGCAGCAGCGTTTTTTTGTTTCTTACACTGTCTCTCCTTCAAAGAATCTCGTTCTCATCCAGGAATTAATTACGCCTTCCAATAATTAGCCCGAGTTAACTAAACCTGTCCCAGAATTGCAGATGATGCACAAAGGTGGCCCTGCAGTTAAAGTCCACGCTAACGCTCACTTGGTTATGCTACAGATCACAGCAGCATTTTGAGAACAATTTGCTTGTCAGGGATTAATAAAATGTTTCTGGAAGAATTCTAGACCGTCATTGCGTAGTTTATTCTACTTCTATTCTTCAGACAGTCTATTTGATCTCCGCAGACATGAAATCAGAATCCAAGTATTCATTTATTTTTATACTACAATCGAGTGTGGTATTGGTCCAATTATAAAACGTATTAGCATTTCTGGAAACACTAACCACTTTGGTGCATTTCCTTATTAAACCACCTTTTAATGCAGGCGTCACTAAATGAATCTATGTGAAAGTCACACGGGCTGAGATTATAATAAGGATGAGACCTTAAAACTGCGAGCGAGATGTTTCTCGCTTTGACCTCTCCTCAACATCTTCAGTGACCGCATTCTCCTCTAATTTGCTCATCTGACACTCTTGATCCTCAATTAAGATGTTTTTTTCATGACGGTATTTAATTTATTTTTCTCCCTCAACAGTTGAACCAAGGTATTTTTCCGTCTTGATCTTAACCGTTTTTCCATGTCAAGAGCAGATTGGAGCCATGTAGATATCGATTATTCGATCAAGCTGGAGAAAGCGGCTCAGTTGTGAAAAGACAAATTAGCTGCAAGCTGCTTACCAATTGCTACAAACCAATCACATCATGGTAAGCGCCTGATTGTATCCAAGCAACCCTCCCCACAACAGAGCCATTTAGGTTGGTGAAGCAACAGAAACTGGCTTTTCTAACAAACACTGGGCCCGGTTGCTTCTCATGTAGGCTGATGGTCTGGGAGGAACACAAAGCAACACAGGTGCAGCAGGGCCAGCATAATCTCCTGTAGCTATGACAACACTTGATTGATTCAGGACGTGGGAATAGGGGTAGGATGGGACACATTTCAGCACTGTCGTAACCAGCAGATCTTAACCAGTGAGATAATTGCGGTTCCATACCAACTCTTTTCACAACCTTTAATTGACACCACTTATATATGGCCATTAAATTAACTGTTTATGAGGGGTGCCATGAACAGACCAGTTGTCCTACACCCCTAGTCATCATATAGCCTCGAGGATAATATCTCCTACAATCGAACAGAATGGCCTTATTCATCTATGCAGCTGCGCTCACTACGGCGCACCTTCTCGGGAACGCAATTGAAATTCTGAATAGGCCTAATTCTGCACATGCTGCATTACAAAATGGCTTGCATCCATTCTCTCGTCTGGCTAATGACAACACCACTGCACCCACAAATAACCCATAAGCCCGACGTTATTGTATTTGGTCCTTTCGGGAGACAGGCGAAACGCACAGGCTGACATGGATCGAGGTGTTTTAGTCTGTCACAGCTCTGTTCTATCCCACTTTTGAATATTTTGCGTAAATCAACGGATATGCGTTTAACCTTTGCTCGATTCCCAGCCCAATCCTCCCGATCCGGTGGCTGATCTCAGCCTTCATGAGATGAGAGAACATATGCAATAATTACGCCGGCCATTTCAGCCTCTTCTACCTGATATCCACGTACCTTAATGCCTCGGTCGGCGGCTGTGGCGTAAGGTCGATGTTTTCTCTCCCGTCGTCTTTTCTGCCTGTCCTCAGTTCTCCAACCCAAGCGTCTACCTCTCCTATCCTCTCTTCTCTAAATTGATTCGCTTGTTTCCGCGGCTGTGAGCTGGCTCTTGTTCTTGTCGGCTATTCCGCAGCGCCAACGCAACGCGGGGTGCTGCCGTGATGGCAGGTTAAAAGATGAACACAATCCACTCACACTCTGGGGGGCGAATAAACTGAGATCAGATTAGGGGGTCGTCGGAGAGAACGACGTTGGTTTTATCACATTTAGGATCGAGGTCTGGGACGAGTACATCCATGCGCCGTATCATTCTGGGAGAGAGACGCAGCAGGCAAACGCGACGGCGCCCGGTGGGCAGAGCATTTTGCGTCCAGCATAGGCGGCTCTTTACGCACAATTCGTATGTGCAAGTGTGAATCCCACTAAGACAGGCGAGGTGGAGGACCAATTATGCACGTACCTGCGCTCTTCTGGGTTTAATCTCTGCAGCTACGCGTGATCGTCGCGGGTTGTATTCCCACATATTTGTTTAGTTCAGGCTGCAGGCTGCAGGCTGCGCGTCATGGGAATATTTGCGTTATGCGTGCACACAAATCTGCCACCGAGTTGCATTTATTAAATATGACTCATTTAACGTAACACTGACTAAGAGGAGCGCGGATAAGACTTGACCTGCCGTGCACGCACGCTTTCTGTTTCTTTTGGGGTTTTTTTTTGTAAAGAAGGAAAGAACACGGTGGAAAGTCTCTGCGCGCTTCCCTGTTCTCCCCAGGAAACGTTGCAAAAGTGGAAATGTGTTTTTAGAAGTGCTGTAACCAGAGCTACTGGTGCCAAAGTTTAAGCACAGATCAATAACCACTAAAGCTTGTTGAACAACACCAATGTCAAGTTTAAAGATTTTTACTTGTTACTCAAATATATACCTTGAGTCTTTACATGCATCCATTCAACATCACACGTGTTCTATGATTTTACACATTTTATTCAGCAATTCTCATCACCAGTAGACACCATCTAAGTGTCCACTACATCAACAATAAGAAACGTTTCTGCGTCACAGAGTTTCGTAGGCCTACTAATGTCTGTATAATAAATGTGCGGCGGTAGCGCGGCCATTTTAGTAATGGTCACGCTAAGATTAAATCTAGCAAACTAATGAGGTCTGTTTTCTGCAGGCTTTGCATGTATTTTTTTCTTCTTCTCTCCTTAAAGCAGAAGTGGTGATTTATAGCTCCATAAGGAATCCGCCACTGCTCAGTTGCATTGCAGCATCAGACAATGCACTCGCTGCAGCACAATTATAAACTCCAGATCTGTGAAGCGGTTTAATCCCGTAAATGCGCTTCAGTCTCTGCACTTGAATTTTGACTTGTAGCTGAGTGCTGCATTTTCTCATCCGGGAAGCAAAGAGAAGGCCAGCGAGTTATTAGCTCATAAAGGAGCCAGTTCAGACGTGGCCACTTTAGCTGTGGGTAAGTAACCTCCCCTGTATTGATCTTTGTCAGGTGTACATCCACATGTGTAAGATGCCTCAATCCCCATCATCATTATCACCATCATCACCATCGTCACCGTCGTCACCACCCCCCCACAGGGCAGCGAGCACTTCTTTGCATCCACAACTAAAGATGGAGGAAAGATAAATGAGAGTGCATCTTTGCTCTGTCTCCGTCCACACTAAAGGTCAAAGGACAGAGAAGGCCAGTTATGCTTCAGAAAGACCCCCCGAGATACATTCACTTGGCCTCTTCCTCTCCTCCCCTTCCTCCCCATCCCGTGAATGCCGTAGTGAGCATTGTTCACTGGCTTTTGCTGGAAGCTGCACAGCAATGAGGTCTCTGTGCCTTTTGCCTCTTTCTCATCCTCTCCCCTCCCCCTCCTCTCCGTTGCCTCTCTCACTCTCCCCCCTTCTACCTCTCGCTCCTTCCCTCTCTTCCTCCCTCTATCTCGACCCCTCCATTAAATTTCCAGTCACACAGCAGTGCAGAGGATATTCCTCCCTTTCCCTCCTTTCCCCCTCTTCCCTCATTCCCCATCATTCATGCTGAAATCTTAGCCCACATCCTGCCCCCTACTCATCGTCGCCTCCATCCGCGCATCTTCCTTTTTTGGGCCATCCAACCCCCACACCATTTAAAATGATTCCACGTTACCCGTGCCAAGCCCACCCTGTGGTTCTGCTCTCGTTCCTTCCCCCTCTATCCGTGTCCTCACAGTGTCATTGCACATTGAATCTGATATCCCCCCTCCTCCCCCTTATGTGACTATGATGTGTGTGGGTGAAGGGTCTGCAGGGAGAGAGACGGACATGCATTGGTGCACAGTAAATGAACAAACACTCATCGTTGTATTGCTTGTGTCATCAGTAAAGAGGGGAGAAGAAATACGGCAGCAAGGACTAATCCTGCGATGCAGGAGACGAGTGCATGGTATTTCCTATATAAACTCTTAATGCTGTGTTAGCAGCCACAGGGGAGGAGAAGGGGAGGGCGATGAGGATTTGGCAGCAACATGCTATTGCCAAGACATATGTGGCATGCTGATAGCACCAGTGTCGCTCACACTGCAAAGAAGCTTTGGAAGGGGGTGCTGATACACATCCATCACTTGCATCACTTGCATTTTTTTCCTTTCGTTTTTTTTTTTGCCAGTGTGGAAGTGGGTGGTTGGGTAATTGAGTTCAAAGCAAAGATTAAAGATGCGGATGGGTTTTGTAACAGTAGCACTGAAGTTGGATCTTGGCTGAGAAGCACCAGTCATCTTTTAATGGCCCCCGGCATCCAATCAGGTCTGTGCATTAAGTGTTTGTGGTTTTAACTTTGGACGCAGAACTTTCAAAACTGAAAAGGGAGAAAGTTGGACTGGTGTTCGCTGCCATCTGTGCACCAGAATAAGAGAGATACAGGGGATAGTTTCAAGTTATTCATGGTGACATCCGTATGTGTGAGCCCGTGTGTGTGTGCATGCACGGCTGTGCATGTGTGTGTGTGTGTGTGTGTGTGTGTGTGCATGCACGGCTGTGCATGTGTGTGTTACAGAGGCAGAAAGGGAGAGAAAAAAAGAGGGAAAAATCCTAGTGTCACAGTATCTTAGCAACTGCCTCCATCTCCTTGGAGACAAGAACTGACATCATTTCCTGTCTATGAGAACTCACTTTTGGTTTGTACATGCTGTGTTATGTGTGAGGGCATGTCTGAGTGTGTATTTGTTAGTCTGCTGGTGTGTGTTCTTTGTATGCAGATATAGGCACAGTGCAAGAAGAAGGATGTATTGCAGTTTTTGAGTCAGAGAGAGCTGGAGAAAATAAAATGATTTACTAAATGTGTCATGTTCTGTAATAGGGAAATGCACGTTACATTTAGATGTAAATTCAATAAACTTACATTTAATTATTATAAAAGTCAGGATTTAACCTCAGCCTTTACATTGACTACCATGTGGTTACTTCATATAAAAAAATCACATGAGGTGAGCTCAATTTAAAAAATAAGAATGCCTTTTTCTTTACCATCACTGTGTATTCCTGTATTTTATTTCTTTATTTGACCAGTTTGTCAGTAATGACAGTGATAGGAGACTGTCTTCAATGTTATGTTTTACCTCCATCTAGTGGAATAAAAAGTCTTGGCTTCTTTAGGACTGAAGAATGAAGAAGCCTCTCCCCAGTACAGCCCAGTCCCCTAAAGCTACCACCGCCCCAAAATCACTTAATACGCTATTCATTTTAAATGCTTGTGATGTTTTACTTCTGTTATTTAAATATCAGATAAGAGCAGTGCAAAGGCTTGTCACAAGTCACCAGAGCAACCCTGCTCCATATTCCTAAAGGGAAATGTGGGAACTGTGCTGTGCCAGCAGAGCACAGGATAATATTTGTGATATCTAATATTTAATATCTGTTAAATTTGGGAGATGTGAGCAGTTGTTTTCAATAAAACCCAATGATGGAAAGAACTATAAAACTCAAAATGGGCCTTAGGAGAACATGTTGGGTTATCTCCCTTTAGAGAGGCTTCATGTACAAACTGCCACTAAGCTCCACCAGGATATGCAACAAAAACATGTTTAATAATTTACTAAATTTCACTTTTGAATAGGGAATGTTTTACAGATGACATTTTTATTGGCAGATTTAAGAAGCCAAAAACAGACGTCAACGTGAACATGTCTAGATGCACAGGTGTTATCAAACCATTATTCCGGGCCCATTAGGCTAAAAGAGTCAATTAGAGAGAACGTGTCACTCATTTCAGTAAACAACTCACAATACGAGGACAAGAGCCAAACAGCGAGCCCATCTGATGAATCAGCAACTATTTCTCCACACATAGCTGCATCATTAGAGCACCCCCAGCCGCACAGTAGCAGCAGGTACTACAGCAGCTGCAGCACGAGCCGAAGGCGGCCCAGCGCCACCGCAGACACCCGAGCGCTGCAGGCACTTTAGCGTGCTGACATCAGCTTCCAGCCTTGATGCATCCACAGGTCCGGCCTCGCGGAGTCATAAACATGGCCCAGGACATTTAGTCATTAGTGCTTTTCTACATTTTCTTACACACTGACAGCAGCATCTGCATCCATCACAAAGGCACAGGACACTGTTAGTCATAAATAACAGCAGCAACAGAGGACGTAAGAGATGAGTAACAGCACCGCTGCTCCTGCAGGGGAGTGGATTGGGCACCATTATGGAGGGGGGGAGAGAGGCTTAAGTGGGAGCAAGGCACATCACCCAGGGTGTGGGGATCACACTGCTTTTCTCTGGGTTGTGCAAGCTGTCACAATAAGTGCCAACATGCCCGTTGGTTTACTGGTTTACCATAAAGAGCAGCCTCACATGCGACACTGTTCCACCACACCACGTTGTGGTTCAAAGCATTTATGGAATTTGGGGAAAAACTGCTCTTCACCTCCACAGGATGATGATCATTTGTTTCCCTCCTCTTTTAGTGAGCTTTTTTATGTTTAAGCATTTTAATCTTCAGATATTTTTTTATTTAACATAAGAGCAGCATTTACATTTAAAGTTGGCTGTTCAATCAGACTTCAAGCCAATCAAAGATTATTTTATTTTAAAGCAATGCACTGTCTTCACAAGTGGTCTAACAGGAATTTGAAATAATCACGTACCAATAACAGTTGTAGCTGTTTTAGCTGAGCTAAAGCAGAAGCTAAACAATATAAGCAAAACGCTGAAATAAACCAGATGCCTTTTAGATCTGTCCAGCTATAATCACTCTGACTGCATTTTGTACATTTTAAAGGGGTTTATAGGATTACTTTTCTAACATGTGATTTGTTATGTTACATTTGGGCGTTTTTTACTAAATAAATTCTTTTCATCAATTCATCAATTTGAATCCATCAATTTCAGTAGGTGTGCAATACTCCAACCTGACCCCTAGGTGTCAGAATCTTATCGTTTTCTTAAACGTCTTCATAATAGTAAGAAAATATGTACCAAACTCACAAAAACCACATGTAAATATAAATGTGTTGTGCTTTTTGTGCTTAATCCTTATTCTAACATTGGTGCTTAAACAGAAAAAGGTTGGGATAATGATTCCATCAATCCGGGATACTGTGACCCAAACCTGTCCAGGATTCAGCATCATTTAACCATTTACAGGACAAAAGAGCTCTTTGACTGTGCGTATTTATTTTCTTTTACTAAATCTGAGCGAAAATAAAGTGACCTATGCTGACACCAAACATATCTATCACTCCAGATGAGCTGTGGTCCATCTGTATCAGGAGAACTATGGTCCGTGCTTCTCTGACCACAGTTCTTCTGATACAGATGATTTATTGCCACGTCATCATCGTAAACACCATCACCACCGTCGAACTGTTGAGCACAACGCACAATTAAACAGGTTTCACATATATACAACACGTACACAACACAACATAAGAAAAACAGACTACCTCGCTGGCTGCACCCCTGAGGGAATGAGCCCCCCATGAGCAAAGAAAAACATGTCTTGTGCAACTTTTTTTGCAGTGTTACCTCAAAATAAGTTCGTGAAGTGGAGTACCACATTAAAAGGTCCGTCACTCAACAAAGAACAGAAAATTATTTCCTCTTGTATGATGTGTTAAATAAAGAAATTAAATATTCATAAAAACAAACAATGTTAAATAAAATATTCTATACTCATAAAATGACAACATAAATAATATTTATGGCAGTTAAATATCACAACAGAACTCTTATCACCAGCTGTATAAATAAAGTTATGAGTGAATCGGGTGAGAATTTGTCAGATTCTGTCTGGTCAGACTCTCGTTTACGTTTCTTAATCTTTCTGACTCTTGAAGAACGAGAAGTGCAGCTGATGGGATGTAATTGTGGAAATGATAGAGCAGCAATAGATATACAAAAAAAATGCATCTGGAAATAGTTTACTTCACTTCTTTGAGCCATTTGTCTTTTTAAAATTTCCACAATAATTAACGTCTAGTCCATATGGTGGGATGTGTTGAGCTGAGGTCTGAACGGACTCTGTGCATCAGCATCCTATATATATTAAAAAAATACAAGTGAGCCAAACAAGCTGCACACTCAGCACAGGCCATTAGAACATTTAATCACTGGACACTGTCTCTAAGCTTTGCAGGGCTTCTCTCAACCCAGTTTTGATTTACCCGCCCTCTTCCCAAGGAAAAGAAAAATCTCATTCACGAGACAGATTGCTGAGCAGGCCTCTCTGACCGGCCCCTATAAATCATTCTTTAATCAGAGGCCTCTGAGATTGGGCGCAGATACCCCTCGGGAGCACCAACGTGACACCTCGGCTCCTCCCAGCACATCACCTCTCCTTCACTCCTCAGCCTCGTCTGCACTTGTGCTGGTCGTCAGTAAAATGAAAGCAATGACCAACTTTGCTCAGGCCACCACCCAGACGCTCAGACGGCCGAGATGTGGAGCAGGAGGTTGGAGAAAGAGACGGGTTTGTGGCCGAAGGAGAACAGAGGTCATGATTATGAGCTGCTCTCGAAACACATAATACAGCAACAAAAGTGTCACCTGTGGACACTCTAAGGCTCCAAAAGCTCCCTCATTCCAGATCTTTAAATTCTTTTAGGTCTTCCAGTCCTGACTGAATTACTGTCCAGTAGAATACTGATTGAGAAATCTGGTTTACTAAGTCAGGGTCGATGTCCAGAGCTATGAACTGTGTGTCACAGTTTCTTTTTTTTGTCATCTCTATGCACTCACACGAAAACGGAAGATGTTGACCAGCAGTGGCCACCGTTAACCATTTCCTTACACCTGACAGAACTGATGTAAAGCTGGTTGCTGAACAGCTGGTGCTAAAGTTGAGTGCAACCTGCGTTAAAAGTGTTAAACACACCTACAGAAAACAGCTTCCTCTGCCCGGGTGGCTTTCAGTGGGAGTTACCATGGTGTGTGTTGAGTGTTTCAATATGGATTTGGCGTGCTGGTGACATTTAAACCGTGTTTAGAATTTAGACTTTAACTAATTTGAGTCTCGACTAAGCCCATAAATGTTTAACGGTTAAAGGGGAGGGAGTGTAAAGTCAGACCAGTGAGAGGAGAGGGATGAATTCTTTTTTACAATGCAAAGAGGCTCTGACGTCACAGTGTTGAGGTCTTTTTCCGTCGTTGAGCAGCGGAGCTGTCAGAGAGCGCGCGTCCTCCGCTGCTTCAGCAACTGCGCGCACCGATGACACGCGGGAGTTCTTCAGAGAGGTGTAAGAGGGGCTCGAAGTGATGGAAGCCCTGATTGTGAAATGACAAGGGTCGCCATAGAGACAAACAGAACAGCCAACAACAACAACCAAGAAAACATGCTCTGTCCGTGGAGAGATGGCATGCGCGCTCCTCTTCAGTCGACTTCTTCCTATCTCTCATCGGCTCACCAGAACATCCGTTTGCGTCTTCTCGCTGTTCCTGTCTTATGTGTGCTACTGTCTACTTTTTCCTGCCGACACCATCATCCAGAGATCAGTTGATGTGACGCTCAGCTGCCAGCGCGTCCCGACGCAAGGAGCCAAAATGCGCATTCGGAAATCTCTGTCTTGCGTCTCTCCGTCGGACGTGAGACCGACCACCGGTGAGGAAGCTCGGCTGAAAGGCGCCCAAAGTCCCCCCTCAGGTGTTCAGGTGGCCAGGAACGACACACCCAGTCCTCCCATGAGCAATTTAAAGTTCGGGAATAAAAAGTTGCCAAATGCCATTATAGTCGGCGTAAAGAAGGGCGGAACCAGAGCTGTGCTGGAGTTCATAAGAATCCACCCAGATGTGCGAGCTGCTGGTACTGAGACGCACTTCTTCGACAGGAACTATGACAGAGGACTGGAGTGGTACAGGTGAGAACGTATATGGCTTTCAAAAAAACAAAAAACAACCCCACAATCACGCCTTCATTTCTAACTAGACGCCGACGCGAAGCACGATGGGTGCGTTTGGTTTGGCTAAAATGGCGCTGAAGTTATACTGGACTAATCCGTTATTAATTGCAGTGACAGTTTAAAGAGTGTGATCAAATTTCTTACGTTGTATGTGAACTCCTGTGCCGTCGTCCTTTGCCCCAACACAGGCAGATTATTAAAGGTCATCATTTGGCTGCAGCCTGCAGGCACCAAAGTTTGGTAGAAGGCTCGATGGCGGTGGCGTCCCGAGGAGCTGCTTCCTCCCTTCTTTCCAGAGGCGTCTTTATATCCTCTTCCTGCCGAGTATTCACCCACTCAGGCGTTGAAAGTATTTCTAATGTCGAATGAATCTGAAAACAGCTGAGCCCTGATAAGGGCCAGTTTGATTTGAAAATTAAAACCACATTAAATCATGCGCTCAATGTCAAACACCAGCCCAGATGTTTTCCAGCCTGGAAACAAGCTGTGCTTGTTTTCCCTGGACTCACAGCTCATTCTGCATTCTTGTTGGGAAAGAGTTTTGGTCCTGTTTACTCTGTAGTCTCCTTTTCCTCACAAATTCCAGTTTCTTGAGGTCAACAGTGTAAACTGCAGGGCCTCTGAGCAGCATTTGGATATAACAAAAATGTAAACGGAACGTTCAGGTAAAGATTTAAACTCTCAGATCCTCCAGCTTAAGACCGTTTCTCTATTCCACACGTGCAACGTTGCTTTAAATTCCAGTGTGTGAATGTTTGCAGAAATATGGCGCACGCAAACAAACCAATCCCAAATACAATCCCCGCTAACGATTAGCTGTCACGCAGCAACAAGAGGGAAGGCGATCAGAGATATTTCATCAATAGTTACGCCCTGAAAATATCTCCCCTAATTGGCATTCCCCGGGAGGGTTGGCGGCTGCAGCTCTTTTATCTCCGAGATGCGTCTTGGAGATTTGATCTAGGTGTGAACCCTCGCCCATTAGTGCAGTGTGATTGTCAGCTGTCAGCAGCGCGGACGAAAGGGCAGCTGTTGACTTTTGATGACTGATTTCAAAACAGGTGATTTGCAGGAAACCTCCCCTGTGTTCACACTGGCAAACTGTCGCTAAACTGTTGACGCTCTCTTACTCCTGTTTTTACCACATATGTGTGATACGGGTGTGCACGCCCCGTGTCTGAACAGGCACGTCACACGCTTTAATGCTGATCTAGATCAGCTTTGTCAAGTACGCATGGTGTGATTCTACCTGTCATCCGACGGTTCAAATCAGACTCAAAAGGTCAGAAGTTCTGCTACGGTATGGAGACCAGTGGCAGGACATGAGCTCAGAAGAACCACAGGTTAACAAACTGTTTCCTTTTATGGATGCAGCTGCTGCAGCTTGCCATTTAAGTCACTTTATGAGAAAAGGAACATAAACAATCTCTTATTTATGATGAAAATACAGTGTGTTACAATAGAACGAGAACGTGCTAAATCAAAGCAAAGGAAGCACGATCATCCGACTGATCCGGGTCATCCAAAGTCTTCTTTATCGGTAGTTTTCAAACCTTCTGAAACTCTACTTCCCACTTGTGCATGTGAACAGTATTCCCTCACGCTGACCTAGTTCGGGGAAGTCAGCAGTGTCCTGCGTGGCTCCTGTTTGATTTATTACCGTTGAGCCAGGCAGGAGAGCTGTCTGAGACGGGTCTCCTGTACCATCACGCCGTCTGTGTCTTTGCGTCTGCACACCCACAACCAGTCACACTGAGAAACCGGGCCTGCTGGCGAACTGGAGCTCAGGGTCCGGCTGGTGGGAAACTCATTCTGCCCTGAATAGACATCTAATACCCACTTTTTTCTTTGGAGTGAATGTAAGGACGCCTTGTCCTCTGTGTTTGAATGTTAGTCTTTCATTTCGTCCTGGCAGCAGTTTAAAGTGGTGGCAAAATAAAAGAAAAGTTTTCGTTTTTAATTTTTTCCCCAATGTTTCCATCTTCCATTCAGAGCGCTGATGCCGAGGACTCTTGAAAGCCAAATCACGATGGAGAAGACACCAAGCTACTTTGTAACAAAGGACACGCCACACCGGATTTCCGCTATGTCCCGTGACACCAAGCTGATCGTGGTGGTTCGGGACCCTGTCACCCGTGCAATATCTGACTATACTCAGACTTTATCCAAAACCCCCGACCTGCCTAGTTTCCAGGAGCTGGCCTTCAGAAACCAGAGCCTGGGAATCGTGGACACATCCTGGAATGCCATTCGGATTGGACTCTACGTTCTACACCTGGAAAACTGGCTCCGATACTTCCCCCTGGCTCAGATCCACTTTGTGAGTGGGGAGCGCCTTATCACAGACCCGGCAGGGGAGCTGGCACGGGTGCAGGACTTCCTGGGTTTAAAGCGTATCGTCACGGACAAGCACTTCTATTTCAACCGCACCAAAGGCTTTCCTTGCCTGAAGAAGCCGGAAAGCAGCGGTTCACCACGTTGTCTCGGCAAATCCAAGGGCAGAACTCACGTGCAGATAGACAGAGACGCTATCGAGCAACTGAGAGACTTCTACAGACCTTTTAATGTCAGGTTTTATGAAACGGTGGGTCACGATTTTAAGTGGGAGTAGAAGTTTTGCCCCAGTCTGCCTGTTTGAAGACAGTTAAGCTAAGAGCAAACGCAGTTGGTGTCAGACAGTCTCCAAATAACATTAGAGTGAAACGGCAAAAGCAGCGCTCCTCTTTGATGAGACAGTAATGAACAGAGAAGCATCCTGGATGCCGTCGCTATTGCACTTGCGACGCTCATCGGCGAGCGTCAGCACCCTGTTTGTTGCTAGATTTAGCCACTATTTCATCTCCACATCCACACAAGTTCAGTTGCTGGGTGTTGCTGACTGGATCCCCCGTTTGCTGACTGGTTTATTAGAAAATTTCCAGGGAAGGGGATTAGTTCTTCTTAAAACCTGCTTCCCTAATCAAGGCAGGGCTTGAAAGCAAGACCTTGGAAAATGTCAGTGAAGTCTTGAGGGAGAGCAGAATTAAGCTGCAGCGCTGCGGTGCCAAATCTGAAATGTAAAGTAATAACACAAGTGTGAGCCGCTAAACGTCCGCCTCATCAGTTTCTCTGCAGAGCCATCAACTTTCTCCTGCTGTGGGGTTGGTATGCGAGCCGTACGCGCGGATCACCGAATAAATTACCATTTTGGTTGGAAACAAAGTCATCAAAACCACAACAACACCTGTCTGTCAACATGGAATAAACTCCAAGCACAAACGCATGTTGGAAAAGAAGAGTTCTGTCTGAGACTTTAACTTTCTTAATTACATTCTCACAACAATGTGACATCAGTCACATTAGATCTATCTATCTATCTATCTATCTATCTATCTATCTATCTATCTATCTATCTATCTATCTATCTATCTATCTATCTATCTATCTATCTATCTATCTTCTATCTGATGCACAGATTAAAAACCTATTTAATTAAGGGTTTTAATTTTTTCTTTCGGTAGCATTAAATTGTTGCTAACGAGTGTTTTCACAGCAACCGTCACCACATTGCCAGCCTCTGTGAGGTGTTTCCTCAGGCCTTCCTGATGGGGAGCTTCTGTATCTAGATGTTAGTGATGTTAACCGTCCCACTCAGGGATGCATACATTTATTTACACTCATTTACAGTAATAAAATACGATAAAGGTTGCGCCCGTAGATACTAACGCTCCGTTACCCAGAGCGCTGCTCCCCATCTGTCTTTTTGAACTCCTCGTCATCTGGAGATTGTTTGTCTCAGATTTGCACATATCACAGTATCCTTTGAAGATTTTTAAGTGTTTGGCAGAGAAAGACAGAATGTGGTCCTTGGAAAACCACGAGCATGTCCTTGCTTTTACTTTGTCGGGTCTCCCTTCATCCTCAAATGCAGCTGTGCTGCTTTGTTAAGAGGAAAAATCTGAAAAAACATCCTCTCTGTCCATTTTGACTCATCCCAGATGTCTGCCCCCCCTCTCTGTCCTGCCACTGTTGCTGCTCTACGCTCATTAAACTCATGTGGCTTCCAGGATGGGGGGGAGGCACCATCACTGCCCCTCCTCTGATGCCCTTCCCGTCATAAGGTGTGCTGGCAGCTTGCTCTTGCACAGGTGAGCCTCCCTCCAGGTGTCACTCTGAGCAGCAGCTCTTTGGAACGTACACATGGGTCCTAATTAGGCCTGAGGGCTGAGGAGGAGCAATCCCCACCAACGAGCAGCAGTCTGCCTCGACACTGAGCAGAGGCTCTCCAGAGAGTGCTGCCAGGTCAAAACTCTCTCTCTTGCCCTCTCTGTCTCTTTCTCTCCTCTCTCTCTCTCTCTGTCACACACACACACACACACACACACACACATGAATTCCCTCTGGAAGAGGGTCCATGCAAATTGTGAAATCCTTTACATTTTGGTGCACTTTGCTGTGACCTATTTGCACTGGAGCTAATGAGGTGCTGTGTAAGCTTAATGAGTATTTTTTTTACAAAATTAAAACATCGTAGTGCTTAAAAAACAATTATAAACGTATTTATCAAAATGATTTCTCCTTTCGTTACACAGTCTATGTCAAATCCAAGTTATCATTCATCAAAATAGCTGAAGGAGCTGAAGAGAAGTCTTAATTACAAAGCAACACATTTGTGAGATTAGACCGCAGTCACAGATGTTATTTCTTTATTATCTTTATCTTTATTAGGCCACGAGGAATTTTAAAAAAGAGGTCCACACCTTTTAAATTCACCTTTTCCTGACATTTTAATGTGATGTAGATTGCTGATTCACTGTTGGGCTGAATAGCAAACAAATCGCAAGCTCTTCTCCAGAGAAGAATGAGGATAATTATGGCGATATAAGGACGGGAAATAGATTAAAAACGTGCAAATGTTACAGAGGTTTGCTTTTAGACACACGATGTGAAATCCCTGCTGGGTAATGCAGCTTCAAACATTAACTCTGTTGGATTCTTAATGAGGTTAGATGTTATACAGCAGCAGTGGCACGCTACTTTTTAAAATGAAGCTTTTCTCTGAAACATTAATGCATATTATGCTAACGACTATACAGATATATGTACATAATATCTATACATATAGGGTATGTACATTTAAATATGGTATTTTTGAATGCACGCCTACAAGAAAAGTCCTTTTCCATTCATCCAGTAAAAAAACCCATTAAAACGCAGCGTTTCTTCACGCCTCCGCCTGGGTGCTCATGTGAAACAGAACAAGGTTCTGCAGCATCCAAGTGAGACAGCAGTGGACAGTACAGAGACAGAGACTTGGCTCTGTACCTTGTTCTCCTCTAATGCTGCAGAATAGTTTAACTTCTGCAGTCGACAGGATGTCCCAGTGGTCAACATCACCAGCGGCCTCAGAGCCAAATTAAAATGAAGAGATGACAACTGCGGCGCTCTAACGCATGTGATGATACATGCTCGTCCTGCATCTATTTGCAGAGCAGCGTTGAAATGGCTGTCTGGAGGGCTGACATTTGGGGAGCGCGTACGTGCGCTGTGCGCTGTCCACCCTGGACCTGACGAAATACCACCTCTGCTTCTCCATAATATTCACAAAACGCCAGAACGGATTTGGCTGCAGACAGCGAAGGGGAAGTGGCACTTTACGATTGAGGAACGGAAAGTCCTGCAAATCAAAAGTGTTGCGCAGTTTGTCAAGCAAGAGCCTGTCAAAAAAATAGATCACCTTGGAAGAGTTGTGGGATCCAAACATCTATGGCACTAGGAGATGTGTTCTAATTAGAGCGGCAGCTTGTGTCTTACTGAGGCGAGTAACAAGCCTCATTCTGAGACAGCATGCGGATGAGACCTGCTTCTGCCCAAGACCAGCGCACGCACGTCAAATCCCACGCCACACTTATTTAGGATCATTTTAAAGGGGCTTTATCTGACCTGGCTCATGCAAGGAGCTCATCTGCTTTTTTTGTATGGCCAAATGCTTTAATAACATGCATTTGTGAGCAGGAGGCAGCTATTTTTATGTTTTTCGTTTAGAGCTGAGCTTGGTTTCTCAACATATAGAGAGAGAGCTCCCTCCTCAGATGAGAGGAACACGGAACCTTTATGACATTTGAAATGCAAATCATGTCCTGACTTTCAGCGCAGGAGCGCAGAACATAAAGGCGCAAACGCGCGTTATTTCAGCTGCAAAGACAGATTCAGTCACGTCGTAGCTACTGTGGGTTACTGAAAAGGAAAAAAGGAAAAATAGGTAGCATTAAGAGGGGGAATTAGGCGTTTAAGGGTTCACCAAAGGTTGGAGCTGAAGCCAAATCATTAAATATAAATGTGCTGATTCCACAATAATCATTAATTAATTAATCATAATTGCCTGAATAAAGGTGGAACTGTGTTTTATTGAAAAAGAACATCCGCATGCATTTTAAGTCTTGATTTATGAGAGGAAATTGTGATTATTGATTCTCTCTCTGGGGTCAACGTTTGATGACCCTCAGAATCTGTAGTGGCACCATTAGCTAATAATGGAAGCACATAAGAGGATATTTAGACAAATAGGCAGGTACATCCCCCCTGAAATACATATTTTACTATTTCAGACAACACATTATTTGTTATGGCACACACACCCACACGCACACGCACATGCGCACGCACCCACGCACGCATGGAGGATGGTCCTACCTCCCCAGCGGCTTGTCTCAGATTGGATGTCAGATGCTGCAGACAGCTGCACTCCTCACATCTTTTATGAATATATTACCTTTTATGTTCATCCAAACACCGATTTATCTTCCCGAGAAAATCAAAGAGGACAGACACGCACTCAGTAGTCCTCTTAAAAATTAGAACTTTTAGAGGCACTGCTGCGCATGAGATGAATATCTGCAGCCGAATCTCCCAGCTGAGCCCTGATGATGTGTGCGCAAATGTTTTTACCTTTTTTTTTTTAACTAACCAAGATGGCTTATGAAATATCAAAGTGTGTTGTGTGCCTCTGTGAAACTAGAACATCAAAGACCCCCCTCCTCCGAGTCCAGCGTTTTTTTCCCTTTTCCCCACCCGTGCAGCCTTGCAGTCTTTGCAGATTTGCTCAAAAAGCAAAAGCTTCTAATGATACCAGATCCTAGAAGAAGAGACAGCTGCCAACAACACGGAGGCAAAAAAAACAACAGCCATTTTGTGTGCTGATTGACATCAATAGATCTTTTTATTATTCCTATGATGTTTGTCCAGACACTTAGATGCCAGAAACTGTGGCCTCACACTCTGGCTGATGCAGCAGTCAGGTGATGCATGTCTTGCTGCCTGCCAGCCACTTCGATGAAGGAAGTCTTATCAACCTCTCAGTCAATCACTCCTCATGCAGCTACTGTGTAGGATGAGCATCTGCGGGGGCGAGGCAGACATGCGCTGGCTCTACGTCCAAATTTGACACCTTCCACCTTGCTCTCCAGCATCCTGATGAGTTCACCACGTTGGCAAGGCCTCAGGACGCCAGTGAATCGTGTCTTTGTGTTGTTGTGTGTATGAAAGTGGGGCTGCAGAGACAATGCTTATTTTGGGGGAGCCAAGTAAAATAAGGAAATGTTAAAGTCAAAGATGCACGTTGGAATGTTGCATGCTAAAGGCTCATTATTCATCTTTGATTATCGGGACTAATGTTGACAATGGATTCTGCCTGTGCTCCAACAGTCTCTTTGGGTGTTAAAGTGTTTCCAAAGCCGCGCGCACTTCTTAGTCATTATGTAATGCAACCGTAGATGTCCCACATGACACCTCATGTATTTTGCATCGCCTAAAAAGCCGCTCTCTGTCTGACTGCACTCAGAGCATGCCTCATTTTTTTCATCTCCAATTAAAAGCAAACTTAAATACTGCATCGCTGGACTCAAGAGAAGAGAAATAATTGACATGCTTGGTCCTAAAACAGCTGAATAATTGAGTTTGTTTTGCATTTGGCGGATGAGAAAAAAATGGCTCAGGATGAGAATACATTAGTGATGCTTGCTGTTACCCGGTGCGATGAATTCCTACAGACAAGTTCCAAAAATCAAGGATTTTCCTCCAAATCAAACTGTGACTGGGGAAATTAGACGTAATGAGAGATCACCAGGTGATATTTACTAGGTGAGACAAGATGCTGACAAGCTGCTTTCCTCCACCATTTCCAGGCGCATATGTGGATGCCCGAGTTTCTTCTTTTTCTTTTCTTGCATTTCAAAAATAGTCATATCATCTGCTCTCAGGTCAATTTTAGATTTAATATGGATAAAATAATTGTTGCATTCTGCTGAGCCCACTGGAGCGTTAGCAGCAGCTGGATTGCGTCAGCGTGAGCTTTTCATGCTTTTCTTGATCCAGCAGAATGTGAGATATTGAGGTAGCGCCTCTAAGGGGAACCTGGGTACATGGTCAAAAATCACATGTCATCAAGTGCATTTCCATTTTAAACGTTAGTAATAAACTATTGTCTTTATTTTTTTCCTGATTGAAAGCACATCGGAATGCTCCGCAACAGCAGAGGCTGCTGCGGCTGTATTGTAAATGACTATATCATTAATTATAAATATGAATCATGTCTCAGACATAAAAATCCATGCATGAATAGATGAGCAGTTCGGAAATAACTCCAGACTTGTTGCCCTCGTAGGCATTCATATTTTGGTCACACTCACTGTGTCACCTTCATTTTAGGATGCTGTGTCTTCATTCATCTAAGATTAGCTGTGAGAGAAGGGAAAACTCATCACAAAGCTCCTGCTCATCTTTGTTTTTCTAACAGGGGACAGAGGGCCTCAAATGGAGACACAAACAGCACCAAGCATTGAATTTGGCCACAGGAGATGCTGAGATTGGATTGATTAGATTGCCTTTCTGCAAAGAATCAAACACATTAATGCAGCCACAGCACAGCATGTAAGCTAACTTGGCATGCCCATTGTATCAGAGTCTGGGGAACGTCATGTGACTGTGCCTTAAATTCTTAATTTAGACATCTGTAATGAATAGGAAAGGACACATTTCTTTTTTAAAAGAAGCAGAAAACTTGTCTGCTGTAAGTGAGGAGAAGCACATTTGATCCTCATCCCGCCAGAGAGACTTCATCACTTCTCAGAGAAGAAGTGACAATCAAGAGGGCGAAAATGTGATTTTGCCAAACTGATGACTGTTATACAAAATTACAGGAGCAGAGAGACAAAGAAGCAGCATTAACTCTTAATATGCCAAGCCTTGGGCCAAACTAATAACAGCACAATCGAATCAGCTGTAAATAAATGATGGCACTGTAGTTTAATAACCCATTATCCGCCTCAGTGGCAGCATTGGCATTGACACTACAATACATCTTCATAGTTCCACATGTTTGCACCGAGGAGCTGCTTTTCTTCCCCCCCGGATGAAATTTCCATCGATTGCAACTTTACTGCTTTCTCAATATTTCTGAACGACACTGGGCGCCCCCTAGTGGAGTAATAAAGAAAGATAATATCTGGAGACAAGTGCGTAGGCGGTGTGTTTATAATCTAATATGCACACAAAGCATTACACAGACGTGCTTCTTAAAACATTTTTATTTTTGTCTCGCACCAATAAGTCAATGCCAACATTGTGCAAGCCCCCCCCCCCCACCATCAGCAGCAAGATGGACACAGCATTTAACACTACCTTACATGACACAGATGCAAAATAATGGAAATGATGGCGTCTCGAGTCCTTCTCATGCCTTTGTGAAAGTAAATCACTCCAAATCGCTTTTCATAATTGTTCAGGTCTTGTTGAGCTGCACAACATCAAAACTGCAGCTACCAGGAATGGAGATTATCATCTTTTTATGATGCTGCATTCTGTGGCAGACTTCTTTATGATGTGGCTGCAGTGTCTGCTTGAGTTAACTCTAAATATCCCTCCCAGAACCGTGAGATTCAGTAGCTCTGTCTGTCTGTGCGTCGTTACAAGGAAAAAAGAAAAAAGCAAGTTGATGAAGCCTTTCACAGTGAATTTGTGACCATTGTTATCGTCATAAGACTCACAGAAGATTAGGAAAACCATTTCATTTATTTAAGTTTAAAAAAAAAAAATTCTGACTCCAGCAAGTGAAAAGTTGGAGAAACATGAGACCAAAGACAAGAATACAGTAAACATTCATCTGCAAGTGAGTTGGTTTACTTTGAGGGCGTGAATGAGCTGATCATTCATTCAAAATGTAGATATTACTTTGAAGAAATGTGCAAACTAAGCGGTAATAAACGATGCTCACATGCTCTCTGATGCTGGCTTTTGGAAAAATATACAGTTAGAAATATATGTATATACACATCAAAGAGAAGCACGTCTACATACGCAGGGTGGGCATTAGCAGATCCATTTGCATAGTTAAGTGCATGCAGTAGCATTTCTTTTTTTTTTCTCATGCAACAACTGTCATATACGTCACGAGTGGCGATGGCTTTTTCTAGATTTGCGTTGGTGTGTGGTCCTGGTCTCATCTGTAAAGAAAGCCAAATCTCCCATAATGCTCTGTTCCTTTGTGGCGTCTGAGCAAAGACAACCCAGCTGTCTTTGAACGGTGTCGGTGCGCATGTGATTTCTGAATGAAACGGGTCCAACTGAGAGGAATGTTTCGTGATGTGTGGCAGTCTGAGGAGCTTTGGCCTTTTAAAGGTAGACGTCAGGGGTGTTCGTTTGTTTGTTTGCTTGTTTTGTGAGAGGACAACTCCACGCAGCAGATGGCTCTATTCTCTCCTCGACTGAGGCAAAAAGACATTATTTGCATTATTCTAAAACTGCCCTCAGAGCCTTGTGCACCTACGAGGCGAGCTCTCCGGAGCCATTTTCAAATGCACATTTAACAAAACACCTCTTACGGCAGAACTGCAGACAAATTGCAAGCTAAGAAAAGGACGGGACGCACCATCAGTCCACCATCCTCTTCCGTTGAACGGAGGGCAGCACCTTCTGTTAACAACAAGCAACTCTCAACGTCTGCAAACCCCAAATCATTTTATCGGTGATAAAAACCCAAATGATCCCTTCACGCGTTGGCCTCGGCAGCTTTAGGGGGAGGCTGTGATGAGGGGTCAATGGTTATTGAAGCACTAGGAGTACAAGAATTACATAAGAAAGCAAGGTCTCCAGACATCTAACAGCAACAACACATGCTTCATTCCTGCAGTCCTCTTCAGGCTCGTGGCCACAGTCGTGATTTGGGATGCACAAAAATACATCTTAGAAGCTCTTCCACATGTACTACATTAAGGAGCATATGTAAACAGCAGTCAAACAGGCTCCCATTGCGGTTTACTGGAAATTACATTTTCAGTGCTTGATAAATATTAAAATTGAATTACAAATTTATACCAACACCTGCAGTTATGTGTTTTAGATTAAGTAATTTGATTATCTGAGGCACTGAAGACATATGGCTCTCAATATTATGGAGAGCTGTACATAAAGATTTTTGGAAATCATTAAAATTTTAAGTGTATTAATGAGTTAAAAATGCCAGTAAACTTCCTTTGGTGACTGATCAGTCCTCGCTTGATCCCCACAGTTCTGACAAAGTCCCGTTCTTCTTTAAGTCCTCTCATCTATGCTACAGACAGAGCAAGGCAATAACTTCCAGACATGTGCAGTCCATGCTTATTTACAATACACATTGATATTCCTCAAAACGAATGCATTTCACACGAAGTGCTTTTTCAAAAATCCATTCCTAAATATCAGTTAAACACTGACCGTCTAACATGGCAGCTGGTAACCGCTGGAAAATCGCAGGGTTAAAGATGTTCTTTAGACACGTGGCCTAGTTGTTTTAAAGACCTCAAAGCTGCACTAGTGATTCTGTCAGGCCTTAGATAGAGCCTCACTTGCCCTTCTGGCTAGCTTGTGTAGAGTTAATGGGGATCTTCCTTGACTGTATTGTCTTTTTAGCAGGTTCCCTCTTTGAAGGCTCTTTCGCTGGGGGCTGAGAGGTTGTTTCTGCTCCAGAAAGCTTGGATTTTGTAGAGGGGAGCAATGAGTGTTTGGCTGAGGGTGATGCCTTAGCGGACTCCCTGTCTTTGGCTGTGTTACTCGAATTATTCTTGGCCTCTGAGGCCACATTCGGAGCTTTTTTACTGATCCCGTTTGGGATTGCTTCTTTAACTCTATCCCCTCCCACAACCTCAGGAATTCCTTTCGCCTCTTCCGCCCCTGCTTTTGCACCATCAGCTGACTTGAGCACCTCTTTGGGCCTAAGGGCAGTTTTGAAGAAGGACAAACCTTTTTCTTCTGCTTTACTGCTCCTCTGCGCTCCCCTTGATGGCGGGGCTGCGTTTGCAGAGGGAGCGGCATTCGAAGATCGCAGGCTGGTCATCGAGGAGCTGCTGCTGGAGCTTCTGCCCACAGATCTGTTCTCTGAAGCTCGGCCCATTCTGCCCTCTGCTCGACCTGCAGCACCCGACCTGGTGGGAGGGCCCCCAGCCTTCCTCTCCGGAGCCGCATTCGTTCGTGAATCGCGGCTTGTGCTCCTTTCTGGAACCCTCGTCCGTCCTGAGACAGAACCCTTCTCACCTGCTCCTCTAGTGGAAGACCTTCTCTGAGGCTGTGAGCTCTGTGATGCCGGAGAGCCTCCCTTCTTCTGCTGGGTGGGTTCATCGCGTAATACCTCTGGGGTTTGGGATGACCCTTTCTTAGAAGGGGTTGCACTTCTCGAAGAACCAGCTTTGCTACTTTTAGGCGGTCCATCGCTTTTGTCCTTAGACGCCGCTGCTGCACTCTTAGCTTGTGCTCGAGGCGGTAGCTTGTCATTGGCGGGAGAGGCAGGAGAAAGTGAGCTAGAAGATGTCGAGGAGGTTGCAGGACGCTTCTTAGGACTCCTTTCGCTCTCTAACCCGGTTTTTGTTGAGCTCCTCTTCACACTTTCTGCAGAACCATGTCTTTGTTTTGGTTCCTTTGCAGCCGCCCCATGGCGAGGACTGACCTGTTCAGCACCAGCAGCCGCATTATTGTTATCCCCGGGCTGAACGGTGTTCCTCTGCTCCGCTTGTGCTAAAGCCTTTGAGTGAAGATGCTCTATTAGCCGTTTATTGGCTGGACTGCTGTTGAGAGATGGAAGGGTTGAAACGACCCCTGGCATCTTGTCTGACTTAGGTGAAGCAGTGAAACAGGATGTTGATAGGACAGTATCCACCACCTCTCCGATCCTCTCCAATGTTGGGGAGGAAGAATGAGATTCCAGGGAGAAGCGTGAGGGGGAGTTGGAGCGCAGCTGGAGCTTTGCAGAGTGGGCCCACAGTGCTTTGGTACCATTTTCACTGAGCGCCAGTGGGCTGGCAATGGAAGATCTGGAGGAGAAATTTTGCCTTTGCATGCCTCGAACTATTGGCCGACTGAACAGGCCTGCGGGTCAGAGAACAGCGAGACGTGTTAAAGTAACTGTGCACGATTGCCCCGTTTGCTAAACTAAAACCAGGCTACAACATTGTGTGTTTTCAGGCGGGTGTCTCACCGTCGTCCTCGCTCCGTTCACCAGCAAACTCGGCAGATTCGGAGAGGGAGGCCAGCGAGGTGCGCCGGGATGAGCCAGATGAGGCTTGGCTCGGGGGACGGCTGCCCATCAGCCGGCTGATCCAGTGCTCACACAAAGAGGAACTGGTTGATCCTAAACTCCCAGACAGGAGACAGATGTTAGGGGTGCATTCAGTCATGATGGTCGTGACACAGAGGACCCAAACCAACGTCTAGCGTCACTTACGATACGAAAATCAAAAACTCTTTAAAATCATTCTGCTGAGTTCCTCCCGTGGTTTTTGTGTGTGTGTTTCTCGTGTTTGCAGTTCTAAAAATGTACTTTCCACATGTTCCAATACTATCATGATACTCAATTAAAAATAGCATCTTCAGCAAATTATAACAGACTTTTCTTACCTCCGACAGAGCTGTTGGCAGACCAGGAGGGAACGGTGGCACGTCTTTGATAAAACAAGATGTATCCGGTCTGCTTGCATACTTCATCTTCAGACATGGGATGTACATCGCTGTCATCAAAGCAGTACCACAGCCCGTCAATGGAGTTTTTACAGTGAGCTATGAAACCGGACACACCCATTAATAAACCAATCAAACGTGGCGTAGAGGGTGTTTTGATCCAGTTACCTGTGTAATGTCCTCCTTGCATGGTCCCATGGTGATTGCACACTGCATACAGGTCATAAAGGTAATCCTCTGGGTCTCGGCTCATCCCGTACGGCCGTCTCCATGGCGACCAGTGAGAAGGGAGGCTCCAGCTGCTCTGGCTCCTCTTCACCATGTGCGGCGCCATGTCCATGCCGATGAGAGGGAACTTCACCATGTTCTGGATCTTCATTCGTCGATCTCCGTCCTGAGGTTGGGACATTGAACATGACTGAGTTCCTCCATCACCACTTCCTGCAACCCTGTGAAACTGTCAGCAGTACCTGTCTGAAGCGCTTCAGGTGAAGTATGAGGATGTCCGGCAGCGTCCACAGACTCAGCTTGATGCTGCCCTGCTGAAGCTGCTTACAGTGAGGACAGCGCCACGCGTCATCAGGAGCGAGCTGGAATCAGCGGTGACAAACACGACAATTTAAAGCAGCAGGAAACAAACAAGGTCTTTCTTAATACAAGCATCTGATGATTTGACCTGTTCCTCTTTGGTGTACAGCTGAAAGCACTGGGCCAGCGAGCAGGTCTGGGGCTGCTGGTGCTGCTCCTTCACGTGACGCACACTCTCAGCATCCGGGATGTATTCATCCTCAGTCCTTTTGAACAAACTGTGAGTGGACGTGCGAAACAGAGGCACAACTTCACACGAGCACAAGTTTTCTAGATCCTTGCTGAACAGTCTGAACAGTGCCTCTGTCTGGGACAGATCGTACTTACTAGTCTTTTGTCTCTTTGTCCCACTCCACAACGATTTTGACATGAGGCGGTCCTCCCGGTCCACAAGACTTGAAGGCCCTGCGTATTTGATTTTACCAGAGTGATCAGAATCAAACCTGAAGCTTTAGATGTGGTGGTGGTGAGAGGCGCTACTACCTCTCCACGGAGGGATGACAGAGTGGCTGCTCCTCCTGAGGCAACAGGTAAGTGATTCCCACCACTCCGACCACACGCAAAGTAAACGGCCCGACCTAAAGTGGCAAAAACGACTTTTAGAGAGAGAATATTGTGATGAAAGGGTCAGCGCCGAGGTAACCAGAACGCACCTGCACGAAGACGCCAGGGCGCAAAAGGTGTCGCATTTTCTCCAAGATCTCCTTCTGAAGCACGTCCCACGTCACCGTGCGCTCCAAATAGAGGATGAAGGGATTCCCAAACCTGCAGAGGTTCAGAGTCAGAAAGCAGCTTGGCCTGCAGTGCATGTAGGAGCTCTTTAAGATTGTAAAGGTCACGCGCGTTGCTGTGTACCTGCGGCCTTGCTGTCCAGCACAGGCTCTGTTACACACCAGCAGGACAATCTTCTCAGCCTGACCGCTGTTCTTGTTCGGGCTCTGAGGCGGGCTCGTAGGTTCTTGGATTTGTGTGGAGATCCTGATGTTATCTGTGCCGGTGTACTTTAGGTTGTTCTGATTGAGATTTGCATGTGGGCTTCCTGGAAGATGAAAACACAGCAGAAGTCTATCTAACACCTTTGGGTCGATTTCTAATTGAATCTGGACGCTTGCTGACGTGATGTGACATTAGAGGTAATTTGGAAAGCCGTTTCGGGGAAAGGACCAGGCGTACCGCATCGCTTGGAGCGGATCTGCTCGGGTCTGAATAACTCCGGCGTCTCGAAAGCAAAAATGGAGTCGCTCTCCTGGATGACGTCGAGGTCTTCGTCGTCGTCACAGAACGAGCGATGAAAGCCGTCGTAGTACATTTCAGTAAGGACGATCTGAAACCAGAAATCCACATATTGCTGAAAACATCCGGTTGGAAGGTTGCACCACTTTTTTTTGATCCTCTTAATTTTCTACATGAGTAGTCTTGGAATTAGTCAACGGCACCTGTTGGGCAGGGATTTTGGTCTCTTGTGCCACAGCTTTCCTCAGCCTGGACATGGTGCCCGACAAAGGAACTGCCACCCCAACTCTCATACAGTTGGAACACTTTCCTTGATACACCACTGTCACATACAGTGGCCTGCAACACAGAAGGACAGCAGTTAACGGGCTGTTTCGTAACCACTCCTGCAGACAGACAACGTCTAATTTTAGCTTTCTCCTGTCAGATCTTTCATGGCGTTTGTCTGAGCTGGGTTTATCTTGAATGTCCGGTTTAATATCTGAAAATATCTTCTTTGTAGTCTGATTAATATACTCACAGTCAAAAACGAGACTGACCAGAGTCCCCTTACCGTGTGTGAGGTACTGGGATTGGCAGTGAGATGCAGAGGAAAGGATCAAAGGTGTTGCTCTGTTTCTGGCAGTGAGGGCAAGTCAGGGATGACCTACACAAAGGCATGATCAGAATTTTAAAATGTAGGCTGCAGTAATAAATATCAGCAGCAGGTTAGCTTTGCTTAGCATGAAGGCTAACTTGCACTATATGTCGTCCTGTCTTAGCTTATGCTAACTGACTGCCTTAAGATGTCTTGGGAGGGGGAAAAAAAACATTAAATTGAAACCAAACGTCATGGAAGAAAAAATATTTACACAGTCGGGTCTGTAATTATCTGAAGAGTGACATTTTATACTGGGGTATAAAACAATGGTTATATTTAAAATGACAGCTAGCTTGTTCGCATTCTTTTGAAGCCACTGAATATTGTATTTTTGCATAAAATTTCCATTCTGTCAGAGCTTTGATCTATTATTTTAAATCTACTGTAGACGAATGTGTAATAGTCCACAACTACACAAAACATCACCAAGGATATTATCATGCCAAAGTAAAACATGTGTGTGTTAAGATCAAATGCAAGCAATCAGCAGCACACGGTGAGGGATTTACCTGTATTGTGCCTGAAACAACTCCTGTACGAAAGAGCCCGGTGCTGGTAGTGGTGATCCTTCCGGGGCATTTTGTTCTTCTACTGGAGGCTGGAAAAATAGAGGAGCGTATATGACAAACAAGTATAACGTAACGCCCCCTTGCAGAATGAAAGTGTCCAAGTACAAATAAAGTACTGCAAATATTTGTGCTGTGAATTGTTGTTTACCTTCTGAGGTCTGATATCTGGGTGAACGATGTGGTTGAGGTCTTCGTGAACTCTATCCAGCAGCCAGAGGAGGAACTCCTGGGCGTCATGCTGGGAGTTACCTTTAAACTGAATGGCGCTCTTTGACACCACGTTCTGCAGGAGACATGAAAAACAGCTACGGTTTTAATCAGGCGCCACACGATTCCACGATGGCTGTGGCCGCCCCATGAAATATTCAGCAGCTTTGACGTTGACGATCAGCACATTCCAAAAGGGCAACAGAGGTGCAAGTGATGGCCTGGAGAAGCTTTTTAAAACCAGGACAAATGCTGGCAAACCTCACAAACAATTAGCGATGGAGAGGGGGAGGATGTTTGACAGTCATCAGTAACACATGAGTGCATCAGCCAGCCCAGCTCGCACACTGGAAACAGCTTTATTTTCATAAATACAAATATCAGCTCTGATGAATATTTTAGTCTTAGTTTGGAACGTTAGGATGGACTTGTAGAGGCATAATCCTCATCCTGCGTCCAAAACTGTCCAGCTGGATATGTGTTCGTTACTCATCGAGACAATCGATCAAAAAACCCGTACAGATAAAGTTTTTCCGGCTAGCAACTGGCGACAAATAAGTGACAAAAATAGAAACACTGCTGTGTGCAGGTTGGTCTCTCGGTTTTGAGCATTTGAAAGCATTTTTTTCGCGCTTGAAATAAATTCTGGATACAATAGAGCAGCTCTCTGTGTGACGGCCCACCTTGTTCCTGGAACACTGGTGTTTGAGGCGAACGCTCTTTTACAAAAGAAAGAAAAAAGGATGGGACAGTTTTTTGACAAGTGTTTTATTCAACTGGAATATTTCGTTCCTCCGATAAAGTGTCCTGACTTTGATATTCCACTACTGAAGGTGTGAAGTTCTGATTGGGGAATCTGATCAATACCTGTTTTTATTCCTAAATGAGAGGAACTTGAAAGTTGTATTAAATAGATTCAAAACCACAGTTTTTCACCTTTGATGCACATCTTACCTTAAAGTCTCTGCTGTGCTGAGGAGTGTATTCAAAGGTCCACAGAGCTCGAACCAGGCCGGACAGTTGCTCCGTCACCTCCCCGGCCTCCTGCGGCTGCTGGCCCGCCTTCTTCTGGACCGGCGCCCCGCTGGACTTGGCCTTGTCGTTGGTGTCGGCGGTGTCCCCGACCCTGAACTGCTCCAGGGCCAGGTACTCGGCGAACAGCTCGGTGTTGCTCAGGCACTGCAGGATGGCGTTCATGAAGCAGGTGTTGCCGTGGTTCTTGAGGCCGGCGACACCTGGCACCTTGTCGCCGAAGGGGAACCCCCCGCCGTCGCTGTCGTCGGACGGGAGCGACCCCCCGGTGGTGGTCTGCAGCGAAGTCGCGTCGTCCTTCTCGTCCTCGGCGGCGTGGTCGTCGGTGCCAAAATGAGAAAGGGTCGACAGAGTCCGGAGAACTCTGTTCATGAAGCTCCCCACGGAGCGCACCGAGCTCCTGCGGAAGAGCTTCTTGCTGAAGGATTTCTTCTCCTTGCTGCTGACGACTGTCGACATGATCGCACGAATGTTTTCTCCCGCTTTATTTACACGTGGAACACCGGCGCGGTTCCGCCTTGCTCAGAGCATCTCCCCATCCCCGAACACCCGAAGCTCTCACACTTGCTCTACATGAGGCCTGTGCAGTTTCCACTGGAGCTCATACGGAGATCTCGAACCAGCCCGCATGCAACACTGCATCGGATTGCATAAACAGCCTGTTTCTGGCAGATTTACACCGAGGATCGGGATGGATCCAGAGCAGCAGGCGGCCATCGCCTCTAGTGGGTCCGGTGACATAACATCACCTTGTTTGCACAGACGAGGCAGCTCAGTATGAAAAACAATACAGATCCTAATGATCAAACCCAGCCTTCCATTCAGGCGTAATTCCTCCTCGTTTATTAAATAAATCGTAGCTCCTCCCAATTGATTTCCCCCCTCTCGGTTCCGAATATATGTTCCTCGGAGCGGTACTGACACTTAACAATATTTACCCGTTTAATGTCTTCCCGGACTGAGGAGCATCCCGACCGGAGCGCCACAGCCCGCCGCCGCGCCGCGGTTGGCCGCGGCCAGCGGCCCCTCCGCCGCCGAGAATCTCCATCCCTGCGCGGCAACTTAAACGCTTCTCCCGTCGGCGTCCAGGTCCAGGTTTTAATAGACGCCACTTGGTTTTTTTTACTCTCCAGGAACCCCGACAGCTCAGGAGCATTCACGGCCAGGCCGCCTCCGCCGTTTCCATCAGCGGTACTGCAGGCAGGGCGGTGACGGCTGACGTCAGGACCATCACTGGTCCCTGTCGGAGGGGAGCAGGTACGGATCACATGCTCTCTAGACAGCATGGCTGCAGGAGCATCCCATCATCAGCCCTACTCGCTTTATCTGCTGCAAACATCTTTATTCACTCGCACCTAAAACCGTCCGAAATGTAAAACACGCAGCAAATCACGGATTTAAAGAACCCATAGTGCTGGATTGGAATGCAAGTAGTGTTTCATTTAATTAGCTGTGGAGCTTTGCTTGGAAATCACTTTAATTGATAATCAAAATGAGATCAAATAGATACATTAAAGGGAATCACAAGTGAAGGTGCATCTTGTTTTAAGCGATTGGCCTCGGATTGGTCACAAAAGAACATACCAACAAAAATGCTGTGTATGTACTAAACTATAGATTTATTACATTACACACTTAAGAATAAACTTGGGAGCTAAAGAATAAACACAACTGAGTGAAGAGTAGCCCAAAAATCTTTGTTAAATGTTGATGGCATATGAAGATTCTCATTATATTGCATAACTGAACAAAGCTCCCACATAGAGGTGATTAGTTCCCTTCATACGTCTCCACCTTTAAAGGACAGCTGCCTGATTTAAAAGTCAGAAAAGCAAAATAACTCATAACAGCAGCATTTATCAACCATTAATATAAACCCCTTCACGCGACAAGTAATTGATAGTAAAGAAATGCTGTCAGACATCCCAAAGTAACGTTTTTTTAGTTCCACTGCTCCCTCAACAAAACAAAAATACAGAACATGAATATGGAAAGTGAAGACTTGCAGCTTTTATATTAAATTGAAGGCATTCATTTAAAGTCACATTAATAATTGAACAATCCCCCTGATTTTAATCTCAAACATTCTCAATAATCCCATTTGGAGGGGACTCTTCCTCAAACGCTGCAGTCTTACATTTGACAGCTAATGTCTTGTCACGTAAACCAACGAGTCAGGCTCTGGCATGCGAGGGTGCTTTTCTGAGTCTTCGTGACGTTAGTAGTCGATGCTGCGCAGCGCTGCGATGGTGGAAGCCAGTCGCCGAGGCAGCAGCTTGGCCGTCTGCCTGTAATCTTCTGGTTTGGCTCTCAGCAGGGTGACGATGTGCTGCAGGTTGCGCGAGGGCTGCAGCCCCAGAGCGTCCATCACGTTACTCAGGTAGTCTGTGGACACGGAAAGGAAGATTTAAGACAACAAAGCAAAAGGTAACAAATGAAAAACATCGAAGGTCGGCTGGTTAGTGTACCGATGTCTGTGGCTAGCTGTTTGGTTGAACGAGTGCTCAGCTGAGGGATCAGCAGGATGGCATCACAGTAGGTCTGCATGGTCGCCCTAGCGATGGAGCCCAGCCAATAGTCGGCAACGTTGTCCAACTCAGGAAGGTCATCACCTAAAGGCAGAGAGGAAACTAGATTCATACTGCTTTTCCTCCAGGAAATGCACAATTTCCCATATTGATGTCAATCGCACTGGATAGTAGGTGGAGACAGAAATGGGAACTACAATGTCAAAGCAGAAATAGCTAACCTTGCTCTGGAGGGAACGGCAGCTTCCCGGCATGCAGGGCCATCTCCAGCGCCGGGTCCTCCTGAGTCACAAACGGCTCCAAGTGGAGGGGCAAAGACATCAAGTACTGCCCTATCTAGACGGAAAGGAAACATCTGCTTTTACACATCCAATATTTGGGAGTATGAATTAAAAATAGTTGATATTTGAGTCAACCCGGACATTTGTAATGTATTCCTGTGGCGACAGACTGAATGTGGGAAGGTCCTCTGTGTAGTTCTCTCCAAAACCAGGTGGCTCATGTGTCTGATTGAGAAACAAAACAACGTGAGACGACAGAACAAAGCCACACTCCTCAGAATCGTGCACCAATGGTGTGATTCAGCATCTAAAATCGAAACACGCAGATATTTGACACTTAATCACCTCCATCTTGGACACAAGGCAGAGCTGGTGTTTGATCTGCAGGAAAACTGAGTCAAAGGCCAGCTGGTTGGCCTGCTGGTTTAGCCTGGTCAGAGCAGATCTGGGCTCAGTTAACAGGTTAGAATTACCCGTGCCTTTCTCCTGCCAGACAAGGGAAAGGTAATGAATAGCAAAAACTACAAACAGTTGTAAACAGTTATGGCATTGAACAACTCTGCACCTTTAGGGAGTAAAGGACCTCCATTAAACTGTTGTATTCAGCCATGTTTCCCCTCTGAAGGTAGTTGTACTCCTGCCAGGGGTTCTTGGTGGTGCTCTTTCTCTCTATAGAGCTGGCCTCCTGGATCCCAGCCAGGCTGCGTGGGCTGTACGACTCTGACAAATACTTACCGGCTGTGCTGAGTATCCTATAAGGAGGATTAAAAATGTTAAGAGAGTGTCTCCCAAAAATCTTATGCTGCCTTGCTGAGAGCTTGGCCTTTGAAATCAATTAGTCCAAAACACAATCTGGGTCATGAAAACTAAAAAGATAATCATACCTGTTTGACAGCTGCTGTTCAAAGGCTCCACACTGTCTGAGTAATTCACCACACGTAGATATAATCCTGCAAAAGCCAACACAAAACAGTAAAGGTCCTTTATTTCAATCGTAGTCATGTACTACAGTAAGTCTCTGATGTAAAACAGAACATTAACCTGACACAGTTCTGGAAGGCTGTCCAGTCTTCCTGGAAAACAAAGGAGCCTGGACTTTCTTCCAGTTTACACTTCTTTCTAATTGACTGTAACGTTGTTGAAAAGTCGGACACGTATCTAGAGAAAGAATGGGTTCACATGCAATAAAAACGAGGCTGCAATCTGACAACAAAGGTCACGCAGAAAGAGGCAAAACGATGGCATGGATTAAAAAAAATTAAATAAAGAAGCCTTACTTTGTGAAGAGAGCTTTGAGGGCTTTGAGCAGGCCACATATGGCCAGCCCATCGGTTAGTTTGACACAGCGGTCCACTGCAGAGCTGGCCAGGCCAAACAGCTTCCCAACAGAGTGACTCATCTCTTCCACACAATCAATCACCTCACCGTGTTCCTGAAGACAGAACAGGAATGAGACCAGCATCCGGCCTAGAAATGAAACTGAAAACAGGAAGTGAATCACAACTATGGCGGTGGGTTTGAGCGGAGAGTCTAACCAAAGGTATAGCGCTGATCTGGATAAGAAGATGAGCCTCCTCCAGGTCTCCATACTGCAGCTGGTAAGACTTGTAGGGGTCATACAGTGCACAAACCAACTCGTTTACCTTCAGCAGATTATTCTCACCTGAAGCAAAACATAAAATCAGTGTTATTTTTATTTAAGGCAAAATCTGTTAGATGAGTTTTCGGTTAAGTCCGTGCACAGACCGAGGTGTGGCAGCATGGCGGCTTCAAGGCTGTGCCCGAAGGTGGATGTGATGCTGTGGAGTTCCAGGAGGGTGTCGAGCCGCTGCTCTTGTGCTGCACGCTCCATGGCTGTGTTTAGGCACACAGGAATGGACGGGACCATGGCCCCCAGTGTTTGGATCAGCAACACTGTCACCACCTCGTAAGGGTTCTTAAATACCTGGTGGTTAATGTGCAGACAAAAAATAGTAACTTCTTCACTGTTAAAACATTCAGTATGCGACAGCCATAGTAGTGGGAGTAGTGCATCTCACCTGGTGGGTCCACTGGAGCTGACAATGCCACGCGGAGAGCAGGGTGTCATATAATTCAGACAGCTGCTGAGTCAGACTCAGCTCACTCTGAGAGAGATCCTGCCACATGCTCACCAACTGGCCCTGGAGATGCACATACATTCATTCTGGGATGACGTCTTTCATAATGCATCACACAAGTATCAGTGATTTTGCCTAGAAACATTTTTGAGTGTACCAGATGCTATAAAATTAAAGTTGAATTCAAATGAGCAGCCTTTACCTTGTGACACTTGTAATAGTAGGCGAGGAGCTGTGGCATTCTGTCAATCTCTGTGAAAATCTTGACAAAAAGCTTCGCACGATCTATAGAGGAAATAAATGTATTTTAGCCCGATAATAAGAAATTAACATCAAGTAGAAATGTGTTAGACCAAAAAACAGCACTCCTGCCTGTAGTCATCGAATTAAAGGTTGCAACTATTTGTGGGCTGGCCAGAGCCTCCAGTCTGTTTTTCAGTGCCTCCAAGTGGACACACTTCTCAGAGTAATCTGGAGTGTCTACCAACATGGCCAGACTGCTCTGCATGCTGGTCAGCTTGGAGGAAATTATTGCAAGGTCCTGAAAAAGGTATAAAATGCAGTCAATATTTTATGTATTAGAAAGACCATTTACCATGTCCCCACTCAGAGCTCAAATTAAATAAACCTGAACAAAAATTAGGTCTATGAATGACCACTTGCAGTCTTACAAGACCTAGTTTCCCTTTCTACAACAATAATACTACTCTGGTTGTATTACATTAGAAGGTTACACATGATATCTGTGATCTTATTTCAAGGGACTGATTAAAGTTTATCATCACAAGCACTAAAAGCAAGTCATGACAAATAACTTGTTTTCACCTGTGTTTTAAAGGTCTCCTCAATGTCAGCACTCAGCGTGCTCCATTTGTCTGCTTCTTGCAGCGCTTCAGCTGCCAGCTGCATGCGGCTCTTCACTTTATCTATTTCCACCAGAACCTGGTGAGATGAAGCCCAGTCACATTTAAAAGTTAATTAGAACACTTTTATAGAATTGGTAGTATAATTCTAACAAACTTACTAATCAGTGTAATCAATGTGGACTGGTGTTTTAAAGAAAATGCTCTGTTATTATTCGTTACTTTGGGAATATGATATATTTGTAGGCTTCAGTGATTTTGAATATCAGAGTGGCTTATGATGTGCAGACCTGCATAGATTGCACAGTGTCCTGCTCAAATTTCCTGATGTCTTCTTTGACCAGAACCATTTGGTCCTTGAGGAAGGAAGCCTCCTGTTTCAAAGACTCCACATCTCGCAGCACTCTGGGCATATTTTGGAGTGCTTGATTACTGGTCTCTAAATGCAGAAATACAATAATCATTTAGGCAATGGCAGACATAACAAAAGTGATGACATGTTAAAAAAAATACTCTAACGCCACAATAAAGGCTGTTGCCTGGCAATTAGTGCAATTTCACTGCTAAAGTAGAAAGTGAGATCTGAAGGGAAATGTGGACTGAGTAAACTGTCAAACGTTTGTTCTCATTAATCACCTTCGATGGCATTGTTGACTTCTTGGATGAACAGCTGCAGTTTCATGACCAGGGTGGCTGCGTGTGTGTCCGCCTTCCCCGGCGCGTCCTTCTGCACCACTTTGAAGGCACCGTTGACCCAGTCTTTAACATCGAAATCATCGTCCAAGAATTTGGAGAAATCCATTGGGCCTGTTCACTCATTCACTAGTGCAAAAAGCAAGGCTTCGTTCAATAGAGCACTTGTGCTGTACAGCAGTTCCTGTCATCGACCCATTGCTAACGTTAGCTAGTTTTTACCAAGCAATGGTTTCGAAACGAATATAAAATATATAGCCCACGAAAATGAAATGATCATTACAACTAAATATAGTTCCAGCAAGGCAACGGCTTCCTCCAGAGTTATTATTTAATTGCTTACAAGTTTAGACTAAAAAAACAGCTACACATTTCTGAATCTTGCAGTTCAGTTACTACTATACTGTCACTTGACAACAACTTCCGCTTTGTGCTTTGCAGTTCCCTTCCCCAGGAACAAGCGCCAGTACTACGGTCCGACCTGCTTACTGGTCCTGACGACAGAACAGCTCAATATAAAAAGAAAACGAAAAACAATTCCCAAGAACGACGAGACACTTCCCTTTTTATGAAACAAATACAATTGCGTAAAAAAACCCACGGCATTCTTTGATAGATTATGCTTGTAATGCGAATTCTTTGCCTTATAATCTGATTTAATTTTACGTATTTAAAATGCTCTACCTTCCAAGTACTTTTAGAATATTTATCAGAACTACAGGTTGAATATCTACAGAATCTATACACATTACTGTGTCCTAGCAGATTAAATTGAAGTGAACTCTATATTTAAAATACATAATATGTAATCTATTTATTGATAATTCTGTTACATGCATAACTACATTTTTCAGATGTGTTATTATTTTTGGTTTAATAAGTAAATATTTTAAGGAAATGCTTGTGAAATTGAATTTTCCCTTGATCTTACATTCATTTAAATGTTGATTATTCATATTGAACATACAGCTACTTTGAGAGACACCCCTACTAGTAGAAAATTTGAATTGAAGTGATCTGCCTTTGTGTTACTCGTATAAAATTTGACTCTGTCCACAGCAGCAGAACCGATGAACTGTAGCAGCAGGTCATCTAACAGTGTGCTGGCTTAAATAAGGACATTTTTGCTTCTTCATTAACTTTCATATCTCCTGAGCACTATGTGCGGACCATTCAAGGGGATTCATGGCATCCTGCGCCTTCTGGAGATTATCTTCAGTACTTTGGCTCTTATAATTGTCCTTTTCAGAGGCTGGATGGTGAGTCCATGGGGCGTCTGGTGTGAATTCGTCTGGTTCTTCTGCATTACTGTAGCAGTGGTTCTGACTGTGATGGAGGCCATGAGCTGGAACGTGCTCCTCGCTGCCTTTCTTCCCGACTGGGCCGACCTAACCTGCGGGCTGACCACCGTGTGTGCTGTAACGATCATCTCGGCTACGATCATCTTTGGAATCGTTTTTATCTGCTCCACCTGCTTCGGCAACATCCTGTGTTTGATCTTCTCCCTCGTTGCCACGATTGTTTTTGTGGTGGACGCCGTACTGCGGTTGATGAAATTACCAAAAGGCTACATGTGTAGCATAAGAGGATGCCTTCGCATGTCAGAGGCTTTCGTAGCCTGTATCATCATCACTGCGACCATTGACCACTTAGTGATGGCTGAATGGCACTTCCGCCCTTTCGCATTGATCCTCTGCGTCCTTCTGTTTCTTGGATGCCTCCTCGTCACGGTGGCCATCATCGTTCTCAACCTGCTCTCGCTGCTGCAGTGTCTGCTCTCATTTGCCCTGAAATTGATGGAGTTTGTGTTCAACATTGTGGCGGTCTTGTCATACCTGCTCGCCATCATTCTCTGGTGTGTCTTCGCTTACATACACAATGGGTACAGTCCTTATATCTGTCACAGCTGTTATTATGCAGACGTGCACACTGTTGCCATAGGAGCTATTCTCAATCTAATACTTTACGCTATCGACCTCATTTTAACCTTTAAAGCTCGCTAGTTGATGTTAGCGAGATTTGATGATGAGGATATAAAGAATGACAATTGTACATTGTGTACTCTGCAGTAAAATTAACCTCATGATAACATGTCTTTTTATTTTGGCAAATTCTTTTATCAATCCAAACTGAACAATGATTATAAAATAAGTCACAAAAAGCTGAGTCTGAGTGGATGTTGCATTTAATGTCTTTAGCATTTGAGTATTGCTACAAAGTTTTACGGCTTCTGCTAATAGTCCAGATGGTGTTAATATATTCAAATCTGACAGCTCGGGCAGTTGGGCCATAAAAAGGAGATAGTGAAAATGAACGGCGAAGGTAATATTTAACAGCAGCGCTGAACACTTGGCGTGGAATTTTCAAACATTTGCAAAGTGAAAAAGAACCATCTCCTTCAGAGCTCCTCTGGCTCCTCAAACTCAACAGTCTCCCGAAGACCCTGGAAGCAGAAGTAGTGCGAGTTGGAGTAGACGGGAGGCTTGTTGGGAGCCAAACCCACCACTTCAGGCTTGAGCGATGCAAACGGGTTAGCTCCACTTCCCTTCATGTCCATCTCCAACTCCAATAGGATCTGCAGGGAGTAGGTCATCTCCGTCTCACTGTGGGTGGAGGAAGAGACAATCAGTGATGCTGGACATAAGGGAAATGACCTCAGGAGATTAGACGTGCATTTGCATACTCTAGAACAGTAGTGCTAGTGTGATGTTCAGTACACAAAGGCAAATAATACACATTAACAACTGGTTGCTAATTTGCTTCTTTTTCCCAGATAGACTGAGCATTTCCCATAGTTATTACAATCAGTTGAAGACTCCATAACTATGCATACTTCCAATATAAGCAGCAATGAAAAAGCTTTCTGAAAAGATACTGTATCATTTCTCTTGTGTAGTGTAGTGAAAGAACATGTCATTGATTAAAAATTCACTAGCTTGAAGGTCTAGCAAAAGTTTAAAAAATATTCAAACGGTTTTCATCTTCTTGTCTTCTTAACCGCTTTATCCCTTTCGGGGTCACGGGGGAGGGTGCACAATGAGTGAAGGCAGAACGGCCCCTGGATGGGTCACCAGTTCATCGCTGGGACCTATATAAGCATTTGTGGGTGCGGTACCTTGCTCAAGGGTACCTTGGCAGTGCTCTGGAAGGTGTTGTGGCACTTTCTTTGCCAGAACCACCCCCCACCCCCCCTTTTTAAATGATTTTTTAAATGTTTTGACAATATTTAACATGGAAGGTGTTCTGGCAGTAGGGGAAGGTGCCAGGAGACCTTCAGGGAATCACCGCGGTACCTTGAGCAAGGAATTGAAAGCCCTGAATGCTCACATAGGGCCCAGCAATGAGCTTGCAACTCATTCAGGGGTGCCCCCGTGTCAGCTGGGAGAGGCTCCAGCCCCCTGCCCGTGTGAGATGACAGACTCACTTCAGAGTGGTGAAAAGAGCTGGAATATCATAATCCCTGAGGAGCAGCAGCGTTGGAAGCCACCCCTCTTCCAGACCCTGACTGGCATCAAATCCTTGACACAAAAGCACAGAGTTGATGAAGGTCCAAAGACAAAGTTCATCCCCAGACTTTAGTTCAGCTCAGATTGGGCATTTCTCACCAGGGTGAAATCCAACCACCAGGTCTGGCCTGGAAGCTTCCTCTCGCTCCACCAGCTCCTCCCAGAACTGATGGTAGAGGCCCTTGTACGCGCTGATGTACACCCTGTTTTTGGGCCCAAAGGCCCTGAGAGGAGGCCTCATGATGGGCCCCTCCACCACCTCCGGTCCCACCATGACGATCTCGATCCCCTGGTGTCCGGGGAACATGTGGTTCAGCTCGTCGTAGTCCGTCAGTTTGGCAGCCAGAGTGTCGGTGTTGCCTGCTCCCACCAGGTGGATGGTGAGAGGTTTGGAGTAAGGTTGAAGCCCAAACAGTCTCATTCCCCAGGCTATGGTCAGTGGCCTGGAGAAGAACTCGCTGCAGACCCTCCACAGCGACTGCCTCAGGTCCTCCTCGTCAGGCCGGGGTCTCCCTGCATTGGCCCACAAGTCTGTCATGTTTTTACTATTTATAATGGGATCCAGGCAAGTTGTGAGATCTCCCTGGAGAGCGAGAAAGTCATTCCAGCCTTTAACCTCCGACTCCGGCCTGGACCATTTTTCTGTTGGGAACGGAAGAGCTCCTAAAGATGTGAAAGAATAGGTTTATTAGAGACTAACACCATGACCACCTTTTCCACGGTTAATGGACAACTTCCATACCCTGGAACAAAAGCCATTCAGTGACTCTGTCGATGGCAGCCAGACGCAGCTGTGAGCAGAGCTTCTTGTGGTTGGACCAGTCCTCCTTCTGACACTCTTTACTGCAGTAGTACACATTCAAGCACCTGCACAAAGGAAGAGGAGACAAGTGTGTGTGTGTGTGTGTGTGTGTGTGTGTGTGTGTGTGTGTGTGTGGGGGGGGGGGGGGGGGGGGGGGGGGATCACCAAATGATGTGGTGTCCCAGGTGAGAACTTTGGCATTTTTAGTTTTTACCTGGCACAGCGCTTCAGTGGGTTTGAAAGCTGATTTGGTCTCTTCTCACACCGTGTGCAGATTTTAAATGAGTCCTCCATTTTCTCGAACATCTCTCTCTGAGATTTAAAGGTCATGGGTTTATCTCTGGTCTGCAGACCAGTGCTGGACAGCGACAGAATGCAACATTAACACTGTAAAAACACAATGAACTGGAAAAAAGGTAATAAAATGCTGAATATTTGAAATGTTTGACTGAACACAGAACTATAGCTATGATTATATTGGTCATTGATTCATCTGAAATGTACAGTTTCCTGATATTTTGACCAATATGTGACAATTTTGAATCCATGATCATCTACTTTAATAATCTAATTTTGTCACAAATATTGAGTTAGTTGAAAAAAAAAGGGGGGGGGGGGGGGGTTGATTCTAGCTGTGAAAGTAAAGAAAACAATAGTCAAAAAGTAAAAAAAAGGGGGGGTATTACATTAATAACCTAAAATTGCACTTGTGTGATTGAAAACAGATTATACTATAGTATTACAATCTAACTGCATGGTAAATATGCGGGCTAAATTTGGGAATGCCTTTTCTATTTTTAGAATAACAAGTTGCTTCAGAATGAACAGTGCTAATTAAAAACGAAGTCAAATTCTGGAGGAATAAAGCTTAAAAATGTCAACGTTTGTTTAAAAGAAATAAGTAAAATAGTGGCGAGCAGCTTTTATCAATTACAGCCTGTTTGTGTTCCCGCACACGTCGATTCCTTCCTGCCTTCGATGATTGTATAATTGGTTATCTTATAACTTGGCGTTTGATCGATGTTATCAAGCCAAAACTGCCTGTAGTCAAACTAACCTCTGAGATTCCGTCATTTTGGGAGCCACCGAGGCCACCGTCCTGCAGCCGCTTTTAGATGTGTGAAGAGCCTTTCGCCTGTCGGAGGGGCTGCTGCTGCCAGATATAGAGCCGCACCTGTGCGTCTCCTTTACCAGAACACCCCAGAACATTTCTGAACTCACTGCACTGGAGCTAAAGAAGGGAAAAAACATTTTGATGGCTCCTGGATTCACTTACATGCCCATTTTCTGCCATGGAAATGAAAATCCTACTTTATAAATACATATACGTGTATATGTGTATGTGTATGTGTATGTGTGTGTGTGTGTGGTGTGTGTGTGTGTGTGTGTGGTGTGTGTGTGTGTACATATAGTACACATAGTATATAAGTGTATGTTTAGGTGCAGAGAGTTTTAGTTATATTAGACTTAATGGTGTTTTGAATAAATCGTGCGAAAGTGAAACGCTGATAAAACAAACAAAAAACTAAGTGGGCGTCTCAACATTTGTCCACTAGAGGGAAGCACTACACAACCTCCGGAAATGAATTGAGAAACGTAATGATTTTTGTGTTGTCGTTGTTGTTTTTGTTGTCCCCCTCCTTTGATTGATTTTCTTCAGTTACGTCAAATATTCCAGCTGTTGTTAATCAATGCTAGGAACTTTATTATTGTTGTTGTCGTTGTTGTTGCTGTTATTTCTTCACATCATCATGTCCAATTGTGTCCAGTGAAGACTCTTGGGGGTAGGGAAGCTAGAGGGATGGAGGCAATGAAGTAGAGTCAGAGACACTCCGAATCTTCTTTAGAATCCTCATCCCAGAGCCGATGGACGAGCTGCTCAGCGAAGAGAGCAGGTCAACGCCAACATTGGACTGAAGGGGGCAGCAGAGCTCGGTTTTGATTATTCCAAAGCCGCCGCATCTATGCCTGCATCTGTCTGCAGTCGTCCACTCATCCAATCACAGCATCGCAGAGGACTTCCTATCTGGGTCACACAATAATCCTCGTGCAGTGTGTCAGAACTTTAATCCTCAAAAAACTTCAGACTTTTCATCAGATTTTTGCTTCATTTTGTCTATAATTCTAAATTATATTCTGGAATTTCAATGGTCGTAAATGTGGGTTCCAAGGTGGGAGCTGGCACCAATGAGTCCATGAGAATTTTCAAAGCTTACATAAAGCATTTTGACCAGATGGTGAATTTTAAAAATGTAACCTCGTGTGTTTGAGTTGTCCAATTTGCTATTGGTATGAGGACTAGACACAGAGCATTGAAAATGATACCACAGATTTTGCATGAAATGTATTGTTTAAAATGATCACGCAGATTGTCTTTGGACAGAGTTGAATTATTGCATCTGCCAATAAGCATCTGAAAGTAAAACAAACGAAATGTGAACAAACAACAAATGGTCACTCATGCTGAGATTCAGAGAAGCTGTATACAGATGGAAAAAAGTTCCAGGAGGTTCAAGCTGTCACTACAGTGCTCCAGCACTCTGAGGTCCAGACAGAAGCTTCTCCCCAGAAAAGACAACTGAGAGTAACTGAAGGACACTTGTCCACCAACTGTTGTCATCCGACCGGACAGAGGATCTGCAGAGAAGGACGTGATATCCTCCTACCCAGGAGTGCAAAGCCTGTGAAGATGACCCTGTAACTGCTGGCCAAGGTGCTTCCATAAGCACCGGGATCCTGAACTATTGAGGGTCTGAGGAGCAGCGCAAAGCTGCAACATGACATTCAAAACAATTGAAAGGCTTTGAAAGCCTGTCTAGTGCCCGCCTGTGACCTTCTGTGTCCTCCTAACTCGTGCTGCTTTCACCATGAACATGGAGACACGAGTAGAGAATAAGTGAAGAATGGACAGAATGATTCTCTGCCTAAAGAGAAAACCAGCATCAGCATCCTCAGCTAAGAGGCAACATAGACAGTGTCCATCACTGCAGGAACATCTCTTTTCTAAAGTGTTGATGAAAAAAACAAACTTTTTTCCCCTCTTTGACTTAATTTTCTGGTCTGGGTTCCTCGAGCTCTTTTTGAGGAAGGAGTCCCTGGAAGGAGATGTAGTGAGAGTTGCAGTAGACCGGGGGTTTGTTGGGGCAGGACTGAACCTGCTCCGGCTTCTGGGAGGTGAACGGATTTTGTCCACTGTCCCTGATGTGCATCTCCAGCTCTGTCAGTATGTGGAGGGAGGACTGGAGCTCCATCTCACTGGGGGGACCAAAGCAAAATCAGGGCTGATTAGATCATGATGATATGCAGCTTATGGAAGAGAACTGAGATGTTTAAGCAATAAAAGTGTCTACTACCACTCAAAGATGGAGAAAATGGATCATGCAAACAGACTCACCTGTACATTGTGAAGAAAGATGGGATGTTATAATCTCTGAGCAGGAGAAGAGTGGGCAGCCATCCTTCCAGCAGACCACGGTTAGCATGGAAACCTGCCACAAATCCACATAAAAGGCATCTGGTTTAGTTTGGCCTTGTCATGCTACCAGCACCCTATTTAAATATCATCATCCTTAAACAGTTTAAAGGATGCCTCCCAGAGGTTCCTCCAGGGAACTCCAAGATCACAAAGTCAAGCCTCGAAGCCAAACTGGCTTGTTTTTGTTTTATTTTCATTCCTTTCCTCCATTTTCCCCTCTAATTTTCAATCTAACCCTTGTGTGGTGTTTGGGAAAGTTCAAAGTTCAAAAGAAATAAAAGTCAGTAGTTTTGAAAAACCTTGCTTCACTTGTAAATTTGTTTCCACTCATCTTGATTTTAATTGATTTTCTTTATCATGTTTTAAATAATAAGTTATAAATGTGACCTAACAAAGGTAAAGGGCAAGTATTAACCATATATATTGTTTATACTGCCTGTAATTGGGATAAGGTAAACATCTGTTCAGTATTTTAACATAAAAGTGTTTGATTGAGGCATTAAAAGCCACAAAATGCAACGGGTCCATCAGACCCACAAACGCTGGCTGAGTAACAACAATAGGAGCATTACACAAGGGTTAAACTATTCTCACATTAACACTCTCAGTTTGAAATGTTGTTTGTTTGAAATGTAACATCCCATCAAACATGCAAATGAGCTGAAATCGAAAAACAACATTTTCGCTCTATTAATCTAGAACAGGCTGACTCTCTCTGCAGTGCAGCATTCTTCCTTCTGGACTTTTTTTTTTTGAAATTGTCTGTTAAATTCACACAGTCAGTGGGAAAAGTTCTCCTCGCCTAATTTAACGACCCCAGATTGAGACGGCGGGTGCATAATCCTGCGACAAATGAACATGCAGATGTTGCCTGACTGCGTTTGTTTGGAATAATTAGCATCTGTGGAGGCCCTGCACCACTGCTGCCAACTCCAGCCACACTGGAGTGCTGCTGTGTGTCTGCTGTCGACCTGCTCGTGCGTTTCCTGGTCATCAGCCCCACGTTGCATCTTTCATGCAAGATTCCAGCAGCGGAAAATACAAGAAAATACAAGATTTTAATGTGAATAATGCATGTTATGGCAGCAACATCCCCGGGGTTCCACTTCCCGTCGTGATGAAATATTTAACGGGGACCTGCTGGAGCTCGACTGACGAGGAGTGATACAGCGTGAGCGTTAATGACTGCAGTAATTGTGCGGCTTCAGAGAGAGCTGGAGCCCTGAGAAGCCTCTGCAGTGACGAGCGTCTGTTCCTCAACGAGACACCTCTGAGACGGATCCACCGGCTGACTACCTGTGGACCAGATCACCTTGATCTAACTGACAGTTGACATCACCATCCGGACTTTGTTGGTTCAAATGAACTTGTTTTACACAGAACCCACACACACACCCCCAGACACACACACACACTTTTGTCACTTCAAGTTAAACATCTCATGATGCAGCGCTCTGCCGGCCTTGACAGCCAGTCAGGTGGGAATTTATTTGCGGGATGACTAATTCCTGTATATTTAGCTCCAGAGATAGCTGAGATGGATGATCTGGATGAGGCTGGGTCGGTGACTTTATTGCTGCCCTGAAGGTTGCGGGGCTCGACGCTGCGAGTGCTGGACTGGTGTCAGGTTATGGCGGCACTTTGAAGAGACGCACGGCTGAACGGGGGGGGTGGGGTGGGGGGGGACTGGTAGTAGGCACTGCTGTTGTGCTCAGCAGATGCTAGAGGTCACAAATCATCTTTTAACTGTCGCCACCCGCTTAAAATCAAATCATGTTGGTGGAAAAATCGGACAGAAGAATCAAAATTGTGGCTTTAAATTCTCCATTGTGAAATAGACTTTTCATTATTCCTCCGACGGGCCTAAAGTACCTACGAACCAACACTCTTTTGGCCCTTCTGCGGGAGAGAATCTGCCAAATAAATTCCGTTGAAGAACAATGTTAGTTATTGTCCTCACCAGCCCCGTGTCTGAAAATAGGGACAGGAAATTGCAAAGTGTTTTTGCACGCACCAGCGTGGTTTTAAGCGTTCGTCATGGGAAGACTAGAAGGGCTCACCGACTCCTCTTTCAAATGGTTAACTTAATGACATTACGAATCTGGCAATCCAAGCCAAACGATTTTCCAGCTGCCCCCATTAATCGGCCAAATCCCCAGTAAAAGTCAAGCACTAATGAACGGACCCTGTCGGGTGAGTTATACGTCTCCTGCCGGCTCCGTTTCCTGATAGAGGCAATTGTTAAATGACCGTAAAGGGAGAGAAGTCACTGGTTCCCCAAGACAGCTGACCACTTCAGCTGAGTAGATTCTATTTATAGCAGCAGTGACTCCGCTCTTTACTGCCTGATTTAAAGGCATTCTGAGGTGAATGTGTCCCAGCCAAGCCATGATTTCAGGGCTTCAGCAGGTTTCTTTTACCTACCAGGATGAAATCCAACCACCAAGTCTGGTTTTGCTGCTTCCTCTTCCTCCACCACATCTTCCCAAAACTGATGGTAGAGACCCTTGTGTGCACTGATGTAGACCTGCTTCCTGGGGCCAAAGGCCCTCAGAGGAGGCCTCAGGATTGGCCCGTCCACCACCTCAGGTCCCACCATGACTACCTCCATACCCTGGTGTTCTGGGAACATGTGGGTCAGCTCGTCGCAGTCAGTCAGCCTGGCTCCCATGGTTTCATTATAGGATGCCCCCACCAGGTGGATGGTGAGCGGCTTGACATAGGGGTCAAGCCCAAAATGTTTCACGGCCACCCCGACTGAGAGAACTCTGGAGAGGAACTCGCTCTGAATTCGCCACACCGACTGACGCAGCTCCGAGTCGTCTGGCTTTGACCTGCTAGCGTTCTTCCAAATGGCTGCCATGTTGGGAGAGGACAAGATGGCATCCAGACGTGGAGTCAGGTCCCCCTGCATGGCAAACCAGTCCTCCCAGTTCCGCACCTCTGTCGCTGTCTTGGACCACGTCCCAGTGGGGAACGGGAGATCTCCTACATGGATTGAAGAAAACACGGGATAAGAGATGCGAAGCCCGGAGAACATTCATTAAGATTCAAACAAGCGCACAAATAAACACTGCGATCGTCAGTTCTGGTCTCTGGAGCATTTGGTTAGTGCAACATTTCGAAGTCGTGGCATTAATCAAGCTGATATTTTCGGATCTCCACTGCTGCCTTTCTCATTTCTCACCAGTGAAGATCAGCCACTCCACCAGCCTGTCAACGGCAACCAGACGCAGCGTCTTGCAGGCTCTTTTATGCTGGGGCCAGTCGACCCTCTGACACTCCTTGGTACAGTAGTATACATTCAAGCACCTGAAAGCACAGAAAAGCATCACGTGGCAAAGAAATAATCCACGGAAAGCGAAACCAATAAATGGATTCTGTCCTGCTCCGAGACATAAATAGTTGACTGGTTTGGTATTTACATGCCTGCCAGCATTTTCCTTGAAGCAGCTGAAACTGTTCTTTTGAGGTGACAGTGATTCCTATTCCATCCACTATAACACACACACTCCGACTCACACGAATGTGACCGAATAAAGAAAGGATTCAAACCCAGAACCTGCAAATGACTGTCAATAATAATTACAATGTGTTAGAGCTAATGACCTTCGTGGGTGTTTAGAGCTAAATAGCATATGCTAACGTACTTACATTGCAGACATACTGGTTATAGAGCCTGCTGAAAATAAACATGCTAACGCACTCAGAATGAGGATCATTTGCAGTATTTATATACGCTTATGGTGTTCACATAATGCATGTGTCCATGAAAGTATGAGAACATTACCTCAAAGCTCTGCTAGAATGTCCTCTGCAAGGGCACAAATAGCATCTCACATTCCTGTATGGCCATTCCTAATATACTATCCTGTCATCCAGCATCATACAAAAGCCTCCACAGAAGGAAAATTCTAGGATGCCACTTCATGGGTGCAGAGGTAATGTGTTGCAGCGAATGCCAGACCGCCTGTGTCAGCCTGTATCACTTTACTTTGGAGGCATGTGCTGCCTCGGAGACACCAACATTCTCATAAAATCAGGCATGTTCCATCCCATCGAGGACATTGGTTATAATCCACAAATTACAAGGAAAACAGGGATACAGCAGCGTACCTCTCACTGAGTAACACTCAAAGGGCCCCCTCAGTCACAATAAACAAGAATTCAAAGCAAAGATGAGGCGAGGACACAGAGTTCCTGAAGAAAACCAAGTGATAAAACATACGGTGAGCATGCAAAATATTATCTTCCCCACTCCTCCAGATAATCTCTGACATTGCGACGTTCTGAACCGTATTAAGCCACAGCTGATAAGCTGCCAAGTTTTCAGGGTGGATGAATCACGATCAGGGGACTTAGCTATATTTAAAACTGGCCGCTGTCCACCTCTGCAGAGCCGTCCACAGCCTGATGACCTCCCCTTCTGCTGCCGCTGATACGGCAGCTGTGGCTGGTAATGCTTCACACATGACGGCTGATGGGAGAAAATGTCCAAACAACATCCTGACCCCCACAAAGATCCCATTTCAGTCAGCGTTAATCAGTTAATGCCTGAATGTTGCAGAATGGTGATTCGTGTCAACACATCACTTTAAGAGGTGTCCTTCACTTGTGGCTTTGCACTCACTTGACGCAGCGTTTCAGCGCCTGTCCCTCGGCCAGATGCTCGGGCAGCTTGTTGCAGCTGGCGCAGAACTTAAACGTCTCCTCCATCTTCTGAAACATCTCCTTGTAGTTGCGGAAGGAGATTCCCTGGAGCTTTCCCCCAACGGCCGCCCTGTCGGACACATGTGCTCAAGGTTCAGTTGATCTGAACCTGCAACACTGGCATTAAAGGGAGCGCGGCGTAAAATGAACAGGTACCTGTATTCTCCATAATCCTTCATGTTCAGCTTGTCCAGGATCACCTTTGAGAGCCCGGGAACATTGGAGTCCAGAGAGTAAAAGCCAGACTGGTCAGAAAAGACACTGTCAGTGCCTGGAGTGAAGGATTGTGGGAGCGCTGGGATGTGGGATGCCATTCTGTAGCTTAAATTAAAAACAAACAAATAAACTCAGGAATGGAGAATACAAAATTAATACAGTTTAAGTAATGTTTAAAAATTTGTTAAAAATAAGCAATTCAAATATTTAAATAAGTATTTAGCCCATTGCTATGGCACTTGAACTATGCTGATGGCTAAACTGGTGTGTTGTGAAGAGCAGAGATGGGATTGTATCTGGAGAACACTGCAGAAGAAGATGCCTGAAAGCACCAGACGGCCTGTGAGAGATTGTTCTTTAAAGGTGAAGACAAAGGCTGAACTACTTGACTCTAAATGATCAAATATACGGGCGACTGATTAATGCTGCTGATCGACACGACTTTAGTCACCTGTTACAGGCTCTAACAGGAAGTGCACAATAAAGCTGCACTGTGGTCATTTCCTCAGCCAGGCAGTTAATAAAACCATATCACGGGTGGTTCGGGGGGGAAGATCAGATAAGCCTTTAAAGTCAAGGATCTTTCACTTAAACTGGTCTCAGGCCATGTGTCGCCACCCCCCAACACACCCCTACTGACAATGTGAACCATCAGATCCTCTGATTTATCTGTGTGCGCTGTGAGTCAGTGGGAGGTGAGCAGCAGGGGAGCCAGACTAGTCTGACAAATGAGACCAGGCAGGCCTGGAAACCTGGATCCTCCTTATAAAGATGGACAGTTCTGAGCCACACAAAGGCTTTTGCCCTCAGCAACCCGACAACAGAGAAACACAACAAAGGTCTCCATTTTGTTTTTGATCCTCCAGACGAGGACCAAAAGATGTTTTTGATAATGTACAATTTCTTAAAAGAAACCCAAAAAAATCCACAACAGTGCACAAGTATGAGTGGCAGGGACAAAGACCAAAACTACGCCTTTGTGTCGCTCACACACACTTGGTGAGGGTCTCATAACCAGGAAGATTGCAAACAAAAGCAAACTTCTTACAACAGTCTAAGGCTCCGGCTGGCATGTTCTTCCAGTTACATCACTGGTTGTTGAGAAAACTCTGGCGCAGACATTTCTGTCACCTGAGTTATGCACTTGGTCTGACAGACAGTAAGAAGGGAGGCAAGTGTGTGTATGTCAGCAGCTCACATGCTTCCTTCAGTCATTCTCCAGACTTGACTGGACATCTACTTGCTCAAAACATGTTTATCCTGATTTAGTTTCCTTTCATTACTTTGCAGCAGAAATCATTTCATTTCTAGAGTCCGAGATGTGGTCTATTCAGGTTAATCACAAGCATGCAGGCAGAGCTCACCGGGTCACTGGTACCTGTGGTTGAAGAACCTTATTCCTAGGTGGTGTGCAGTGATTGACGGTTCTGGCTGTTGTCACCCGAGGACTTTCCCCCGCGTCTGTGCTGGGGTCAGTAAAACTTATAACCGTGGTTCCACACAGGTGGAGGGTGGGGGTGAGTGAGGAGGGAAGGAAGTCGGATGGATCGGGGAGGAGTTTGGGCCTCGGAGGCATTTGAGGGTGCCAAAGAAAAGGAGGACAGGGGAAAATGGGGAGAGGAGTTGGAGACTGAAAAATAACACAAATAACTGGGGCACAATCTGATATCTGCCAACAGGAACCAGCGATCACAACGATGATAATGTTTCAGAACCAATAAAGGACTGCATATTTCATTCTTTGCATATAACGATTCAGATAGAATCTTTTACTACATCTACCATCTGTTCTGCTGAAATTAAAGGATCCTCTTCATGCAAAATAAATGCTAATCTAATACAAACAAACCCTCCACCCCAGATTTATGACAAATACCGTCTTATAATTTAAAAAAAATTTATTTGGTCCATTAGAACCTGAGATTGAAAATTAAACATACATGTTTGTACATATATACCCATTTCTCCCCCCAAAAGATCAATAAAATATATATCACATTCATCAGTTTCACTTTTTCAGCATTATGTTGGAGTTTTATTGGTTCCACTACCATTGTTTTCTTTTATTTTTAGTAGTTCAAAAGGGTCAGTATATTTTTTTAGTTTTTTGTGGTTTATGTCAACAGACTCGACAATGAAGGAAGGAGACAAGGATGCTTTTCTTTCCACCAGCAGGGGGAGCCCTGAACGAACAGACGGGCCTTCGACTTCAACCTCACAGGAGGAAGAGGAAGTTCAACGGGCACGAGCTACGAGCCAATTAGACATTTATCAAAACAGAAATAGATGTAACAAGAATGTCACAGAGTTGCGAAGTGAACAAGCAGTGTCACTGAATTTTGTGGTACCTAATTTGCAGACGTTTCACGGCAGGTTGAGTCTTTGACCCTCTGGGTTTAAACTGTAAATCGTCACATTCCTTCATCTGTAAACCATCCCATCAACATTCAACACATTTCATTGGACAACAGGGCTGCAAATCATTTACACAAATAAATTAGACACAAAGTGGGTGCACACACTTTCACACAGGGGTGACAGACATATGAAAGTGGTTTTCTTTCTTTGGAAAACATATTTACACAATTAACATCAGCATTTGATGTAGGGCTGCAGTAGTTTCTCTTAAGAACTGTTAGACCGCAGGCTTTCAGGACACAGTGCTGCCACTTTCACCAATGACGCTAACAACAGGGGTGCTACAGTCTTTGTGCAGTCCTGATCTCAACCTTAACACATCTGAAATGCACTTCTCACACTCAAAAAACTAAAATCTGTATTGTTGTATAGACATTTTCCAGGTTTCAAGTTTCTCCATATTCGGATCAATAATAACACCAACTGTCAGTAAAGTCTTTTACTTTTAGCGATGTTTTAACGTACCGCAGCGAGCATCTTTCCCACCTCCGTTTCAGCATCTCTTTTTGAGAGGTGAGAGATGCTCTGTAAAACAGAAGCGATGGCTGTTTTAGGAATCTGGGAGCAGATGGGACACAGAGAGAACCAACACAACAGCTACAGGCCAGCCATCAGTGAAAACAATGTAGCTCAAACTGCGAGAGAACTGCAGTTTTTAGTGTCACGACATGTCTCAGGGGTCCGCTTCTTTTCTCCCTGACAAAACGGTTATTTATTATTAAATGAGGACGCCGCCAGATGCTCATGCTGCACCCAAGCACGCGCGCGCGCACACACGCACACAGACGCACATGGTCCCTGACCTGCCAAAGTAAACTCGGCAGCTGCTCTTCAGAGCTCCGCTATGGCAAACCTTCACAAAAGCTATTGTAAGACTTTCCGAGCATACGTAAGTGTATAAACCCACGGGTAAACTGATGTACTGGCGATAGTTCAATATTTACTGTCCACCAATACTGAAAGGATAAAACAGACGTGAATCTAGAGAGATTTAGATTCAAAGATGTAAACTGACAACTGAGCTTTCTAAGATAGACCAGGGAGAGAATCTGCAGTTACAACTCAAACTATGACAGGGAGCAAATAAATCAAGTACCCATTTATGTGTCAGTCAGGAGAAATTGCCTGTTAGTCTACCAAGCCAGGGGAGTGAAAATTCTCTTACGTGCCACAAAGTAAAACCTGTTATGACAACACTGCACACAGCACTAGAACCGAGGGGGCGAGCAACATCGAAGAACGAGCAGTGCGGCTTGCCGGCCGACATCTCCAAATCCTGCCGTCTCCTCCAGCCGAGATTACTGGGTTTGGTCCTGATCTCGAGAGATGTTGAGACAGGCTAGCAGTGATGAAGATGAGGAGCTACAGACAGTAATGTGTGAGTGATGGCTTTCTCTGTGACCTCCAAAACAGAAATATGCACAAATTGACAAAATATTGTATAAAATGAGTATGACTGATGCACATATTATAAATGAACACGTAGGACAGAAACCAGGATTTGGGTTTGGCTTGCAAGTACCATAATAGGGCTTGGTAGGTAAACTCTCTCAGCCCAAAGTCTACTGGTTGCTAGCTGTGCTCATGGACGACATATGAGTTATTGTCTGAACGCTGCACGGGATTGGCTCACAGGCTGGAAAATGGCTCAGTAGTTACGGCGCTCGAAACTCCGGATTGTTTCCAAGCATATGGGAAGAGAGGGAGGGCAATACCTGTTCCATATACAGCACCTGTACAAAAAAATATTTGTCCGTGGAAAACTGGACCTCTTCCCTTGTTTCATCCTGACATGGCACATCCGTTTGGCAGGGGAGTGAGCACAAGCCAGCTGAAGAGGTGTATGGAGCAGGTGAGGACGGCGGATAACTGCTGTTTGCATCTTTGTTTCTGAGGGCTGCTCTTGGATTTCCAGATTTTCCAGTGGTCTGACAGAAGCGGAAAGTCTGTGCTGGAGATAGCAGGCGGTGGTCATAGCGGCCTAGGCCGGTGCAGGCCATCAATATCAGGGGTGAGCTGTGGACTGTGGGTAGCCTTGGTGGGGGTCCAGTCTCCGAGAGAGGCCTGGGCTGCTTTACGGTGAGCCAAGCGGTGGGTGATGGAGAAGCCAGCGTTTCCTTCCAGCTGTGACAGCACCACCAGCACCTGCCTGCAGAGGGAGGTAAAGACAAAAAGAAGAGCTTTTTCAACCAAGTGCTTTTCAAAAATCTGTTAAAATGTTTTCTCCGTTTCATTGAAAATAAGAGACTGTAAAATTTAAGGATAAAGAAGAGAGTTCAACCAAGCATTTGAATAAAAATACTGCAGTCTAGACTTTACACTTCACTCTGTAAAACACAGTTCTGAAAACTAAAAAGGATGACCCAAGGGCAAAAGAAACACAAACTTGGTATTTGTCTGAAAGGAAGTTCTGAAATAATAATATCATCTGTGCCGTTGTTGCTGCATCAAAGTAGGTCATGAAAATCATGGAGACTGTATATATCTGCTGTTATGGAATCAATTCAAAGATTCTAGAACTTTGGTTGGATTTGGGAAACTACTGGAAGACACAGATCGATTCATTAGCACCGAGAAGCACCTCTGAATCGGTCTGGCTGAGTGACAATATGAGAAAACAAAATGAGAAAAGTGTTTCCATTAACCTCATCACACCTCTGCAGGATTAATGTGTTGGCCTTGATATTCTTACCTAACAGTGAAATAGGTTTCCCTTCTGCTCATAGTCACTGTAAAGCATTCAGAATGGCATACTACACTGCTGGATATAAAAAGAACGCTGAGGCTGCATCGATGTACCTTCCGTCTGGTGATGTCACTTCCTTTGATTTGACGAAAGTTTAAAACCCATAAATTCACATGCAAGTGTGCTGCAGCAGACTGTGACCTTTAAGTGGCAGATATCCAAACTCAAGAATATCTGATGATTTTTAAACAATTCCATTATGGGGGTGATATAAGGATGTGGGAGGAAACAGAGGCTGGTATATCTGTGACAATGCACAAGAAGGATGTATCTTCTGGCATCATCGCATTCATACAAACCTGTTGAATGAGTTGCTTTCTACACCTCTACCAGATTTTCACATTTTCCCTTTTTCTTTAAAATGTATACTATGCCAGAAGAAGTGAGACAGCACCTGTGCAACGGCGGAACGCTGTCGATGGTCTTCAGACTGCCACGTGTCGACACCACATTGAAACTGTCAGTGCAGTCACAGGAAACGTGGAGGTAGTATTTTGGGTGGCGGTTCTCCACCACCACGATGAGGCCGGCCCATCCGTGGGTCAGGTAGTAGCACGTCATTCCTTCACGGCCCTGGGAGCACACACAGCAGATGCAATCAGACACGCAGAAGATGCCTGCATATGATGTGATGATTTGTTGCTGTCGACACAATATAGGCTGAGGCTGCACTGCATTGTTGTCGTTTAGAAAAGAACAGACTAAAGTTTAAATGGCTAAATTATGTCAGTGATAGCTGGCATTCAAAAAAAAGAAGAAAAGTCAAGGAATGGTTCATGGGAAGACAGAAGATGTGAATCAAGAGGAGGGGCGTCTCACCTCGTGCCGTTCGCCCTTGTTTTCCGTCAGCAGGATGATGGCATCTGCTAGTGTGGTGGCAGTGGCCTCCACCTGCTCCACCATCACTTGTCTGGAGCTGTAGATTGCTAGGATGTAGCCAGGGAAGTCCTGGCTGGGTCGCCGTGCTGCTCCACTGGTGGGGCTTGAGACTGGGAAAAAAAGTCAAATTCCATTAATAATTAAATTCTATACATTGGTTTGACTCTTACAAAACTGATTTGTGAGGAAGGCGCTGAATCTCTGTGTGGATTATTTAGTACACCTACTGGGTGTGGGTGGGCCTCCTGCACCGCTGATGTTCATTTGCCAGTGGTTAAAGGCGCAGCACACGACGGCGTACTCCCCCGGCTCCAGCATCACATCGCAGCCTACGAACTTCTTCACCGCCCGCTTGCTGTGGGCCAACAAGCGACCGAGAGTCATCTTGTTGCTACTGCCGAAAGAGGCACGAAAGACCATGATGCACAGGTCCAGCAGATGGCTGTCGGCCGTGTCTGAACGCCTGTTGAGACGGAGCGAGTTGAAGTTGGGTCAGGGCCAAACAGACCAGTTGGGAAGGAACAAAATTAAAACTTTCAAAAACAAATAAAAAAAGGGGGTCTGGTGTGTTTACCTGCTTCCCTCCTGGAAGAGAGCAAACTCCAGAGCAGTTCTCTCCAGCACAGTGAGGGCTGTGACGGTGACCGGGCCGCTCGCCTTGCTGGGGAAGCAGCCCTGCAGCCTCACCTCCTGCCAGTCAGAGTGGATCTTGCAGATGTCCACGGAATCAAAGTACCTGTAGGAAAAGATGGACGACAGAACAGAGCATATTTTGAGAAGAGGGCACCATCGCTGCATGTTTCCAGATGTGCGGAACCCTCTGTTCTTTTGAAGCACTGAGCGAATCTTTCTCCCTACAGCTTTGAGTCTATTTATATTCTTCACAAGGAACTTTTTACATCAGCATAGCCCCTGAGGCTGCTGCTGTACAAACACCATTTACCCCACTGACACGACCCACCTCTTCTTTTAAAGGGTGAGGTACCCAGAGAGACGATCCGTTTCAAGCTCTGAACCGTTCTTTTCTTGTTTCCTCAATTTGAAACAATCACGATCAAGAAGGAAAGAGAAGTTCCACACGCTTTAAGAGTATATTTTGTAATTGAGAACAATTCCTGCTTTTCTAGAAATGAATATAATTTCCCTTTTACCGTTTACAAAAATCAATAAGAAGCTCCAACACAGGGTGAGCACTTGTCTTTTTCCTCTTTGAAGCAAGGTCTGGGCAGACTCGGGCTGAGGCATTCTCACACAACACACTACTGTGATTATATGCCGCACGGAGAAAACAATAAAAAGAAGACAGATGGGATCGTTGTCTAGGCTGAAGGTATTTTTCAAGTTTGGGTTGTTCCGGAGGACAGTGAAGTCGATTCTGCTGGACATGCTGCTCCTAAAAATAATTACCGGTAGGTGAAGGGAGGCTTTTCCATCAGAACTGTACACCAGTGATTGAATATCAAAGATGGCCATTGTGGCCCAGTGTAGCATCCACAGCCTCACGGTTGTGTGTGAGCAGTAAGCATTTTTGAATGTTGTACACAACAAGAGTCTACAGTCAGGAAATCAATACTGTAAGTCCAACATCCAATCACTGCTGTTAACCACAAGTGCAATCCATGATGCACATGTACCTCTGAACCTGTGAAATGAATTGGCTGGAGGACCCACTAACTGATTCTAGCAGAGGTATTCCTTGTTCCCCACCCTAATCCTTTTCTGACCTTGTAGCACAGGGTTTCATCAGGCAATAGCATTTCATTATGTTTCAGATTTATTTTGGTTTTCAATAAAGCCGTTGGCAGCAACCGTGTTTAGTGACCTCTACAGGGGTGACAGGCAGGCATCGAGAAAACACTTCCCAATACTTCTTGCTGTCTCAGTCTGGATGACGGGATTAATCAAATATGACAAAACATTGAGCAATGACAAACCTGAGCCTCCACATGCAGTTGCTGGAAACCAAAACTATCATTATAACATAACATCAGCGTGCTACAGGAACTAAGGTATGTCGCATTTTTCAACAAATATTATATTTTGAAAACTCACTCTTTCTCAAAACTAGGTGGCTGCGAAGCTCCAGAAAGGCAGTTGATTACGAAGCCCTCGATAATTACACAGTGTATTATGACAAATTTAAATAGAGCATTTGATTGCTACTTCTCTAGTACTCATAAAACTCGTTCATAAAAGCTTCAACATTAGCACCTTTAAGTGGCTGGAGTGAAACCATTTTCCTTCTCCTTGCATGAATGATCTTCTATGAGACTTACTGTTTGCCCATTAATCCCCAATTGTTGACAGACAATGCAGTGCTATTTGCTCACGTATTTGACTGCTAGGAGGAGGAATGATGTTATTAATTGAAAGAAACCCACCCCCAAAAAAACAACCACAAAATCCATAATCCTTTTTTTTGCAAATGGACTGACAGATAAGATGGAAGACTCATTACTACACTAGACTTTGCTTTTTATATGACAGAAACACCGATATTTGACAAAGAAAATACAGAATTGTTTAGAATAAAACCTGCTGTGTGTTTTTTCTTTATCATTTAAATGGATAATTAAATGAAATTGTTATTTTTTTATTGTATGGTGCCTGGATATTCCATGTGTATACATGCTGAATGAATCAAATAATTGAATAAGATTGTTTTTATTAATGTTGGCTAGCAACAAACACCCTGAAATCTCAAGTAGGGCACCAATTTGCCTCCAGTGTCTGCCGTCACTTATTCAAAACACTGTAATCACTATAACAAGGGCGTATAGCTGTTATCAAATCTGAACTGGCACTTGATCTTCATTCGTAATTATGGTTTCCAAGGAGCCATAAATCTTGTCATCAGCATCACAAAAGGTCACTGACTTATCATCATTATTGGACAATAATTTAAAAACCTGAAGAGGTCGCTGCCTTTTTTTTATGACAACTGGAAAACTGGTTAAAAAAATATCAACAACAAATCGATTACTAAATGCAATAAAATAGAACACGATGAATGTAATTGTTGCAGTGCAGTTTAAGGGAGACAGCGGAATAAAAAAAACAACAACCATAGAACAAGTGAAAATCTTTCTAAACATAATTCTTACTTTATAAAGTCAGTGTATTCCATCCAGAAGACACCCTCGCTGCTACCATGGGCCATCAACTCGTGGCGCAAGTGCTGAGGCCAGTCTGTCCACTCATCTGACCAGCTGCCATTCCAGGAAAAGCGACCCCAGGGGTTCCGCAGCCGCAGTAGTCTGATGTGGGGGCAAAGATTGACAAGCAGCGATGAGGGTAACTCAAATGAACAGCTAAATACCAATAACGTATTGACATTTAGGTCATGCAGACATAACCTCATCTTACAGGTGCCTGTAACTGCCATCTCTATACATTCTAAACAGCATATTGTAAAGTTTTTACATTCAAATATAAAGAGTGGGTGAATTATTTACTCCATGGTGCTTTTCAGATTTATAGCTGGTCTTAACGTCATCTTACTGGTAGAACTGTAAGAAGCCTCTGCTGTGCAGCCTGACAATGGAAGCAACCATGCTTAAAGGGATCAAACTGCTCTGATATGCATCCTCTCTCCACCCTGTGAAGCTTTTCATCGTGCAAACACCTTCACGCACGAATTTGCTATTCCATTAGTCCTTTAAAATGGCTGTAAATCAGAGGCCAGACTTGGTTTCTTTTCAAGATGGTGAAAGGGAAAATTTACATTTAGAAGAAATGCAGGTGGAAGAACTAAACTAAACTAAAACGACAGGCTTTCATCACTTGTCTTTTACCTGTAACCCTGTACATCTCGCACATCCAGGACAGAATAGGCATGTCGAGGCCGCAGACCCAAAGACTCATAGACAGCATCGTCAACTTTCATGTTGCCTCCTCCACAAGATGCACCCATCAGAAACCTGACAAAAGATTCCACCAAAAGACAATTGATTTAAGTAATAAAAAAAATTCTCCAAGCTTGTCTGTCAAATTACTGACCATGTTAATATTTCTAAGAAAACGGTCTATTTACTACCAGAACAGCAGATACTGTATCTGTAGTCAAAACCCCATCAATCCCCTGTTTTACCCAGCCTCCTTGGAGCTTAGCATCTTGGCCCAGATGAGGTCTGTATCAATGGGCTCCTCCCGAGGGTTGGTAGAGCTCACTTGGAGCATGAGGGAGTCACAGGGGGCCCCTGTCAGTGTGGCCAGACCTTCGATGGCACGCCCTGCCTGCAGGGCGAAGTAGGAGCCGTGGAGTTTGGCCAAGGCCTTCTCAATCAGCGCCACCCATAGCTGCTTCCTCTGGGCCTGGAATGATAGGAAACAGAAAAGGAAATATTTAGTCAAGTTAAGCCTGTCAGGATATTCAGCTTTAGGGTGTTACTGCCTCTGATCATAATAACCCTGTAGAAACAGAGTGGTCCTTCTGTCATATGGTTTCCTGCTTACAGGATACCCTCTGTTAAACACAATGTGTCATTCTGGTGATCAACTTGACTTTGAATTTTTGCTCTTGTGCATTTGTCAGGCTTTGCTTGACTGTATCTTGTTTGTAGTATTACGCAATAATTCATTTATCCTGTAATTGATCTGTGCTATCTAGGCTGTATAAAAGCTCTTTTGACATGTGATATTCTCTATTACGTCACAGCATGGCTGTAATCATCTAAATGAAAAGGGCTATTCGTAAGGGTAATAAAAACAGCTCACAGATACTCCTTACAGATAGATTAAACTTCAATATACTGTCCTTGGACGCTCCTATCATTTCCTTTCAAAGAGTAAAGCCACTAATGGCATTACATCAGACTCTGTAATGTGAATGTGTTTCTATTGTCAAAATGTTGAATTTTTTTTTCTCATTTCCCCCTTTTCCTGACCTGTGAGAAGAGGAGGTACCCGTAGTCGTCGCAGGGCAACATGTCGTCGACCAGCACAGTTGTCCATGTCCCGTCTTTGCATAACCGAACCTGGTAGGCCCCCTCAGGACAAATGGTCCTCGTGATCATTACCCTCTCTACGAGCTCAGGACGCTCTGCAAGCACAGCAAGTGCACTCAGGAACCTGGGGGGGATCATAAAACCAAGTTAGTGCACAGGAGGGATGATTAGAAGACTGTGACTGAGAGAAAATGCAGACACAAACTGAATTAGGTCGTAAAAGGAAATGTAGATGGCTGAGTGCATTCCCATTTTAGCCAAAAATACCGCAGATGGAAAGACTGTCAACTGGACAACGAGTCGGGAACATAAAGAAGTCAAATTGAAAGGACAGGCAGCAGTTGAAAGAAAAATCCAGTCAGAAAAGTTTTGCTCTTTCCTGTATCGCCCTTTTTGACATTAAATTACACTTGAGGAGTTGGGCGTCTGCCCATTATTCATCTTGGAGCCAAGACAAACTGGATCACTTCATCTAATTACTTTGCAAGAGAAAGTAGTTCATTAAAAAGAGAAGTATGGATACAGAGGAAAATGCTAATTCCTCCCACAAGAGGAATGCGGCTGGGGACACAAGGATCCTACATAAAAGGGAATATATTACATTTATGAACAGTACTTCATCTGGAAATATGAAATAAGACAATACTGACTGAATTTATTTCACTCTTGCTGTAAAATTCACCTATTTGCCTCTCTTAGTTATTGCTGATTCTCAAACATCAATCTCCATTTCATACGTATTAAACTTTATCCCTCCTCTCGGGATGAGAAACCACTCAGCCACGATAAACCCCTCAAATTTAGATGCAGGTCTCCGTGTGGTAATGATGCTCTAATGTCAGGGTATCATTGTCTGCTGTCAGTGGCCGGATGCAGGGAGCTGCTTTGTTTGCTGGTTTAACAGGACACGAATGTGTGTGAGCGTGTTTATCTGTCTGAAAGATGAATGAGTTACATTCTGCTGGAAGAATCTGGCTCAAGGGAGGGACAGGCTTTGATCGGCTGTGTGCTACGAATTGGGGCAACTTGTGAATGATTGTTCACTGTGTGTGCAGACTGCAGATGACAACATACAATATAAATGTATCCTGAAGAAGGCAGCTCAAGGGCAGGGAGATATAGCACGTGCCCAGAGTCACATTGCTGTGGATGATCTCCACACCCGGTGAGTCTGTCCAATCTCAACCCACTTCCTTTTCTCATTGACCTTTTTTTGGTGCTTCACTGGCTGTTCTAACACCTTGCTTTAGTGTCCCCAGACAGTCTGATTTGGACATAGGTAAGGTTGGTAGATGTCCTGTGTGTCCTTGGTTTGGGTGCAGACAGCATACCAGCAGTTTCCCAGCAGCCCTTGCAAGATATCGGAGGGTCTCGGCGTTCGGAAGACAGACCACTTGACGCCTCGGTCTTTGAAGTTGCTGCAGTTGATCTCATGGGGACGGAGCCACTTTTTGATTCGCTGCTGGACACTGTCGCCCTCAGGAAATCCCACGGAGTGGGGTCCTGGGGGGAAACTGTCATCCACAAAGTTCACAGAGTTCTGAGAAAAGATGAGAGGAAGGAAATGTGATGGAAGTGAAAATAAAATACATGTAGTCACAGTTATTTTAATTTCACTAGATTAAAACAATGACTTACTGATGACTGTACAGCTGCTACTGTATTTGATAGAGAAGCAAATCAACTTTTCAAATATAGCCAAAGAAGGTGGGAAGTGCACTTAACCTTTTGAGAACTAGACGTCTCCTCTATTTGCATGTATGTCCCCATAGACACAGGGGTCTTGAGAGTTTAAAGCTTTTTAAACAAGCCTGAATGGCACTTTATATAGGGCACGCCAGTATATAGGGCACGCATTTGAATGCTTTCACCATACAACACACTGCTTGGTGGGGAGATGACACAGTATATTCAGAAAAACACATAGGCAACACACCTCTACGCAAGAAACCAAGCAACATGGATAAACTAACAGATCTAGACACCCAATCTGTCACACTATCGCCCATCTAAAACTCCAGCACAGAAACCGAGAGGGCCCATAGACACATACGCACACAACACTATCTGGTTTCCTGCGTCAGCTGTTGTGGTTGGCAAATGAGGACAGGGGGTGTTTGTGGCCACCCTATTGGAGGCGTACAGTGTAAGCATTAAAGTGTCTAATGAAGGTGAACGTGAAAGAGATAGACAGTTAATTCAAATTAGCTGTAACTTCAGTGTCGCAGAAAGAATATCTAATTCAGTCACTAGATATGCTAAGGATAAATGACTGGCTAATGAATAAACCAAGAGATCCTGATGCTACTGGAAGTGTATGGTACATCCCAGCATGTTCATGTATACCATCCATTTCATGTCAGAACAAAACTGCTGCTGTTAAAATGCCTTCATGTGCTCTCATATCAATGTATGAGTGGCTTCTGCTGAGTCACAACGAAGACACGATGCACTGCAGTCCACCTTTGAAGAAAACGCTGCTGGTGGCGCTGTGGGAGGCTGACTCATTCCCAGGGCTCTTAGTTATTTGATAGAAGATATTCACAAACACTGTGGTCTTCAAGAGTCAGTGGCCTAGTCTGAATTTTCAGAAAAAACAATAACACTGCAGCGGTTCTTGTAAAGTGGAATATTACATTTTCCTGTGGTTTATATTGCAGTTTTATGCCGTGCAATAAACTCTTGTCGACTGCCTTCATCTCTGATTCTATTCCTTGGCATGTGACAGCCTGCAAACTAGATGATGAACCAATTCACAGCCGAGCAAAGAAAACACCTGCCTGCCTACCATCTTACTACATAATGGTCTTTGTTCAGGATAGAAACACGAAAGTCCACACGAAAACATGTGGATACACAAACAAAAATACAGCCGGATTTCTTAATATTCCTTCACATTTAATCCACAACAGTTTTCTATTCTGTGGAGAAAAAAAATTGTTAAAGTATTCAAAAACCTGCAGGCAATGTGAATTTCATGCAAAATCTCAGGAGTGGTAACCCAAGCAACAAGTCTAAAGTCCAAAACAACAAACAAAAACAAACAAAGCCAGTCTGTTACTATGGAGCATTTTGTAGCTCCCTAAGTAAGCAATATGAAAAAGAAACACAGGATCCTGTTCCAGTCATGCTGGGATTTACACTTCCCTGACGACACTGGTGGCTGTGAGTAGCATTTACTTGACTGGCACAGAGCAGATGCACACAAGCTGTGGGGCTTTGGCGTCAAGCAAACACAAACCTGCTGCTCCTCAAACCAAAACAATTAGAAAATTAAGGAAGCAAAAGAGGTTACATTAACTAATGAGAAAAAATGATCCATTTAAACCTCACCCACAGCAAAAGAAATTCACCCACTTACACAGTGTGTCATCAGCAACTCTTTCTGCAATATTCCACAGAAAAACCTTAGGTAATCAGCAAACAAGCAGCTAAAACCGTACTCTCATGTCGTGTAAAACATGCCTTGTGAAAGGGAAACCAAAAGCCCTCATCATTTTTAAACTGGAACAACTGACGTCTAGGTGGCTGACATTTAACAAGACTAATGCCTCTGCACTGACATTTCTGACCCGGTTCTTCTGTAAACCCCAAAATCCCACGCTATCGTGGTTGATGCCATTAGTGACTGAATTCACTCCAGGGAACCAGATCTTCTCTAACTCTGCTACTAAAAATAGGACAGCCCCACGTTCACCTCAGCACACTAGCGTATCGACTGCTGCTACACTGGAGGACCGAGGAAAGGCAATTTAGAGGGGGTGGGCTGCAGATGGACATCATGTGAAAAGCATGTTTTCATATACATCTTAAAACAAAACCCAAAACCAACAGATGAATATGTAGAGACAGATGTGATGAGGGAGAAAAGCAAAAAAAGGAAGGTGAAGAGGGAAACGCACTGTGCTGATAAGAGAGAAACCTGGCTGTAGATAAATATTTGTAGGTGATAAGAAAGATGATAAAAGAGGAACACGTTTTAAAGCCAATTGGGAAAGGAGCTTAAGATGGGATCTCAGATCGTTTGTTCCTACTGAGGCAACTTCTCTCCTCCCACGCTCACAGCAGTGAGCCCTGTGACTTTCAAAGATGCCATTAATAATGTATGGTGAAGCTCACTTCATGCTATTGTAACGTGACATGTCAGAGCACTGTCGCAGTGTGTAGGGCACAGAGGTAGGAGGGCGCATTCTGATGATAAAGAGCATTTTAAAAACAAATGTATTTTTAAACGGTCTCCATTTCTTACTGAGAGGCAATACAAACAACTCAATCAACTATATGAAAAATGTATTAAAAAGTGTCAAAGAACAAGAAACGTGAGTAAAGTACCACAGAGATGCAGTACAAGGCTGGCAGATCCAGTAGGCTTGTCGGTGGCACCAGTGGTCTCAAACCTTTCTAAATCTTTAAATATTAAATGTCAAGGCAACAGCAAGGGCCAACAAGCTTGGTACAGCAGCAAAGTAGGATTATTACTGCTGCTGAAACAATTACACCTTTCCTGTATATTAGTAGAGCAAAGAACTAAAGCTGCTAATTACCGAGTATTAATGTATTACTGACGTTTGAGAGTTTGTGCTTTGGAATGCGTTTTCTCTCTGCAGAGAAGAAAAACAAGCTCAGCAAACTGTCGTTCTCATGACATCAAACCGCTGCTCCTTTGCATGCACACAGAGAAAGCAGATACATCTGCACATGTGATGCACAGCACCAAAGCTTCTATTCTCCAGATTAACAAAATAAACCTGAAATTTCTCTTCAAATGCGCTGGTAACGAGATACGTTTTCATTTACTCATTAAAAATGTTGCAACGTTGCTCTACACTGTTGGAACCTGGTCCGTGACAAATTAATAGTCTATGAATAATAGATAAAGCAAATCCTAATTACATTTCCTGAACAAACATTCACATATCTATGTATAACTGCTCAACCTTTTTTAAGTCTCACAAAATATCGATACACAATGTTCAGTAAACCGAAATCTTCAATTTCCTTAAGTACACGGATGCAAAAAGCAGAGGCAACCTTTGCTAAAAGAAACTGCATTGATGCTTTGGTTTTTCCGGTGTAGTTCATGTTGGGGAGTTGAATAGAAAGTTGAAACACCTCTTTAATATGAGCTGAACATTGTGATGACACTTATTAAAAGGAAAAGAATTTGGGTCTGAACAGAATAAGATATACACCAATGTCTGAACTTTGTTACTTGAGTAACAAAGGGAGGGCACATGGAAACGCTGACAAATCTTATTAGCATTTATATGAAATCAGCGATTAAGAGTGTGGAAAATAATGTTGGTGCCACGACAACCATGACATTTATAATGACTGAAAGGCACCGTGCACACTGCGATGCACAAATTGAAGTTCAAGCAGATTTACTTTGCCAATAATTCAATGGACATTCATCAAATGGAAATGATGGAGAGAAAGAAAACCTGGTTACAGAACATTAACTTATTAATGCAACAACAAATAACCAATATGGAGGAATAGGAACTCCTTTAATTAATGCCATTTATTATCTTGTGTCAGAGAGACATTGCATGGCTTCCGAAACCAAGGTTTTTGCTTACCTCTCTGCAGAAGCTGACGATGTTCTCCCACAGTTCTTTGGCCTCACCCTCGTCATTTCTCCGACGTGCCTCAACGTGCATACTCTCCCTTCTTTTCAGTGGCTTGACCACCTTCCTGAGGGTGAGGTACTGCTGGGGGGTGTGGCATGCTGCACAGTTCTTGGCTTTCGTGTCATTGAGCAGTGTACAGGCTGGGCAACTCCACTGTCCTACTTTCTCTTGTAGATTCAGAGAGGAGGAAGAGGAAGAGCTAGAAGCAGTGGCGGAGGAGGAAGCAGGGTAGGCTCGGCCATGTTTCCGTGCCTTATGTCCCGAGGAGGACGCAGTGGAGGAAGGTGCACAGGTGCATGAAGGGAGGCCACAGTGTGTGCAGCAGCGGGGCAGCGGGACCTGCTGCTCCTGAAAGCCATGCAGCTTAGAAGAACCACAGGCCGAACACTTGGGGGCGCCTGTAGGGTTGCGCAACGTGCACTTGGAACAGGCCCAGGTGCTGAAGTCAGGGCTGGAGGGGCTGGCTGGGGTAAAGCGCACCGTCTCACATCCTACCAGATCGATAAGATCAGCACCAGCTCGCGATGATCGGCATGCTTCGCACTTTGACAAGCTACCTGGGTTGGGTACTGAGCAGCCAGGGCACTTCCAGGTGGAGGAGACTGAAGAGGCAATAGGAAGGTGAGGGGTCAGTGGATGATGAGATTCTTCTTCTTCCAAAATACTGAGGCGCTTGCTGGGGTGTGAGGGCTCTTGGGGTTGGGCGTGTTTGGGCTTGGCTGGCCGTTGTGGTCCCGGCTGGGGTGGCACGCTGGTGGGTGAAGGGGACGTTGGACTTGGAGTGTTCCCAGGGTTTGGTGACCGTCCTGGAGGGGGAACCTCTCTCCTACTGCGAGGCACAGGGTTATTTTGGAGGGATGAGGTAAAAGATGTAAAGGGAGAGGAGATGGACTGTGAAGAAACATGTGCAGGTTCTTGAGTGTCACATGGAGGAGTTGGAGGAGAGTCATCTGTGAGGTCTATGAGCAGCGGGGCAGAACCCGCTGTGTGAACGGGAAACCCTTGTACTGGCGTGCGTACCTCAGGCACCACCAATGCTTCTGGGGGGATTTTAGGCAAGGACAATTTCCTGGGCCCACCACAGGCTGAGCATGACACTGCCACAGGTGTGTTGTGAAGTGTGCAACGAGGACAGGCCCAGCCTGAGTGCTGCCGCTCTGGTCCGACTACCTCTCCATTACTTTCAGGATTGCTCTCAGATCGTCGTAGAACTTCCTCCTTTGCAGCATGCTGCCCATGGGGTTCGAGCTTTACTGTTGGGGTGACAGTAGGTGTTGGGTGTTCAATCGGGAGGCCATTAGCAGTGGCAGCTATAATGGTTGTGGGAGGTGTGTGAGTAGCAGGGGACTGTCCGTAGCCACAGATGGAGCAGGCTCCAGATCCTTGAGGATTGTTGAGCGTACAGCGAGGACAAGCCCAGCGATGCTCCTCAGTGCTGCTCAGGCGCAGAATTTGATTAAGGTCAGGTTTCTGCCGCGGCGCTTCGCAGATGGAACAGCGAGGTGCGGCACCGGTGTTAAGAAAAGTGCAGCGTCCACATGACCACTCGCTGCCTCGCACCGCCGCAGCCATGGAGCCAGGAGAGTGAGAATGGCTGGAAAAGAAGAAACAACGGTAAAAACACATGCAACATTCACCTGACTCATAATAGTTTGAAAAATAGAACAGTATTGAAAGTGCAAATGGTGAGTCATATAAAGGAATTTCAATCAGCAAAAAAACCAATTACGGTATAACAAACATTAAAAACTTTTTTTTTTTTTTTTTTTTTTTTTTTTTTTAAATTAGAGAGTACCTAGAGCACAAAGAAGAAAAACAAACTGAATGCATGCTTCTGGTCAGCTAAGGATGATTAAAGACATCAAAGGAAGGAAAGGAAAACCAGAATGGGAAAAAGATTAGCTAGCGCAAAAAGAGAAAAATCAAATCTCCATCCTAGGGACTCTGAGGACAGTAAATCCATATACAATAGCCACATGATTAGGAAGATGGGAAATGGAAATAGAGCAGAGAAAGAGGAGACATAGAGGAGAAGAGGCCGCTCGTCCCTCAGAATACTAAGGAGGAAGGTGTCCCTTCCTTCTGACTGACACTTATTAGAATGAAAATCCACACGAGATCTTCCCCACTTCATATTAGCACTTTTACCGGTTGAATGCTAATGATGGAAGGCAGCTTAAGGTCACATTTTACAGTATTTTTAGTGCTTGAGTAATAATTCTTGCAGTTGATGATACTTATTTTATAAATTAAACTTTTCCACATTTGAAGTTTCAGTACAAATACGGTTGCATCGATGTAATGATGTAACACAAAAAAACTCAGATTTACACCACAATGAGATCGCTTCAGGCAGGTCAAATGTAGATGTGCACAATGGGAGAAAGGAAACATAACCTGCATTATGTTTAGGTTTGGACTCTTGTTTTATAACAGGTCAGAATATATAACTGATGTTGCAGGATTTGAACAACTTCAGACAGTAGCAATTCAGAAGCTTTGGAAGCTGACAGGTTCTAGCCAGACAGGCCACACTGTTAAGTTCCACCACCTACACAAAATACCCCAAAGCTGTCTGCTGCAGTGGATTGACTTGTCTATGTGTGTAAATTTAGTCTGTGTAGCTGCAGCTAAGTCAATTTGACTTATTGATAGTGTGCCCCGAGGAAGGCCAACATGACCGGAACACACAGGCCCATCCCTTTTAAACCAGTTTTATTATGGTTTAAGGACTTTTTAATACCTTTCCAAAACAGATTGCCTTTGATTGCATCTTTTTTTTTACTGGGGATATCCGGCATATTGGGAGAGGGAGCACAGCTGGAAACCACAGGAGAGCGATAATAATGACAGCCCAAGGGGATGGACAGGGTTAGTTTAGGAACACGTCCATAAATGTCAGTGCCAATCAGGCGCTCATGTATGAATACCAACAGAAGGAAGTGTTGTGTTTCAGAATAGCAGGATGGTGAAATTTACCTTAGCAACAGCTGGAATACGGCACACATTGATCACTGACATAGGTCCTGCTCAAAAATGACCATTGAGGTCTGGGACACAGTCATATTTACTCATCTTCATTACACTTGTGGCTGCGTTATTCTGCCAGTCTAACTGCGGCAAAGACCGTAATGGGAAGAACTAATGTGTGTTAAAATCGCTGATGTAAACAGCCGTTTATAATTAAATGCATACTGTTGTTCTGTCTGTGATATTTTTATGTGTCCATGACATATAGAAAAAAGCCTGTGGAACTAGGTGAAATGTCAAAATCCAGGGGAATCTCTCAGACCTCTTTCTGCATATAGTCCTCTCATCAGCACTTCTCCTGAGAGAGAAGTAAAATAAGGGGCTGGACAACAGCAGGAGCTGCATGGACGACAGGATGAGAAGGCTACTGGTGTGTGCGTGTGCGTGAGTTTACTGCCTATATTGTCTTATTATATTTGTGGTTTCTTTGTGTGTCTCTTAAGCAACAGAGAGCAATAGTATAGAGGCACAAGTTTCAGTGAGCCCTGACTCGTGGGTTATTTGGGAGAAGGAAAACAGCACTAATAGATTCTGTAATAAAGCAGTGAAACTTGCCATTCATCCAAAGGTACTAGCCATTTAACTATCACTATTACGATAAGTGTAATATAGCATCATTTTACATGTCCATAGCTCCATCATCAGCATAGACTCTAACTCAGTCATGAGATGTTGAATAAATTAGCAAATATATTTGTACAGTTTCAAATTATATATCTGCTTTAGCTCAACATAGCCATCCCTATGCTAAAAATCCCTGCCTGCCTACTGCGAATCAATTATGTGGCATCCCCGTGCTGGCAACCCTAGCACGTGTTCACACCGTGATCCCCAAACACCAGACTGTTAGCCTCAGAAACAATTAGGATGACAACGTGAGTCAACACCTTGTGTTTTGTGATGGGCTCTTCCCTGCGGCTGTTTTCATAACTGTCAGGCCTCTTTCATTAAAACAAAGATATAGTGTCAGCCATGCAGAGACTTCTCAAAACAACCGATTTGGTTCCGACTGGTGAAAATGAATTATCTTTTGGACTTATAAGCTAAGCTCTTATCAGAGTGACAAGTCTGGAAGGAAATATTTAATATGCAGCTTAAGTAGCCCATCACCTGTCTGAACCACCTACATTTCTGTTCCCTGGAGTAAAATGCCACAGTGTACACAATGCACAGTACATGCGTGTAGCACATAATGAAATTCTCCAGTCTCTTATCCTTGAATCCCATTTAAGTGTATGATTTTTGTGTTATTTCTGCACTCCCTTTAAAATAGCATGGACAACACACAAACACCTTTTGTCCGTGGCCTTGCGCTCAGCGAAGCTGCTGCAAATGTACCCACCTCTGCTTTCTTAGTTTGTCATAGTCAAAGATGTGAGCTTCAAGCCGACACTATAGCACAGAGTCGAAGAAAGAGACAAAAAGGGAAAAAGGAGAAGAGAGGAATCCTCACTACCCTTGGCTTTCCATTAAAGGGCATGGTGTATATATTTTCTAAAATTAGAGCATTAATAAGGCCCAGAACAATTTTTTGAAACCTTTTGGAAGGCAATCATAAACCACTTCAGCAGCTCAACAGCTCTCACTGAAACTGAACAACCGGTTACAGTGACGTAATGTTTGCTAGGCAAGCATAGTTCTAATAACTTTAGCTCAAGACAGGAAAAGCATCACCAAACAAACAAGGGCGCTCCGCCTTGATATGAGATTGCGCACAATTACTGAACTTTGCTATGAGATCAAGCTGAGCCTTGCCAGTTTCTGACGGCATTGTTGTTAGACGCTTGGTCTCAGTAAGACAGTGATCAGCACCGCCTTTCCAAAACTGGCCCGGAGCCGAGGCCTGAAGGGAAATGCCTATTTGGCCATGCCAGAAGACCAGGACAGAAAAGTACCACTTCAAAGATGAAACTTCCTCTGAAAATATACACAATGAACCATTAACATGTGCTACCAAACATATGTGACGATGACAATGTGCTGCCGTTCTGCACTGTAGGATCAAGATATCTTTAGCTCTTCTCTAAGGTAAATTAATTCATGCCGAGATCAAACCCAACTAAACTCAAAAGCAGCCAGTCAGCATGTTCCACTCGGTTCACTGGCTGGGCCTTAATGGTTTCTTAAGTCTAGGACCAGAAAACAGCAGTAGCCAGTAACCAATTCTAGCATAAAGAGGCATTTGTACACCTCATAACAGGCAGTACATACATTTGACGGCTTTAAATGAAGGCTTGTCCTGCGTACACTGTAGCCAGTCAGGATGTGAAGAGATGATTCTGTTACTGCTACTTCAGGCATTATTAAGTCAGTGTCATGGGATCATTTTAAAGCAGAATAAACAAACAACTGTTCTGATAGATGCTAAGTTCCCGCTCCCTTAGCTCTTCAAAAGCAGGTGTGCTCCTGGGTTATTTCAGTTTTTTAAAACCATTCCACCATCATCAGTTATTACCAAAGGGTTACGTGAGGCTGGAGAATGTGTGGAGCTCCCTGTGTGAGACCGGCTCTAAATGCTGCCTCGACTCACGCACACTCAGATAAAAATGACTCACTGCCATGATTAATATTTACTGGCACAGATTGGGTAAACAGAGAGAGAGAACTTGATAGCTTTGCCTTGGCTACTATGCGCTTGATGATGGAGCTAATTCATATAGGAAATGACAGGAATGCAAAGAGCGATCTGCAAAATGCATTGGAAATGTATCAACCTTTCAGAGCAATGGCACTTCCGTTTAAGGTTTTTGTTCAATTTTACGTTATCTCCATCAAACCGAGAAAGTGATGATGCAGTAATTTAAGAGATTATATGATGAAGCTTTAGTCTCAGGGGTCACTATGTCCTTGAATCTAATGAGTTGTAATTACAACCAATGCTGAAATACTTTCTTCACTTTTTTAGTCACAGTCCGTAACACTACAATCTTTTTTTTTTTTTACAAGGTTTGTGGTAAAAACAGCATGAATCACGGTAAAGTTCTTTGACTTCTACTTGTCTGGGATGAATGTTGCACTGTGTCCACTTACACTGTGTGGTTTGAAAGAATGACGGCAAAGGCTTAGTCACGACAGAAACCCAACAGGCAGGAAGTCTTGAGTAACACCTCTTTTACAGGAAGAAAACTATCTGAGTTGAATATGATGGCTGTGTATGCTCCTGAATGTGGTGGTGCTTGGCTGTTTCACAAAACAGAACCAGCTACACAAAGAGTCTATTTAGAAAATGGCTTAAAAGTGGAGCACTGCTGCTCCAACAAGCAGCATTAAGACTATTCAGAGTTAAACTTGGTAAATATCTCACTCCTGTAAAAACAGAAAGCTACTAATGTGTTTTGCTGCAGGAACAAGAGTGACATTATGTGTTGTGCAACTAGACTACATATGCCACACTTTTGACTAGTTGAGCATGATTACTTTTAGGATGCAGGTTTAAACCACTTCACTTTTATATAAACCTGACCTGGATTCAGGGTTGAGTGATAAAGTAACAATATTGCTTTTCCACCAATGCAAGCCCTTAAACCACAAAAATATATCAAAGTGCTGACTCACTAATAACTGCAGACTGCAAATACTGCAAAAAAAAGAAGAAAGAGGTCATTTCTGACCTCTAGCTGTGCCCTCTCTGAATATTTCACAAGGTCTGCTCATTTTGATGAGTGATCTGTCAACTGTGGAGACAGCTTTAGACACTTGAATCTTTAAACAGAGGAAGCCATCTCATTGAGTTTCACCGGACAGGACACAGCGACTCAACAGCAAGCAGGAATGAAGTGGAAGCTATAGAATCGAAGACGGGGAACAAACACAGGAATAAAGCCATGCTACTAATGCTTCTGGGTTTTTACCTGCTCTTTTCTGGGTACCTAAACCTGGAGGCAAGGAGCACTGCTGACAGAGCATGATCTGAGAGGAACTTTCAGACAAACAGCACAAAGTTTTACTTCCCATTTCCACGGTAAACTGATAACATACATCCTTGCTATAGGATTTCTCTGACAAGCAGACTTTTACTCAAAATCACGGGCAGCTACAGGGTAATGTTAAACTCTTCAGTAAAACAATGTTACTATCAATTAAAAATACTGTGTAATTTGTTTGAAAAACTGCCAGGAGAGAGTGTGGTTTATCAGGAGCCCAATGGATTAGGTTACTGAACATATGCTACAGATTTCCATGGTAACAAGTGAGGAGGAATCTAATCATGTCAGTTGCAGTGCCAATAGGCTATTTTTCCCTTGCTGCATCAATGCTCTGCTTTCCAATAAAAAAAAAGCACCACTCTATCAGACAAAGCCTGCATGCCAAATCTATTCTGGAGGCCAGGAGGCTGTACTGACACGACCCAGTATTTATCAAACTGGGAGGACACCCTCAAATACGGTACTTCAGACATTTAACACGGCCAGTGACAACACTGGTCGAAAAAAAGTAGAGCCGTTTTAATCCAATTAAATGTGGCAGAACCAGTAGAATGGAGCCGGGATTAAAAACCATCATCCTTCACGGCAGGGTAGTGGAGACATTAGGATGGCCTGGGGAGAGAGCTGACGTTCACATTAAAAGGATGCATGGACCGTAGGTAGCGCAACACACAGCAGTGTGGACAGAGATGGAGAAGGATGCAATCACAGTTTTTGTGTAACAAGCCAAGGATAAAGTGCATTAGAAAGGCTAATTTTCAAATGTGCTCAGTATTCACTCTCTCAAAGGCCAGCGAAGCTTTTCTTGGGTTGTCAAAGCTTCATTTGTGTGTACATAAGACCGACAGCCTGAGTGCGTGTGAACAAGAGCAAGAGGGGGGGATGGGCCTACATTAGGTGATTTCAGATGCTATAGCAGGGATTCTACTGTCTAAAACACCTAATGTCACAACCTGTGGAAAATTGTACAGTAAATCAGGATGAGCCTTTGTAAAGTGTAGATCCATCAATGTCTGCAGGTACATCTGAGTGACATTTAAACCTAATGTTTATTCTGGCAGTATTGTTGCTACATACATCGGGACAAATGATTTAAAAGCCCATTAAATGGAAAAGCCAAAAAGGCTGTATGATGTAATACTTTACTGACAATAGATTTAATATTTGAGCTCTCTTCAAGTGTGACTCCAATTGATGAAGCAGTGATTAAACTTGGGCTAAAAACATATCCGTCTATATTTTAAAACTAAGCAGCTAAAGTAAATAATAGAAGCCACGACAGTCATTACTATTGAATAGATGGGTAAGTGCAAGGAGAACACTGACAGCAGCAGCAGGCAGTATTCAACAAAGATGAAAGAGCAACTAGAGGCTGATTCTGAATAAATAATGACAGCTATTGTTCAGGAATGTGATCGGGCCTTTGAAAAATCAATAACCAACAAGCGGACCATGATGCCCCAAGTGACTCAGCAATAGCTTCAATGCACCGAGTTGGTTGATGACGACTGTGTGCTATTGTTAAATGAAAGTCAAGGAAAATAGAAAGTGCTTCCAAAGAAGTATCTGCAAGTGGGGCTGAGACGCTCATCTACTGCGAGAACAGCGGGAATAAAATCTGGATGAGCCGCACGATCAAACTCAGAGACACCGCCTGTAGGCTTTTTTTACGACTGACAGAAAGCAGTGACTAGAACAATGGCTTACTGCAGAACTTTTTCATGTAGATACAGTAACTGAATATTTTAGTGCATACTCAAAGAAAGATCACTACTCTCGAACAGATGTGAACTCTCTCAAGGAAATAGAAGTGTGTGCTCAAACGGAGCTGCTTTGTAGTCCTATATTTTTGTTTTCTTGGGTGTGCATTGTGCTTTATAATAGCACAGACGTACTGAATACTGGCAATCAGTTTGCTACTGCAACTCCTGAGAAAAAGCATTGCACCAAAATCCATCATTCAATGATCCCTGGTCTAGTTTTCATTGGGCTGATAAAGGTCAGGTCAATCCACTCTGCTCAGCAAATGGAGTGTATACTGTACAACTGTGCCAGGAAGTGGCACAGGAATTTTGCTTTACAAAGCCGGATTAAGAAGATTTTGTTTGCATCACAGAAAAACACCAAATTGCAGTTGCTTTTTAAAAAAAAACAAAACTATTTTTATCCCCATGGGGCAATTAAACACAAAGAGCCCCTGACTAGTAGTTCGCAAGAGCAGCGATCTGAAAGTGGGGGGCAGAACCTAACCTGTATGCTGATTAGATATGCTATTATATAATTAGGGATTTGGTCACTCACTGTAAAGTTATTGAATCCAAAGTAAACTCTTCTTAAAGCTGGAGAAAGACGTAACAAATGAGCAACAATAAATAACAACAACAGTTCCAGTGGAGTGTATGTCACTGCAGTGTTATGCTAGTCAACTACAGAACAACAGCCTCAACAGGCACACAGCGGCACCCTAAAACGATAGTTTCATACAGCCCTAATTACATTTAATCCAGCCTGCAATGTCCCTAACAAATGTGACTTTTTTCTTCAAAAATGCACTAGCCAGACAAATGTGTTGGCACCCAACTAGGCGGACATTGTTGGCTCTTACCTGCGCTCACGGTGAGGCAGAGGCTGCTGCTGCTGACGTGTGATGAAGGTGGTGCCCCACACCGGGCTGCTGTGGCTGTTCCTAAGCCAACCAACAGGGGGCGATGATGGGTACAGAGTGCTGCGGAATCCATGGTCGGACTCTGTCTCTGCAGTAAGAGACGAGGCTGAGCTCCCCATTACCACAGTCAAGAGCAAATTAGTCTCTGAAAACACCCTGATGGGCCCTTTTTTGACCACAGACTGAAACGGGATCCACACTTTTGGGGAGAAACAAGGCGATTTGTGATAAGCTATAGAGATTGCTGGTACCACCACAGCATCTCAAGTGTTTGTAGTTGCTTTTACACTTCTCCTTTTAAATAGGAACAAATTTCTTGCAATCTTGCTCCTGCTTGCGAATACAGCAGTGAAAGGAGAAGGGAATCAAACATGTTTTCCTGTTTCCTCCCATGTTCCATGCACAGTCCCCTGCAGTCTGTGTACTCTCATACCGGGTTCTCTTGCACATGCTACCGTAGTCAAATATGGAGGAGTGAATAAAAGCAATGGTCTTGACCTTCTTTCAGCATCTCAGCAGCTAAACAGGATACCTCAGGGAAATGAGGTTCAAGTAGCAATCACGGGGAATATGGAAATGAGTGTCTTCTATAAAGTCGATAAAGACTGGGAATCGATAGTGGTATGGAATTTGCAAGAAAGATTTGTTTTATCTACAGATATTCACAGTGCAACCACTAGAAGAAAACGACGCATGCTCACGGTGGAGTTTGGGCCACATTACAAGTATGCAAAACATCCAAGTCCGATGTTCCAGTCATCCACCCTTGCAGCTGCTGGGCAATTTCATAAGATGTTTGAAAGCTCAGAGTTTTCTCGCAGCCTGGGGGGAAAATCTGGATTCCCACGTGAGAAAAAGACGCATGGACTTGTGAATGAAACAGGAGAAACCCAAGCAGATGCTACTGTCGTCAACTGTCGTCAACGAATGCCAACGACGTGTACACCTTCAGCCTCACGTTTTGTGTCGCCGACACGAGAGAAAAATTCCCAGAAGTTAAATTCCCTGTCAGGCTGCAAACTTCTGCCAGTCTGGAAGACGATCCCAAATCCCGGTGCCCGAGAGAGAGAGCGTGAGTGAGAGAAGGGGGTTATTTTCTGGCTGATCCCACGGCCGGGGCCGGTCAGTCGAGTTCCTCAACTTGTTTGAAAATCCCCGATATTGACGTATCGAAAGTATCACTCGTCGGGGAGCTGTCAAGGAGACGCCACACTAGCAAATATCATGTGGTGCAGTTTTAGGCATCCAGATTCAACGATCCTGGCATGATTCTCATCAGATAACGCTGTACACTGACTTTGAGTTGGACCCAGTAACACTGCGAATCACTACTTGGCGGAAGAAAGGTGTCGGTTCCCACACAGCGATACGGAGGCCACGAAAGATCGCGCAGCTTGGGAAATGTTAAAATCGCCTTAGGGAGGCAGGACTAAAATTCTGAGTCCCCTGTCACCAACTAGTCCATTGCTGTGTGCGTTCCAGATATCCACCCTGGACGGCGAGATGCTGATCCTCGCTGCTGTATGGCAGGAGCCGTTCGTGCTCTCTCCGCGATGTCGCCTGTTCATAATGGAAAACTGCTCCGCCGCCAAATATCCAGACTTGATTTCTCCATTGGAATGTGTTTTGGTCTTATTTTGTTTTTTCTCCTCTCCTCCGCGTTCTTCTGAAACGCCTCACTGGTAACACGAGCGAAGCAAAGGAGGATGCAATCTCCTCACAGCGGATTACCGGAGTGTCAGCAGCGCGCATGCGCACTGCCAGGGCGAGCACAGAGCCGCTGAGGGGCTGCGTTCAAGAGATTTAAATAAACGTCAACAGAGACACAGCCGAGAAGATCTCACATGGATGAGCAAAGTGAACAGGTTGAGCTAATGAAACAATCGTCCAATCACGTGTCACGTTTAAATGGCAGGCATTAGACTGCCATTTAATGGCTAATCTAATGCCATCTGATAACTAATGTTTCTTGGGGGGGGGATTTCTACCTCACCATCATTGTCAAGGACAAGTTAAACAGTAGCCAGCAGTCACTGGCACAATCTTTGGCAACTGCTGTCCCTGCATGTTACCGAAATCAGCCTTCAAATGTTCGCTCGTCCCTTTCTTTTCCACTTCACATCCCTTTGCTGACCTCTTTTCTGATTTCCGAGCCTCTCTCCACTTACCGTGTACATGGGCAGAAGAACACACAAAAAAGCATAACGTGAAACACTGTATTGGATGCAAAGTGCAAAAGAATCTGAAGCAGATTCTGCAAGCATGTGATGTGCACACACAGCTCTAATCAATGTTGGTAAATGCACAAAAAAAAATGTTACAAAAAAACATTTGTCCAATTAAGTGGGTCATTAAATAGAAATACAGCCAACACTCATGCTGATAATCTAATCTGAATGCAAAACATCATGTTTGAGTTTTAATTATTGTCACATTTCCCAGTCATCTTAAACCACCAACTTACAAATCGCACACAACAAAAACAAAACTGTGGGCTCTTTGCAGAATTACAAGGCAGGACATAAATGTATTCATACTGTTATCACTGAAGCAGCATTTTTGATTGCACTCTCTGAAGTCACAGTAATGTTTAAGCCATATATGGGCGGAACAAAATTCACTTTAACCCCTTTCAGAAGGAAAATAAAAGAAACCCTTTGTTAAGGCCACACCTGTCCAAGGGCCACCTGTCATTTTACAATTCAGCACCCAGAGAGACGGCAGCTGAGATAGCCAGTGCCAAATAGCCAAAGCCTGAGAGGGAGAGAGGAATATTGGATTTCATGTCCTCTCTCCGAGGACAAACAGCGGTCAGAAGGGAGCGACAGGATGTGATTTCACAGCTTTAATATTTGTAATGTTTACATCGAGTAAAGTGTCCTGACAACCACTGGCTCATTTTTCTTCTAAGATGCCACAAAAACATAAATGGCCAAAACATCATCCTTTGAACAAGATCACACAAACACAGCAAATATATTATTTTGCACTTTATATTTACATTGGTAAATACCAAAAGAAAAATGTAAAGGTGGTAAGCTGAGGCAGAACTAAAGTCACATATCAGCATCTCCGGACAAGTGGATCTGGTCTTCCTTTACATGCATTACCTAGATTAATATGCTTTCGCTCTCTGAACTTCTCGACTCCTCTTAACAGAAGCAAAACAAGCCATATTGACATTACTGGTTTCCTCTTTTCTGAGTGACGTTGCTGCAGGAATCACACTGGCTACAGCGGTCGATAGGTGTAGCCACGGTTAAATACAAGAAACTGTCAAACAATAAACATCTATGGACAAGTGTAAACCTTTTCAATAGCAGGCGCTGGAAACCAGAGCCGGTAGAGCAACTCTCCAGGAACCCATTGAGACACTGGGAGTCCCGCGTTATAAACAAAGACACTCTTTTTAGACCTCTATCGACGAGATCAGAGGTGTCCGACAGACATGTATTCAGTGATTATTCCTCAGAAACCACATGTTCTTACCTCGGATGAAGTAATAAGGAATTATTCCTGCTTTCAGTCCTCTCTGTGTTAACTTTTCAGAGCCATCAAGACGACAACTTGTTCCCAGGTTGTACTTTAGCCAGCGTGACCATTCCAGCTGTTAGCTTCAACCCTTCGGTTGCTACTGCATTGTTCAGACATTTTTCGTGACAAACACGTACATGTAGGGTTTATTTTTTACTCCATTGGATATTGTTGAAGCTGATATGATCGTGAACGTTTACCTCAAACATTCCGGGGAGGAAGAGGAATCTCCAAGGAGCGAATAGATAGCTTGCGTACGTCAAATTTGCCGCGGGCATGAGCAGATATATATAAACGCATGAAGTCTTACGTAAAAGCCATTGCAGAATCACAGGGTAAAAGACTCAATTTCCCATGTTCAACCCTAACATTTACCAGGATATCCGGGTATGAAGGCCATCACCCTTGACCCAAACGAATCTATCCGATGTATTATACTATAGCTAAAATACATTTCGAATGTGTAAATATGCCTTAACGTTTATTTTCTGATGTAAATCCAAATCGAATTTTTAATTTGAAAAATCATTTACATTACAGTCTGTTCCGGTGTGACCGCTTTCAGGTAGTGGTACTTTACTGCCATCTAGTGGTACATTATTATACATCGGCTTCGAAACATTTTGGATTACCGTCTCCTCCAGCCTATGGACTGCTTCATTAAAAACGGATTATTTGACACCTTAAAATTTACATTTATTATTTAACAAGCGTTATTAATGATGTTTATGACATAAGTGAATTTATATAAAAGATCCGACATGGCGATATCAACAGTTGAAGAAAAGGATTGTACAGGATAACTGAATGTACATTACTACCTACATTTAGCTTTGGAAGGAGAGAGAAATGTGGGAAACATTCTCCACTGTCTTTAATCAAATGGGACACCTGGTGTATATGTGGGTTTATCTTTCAATCGTGCTTAATTCTAATTAATGATCTGGGTACCATATTGTTTCGATTTTGGGAACAAATTGACCAAAAACCCAAGTAAAATTTAGATGACATTTAAAAGGAGTGAGAAAACGGGGTGAGTATGGATTATGGTTAATACCGTGTCACCCAGGTCGTTTGAACCATGGACGTTCAAAGTAACAGGGTCAGTAGCTATATTTCATTAATGACTTATGATTAATTACCCTGCGTGCACTCCATCTCCATAGATTGTGTCTGAAACCATGGGAGGAAATTAACCCAGGAAATTCTCCAACGGAAAGGCCAGACACTGGCTGGAATTGTGCTTTATCGACTTATCTTCAGGCTTGAGCGAGGCGGAGCGAAGCATCCATTGATTCAAACGGAGAGAAGAGTTGAGATTGAGATTGAGTCTCGGCGGGGGAGGTTGCGTTTAATGCCGCGTTGCGTTCACGGTGTGTGGTCAGAGACATCCAGCACGGGCGCAACAAACTCAGATTCCCAGCTGGAATTTGTAGCCGATGGTGGCTCGACGCGACGCGGCGTGGGACGGAAAGGGAGAGCAAGTTTTTGTCGGCAAAAAAGTAAGGGAATGATTACAACTTTGACTACTTGTTGTATGTCCCCCCCTACACTCGGGTGCACTTGTTCTTGCTAGAAATGAAATAAGATCATTCCAGCTGCTTTCACTACGCTTGTTTTAGGCAGGTTTGTTTGTTAGCAGCCTTTAAAAGTTGCTAGCACGTCGCTAAACACACTGTTTTTAAAAGCTCGTGTCGGTGAGTACACACTGTTGTCATGACAATGCTAGGGAAACCCGGCTCGAGGCTCGTGGGAAGACAAAAGACACTAGCTTCTATGTCCAGCATGACTTTCTCAACAAATACCCCTCCAAAAGTGTAAAGACAAGAGCCACCTGGGGAATTTTGATAGTCTCATTAAGTATTCCAGATGAAAGTAGTGTAGTATCCTGTGCCAGAGCACACTGGGACATATGAGGGGGATATGTGAACACTGGGGTTAAGGTGTGTCCTGTGTTTATATGAGACAAATGTGACCCTGCTAGCCAGGAAAGGGATGCTTTTAGTTGGCCCTTTTCTGTTTTATGGCTAACACACGTGGAAGTGACTAGCTGACACAATTGTCTTAGGGGAAAAGGAAAAAGGTGTGTGCGTGTGTGTGTGTGTGTGTGTGTGTGTGTGCGAGGGTGTGAGGGACAAAAATTGTGTCATTGTATGTTGCATAGAGTTTGTAACAGGAGGAAGGTAGGTCAGGGTCTCTCAACATGGTCAGGGACTTGTGCGAACACGTGGAGGACACTTTATTTCTGTCACTACTACAGATGTTACCACATACACTGCAAACACACACCCAGCAGGAGCGAATCAGGCAGCCTTTGGCTATACAGTGATTAATGACGGCAAGATGAGTTCTCCCCACTGATGACTCACGATTACACCTGTTTACCCTCTTGTGCAAGGGAGGTTTTCACAAGTCCAGGAGCTTAAACGTGACAGTTCCCTGGATGGGCGCCATATTTGTTAGTAAATGCGACATCAGCAACGCATCCTGACATGAACCTCTGCTGCTGGCAATGAACTCGGACCAAAACACAACCAAATCAGTGAAACCTTTAATATTTACATCATAGTACTACACTTTTATTAAAATAGCATGCTAATCAAGTACACATGCCTACAGATTGAATTAAAATGTGTCTACGGAAACAGTTTCAAGTGATTAACTACACTTTAAAACTATAATGGCTTCAGACTACCGTAATGCTTACTCAATAATACAGGCTCATTCTCTCAGATAATCAGGAAATCAGTTTAGATCTGAATATTAGGTGAAAAACAGTGTTTTGTTGTATGGGCAGTAATTGGCAATGATTTAATAAAGGGTTTAATCTGCTGGAACCCACAGCTATAAATTAAAGTTGTGTTATCTTTGAGTTGCTCCACGTCTCCTGTCTAGACACACAGTCGTCCTTCAGAGTGTCTCTTCTTCAAAAACTACTGAAGTGACATAAACTGTAAATCATACATGCAGTAATAATAGAGAAAGCAAACCGCTGTAGAAACAGACTAACACAATCATTCAGTTCCTATGATCGTAAATTTTTAAGAATTATGCATGATGTGTGGTAACATATCACTATTGATTGTTTGTCCTGCCAAAATCAAACTGTCAGCCCTCCCTCTGTGCTTGTGTGTCAGGGCATGCAGCTCCAGTCTTTCTGTCTTGTAGCCGCAGGCCCTAGAAACACACTGACACAGGCCCATAAACACAGACGCACGCATGCGCCCACTCACACACATTCATCCAGTTGGGCACATGGGGCAGCATGAACAAGCCTCCATCAAAGTTACATCTGGGTCTTATGCATGTTTGATGGACAGACAGGCAGCAGTTGGCCACTGCCTAAAAATACTGCCCAGATTAGCGTGCGTGAGTAACTGAGAGATCGGGATTTATGCAGGAAACATGAACAAACTGAATGGGACGGCCACTGATGGTGCACTCATTAAGGGACGGGCAGGCACCAAAACGTTGTTAAGAATTCTTCCTCTATTGAGTAACAGTTTTTGTCTTGTCACTAATGGGTTTGCCCTCCAGCTTTATTACATCATTCCATCATTTTGCCCTTTGGAGAATAACTTGTTTACTTAGACTAGAATTAAGCTTATTAATACTTGGCAAACTGCCTAATGTACTAGGTACACTTGTGCTCATTTGAGCCAGTTTTTTTTCCAGATTGATGGCTAAATTCACTTCTTTGATGCACCAAGAATTTTTGATTAATGTTTGATTGATCTTGACTGTAAATCTTTAACAAAGAATTCATGATGTAGAACATTAGAGATCTTTACATTCAGATGAATCAGCCAGATTATTTTAAAACTGGATTTTTTAAATGATATACAGTTAAATACAGGAATACTACTGTGACCAAGAGAGAACACACATCTCCATCTTCTAAACAACGTGAAATCTCATCTTCTGACATTTCATTGAACAACCAGCCAATAAAAATGCTTCTTCTTCTTCTCTGTTCATTTTTTCTCTGGATGGGGAACATAATGTACCTTTGAGACATTACCCCCATTTTCAGACAACTAATTACCAGAATGACCTCTAAAACAGGCCTAAACATGTGGAGTATGCAGCCGTAATCGCTCTAAGTGACAATATTGTGAAAGATTGTGGGGTAGCTGTGGCCCTGCCAATAAGACATTAATACTACTACTATTAATACTACTACTACTACGAATAATAAAAAAATAAATAAAGCAAAACCAAATGTTCAGTAGTAATTTCACATTTTCTTGTTCATTGGCCTCTGAACTGATTCAGCACAAACAGGCTTGGAGTTTACTCCGTAGCCATTAGGAACTTGTATTTTGGCCAGATCTACTTCGTCTTCATTAGATGACAAAAAGGGCACGTCTCATAAATCTAGTACACTAATAGGGTCGTTTGTTTTGCATCTTTTTGGAGATTTTTTTCCCAAGTGTGAAGGATCCTGATTTTACATTTGAACACAGGAACTCGGAGAGCGCAGAGAAACCGGTACCGATCCATAACGTATGCTGAAAACTCTGACACTCAACACTCCTGCACAATCCCTAAATAACACAGACAGTGGCTAACAAAGGACGGAGCTTGAGTGATCGTATCCACAAACCTTTTGGACAGCTAGAACGCCTCAGCCTTTTCTTGTACCAGTTTCCACATGGAGTTTGAACATGTTCACATTGTTCAGGTTTTGTGTTCACAGGTACATGTCAGGAGCAATCAAGGTAAACCTGGGAGTCACATTAGCCCCTGGGTCCTGGAATGGCGCATCTTGTTGGGTAAGGGATAATATGCATTTATTTTCCTTTTTCAGCTGTTGTGCTGTTCTTTTACTGTATTCATCAAATGAACTTCCTGACTCTATTTTTGGGCTTCCTGTAGCCATTGTTGCCCAGAGAAGAAGCCTTTATATATGTATCCAAACGGCATCTGAGAAACACTTAAGATCACATCAGCACGTCTGCATCTGCGTTCATGTGAAGAAGCATCTTTTTATGGATGAACCTTTAAAGGAAGCTTTTGCATTCGAGTGTAAGTAAAGACTTTTATTGGGGAGCATGAAAAGCCTCCTGACAGGTAGTTAATTCAAGCCCAGTCTGCCTGTTGTTTATGGACGCCCCTTCTGGCAGCTGGTGACATCAAGGCAGAGGCTGCGCAGCCTCTCGCTACTTTTGTTTGTCTTACAGGTTAATGACGTATGCGAACGTCCATCCTTATACGCACGCTGGAGGCATTTTGTACATTTTTTGCCAGAAACAGGACTAATTGTCAGGCAGCACGCAGGACCGCAGCACACAGGCTGGAGACACATGTAAACACAGACATTGGCTTCATAAACAGAGATCTTTTTTTGCCTCTATTCTGCAAAAGTTGGTCCTGAGGCTTCTCTCGAAGGAGGACACAGGTTGCTGCATGGTAGCTCGCCACACCTCACGGTTTGATGATAGATCACTGGTGCTCGTTGATGTTGCAGGTGCAGAGGGACTTCCCAAGAGTGTCCTTGAATCTCTTTTTCAGCCCCCAACTTCATGTGTGCTAGAGGAGAGTTCACCATACAGCCCAATAGCATTTTATTACCCACATCTCAGAGCCGGGGGGGGTTAAGACTACGACTGGGTAACCGCTGATCTTTGTGCCCTTCCCCAGGTGCTTCTTCTCCCATTTAGCCTGCAAAGGTGGTCTTAGCATGGCATCAGAGGAGATCTAGCAACCCTGCTAGGTGAACTGGTGAACGGATTTGATCCCATGGGATCGCATCCAGCTCCATTTTCACTGATTTTTCAAGGATGACGAGAATTACTTGAACTATGCAGTTGGTGCTGGACAGAGTCTGTTAGTATTCTGACCATCTGTGCAGGGTAGAAGCTTTGTCTGTGAGGAGTGTCTGGCCATCTGAACCGGTATTTGCACAAAGCTGAGTTCCCGCAGCGAGGTTGGACCCCTGCTCATTCTGGATCTGACGGCCAATTTCCTTTCAGTACATGATGGTTTGACTAGGTAATGGTCCCATAAAGCTTCTGTAGGGAAATCTGTGGGGGGGCAGTGCACCTGCAGTATTTAGTGAAATTCTGCTTTCACCTCTGCTGTTTGAATTTGAGCCCAAGTCGACAGTGGACAAGATGGACATAACTCTACTTCTGCTCCCTTGAGCGTTCCTGTCATTACTTCTGGGAAGACATTTTAAAAACTTTGCTTAAGAAATGGCCAAATTCCTCTGACTGTTGTACAAACGCATAAAATATATCATTTTATAGGTATAAGCCTCTACGACCTAGAAACAAATTAATCAGTGCTCCATAAAACGAGCTGGTGGGCCGACAAGTTGGGTGATCCCTCCCGTTAGATCCAATGTTAAACTCAGTGTGGAAAATATTTTAAAACTGAAAAACCTTCATTATTTAACTCATTGTTTCTCCTCCATTGTTTAACGTAATATTACAAAACATTACGTGCTTATATTTTAAAGTTTCCCACTTCTAACAAGCCCCCCCCCACACACACACAATAATATAAGTCACTTCAAAATGGTATAAATCCACATTTAATGATGGACACGGCTGACAGATCTGCCTAGCTCGTTTCATTGTGTGTGGGTAGATATTAAACTCGTTCTCCCACACCATTCCATCACATTTTCATGAAAATTCATAAAAAATAAATGTTAAAGTCTCCTGATTCTCACAAACCCACACACAACAATATTGGTCATTTGCAAGTGGTTGTAATAAGTGTTTTGATATGGGTCATGATCCGGTTCAGAGGGGTTCTGCTGTATCTGTCCCTACAGTGTGGGCCTGGCTTTAACAACATGTATTTGTTCCTAACACTTGTCAAATTGATACATATAGTTTACATTGAAATTTACCAATTAAATGAAAACATTATATATTTTTTTCATATATTAATTATCTTAATTTGGCCTTTTCTTGTACATGAATTTTTCAATGTACAGCAACAAACTTATATTTATTCAGGGTCTATTAAGACTCAAGTCTATTCTATTAAGTCAGAAGCCCTTTTTACAATAGATTAGATAATCCTTTTATATTTTCCCTTTTGCTCAGTGTTCATTCACTAAACTACTAAAGCAGAAATCCATATAAAATCAAATTTAACCTTTGCTTATATATCGCGACTCCTTTTGCCATTGCAGTATTTTAAATTTGTTGCCACATCGTGCAACTTTTCTTGCCATCGCCTGATGCCGCGCTCGTCTTGAGCCTGTCTTTCTGCCAGAAGATGGTGTTGTGATGGTACATTTTTGCACGGTAAACAGCCGACCCCTGTTGTCATGAGAGCTTCCAGTGCTATGTACATCAGGCACTCTATTCTATTTCAGATTGGGCTACTCTGGCATTGACATCAGCAAGGATGATAATGTTGTCATCAACAGGGACGTTTCCTGCAAGATTACGCAGGACAGCGTAAAACTTGTCCTTGTCTGCAGGGTCAGCTGGGGGTGCGCAGACGTGTGTGAGACTGTCTTAGCAAAGATACGTGTGAATCACAGGCTCATCACTTCTCAGTTCATTATTTCTACATCTCAGTGGTACAAGTAAAAGCAGAATGTGTAATTCAGACCTGTGACTGTACCCGGGAAGGTATGCACACCTTTTATGCTTTTCTTCCTTCCAAATCTGTAAAATGAAGCAATTCATCTCCACTGTGTCAATACTCCTCCCTTCCGAGCAATTCCTTTTATTGACATTAGCCTCAGTGATTGCGTAATCGTCCCCATTTTTAGCACGTCTGCCATTCTATGGTAAAATGACTAGCTTTCTCTTAATGACAAGGTTGTGTCAAGGACTTGAACAACGGTGGCGGCAGGTTGCAGACTTGCACAGCTCTGGCCGCCTGTTGTGGGCTGTGAGTCACTGATGAATCATTGCAAAAGGGAAAATCACTGAATGCACACCCGTACATTAAAGTGTACGCATGCATACGCTCTTATGAGTAGAGACAAGCAGAGTCCTTCCACTCAGTTACTTTGTTTGACATGTTCAAGCTGTGTCCTTTCACAGACCTGAGATGTAATAATGTTGAGAACAATTATGATAGAACAATTATTATATTATTTAAAATATTGTTGAATTGTTTGGAAAATTGGGGTTATTCTGGTGTTGATCCAGAGCTGTTGCGATATATGAAAGAGCTCGAGTGGTCTTGAGTGGATGACATTGCTGTCCATGTGAAGCTATCTTTTCCATCTGCCCGAGGTTGCTAATTGTTGCTCATTAAAGTGTTCCTGCATAATAATTGTGCTAATCATTATACAACAATGGAACCTGAGAGTTGCTGACATTTTAACAGAGGTACAATTGAAGTGACCCTCTAGAAGATTAAATTACCTATGTGAGAATTTCACTTATATAGCATTTTTAACATAAAAAAGTCTTCTCAATTTGTCACATTGAAGTGTTGTCAATAGAATACATTATGCCTAAGAAGACACTTTGATGTTTTTCATCTTTTTTTCATTACATATTGTGGTAATTTTGTTATGTCTGTTGACAATTTGTCAGTGTTCCTCCGGGGATGGCAAAAATGCCTTTTATCAGACTGTCAGACACTGGAGCAGTAATGAATTTCATGTGACTGATGACACTATGGTGTGATCACGGTCCAGCTTGTTCCTCACTGAACACTCAGTGAGTGATCACTGCCCCGACGTTTAGAAACTGACTTAAAATCAAGTTTTGCATATCAAGTTTAAAATCCTTTGTCTTGGCAACATGAACATTGTTCCTATAACACCTGGATAGTGTAGTTTCCTTTCCAGTATCAGTGGAATTCATGTGCAGCCGCTGACCGAGGCAAATTTGACATTTTCTTTTTACAGGGATTAAATTACTTCCACCTAACTTAAGAGGGCAGCGCCCTTTGGACAATACCTTTATTCACTCAGTCTTTGCTCTTTGGAGAGGTAGTGGCAACAGTATATGAGGACGTTTGGCACAAGCTCTGTCTGCAGATTTTACACAAGTTCTGTGTGCAGATTGATTCTATCAGTACGCTAAAACTTATACCGAAAGCATTAATCTGGTCTTTTTTTTTCTTATTCTATATTTATTTCAGAGTCTGTTACACAAATTCAAAGACCAATCCTTTTCTGTGTGTATCCTTGGTGCTAGGAAAGCTGTCATTTCATGCTGAACCTGCAAACCTAACACACACGGCACATTCTTCAAATCCAGCTGAACTGATGCATAATGAATCACAGCGTATGGTTCGCTCAGCACCACACGGGAGCAGTAACAGAAAGAACGATCAGCTTCCCTCAGACGTGTGGGTGCCACAGTATTTGTGATAAAATCGTTTTACTCAGTGAGTTATCTGTTTGTAAAAGGGAAAGACAAAGATGGCAGCGAACAGATTGTGTCAAATTGAAGAGAAGAGATCAGAAGGGTTATATTTTCAAAAGACAGTTGCCCCCTAGTGGCTACTCTCAAATATTTATTAATACTACTGCTGAGTAGTATTAAGTACTAGTTGTTTATACCTTACAGTAATAAATGTGTGTCAGACATAAGTAAAAATCATCTGTCTGTTATTTTCATATGCCATTTTCAAATCTGTGGGAATTGTTGCCCAGTGATTTATGAGTAGTGAAACAAAGGATGTTCTGATCTCCAATCTGCTGCAGTAGAGTTTGTGTGTTCTGTCTGCTCTGGAACAGCTACCAAGAAGAACACTTTACACTAACTGTCAGAGAATAAGAACTTAAAGAATAGAAGTGTAAATGAAGTATTTACTGCAGTTTTACAGTTCAGGGGTTTCATCAGGTAAATCGGATGAAAGAAAGGTCAGAGTCAACAGCCAGTACTTCAGCCACTACAGTTTTTTATTCCGTTAAGCTTTGGGGGTCACAAGATCTCCAGGTTGCTTGCATGTCTGACTGGATGGACATTTGTGGGAGTGGCACAAAGCAAAACTCAAATGCACTTTGATGAGATTAATGTACAGGAAGGAAAAGGAGGAGGAGCATTTTAGCATTTTGTGTGATGCTAGAGGAGCATTTGCATTTTTCTGTGACATTTGTACCTCTAGAGCTGTGCTCTTGTATAAACTGTGTGGAGACTGCAAAGCTTGTTTTTGCAATCATTACAATGTCTTTGTTTCAAAGAAGTGGAGCAGAGCCATAATTATTTACTCGTTTGATCTGAAGTATCTGATGATGTTAGCACCGATCACAGTGGTAATTTAAAATCTTTCACATATTGGATTTCTGGGAATTTGTGTGCATTTTTAATGTGGAAGCTTTGCATAAAATAATGCCTGAAAAACATGTCTGAAGGCCACGCAGCTTAATACCAAGCATGCCAATATTCAAAGATGTAATTAGCTGTAGAATACACAAACCTTATCAGTATCAACATAGATTATTTGACGTTAAATTAAAACACATGATTCTGTACAGTTGTATAAATCTGTACAATATTTGGATTTGTATATGCTGCACAGCTACTTTTGACCGAAAGTGGGTCAGAATAATTGGTGGCCAAGTCTGCAGCAGCTAATTTAACTCTCGTCGCTGCAATTGTAACTGTTTTCCTGAGCTTCCTCACTATTATTCTGTATGAATTCAAATATAAATTCGAGCGGCTATAGATTAAGTCGCAGAGCTGAGTAAGAAAGTTTTTCCTAAAGAAAGTGATGACAAGCGGAAGAAGAGGCAGGGAAGAGGCGAGGAAGGCATGCATCTGTGCAGAGAAAGATTATCCTCGAGCCTTTACTGGTGACTCACAGAGACGGTGACAGTGTTCATCCTCGGTATGTGGCTGGGTGCGCGTGTGTCTGTGTTTGTCTGCTTCTATAGAGGCTGGTTTTCATTTTACAGGGATATAAAGATCTTTCCGCTAAGCTCAAATTGAAGGGGTTCTGCGTGTAGTCAATGAGTGAGCCTGCGGAATCCTGCAGGGCCAGGCTGCTTAATGTTATGGTTGTAATTAGAAGGCCTTCTCTCCAAGGTTTCACTCTCTTTGGCTAAAAGGTGTCTGCACACAAGGTTTATGACTTATCACAAGTTGCTATCAGCTTGTTATCTTTTTGATAGAAGGACGTATGGATCTTCTTGATACCAAGTGGAAGCTGATTCCCGAGGCCACATATAGTGCACTCTAATGGATGTTTTCACAGGGAGGCCATTTCTAAGTTTGAGTGGAAATAACCAAAGAAAGTAAATATATTTATCACCCAAAGCCAAAAAGCCTAAAGCATCCTAAATAAGTCGGTGCTGCATTTTTGATTTCTTCATTGGTGACTATTGGTGCTACAGGTACTTTATATTTAAGTGTCAGACCTGTAAGTTCTTTCTGTGGTTTTAATCTGGTGCTCATGTGCCTGCCTGGGAATGATTTTAATAAAATATATGAATTGCCTTTTCTTTGCCTTTCTCACATTGATTCTCACTTTTCCTTTTTTTTACACTTTTATTGGCTGTATTTCCACAATTTGTCCGTATAAATAAACTTTATTATTCATCAGCAGTCATAGTTTTGCGTTGGTAAGACAGAGATGTCATGCACTGATATAAGATATTAGATAGCAGATAAACACTGACCCTCACAAGTAACAACAGGTTCCGTCTCAAATTATGTCCAATAATAAGATATCTTAGGGCCATATAAAATACATACAACCCCAGTCATCTGTGTTTTACAAATTATTGTCAAAATTTTGTGCGCCTTCTCAAATATGTCTGGCATTTTTATCTGAATGAAGAATCAAATCGTGAGCATATAGAAAAGGGAGCTGAATACAAATAGAGAAGCAGTCAGCTGGAGGGCAAGAAGCAGGAAGTGGAGAGTGCAACAAAGAGATTTCTTTCTAAAATGGATAAAAGAAAATGGAGATGGAGATGGCACACGCACACCAAATGCATGTGTGCGTGGTGTCTGGATGTGTGGGATGGAACCATACATGTTCACACACTAATGAGCTCTTCACATACAACCCTCCTTCTATACCTCCTTTCCCTCCATCCCTTATTCACTGGCTGTGCCTGTCGTCTTTCCATCATCTGTTTTATTCTTAACTGAATAGTCTCTACAGGGGCTATCAGCAGGTCACTTCACACCACTCAGCTTTTTATTCATTATTATTATTATTATTATGGATGCAATTAAAGCATTGAAGCTTTAATCACATCACACATAAGAGGCAAACACATTTCGGGTTAAGCATGGGCGCGTGTGCATCTATATGTGTTAAATGTGAGAAAGCATGACACCTTGAACGTAGCTTGTGTGTTTGCTCTCCTTCAGTCAGCTGAAAATCTGTGCTTGAGTGTTAGAGAGAGAGGAGGAGAGGGAAGGAGAGAGAGAGCGGGAGGGAGAGAGAGACAGCGGGAGGGAGAGAGCAGGAGAGAGAGAGCGGAAGGGAGAGAGAGGGAGAGTATGCGCTAAAAATCACAGACGTAGACAGATAAAGAGGGGGTGGGTGGGCTCGGATAGCAACTCATATTCTCCCACCAGCTCTGCGCTCTCCAGCAGAGAAAACGACTGATGCTCAGTTGCCACCTCTCAGTCACTCTTTTTTCCTCCTGCTCTCCAGTGAGGGTGCGTGGGTGGGGGTCTTCTACCGCTGTGTGGATTGGTAGGCAGTTCCAAGCGTTACTATTTTGAGAGAGTCAATGTGCACGTAAGTGTGTGTGCATTCTGCGGGCAGCGCAGGCTGATCAGAAGAACCCGGAGGAAAAAGAGCAGAACGTTGCTGGGATTGTTCTTCTGCACAACAGGGGCAGCGCATCAAAGGAATGCAAGCTCATGAGCAGACTCGGACGGGCGGCTAACACCAGACCCTGATAGAAGTCAAGGGCTTGTTTTGCAGCTTGGCAGAGCCAAACCAGCAATATAGGTTTTTTCCCCCCAAAAGATTAAAGTAGAGAAAAGCCTCAAGTACAGCAGGTGAGCAGTCAGAGGAAAGATGGCGAGTTTTGGAAAACTCACAGACTACTTTAATCGGCGTAAGTCTCAGGAGGAGCTGCGGCTGGGCAGGAGCTCGCAGCGCAGCGGCAGCTACTGCTGCACTGTGGCAGAGGCCAGGTAATGTGTGCGCGTCCACAGGTATTACGGAGCACATGTGTGCATGGAACATTTGTCTTTGTTGCACTTACGTCCCTCTATGATATGTCTCATTTTGTGGAATCAAATAAATGTGTTTACATACTGTGGTATTGTCTCATTCCTCATTGTGCATCACACGGTCTAGCATTTTGACGAAGTTGATTTTGTTTAAAATCTGTGTGTCCTCACTGAGGACAGTCTGGCTCACAGGTGTCTGGACGTATGCGTGTGTGGCTGTCCGAGCATGTGCCCGTATGCATGTCTAAGCATTACGTTATGTAAGCGTGGAGGTGCGGTTGATGTGTGCTGTCAAGCATGTTGCTAAACTGCCAACATAGACTCTTGCTTTTGGTGCATCTTTGAAATTCAATGACACTGTTAGTAGCAAAAGAAGGACTAAGACAATGTTCCACCTCTGAAGGTGAAGCAAAGAAAGGAATGAGTCTATCGACAACAGCATTTGGGGATTTATTTAAATGCCTTGCTCAAGGGTGGTGCTTGGAGAAGAATGGAGCCTGGGATCTACAGTAGACCTCCAGTTATTTAGTATTTTTATTGCAGTGCTAATATTATTTGACACTAACACCTAAATCCAGATGAAAGTGACATCAGCTTTGCAAAATACTGAAGAAAGATAAAACAAAATAAAACAAAAACTTCACACTGGTCATGTGTTTCTGTTGTGGTCTGCAATTCTTTCCCGAAAACGAGCCTTCAATAATTCTCAGATTCGATAATTCATTAATTGGCTCCAGAGGCGACGTTAAATTATACAAGCAGGATGAAAGTGTAAATCATAATTCCTGTGTAATCAGCTCCCACCACTGCCAATACTCTAGACTTTGAAATAATGTCCATAAAATCTAATCATTCAGTTGCAGCACAAGTGTTGCTGTGGGCGGACGTGGAGCACACAAAAAGCCTGCGTCGATCCCCTGCTATTACAAACCCAGCATCGCTCGAATCCCACTGTCTTTGTCTCCCACTCACTCTCTCTCACAAGCTGCCCTACTCCTACACACTTCCATCTCTTCCTGTCTACCTGTCTGACTTCACCGTGTCCTCTTTGGGAATCTTTAGAATTTTTTTCCTTCTTGGTTGCTGCAGCTACGTGCCTATTGTCCTCACACAGGCGCCGGGAAGAAACAGAAGTTGAGTTGGGAAAAGTCTGTAGTTTTTGTCAGAAAAATGCACATTTTACTGCAGATTGGAGGAGAGACCGTAGTCTTAATCTCGTTACCTGAGTCCAACAACGCCGGTCTCCTTTTCAGCAGGTACAGCCGTCACCTCTGACGTCTTATCCAGGGCAATTAGTGACCTTGCTTCTAATTTTAAATTCTCTCTCAGCGCTCACCCTAGCTGGCTCTTCAGACCTCAAACTTCCACTCCTCAGATTTGTGAGACTTTTCTTCAATTTTAATGAGAACTTGAATGTTTATTAACCTTTTTTGACATATATGTTACAGTAAATGTCACTTGCTGTCATGCATTAAAATGTGTCAGGTTTGCCGTTATTTTTAGCTTGATATTGGTCACCTAATCTGGCAGCAGCCTCCACGTGTTGACATTCATTATTATCCGTCTTCGTTTCACATTATATGGCAGTTTGCCGTTACTGTATCAAGTGAAATATACTTCCAAAATATAGAAACAGTTGTTTGACCAGTATATTTGACAAAGAATGGGCCATGGGTAGACTCCCTTGGCTGGGATGGATGAGGAATCAATATTTTAATCAACACATTAGTGTCTATCGCAACAGTGACCTTTGCTCCTGCTTGTCATGTAGCCCCCAAAGCTGCGTCATTCAGTTAGTCAGACTATTGACTCCTTAACCAACAACTGAGAGGGCCAAAGGCTCAACTCCTCTTCTTAAAGCAGCTGGTTCTTCCCCGTGCATATATATTGAAACTGCTATTTTTACAGGGGTGTGTAACAAATGGGTGCACATGGATGTAGCTGGTGGAGAACGTAATACAATAAAAAGGGGAGATTGTGTCATATTTGCTGAACTAATTTAACATAAACGAGAAGCATGCTCAGTTGACCACAACATCACATGTTTTCATATAACACATTGCAATATAGATATTGTGTTACCTAGCACACTAACCCCAATATACACTGGACGTGTTTGTGTTCCGTCTGCACTCCGAAATGACAGCAGAGCCCATATGTTTCTGTTCACATCAATGTGTGTGTGTGTGTGTACGCTGGCTGCGGATGTGTTCTGTTCCAACTCTGCTACAGCCCGAGCCCGCCGAAAAAATATGCGGGACTTCTATTTTTGCCGGATGGCAGAGCTCGGCACAATGCAGCACATGGGGACAGGAATTTGGCGGCAAAGAGAAAATAAAACATCTGCTAAATTTTCAAAATGAAAAATTCCAATTTTCCTGTGAATCAGTTTCTAATGTGCAGAAGGGACCCGCACTTTCAAAATATATTTGTATGAAAAAATAATCCTAATACACAATTTTAATCAAGCGAATCGACATTTGAGCGCAAATGATGGGATTAGCCATAGAGTCGCTAAAATCTGAAAAAGTGTGTGGTCCTGCTCCTCTGGATAGGAACAAATAATGCTCTCTTTGTCGGCTTCTGTTATACACTATAAAGTGATAATATCGCACAATAGTATATCGTTTTCCGCTGCCTGCCGTTGCTGTACTGTAGACGCAGGACGGGCTGGACAGGCAATGAACCCTGAACCCGCATCCAGCGTATTATCGGGGTAAAAGGGAATAGGGAATAATGGAGTCATGCATGTATGTGAGCGATTTGTCATTTTGCCTGTTGCAAGGGAGTGGACTGTTATCACGACAGTCACAAGGCACAAGGGTTCAAATAGACCTGAACGTAGTTACTGTCTACAGGGCACAACTGGGATTCTTTTCAAAGAAAATGACTAAAATGCTTTCCACAGTAGTGGAGATAAAGATATAAATATTCAAGATTCAAAAAAGAGAACAGTCTGTGTGTGTCTGTTTTAGGTTCTTCCGGGCTATTGAAAGTTCCATGAATTCAACAATGTTGCAAGCGGATCTGTCAGTCAGTCACTTGGTGCAGTTAGTCCACAATTATTAGTGATGCGACAATCAGTCCCGTGAGTGAAAAGATGGCAGCATTAACTCACTTTTCATCAACGGACTCATCTGGGCTGAGGCCATTTTTAGTATCAAGGGCAGTAAAATTTGCAGTTGCAGCTTAACCCTTGAACAGTTCAAATGTAAAAGTAATCTCCCTGTTTTCTTTGGTTGTGCCAAAACACCCCACTATACATCTGAAGAAGATTTATGTGTGTTTTTTTGTTTCATTCTTTTCCTTCAGGAAGTCATGCCTCAAATTCATATGCAAAGAGAGACTGCAGCCTGTTCATTTGAGATGCTTCATGAACGGACATGCTGCTTGAAACTGCCGTGTTTAGCTGTACATAATACTTGCCTTTATAGTTGGGATTTTGCTCTCACTGGTATCAGGCTCTACCTGTGGCAGAAGGTTGTGAAGGACACAGGATCCCTGAATTGTCTTACATTTATGGCGGAGGGGAATTCCCAGCTGTGAATAAACACATCCAAAGTCCTTGAAGCCCAAATCCACGGTCTATAACCATTCATTAGAGAACATGGTTTTGATTTTAATTGTGATCCGATACCGTGATAGATGTAAATTTCCAAATGTAAGCTGAGCTATCGTAGTCTGAGAAAGTTCTTTAGTTTCTGCTGAGTACGACCAAGTTCAGGTGAGGACCTGCTGCCCAATGCCAGAGCTGTGCTTCAACATTTCAAACCCGTTATAAGCTAAGATTCATGCAGTACACCTTTCCTAAATGGGGCCCTTTGTTTTTGTAGAGCTGCATATTGCTACTGTGTAGTAAAATGAGCCTCGCCTCCCCCCCCGTTTTGTGAACAGAGTCGCTTAGCAACAGGTTAGTATGATGACTGAGGCCCAAATTGTCAGAGTGGCCTGTCTGGTGGTTTAGCCCGGTACACAATCATCATGATGTACTGATGGGAGACCACTGGCTGTGTGCGACTGTGTTTGTGTAGATGTGGATGTGAGCATGTGTTAAGCAACAGACTGAGTTATTTTATCCCATGCCAATCGTGAGCTTGTGCTTGCTCCAGGCTAACGCTTTATAGTCAGTATGGGTTGCTGAGAAGCGAGAGATCTCTGTTACATCACGATATTCACCATCACAATAGATTATCCTCAGTCGTCCGTGTTGTTGGAAGTTTTATTCAGGGATTTGCTGATCCCACGATCATCACACCCACCTTCACTATCATGGGAGCAGTTTAGGAGCTGACAGCAGGCACACAGTCTATCAGAGATTTATTCCTCAAGACTGCAGATCTGCTGACCTCGATGGGGCTGAGCTCTCAGGTGCTGATCGCTCCCTGGTGATGGAAATTGCCCAAAGCCTGAAATATATCTTGAGCCAGACATCCAATGGAGTTAGACAAGTAATCAATTGTTTCACTCAGAGAGACAATTTTAGAGTTTAAAAAAAATAATCAATTTATGATTCAGAGCCTAATTGTGCTGTGGCGTTTCTCTTTGCTTCATTTATGGGGAATTATACTGGCTGATATTGAAATTACGGCAGCAAGATGGACAAGATCACTCCAGATTTCTTCTGTCGGCACATAATGTCCACTAGAGTAGCAGATTTATGAATGACAGCTGTGTATAAAGAAGGACAAATACAATCTCATTTACAACATTGTGTTTATACTCTGGGCAAAACTGATGAAGGTCAAACACATCTTCCATTGTCAAAAAAGACCAGATCCTTGATAGTGGAAGACACCACTGGTCCCTTTTTGTGGAAGGATTTATCAGTTTGATAAGGTTAGCGTTTATAATAGATTGTTTTTTTACCAAATGAAAAAGCCAGCAATCATGTTTTAGTACTAGAGTTTCATATTTTACTGGCCTTATTCTGCAATCGTGTCACATGATAGCACTCCAGCTCTTTTCAGTCTGTCTCGCTAGAAGGAGCCTTGCAACAATGTTTGGCTTTTTACAGCTAAATGAAGCAGATTGCTTTCCATCTATTTTCTTTTTAGTGCAGAGGTTTGGGTGATTTAAGCTATTATTTTTAAATTATATCTGAATCAGTTTACAGCCCCTGGTTTTTCCAAGAAATAAAAAAAAACATGCTCATTATCTCAGCTTACTAGATTCTTCTGTTTTGACATTAATAGTAACCCCGTGTACCAGAAGTCTTTGAACGTGTCAGCCTGGGAGAATTCTGCTTCAACATAGGGTCATGTGTTTTGTCCCAAGACTTGTCACGCAATCATCAGAGGTCAGATATCTTCTGGAATGCTGGCGATATTTGATTTGATCAGACAGTGTGGTGGAATTAATCAAATCACACTTAAGAGAATGTAGAATGTAGCTTATACAAATATTGGTGTTTTATTTACAAAAAAATATGTTTTTGTATGTGGTTCTTCACTCTCAGAATCAATAAAATCTGTAAATTCTGATAATACCTGATCTTAAAGTTGGTGATAGGAGCTCAGTCTGTTGAGGGCTGGACTAAGAAGTGGAGGGTTCTTGGTTAAACACCCGGTGTGGATGAAATATGGAATATGGAAGGTGTTCTGGTAGTAGGGGGAGGTGCCAGAACACCTTCAGAGCCCAGCTGAGGTACCCTTATCAAGGTAGTGAACCCACAAATGCTCCACAAATGATCATGTGGCTCATTCAGGGGTGTACCCTGCCTCTGCACATATGCTGCTGTGATAGGCTCCAGCACCCTCCCAATGACCCTGAGAGGGTCAAGAAAACAAAAGGAAAAGGTCGGTGTTATTGATTGATATTCATCTGTGCGAGCATTCATTATTGAATGCTGGGAAGTATTTAGATTGCTTTTGTCTAAATGGCTTCTGTCAAGATTATGTGGTGGTGGGGAATTTAACTATTGATCAGAAGATCTACTCCCTCATTACTGACCACAGTTAGCTGTGAGCGTGGGAGCTTTTTCACCCTGCTTGTCTAAGTGTGAGTGTGATTGTTTCAAAAAAGGAATACGGACTTTGTGTGAGCATTATCCTAAAGCCAACCTGCACAGGCCTTCACAAGATGAATGTATTTATTGTGTCCAAACAGGTCACTGGAGAGGAAGCTGCAGAGACCCAGACTCGCTAAATCTCGCACTCTTCCCAGCATTCCCCAGTCCCCTACAGTCTCCAGGGTCCATCAGTCTGATCTCATCGTTAGAAGTCCACCTCGCAGGACAAAGTTACCTCCCATCACCAGCCCTCCAAAAGCCTGCACTCTCCCTTCCACAGGTAAGAGGAGCTGAAAACACAACAATACAGTGTTTTTTCCTTTGTTTGAATTGCCTGGTTTACCACAACTGCAGGATGCAGCAGAAGAATCCAGTGCAACTCCATTGTTTCCTAAATTGTTCATTTGCATTCGTAATGTGTTTGGCTTAATCAATCCCGGAGGAAATTCTCCCCAATCATTCCCAGAATACACATGAATTGGATGCAGTAGGGCAGCTCCCTTCATTTTTACTATGAAAACGACTTATGTCTGAATTTGTCTTTAGAAGGAGAAAGGTTTGGAATTAGATTTTTTGTAGACATTATAGTGCATATACAGTCCACATGAAATTGCAGCATTTTCAGTCTTTCACTTCTCCAAAAAGCAGATCACAGAAGTTGCTGGAAAGAGAAATGTTGTCTTAGATATGTCTTTCCCAACTAAACTTCCACCAATGTTTTTCCTATCTGATATATGATATTGAGCAGCTAGCTATAGCTCCAACACTGTGTCCTGTCACCTCAGAGGGAACGCTGTCATAGTTAATCCTGAAGCTCAACCTGTTGGCAGAGATAGCTTTAATCTCAGGCATGAATGAAGTGATTTTTATGCATGGAAATATTTGATGGAAATCTATGAAGTTTTTGAGTGTTTCTGTAAATGTAAGTAGAAGGTGTTGAGATTAAAAGGCAGATTTAAAACAAACAAGAAAAAACCTGAGAAGCCCCCAATGTCAAAAACATGGAAGGAGATGAATTACTTCCTAAAAGTAACAAAACTAAATCAGAAATAAAAATGTATACATAGATTTTTGTATATAAGGTACAATCGATTTCTTATTCATCCAAATATGAAGGAAGGAAGTAAAATATCAGTCCTTTTAACTTACCCAAAATGACCTAAATAGCTGTTTTTTCATGGTTGTAATTTCTCTGAGGATAATTCAGCACTCAGTTCTGCTCCAAGCAGCTCTCACAGCTTCTCGAATGGGTCACTTGTAGAGCAATCATATAAACTCTGAGACTTGGGCAAATTCTAAAGCTGTCCTCATCATTCATCATGTCAGAGTCCCAGCTGTAGAGCCAGAGCTGGACAAGGGTCGGGATCAACGTCATCACAGTTCATTACGGATGAGACACACTGACAACAGCTTTCTGTCACTGCTTATTGACATCAGTCGTCTCTCCTTGTCCAGCAGACCCCCCTCCAGCGCCAGATGGATGGGAGCTGTGACAGCTCAAGTGTTACAAATGGAAAAGAGGGCTTTTTTTGGTCATTTTATCTATGTGCAGAGCTTCCTGAAAAATAATGTCCTTCCTTTGAAAAGCATTAATGTCTCATGTTACAAATCCAAAAAGAACAAGCAGCAAATACGAGTCAGTCCAAAATAGAACTAATCCCATGGAAGTCCATTTTATTCATGTGTAGTGTTTTTAAAGTTAACCTGTCTAGGGGACACAGAGCTGCAGCACAGAGTTCTTCCTCATTTCAGCGGTGTCAGAATTGCAGTGTAGTTCATTGCTGTCTTCACTAGAGTTGGACATGTCTCTAATCAGGGATGTGGTGAATGGATTTTAAGACACAACTCTAAATTAAAAGTGCACATTTCTGCACAATGAGCTTCTTTAACCAATTTGGGCTGTTTACCTTAATTAGCTCTAATTCCTGCTTTAGAACTCCTGGAAGGCTTTTAAATGCCTGTGGCCTGAAGATCAATGCAAAGCTGATCAACTAAATTTCAGCCCGGCTAATGCCTCATTATGTGATTGGATCTACAGTCGCGTGATATTAAATACATTTGATTAAATTATGATTACTAAATACTTTTTTTTGTGTTGTTTACACAGGACACGATTCCCTTTTTTGGTGCAGATGTTCCTGATCAGATTTTGTTAGTCTGTTCTCCTTTGCCCTGCTGCTGCTTGGTTGCAAATATCAATGGTATTGAGACTTTGCTGTCACATGAGCCCTTGTTGCTTAGCAACTGCTGTCATCACCCTCTTCTTCTCTGTCTCACTTTCTCTCTCTGTATCTTTCTGTAACTGTTGAAGTAACTTTTATTTAAAATGCCCCCCCCAATATCCTTATTAATGAATAACAATACCTAGCATAGTTGCATCAGTCATCAGGACCTCTAACAACAAAGGATTGCTGTGACTCGTACGTGACATTTTGATCTAACCTGTTACGTCCCGCATTGGTATCACCATGTATGTCACTAAAAAAGAAAGGAGATACTCAAATAGATGGAGAAATAAGGTGAATCATTAGGTTTATTTCATACCAACGGGTGAAATTGGACGAAATATCAAATGATTGCAGAGATTTCCGACACCATATTCTTTTAAGTTGCGTGGATGGATCAGAAAGAACAATTTTTGAGACATTTATATTTTCCACCGAGGTTTTTTCATGAGAAACAAGCGCTGTTGTTGATTTTATTACTTTGAGCTCCTTTTATATCCTGGTGTCTCTTCTACATAAAGCACTCCCACATGCTATATTAAAATGCAGAAGAGCCCTTTCTTCTTTTTTGAAGTTGTCTTGTTGATAGTAATAAAAAAAAATAATTGTGCTCTGATACACTGTACCATCATTTTTATTTACTTTACACATCTCACCTGGTCTAATGTCTAAATGTCATATGAAGACATTTACATTGCTTTTAAATCTGCTGAAAACAATTTGACTTACTTCAGTTTACTGACCTCACCCAGCAAATATTAGCCTTTTGAAGTCACTGTTAGACCTGTGTGTGTTTTATTGACATCAAGCCCTGGATGGTGAGTGTGTGCTTATCCAGAATACAATGGACATCTGCGATTAGAGCAGATATGTGTTGGCGGCAATCATGCATGTCTCTGCTGTCATTTTGAATACGCAGCCATTTTGTTTAAGCAGGCACAGCAAATGGAGATTTGTTTCCACCATAATGAGGTATTAAGGCAACAGTGTGACAATGGGTGAATTCTAAATAATTGACCCTAAATCTACATTTCATTTGCAATTCTGAGTTGGGTTGCATGACATCATTTCACCCCAATTCTACCCCCCTGTAGGAGAACTGTGGCGTCTGGAGGATGACATGGAGGGCGACGACGACCTTGAGCGCAGCGGGTGTGCCGAAACCCATCCGCGCTCCCAGTCACCCTTCTCCCACTTCAGGGCGCGAGCATCGTACCTGCGCAAGAGCATCTCCGCCGACGATCACCTGGATATGGGCTCTGACTACAACTGTGGGGCTGGGCTCGAGGGAAAGGCTAGCCGTGGCGCCAAGGACAAGCTGAAAAGAAAGTTTGTAAGTTCCATTTTCACCCCAGAGTGTCACCTGAACCCATGATGTCATTATACATCTTAATTTTTTTTATTCCAGAACTGCCTTTATTATAAACCCTTTCTAACACTAGACACATGATAGTTCGCTACCACAGACAAAATTACTGAATATCTTATTTGCAAAGATGCTGATAGAGAGAAACATTTGGAAATCAATCAGGATTAACAAGTATAGTTTAAATTATGTGAGTGTAAAGCCTATAATAGGTTGAAGAAGCATTTATCTCTTCTTTGTTATTTGTTATTCGTGCATCATTTTCTGGCTTCTTTGTTACTGCTGTAGATAATTGTGAAACAAACATTTTGATATCACCTAATATCACCGGTAACTCAATCCCACTGACCAGTGTTCACATTGACCAGGGTGCACTGACCAGTGTTCTCCATCCGTACCGGCACAATACACCTGAGCAGACTGATGGTCTCCATCCCTGCTACTGCTCCTAACAGGTGTGCTTCATTTGTGCTTGTGGAGGACCTCCAAGGATCACATGCTTCATGAACATCCATTAAATTTTGAAGAAGTCTGTATTGTCCATCAGTCACCTGATCAGGTAGTTTGAGACTTCATTACCAGCAGGAGCTTTGTAATTGGTTCTCTAGTGTCAAAGGTGCAATGGGACACCGGTGAGGTTTGGAGGACACTTCTCTCTCATATAGAGCTGAATGTGGAGGGATGACGGCTTGGGTCTGATTCCACTTCTTATTTATTGACGTTTGAGAGCTTTGTGGGGGCAGTTAAGACCCAGAGATCTGCCACTAAAGCCAAAAAGGAGCTGACAGCACAAACTTTGACTGCAGCTAAGACCAACCTTGACCAAACTGGTGGGTAGCTGTTGCTAGGATGGGGACAGCTCTGGATCTGGTGACCTGCCGTCTGTGTTTTAGGGTGAGATCACACACAGAGCTCATGGCATTGCATTTCTCCTCTTGATAGGATCATGGCCAATAATTACATAGGTTAAGACTGGGTAGTATTGAATTAAGATTTCCTCTTTGTTACCTATTTCTTCTAACTCTACTCCACAAAGAAAGTCATTATACATCAGTATTTTATGCTGTTTTTTCTTCGTTGTCCATTTATAACACAAACCAGAATAAGCAACCATAAATACAGGCTGACATTGTTGAGGATGACACTGAATATGTGATGTTTTGCAGAAACAATTATCATGTTGAAGGAGAATTCTCCACATTTTCTCCCCTCTTCTTGGTGTCTAATTGAAGAGCCTCTTTAGCATATCTATTGATATGAGAAGTCTCTGCATCAGCTCAGCATGACCACTAGCGTGTACCGGTAGAGCCGCTCATCACCTCAGCTACTGAAGAAGCCAGCCCACGTGTGCTCATGATGTTGCCTATGGGCAGCTAGGGAGCACTAATGAAGCTGCTTTAATAGGCTCTACTCCTTTCTTTGCAAACTGCTTTGTAAGCCACCTCTCCACAGCTTAACCTGTTTCATGCTGTGTCTGACCGAATCAGTATCATTTTTTTAATTAGCTATCAAAACAGCAGCACCTCTCCTTTTGGATCACATTTACAGATGGATTTATATATCGAGGTCAAAACTCGCTGCTACAGCAACATTAGATGCACTGTTTTTATTTGATGATTGCCATATTTAGCTTGTCAATACCTGTGAATATGAATAATAACAAATGGCCAGTTTTAACATGCAATAGTCAGGATGTAATGGTTAATAGGGTCATGTTGAGCAGGAAATACTTTAACATCTTTTCTGTGTTAGTATTCTGTGTGCTTGTGTGGGTTTACTCTATGGATTCAAGCATATCCGGTGTAAGATAACAGTATATAGTCATACATTCTCCTCTCGTAACCCTGTCAACAACAGTTTTGTGCTACTGCTGCTGCCAAGAGAGCAGCCGGAGGAATTTTTCTCAACACATTTTTGGCCTCCGAACAAGTCGGTCATTTCTTTTCCTACTCCAGTGTGCTGCTTTGACATCTGAGTGCTGATCCGAACTCACCTCTGTGCTCCTTCAAGCATGTTATGATAGAGACAAATTAAACCTGAAGGAAATATCTGTCTAGACTGTTTCTGAGGCCGTTTATCACCTCGAGGCGGCCATGATAGCAGTGTGAGCAATCGAAATCCACTCAGGGTTTGCTGTTTTTATCAATGATAATGTCAACTCTACATAATTCAGTTTAATCATGTTGGACCTGTTCTGAGTATGCATAACAATATGTTTATCTCTGTAAATTATTGAGTGTGTGCTTGTCGCTGTTTATTTCTGGTTTAAGCATGTCTGAGTGTACAAATGCACTCAGAGCGAAATGGCAGCCAGCGACAGGGCTGAGTAACCACGTAATCAAAGTACAGAGCGTATCATTTGATTGTTGATTGAATGGATGTAGTACATAATGCTTTGTGTGTGCTTCCTTGCAGCACTTGTGTCTGACACACTCTCTGTTTACAGAATGACTCACAAAGTTCCTCTGCTGAATGAAGCAAAGGGAAGTCATTTTTCTTTCATTTATTCAAAAACCAATGATGCAAATAGTTTGTCATCATTTCCTGATCCACAGAAAACCCACAGGACGCACCACATGATGTGCTTCAAACAGATCATGTACATAAATACATATTCAGTCACACACGCACTATTGGCAGGATAGTCAGTGGTATCCAGTTTATTCAATGAGGTGAATAATATTCATCATGTGGTTTTGGTCAAAAATGTTGTTAGTCTGAGGGGATATGTCACTGCTCCCTGTGGTTAAACTCTGTCCTCCGTCACCATCACTCTACTGACAGGAAGCTGGCACCGTGTGGGCCCATGCCATGATTCATAAACACACCATGCACACTGGAATAATGGGAAAACCTTGGGTGAATAGAGATATTCATATTATGAAAGCTAACATGATGGGAAGGGTTAGTTTGACCCAGTTCTGTTTTACCATATTATCTGTTTTTCAAATTTTCCTCAAAACTGAAAAGAATTCACCGGAAGTTGGGACCGACAAGCTCTTGTCAGAGGCATGCAAGTTAATTACTTTTTTTTTTTTTTTAAAGGCACATAGGTTTTTAGATCTTGTAATATGATGCATCTTTGTGTCAACAGCTCAAATGTTTGATTCAAACCGTTTTGACAATGTTATAATGGCAGTCTAGTTATATACAGTATAGTTTTGCCATCTGGATTACAATTGTATTGTGAATCAAATAGTTCAAACTCATTAATTTTTCATGCATCAATGAGTTTTTCTTGAGACTATTTTTTATGATGATGGGTATTATTAAAAAAAAAGAACTTCCTGTGAAACTGTATGATAATGAAGTTCAAAATGATTTCATTGTCATGTAAACGGCAGTATTTGATTTGTGTCCAGCAGAGGGCAGTAAATAGTTTTGTCTGTGATGCTTTTAACTCCTGGGCAGTCCAGCCTTATTATTCACAACATTTTTGCAGCCAACCCCCCCAGGCTTTCGATCGTGAAACCTGCCCTGCTTTGTCTTTAACTAAAACTACATTAAGGCAGCAGAACAGAGCATCTGCAGGCACAGAGTCCTTTTTTTAAACAACCAATTAACAGTGCGGACTTCTCAACTTTGGGAACCACGCAAAATTTAAGAGTGACTTAAAGCCATAATAGGAGGATGTGGGAATATTAATCCAATATCATTTTAAATTACTGACGTATGCCAATGCTCAACCTGAGTAACTCGGGGGTCCTTGTACACTGGTAACTGATCACAAATGCTTCGAGTACTAAAACAGCCTATTTTCATGATACAATTTGCACTGTAAACTAAAACCATTTTTAGTGATATCATAGACACTCAGCTCTGAGTGCAGGCTTGATCTGGTGCTGTGGTGCTGACGAACAGCAGGAGTTTTGCAGTGTGCAGTTCTAAAACAAACCACATTAACGTGGTTGTGACACAATATACAGTACAGGTTGTTGTTTTACACAGTAAGTCTTACATCAGGCTCTTGGTTTTTAGAAACTGATTCGGACACTTTAAACTAGAGCAATTTTAAGATGCTTCTGTTCCTCCTACTTGTCTAGGATCCAGTGGCATTATTCCAATCAGGATGCCTCAAGACAAAGTATTAAGACAGAAACACTGAGGTAATTGATGTGAATTTAGGAGGAGGGGAAGTCATCAAGAGGGAACATTTTCAATATTTTTCCTTTCCATTATGTCACTGTTAGTATCTTTTAACACCCCATTATTATTTTTATTATTATTATTTATTCGTACACCGGCTCTGATTGCAGTGATATCTTTATAAAGATAGAGATAGATTAAAAACATTTTTCCTTTAATGACACCCCCCCAAAAGCGGTCTTCTTTCAATGTGTGAAATTTCACTATTACAAGAACAGGTTGACTTTATGATTTATTGGCCACTTTGAAGGTTATTTTGTTGGAATTTGTTGACATGTAATGTTGGAATTTATTATTTCTACAAATACATTCAACAAAAAGACAGGCAGCAACTTCTCAGGATATTGTACAGGATTAAAATTCGAATTTCTTCGTTTAGATTTGTGTTATATACTTGATTGTCAGAATATACTGTATGATTTGCATTATTTTTGCTGAAATATTTAAGGTTACACCATCTTTATTTTTTTTAAAGAGGTGGAACTGGTTTAAAGAGTCCCATTAGCCATTGCACATTATTGTTAATGTCTGTAAATGTTCACTGCTATAGAGGGATCATAGTTTTTTTCCTTATATACCCTCCTACCGTCTGCCAGCAATGTGTTGGTGATGTGATCTGACGCCATGTCGTCTTTGCCTACCCTGTACATTCTTACTCCAGCCACACGGTGGCAGTATAATGCCGTGTTTTAAGAGCAGTAACCTGCCGACCGACGCTGCTCATCTTGGCGCTGCGTGTGTGTCTGTGTGTGGCTGAACTGTTACCTGGGTGGTGCCTGAGGTTTCTCTTTGGTGACTCATTTATCCTGAGATGACTAATTCTCACACACCACAGTGGACAGTCATGACTGCCATCAGAGCCAGGGTTTGGCTGTGGAAAACCTACTTATACTCATTATCTGTGGAGAGTTTTATTGGAAGAGAGAGAGCGAGAGACAGAAGCCAGAACTTTGGCTACTTTGTAAAAAATAAAACCGTGATGTTTTTGTTTGCTCAGCATTCCTGCACAGCACCACTGATCTGACGCTAAGTGATGAAGTCACAGCCTTTGGTTTGGATCATGAGCTTGTCTGTCTTGTAAAACAGACATGATGGACGAAGTGTGTGAATTCTGGTTTAAAAGTGATCAGTGCAAATAAACATTAGCAATACTATTCTTTCTTTTTTTCTTTAGAAGGCTCGGAGGTAGATGCTAAAAATATGCAGCTGTGATGGTCTGCGTTGCATTCACATTCATGGTGCGGTTGCTGTTGTTTGCCTTTTTTGTCCACACTGGAATAGCAGTTCACACAGCTCCCGTCATCACATGTTATTCATCACCTTTACGTAGCCCCTTGGTCTCATTCTTTTCATTAAACTATTTTCCATTCGTTCCTCTCGTCACTCTGTTCCTTGTTCCTAACAACCAGTTACCTCAGAGTTTAATCAATGTGGCCAAAGGAGAGAACCACAATCTGCTTATTTCATGTAAAGAAGGAAGAAAATACCGCTTGCTTAAATGCCCTTGTTGAGTGAGACCGCTTTGACATACATGTGTGCACAGACGCTGATCAAACGAGCCAAGAATGGCATGGAATGCTTTCTTCGGCCACTTTGGTTGCCAGTGGAAACCGTTAAAATGGCGTTCATTAACTATGTTGATTGTGAAATGTTCTCTCTGTCTCTTTCTAACTCGCTATCACTCACCCTCCCACTCTGCATCCGCTCCCTTTCTTTCTCCATTATTTGTGTCCTCTCTCTGTGCCGAGGACCCCGGGTTTGGGTTTTACTGACATTGGGACTCCTGCAGAGGACTACCGAGCGTGCAGTTCGTTAATGACGATGCATAATAATGTCTCTGCTCTCAAACTGTGTTTTCCAACTGAGAAATCAGACCTCTTGTCCAAGGCACATGCAGTATCTGGGACATTTCATTTCACATTTCTTAGTAACTGTGAGCGCTCCAATTCTGGCTCTGGTGTTTGAAATTAACCTTAACCTACTTGGCCATGCAACATGTTCCTAAAATGTCCACGATCCTCATCCTCCTGTAGACCGTTTGCACTGCCAGGAGCATCTAACTACAAATCTGGTGATGTCCACCGTTTGGGGTTGGGGCAGTTGCCTCTTTTCGGGATGCAAGAGGTATTTTGCAGGAGGCATCTGAGACCCTTCCAGTTGCTGTTTGCGATGCAGCTTGAACCGTATCATGACCCTCTCGTCAAACGTGGTTAGATTTAGGGAAGAAAATCACTGACATCTGACATCAACAGGGAATCAAACTCGGATCTGCAGCATCAAGATCATTAAATGTAATCTGATGTAGCTTATTTTAACTTTACCTCGGTGGCTGTTCCATGCGGCGTGATCAAAAGAAGAGTAACATTTGTGTCCTATGTGTGCTTTAGCATGCTCTATAACACATGTAGCCACTCAACAGCTGTTTGTATATTATGATGATGGGGCTCTTGACAAGCCCTTTTCCAAACAGAGGCTCACACGCTGGCTATGTGAAGGCATTTCACATGCCTATGAGCTCACAGACTTAGACCCCTGGAGCCATTTGAGCGCACTCTATCCATTTTTGGAGGTTCTGTTCAGTAAAGCATCTGTAGAAGATCCCTGTTTGAAGTTGGTCCTTGTCTTGCCTTTGATGTGCTGCTGTTTGTATTAATGGATCATTTACTGATCTGGGTTCAGTTCTCCCACAGTGGACCTTCAGGATATATATTCCTGCTCTGCTTATTGAGCTGTAGAAACTCTCAGTTATGGTCGACTGCGGTTGACCTTAGCTTTGCAAACACCACTCTCCTACGTACGGGATCATTGACTCTTTGACAGAGACCAGGTTCCTGTTTTATTTGTCTATTTTGCCATCACTTTCTGTGTTTTCATATTATTGTATCCTCTTTTGCTGCCTCTGTCTTTTGTTTGCTGTTATTTTAAATAGAATGTGTCCATATATGCCTGCCCACATTTAGACTATCTATATCTTCCTGCTTCCCCACAGTGTTTATTTGCCTTATTACCCAGGGTGTTTTTAAAGTAAGCCAGCACTAAGCAAACACTGTCGGTATCTCCTACCAGGCATCTCTCTTCTTCCTCACGCCTGTCCCCAGTCAAAGTTCTCTGCCTCTTCTGCCTCACTGTCCTTCCTTCCGCCTTTACCTCTGTTGCCCCCACTTTGTCTATATTGACCTGCCCTTAATTGGTCTGCTGCAGTTGCACCTACGGAATCCAAGAAGCTGTCAAACAGATCGCTGCCTGTTGAGGTTAACCTTAAGTGGGCCCGAGCTGAGGCCAGAGCCCAGGTTATAAGTGGTTCTCAGGGTCTAGGGCCTCGGGCACAAAAGAAGGGCTAGAAGCATTTTGTTAAGAGCAGCAAATCTCCTCTTCTCTTTTTCTCTGGCCCTCCCCTTCCTCCATCTCTTCCTCACTTCGTACCTCCTTCCCTTCCCTCGACCCCCTCCAGACTCTCTGTCTGCGCTGACACGGCCTTTAATAAGAGTGAGTGGGGTGCACTGTTTATTTGTGTGGTGCGAGGTTAAAAACTTCCCCCTTAATTGACATTCCGGTAACATTTCCAATAATGGGGCGAGCAATTTCCTTGAAATTGATGTGTGTCCACCACAAGGAAAAACACTGCTTCCAGCTTTCACTGACCCATGGATGATCTACACTTGCGCTGTGGCTTTATCCCTCTGTGTATGTGTGTGTGTGTGTATCTGTGTGTATTTGTGTGTTTGCATGCTTGTCTCAGTGTGAGAAATTGCAAGCATGGTCTCACAGCATGTTTGAGTTCGTGAGCAGCCATACACATGCATTAATATCTCTCCAGTTAATGGATGTTCACTAAGTTTAATTGGAATGTTTGCACGCATGTCCCTGTGTTTGCTACACACATATATTTGTGTCTGTAATTATCTTCTTTTCAGCGCTGTTGTTAGCCTATTTATTGCTTGCATGCCATTTATTTCTGTGCCCACTGAGGTGAATACTCCAAATATTTTCATTTTCATTCCTCCCACGTGCCGCTGAGTGACAGTTGCACTGCGTCAAAAGTCAGAATCCACAGTAGAAAGGCTATTTCATTCTCCGCACAGTCAATGTCTGTCTGTGAGAACGTAAGTAAACACAAACATCTCCTTCTGCGACGCACCGCGTCCTTGGCGTAAACAGTGACCACCGAGGACTTGCGGTGACGATTTTTGGTGTCAAATGTGTGTGCGGCTGTGTGTGTGTGTGTGTGTGTGTGTAGCAGAGGGGAGAGAATGACTGAGGGAGTGCGTAAGAGACAGCGCGTGTCAATAAGTAAATGGGTTAGAGTGATAAATCTGTTTGTAAGTATGACTCTGTGTGTGTGTGTGTGCGTGTGTGTGTGTGTGTGTGTGTCAGTACGTGAGCATGTGTCTGTCTGTGTGTGGCTGCAGGCAGACGCTGACTGGTTCCTGGCCTTGTCATTCTGTCTCCCACAAGCTCTCTGATGTGGTTTGGGGCTGCGGCTTACACTATGAAGAGGGATAGCCACCGCACACACTCACACTGTTCTCACATGTCTGTGGAAACACACATTGCACGCTGGTATGCAGTCACATTCTTAGATATGCATACACACACACAGAAAACACACACATGCACACACACCAATTGAAGGAGGTAACAACACAGCGGCGGCTCACCAAAGCATCGGAATGGACGCCGAAGTGCAGTCAGACTAACACACACAAAGCATTAGACGCCATCCCTGGTGCTAGCGGGCTCCCACAATAAGCGGTTAGTTAAAAAAAAAAATCAAACACAGATGTTGGCCCCATTCCCATCATACTTTCAGAATCTTAACACCATACTGTACTGTATTTAGAGTGGAACTGGAAAAGACATACTGGGGAAAGAAATCATCGAAATTTGTGGAATTTTAAATCCTAGGCGTTGAAGTAATTTTATTTTGTCATTTATTATTATAATTTATGTTTTTTTTTTATTTCACTATGATTTCTGACATTAAGTCCACAATTTTGATTGTTGATTTATAGAGCATCATCAGATTTCTGAGATTGTTTGCTTTGTTTGTGTGGGTGATATTAACATGGCGACTGGGCACATACCAACCGCTCCTGGATATGCTGAGAAAAAGACATATCGCACATTATTATTAAACAAGAATCTTTTAATCTCTTAATCCCTTAAATGGCAGAGACCAAGTGTTTATGTGGAAGGAGGGTGGAAGCATAGCGGTGGCCTACAAAGACAAGGTACTCCCTCTGCTGTAGCATATCCTTGGTACTGAAGAAGCTTAAGACTTGTCTTTACTGAAAAAATGAAGGAATCTCATTATCATATACAAAATCCATCGGTCGTTATGGGGGGGGGGGCTTGTTTTTTATGTGACTTGCCTCTCCCACTGACTGTCCTCTGTAACGTTGTTCTTGAGGAGGAACAACCACTGGTGGAACCCCGGTGCTATCTATCCCTTGAGGGTCCCTAGCATCCCTCATTTTCTGCCAGCCTGTCTCTTTAAGGTGGTGTTTGTTTATGCCGAGGCCTAGCTCAGCGAGACCTATGAAGGCTCAGTGCTGGGATCCTTTCATAGGGGCTCCATTTTGTTCTTAATAAAATGGCACTCAGTGGCCGGGGGACTGGCAGGCACCCAGCTCCCTGGGAAACCAAAGAATGCTGGCCTTCATTTAGCGACACACAGCTACTGCCTGAGGAGGCTAGTTCTACACTCCTGCTCCTCAATACTAGTGCTGCTGAGGCCAATGTGTGCGTGCTTGTGTGTGTGCGTGTGTCACTGTGGAATGAGGGCCACAGATGAAGGAGTCAGGTATGGTGACTCCGTATGTTGCTTTGGAGTCTTTCTTTACCGCCTAGGCTGCTTAATAATGTGTATTAGGAGCTTCTATCTATCTCTCCAATAATATATAATACAAATGTGGGAATATTGTGTTCACTTATATGCTTTTTAAGCAGTAGACAAACCAGTAATGTGAGATACAATGGGATGGACATGCACTATAATATGTACATTTGACATCTGAGGGGGATAATATTACCAAAATACATTTATTATTAGGCAACACTAGGGACACGGACAGGTGAGAAGAGTGGGGAAAAAAGTACTTCTAATGGGAACGAAACAATGGGTAACATCAAAGGGGCGTTAATAATGAAAAAGGTGAAGACAGACATGAACATATGAACCAAAAGACATCAGGAGAGGAGAAAAGAGGGGACAAGGGGAGAACTCTGCTTTGTCTGTCATCTCCTCCTAATGCGACACATGTGAGAGGCCTTGGAAACAATGAGTCACGCTCACAATGGGACTGTCGCCACTATCGGGTCCGAGCAGGCTCCGTCTGTGAAAGATGATTGTGTTGGCTTTTGTTATTCACCCGCTGACTTTGCCCCTGTGATGGAGTGACTTTCCACCATTTACCTTTTGGACGGGACTTAATCTGATATGATGTACCTAAAGATGTGACGCTAGCGAGGTTTGTCACCTGTGAGAAGCGCACACGTACAGGTGTGCACCACGCTCGTATTGATCTGTGTGTCTATGATCTGTAATCATTAGCTGAGCTGCTTTGTACTTCAGGGATGCCATGGACGCACAAACACACACGTACGTACGTACAGAGAGTGAGAGCTATAAGCAAACATGTCAACACACACAGTCATTTCAGTTGTTTCTTCCCACGTTGATAGAGTTTTCGTTCTTGAGCCCATCTGGCTGATTGACAGTGAAAGGCCTGTTAATCACAAATTTTCTCTCTAAAATGGAAACGTGCCGTTCCAGCACTGTAAAATAACCGCTGCTGTTAACCCCACACGCGTTCCTGTTAGCAACAGGCTGTCATTGTGCTGTTTGTAAGCCTTTAGCCATTTCGACAGCGAGTGGGGAGGTAAAGCGATCAAGAGCAAGTCGCAGTGTGCTGGCGGTGGCCTTTTTCTATGAGGCCAATTAGAGGGCAGATTTCCCAACAGATTGCTGCAGCTCGGTCTACGTCTGGGTCTGTGCTTTGGTTTGATCCCATGAAATTAGCCTGAAACAATAGGCAGCACTATCAACTCTGCCTCTATCTTCCATCTGTCAATGCTCCCTGCTGCCAAGCTCTTTTTTCCACTGCTTGCCTCACTCTCTGCTGGCTCCATTCTCGGCCACTTTTTTTTTTTTTCTCGACATTTCTCAACTAGCATTTCACACATTTTTAAATTTTATCATGTCCCATCTGTTTCTAGAGGCGGTTTCTTGAATACATTAAGCTTTTCTGGATGGATTACAGGGTCAAGATACCATCCCATTTAAGTAAATTACATCAATATTTTAAATGTAGTTTTAAAATTTCTCTTGAAACATCCAGGAGTGATCTTGTACCACATCAATGTAACAAAATGTTGTAGCAGTCAGTATCGTGGCTAAAGATATGTGTCTGGAATCTGTGTTACTCTGGTAAAAAGACAGAGTGAAACTAATCATATTACCTATTGTTTGGTATTTGGAGAGATAATCAGTTGCAAGCAGTTGATTGCTGGGAAGGATTTTAGAGAAATAATGATACTTATGGAAATGGTTGCTTCCGTATGAACAATAATGAGTCGTATATTCTGCTGAAAATGATTAAATGAGAAAGTCACTAGTACACTCAAAAGTAATGTAAAGCTGCAATAATCAATTACAACGCATGTCCAGGCACAGACAGCTTTTCCCTATCTTACTTTTGCTACAGCTCAGATGCGGCTACCTGCGTCCATTAGTGCATCCATTAGTCACTCAACAGCAGTTTTGTGAGACAGGACAGCAGGTGAGGGACATGCTTGTTGCTCAGTGGGCAGCCTAATGCAGCATTGCTTTCATTTTGATGAATACGTCTCCTCTAATGTTCCCCAGGAGAACATAGAAGTGGGAATGATAGTGCCCAACATCTAAAGAGACAAGTTTAGCCAAGTCAAGAAGATGTACTGTATGTACTCTGTGTGTGTGTGCCTATACATACCTCTGCATATACACATATATATGTATATTATATATCATTTGCAGTTTTTGCAGAGCTCCCACTTTACCTGAGGAAATGCTGCTATGCTGCTCAGCAAAAGGCCAAATGAGGCCACATTGCTCTGGTTTCTACTGATGTTTGTAGAGAGATTAATGAGCTTACTGTAAAAACTGTGCAGTCCTTGTCTTGATAGAATTTACTTCTGGTATATGTCTTGTTCATGGTGACTTGTTTACCAGTCAGAGAAGGGATTGCTGTTTGTCAGGTTTGCTTACAGTTACATTATATAAGAAAACAAAAATAAACTCACTCTCTGTGTGTCATTCATGTTTGATAGTTGTGAAAAAGCCTTCCCGGGGACTTGGGCCAGTTTGCTGCACTGAAAAAGAATTTAATGCCAATCAATATAGCAAAGTTGTGCAGCCAAGGCCCAATAGTCATCTAAAGGAATTATTTTGATCCATTCCACATCCTCCCACCTTAAAGACAGCAGCGCTGGTGGAGATTAAAGTTCCTGTTTTAGATTGTGTCTCTTTGGCAGGTGCGATGGAGGAGTGATGCTGTGAGAGGTAAATAAAAATCACGTCCTCAGTTGTCACTGAAACAGGTCAAAGGTACCCGAGTCATATTTGTTGAAGCGTGTTAATAACAATACCACAGAATGAAATGCTAATTTAAGCAAAAATAATAGGAGACGATTCTTTGGCTGCCTGTGTTCCAATTTGCTGGCTGACTGCAAAAAGACAACACTGTCTCTTTAATATGAGGAGGGTCAGAGGTCACTGTATTGCATTTGTAAGGTCAGCGGGTGGGGTCATGCTCAGCTCTGGGCTTTCCTGCTGCAGACAGCTGGGTCATGCCACCTACATAGAGTCCAATTATCCCTGCCAGGTAATAACTTTTCAGCTCGTTCCATCGCACAACACAACCAAAGACACACATGCACAATACAAGGAATGCATGTCTCCATGCGTGCTTGCTTGTACCTTCACTAACAGACCCTCCGGTTTTATAGGAGACAGAAATTCGATGTAAATTGAAAATGACAGACCAAAGTTCAAAGCAGAACAATGTGTTTTCCAACAGTGAAAAAAATTGGTATTACAAAACGTCAATGCAGTGCACTTACCTTCCAATTACACAGTCTCAGTTCATCTATTTAATTTGTGTGGCACATTTTTCCTGATTCTTTGTAGCCGGCTCCTCTAATTAACCCAATTATTACTGATCAAATTGTTTGTGACACAATACATTTCCTCAGGCCTTTCTCTCTACACTGCTCTAGGTGCTTGTATAGCTACTTTCTTTTGTCATTCGGGCTTTTGAATTTGGTGTGAGCCAAATAAATCCATTGAGAAAGGTGGAGACAGTGGAGATGTAACCAAAGACCAGACCAGCGCTAAAGCTTTGCTTATGGTCTTCTGATTTGGATGGTTTACATTGTAAAAATGGTTCAAGCTATAGTCATATTATTAGAGTAGTAGCTTTAGGCAATGATCTGGACTTTCAGGTCTTAAAACAAAATTTATACACCTTATACTCTGTACGTTGTAAATCTATATATCAGGGTTCAGAAATATCTGTCATTATAAAATGTGTGAGCACATTAATTTTAGCAGCATGACTGTAGGTGCCTGTGAACCTCATGGCAGTCTCAGAAACATTAATGCCAGATCCCAGAACTCCATTTTTGTCAAGAGGTTATTGGGACTGCACCAATTTTCCCACGACCCAAAATCGTCTGCCGTTTTTTTTTGTCAGGTTTTCAGAGCTGTCATTCATGAGCTGAGGCGGTGATCAACAATCAGCTGCAACTCCCAAAGCAATACCAGAATGTATTTCAGCATTCACCTCTTTCACCACTGTCATATTAGATCTATCCTTTTTGCTCTGAAAAGGAAATTCCACAGTTTATTTAAAACAATTTCATGGAATTCCAAGTCCTTAACCTTTGACCAGAATGTAGATATTTTAAGGTATATCCTTGCTGTCTGGCTCGGGCTAATGCCCTCTACAGTGAGGTGGAATGGCACATAAGCTCCCATTAATACAGGAATGAGTTGAATTTAGCTCTGTCTGCCTGCATGGCTGTCCTGGCCAGCCCCCTGGCTTTCCATGAAGTGTGGGGTGCAACACTAACTGAAAAGCTCTGCGCTCTGCATGCCACACCCTCCTGACACCCTTAGCGCTCTCCTTTGTTCTCTAACTATAGCCACAGTCATGCCAAGGCCCCCTGACTTAAATATTCCACTATAAAACAAGTGATAATGAACATGAAAAGCACCCAGTGCTGTTAGTTGACTGACCTGCTAAGCACATGTAGCCATGTGCCTACACATACACCGTCTGCTGGACATGTATTGTATGCATGCATAATCATACTTTGAAGGTTCATGCACACTTGTGTAGCACAGGTGCTCGGTGTGGTAACTCGGTCTACACACACCCCACCCCCTCCTCGGTTTGTATATACAGTCTGACTGTAGGGTCCAAAGGGAAAGTGTGGAGAGAGGGGATGAGATGTGTAGAGACCTGGGAGTGGAAAATGATTGATCCATTTTAAGGGTCCTATAAATCCACCAGCTGATGTGGGTATAAAAGGGAGCATGCATTTCTTTCCTACCTGGCAACCCATCTCTGCATCACAACAAGGATATTTTTACAGTCCGTTCTACCGTAAGACCTTGAAAAACCTTTTACATGTGAGGTATGGATGGATAAGGTAATAACCTCCCATCACTTGTCCTTCACTGTACTTCAATTATGGATCAGGAGTTTCTTACTGTACTATGAGGGTACTGTTCCGGTGCGTTTGACAGCAGTTTCTACACAGGGAGGGTCCATGTAAAGCTGGCTTGTCTCTGGAGCTCCCTGGAGTGCCAGCCAACCAAGCACCTTTGACCAGGAGTGAGCCCCCCTAGGCCTTTGCACAGACAACACATACACCTCTGTGTGGAACCCCCCCTCTGTCCCTGGAGTGAGATGAGCCCACCATGTTCCCTACTTGAGCTGTTCCCTCAACAACTCTGGACCAATTCTATTACACACACACACACATATATCTATATGTGTGTGTGTGTACATATGTATATGTATATATATATGTATATATGTAAGGGGTTGTCTATCTCTAGACAGACGTTGCTCAGTTTTTTTTAGTTTTTCGAAATTCTCTGGCCCACCCAAGAGGAAAGAGGAGGAGGTCGGGGGGAGGGGACGGAGGCCTTGCAGGAACAAAGCCTTATTTCAAACTTGCCGAAAACAGGGGTCTTTATGCTGTGATGCTGGGGCCCCCTCCTATGTAGGGAGATGTTATCGCAAAGATGCAATATCCACCTCAGCATTGGGCCGTGGGGGCAGCTGCATAGGCCTCCAGTGTTACACTAAGTACCCTGGGGCACTGACCTCACTAATGAAGTCTCCCTTGGCTGCTGCGAGTCACTACTGTACCCTCCTTTGTCTTTCACACGGGGATCTCTCACTCTATTTGTTTGTCTTCCTTTTTGTCAGCCTGCCTGGCTGGCTGCTAAAACACCCGTGTATAACTGACCATTGGTCATATTTAGACAGTATACACTGATGTCTAACTGATATGCCTTACTGTTTATTCTCTGCATGTTGTGTTTATTTTGTCTACATCTTGAATTGTTTAATATTCCCCTCAGTTTGAATGAGAGTTGTAATCAGGCCTTAAAACTTAGGCCCGATAAGGCCCAAGCCTGACAGGTACATTGTGATTGACATCTTTTTAAAAGCCAGAAACCTATTTACAGGCCAACATTATTTAAATACGCACATGCACACAGCCCTTTTGCCTTTTGTCAAAAATGAGTAATTTATACATTTTTTAACATAATCTGTTAATGATTAATGTAGTCTTGGAAGTTGGAACAAATAAATAAAATAGGTTCTCCGCTCACGCTATTCAAAATGCATCACCTGACCGCTGATTGCGCAACCTAGAGCACAAAAAGTTTAAAATGATAGAAACTAAGCCCAAAAGCAGCAGGACATAGCGGTATATAATATACAGCTCTGTTATGAATGTCTTTCTTTGCTGTTTCAGATACTTTCATGTGCCCACATCTTGCTTTGAAGTATCTCTGATTTACTGTCTTCGTCTCTTATCGACCATTTGAAATTAAAGCCTCCAAACTCATGTTGACTAATATGTGTAGGTACTCCATTAGAAGCTGAATATTTGATTTTGTGAGTACAAGAGTACAACTAAAGTAACTGCCCCACATTTGTATAAGAAGCCATTGGCCTGAACATAGTATTTCTTCTTTTTTTGTGATAATAAAAACAACCAAATCATAGCAATTCATTACTGGACTCTCCTTCAGCTTGTAGATGCTTATTGTCTTTTTCTTGACCACGTTATGCCTTTCGGTGTCACAAGGAGGGTGCTGGAGCCTATCCCAGCTGCATGTGGGTGAAGGCAGCGTACACCCTTGACGGTCGCCAGCTCATGGCAGGGCCCTATGTGAGCAATTTGGGGTTTGGTACCTTGCTTTAGAGTGCCTGAGCAGTGCTCTGAAGTTGTTCTCGCCCCTCCTCCTATCAGAACACTCCCCAACTTTTTTCCACATTGGGTTTCGAACAGAGAACCCTCCGTTTCTCAGTTCCCTACATGCTACGCTACCACCGCCCCACTTATTGAAGCTATATAAACCATATATCCAAAATGAATAATAATAAGATAGTATATAGAACCTTTGACCAGGAGTGAGCCGCCCCCTAAGTCCTTGGCCATACAATACACACACCTCTGTGTGGAACCCTCCTGTGTCTCTGGTGTGAGATGAGCTGACCATGTTCCCTAATAGAGCTGACTGTTCCCTCAACAACTCTGGACAACTTCTGTTTCTGTGTGTATACGTGTCTGTTTATATGTGTATATATGTATGTATTGTTTTTCATAAATTTTTTAAAGCATGTGTCAAAAGAGAGCTTTGAAATTTACTTTAAGCTGACACAATTTATGTCCAATTTATAGACGTTGCATTGCAATATATAATGGAGGTTAATTTTGTTAAATAGAGTGGGCAGTCACGCGAAATCATTTCACAAGTTTTTTCATTATAAAACATCTCAGCGATAAACTTCAGACCTAATCAATCAACTATTTTGAGAAAGATGCGGTTTAATGACAGTTAAATAAAGACATCTATTCAATGTGATGAATTTTAAAACAATCCTTGTAATGCTCCAGAGCCATTACTTAGCATTGAATTCACCAGTCAATCAGAGGGGCGTGGCACTTCTTTGTGATGCTGAGCAAAGTGAGCAAGTCTCTCGCTGCAATTTGATAATGCCCAGTCTCGAGAGAGCCAAAGTGGAAAGTTTGCTTTAGCACCCGCTGTTTTAGAAGATGAAAGAGCTTTGGGGTGACATGGGTCTGTTGATGGGGGACGGGGGGGAGCACTGAGCTCTTTATCCTGTCTGGCGTGCTGTGGCTGGGTTCGACCCACATCAGCTGTCCGCTTTGCTCCAGCTGCCAATTGTAGTGGAGTCCAAAGCTGGTCTGTCTGCTCATGGATTACTTCATTCCCTTTTGCTCACAGTATAAACCCCCACCAACCCCAACCAAAAGCCCTCACCTGAGCACTCCTACAGTTCTCTGGGCTGCAGTTATAAACAGATGAAGGGGACCATCTGGAGCTTGTGCCGGGAGGGGCTGGACAATGGCTCTAGCGTTTAGGTGGGCTATTCTGGATTAGTTGGCGGCTGGTGGTTATTGATTCAATTTGAGATGCTTTTCTATCTGCGGGCCACCAAAGGCGAGTGCACATGTTAGCTTCCTGCAATAGGCCCTAATCCCTGTTGGTTTTAAATGTAGTATGCCTTTGGTGTTGGAGGAGATGTCCCGAATGTTTGCACTACTGCAGAGGAGGCATCTGTCATTGTGTGTGTTTGGGTGAGCCGACACCGGGATCAGAGAGCTCAGCATGCTGACTGCAGGTTTTTACTTCAGGCTCATAGCTGGAGTAGAGTCCGCCTACTTATGGTATACACCATTGGTAGTAGGCACGGCTCTAAAGGAGAGCCATTAAGGGAACATGACAGATGTTTTATATCTCCATGTTCAATGTTTTCCTGAAGAATCAAATGATCTACGACCTTCTTTTATCTACAGAAATTTGTGGAGTGAAATGAGTGGATGATAGTGACAGGCAAAAGAAGAGAGGACTAAAGGGTAAAGAAAGGAGCAACAGAACCTGATGGAGAATGAAAGAGTGATTCAGCTCTTTTCTTCTCCCCTGCCTCACATATGGGTTTATTGTGAGATTGTCATTTGTCATTGGTGGTGCGTCGGTCTTCCTGTCCTGCAACAGCCAGGTACCAATCATGCACGGCCAGATGGAGCGGCCATCAACTCAAATAGACCCGGGACGGGGCAGAACCAAGGCCAGCATCCCACGTTTGATGTCACTCCCTTGGGCCTCATCTGCTCTGTCACCTCCTGCATGGTGCTGACAGATGGAACTTCTAGACACTAACCCACCAGGGACACTGATACAGAGGCATGAAACAGAAGGAGGCATGAGTGTGAAACATGAATGACTTCTGAATGGGAGTCCATGTATGATACAGCATCTCACCATGTCAACCTTTCATCGTGCACAATACATGCCTCGAGTTTCACGTACCTTCCTGTATTAGTCAATTACACATTTTCACTTAAAAGAGCAGGAGTAGGAGATGTAATTAAAGCCGAAAGCTGCCTGCCCTATATTCCAGGTACATATGTCACTCCTGTTGTACTGTTGCTTCTTTGGCCATCTATTTTCAAATGACCTAAATAAGACAAAGACGCACAGAACGCACTACTTTTAGTTTGGTATTGCATGAGGTACTAAATGACTTGCCTCTACTTCTGTCTTGTATTTTTAGCATTGCTTTAGTCATGTGTCTATGAAGTGTGTAAAACTGAATATTCTGGATTCTTTCGACCATCAAAATCTATCTGACACTGTAGTTACTGCATGATGCTAATTATTATTATTATTATTATTATTTAGAGTCAACAGTTCTACTGGGAACCACTAGAGGCTGACAAACTGCTTTTACCATCACCTTGACTGTTCCGCAGCAGAGCCACAGATGTATAGCAATTAATAAACTAGTGCATAGAAAACATCATTTTCTATTTGGTAAGACATATTGCTATCACTTCATAAATGTGCTGTTGAATAGCTCTGAGAAATCCTTTAGCTTTTTAGTTTACTTCAGGTGCTCGTGATAATTACAAAGATTACCTGGATTGAAAAACAGAGGATGAGAAGTCATGTGCATAAACCCTCAATAAAGTATTTACACTTAATAGCTGCCAGAAGACAAAACTGAACATTGCATTTACTACCTCTGAACACATCAAAAGACAAGTGACTTTTTCTATTGTTTTGTTTATCCATCTGTAGATTAGAACTTTTATTGGTCTATAGATTTAGTTCTCAGTTTACCCAATCAGGATACTGTTTCATTTTACATTACTTATTTAAAAATAATATAAAATAAGTGTGTCTGTACATTTTTGTCCTTTTTTTAACTTGTAATTTTATATTTCCATATGTACCTGTATTAACTGTAACATATGTTCACTATTTCCATGTGGACAGCAGTCTGACTGTGATTGACAGTCACATACACGTTGTACGCTAAACGTACTTGATCAAATTTCTTATTAGGTTAGTTGTGTTTTTAATAAGCAGAGGGTGAATCAGAAATGTGCAGGAGGAATTACAGAGCAATCAGCAGTCACTGAGCAGATATTATATTTCTGACTAAGTGCCTGTCAGGCTGTGGTGTAGGCGCCTTCGTAGGATCCACGATGACACTATTGGTATGTCATGGTTTTGACGTACTAGCAGAATTCAACCTCAAGCATTGCAATTGATATGCACCACAGAATTTATCAGGATTAATTTGCGGAGAATTATTTAAAACCTTCTTGTGTGATGTCAGATTAAACCTTGTAGCTGTTCATGTTAGGATACATCAGATACATCTAAATTTGTATTTGTGGCCTTCTCCTGTGAATTATGTCTTGTATTTTTTTAATTTTCCATTGCTGCTGCAGCTCCTGTGGAATGTAGGGCACTTATGAGCAGTAGTCATTGTAGTCTCATTCCAGAAGCTACATTCAGTAGCTGTGTGTGTGTGTGTGTGTGTGGTGTGTGTGTGTGTGTGTGTGTGTGTGTGTGTGTGTGTGTGGTGGGGGGGTTGGGGGCACTTTCAACAGCTGTTGAAAGTTACACTCTTATTTTTGCTTTTTGATAATTGCCTAATGCTATTAAACGTTTTGGTCTGTTAGGAAGTTTGCAAGCTCAGTGTTATCTTTTCCTCTCATCTAATGGGAAAACCCTTATCATTTACCGCCACTTTCTTGTATTTTTCTTTACTCCAATCTTTTAGATGAACCAGAGAACACAGTGAGATTGACATTTTGCACTACATCATCTAAATTCCATGGCATTTTTTTCCTGAAATGTCTTAATTCTTTGGTTATTGTGGTTGCTAGCAAAAAAAGGGAATGATAATAAAATAAAAACCCTGTACAATGTTCTGGCAGCTTGCATTTAATGGTATTCCAGTGATGATGCAAGAGTAGGCTTGGATGCACTGCTCCTACCCCTTCTACTCTTTCTGTCTTGGTCTCATTCTTTCCTCTCAACAACCCCCTCCCTTCAGAACTGACATGGCAGCCACCAGGTCGAGACCAAGCTGGGGATTCTGAGGTGGCGCCCAGACTCGGATTATTTACAAGAGCTGCAGTGCTATAGAGACTGTGGTATTTCTTCTTTCAAATGCTTGGAATGGAAACACTTGTTATAGTGAGCAGAAAATGACTCTATCTGACACTCTTGCATTTTGGTTTTTCTGCAGATTTTACACGTTTGTGTGTGCATGTTGGTGTGTCTCTTTCAAGTCACTGTGAGTTAGGGTAACATTGAAACGGGAAACCTTTCTAAATGCTGTCAACTTAGCTAGATTGGATGGTAAACAAGTCCCTACCAGATCTCCCTGGAATGTCTGAGAATCACTCTTCTACCCTCTGGTGGCAAAACAATTTGTTTTTTAATCTCTCTTAATGGGCAAGAAATCTGAGCCTGTGTGCTTTTAGAGGAAATGGGAAGTGAGCAATGGTTGTAGCATTCAGATAGAGGAAACCACATAGATGAACCCCGACATTGATGCCATGTTCTGCATGCCCAGAATAGCCAGCCGGTCACGGGTGTCTCAGTACAAACAAACACTGTAAATTAGAAGGCTCCATGTTGCAAAACTGTTATGAAGTGAATTGGGGGTGAGATAAGGTTGACAGGATCTAAAAAAAAAAAAAAAAAAATGTGTGGTGCTGGGGGGGTTAAGGATTATAGGATTTCAAGTTTGGGGGAATGTTTGAGGTACAGTACTGCGATATCTTCAGCGATTAAGGTTGTCTGTTTTGTCTATCAACATCCGTACACCGATGCCAAAAAATGAAAACCTGCAGAAACAATTAGATGAAAAGAGAGAGATGGGAAAACATCCGTATGAGTTGCAGTGGTCGGGGCAACTGTTGGCCCCCCTGGAGCAAAGAAGACATGGCATGATTGGGGAGGGGATAAGACAGCAAAGAGAGGAAAGCCTTGGCAACAGTCAGGGGTTAGGTAAGGGTATGTTATGACATGGAAATCCCAGCTTGTTGGTCATGCTGGCCTGTGTGGGTCTTTGAGTGGCAGTAAGGCCTTGGAGCCTGGCCACCTCCTACCTGGCACTGGTTGCAGCCCGGATTCAAGGAATCAACCTGTCACTGACTCCATTGCCTGAAACCAACCAAATACCGTGGGAAAGATGAGGTGTTACACAGGGGATGCTGCTGTCTTCATTCCCTCCCTCCTTCCCCATTGCTCTCGTTCATCAGCCCTCAACATTTTCCTCTTGTGTCAGCACGGAATCAAACACCCTCCCTTTCTGTCACTGATGTCCTCAACTTGCAAACTTGAAGAAAACCATGTGGCTTGTTTATTTGTTTGCCACGTGAACAATTAAAAGTCTCAAGCTCAGCTTTACATCCTTGAAAGAGGCCCTCAACAGCTCGTTAACCACACAACAGAAACCAGTTCTTCCCTGCTATTTCTAATGATACATGGACCTTGTTTATATGGTTTCTGGAACACTACAGGGCACATTATCATGTTTAAATTCTTTCTGTGGAGATAAGTTAAAAAAAATTCTGTCTTTGCCTCATTTCATTTTAGAAAGAGTTGGAGCTACTCTGCACTTGTAACAACCAATATTGTGGTTACCATGGCAACCAAAGACTTTGCAGACCAAAGATAGTGAACATTATTTTTAACTTTGACATTTTTCAGAGGCATTATACACTACAAGATACAAGACCTCACATCACTACTCAGACATGAAGACTGCTTTCAATGTTTTTATTTTATGTCTTTATTTCATACCATCATTGTCTTCTTCTCAACACATCATGTAAACACAGCCTGACATTTTTATTAAATGCGTGTATCCAAAGGATTTACCTGGGGGGCGGTTATGACTAAGCAGTGTCTGTTCGCAAAGCCTCTCTAGGGTGAGGGAACAGAGCTGGAGACACCTGCAAGCCATTGGGATACAAACTGGTCTGGCCACAAAAATGAACCTCTGGTCGCTGTGGGTTAATTCATTCATACTTTTTCTGCTTCCCCGTATGGACAAGCCAAACCTCACTGGACGAATCGGTGTTCCTCGTAAACAAGCCACAACTGCACAATGGCGCCCCTGACTCCAGGAAAACTGCAAAATGGTGGTGCAGTGAGAAAATAAATGAGCAGGGAAGAGAAAAGAAGGAATGCAACTCTCCAGAGTTAACGTGCTGATCAGAAACCCAGTGAGCAATGTACATTAAAAAGAAATCTAAAGGAAGCCACAACAAATGGAATGCAAATGGAAGAGGGAGGAACCTGCTTTCAGTCTCTGGAGTTTCAGCCTTAATACATTTATTATTGTGAGCTTGTAAGATTCCCATTAGCCACTTGTTTTCATCACATTTATAGGAAAATGAAAAATACGTACCCCATATCATTGCGTTTTAGTCCTCAAGCTGTGTGGTGATTGCACACAAAAGCTGCAGGAACCTTAAAGGCTAATGCATTCAGATTACAAGCAATTACACTTTATTACCATTTTGCAGGGGAAGTGGGGCTCATTTACAGTTTTTTGTTTTTTTTAGTAACTGTCTTATAGCCAAAAAGAAAGGTTTTTGTTGTTTGAGCACTGAAAATGGAGGAAACATTAAGAACTCATTTCCCCTCTAGTAGAGATAAAAAATGGGCTCTAATCTAAACACCTAATTTCTAATGATCTTAATATGTGAGATGTTGTCTTTTGGATTACCAGATATGGAATCCGTGCTATAGTCTCATGAAAACAGTTTAAATTAATTATGTTCAAGACCTTTAAACTGCACGCATCCATTGAGACCTGGAACTGTTAGTTCTAAATAAAAATGGCTGACATGAAGATGTAGCAAAATGTTCTTGGCTTTAGTTTATACTCCTTATACAGCCTTTTTAACTTTTCTTTGATGTAGCAGAAAACAGTAGAACATGTTTGCTTATTGTTTGCAGTAGAGTCCTTATTCTATATAGTCCTAGTGTAAATGAAATGACGTCAGTATTGTTCTGTGCTATTTACGCAGTAGAGTTGCCCTATTATGCATTAGAATTTGGGAAATCTTAATATTACTCTGACCTAATTTACTGTAAAACAACAGCTTTTGAGGGGCTGAGACACGTTTCTCTGACTGTTGACTGTTGTGTTCCTCGTGCACGTTTACATTGCATTACAAGACCAAATAAGGCCACTTTAGTGGAGGAATTTGGTGTGGAGTCCAGTCTGACATAAAATTCTGACAAGTAAGGCCAGCTACCCCAGCTTGGCCAGAAAAATGTTAAATGATACCATTACTTGCTCACTAATAGTCATTAATGTCAAGAGCCTTCCAGTGAAACTGCAGCAAGTGTGAAGTGCCAGAGATTTGTTTTACAGCGCTGATCCTTTCACCCCATTTCATTGTTGTTGTTTTGCAGTGGGAGATACTGGAGGTGTGGAGTTTGGCCAGGAAGAGGGGGCAACTGGGGTTATTTGATAGCTTCATTTTTGCCACACACCACATTTGTGCATGGCCGCCTACTACTCGCACACTACTCTTTGTTTGTTTGTATATACTATATACTTGTGTGTGTGTGTGTGTGTGTGTGTGTGTGTGTGTGTGTGTGTGTGTGTGCGTGTGCATGCGTGTGAGAAATAGAAATAGAGAGCAAGAGTGTAAAGAGAGCTCAGTGTTTGGACCACCCTGTGTGTTGGGCTGAATGACAGCACGGGCCCCAAGACTCTAGCAGTAGGTGTGCGTAGGTGTGTGTGTGTGTGTGTGTGTGTGTGCAAAAGCACATACAGTATTCAGAAAAGAGTCTGCGAGCTCATTTTTCAACATGTTTTCTACTCTATTAATGTTTCATGACCAAATCCATATCACGCTCCAAAGTAAACATGCTGTATTAAATTGAAATAAATCACTCTCGGACCGGTAGAGAACACACACTCATTCTGGGATAACACTGAAGCACTCAGCAGCATCTGGTGCAGGGTGTTTTGAGCCTATCCCTCACCCCATTTTTCTTAACACCTGATTCGAAAAGACAAGTTAAATATATGGTGGTGTTTTATAATAATATTTTCTATTTTCATGAAGCAGGAGAAGATCATACATGCAGTGATGACATGAAGCTGAATTGAAAGGAATTGTTACTAATTTCAGGCTGCTTGGAGTCTAATTTGCCATTAGATTCCAATTATTTTCCTTATTAAAATGTTACGCACATAATGAATAGAGACACGGGTCCAGTCGAGTGCAGTTCAGCAGTGTGTATTCAGGCCTCCAGTCAGAAACTCAAACTCACTCAGGCTGTAATGATGTCATTTTCAAATCAAAGGTTTGTTTTTCTTCTGGGCAGTTCTCATTAGTTGACCTCATACTATCATGTAGAGCGCACAGTCACACTCATGTTTATGCTACTGTATAAGCATAATAAAAGTTTACAGACACATGTTGACTTTTTCCATGTATAATTGCGCAGGATTTTTATTGTGACATTTGCCAGGTAGCTTTTATGTTTTAATTCTAAGGAAAACTGATTATTTTTCATTGCAGTCTTTTGGTTGGGGATCTGAACATTTCAGCAGGAACCTCACAATCTGCCCAATTCCGATCCTCCTAATTCCAATATCCCCCCCAGTTTCCATAATGTGTTTCTTACCGATCACTTTAACCTCATCTGGGACTATGCTTCGCTTTTTTGCAGAGAGGGGATTCATGCTATCCAAATATTGTCGTCAGATATTGAGTTTGCACACACGCCTGAGTGGTGACTGATTTCATGGACCTGTTAGAATTATTCAACTTAACCCGTGCTTACTGCATGGCAGTCCGTTGAATTTTCAATTCAACTTCTGCCAGTGAGTTTTTAGAGCTTTTAACAACTGCTGTTTTAACAATCTTTGACCCTGGCGGCAACACAGAAAAGTGGGTCTCCCATTTTAATTGGCCCTGTCAAAGTAATTTAAGCTCTATTACTCTTTGTAAAAAATAATATTTGAAAAAATTGACCATAGCTTAGCAAGCATGGAAAAACTATTTTTCTTACATATCTTAATAGAGTGCAGGAGGTTGCAACAGAAGTGGAAAATATCCAGGCTGGCTGCAGGTATTTCATCAATCCCGACAAGGCAAAAACCGAACCATATCAGAAAGCAGTGAAAGAAGCCAGAGGTTTGTTCTATTGTAATCTATTTTTACCAATTGCTCAAATCTCGGGATTTAAAAAAGAAGAAAAAAACATGCTGGGGGTGCAATCTTTTAAAAGCCAGACCTCGACCCCTCACCAAAAAGGTCACCTTTAAAGTCATAAATAAGCTTGTTATTAGCTGTCAGAAGAGCAAGTTTAATTTAGATTTTTCCAGTTCTGAGTGCAGCCTGAGACTCAACGTGCGACTCACCACCCAAAAGTGGCCCCATTTCCATTGAGTTGTGCTACTCTAAATTTGAACGGGATTTTTTGTTTATTGACACGACGTTCCAGCTATTCACACATTTCTTAACAGTAGGCGGCAACAATGTTAACATGCACCCAGCATTTAGTAGAGAAGCACCGCAAAGATTGTTTATTATATGCTAATAAAGCAGGTTGAGACAGAAGTGCAACACTCAATAAATGAAATATGAATTTGAGCATACAAACGGTTGCAGAAGAAACTGACTTTTTCCATGGTTGTCATAGATACAGCGAGTGAGTATTATTAGCTAAAGCTATATAATTTGAGTCTTTTGGGAAATACTTCTCAGCAGTGGCTCATTTTATGTCTGTTACACAAGACATCAGCTGAGTCACTGTAGGTGAAACTGGCTCTTACCGCAACACTCTGATTGTTATGTGAGTCTTGTGATTAATGCTGAGTCAGTCATTTTTGAGGACGGTGTTATGTATTCAGTGAGGGGGATTTTATCTAAAGCCTCTTTTCTAATGTCATTTTGGCCCATGAAAGCACTAAATCTCTTATAAAAGTCTAAGGTTACTTAAGTATTATGCATGTTGTAACTGCAGCTGATTGAATGTTAATATTTTGGGCTGTTCCGTATGTACCCGCTGTTGCAGGCTTGTTACAGATGCAGCATTATGTTTTGAACCTTGTGTAACCAAAGATGCACCTTTTACTATTCATAATAATGCTCTTAATTAAGTCTAGAAGGTAATATTTCTCTCTCACCATTGCCTTCCGGGGTCATGGGGAGGGTACACAATGGGCGAAGGTGGGGTCCACCCCTGGATGAGTCAGCAGTTCATCACAGAATGTTTTTAGACCACACGTGGTGTCATTTGCCTCATGTTGACCTTCCTACGTGGGTGAAATGATTGTCACTCTATTGTTATGCACATGTACCTTTTGCGTAGACTCAAAAAAGATTGATGCTGTTGTTCATGTCAGACTTGAGTTTTCATTTGCACTGGTCACTTTTAAAGCTCTTATCGGTCCCCCCCCAGTTATGTTAGTGAAGAGTTGACCCCAATATGAGCCTTTGAGCATGGTTGTTTCTAAGCTGAGTTTGAAGCAAGGTGACTGGGTATTTGGGGTCAGGACCCCTCAACTTTAGCAGCCTGCCAGAGGAGATAAGGCTGGCGAAGTCAGTGAATTCTTTGTAGTCTCTTCTTAAAATCCACTTTTACTGACGAGCTTTTGACTTATAGACAGAGTTCAAGTGTGGTCAACATTTAGAAAAACTTCACTTCCAAGTCCACACAGACCAACTAACACAGACCCATTACCACTGATCTCTTCCATGCACGCCTGGATAGGAAATACAGGTTGGAAACTTTCGTGCACCAAAGCTGGAATTGTCTACAGTTTCAGTGCTGTTACTATGACGTCATTAGATACAAAGACTTCCAAAACAAATGTTTTTATCTGGCAGATATCATGAGAAGGAACATTATTCAAACATGTTTTAAAGTGAGTAGTTTATTCCATCTTAATTCCATCTGTTCCTGTGTTTGATGGTCAAAATAGAATCTGTATTGTTAGTGTGAGTGAATTTGATTTTATAATGTCACAAACAAAGTGTAAAATCTTAAAAAATGAGTCTGATTCCATGAATTGATAAAGCAGATGATCAAATTTTAACTGACAAAGTGAGGCCAGATGACAAAGTGGGGCCTATTACCCAATTATTACCCAACTCCTGATAAAGTACATAATGTACGTTCTTACTTTTCGATGTTCTGAAAAGATTAAACTGGTATTATATAATAAAAAAATATGAACTAAATAACAAGAAGAAAGCTAGGTGACTTGCTCTTTTATAAAATACTTTCAGCATCAATACAAGGTCAGATGCGCAGCCTGGTTTGATTGACAGCTGCAGGAGCAGAAAGACAAGTAACTGACAGCAAAGCAAGATTTCCTGATAGTAATAAAAACATTAATTTCCAAACGTGGTCCATCACTTAAAATACAACAGCATGATTGGGTTAGTATTTTACAGTACTGGGTAAAATTCAAAGCTAATTAACTAATGGCAATACTGGAATATGGAAATGTTATAATATTTATTTTATAATGACATTCAGTGACTGGTGTAACCAAATCATCACCAAATTTCAGAACCAATGCCTTATTTTTATTCCTAAAAGTTAGCTTGATATTCTAATATATTATTGTAATGGATTATTTCTTAAAGCTCTTTGTTTGTTCATCAGCATGTTTGCTTTTTCTACTGTAACTTCAAAGATTCTACGGTCTTTTCAGGTTTTCTTTCAACTACTGAAATGAAAAATTTGCAGTTTTTCATGTTTTTTTTTCGCCCTACCTGTTTGTCATAATTTTTTCTAGCACAGACGTGCACGGCTCGCACAACCCAGCACATACAGGTTTCTTTGTAGACAATCCAAGTGCTTGGCTGGATGATAGTATGAAAAGCCCACCCATCTCAAAGGATTCCAGGCCCCTTTCACAATGTGACTTTTTTATTATTACAAGTTGCATTTAGTGTCAGACTTGAGTTATTTCTCAATACAGTGCTCTTCCAAGATCTAATGGGCAATTATCTGCAGAGAAGTTAATGGGTGTCCCATTTCACTAAGTCCCCAGTTATTTATGTCAATGAGCGCCATTGTGTGGAAACGTGGCAGGCTCGTGCTAACCGCTCGCCTTGTTTAGATTTTCTCTATGGAATCCCACACCCATTGTAAGCCAGAACTAACCACAGGATCTGTGTGCGTGTGCATGTGTCTGAATGTGGGTTATCCACGTGCATCCACTCTTAAGATTTACAATACTCAACTGCAAGTTTATGTCAGCCTATAGACCAAAGTGAGATATATAGTACAGAAATGCAAAGACATGATGAGTGTCCAGACTCATGCACACAATTGCCCCAGTATGCATGGACCAATATAAAGACACACACACACACATACCTAAGTAACACAAAATACACAGACACAGTCATAGAAGCAGACACATGTAGCTAGAGACGCAGCCACACATGCAGTTATGCCCCATTCATGCACACAGATCCAAGGACCCACCAACAGAATCAACCCCCACAGTCTCAGGCTCGGTGACATCATGGCTTGGATGACAGCACGTCTTCCAGCCTTATTAGTCTGATTGTAGGTGGCTCCGCCACAGCGATTTATGGGTAAATATCCATAGTCCCTCTCTGCTGGGTTGATTTATGAGCTATGTTTTGCTGCTTTTAGTCCTGAGACCACAGGGCGTGGGAGGGGGAATCCTATACAAATAACGTTGTTAAAGTGGAGACAGCGAGCCATGGGGAGAAGGCAGCCACCCTCTCACTCTGTCATCACCCAAAGATGCTGAAAACTTTTGATTGGACAGTAAAATGAGGAAGCACCTAAATAAAACCCTCTCTTACCATCATCTTTTTGTTCTCACTTCCTGTAAACAATGACCCATTAAAGTAACAACTTTTCACCAGTGTTTCTTTTGGCTGTGCACTCTTTCTTTCCATTTTCATTCCTTCCATTTCTTATTGATGTAATAAATCTGTCTTTTTGTTATTCCTTGCCATTTGTTTTTATTTTCTCTTGTCTTTCGTCTCAGTAGTGTTTAAGTTTTTAAGGGCCTATTAATTCTAGCTAACGCCACAGTGGAAAGTGTGTTAGCATAAGAAAGTAAAAAAGAAGAATAACGTGCTTTTCACATCACCCTTCCCTAATGTTGTTTTCTCACAATGTGCACGATATGTAGTGGTTGCTGTTCAAATTGTTTAAATAAGGGATTTTTGATAATAAAAGCTATTGTTGTTATTGTTATCAGTATGAGTAATATGAAGGTACATTTTCTAGAGAAAGTTAGTATAAAAATTGCAGGAGTGAATTCAGTTGGGGAGAAGCAGCATTTCTCTTCTTGTGAGCTCAATACAGTATGAAAAGATTCATCAAAAAAGAAAAGAAAACTGAGGACTGTTTCCTTCAGCTCCATTTACATTTTTTTGTATGCAGGGGTCCAAAAATGCACCAATGCTGGTGGTCTAATACAATGCAGTAAAAACGGAACTAGTCTGCCCTTTTGCAGCAGCTGATTCTCCAGTGATCTTTAGCATCGTAACAAACATTCAAGACATGTGGTGTTCTTTTGAGGGACTTTATTATTTGATCGTTGCCACTCAATTAAACAGCAACATTTCCGTGTGTGCTGTAATGTGGATGCTTCGTAACGAGCCTGAGAGGCTTACAAATGCACATTTGGTTTCCCCAGGAAGGCAGGCAGCCCAGGAGCCTAGCCTCAGCACGCCGAAAGGCCACCAGCAAAATGCTGAGAGCCCTTGAGGAGGATTTAAGGTGTTTGAGACTAAGGAGTTGCTGTACATGGATGCATGAGTTGTGTGGGTAATTGTGTTTCAGATATAATTAGAAAAGATCCTTGAGATTGATAGGAGCTGGGGCAACCTGCTGTGGCTCCTCAGCGGTGCATGCTGAGTGCTTTCATCTCCTCAAGCTTCAGACCCAGAAATTGACACATTATTTTTATTGATGCGGAAAGCAAGATTGTACAGAGGGGCACACAAGAGAGCCACGAGAAATGATGGGGGTTTTCGCTGTGTATCCTCTCTGAGCACGTTTGACATTTCTGATAGCAGTGAGTAATGTTACCCTATTCAACTTTGTGGGCCAATTACAGCGGATAGTGAGGTGGCAGAGATGTGTCTGCCCACACTGAGAACATGGAGTCACCAGCACCATACACACATGCGCTCCTTCTTTGAGTTTCTAATAATACCCAGAGTTATTCTAAAAGTCATCATCTGCTTAAGGCTTCATGACTGAAACAGTTTGTGTCACCACAATTTAGGCGTGTGGGTTGTTTCTCTTAAATAATAAAAGGCATTTTTCAGGCGGATGGAAAAAACAGACCAGGGTTTTGAGTTCATGCGAAGTATGAAGGGAAATTCTCGAAATGCCTGTTCGTACGGCAAATCCTCCAAATGATGCAGGTTTAAATGCTAAGTGTTGCACAAGCTGGAATCAGATTGGAGAAAACAAACAAGCGGAGCAACAGTTGCACCTGCTGGTCTCCATCCATCCTTTCCCCTCATCTGCATAACTGCTTCCCCTCCTCTGAACCTTTTTCTGTCATCTCCCGTCGATCATTTTCTTCAGGCTACTGTGCCTATAACGAGCCTTTCCTCTAACCACCCCCCATGACTCCCTCCTCTCCCGTCCTTTTTTTCTCTACTCTACTGTGCAGAATTGGAGAAGCTTATCGCCTAGCAACAACAATTAAAGTACAACAAGTCAGCGGAGGTAGCTGCCACCATCAGAATAAGCTTCACAAACCTTACTGTGACCGACGGATTTACGCTAGAGGAGAGGGAAAGAGTTAGGCAGGGACGGGGGTCACGGAGCTAAAGACCAGAAGTTGGACGTACAAACAAATTCAGTTTCAAAGAAGGCAAAAAAAAGGACGGGGGCTCGTGGAGTCACTTTTGTTAACTGTCTTCATTTGGCTGGACGCGACAGGTATGTGGGTCTGCTGGAACCGGTGGATGCAACATTCTGCCTGTGCTGTGGTGTTTTTGCTGCTATTGCATTGTTTTATAGTTCTGCCTGTAGCTGAGTCAGAAGTTACACACCTTAACTAGATATGTGCACTTTACAGTCAGGAGGGAATGCTTGGGCACGTATTGACACATCACACATGCAAACACTCACACGTATATGCGCAGGCACACTAACACTGTAACCTATGTCAGAAAATAAGTCTTATCATTCATGACGCGAAGGATGGAGGGAACTATTTTTAGTCGCTTCACATCGAAGCATTTTATTCAGTAATAATGTCAAGCAACAATTTATGTTCATTTAATTTTCATCAAATTGTCTGACATAATACAATCTAAAATCTAACGCAGAGGATTTCAGCGTCTGCTTTTTTCAGCATGATGCTGATGTGATGTGTTAGCGATGCGTTCTGTGGGCGCAGGTGGACGGAGGTGAAAGGGTGCTCGTGACAGTCTGCACGAACATTGTGATGGATGCTTATTAGAGGATGATGTACACAAGGAGAACTGTCCTCCAGGTCCCCTTGTGTACAGAGCGCTTACTTGACGACTAATTTTTAGCGTAACTGATGTATCGTTTAAAGACCGATCTGCACAGAAAACATGAATATACAAACACACACAGGATATGAGGCATGATGAAGCCACCCACAGACCAACAGGAATCCCTTTATGGTCATGTTACGCATTTATTTCAACATGACTGTATCAAAAAAACAATTTCTAATTATATGGATACTGCGGGACTGCTGCGAAGAGTTTAAGATCAATACTGCGCTGACAGCATTTGGTTTCAGCATCCCATAATAATCTAACAGTATGTCGAAGTGATGACACCAGAATCTGACTCTCAACCATTATCGCTTTTGGGAGCTTTAATGCAAACTGATGAATGCGTAACCAAGCAACTGCTAACGGGCTGTTTCTTAAAGTGAAATTATATGTCAGTATTGATTCATTTAATGTGTTTTTTCCCCAGAAAATAATAAGTAACTGAGGTCAAAAGGGTTTAACATTGACTGGGAAATTCATGAAACATACTCTTGAGACATAAAATAAGCATTTCAGTCAAATGCTTCTGGTTCTTCAGGTTCTCAGTGTGGCTCAGAGTGTGTTAATAGAAGGCACTACCAACCTATTTTCAGAGCGGTATTTCACAGCACCTCTGGCTGCTGCAAGGTCAAAGGTCAGCTGCCCTGTCTCATTTTCACATGTAGAATTGTGTTATAGAGAGGTGAATAAGCTGCAATTACAATGTCTGCACTGCACAGACAAGAAAGACAAGACATTGCTTTAAAACACACACACACACACACACACACATTTTGGATGTCATTAGAATTATTGTATATTTTTGTGTTGTATTCCTGTGTGCATGGATGTTCTTTGCTTTTCTCCATCATGATTTTACTGTGGAGCAAAGCTGGCAGACATTGTTTTTATTTTCTAGAGTTTAGTTTTCACCCTTTTGACTACAGCATAGGGCTTTTAAATCCACTGTGTCTGCCTCATTTTTATTTGACTTCCTCGTCATACAGATATTTACAGAAACCATTTCCGATGCTTACAGTTATCAAACTCATGTATCTAATGGCAGCTAGGCGGGCTTTATTATTTAAACTGGGTCTCAGAGTGTGGCACAGATCATGTGGTACTTGTTAACCTAAATGTAAAAGTTGAGATCAATCATAGAGTTGACATAATTGTGATATGTAGGTTACTTCATCCCAGTAAACCAAAGTTAGATTGATTAGGTTCATTTACTTCCTAATGCCTCAATTCAGGGCAATTTCATCTGGTTGAGTACTTTTGTACTTACTACTTATAGCTTTAGGCATTTTGTCTTTCTGGTGTCATCTCACAAATTGGATTAGTGTGTTGGAGAGCTCAGGTGACTTTAATTTAATATAAAAGAAGAGAACTATATTGTGTATACTGAGCATATTCTTTAAAACACATTCTAAGCATGTTTTAAACATTTTTCCTTGTCCTTTCCCCAGAGTCTGGGCTCAGCTGACCGAAAAGAGAATCAGCATAAAAAGTAAGTTCATTCGCTACACTTGCATGTGTCTCCTTCTCATTTCTACTGGCAAGATTGGATTCACCATCTAAAAAGAGCTAAAGACACAGAAGCCTGGATGATCATTTACACACACTTACATAAGCTAGAAGAAGAAGTGCAGCATTATGTTTGTTTAGGGTTAAAGTGAGTTAGACTGTGGAAATGCTATTTCAAAACCTGCCTCTTTTACCACCTTTTTCTGGTTTATTGTCCTGTCAGAACACCCAGTTGTGTCCATGACCCAGCCTTCTTGAGAACATTAATTTTCCTAAAGAATTTGGAAATAATCCAGCATCTTTCTTATATTATTTACTTTCCTCAAAGCACAAGTTCCATTCGCAGCTGCTCCCACTTCTATGCTTCACTGTAGCTGCTGTGTCTTTTGCTTTAAAGTAATGCTTTCTAGTTGGCTATTGCCATTTCTGACCAATATTTTCCTCATTGTGGTAATTTATCCATATTTTTAATAAATGAAGTGCATCCATTCATTATGGTTACCACCTTTTGATGCTGGGTCAAAGACAAACAGACGGGGTACATATGTCGATTCTGGTGCAGGAATGAATGATGGTGTGCTGTGGTGTTCGAGGCCAGGGGATGCTGCACGTAGTAAGGTATTTATGTCAAATGTCCAGGAAAATGTAACGTGATTAGACTTATTTATTTATTTATGTTACAAGCCATGTAATTGGTCTCATAAGGGAATTACTTTGGTGTGGGGTGGTAGTGTAGGTTTTTACCTTTTAAGCTTCCGTTTCAAACAATTTAATGAAATTGCAAAAAAAGATCACAATAAAAAAGAAAATTTTTACACAGGTTTTAATTTGTTTGTTTGTTTTAGCTATTATTAAGAGCAGCTATTATTAAGCAGTCTGGCACATTCAGTGGCGGGCCATGTATCGGCCACCTTCAGTGGCGACGTACATCCTTGATCCCCCTCCTAATAAGACCACTCTAATATTACGCCACAATTAAAGAAGCCAACAGTACTATAGAAAATGCAATATAACAAGGCGTGGCGTTACAAAGAGGCATTTTGCATATTGAGGGTGAATTCCATTTTTCCTAAAGCAAGAAACCCAGTTAAGACAAATTCAGACCTCTACAATACAGACAGAGAGATCAATTAGTGTCCCATGGCTCTGCGTCAGGCTGGAGGAGCGTGTGTGAGAGTTTCCAATACGTCTGAAACTGCATGTGAAGGAGGAGGGAGAGAAATCTTAATTGTTTATGGTCTTGAAATCTGGCAAAGATGTCGTCAAAGAAGCTGTTGTGGAGTAGCTGGTGATGACGCGAATGTCTCCATGTGCTGGCCTTCTCCGTGCACTTGCTGCGTCTAAGATGTGCATGAAATGTGCAGATCACCATGTGATATTTTAGTTCTTGGGTATAACAGCCAATCAGAGGACAGAAACATGCTGACGTTATTGTGAGCTGGCTAGTTGGGCCGGTGAGGCGAATTCAAGATCTGGTTGGTTAAAGAAAATGTCACGTTGCTGATAAACAGTAGCTTAGCTGACATGATACCGCTGATGATTATTCATGATTAGTCTTTTTAGTTGTAAATGTTGGTCATTGCTTCTGATAGTGTGTAGCCCAACAGAGGAGGCCTTGCTTGCCCTGACGGCCCACAACTATGTTCAGTCACCTGACATCCTAAAATCTATAAAATTCTATGCAGAAACAGTTGCAACAAAGTTATAGTCTACGGTCTAATCAGTCCTGTCAGAAATGTTTGGGAGCGATAAGCAAATGACTTTAACCAGAGCCTGCAGGCAGGTGTTAAGTTGGCCGCAACACCTGCCTGAAAACAATACGTTTGAACCCTGGGGAACGATGAGCAGGAAATACAATCCAATTTAAACGAGACAAGCAGAGAAAACCGTTGTTTTGTTTTTTTCTGGTTATTTTACAATTAAACCCAGAAAATGTTCAGAGGGTGTGTTCAGCAGAAAGGCACGCATATGTATAATGCACATGTATACATTAGGCTTTGCTTCATTTGCTTCCAAATAGAATTAATCTCACTGCTAGCATACTAGTTTCAGTCTCAGCTGTAGCATTGTATGCAGTCATTGCTTTAATCAAGCAATGATGTTTTATTAATAAAGCTCAGCAAGCAGCTTAGGCAGTCCTTAAATTAGCATTTCAAACATACAATTTCTTTTGCACCAAAATCGAGGCATTTAAAAGCACATCAGCTGATGACAAGGAAAGATGTATGTGCACCACTTTTCACATGGAGAGTGAGCTGGATAATTATATGAACATACATACAGAAATACAGCAGAGTGCAGGCAGATTGTTTAGTGATATTTTATCCCCCAGAGGCTCAATCCAAGACAAACTTTAACAGTATGATAATAAGGACTGAGGGTTTTCACTGTCTGACTGATGTGAAATGCATTCCTTCATTTTTCCACCCTTTTTTTTTCTTTCCACCTCATTTTGTTTCCAGGGTTTTGAAATCCCTGTGTAAATACATATTGAGGAGTATTTACAATAGTGGTAATGGTGGTAGAAGAGGGAGCTCAGTCAGTGGGCCGGACCAGACAGACACTGGCTGACTATTTGCACAGTGGATCTACTGTAGTGTGTGTGCATCTGTGCACACGTGCTCTCAACTGTAATTGCACCCATACTGTTGATCCAGTATATGTTTTATATTAAGTGTACACTTGTGTCCATTTATCCTCATCTGCGTGCATTTTGGTGTTTGTGTTTGTGTTCATGTGTGTCTATATGTGGGGGTGTAGTGGCTTATTTCATGTGGCCAGCCTGCAGTGATGTTGGGTTTTTCTGAGAGCCAAGTGCACTGCCAGACTGAATAACTGAGCAGCGGGCAGACACGGCCATTATTTTGGTAAGGCATCATGGCAATGGAATCATTTGTACTTGTGTGAGTAACAGCCGTTGCCGAACAACCATATTTTTGCCAACTAAACTCTGACAACCCCTGAGTTCACTTCTGTTGTCTGGAAAAAATGCATTTAAACACACTGGAAAGACAACAGCAGATGTCATTCTAGCATGCACTCTGTGCCCTGCAAATTCTTTAAGTCAGCAGAAGCTGGTAGCCATGGACATATCAATTGTAGACAAACAAGTGCTTCTGGTTCCTACAAGTGCGAGCAGTCCTTCATAAACCATAGGTGTTTCTTAATAAATTAGGAAGTCTTCTCTTTTTACCTTTTGGTAATTGGTGCAACTGTAGCAGAATGCTGGCAGCTAATATCAGTTACTGAGGGTAAAATATCGGTTTCCACGTAACAACATTCCAGCTTCATGTTGTGTGTAGGATATGATCAGAACTATTTCATACTCACAGAAACAACCTCAATCTCATCTGCTTTCTCAAAATGTGAAGATAACCTGTCTGCAATATAACCTGTGCACGTCCACTGTTTCCCAAGTCTCTGAAGTTATTTGTTTTAAACAGACGGGCTTTGGAAGGCTTACTCTAATATTGTAAAATGCAAAATAAGACTCAAACAAACCTTTGTCTCCTGGAGGTTTCCCTAATTCCCATTAATGAATCCCCTGAGCATGCTGACTAATGTCTGGAATCTAGATGCCATGCCTCAAATGTAGGTTAATATGGGAACTGAGTTGCTGTGTGCATGTGTGTCTAAACTAAAGTCACCACTGCTGAGGAACATACGTTGTGTAGACCCCTAAATAATCCCATAATAACTCAAACTTTGCAAAGAGATGTGTAACTCTGGCTGGGACACATGCATGTCTTACCGTACTTTGACTCGATTTCCAGTGGAAGAGGTGGTAAGCATTCAGTGTTGGGCGTTTGAAAAACACACTGATGGGTTTAACAATGAGACTGCGATTGCATTGTTTGTCTCCACACTGTGGGCTATTAAATTACACGGATCAGATTCCTGAAATCACATTCACAAGATATCCCACCTAAGCTAAAACAATTGGAAAGCGAAAGCTGTGGTGTAGCTTGCGTCGCCCTGTCCCTCCACTTTTCTAATGGTTGCAATCATCTTGAGCTTCAGCCTTGTGCACATTACATCAAGCTATAAGTGGGCAAAGAGGGAATGGTATCAAACCCCATGCCACAGACAAGCAGCCAAAGTGGGGGAAAAAGGTGCCAGAATCATAGTTATGTGCCTATTCTGCAGAAACCTGAAGCGATAGTACAAATGCTAAAAGAGACTTATAAAGGAGAGATGCAGGAAGGAAAGAGCTCAGTTGGAACTATCTAATTGAAAAATGTTCATAAGGGGATCATTCTTTTGATACGGTCCATTATTAGATCATTAACAGTGAGGAAATTATTGTTTACTTGTCATTTACCTAATTTCTTGCTCTTTGCATGTCATCAATATCAATCAACTTTTTGCCGTGTGCAGTTGACATTTCTTTTTTTTTACATGCCTTTATCAACACGCACAAAGTCTCCACAGATCATCAGTCTTCTCATTTCATCTCATCGGATGTCATTGATTGCACTTTGCAAACCCCGATAATGAAACTGTATCACAACAATATGTTAGCCTGAATAAATATCAGTCAGCCTTTTGGTGAGGCTGCAGTCCAAGTGAAATCCAAGCAGCTTGCACTATGTAGAGAGACGTATGCACAGACATGGGTTTGGATGAAGATGGTGAGTGGAAAACAAGGCTTTCTTTGAGCACATTTTAATTAGCAATATTCATGGCTTGGCTCTGTTCTTTTATGATTGGACCACTGAAAGACTTTTTGTTTGCATAATGAAACACATTGAGGGGCGTGTTCCTGAATCAACCCTGGGGTGCGTGCATGCAATTGTGCACATAACCATCCATGTGTGCTTGCATTTATTTCAATCGCATGTATCTGTTATATGGTTGGGTGCCCACATTCCGTTCAGCTGATTGGGGTTCCATTGGCAGGGCTAAGAAGCCGTAACAGAGATGAGAGGGCAGAGACAGAGATGAAGAAAATCTCGGTGCGTTATTTTCCCTCATTTCCAAAATAGTTGTTTTAGGTAGGCAGCCATTGCCCATAATTGCTGAAGCAGGGTCAGATATTTGCCTGTCCTGCTCATGATTTAGTGCAGTGTCTGCGCCTGAAATTTCTGAAATGAGAGCCGTGGTTGAGGGCAGCCCGACCTCAGACAGACCACATATGTTGGGTAGTGCATAGTGATCTGTCTGGTTTAGTGGTATCCCTTTATAAATACATATCACACAAAACCATACGATCCAAGACATTTTGCAAAGTGTGTTTATCATACCATTTTTAATCTATCAAATATAAGAATCTCATGGAAACTGGGCTATAAAAACATTTTTAAGGTCACTTAAATTATGCTGATTACTATGTTAATACTATGTTGATAAGTACTAAATGATTTTATGACAGTCCTGATGATCAGAAAGTGTTTGGACGTTAATCCAGAACAGACGACAATGACAGTTTAATTAATTGCAACACCGCGATACCATTAAAACAGCATTTGGAAGATAGCTAGTGTCTAAAATACAACAGTTGAACATTGTTTATGATGCAAATAAGCCTCATTCTGCAGTTTATTGTTTTTCCCTTTTTGTGCCTGGTGGCTTTTTACTAGAATTCCGTGTGGTCATAAATCTGTTCTCAAATGGCAGTGGGTTAGAAGCTATGACTCGGGTCAAAGTGCACAGCCAGTGGCTTTGTTTAGTGTGAGCAAGAACAATTAGTCCTTTTGCAGAATTTATTCTGCACATGAATACCTCTGAGCAGTTAATTCCTGCCATGGCAACACAACAGAGGGACACTGGGTGAGCAATCATGGTGTATTTTATGTCTGATGGAGTCATAGCTCTCATTTCCACGCTACCACATTGATAATATCAGTATCTAGAGATGAGTTATATTTACATTAAGTTATACATACTGATGTCTCATTACCATGTTTGTGTTCTCGGCTTCTCCTTTAACAAATTTGGACATTAATCTGTATATCAACATTTACATTCCTCCTAATAGTTGTAGCGCTAAAACCCCTGAATGTCAACCTTGTGGTGTGGGTACAGAGAAAGTCAGCATCTGGAAACCATGAATGTCTTTACACAATGTTTGCCAATCCGTCAGATGTTTCGATGTTTCTCTTCTTAAGTGGAGCTGACAAAAGTCATCAGGATTCATCCTTTGGGCACCAGGGATATCAATACTGAAATTCACGGTAATCCCTGGAAAGGCCTTTGAAAAAGCAAATCTTTTATCAAAACGAAATGTTTGACTCAGAGTGGCGCCAGATGAAAAGGCTGCGAATCACCAAATGTGGCAGGAATCATTGCAAATCATCACATCAGGGTCTCAAAATGTTAAGGGTTCGACTCTTCCAAGGGACTGACAGTGGCATCTTCTGAAGATTTATAGGGAAATTAAAGTCATAATTTGGAAGGATGCATGAGCAAAGCTCTGTCTATAGCTGCAGTTCATTATGCACACATGCTGCACAGCTTTGCATTGTTAACTATATTTTTATCCTTCCTGAGTGTTAAAATTGACTCGAGAGCCTTTGTGGCTCCTGGATTAAATTGAAAAGGAATTAACACATACAGATGTGGAATCAGAGTGGAAATGTATGTTTTTAATACAGTCAGACATACTGTAAATCCAACAGCTCCAACACCTTCCTGGAGACGGTGTGGTCTAAAACCCTTATTAATGGTGTTGGCTGTAGATTTCTGACGATGTAATGCTGCGGCTTTTTCGTCATTTGCCTAGAAGCGTCTTGTACCTCAGTTCCAAAAAGAAACACCACCTAAATGTTGCGGTCAACACCTGGAAATGGAGAAAATATGATGATGAGAGCGGGATATCCTGAGGGGCCCTCCGAGGGGATTGTGTCGCCGCTGTGATGATGTTATCAGTGACAGCTGCGTGAGGGCGGAGCCACGTCTGAACCTCTCAGGCAGCCAAGAGGCAGCCAGAAGCCCTCAGCAGAGACCCACCTGCTTCACATGTCCATTTTGCCACTAAACCCCTCAAAGGGATTCCCTGAGTCCTCCTCTCTGTCCATTGGCCCCCAGCACTTTGAAGTGCTGATCCTATGTGTTTTCGTGGCACTGAAGTCATTATCCTATGGCCATGTCATGTCATAGTTCTCATCCAAATGTTTGTTTGAAGTTGTACAGGGAACACTTAATGTAACTATGGGCCACAAGCCAACATAATAGTGTTGTATAAACAAAGGCAATTATTAGGAGCCATTGATGATCCGGCCTAATCACGCCATCTGTTAATGAAATGGAATTTCTCATACTTCTCCCTTTACATGAATCCTGCTGTTTATGTTAAGGGACATTAGCATCATTGCTTGGCAGTAGCTGAAATGCACAGGGCAGTGCTGCTAATTTAATTAAAACAGCTCTTAACTCAGTCGAACTTCATGCCATCAATTAGAGGTTGCGCTGCCATCAGAATAAAATCCCACACCCCGTTTGTATGATTCATACAGGAAAATATGTCTCTTTGTCTCCGAGGTCAACCAGCACTTTGGAGAAGCTGGCGCAGAGTTAGGAAACAGTAGTTGAGCGTGTTGGACTGGGAACGACGGCAGCAGCGGAGGGGGGTATTTATTAGATAAGCCCTACAGCATGAGGTCACTTTGAATGAAAACGTGTGTTTTCATCTCAGCTTATGAAAACATCTTTATGATAAAACAGCTGCCTTTTGCACACACAAGAATCAAAAGATTTCAACATGGACGAAACATGTCTAAGTACATTTTCTCTCTTCGTGCAGTTTTCTGATTTATACCATTTTAATGTATTTTATTTCACTATTGACACTTCAGCCACACAAAAGTTCAGAAGGAAAATGTATTTTATCCACCATTTGACCTAAGTGAACTGCAGATGATATGCTTTATCGGAGCACGTTTAGCTAAATTTGAAACTCATCTCACACCATTTCCCTTAAATGCATATTCAGTTTGAACTTCAGGTGATAGCTGAGACCTTGTGTGCATTTTCATCCATCCTGGTCCATGAAATTCTTATGTAATCTTGTCATATCTAACGCATCTCACCGGAGTGAGTGAAAGCGAATGCAAGGTTTGTTTGCAATTTGCAGGGGCTAAGCCTCAGTTCTGCAGTATATCACCCAACAGCCCTGATGATGACAAGTGAAAACCACAAAGTCCTACTATTTATCTATCTTTCATGTCCATGGCCAGAACTGCTTCACTGGAGTTGATACAAATATATGATCTTGAATAGATCTTGGGAAATTTCGCTATTTTCTCTATCTCTGATAGAGAATATTGCTGCGTTTATATTATCAGCTGCTGCTGTTGCAGCGGTATTGCAGTGCAAAGTGACTTGGTGTGGAATGGAAGAATGGTTTTAATTTGGATAAAATGTTGGAGTAGAACATTAGCAGCCAGCAAGTAGCAGAGATTAGAATGTGTGTGACGTTCTTTCAGTGGGGCTCAAATCCATGTTGGCAACAATATCATATTGTGTATCAACTTGTGAGAATTGTACAAAACTGCATCTTCTGGCATGTGAAAACGTGTGTTTTTGACTGTAGTGTCAGGGACCAACAACAATCTGAAAGGTTCTTTGTGTGGAATGGCAAATTGAATCTTCTTCTAATTCTAATTCTTCTTCTCTCTTCAAGGCCAGAGTCAGGAATTTCCAGATTTACTCATCGTCTGTCCCTCAAAGAGCGTGGTGCAAAAGCAGAAAAGCCGTCCTCGGATCGGCCTCTGTCCTACAGGAGACGATCTCTAAGTGTGGACTGGTAAGACCACAAGATCACATTGTTTGCTTTTGTTTTTTTCAATGTTGTATGAACCAATAGTTTACCTTCAGTAATTCCAACTCTAAATGCTGAATGTTGAATTAAATGGTAAATGAGTGGAACCACTTATAGTAATTAGCCCTTAGATGCGGTGCCTGGACGGTAAAATAATTGCTGTTATCGCTATTCAAAGTGTAACATGAAAAAGGACATAGCCGAACATAGCTAAAATATGACTCACTGCTAACAAGGCATTGATGGTTGCGACTGTAATGTGTCTGTGTGCAAAGGCAAAGCTGATGTTGATGAATATCGGGGGCTGGTGTTGGAGGCGGGAGCAGCTCGTGGGCGGAGTGGTGATAGGGTCCTGCTCTGTCTCTGTGTCTGGGTTTTGTTCAAGAGCGCCAAGCAGCTCCAGTGGCGCCGGCTCATCTTGCTCTTGTAAAGCTCCAGTCCTCAGGCAGACGATGAAAGGAGTTTGAAAGCTTTCCATCACAAGGCTGCTTTCCCGTCCCCACCCATGGGAATCCTTCCCAGTCTCCCCTCTTGATGCCTGGCCTCCACTCGTTTATCTGTCCATCCATCCTGCCGTTCATCCATCTGGCATGCCCCCCCAAGCGCCTGTTATGTATTCATAGCTCTTCCTTTATGCTTCTTTCACCATTGGGAAAATCGTCTCGGGCTAAAGTGGTCCTAGACTTCCTTTGCACCTAATTGCACATAATTTTAAGCAGGTATATACTCCTGCCAGGTTTACTCCAGAAGCACATGGAGATCCACTCTCTCAAGGTCCTATCATATCAAAATAGGGCCTGCTGTGAGGTCTCACAAGGTCTTTTGTCAGCCTTACGAGATCTACTGTGTGGTCTTGGACTGACAATGAGATGTGTGGTCCTACGGCAAATATGTGGTGGTAAGTGTTGAAGGATTGGAGCGTATGTGCAGTGTGAGGTCCTTTAACAGCTCTGTGTTCTCCTCTGAGAGAGGACCTGGCCTTTAAAGTTCAGAGCCTGGTTGATGTAGTCTGGATTTAATGGAACACAGTGGGTAGATTTGACATGCTCATTTATGAGAGGGATGATGGGGGTTCAGCTGCAGCTGGATTCCAACTTTCACTGGGGTGAGCCACTGTTACAGGAGTGTGACTGGCCTTTTGTGTCATCATAAATGAGAGACCTTAGGACGGGAGATTCAAGGTTGAGGCCTGAGTCATGCTCCTGGGAGGGGAAACAAGGCTGGTCCAGCTTCTGACAAGTCCAGCACAGCTTCTCTGGAATGTATCATCATTCATACAGTCAGAAGGAAAATACATGTTAATAACATCTACATACAGCAGACATCCCGTGAGTCAACATATTTGGAATAGTTGGACATTTATATATCGCTTCCTGTCGTCTGTTAAACCCCTCTATATTTTTACTTTTTCAGGCTGTTAACTTACTCAAACCTATTTTGGCATATTGGTGAAACACGTACTAATTTTTGAGAGAAAACACATGAGTCTTCTGGAGAAGGCTCCAAGGCTGGATTAACAGTAGCATGTTTTTTTGTGCGGATTACTGCTCAGAGCACTTTTTTAGGAGAGGAGAGAATGGAAGCCGTGCTAGCCCAGTTGAACTTACAACTGCTCCTGGTTAATGTCCATCTACAAATGGCTGGCCAAGCAACTGGTTGCTACTGTATGTCCACATCTTTTCTGATTTTGTTTCCACCACACTATCCTACAGTAACTCAGAACCGAGCAGATGTCCAAACACACTTGAAGATGACACCATTGATGTATTTGCTGTTTACATGTACCCACTCATAGTTAAACCAAGTATAAATATTGAGTAAATATAATAACTGCACATTCTGCTCCCGGGACATTGATTGATAAATCCCATAAAATCTAATTACTGTTTGTAAAATTGTGCTGTGACACATGTTCGTCTCCCATAAAATAACTCATCGCCTGTTATACCAGTAGCTGAAAGATTTACACTGAGCTGTTGCTTGCTGGATGCATGTTGGACGCCTTAATACCAACGAAATCCGAACTAGGTCTGTTCTGCTGCATAAAAAGGCAGCGTTTAAAATGAATGTTTGAAATCTTTGCTGCTCGCTTCTTTCAAACTAAGAATAAAAAGTCTAGATTAGTATTAAATAACCCTAAAAGTCCCAGCTGCTGTATTTAGGAGACTTTTCTCCAGAAACTAAAAAAAAAAACCCCAAAAAACATGACTGTTAAGATTATTTTGAGCCATAATAATTTTGATCGATCAGAAGCCATTTTGCAACTTTATCAGAGTGTGTAGACACTGGCAGGGCTTTGGGAAAATATGATAATAAATGATGGCACTGTTATTGTTTTTGGTGACCATAATAAGTGGACTCTAGGATACGGCTGAAGAACCGAGTAAGGAAATAAGAGAGCGGACACAAACCATTTATAACAGTAATTAAAGAGTACAACTGCAATGTTCTCGGTGGTCTCAAGACATTTGGGAGTGCTTTGGAAAATTCAGAATAAGTTTTTCTGAGTTTTGAACTATCACGATTTTCCCCGTGCTGCCAATAGCATAAGCCATTAATGAATTCTGTAACTTATGAGAGCATGACTGTAACATCTCTGTCCGATGTTCTCTCTGCTTCCAGCAGCATTTGCACTGACTTCTGTCGTTCTGACACTGCCGAGGGACTCTGATTCTGTAGGGCAGGGGTAAGCTCCTAACCCACACTAAAGCCTCTCAAGCATGTTTATTGGCCAAGCATTTTCCCCCAACAATTCCCCGGTAGTAAGCCCAGAGAGGAAAGTGTATACATATGTATTTATACTTCAGCACTCATTTTCTATCCCTTTTGCTGGATAAACGTTACAATTTGAGAGGTTGTGTTTGGTAACACACCAATAAGTGACGTGTCTGGATATGTAGTACTCATTGGAGGGATGAAAATCTCCCCAACTCCCAGAAGGCCCCTGTTCTCAGCCTGTTTCCATGCTGTCTTCCTCTGAGCTGACAGCACCATCAGGATGACATCTTAACTACAATGTCAGGAAGAAGCCGTCTTCCCTTTTTCGTAGTCTACACACTCACACTCACCCAAACACAAACAGACTTTCTACTTGATATTCATGCTCACACACACACACACATGAGCAAACACACATTGTAATAATTACTGGGCTGGGTGTGTAAGGGGGAGTGAGGGTTACCGAGTGTTAATCCTATGAAGGCTACACCGGCAGAATAAAGAAGAGAAAATCACTCGAGTTTGTCTGGAAAAAGAGTGCCAATGCTCAAGGGGCCCCAGTGTAAAGCACGTTAGTACAAAGTGTCACTGGGCTCATTTGGTTCTAATTTGATTCCCTCATTCTTTAAATTTCAAACTGTCTTTATATTTTTCTCCTTCCTTTTGCCACTTCAAATGAAACAGACATATTTAAAGGTTACAGGTCTCCTGGTTACTCTAAAACATAAAAGCATTTGTATTTTAAGTACAAGAATTTGCTCCACCAATCCAGCAATCCCTCGCTGCTTCAGACACTCCTGACTAAAGAACGCCATTGCTCAAACGTACATTTGCACAACGTTGTGAGAGATTTGACAACTGACGTTGTTGGAGCCGACGGACAAAAATAGATTCCCACGTACTAAACGAGGCTGAGCTGTCAAATTACATCACGTAAGATGTTTTATCGTGACATCGAACTTAAGTTTAATTCTTTGAAATTAATGGAAAATTGCGCAGTGATGTTATCATGACCACAGTGGAATATGCAACAGAATCGGTATAGGGCCAGTGTGTGTCGATGTACGGTGTGTTTTTGTTGTTTAGATCGTGTAGCAACAGTAATCCTCGCAGGTTCCTCTCAGTCTGTGACCTGCAGATTTCATTTTTCAAGACTGCATGTGCACCGTAGAGTCTGGAGTTTCTGCTTTTGGCCTCATCTTCCTACATGCACATATGGACAGGCATGTAAACAAACCCAGTTGCAAATACTATTACATGCACAGCCATTCACAAATATAGCGTATTCCTGAAGACCCGAAACTGTTGCATGTAAACTGCAGTATGCACAATGAACTTGCATTCTTCAGACACACATTCAACCACACACACACTTAAATATTTATATAGACACACTGCGTTCTTGATTTTGGATGCTCTGGCCTACACTCAGGGAGATTTATGAGGCTGGCTCCCTCTTGTCCTGTGTGTCTCTGACTTGATACTATTTGGTTTCCAAACCTCAACTCAGCACAGAGACTGAGAGCTGCAGTGGGGATGGAGGTAATGAGAGGGGCTGAAAGATATAAAGAAATGGGGTTGTCAGAAAATAGGTAAGAGCAAGCATGGAAAGAACAGTAAAGATGGTGAGAGTGTCTGGGAATGAAGTAGATGAAAGGCAGATCTGAAAGATGATGTTGAGAGATAGCAAAAAACACGGGACAACTGGAGCTGGAAGGAAGAGGGGAGAAGGGAGACGTTCCAAAATAATGAGCGCGGGAGAAGAAAGGCAGTTAATGTAGTGTGTCTCTGTGTGTTTGTTCCTGTTTGTGTGAGCAGAGACAGCCAGTGGGGTCAGAGGGTTAGCGTGACTCCATGTGTTGCTTATAAGCTGATAAAAGACAAGCAAGACTGGGGTAAACGCACCCCCTCATTTACTTTTTTGTGAGCATGTGAGGTTGTATTCAGGGTCAGGCACAAAAAGAAAATCAGCTCGAGAACCAAGAGGCTTGTGGTTTGAAGCCAGTCTTAGAAAATGGTTTACAGATTGAGATAGGAAACTCAGGTAGTGTCAACCTCCACGCCCGTGTCACCCTGGAACAGAAGCCAGCCAGCTATTCCAGAGGGGGACTTTTTTTCAACTTTTCCTCACATCTCTCTCTCGAAGCCTAACCCGATGTGATTATTGCTCTTTTTTTTTTATCCAATGACTTTGGTGTTGTCAGATTTTTAGAACTCGGCTGTTCCCAGCTTTTGTTTTGGTGCAGAGCTGACACTGTGCATTTCCGTGTTATTTCAAAGCCAGCTCCAAAATGCGGCCACAGTGGAGCCTGGAAGATGTGGATTTATCACAAATATCAGAGCAGGAGACTTCCAGATTTGAAGGATACCACAACCCGTATCCCTGCAGCTCATGGAATGTTTTTTCTGAGTCTGTAATTCATAATTTCTATTGGTATGAACATTTATGGATGTGCTGGATAATATAAAGACATACTCTAAATCATTTACTGGCAAAATGTACCATTTTCTTGGAATTGTAAGTTCTTGCTCTTGTGTTTTAGCAATTTCATTTGCTTGATGTCAAAAATATGTTTTTGTTGATAGTAGCAATACCAAAGTATACGGTCAAACATCTTGTGGTATTTCCATTTCCTGCGAATTCCTTTCCTCACCCTAAAGAGCTTTTTGAGGTTAATGCTATATCATATATTAAACCACGCGCCCCTGATATTACAGTCTTATCTCTGTTGAGCTTCAGTCCTCTCTGCAGATGCATCCATCCATTCATCCACCCGTATATTTTACATGAGCTCTGTCCCAGTCAGGGGAACATTAACTCCAACCACCTCCCACCATCCTCGTCCCAGATAAACAGCCGTGGGACTTTAAACATGGCGCCCAGCCGGCGTGTGACTGAGAGAAGGGACCAACTGGTGGCTTCAGTGGACAGGGGTCACCCCCACCCCTTTTCTGTCCCTGGCTGGGTGGGTGGCATATGGCGGCCCAGGCAGGGACCCCTTTGGTGTGATACACACACGCACACACACACACACACACACGCACACACACAGAGGGCCTGGAGCCACCCAGGCTGGGCCCACGATCGCTGTGGGAGACACGGTGTCACCAAGCCTTTGACAGAGGAGGGGTTCTGTGTATGTTGGTGTGTTTGTGATCCCACCTTGGAAGCACCCACACCCCCCCTCCTGAGAACGTTGGCTACTGCCCGCCACCACATCCCCGTGGTGACTCCGCTGTTGTCTCTGCTCATCAAAATTAGAGAGATTTAGCTCTGTATGCACATACGACACATGCATGCACACAGAGCCAACAGGTGGCAGGCCTTGCTCGGCACAGCAGGCCCACTTCAAAGGTTAAACATACAACAGATCACCCACTCTCTCTGCTGTCGTCCCAAGGGAAAGAGAGAGAAAGTGTAAAGGGGACAAAATAAAAGGAAAGAGAATTAAATGACAGAAACAAACAACTGTATTTATTGTATGTATTTTTCTAGATGTTGTGTAGGTGTCGCCACAATATGTACATTGCGGGAGTCTCGCTAGCAGTGACTCACGGCAGACGTGAGTGAACCGGTCTGGGTGCCAGTAATCTTTGCATTGACTTCAGCATATCTCAGTCAACCAGCGTTCTGGGATTTTCACACACGGGAGAGAGTGTGTGACTCACATCAACAAATACCACTTTAGAAGAACCGTAAACTCCAGAGCGGCATCCCAGCACAACCTGCTTATCAAAAGAAGGAAACAGAGGCTACAGTTGAGAGCAGGTTACCCAAACTAGACGACTCCAGAGTGGAAAAATAATGTGGATAGTGTAAACAACAGAACCCGCTGATATCATTCCCCTGACAGTCATACTGTCTGCTGCCTGTGGTGCAACAGGCTCCAAAATGTTTTCTCAGAACTTGGACGGCTGCTTGTTATCAAAAGAACATCATTTGAATACAACAGTCTGTGTTGTAATCTGGTTGATCAGGTAAATTGCTTCCAGGACAGTATGCCGCCTTTTCACTGCACATCTGGCAGAGAAATGCATATGCACCTCAATGTTTAGACACCTCAACAGCGAAGCCAAAGTGTGTGTGTGGTTTTTTTTTAATTCTTCAGTGAGATCTCGTGAGTAAACTGTCTAAAAACTGGGTCTAAATACATGTTATTATTACTGGTTTTAAAGTTGTGCATGTGTTTTAATATGTGAATCACTGTGTATTTGAATTTGTTGTGTTGCCATGCAAACTTTGTACGTCTGAGTAATTGTGGGTCATAGTTGTTCCCTCATTTTGCCTATAAGCTGATAAGAGCCAAACGAAGGGGACAGATACAGTATATTAACTCTCTCTCTCTCCCTCTGTCTCTCTCCCACTGCCTCCAGCCTGTCTGGTGCCAAGACTCAGATTTCAGAATTTCCTTCTACAAGCCACATTTAGAGCAGCTAGCATACTCTTGCCGTGTGTGTGTGTGTATGTGTGTGTGTGTGTGTGCGTGCGTGCGCGTGTGTGTGTGTGTGTGTGTCTGCCCAACTTTCTCGTCTAACTGCCTGCTTCTCTGACCCCCACACCCCATTCTTACTGTCCTTTTGGTGCCGCTCATGGCTGTTTTTGCACTTCAACTCCATTTCTTTGAATATTTTCCATGGTTTTACCATTGCAGAGAGACAATGTTTCATACAGCACATAACTTTACATAAGAGCCCACTTATCTGTTTTGAACAAACAGTTGTGCATGCATTCTGCGCTGTAAATTTCCCCGTTGCGGGGCAAATAAAGGAATCTGAATCTGAATGTAGATGCATGTAAATCTATGTAGATTTACAGGTGGTAAAATAGTACTTGTGAGAGTTTTGGGTCTCACAAAGAGAGTTTTTGATGTGGGTCCTGCAGCCTAATAGAGATTATTGCATAGTACAGGATGAAGCTGAAGTTTGAGGAAGTGCAGGAAGACAAAATAAAAGGAAAATATGTAAAGACAAATATTTTTAAAATGGCAGATGTGGGAAGTTTAACATAAAACAGACAAAATGCAAATTATTTTGCCAGGAGTCCCTGCAAATGCTCTCCATAGCACCTAGAGTATAAGCTCATCTGTGCATGCTGTTAACATGTGCTGTAAGTACTACAATATGCACCAAATTGTTCAGTATGGCTTGTGCATACATGTAAACGCCTGTAAAGAAACATTTTTCTGTTTATAGTTTCAAATAAACTCACATATACAGCATGATCTTAGCCAGGCTCAAGCTGTCTTTTTTTCTACATTATGTAAAATAGTTACATATCGTTAAACGCACAGATTCTTTTCCTAATTCAAACAATTCTGGATCAGTAAATAAGGAACTATGTATTAACCCAGAAAGTAAGCCAAGACATTATTCACCACCATCCCCGCAAATTAATTTTGGAATTTAATCTTGTTGACTTTTGTGTGGGTTCCTACCATTGTATTGTGTGTGTGTGTGTGTGTGTGTGTGGTGTGTGTGTGTGTGTGTGCGCGCGTACGCATGCGTTTATGTGTGTGCACTGTTTCTATTGTACTGTTGATAGAATGGATTTATTCATCCTTGCAGTTCCCTCTGTGCAATTTTATATTTAGCAACAAAAACTGGGCGTCATCAGACTTAGCAACATTTTCCACTGTCGGTTTGTAGATTTGCTCACCACTGTTATGAGTTGGTATGTGGCTTTAGTTTATGCACAAATCTCTGAAATTTTAATACATGCTAACTTCCCTGAGGCTCCCTGAGTTTTTTTTTTAAAAATGTATTCTTTGTGTAGATATGATTCCTGTGTCTGGAAGGCTTAAATGTTGGTGTAAAGAGACCTGTAGCTCTAATAGAACAGATGGTGAGTTTATGTGTTTTTGCAGCGCGGGGGTTTGATTGTTTGTCAGGCTGATTCAACCTCATTGCATTTGATGTGGGATTGATGGAGAGCCAAAACATGGAGCCTGGTTTCGCTAGAAACTTTAGGTTTCCCAGAACAACCTCTTCCTGTTTCCCAAACATGGTAAAAATGTGGAATACGATGCGGCGCTCACTCCTCTGCGCATTTGTAATGTGTTTGATCTTTAATGCTTCATCATTACTCAGATGATTATAGTGTCAGTAGAGAAAAAGTAGCATCCTCACAATGTTTTGGGGTTGTTTTGTTTTTTTGTTTTTTGTAAATTCTCCACCAAGACAACAATAACAAACCAAGCAATGGATGATTTATCCCGCTTGATGTCATTCATCGTTTTGTGGTCCCTTTTCTTTTGATTTGGTGCCATCTTTCATTTAGCCATAGGGCGGAGGATATGCCATTGGGGAATGACATCCCAAACTCACATGTTGGATGTAGCATCCCTTTGAAAGTACAGACACGTGCACTACCAATTACACACACACACACACACACACTCACACACACATAAATGCTCTGTAATGTCATCAGAGAGTGATGGGGCACCGTCCTGCCGACAGAAAAAAAAGGTGTCTGTTCCATCTCAGGCAAATAACAATAAGCCCAGGGCTGGATTCCAGTGGGCTTTCTCTTTGAAATGGGATACCGCCACACGCATTACAAATATATCTCTTGTTTTATCTTCCAGGCCAGGCCCATGGAAAAATTATTCCAAATACCTGTCGCGCTTTATCTGGAACCTTGGAATAGGTTAGGCCCAGCCGGGAACACGAGGATGTCTAAAATAAGGCCTCTATTACGGGATGGAGTGGAGATGGATGAGACAGAGCGGGAATTGACAGGGATTGGGGGTATTTTAGGTGTATCTGCCCTGTGAAAAAGGGCTTGTTGCGGGGGCTTGGAGCTGCTTTAAAGTCGACTATGTGGGCCGATGTCAGCTGTTATACAAACTGCATGTGTTGGAGGAGGGTTTGTGCGTATGTGTGTACACACACGTACATGGCGGTGTGGAAGTATAAATAACATTTTTCCTACAGATGTTCTCACCTTGATAAATCTGTTCTTGGCCCATGTGATACTTCTTGACGTATGGGATGATGGCCCAAGGTAGCACAACCTTTATTTACTTTCCTCAACCTCTAGCAGTTCCAGTCTAAATCAAGAATATTTATGATGGGACCAATAAAAAGGTGAATCCTACAACTGCTGCTGTTCCATCTAAATGTGGAAATGAGCATGAACTATGATTTTTTTCTTAAAAGCAAAACGCAACACAATAGAAGTCAGCATTATGAAATATGTCCTTGAGTAAGTCATTTGTCTTTCTGAGTCTGTTTTGTGGGAACAATCGTAATGTTTGTCACCATCGCCTGTAGAGTCCTGCTGACATTTCCATCAGCAGTCGAGTGTGTGTGAAAGCCATTTACCAGACTCACCCCCGAAATACAGTGTCATCTACATATTTCCCATGGCGGGACAGAGAGTGATAGCATAGTCGTCATACCAGTGATGCCAAGACACCAGTGGCAAAAGATGTCTAGCCTTTGATGTTCAGAAGAAAGAGGCCACTTTACAGAGCAGCACTGGCAAATCAGCCTTTCTTAGGGCAGGACGGAACGCTTGAATGGGAGCTGATAATGACAACATCGTGTCTATCTGTCAGATCAGCCTGCCTAATCGCCATGCCATTAACTGTTGTAAGTGTCTGGAAACTCTTTCACATGGTGCCGAAGACAACTTGCTTGGACTGTGGGATTAAAATTATGAATGATCAAGATTCACAGAAAAAATATGCCCGTCACAATTCCAAGGTCCTGTGTGTTCTGTGGTATCACCACTTGGACTTTAAAAAGTGTGTTTCAATCAGGGGTGTGCAGAACTGCAGCGAGCGATGCTCTCCAGTGGCAGAATGTAAACTGTTTAATGGACGAACCAACCCCAGGGGTTTCCAAGGAGTAAAAAAAATTTTCCACCGAAATTAAAAATTCTGGCTTCCTATAACAAAAGTGAGCAGAGGACTTTTTATGTCCTTGGTCCACCTTAGCACTTATGTGTGAACAGTGTGGCTATTTTTAGAGCTTTAACTCTTGAACTGGATTCAAGCTCAATCTTCACATGGTCCATTTGCTGAATCAAATGTCATAATCTGCTCTTTTCCTTCACCCGCTCAATCACTCCTCATGTCTCTTGCCCATCTGTGCCTCCTCCAGCGCTGACACTGCCAAGATGACACAACCAATGAGGAGGGACCAAGCACACCAGCCAGCTCCGGCTCGCAAGTCAGCCAGCCTGTCTTCGCCAAGCGCAGCCCGCCGCCTGTACCGCAACTTGTCTGGAAAGTTCCGTGTGGGTACCAACCCCCCTGGCCTGGAGGATAGTGTGGTGTCAGGACGGGGGGGAGATAAAGAGAGGTTGCGCAAAACTACCATAGTAAGTGAGAGAGAGAGAGAGAGAGAGAAAAACATCAACAGTGATGAGACCTGGACAGTGTCAGTACTTCATGTGTATCTCACAGTTTTACTTCATACTTTAAACGCTACTTTATTTTTATCAAAGTGATAAAGTCATGCTCAAAATATAGCCGTTTTTAAAAAGTCATCCTCAAGCAGCCCACTGTCAGAAAATTAGGAAAGGACAAGTTGTTTTCAAAGCCACTACCGGGTCTTAAATGTTAGCAAGTGACTTTGTTAGCAAGTTGGTCTGAATAAAATGGTTTTGGTTCATCTCCAATAACTTCATGTGCATCATCTTTCCATAACAGTTCCAAAGTAATGAAACGCTGTTTGAGGCAGTGGAGCACCAGGAGCTGGACTTGGTGCAGCTGCTATTGTCCCAGTACAGTTTGGAGGAGCTGGACCTCAACACCCCAAACAGTGAGGGTCTCCTGCCCCTGGATATCGCCATCATGACCAACAATGTGCCCATGGCCAAGCTGCTTCTCCGAGCTGGAGCCAAGGAGAGCCCCCACTGTGAGTTGAAGATCAGTGTTTGGGTGTGTTTTCAACACACTTCCAGTGCAGTGATTTGCTGTACTCATGTGTCCAACATTGCAAAATCCTCAAAAACTTTGTCTTGCGTGAGTTTTTTGAATAGATGTACAATACACCAAGTAACTCATAAGACAAAACCAAGTTTTACCCCCCAGTAATCTTAGCCTACTACATACCGGTAACTGAGAAGGCATTTGGTAGAAAACAGTTTTACTGGTTTGATCCTCCAACCAAATGAAAGTCTGAGAGTAGAGTTCTGAGATTTTAGACTGAAAAATGAAACGCTTGAAAGTCATTTTCACCTACTCGCTGATGTTCCCGTGTCAGCTCGAAGCCTTTACCATGTGAGGGAACCGCACCAGTGTTCGTTATCACCAGGACAACATCAGATACAGCTCGCACATTACCCAAAACATGATCTGTAGTCATGCAAACGAACAATCCACACACCCCAGGCTATCAGCGAACTCACACATCCCAGTCTGGTTTCTGTTGGCAGTGAAACAATAATAAAAGCGATGACAGGATGGTTAAAATAATGCAATATTAATCATCTTTGTAAGCACATTTCAATGTCTGTGATCTGCTGAGCCTCTGCTCCCCTCCTCTGTTAATGATTAAAACTCGCCAGTGAGGCTCCTAGGCTTGTTTTTGTTTCTACTCGCTCACACACACACACGCACAAGCACCCACACACACGTGCGCACACACCCCGGAGCTGAGCCAGACGTCTTATAAAGGTAACATTAAATTGAAAACACTTGAATGAAAAGTGATGTTTACTGAAGTTTGCTGTTTGATTGTGTTCTCCCACAAGAATTCAAATAACTCATGAGACGGTGTCAACTTTGAGAGGAACACAATCACACCTGTTTTGATATTACCGCTGTTTGCGGGGCAAACAGAGAGGCAGACAGAAGAAATTGCTTTTCTGGTGTCGAAAAAAAGAAGCTGGTGTCGACATTTTTTTCGACACCAGCTTCTTATTCACATAAATCCTTTGGTGGCTTCACAAGGACTCTTAAAGTGCTGTGAAAGTTCCCAGAATTGAAATGAGACACTGGAGACACTATCTGGGCTAGTTTCTGCTCCTACAAGAGTTGAATTCTTAAATCAAAGTGAACCATTAACAAAGAGTTACATCCAGGAGTCCAAATAATCAGAAATTTTCAGTAATAATTACAAGCACAAACTTCCCACTGAGACCAGGCCTGCCCTCAAAATGACAAATAGCCTTTAAATCGTCACATAAGTGGCTGAAGTGAACAACAAGAACTTGACACCTAGAAGAAACACACACATTCAAAGAGGAGCTAACAGCCACCGCAGAGACACGGAGAGAGCCGCAGAATTAAACACCCAGATGGACATTTTGACACGGAGCTTTAAACTTACTGTCAACAGTGGAATCTAACGCTCAACAGTGGAATCTACAATGAACAAACACAGACCACGCAGACTAAACACAGACACACACCAGCCCCAAACACTCAGAAGAATGACCAGCCACCAAAGAAGAAGTACAGTGCTGCTACTGTCCTTTGTGACCTTAATAGCTTTACATTTGCTCTCCTATACTTTCATTCTGAAGATCTGTGCACATCAGATGTTGTGAGTGCCTTCAAACATCACTGCCATGGTTTCACTAATGTGATACGGCTGCTGGATTCATCTGCCACAGATATCTTTTCAAATATACACATCAGTTCCTATTGTTCTCAAAGGCAACCTGCTGTGATAAAAACAGACAATTTTCAAGCATTCATTAGAAAACGTTTGCACATTTTCATTTGAGATGAGCATAGTTTTACAACTGTCCAAATTAGTATATTTCTAATCACTTCAGATATTATTATATTACATTACCTTTGCGTTTTTGGAAATGTGAAATGAAATAAATGATAATGTGCCTAAATGGAATGAAGGCAGCACGCTAACCATCTCCCATGTGCTTTCTAGTTGTTAGTCTAGAGGGCCGAGCCGTTCATTTAGCCACCTTGGTTCAGGAGGCTGAGCAGCGCGTGGTGGAGCTCCAGGCCCAGGTCAGGAGCGAGGGTCCTGGCGAGTGGGAAGGTTCTGATCCTGACAGGCAGCTGAAAGCCTGGGAGTGGAGGCTCCGTCTCTTCAGACGAATGCAGACTGGCTTTGAGCACGCTAGTAAGTCCTCTGGGTGACTTTGATGGCTGTTTCTTACAACCCTGGGTTTCATTTTGGCAACTGATTTCACTGTTGGCATTCCGTCTGGGCTGAGTTAATGGCTTCCACACTGGGAAGACTAGTGTTCGACTCCTTGAGTGCAGGCATAACACAACTTAATTCCTGTTTTTCTTTTTTATAGGCATTTCACGACAGGCTTAGCAGCAGAGTAGACAGCCACCTTCTGACAGCAGACACACTCACGAGCACACACTCTATTCGGCACTGTGATGGAGAAAACATAGCATTCCAATCTTTGCAATCCCACATGCTCCTGTAGTTTGATGGATAAGTCGGGTAAACATGGTTGGAACTTATAAGCGTGTCAAAATGTTTACATTGTTGCAGTCACATTCTCAGAGATATTATCATTTTATTTCAACGATTGAGTTGACGAAGGCAGCGTTGTTGTCTTTAGCGTTACTGCGGTTTCATGAGCACCATCTGTTCTCTAGAGTCTCTAAGCATCCCCCCCGCCCTTGAAGCAACCAGTGCTCTATTATATTTATATTTTGTTCTATTGTGATATTGAATGTGAATCAGGTTCTTCTTGTTTTGCGGTCGCCGCTGCAGTAACTTGTGCTCTCTGTTTGACTGCCCAGACCCTCCAGAGGCTCCCAGTGCCGTTTCCCTTTCTATCAGCAGCAGCACCAGTCTGAGGGTGGACTTTCAGGAGCCTCTGTCTGTCAACTCTGCCGTGGTTACCAAGTACAAAGGTCAGCTGCAGTAACATAGCATGATGTCTTTTTATAGACGTTTTATGCTGTAGTAAAATCTTATATTTCAAAGGTTTTGTTTATTTTGTTTTAAAAACAAGCGAAACAGAACACTTGATCTGTATATGAACGCGTATATGAAGACACGTATGTCGTGTTTCTGCAGTGGGCTGGAGCACGGCCCCTTCATTCAGTCCTTTACTGGGCGAGATGGTGGTTGAGGACTCCACGTTGCTCCAGTGCAACATCACAGGACTCACTGCCGTAAGTTCTGAATGGTCAGATTCTGCTTTCATTCCATCAGTTGTGGAGATCATGGAGAAAAATGTACTTTCTAAACTACTTCATAAGTAAATTTACATTTACTTCTATAAAGCACTGCTAAAGTAGGGCACACTACATGTTTACGATCATCCTGTCTGCCCCAGTACAGGCTGTTTTCCAATAAAAAGAACACTTCATTATTTGCTAGATAAAGGACGGGAAACAATACCACGAACCATCAAAGATCTCGCCTTTCCAGCTGTTGGCAGTGATTCTAGAAACTATTCTCCCACATTATTTACATATGAGGTGTTTGCTTAGGGGGCATTTGAAGGCATGTCCCATGTGGCTCCATCACATACATCAAACTCCACACAGAACTTGTACATACTCATCAATCCTAAACGACGGGTCGGGGGGCGATCTGTGGGTCTGCTAAAATATATAAGATGAGCAGCTTGGTAGCCTGTCAACTGATTTATGTTTGGCATGTTTAAGTGGTCTTGTAGACAAATGGACGCTCCTGTGGTTGTTTATTATTGTGTAAGAGTACACCCCACCCCTTCCAGACCCCTGCTGCCCGGCCAATGCTCACTCCTGTCACATAACGGGGTCAAGGCAAGGTCAGGAAGTGTCGGCGACTGGTGTGATTGATCTGGCTGAGAAAGGAGAGACATAGGCTTTGGACACAGATAGAGCTTTTAGATAGGCTTCAATCTTCACGCACATGCACATTCAATGTTGCCGGGGCCTATATGCCAACAGATGCACCGAACAGCCCACAAACACATATATGGTGTTACACCTATGGATATAAATAGACTGATTTCCAGCACGTAGCCATTTGTTTTTAGCAACATGTTGCCTAAAATGTCCTCTTCTCTGTCCTCACAGGGTACAGATTACTATGTTCACGTGTCAGCCTACAACATGAAGGGTTGGGGGCCTCCTCTGGTCGCTACGCCTGCATGTGCTGCACCTTCCAGTGAGTCTGTGTTGTTGTTAAAGGCGACCAAAGTCAAACCAGAAAGTGAGGGTCTCTGGTAAAAGTGTCTTAAGTAAAGTTGGTTGTCAGTATAAAGTTAAAAGAAATGAGTGTAACCTCAGTATGCTCCACCAGAATGGAGTGGAGAAATATCTGTATTGAACTACAGTAGTTAATTTGTTTCGTTCGACCCCTGTTTCTGCTGATATCTGCATGTCCGTGTGTGTTTTGGATAAAATAAGAATCACAAAACTTTTATGTTAACGGCTAAACAAAATCCCTGAAGGGTTTTGGCAGGCCTCACTAAACTAACACCCCTGCAAGATGTGCCTGAGTATCAAACACTGATACAATCTCACAGCTTTCCCACACTTAGAGTTGGACTGGGCCTTTAATTTCTCTTCCATCCGATCCAATTGGTGAGCAACGCTGTTTCAGCTTTGTTTTGAAATCATTCTGGTTGGGGTGACAGCTGGATCATCTTCTGCCAGCATGCTGGGTGGGTTTCGGGACCCCTTCTTCAGACGTCAGCGCATGTAACCATAGCCTCAGGATGGCGTTTGGGGCAAGCTGGCAGAGATACTGCATGGGTTCAGCCAAGAAGTTAACCGTGAAGTCATGTGCAACAACAGCTGAGGTGTTTACTCACCAGAGCAGATCTGACCCGCTATTTCCTGTCATCATTTGTCTGTCTGCTCGCTTGACCATGAATATCTGTACGAAATCAGAGCAGATTACTGCATTTGTATATTCCTGCATAGAAATATGGATGTATTAGTGGTGCTTAATTCAGGATCCTGACTTCTGAGTTGACTGGCTGCCTGTGTGCTGTATGTTAAATCTGTAGAGAACACACCCACTATAAGAGAGCAAGCACAGGTACTGTAACTGTGTGCATGTTGGCAAAGTTAGGGCACATCTGGGGAACATATGAACATATTGGTTCTGATCAGCACACCATGTTTTTCAGCTTTTTTTTCTCCTGAATGCGTGCGTCCTCATTATAAGAGACTGGGCTTTCCCTCTTTTTTCTCAACTGTCCGCCTCCCTCCCTCCATCTCTCAGAGCTAATTTCGATGTTGCGTGTTTGTGTTTTCCATTTGGGCCTACCACTGGAAATATTTGCATGTCTGTCCTGTAGCACGCGGCGCGGCCCCAACAGTGGGGACCTTATACCGTGCCGTGGACGCCCATTAAAGGGCCCGCTTGTCCTGTTGGGACAGGCACCTTTCCGGGAATAGAGCTCACCGTGTTTCAGCTCCGCACTCTCTCTGGGGGCTCCAGTAGATGGGGTTTGGGTAGGGGTGATGGGGGTGGGTGGTGGTTGATGGTGGCAGTGGGGGGTGGGTTATCGCTGACACATCCTCCAGTGAGAAAGCAAGGATGCTAACTGATTTAACACAGCAGCCAGAATGTGCTGAAAGATTCTGCAGAGCTGGTCATATATGGGGAAGGTAGATGGAAAAGTGCAGGTCTGTAATCCAGCACACCAAAAGAACTGTTTAATGATGAGCTAAATGTGTGTGAAGGCTGAATATAACAGGAATAAAAAGGAAGGTTAGAGTGGTATTGCAATGTTTTTGCTTATTTTATTGCTTTCAGAGGATGTGTGCTGTGTTACTATTCTCACTTTCTGTAACTTTAGCAGCCATGCCACATTTGTGAGTGTGTGTGTGTGTGTGTGTGTGTGTGTGTGTGTGTGTGTGTGTGTGTGTGTGTGTGTGTGTGTGTTTTCATGCTTTCTGTTCTGAGCCCACATGTGTACAAGAGCAGTAAGTCACATTGGCGCTCGCTAACTCTGTCTATCAGCCAACCACAGCTTTCTCACACTGGGGTGGGTACTGTTTCCTATCGTACACACACTGGACATATTTGAGAAGCTCTAGTGTGTGCACGGCATACTCCACGCTCCAACTGTAGGATTCTTTTCGGTACTGCAAGGATTGCACAGGCTTAGTGTAATTAAAAATGTTGTCGATCTATTAATGAAGAGAAATGTTGAGCGCCAACTTGTGTTTTGCACATTTCTTTTTTCTTTATGAGAGAATTTTCCATCAACATTCAAACTCAAGGTCCAGTTTATTTTCTTCTAACGGGGTTGTAACACCGTAGTCCATAAATCCAGGTATGCAGTTTCAAATGAAACAAATATCGCTGAAGCATTCCAACTTTCCACTGTGAGCACAACATACAGTAGCAGCCTGTCTATTATTGAATACTACAAAGCTGGCTGTTAGAAGCTGACACAGCAGGCTGAAACTAGAGGATTATTTCAGAAAACGTGGTGTGACATGGTCAAGGTAGAATAATAATAATGATTATTGGTGAGCTGCTAACATCACTTGGTCATTGTTTGTTTTTCTGCAGGCTGGAGGGACGTTGAAGGCCGCACTCCACGTCAGAAGGGCCAGAAGGAGGTGCTAGACCAACTGCTCGGTCAAATAAAAGAAGCTCACCGCCACTGTGTCTGCCATGGTATCAACAACTTTTTGATAGATTCAGAGTTCATGTTCACCTTAAGGCCTGAGCAGTAATGTGAGAGCTTTACAGGTTTGCATGGTTGACCCCCGCTGAAACCCAAACCCCTAAACCAGATAGTGACGATGCACTCGGTGAACTACTGAAGAACAAATGTAATATCAGGCCACCGTTGACCCTAAACCTTATTAAAGGTTAAGCATATTAAAGGCTTGTCACATTTTCTCAAACACGTCGGAGTTGCCGCAGTGCACAAAGGTGCCACGGACGGTCAGCTCGCAGGTGTAAAGTGTCCCACCAGTTGCTGCATTTCATCTCACCTTGACAGACACTTTAAAATCTGAGGCACGACATGTACTCTGAGGGCCATATACCCTAAGACGGCGTGCTGCCTCAAAAATTATACACTCCCCTCTGTCTCAACAACCCCCACCCCTTTACACATCTTTCCATGACTCAGCCCTTCCTCTGCTGGATTCCTCTCTCTCTCCCTCTCTCTCTCTGACAAAATACAGATCAACGTCTCTAACACTCAAGCAGTTTATATCCCCAAACACTGGTGGCTGTGCGCTGGTCCCATAAGTGTCAGAACCTGTCCACACTGATTCTTTTTAAAACGACGGCAAGCTTCATTTAGCATTGAGCAGGTTCTGTCTCTCTCACACTCGCCCACTTACTATTGTCCACTGTGGCCAGACCATATTTGCAATAGGGCGAGATCCAATATAATAGTGAGTATTGAGCAGTTCTTGTTTCTTCAGACTGCGACTGATTAAGCTTGAGCGTTGAGACACGGTAGCCAAGGTGGCGTGTCCTGGGGTCATGTTTGTTATTCCTGTAAGAGACGAGTCTCGGGCTGGAGTCGGGAGAGGGCATAAATTAACACCGACTACTGCTCCCGGCCCTGCTCCTTCACCCCCGGCGGCCTGCCAGTCATCCTGTCTACTGTCCATACATTTACACACATGAAGACAGACAGGCATACACATAGATACACATGTACATGAACAGGCCCAAATATTCAAGTACATGCTCCCTCTTTTAACTCTCCCCCCTCATGGTCATGTATGCACCCCCGCCAGAGCCCAGTTTACAGCCCACGCCACATTCTCCCTCTTGTCCAAACACTATTAATTAAACTGTGAAAGAGGCCTTGACTAACAGAGGCACCCCAGCAGTCAGCCCTGCTTGTCTGTCTGACTCAGTGTCAAATGGGGACTGAGGCCAGAAGGACTGTAGCTCAACAGACCTGAGTGTAAAGACAAATTTAGGGAGGTGAGAGGGGTCGAGGGGCGCTGTTTTTACTGGTTAGTCTACCTCCACTCATCCACCTGAAGAGAAAATTAGTTTTTTTGGGTCCTGAATGGGGGATTTATTGACTCCAAGTGGCCCAAGGCTGGCATGAGATCACCTGGGAGGAGAGAAACTGTGCAAAGGGTTTGGAACTCGGGGCTTCTAATGAGGTGGGAGGTGTGTTATCTCACCAACAGGCGCCCACACTAACACACGCATACATATACAGTATACATATACACACATCTCTGTCCCTCTATCTCTATGTTTCTCTCCCTCTCTTGCCTTCAACTCCCTCCAGACCCACTAAAAATAAACACGTCCCCACAGACTTAACTGACCTCCCTGTCAGTGAGTGGCAAAGGGTTAACACACACACACGCACACATACAATTTACTACAGCTTCTTGGCTCTACTTATATGGCTCAAGCTCAAGACATGCCATGCTCCAGCAGTTATAGTATATGCAGGTAAACACACACATATGCATATATACACAGTTGGTGTTCCTCTGGGAGCTCAGTGCTAGTGGTTACCTCAAGGTCCATAGTCTGCTTGACAGCCTGCATAACTGTCAAACGGTGCTGCAGCACTGGAGAGCCTGAGATGTCGAAAAACATTCCACTCCAGCCATGCTGCTGGATGTGTCAGGGTGGTTGTCAACTAGGTAAAGGGCCTGTCGTTGAGATGTCGCTCCAGTTTGTCAAAACAGAAGTGTTCACTACAGTTTAGCAAGAAACAACAGACAACAAGCCTGTTGTGACACAGTTTCTCAGACGTTCGGAATACTGAACGTTGGACTATCGAAAGAAATATTGGTTTCTCAAGTTAAAACAATCCTTTTTTCTTTTCTTTGTTTGTCCACACAGAGCAATGCAAAGCTCCATCACAGGGAAGGAAGCACTCAGTTTCTAAAAGTCTGCGCCACCTTTTCCAGCCAACCAGCAAGTTTGTAAAAAACCTGAAAAGGTATGTTTTTCCTTTATTTGGAGTTATTCCTCTGCAAGATATGATAGATCTACAAACTGTATTAACAATCAGTCTGTCTAGCACTGTAATACACACGTGAGGGGCAATATTAAAGATAATTTGCATGATTTTATCAAGCCAGAGCACATTTTCACTGACCAGTAGAAGTGCTGTTGAAAGTTCTAAGATAGAGCACCGGTCTTCAAAACCAAAAAAAGATGTAAAAACAACACAAAACAAAAAAATTCAACCAGTTCTGATAGTATTCAAATGAATATTCTAAAACTATTTTAATACAAAATATGACAAAAAAAATCTCAAGTACAGGCTAAATACCAGAGGCGATATCCTTGGAAAGAGTTAGTATTCTTCCCAAGTTTACTTGCTGGATGTTCTGATTCTGTGCTTTTTCCAGAGGACTTTACCTGACAACCATCTTCTACAGAGATGATAATGTTTTAGTTACTTCAGAGGAGCAGATTCCTGTTGTTGAGGTTGAAGATTGCTACTCCAGCTCCCTCATGCAGGACTTCCTCTGGTTTAACAAGGTCGGCGCCGAGCGGATCTGAACATACCATCAGTTTCTTTACACTGATGCAAGATGTATTCTAAATGTGTTTCTAAATTTGTTTCAATATGGAAGGTATCTTATCTATGGGAGGAGATTCTGTGGCTGCAGCAGTGCCTGAGTCTGTCTCAGTCATCCTCTTCCTGCACTCTGCAGACGCGGCTCAAGATGCTGCAAGCGGTCTCCCAGCTGCAGGTATTCCAGCGCTCAATAGACCGATCATTACTACAGTCTGTAACTCTACAGAAGCACAAGCATTAACAGGAGTCCTCTGATGTCGACCACAGGGAATGCTGGGGACACAGGACCTTGGTCAGTTCTACTTTGAGCCCATCAAAGACAAGCATGGTAGCGCTCTGCTGGTGCTTCTCAAGGACATGAATACCTGCCCCAACTTGGATGGAGCGCGCTGGATGCAGCTCGGAAAACTGCAGCTCCAGCGCAAGTCCATTTCATCCCCCGAAGAGCCCACCGCCCTGGATATGCTGCTCATCACCCTGCATGTTAGTGGAGTTAGGCAACACCTCGGTTTGGTCTTAAAGCCTGGTTGCGTCACAGTAATCAAACAGCGGGGGGAGGTGTTCTAGCGGTGGCTGTGGTTTTCGTCCAGTCAATCGTCGGCTAGATTTGTTACCAAAGCTCGATCAAGATGAAAGACTCTAGTATAATGCCTAAAAAACTATTTTACAGCATTTCTTTATTTATAGCTCCAATGTCTGCAAACACTGAACGGCAGTAAAGACATAACTAAAACAAAATAAATAAAAGGGTAAATTGAAACGTGCTTCCAGTTATCTGGCCGACTTGTGTACACACTCATTAGTCAGTGGTAATTATCCGTGACACATCTCTTCCAGTTTTATTTGCTGCATGAGGACTCATATTGAAATCCGATTAATTTAAATTCCAGACAAAAGGCCATATGGTGGATGTGTGCCAGTCCAACACAAGCACTGTTGGGCCACTCATTTAGCTTAGATAGATGTGCTCCTAGCTCTGAATGTGGCTGATAATAATGTTGCTAATTGTTGTCCTTCAAAGTTTGGCAACTACACTTTTGTGGTTGTTTTGTTCAAAATGGCCACAGTTTGGATCTGAATCACAAGAAGGTTTTGTCTGTATTGCAGGGTAAACAAGGCATTGTTACAGAGTTGTTTTGTCTCTCGTGTAAGCTGATGGCTTCAGGCCTCGTGGTGACAGCAAAAAACACAAGGGGGACGATTCCCCTTAGATTCCCTCAAATTTTTGCTTTGTGGTTATGTTTGCTTGATTAAAAACACAAAAATGTGCTGATGGTGAGGTGGCGTGTTGAAACAACTCTAAATTAAAGACTATGTGGGTCTGAGCAGGATCATTTAAATCAACATGAAAATAATTAAAATGACCATGTCCTCTACTGACCATGTCCACCTGCTGTTAACAGGAGAAGCTTGCATATCACAAGAGGAGCCGCAAGACGTTGTCTCCGGGTTTATACCTGGGCTACCTGAAGCTGTGTACATCTGTGGAACAGATCAGAGCACTGGTGCCCCAGAAACTCCCCAACGTCCTCTGCCACACCAAAATCCGGGACAACAGCCACGTGTCCAGGTGATGTTCTTATTCAAGCAGATGGCAGAATGTGGGTTGGGAAGGCATAACTTCACATGTGTGTTGTTTCAGAGAGGAGTGGCAATGCCTGCAGACACTCAGCTGTCTGCAGGAACCAGCAGAAACGGGCCAAGACACCCAACCTACGACCCATGGCCTCCAAGATGAGCTGCGCACTGCCATCAGGGACCTGATGGCACACATTAACATGCCTGGAAGTCAGGTCAGAGTGCATGTCAGCTTGTTTAACTTGAACCATAAACAACAGGTGCTAAGGTAAAAACTATCCTCTGGCTTTGAGTTGGTTCTGGCTGGCATCATAGAACCTGTCCAGCCAATCTCCAAAGGAAACCAGTTGCACATTTAAGCCAAAAAGCTGCCAGTCAATCATTTGTATTCAAGAACACTAGCAAATACTGTCCATGTTTTATCACCTCTTCGTGCTCATGTTGTACAAACATTTCTGTTATAATGTAGCAATATATGAAAATTAACCAGCCTTTAAAAACAGCTTATGAGCTTATCTGCCCTTTTCCACAAAAGGGACGTTTAATAGCCCATAATTACAGTGAAACCAGACAACTGCGCCTCTCTGCAGTTGGAGCTGGACGCTCTGGTCCGATTTAAAGAACACTCTCATTACTTCAGCACCACTACTGCACTGAGGTTACCTGTCTTTCTCTCTGTTTAGGCTCACGAATTCCGCATCTACAGCCAGGAAGTGTTGGAATTTGGGGAGAAAGTGTCTTTTCTGCTCCTTCTGCCACCGTCGGAGGAAGTGTGCACCGCTCCTGGCCAGAAGAATCCATACTCCCCTCGCTCTGGCTTCCTCACTTTGCCTCTGCAGATCTTTGAATTGGGTTAGTTATTTAAGCCGTCTCGCAAATTTCTGTATTTACTGGAACAATAAAATAATGTGTGTTTTGGGGGATTTTCCTTCCCACAGTGCACTTTAATGCGTACTGCCCCAGTTTCATCAGCCAGTACTGCAAAGTTTCAGCTTTGCTGGAGCTGGAATCCCTCATTTCCCAACAGGCACTCAGAGAAGCCTTCTCTGAGGCCGAGCTCCTGGCTGCAAAGAAGAATCACCAGCAGGTCCAGGAGCACATGCAGGTGAGATGTGTAACAGTTGGGAATGAAATAAGATGTCGTCACTCATCCATATTTGAGTTATGTCATAATGATTCTTTTACTTGGTGGATTACAACAGCAAATGGAGGACGTGTGGCGTGAAGCAAGGTGGATCATGGACGCGCTGCAGTTTGCCCGCTACAAGCAGCCAACCGGGGGCATTTCTATAAGCAAGATCATTGATTTCTCCAAGGAAGTGATGCCTGAAAAGCCTCCCTCTACTTCCTCTCAGACAGAATTCATGCCCTCCCCTATGCCATCTCCTGATCCGGGCCACAAACACTCCGGTCTGAACTACCAGAATTCAATACCCACATTGGTCTTTAATTTGTGTGTGCAGTTTGAAAATGTCCCCCCTGCGTTCTGCAGACTTTACAGGGTTGTCTGATGAGGAAGGATCTTCCGAGGTCTTCCTGACGACGGACAGTGACTATGACTCCAGTCGCGCCCAGAGTCCTCGGGAGCTGGACCTGCTGCCTCACTCGCCCCTCTCGTCCTCGGCTTCCCTGGAGCCGCGCGGGTTCCTGTGCAGCGACGGGAGCAGCACGGGGGGACGGATGCGTATCAGCGGCGGGGGACGCAGAGGGGGCAGTCTCCGGGATTCCACCCCCGATGTCCTCCAGGCCTCCGAACTGCAGCACGGACGGGAAGGTGAGCTGTGTGGTGGAGGAGGAGGAGTTCAGTGTGGCGTAGAAAGGCGAAGGGGCGGTACAGAGCAGTTCGACAGTGACTTCATCCTACCCAGCAGGCAGATAGAGCTGCTGCACATCACAGAAAAGAGACAGGCCTTCTGTGTGAGGACAAGCAGCCTGGAATTCCCTTCCATCACCCCTTCTTGCAACCAACTATACTGCAGCTACAGTCCTTCACCCTCCACCTCACCACAGCGGAGGCTGCACAGGCCCTCGTCCGTGGACCGCTGTTGCTCGGCCGAACGGTGCATACCGCCACTTCCACCAGCACGCACATTATCACAGGACAGCGGAACACAGAGACTCTCATCTCCATCACCAGCCCCCATCAGCAGAGCGTGTCAGGCCACACTCCGAGTCTACCCTCAATACTGCACCGGCCTACCAAAGGAGACCAGCGTCAAGGTACGCACTCTTTTCATGATGACAGTTGACACAGTCGGACCTTCAGCTTTTATAAAATGTCTTTTCTTTCAGCTTTGCGTCACTCCGGTAACATCAGCGCGGGAGATGGTCCAGCTGGTGGTGCAGGAAATCAACGCCCTCTCTCGGCGGCTGCTGAGCAGCGGTGGCGGCAGCGCCGAGCAGGAACAGTGTGCGTGCTATAGCGTCGAACAGTTGAAGCACTTTGGTCTCGTGCTTGTTTTAGACAATAGAGAAAAGTGGCTTCAGGATGATTTCTGCCCCCTGGAGCTCCAGAACCCTTGGCTGAGGGGCAAACTGTGCGTCCGCATTAAAGAGTATTCACCGCTAGCCCTCAAACACAGCCGAGCAACGACAGTGTGAGGATTGAATGGTGCCCTGACACACGACCTGTTAGACAGTGTTTGACTCCTTCATGTCACTTTGTGTCACTGTCGTGTTTCCTTAAACCAGGTAAAACACAACACTTCTCATGAAATGTGTTCTGTTGTATAGAAGAGCCTACTCCAGGAGATTAGAGACCCCCGTGGAGACACCAAATGAACTCTAACAGAATGGAACAAAAAGCCGAGGTTTTTTTTTTTTTTGCTGCTGTCAGAAGTTGTTGGGAAAAAGATCTTGATGAGGAGCAAAGTTAATGGAGCATCACTGACTTCTGGCTTGATCGCTGGCGGCACTTCAGAGCTCGCACGGTGCCAAAACGACAGGGGCGGCATTACGTCCTCCGAAGCCACACGCGGACACGTCTTCTCCTATGAACTCTCTCATTGTGTCATTCCCAAGGAGCTGTCGACTGCAGCCGCCAGCCCCGTGTTCCCAGGATGTGGGATCTGGACCGGTCCCAGATAGTCAGAAGCAAAGCTGATATCCGGGAGGGCGGGGGCTGGCATCTCCACTTTCGGACTGTCAGTCAACTGCTCTTGGCCTCCGTGTTGTCTTGTAGCAAAGCAGAGACACGCAGAGTTTTAAAGGGAGAAGGGGGGGACTTAATGCAGATCTCTGGTATTCATTTTCACTTTTTTCCAGCAACAAATCATCTGGCACTAGACCCACTCCTCGTGTAGCAAACAAACACAATCATCTCGGGTTTTGACAAAACAAATGCAAAATGATTACTGGATTTTTCTCAAGAGAGAAGAGCAATACTTTTGTCTTTCTTTTTCTAATAGATGGCCAAAAAGCATGTAAACCCTAGTTAGCAGTCCAGTGTTTTGTTGTGTTTGGTTCAGTGGTATTTCCAGATACATCAGAAGTTGGTGCCTGTCAGTCTAGAACACGGGCTCCCCAAGGGGTTCTGTTGTGAAAAAGATGACTCAAATTGTTAAGAGGCCCAGTCTTTGCCAGCAAATCAGCATACAGCGCATTCCAGACGGTCTCCTAAATAAGTTAGAAAGGACTTTCAGATGCTTGAAAACACCCCCCCCCCCCCCCCAAAAGAAAATATTGTTTAAAGAATGATGACACAGGCCACGCCGCTTTACCTCTGTTTTGTTTGCTAGATAACCGATTTGTTGCAGGGCATGTTTGCTTCATGGGCTATGCAGAACGTGCAGCCTTTTCCCTCACCGTGCCACGTGCAGACCAGTGTGGATTTCAAGCCATCAACCCTCAACCAACCTCAGATTTCCAGCTGATGCGTGCGGTGCCGCCTGCCGTATTTGTCCATTGTGCATGGCAGCTTTGGAGCATCAGGAGCTCAGCATTAAGCGGCGTTTTATTGTGAAATTATTTAACAGATTGCTAGACGGGAATAGTCTGCTTAGTGCTAGCTGATGCGTCTTCCGTCTAAAATAGACTGGCTTCTGGGATAGACCCAGCGTGCACAGATGGGATCTCGTGCAGCAAGCGTATCAGGTAGAAACCTGAGGCTACTGTGGTGATTTAGAGCGTCAGGATCCCTTGATCTATCTTTGAAAACAAAGAATAAATCAAATGTCATCAATTCAAAACGATTTTTAAAAAAAAACCACTACATGATTGGTAACCAGGTTACATCGGTGATGTGACCTTAAAACGCCGTGCTAGCACTTTAAATTGTATTTCTAATTGCAGCAAAGGCCTCTTAATAATTTAAACCATCTCGTGTGCCGTGTTTTGGGAACCTTTGTACAAAAAATATATATATTGCATTCTCTTTTCCCACAGTCCCATCTGTAAAACTTTCCCAACCTTTATTTCCCCGTGTTCTGCAGCTTGTTCTGCAAATGTAGCACCAGGAACGCTGTGATGGGTGAAGTCAGTGGACCTGGCCTCAGTTACTGTAGCATTCCAGACTCACATGATGCTGTGGAGCCTGTCACAGTGGGGGTCAACAGTCATGCCTCCCAAAGTGTTTACACTGTTTCCTTTCTCCGCTCACATGAAACTATTTTCTAAAGATTACTTCACACAAACTGTTATACATTTGGGTTTAGGAATAGATAAAACTCTGCTGGCTTGCATTAGTCTTCGAAATGGTTCTACAAGGTCAAATGGCCTGAACGCTAAATGCAGAACCAGACAGAACCGTGTACATCGTCAAAAGAGAGCTGTGGTTGTTGTACTGTATCTTCCTTAAATGTGAAAGAAAGCAAATTTGAGATTGTCATTACTACATGTCAAACATCTTTGAACTCAGACTGTAGTCCATCTTGAGAATTTGTTGAAGGGGAAAAGAGGGGTTGCATTCTCTTTCCAGTGAAAATAACTTAAAAAAAAAAAAGCCCTATGTTTACAAGGAGCTGTTGGCAGGCAAACTCATGAAGGAGACATCACGTCACTTTTTTTAGAATCTATTTTTATTGAACAATAAATGAATATTAACAAAATAAAAGCCTTGTTTATTTATGTGGGTTTCTTAGACAAGTGTAAGACGATTCTGCTCTTCGTTTCCTCTGGGGATTATTTTTGCCGTTTGGACTTTCACAAGCAGACAGCATCCAGCCGCCCAATCTGTTCATTCATCTGATATGAATGAGAGTGAAGGACAAATAGAGGGCACTTGTTCCTGCACATGCTATTTTGCAATGACCTCACCAGTTTTTGCCACTCAGTTGATGAAAAGTGGCTGCTGGGCAGCTGCAGCCAGGATCTCAGTGTCAAATGGTGAATATGGCTGCATGACGCTGCAGCTTCGACTCAAAAACCATCTCAGACACTGTTTTTGGTTTTGTTTTTTCTATTTACTGTATATTCAGATGACCGCTTTGCTCAGTTTTGTTTAGATCACAGGCTACCGGCTGCACTCAAGGCTGCAGAAAGCTCAGACTAGACAAAAATCTCTCTGTGTGGGAACAAATCTGCTCCTTCATAGGCTGGAGGTCATTTCATTGGACATTTAAATGACACCCTCCAACACTTGATACACTGTCGTCAGCAGTGAGTTTTTCAGTGAGTTGTGCATATTTTTTAAATGAAAACATGACAAAAGCGCTTTAACGCTGCCTCAGTTTTAGCTGCCGTGTTCTGAAAGAACTGTGAGAACAGAATGGCTTGAATATGATGACAGTACCCCCAACGTGGTCCAACAGGTCCCTTAGTCCTGCATCTGACCACACAACAATTAACGACTCATTCTTTGTCCCATTTCATTTATATCTGCCAAATTCCATACAATCGCATCATACATCAGGTTTATGTTTCCATCATCATTTTAATGTCCCTCCGCCGCTTTTGCTGCTAGTTTGGGTGTTGGACAAGCACGAGCCGCGTAGTTATGGTGCACAGGCTCCTCTGCTACAACTGTAACCCAGGGATGGATGATCCAAACATCTCTTCATGCGATGCACTTGTCAGAGAGATGAGTGTCAGAAATATCTCCCAATGAAGCGTTTTCAGTGTTGGTAGGTGTAGCTGAGCGGTTCAACGCTGTGTCAAAGGTTTCTGCTGAGTCACAGACGCAGGCTTTGATTCTGGCCACTCAGGTTGCTTTCAGCAAGATTATATCTCTTTCCAGCCGCACGTGTTTTTTCAGGCCTTGGCAAATAAAGTGTTGCATGCTTAGCTGTCAACAGATAGAAATACTGATACAGATAGAAAAGCCAGTGCACGTGAGCAGGATCTAGTTGAAAATCCAAATCTACTTCCATGTGTGGATGCTTTTTTAATAGAAAAAGCATCCTCGTCAGCCCACTACAGCTTTAAGGCTAGCTCTTTACTCTTTACTGACAGTAACCTAAGAATTGTACTCGTGCTCTGACGCCTCCTAATTTTAAACCTTCTGACTCCAGGAGGACCTGAGCTAAATATAACCCCTGGCATATATCTGAATGCCTGTAGGAAAACATTCCCCAAACTCTGAAAAGTGGTTATTCATGCCCATTAAAGCGATTCAGACTGAGGAGGATTTAGCTCAGCCGCAGCAACTCATGACTCATCATAATATCTGCAGCAGCAATGTGGAGTTGTCCATCGGAGCGAAACATCTGATGTCTTCAGCACCTCCTTCTGTGGAGAGGAATGACTGATGGGCTGTCAAACCTGCGCCCTTCAAAGGGTCTAAATGGCTTTGTCCATGTGCCGCTCTTTTCTGGCTAAAACTGATCCGTTTGCACCAGAGCCGCTATTATTCCTCGGGGCCTCGCGTTCGACCTCTTTGAACTGAACACTTCCTTATTCTTGTGTCTAACTTTAGATCTGTCATCTTTTTTTCTATCAGGTTCTCTTGATCACACACACTTCATAAAAGTCTCGGGAGCACCTCCCGAATGGTGGTGTGCGTCCAAAGCAGACGGTATCAAATGTAACCAAAACCCTGGACCTTGATTCAGCCCTTGATGCTGACGTGCAGGTGTAAAAACGCTCTTAGCAACATTGTGAACTTTGATGGGCCTCTCTCGCTGATGTCACAGCTCTCGTTCCATTTCTGCACCCCCGATCACCTGTTTATTTCAGTTTGCCCGCCACTGACCCCCTGTTCCACCCTCCCTGCCACCACTCCATTCCAGCCTGGCACTCAGTGGCACTTTAGCAGCAGGCTGCACACACACACACACTTGGTGTCTGTGTGTGCGTTTGTGTGTGCAGTGGGTGGGAAAAAGTGAAGCCTGCCACTACTGCATCACTCATTTCTCTCTCTCATTCTTTCTCTCCCTCCCTCCCCAGGGCCCATAAACCTTTAAAGCACCTATAAAACACTTGGCGAGGCCTTTTTGAAGTTTTTATGAAGATCTGGCTTTATTGTTCCCAAGAGATGAGCCCCGCTCCGCTGGCGCCTCTGAGCTTTCAAGAAGTGCCAGTGAATTCAGTCGGGGGGGCTGGGACGTGGCAAAATAGGGAGTCCCAGGGAAAGCAGGGCTGGGAATGGGAGTGGGCACTCTGGGGTCTGTGTATTTATGCCCCACACTTTATCTGGGGGTGCAGTGTGTAGCGCACATGTGTGTGCGTGTGCACGCATGCAAATGTGTGTCAGGGTGGCATGTGAGCTGCAGCTGCAGCGTGAACAGCAACAGTGTGAGCTGGAGCTTGGCGTGTTGAGCTTCTGTCCTTGAGGTAGATTTAAGACACGCCAAATCAAACATGAGTTTAGAAAGTTCTAATAAAAGCACATGTGTGTTTGAACACAAGCATGCGTGTGTTCCAGCATGTGTGTCTGCGTATTCCTGCGAGCGCAGACGCTGGGGGCCAGCAGGTTGCGTCCTTGTTGTTTGAAGTGGAGCTCTGTTGTTCTCATAGAGCTAAATGAATGGAGCCGGACCCCCCTCCATCTGTCTGATCCAGCGGCACCGACACTCCCTCCCAAATCCCGGCTCCGACGCCCGACACATCGGCCCCCTCAAAGGAACAGTTGGCAAACGGATGGCCCATTAAAGAGGCGAGGGCGACGAGCCCTCACCTCTGTGCAACACTTGTAAGAGCAGACAGTGTGACATCGACAGAGAGAGATGCGGAGAGATAAAAGCCATCCAGAAATGCGTATGCGCACGCCTGCTTGTGTGTGTGTGTGTGTGTGTGTGGTGTGTGTGTGTGTGTGTGGGTGTGTGTGTGTGTGTGTGTGGGTTGGGAGTGGCGGTTACAACTCAGTGGCCATGACATTATCCATGTTGGGGTCTTTGACTGTGCCTCTGGCCTCCAACCCCACTATTGTAACAAAGGTGTGTGTTCTCACTTCCTAATCAAGGCCATGACAGAAAAACACGTCTTATTTTGCTACATTCCCACCCACTCCAACAATTACGCCCCGTCATTCGTAGAAGGGGAAAGGTTGCGTCTGCCATGCGAATGCTTTTCAGTGCATCGGCAGGTTGATTTTTGCTCTCGATCCAGTTTTGAATCTGGACCTTAATACTGAATCTGGTTTTGCTTTGTTTGGGGTCTGTCTCCGGCTAACGGGCATGCTTTTGGTGTGTGAGGTGAGCTGGGGTGAGGTGAGCTCAAGCGCTCTGTTCTGCAGATTCTGTCAGGTTCAAGATTGTTGTATAACTCAAAAAGGCAGAAATGTGGATACAATTTGATCCAGGAGCTGGATCAACATTTACAAATGGGGTGTTTCGTCAGCGATCGTATTCACACATGGTGGCCGATGTATCTGCTGTCAACCTCGAGCCTCCTGGACTCTGCAGCCCTAATTCTGTCATGGTTCCTCTTAACACACCTACAAACCACGATGACCCGTTCAGAAGCCCGCAACACTGAAAGTTAGCTGTCCTGTGTAGCCTGGAAGGTCTATCTGGACGGCACCACCTCTGACAGTAAAACCGTCAAGAAAGAGGGAAAGCGATGGAGGGGGTGGGGGGGGGGCTGCAAAGGCCCAGCTGAGGGCATTCTATCAAGCATCCAAGCAAACAACCTGAAAGCAATTTCTTTTTTTTTTCTCCAGATTTATAGGATCAAATCCCTGTTAGTCATCGACATAAAAGAGCTCCAGAAAAGATGAAGGGGAAAAACACCAGCTTGGCACATGTGAGTGGGGCATAAAGTAAGGAACTAGAAAAAAAAATCGAAAGATAATAAAAAAGTAGCCAGACTGCAGACTTCAGGAAGCTAAAGGGCCACAAATAACAGACGCATTGGCCAAATGTGTGGCTGATATGCAGAAAACTCCCCAGCACACATATTCGCACATAGATCCATGTTAACCCCAGCTCCAGCCTCCTTTGTGCAAAGAATGATGTCATGCTTTCTGGTGGGGGGGTGTTCAACATCAGGGGGTTTAAGGGGGATTCCTTTGGTCCTTTTAAGTTTGCAGGGGGAGCCTTGGGCCACGGCAGGGTAGACAGTACGAGGGCAGGAGGCTCAACGCTGACACAGCCCCCCCCAGCAAGCAGTCACATTAGGCACGCTCCGGCCACAGCATCAAAGGCCCGGCTTACAGCACACACAAATATGCACACACACGCTCACACACACATACACTCACACAGCTGCTTCACCGACTGGATCTATGGACCCACAGATATAAGCTAAACGAGCATGTTCACACTCCAATGAAACAAACCCGCACCCAAAAATAAAGATATACACACACACCTATACACACACGCACAGCAAACGCACACACATTCACACCCACCCCCACCGGCTGTGTTATTGTTTTGAAAATATGATTGCAGTGACGGATGGGGTGGGGAGAGGAGAGGGCTCTGGCAGGGGCGAGTGGCAGGGCCCCTCTATTGTCCCCGACCAGTGTGAGTCTGTGTCCATAGCTATAGAAACTGGGGCCACACTGGGAAGGCATGCTTTCATCTCCACCACAGGATCACCGCTTGCAATAAGGGGTCAAATAAATCCCCCTGGATGCAGCGAGGAGGGAGGAGTGGGGTTAGTGGGCACACGCACACACGGACGCATGCACACATACACACAACGTGTAACTGGTGTTGTGGATCCACTTCAGTAGATAGGTACTGTATCTGTAATGATCTCTCTGGAAATATATTAACAAATTCCCCTTCAGTTCATGTCACAAAGATACATTTTTCCTTCTAATAATGACTCAAAAACCTTTGGATTCTTCTGGTAAAACTATGAATATGCGTGAAATGAATGTCTGGTTTTGACTCTCATGTAGGACAGGGATGGCCACTCACTAAGAATCGTGATGACTTCATCCAGACGCCGTGGCTGCGCTCCATACTGTAGTGACTAGCATTTACCGTTGACTGTGACGCGGAATCATTCCTACATTTGCAGCATTGTGTAGTAGATGTGTTTGTTTCCTGGATGTGTTTTTGTGAGTGTTTTGTCATCCTGAAAAATCAATGTAATGGGCATATTTAAAGCTGATGCCTGAGCGATTCTGTCACCATCTTCCAGGCTAGCGTGTTAGCTGCTGCTCTGGACTGCTGTGGTTTTGTCGCACATCAAGTCTTCAAACAGAAGTTGAGAGATGCAACCCTGTAAACACTGGAACCAGTTATTTCCAGGCAGATCTTCTGCCTGATAACTGTGCAAAATGCATGCATGCATGCGTGTGTGTGTGTGTGTGTGTGTGTGTGTGTGTGTGTGTGTGTGTGTGTGTGTGTGTGTGTGTGTGTGTGTCCACAGCACAGCCTGAAGATATTAAGGCTGGACAATTGGATCAACTGACCAGATAATAGACAAATATGGGAGTAAACATCGTCTGGAGCCGAGAGGATCATCGGCTTCGCTCTGTCTCTTACATAAATTACTCACATTGTGATATAATTGCTCACTTCATGTTGAAACAATTTAGTGAACCGATTTGATCTAATTTTGGACCCGTGTTTACAAAACAATGGCAGCGATGGTTGCTCTTTATAGCGTTTTGAATTTAGCCCAACAAACATCATAAAACAGCGTACCGGTGAAGTCGGAGCCTGTCTGGGAGTCACCGGGCCTGAGAGGCGAAGGGAGGGAAGGTCAGCACCGCCCACCGCCACAGACAGAGTGACGGTACTTCCACTGGGCTCCACATGAGACCTGGCTGCAATTACAACTCACACGCATGCACGCACGCACACAGACACACACACAAACACACACAGGGTTCTATGCAGCTTTCTTTGCAAAGCTTTTCAATTAAGTTCTACTTTTCACATTAATTGATAATGAATTATTATTTTACATCTTCATTCTGAAATTAAATAATAAAGTGGCCAAAATGGCTGGTGGGACCCCAGTGTGGAAGCAAAGTTCCTGTCAGGTTTTGAGGTGCAGCAGTTTTGGAGGATCTGTGATGGGGCACCTTGTTGGGTTCAGACTAAATCAGTGACATTGACCCGAGGCCTTGAAGAGGGTTTGGAAACGAGCGTAGCAAGAGAGGACGGTGCGCTACCGGTGAGCGCGGGACCATACAAGGGACAGTCTTTAGAATTAAGCTGCAAAAAGCTTAAAAATTACAGGTTACGGTGGAGTTTAATTATTTAAGGGGATTGTTTGTGTAGTAACACTGTTTTGGACCATTGAACTCTGTGAAGGACAATCAAGCCAATGGCTACAGCAAGTTAAATTATGGGGGGAGATGTTATGGCTACAACATAGATGCAGAGCACTGCTGTGTCTGCAGACGTGTGGCCATATAATGCATCTCTATGGTCAGACTCCGAGGACTCGTGCAAACGTGCATTTCCCAGCTTTCTGTGTGAATGGACACTTGTAGTCTGAGCTGTCAGCTGGCCAAATCCAAGGTTAAATAAGGTCAACAAGGTTACTTGCACAAACCACAATTGTGATCCTGTTTGGCCCTCAGACTGACACCAGTACAGATCTCAGCTATCAATAGTTCCTTGTTGATCTACTTGGCGAGGTCGTTTGTCGTCTCTCTTCCCCTCTCGCTCTTGCTCCATGGGCTCTTTGACTTGTGAAAGTTATTGGAGTGTAAATGCATTTAACAGCCTCTGTCTGCTGCTCTGTGTATGGAGGGTCTGATCTGTTGTCTGCTTCCTGCTTGGGCGCTAAAGTGGTTCCAGTTCAGTCAGAAAACCGTCTCCCACCACGTGGGAATCGAGTGGTTCGGATGCGATATTGCAGTGGATGAAAGGAGCCGTTTGGAAAATTACTTTTATTACTCATGTTTACCGTCTTTGTCGGAACCATGCTGACAAGTCAGGAGAGAGCTGTTCCACAGTGACAGGTGGGTGGGAATGGGCGTTCCCAGCTCCCCTTGTCTTTCCAGTTTAAAAAAACCAAACCAAACGCTGTTTTAATCCAGGATTGAGGTGCTGCTTGGGGTTTGTCATACTTTGGCTTCTCATAGATTTGTCTCTTTCTAATTCCATGGCAGTTTCCGTACGGACCCCACCCCCGACAGAGAGGCAGACGCTCCTGTTTGCACATGGCTCCAGGGGCTTGTGGCTCACGATTAGCAAACCAGTGTGAGTCAACATCTGGTACATCCCCTGGACAAACTATCTCTCTGAGTGCACACTCGGTCTGTTGTCAAACCCCCGTCACTTTCCGTCCGGTTCCCAAGCAGGCAGGCACCCCCTGGGCAGCAGTGCGTGCTCACACGACGGCGAGACATTTCCCAAAGCGTTCCCAGTCCTCCTGGCATCTCGGCATGCTCTCACCTCCTTCCCCTCCTGCGTGTTCCACAAACATACCAGAGGGCCAAAGGGCAGCGAGGGCCGGCACTGCCCGTTTGTCAACATGCTTGATTGGGGTTAGGGGCAGCAGGAATCGCTCAGGTCGTGACGCCGATTCGCTCCATCATGTCTGCGCAACCTGCAGTGATTATTTGACTGCATTCCATGGAGGACACAGGGCTTTTGAATGCGGTTTAAGGGGCTGCCAGATTTAAACAGGGACACCTAAATCTGAATCCTGTCACAGGCAGATGAAGATGCCATCACAGAGTCTCCCTCCCTTTGTTTTTGTTACTCAGTGCCAGTCTATGAAAGTTTCTTGGCTCTAGACTCAACAGAACACACATGCTGAGGCAGAGAAACATCTGTTGTGGTCAGTGGCTGTGGGCAAACTGCTTTATTTCGACAAGATGGCCTGTGGCATCACAATGGCTTAGCGGTCGGGAGAATGGCCGATTTGCCATTACTTGTGGTTGAGTCGGACCGAGCTTCTGAAAGACGTGCGGTTGCATTATACATCAAAAAACTCTTAGTGATACATAAAAGAATGCTGACGCTGCCTTGACACAATTGCGTTCCAGAATTAGCTCTTTTCAAGTGCAAATGTGGAATCCAGATCTATATTCACCTTCATTTTCCTTTGTCCTCCCTGAGACGGGGAAACTTCTCGATAACTTAGAGTGAGTTTAGTGGCTTTCACGCTGAGTGCTTAGCTAAGCTGCTTTCTAAAAGGCCATTTTTCGGTGTCAGTATTTTGTAAATACCCTTGTCCAACCGGGACTTACATCCCTGATGTGAATGCTCTCAGGAACGGGGTACTTCCTGTAAGATGATTTAAGCTCCGCGCAGTAGTTTCTCATATCCTGATACGGTGAGTCATTGATTATTTCACTGATGAGAAGGTGGATTAGTGTCACAGACTGGATCTCAGGGGGTCACGAGTAGTGAAAACATATGATTTAACTGTTCAAATAAACGGAGATATTCTGTGTTCCACTGTTACAGCTCTTGCGTCTCTGCCATGGGCGTCTATTCAAACTCTGCTTGATGTCTCCGACCTGCCAAGTCTCTGTGGAGGAATGCGGAGCGCTGGTCAGCATGGCTGTCTCTGGGCGTTTGTGTGTTTGTGTTTCAGTGTGTAAAGCCTTTAGGTCTTAACATTGCTGGCATCCTTTCACTTTTCCCCTTTCTTCCCGTATCGCTCACTCACTCTTTCAGCCATGCTCTTGCCATCTCTCTTCTTTTCTTGGCTGTGGTGCCACTGTGGAGAAGGCAACAGTGACCCTATTGTGAACGGTGGGAAATGGGCAGCAGGCCAATGATGTCATCCTGCCATAGGGAAGAACGACGGGAACGCCCTCCTGGCGTTCAGAGTGTGCTATTTTTTCCTGTTGTTTTCCGGAAGGCGGTGATCAATTTAATTCCATCCTCATCACTCCCTGCTTCTGGGTGGTGGGGGTGGTGAAAGACGGAGGGAGGGCAAATGGAGGAGGTGCAGGGAATAGAAAAAACATGGGGCGGCTTCGTACCCTTTCAAAATGTGATGTGACAAAATGTAAGGACAGAGGGAAAAGATGAGGAACTTGAGATGGTCTGAGCTGAAAAAAAATCAAACGTAAGCATCAGTGAGACCTTATTGGTAAAGAAGAGATTTATTCGTAGTAGACTACCTCATGGGGCGGCACCTGCTCATTGGGATAAATGACACATATTCAAACATTCATTTGTGGATTTAGTGTGTTGTGGAGTGCAGGGACACAGCATCAAACTAGCAACCTTGGTATTACCAACACTGACCGTCACTGACGTTTTTGTCCTAAATCGTCGCTGACCGGTCACCTGAAGTGGCCGTTGTTGAATTGTTCTCTGGAGGCTCTCAGTTTGCTTCTGGCTGAATTCCAGGAGTGTAATAAGATGCACCTTGCAGAGGCTTGTGGGATGGGGTGAAGCTCCAGCTGTGATGATAAAGGAGATGGGGTGAAAATAAAAGACGATGACGATGACGTTCCATCATTTATACTTCTGAAAGATGACCTATAGGTGAAAGAAAATGTGCAGTCTTAAAAACATGAATACGTTTTGATAAAGAACTTTCAGTAATGGCCTTCTCACCGCTGGTTTCTTTTCTTCACTCATCCTCAAGTGAAAGGGGATGTTTACCACTTTGGTGCTGTTTACTGTGTTTTTTTTTAAAAAAATAAAAAAGAGAGGAATAACAATAACTTTATGATGAATTTAGGGGAGGGAGGAAAAAACAGCAGAAGGGGCTTCAAAAAGTAGCGTTAACGGGAGACAGATTTTTGACAAGCTTCCCAAGCCATCTGCTTTGGGTTAAGGCTCGGAGACAGAGTCGAACGGGGAGGCGAGAGGAGAGGGGAGCGAGACTGAAGGAAATGGTGAGGGAAGGGAATAGAAGGAATGAAATATTGACAGGCATTGATGAAAAGATTTGTATTGCGAGACTCTTTTTTAATTGTTGTGGTGGGTGTACTTGGATGCAAGGCGAAGTAATGTGCAGTCGATCAACAATCAAGGCGCGAGACATGAGCTATTGTACTTGATTTCACATTTCATAAATAAGTCAAACGCACTGTGGTTTTCATATCATGGACAGATATTTATTGGAAAAATATCACGCATTTTATTGCAGTTTTTAAAACCTTCCAAATGACCTGTGGAGGCTCGAGATGATTCTGAAGTCTGTCCGAGAGCCAGAGATCCAAGAGAGAGCGTTCTGCCGGAGACGCCACATCACTGAAATAATTAGGAGCTGTGGTCCAGGCATATCTACTCGTCTGAAGGGAGAGCAGCTTGGGGATTTCAGAGCTGCGCTATCGTTACCACTCGAGACGTTTTCCAAATGACCACATTACCAAATGTTGCACTTTTTGCTTATGTTTCTGCTAGATTGTGTAACACCACAAGAAAATCACAAGAAATGCAAAAAGATGTTGACACTGACAAACCGCCTCTTTAGTTTATCTTACTCTTTGACTTTGTCCTGTCTTCACCTCTATCTGTCCTCACTGTCTCCGTTCACCCCCCTGTGCCATTCTACCAACCCCCAGTTGGGCACAGCCAGCCAGTCTGGCCAGACCAGACCCTTGCTGTGCCCCTGCACTGGATTAGCTGTCTGCTTGCCTGGACCTTGGGTAGAAACCTTTGTATAGAACCATAGGGGTGTTAAGAGTGTGTGTGCGTTGGTGTATTTGCTGGTGTGCATGTGTGTATAGTATTCACAGAGAAGAGGGTCCTATCCTTGCCTAGGGGCTGCCCCCCAGTGCACCCTCACCGTGCGCCCTATTGAGACCTAAGGGAGCATGAACAATCACTGTAAAACCAAAGAGCTAAGTCCCCTTGTTATACAAGCCCAATTTTCGGCACCGGCCCCACCTCCCTCCTCCGTGGTGCTTTACACCCCCACTCCGCTCGTCAGAGGTTGATGGGCTTCGTTAAAGTGAGCCAGGTTCCTTTTATGGCATTATTTAATTAGCCATTCCACAGCAAACTGCCATCCGGAACCACTGCTGCCACTCACCACCCCACCTCCGCCTCCACCCCCAGCCCACCATTGCCACCATTCCCCTTCTCTTTGCTGTAACCACCACAGTCTTCGCCATCCTTGCCATCACTGTTTTCACCACTCCCCCTTTCTTTCCCCCTTGTCTTTATCTCCAGTAATTAGCCAGAGGGTGGGGGTGTGCTCACTGCCGGGTTGCTCCACATTATTAGCGTTTGAGAGTGAAGAGAAGTGTCTCTCCATGCATGGGATTTTCTCACTCAGTCCACCACCCCATGACCTGTGGAGGGAGACAATGGAAGTCAGCGGTCCTACAGTAGCCAGCTCAGCCTTACTGTCCCCACTGCCCACTGAGCTCCGTCTACACTGGCACCCAAATCATTAACCAGATTACGACTTGGTCTGCGTAGTGGAGAGGTCAGCAGGGAGCTACTCACAGGGTGTGGAAGACTGCTGGCGACTCTCTAAACTGGAGTCCTGCAGATTATTTGCTGAAGATGATAAAGTTAGAAGTTTTAATTAAGAAAATATGAAAACCAAGTCTAAACCGCTTTAGGATCAATTTCACTCGGTTTAACTGGGAGCTTGTTCTCCCATGCAGTCACATGAGTGTGAGCAGTCTCCCAGTGAGGGAGGAGAGCCAGGGAAGCCCCTAACTGCTGATCCGGATCGTGCTGGATCGACGCCCTCTAGTGACCAAAACAAAAGACAAGCGGAATGAAATAAATGTGGGGGGTAAGATGACATTCACTGAATAAACGCTAACAGATTAAAACCAAATACCAAAACTACGTCTAACGTTTTGTGACTGGATTACTTTTATCATGACAGTGGGCATGTTAAAGTTAAGAGTTTGGGATGAAATGTATTTACCACATTGCAGGAAATTTTCACGTTTTTGCTTAAAACGGAAAAATTGTACGTTTGAATCCCAGCTTCATCGTGTCCTGATGATTACTTAGTATGGGAAAGGTACCGTGGCCGTGGGTAATAGTTACCCCTGGCCATTAATAGCCTTTAATTACGGGTCCATTTTGTGACCTCTGGGTTCAGCGGGCTGATTTCTGACCCAAAAGCTAACGAACAAAGGTGGAATGTGATGCCCCTCTTCCGTAGACTCGCTACTTAACGTTTCCCATCAATTTCATGGGAAAGTTCAAGCCGAAGGAATCCTTTAACGCATGAGTACTATTGACAACGTATTGAAGCCATTAGAGCATCACAACCCCTCCAAAGAAAAGAAGGAACACGTTTCCCTGGCGCGCAAACCGTGCGTAAGAGCTGCGCACAGCGCGGGGTTGTGGAGGATTCTCGCCTGGAAGAAAACAGACGCTTTAGGACCCAGTAGATCTTGATTGAGCCTGATATTTTCCACGTTGTGAGTGGAGAGGGTGGCCCGGAGGAGGGAGTGGGGTGCTGTCAATCAAAGTGAAAGTGGCCGGGGTGGGCAGGACCCTCTGACACTTTGTACCATCGGAGGGGGATATTTAACTTGGGACTGAGCAGCGCTCGCTGCAGACACACTCACGCACAGTGTGCCTTAGCAAAGAAAGACTCGAGTGCCAAGTCACTCAGACTCCTGAAGTAGCAGCGACTGAGAGCTTCAGTTATCACAGGAGTGGAGACGCTCCCGCAGGATTTGAAGGCTTGCATCGGCGGCGCAATTGGGTTCCAGATTATGGATGGTCTCGACATGTTGCGACGCTTGAACCTGGAACTTTTCTCAAAGGATTCTACAATGCCACAGTGAAAAGAATCCCAGAACTTAAAGCGCTGGTTGGCTTTCTGTAGGCTGCAGTTGAGGTGCACTGGCAATTGATGTGAATTTCTCTCAAGCGTTTCTTTTTTCCCCTCCACGTGTGCACAGCGGAGACTTTGTGGGAATGTTAGTCTGAGACTTTTATTCCCTAAAGAACAAATCTGCGTTTTGGATCAGCCTCTGGAAAGATAAGTGGCTGTTATTTGTTAAGTTGCTCTTACATCCCACAGCAACACGTTTTCTCCAATTTGGACAGTCTAGCGAGGTACCCACGACTGGAATACCAAAACGGACCTGAGGGCAGAAAGTGTTCCCCTCAGTCCATGGATTGTGCGCTCTGGGACCTTGACAGACCTGAGAGTGTCGGGCAACGTTAAAAGAAGCTGCATTTATAAAAGCCGTGCGTAAAAATAACATTGGCCAAGGCAGCCCTCATTGCCGGACGCGTGACATTTAAAACATTGTGAAGTACCCTTTGTACGCACCTCTGTCGCCGGACGCTCCGGAACTATTCTGTCTCTTTAGAAAACGCTCATTCCATGCAGGTCTCGCCTTGGCCGCTGTCATCCAGTGCAGACAGTTCGTCGTGGCTTCGAGTCTCCGGGGTAACCATGACAACCAAAAGAAACCCAAAGTGAATTTAAGGGAGCGAGGTGAGGCCAGAGAGAGTGTGTGAATAGACTTTCTTTTCCATTCTGTTTGGTGCTTTTTGTTTAGACTAAACACTTTTCTGCAAGGCGGGGGATCCGTTACGCGCTGCAGGGTTCCATCAAATCGTAAAGTTGAGAGCCCTAAAAAGCAAAGCACCACATGTCATTCAAACCCAACGTGGTCTATTAAAAGTATCGCTTTGCTGTTGACTGAACATTTACTATTTATGAAGCCCCGGGCTGATCACTGTAGAGAATACAGTAACCGGGAGAAGAACTGAATATCATTTACGCAAGAAGATTGTCTGCGTAAAACAAGAGGAATAATGGGCCTCTCACAAACGCTGCTCTTTTACGTGCTTGTGTGCGTTCACCTCGGAGTTTCACAGATTCTTCGCCTCCGTCCTTCGCCCAGTGATCACCTCCCCGTGCCCGACCTTAGGGAGGACCCCGACCCGGAGTACGACCCCCGAGAGCAGGACTTAGCCGAGAGGACTCTGAGGAAAAAGCTCGGCAGTAACTTCGACCCCAACTTCATGTCCATCAGCCAACCCGTGCTGGTGAACCTCTCTGCATCAGACAACCACGTGAAGATGCTGGGGCCAATGCCTAACGAAATCAAAAAGCTGGACTTGACAGAGACCCCCTATGGAAAGCGGGTAAAAGTGGGCAAGAAAGCCCGTAGGAAATTTCTGCAGTGGCTGTGGACCTATACGCACTGCCCCGTGGTGTACACCTGGAAGGACCTGGGCGTGAGGTTCTGGCCACGTTACATCAAGGAGGGAAACTGTTTCTCAGAACGCTCTTGCTCCTTCCCCGAGGGGATGTCCTGCAAACCAGTCAAGTCAATCAACAAGGTTTTCCTCCGGTGGTACTGTCAAGGCTTTCTAAGACAGAAATACTGCACGTGGATACAGGTGCAATACCCAATCATCTCAGAGTGCAAGTGTTCCTGCTGATCTTCTCGAGCTGAGGGCAGGAGGTGACTGAAAACACGGTTTCTATTGCACTGTTAACTTTCTACAGAGATGGGCACCATAGCGAATCTATTTTTTTATATAGCATTTTAAGTGAAATACCAACATTGTACATATTTAAGAAAAATGCAGCTATTTTTTCTAATTAAACCAGGACCATATTTTATTCTCCACCCCGAAACGAGTTTTTTGGGGGGAACCACGAGCACTTCAGAAGGAAGAGCTTTTTTTTTTTTTTTATCATTGAAGAAGGAATACATATATGCTACACTTCTCCAAGAGGTGAACTTTTTTCAACTGAACATTGATGCTGACTGTTATTTCACTGCAATGCTGCCTAGAGTTTTGTTTTTTTGTTTTTTGTTTTTTTGTATAATATTAATATCAATAATAATTCAATTGTAAAAAAAAGTTGAGGTTAAAGATATATATAAAGGCGTGAACTCAGCTTTTTTGGAATACATAGTATTGTAGAAATAAACAAATCTGTACGTTTTATTTATTATTTTAACGATTGTGAGTATAGATCATAAGGAAAGAAAATAGCAGAGTATACCAGAAAAAATATGGGAGATGTCTACTTGAATATTTCTAAAAATATATAAAAAAAACCAATAAAATAAATAAAAAAAATAAAACATATCAGTGTACATGTTATGTTTACACGTTTTAGCAATAAAGTCTATCTTTTCAACGTGCTTAGTGTCAAACCATGTTGCTTGGAAATGTCCAGAGGGGCGTGTACACTGTAAAAAATATCGTCTCGACACTTTTGGCTTATTCAGTCCGTTTATTTCTTTGTCAGCTCATTCCTCCGATGGCTGAGGAATGCCTGAGAATTTATGATCCAAATGATGGTTCATCTGCAAAAGGTATCCAAATGTTGAAATAGTAATATCATACAGATCTCGTTTTTAAGCTTCAAACTGATATTTTTACAGTAAAGAGGTGGCGAAAAGTGCTCAGTCCCAGTCCAAGCCCCAGTGATTCTATGCGGACTGCCTGACGCTCCACGCCGTCAGAGTGATTTTAGAAAGGCTTGATTTACTACGCCGCGTAATGCGCAGCGCATACCTCAAACGCCTCCGCGGAACTGGCTTTGTCTCAGTATGAGACGGAGAGAGGGGCCACGCACATCCATCCACCCCGCCTGCGCACAGGCTCGTTTCAGGGCTTCGAGGTGTTAACATAACGGATAAAATATGATTCAAACATTTCAAACACGAGCAGATGATTAACTGCCCTGCGTACATACGCGCGAGTCGGTGGCGTCCGGGGTCTGCGCTTTTTTACTCTGGAAGCTCCACGCAAGTTCCACTGAGGTATTTCTACAGAGGTGGACTGAAGCAGACCGGCGCCTGTTCAAGTCTGAACGCCGTAGAGGGAGAGAGTAAAGAACACAAAGCCCATAAAACAATGGTCAACTGTTCCTGAGGTTGCCAGACTATTAATTGGAGAGCGTGGCTGCGCTGTCTGCGAGTCAGAGAGATGTGGCCAATTTAACGCGCTGGAGACGCGCAGGGACATTAAGTCCCATTAGAGCGGTGGTGAGGGGGGGTTGTGGTGTTTATATTATACTTTAAATACAATCATGGGCTTAAACAGTGCATGACTGCATGTCTGAAAGCTAAAATAAGCGTGTGTAGTGTTTCCACTGAGCGCATCGTGTGCGAGTTTAAGTGATTTGTGTTTTGCGGTCAGAGCTGGATTTGACACTTGCCGCCCGGTTATTGTGACAGAACCACTGAGGGAATTTGGTAAGGAGAGGAGAAAAACGGCGGCATGCCAGCGAGGAGGAGGAGGAGGAGGAGGCGGCGGAGGAAGAGAGGCGGGGAGGGGCGGCTTTCCTTACTGTCAGCTTCTTTCTTGATGATGTCTCGGGGTTTTTAGAAACTGCGTCTCTGACTCGACGGCGCCACTCAGCCGCCCCCTCTCGACTGCGTAGAATGAGGCACTTTGGGAAACAGTAACCCTTTCAGGCTCTGCCCGGAGAGTATTTTAGAAGCGTGCGAAAGGCAATACGCCGCCCTGGCTCCAGCCAGTTAGGTGCGCACCTTTTAGAAACAGAGCCTGCCAGGCGGACGGATCTCTGGTTCCAAAGTAGGGACCTACAGGTGGTCCTGCAAAAGATTCCAGATAATTAAGCATCTCCTCCTCTCAGACAAACGGAATCCTCTCAGCGGGGTGTGTTCATTAAATGAAATAATTGGTATAATCAGGTCCTCTCATGGTGCTCTATTTAAAAGCTCATCAGTGTCTAAAATGCTGTCTGATTAGATAAGCTGACATTTGGCTCGTCGTGCTCAAATCCCCTGCACATCCACTAAATGAATACCATCCTAGAAATAGAAAACTGTTGAATCCACATAGGAGCATCCAGCATGGTTATAGGTTAAATATGGACCCTGTGGCTTTTCCCTCTTCCATCAGGGGAAGAAGGGGGCCAATCCTGAACAGAACAGTCAGAGGCCTCCTGTCTTCAGAGCTGTGCGCCATTCATAAAATCCTTGCTTTCATTCAACAACAAATCATAAAGTGTCATCCTGAAATTCTCTTGAAGTCGATTTATGGCTGCAAAGAGACCATCCAGCAGAGAGTTGTTGAACCTGGAGAGAAGAGAGAAGCTGAGAAGAATTCTTTGCATCAATGTCAGGAGGACTTTCAAACCTTCAAATCCTCGGAGGCCGATACAGTTGCCATGTGTCTCCACATTCATCACAGAATGCCTCTGGGATGCAATCAATCCATAACGGTAATAAATGTCACTCGGTATATTCAAACACATACGTGTTTGCTGCCTATAGGGGTTTTAAGTAAGAGCCTGGAGACAATTAGGATGAGGAAGGAGGGAGGAGGGTTTGGCACGGATGATGGAGAGGTTGTGTCTCCTAATGGGAATGAATTATTATTGCTGAGCATTGTGGTCTGATTGGGAATGACTGGAATGCATCAGAGTGCGGCAAAAGGTCTGTGGCGATTCAAGGAAATCCTTCAAGGAAACATCCCGTACCTGTGCACGTACACACAGAAAGAGAGAGAGAGAGGAAGAGAGAGAATAAAGAGCATGGAAATAAGCATGCACAGCTAGAGGCAGAATGTGTGTGTCTGTTTGTGTGTGTGTGTGTGTGTGAGAGAGAGAGAGTGTGTGTGAGATCCCTCCCCTCGGTGCTCCATCTAATACCCTGTCATCATCAATAACCTCAGCAGTGCTGACTCACTGGCTTTTAAAACTATGGGGTTTGGGTCTTACTTACAGCCACAGACCCTTGTCTCCATCTGTCTGTCAGTCCGCCACGCACACGCCCGCACGCGCACGCACGTCTGTTGCAGAGTCCCTGCTGATGATACCCTCCTTTCAGCCAGACTGTCGACCCCAGAGAGAGTCGAAGCTAAGTGGCGTGCGTCCACGGCGCTACGCCAGCAGGAGTCCTTGACTTATGCTCCAAAATATGCGTTTTTTTTAGTGTTTTTTAAACATGTTTGTATCTCCCTCACTCCCTTTGCTGTGAGACTCTTCCAGGATGGACTGACCACCCTGAGGTGGACCTGCCATCAGCTCTAGAGCACGCCATTACAGCCATGCAGCAGTCACGTCTGACTGCAAATGTATGCAGGAATTCTCCAGGCAGATTCTGTCCAGCTGTGTCACCTTTCTGTACTCAGATTTGATTATCTTCTTAGGTGTAACAGATATAATGAACCCAAACCCAGGCCTAAAAATAGAGCCGTATGTGGCAGTGCTTGCAGGCCTGGGAATAGTCCATATTCTGAGCTCTGTTTCCATGGTTACATCAGCTTTCTCCCATTTCCATCGCGGTTGCTGCTCTGTGCCCATCAGTGGGCAGCCCAATTTTCCGTTTTATCCCGATTCAACTCCCCCCCCCAAGTCAGGAAATGTTTGTTAAGACTGTGATTGCTGAAGTGTTACGTCTGGGAATTAAAGTCGGCTTTTAAACGCGACTGACTTTGCTATCATGACTCTATCAAACAGTATCCAGGAACCTAGTACTTCAAATGGGAGACAAATTGTGGGACCCCCCCGCCCCCCCGCCCCCTCTTTCCCCAACTTCCAGTTATCTCTTTAACACACACACAGAATCTTAGGATAGTGTGCAAACCTAGGTGTTTCCAGACGGGTCCTGATATCCTAGAGATGCATGCTGGGAAACTTATTCTGATTGTTTACAATGGATTTAGTGTAGTGCACACACACACGCACGCACGCACACACACACACATATACATTTTCCTCTAATTTAAATCTATATTTTCTATCTCCTCTCAGCAGACTGTTTGCTGCTGTACACACACACACACACACACACACACACCTCCCCCTCGCAGCCTGTCCGGCGGCTGTCTCCCAGTACCCCTCTGTGCGCCTAGATGGCATGCTGAGAATGTTTACTTTCACCACAGTGTGTATTTACAGAGCCTAATAGTTTTTTAGGCCGCAATGGCGCCTCACTTCGTAACATGTGTACAACCCACCTACTCCTTCTGCTCCCTCCCTCCCTCTGTCGCAGACTCACAAACACACACGCACACACGCAAAGTCTCACCCACCAAACAAGCCAGACCTCTGGTATTTGGCGTCCAGTGCAGCCAGGTGATGTGAGGAAGCAGCAGCAACTGAATGTGATCTCAGCTCTGCTCTGCCTGAAGTCAATGGATCAGGTAAGCTAAAAATAAGTCACAAGAAGAGTGTGTGTCACCATGGCTGAAGGCAGGACCTGCAACAACTGTAGACAGTCATGTGGGACTGAATGTGCTGGAGCTCCAAGATACAGCAAAACACACAGATTATTATTGTTATTATTATTATTATTTATTATTATTATTATTATTATTATTATTGTACTTTGCTTGAGCAGCATGGAACAGCAACTGACTGTTTAGATTCAACGAATAAAAAAAAGCAATCTGACAATATTAGTCCACTGAGAAATGCTGAATTATCCAGTTTTATTATTGTTTAAATGGGTTTTCTTGCCTTTTTGATTAGATGAATGAGAGCTGTGTCTTCAAGAGCTTACTTGAATAGACACAGCTCTTCTGACAGCACCTGCTCTCCTAACAGCACTTATCTTCTCCTTCTATCTCTTCCCACCTCCTCTCTCCTCTCCTGGTTGCATCCCTCTTCACTCCCTCTCCACAGCTGTTAAGTTGTATTTTATTCACAGAAGCCTCAGTTGCATGGTGGCTTGATTGTGTAACAGCAGCCTCTGCTTAATGACTAAGATGCAAAATGCTTCAGAGGGTCCAGCTGGTTCTTTAAAACCATTCACAAAGGTAAATGACGGTTAAAAAAATGATCTCAAAATCCGTCTTGGAAGATCACTAATTGCTGATATGTGAGTATAAACATTCAACGATGGTCATGTAGTCGACCCCAGAGGACAGAATAGAGTCAAAGACACTGAAGCCTTTGTTTTATCTTCTTTCTCCCGTAGCAAACAGGTGAAAATAACCGGCTGTGTTTTGCTCGCTCAGTCACCGTGCTTGACTTGATGAACCTGATGTCCTGACGCCTGCCTGTCTGTCGTATTCAGCCGAGGTGGTCTATTCAGAGTTAGGGACCAAGGGACACACTGCCCAGGGGGTGTGTTTGTGCCTGTGGGTTTGTGCGTGCGTGTGTGCCCATGCATGTGTGTTGGGCTGCGAGGGGGAGGGAGGAGGCGCTGTGAGCAGCAGAGAATGCTTGGTGATGGGTTACCAAAAACAGAGCACCAGGGGACAATGGGACCTAGGACATTCCTGACATAACCCCAACACACTGGGGAGGAAGTAGAAGGGGGGATTTATTGGTGTCAACGGCCCCTCGCCCTGAAACTAGGAACGGGTGCCTCTTTTGTCCCCTCTGGCGTTGGAGATGGACCGAATCGAGACGCCTTGCACACAGGACGCCTCTAAACACATACACACATAATCACTCCTTTGAAAGAAGAACCACCAATTAGGGAATGGACATATACGGCTATAGAGGTTCAGGCTGTGAGGGGGCCGGTTCCTCTGAGTGTGTGTGCCGGCCTGCATGCACTTGTCAATAGGGTCCGAATGTAAAGAGAAAGCCAAATGGGATGCTTTTCAGCTCAGATTGCATGAGGGTTGACCTCATGGGAACACCACTATGAAGTTGTTTGAATCAGAGGGCATTTAGTCTCATTTAGGAACGGTTCGTATTACGCCCAAGGAGACCACATCCAGCAAGACAATGTGCTAATTGGCTGCACCGTTCTCCAGCAAATTTCCCATAGTGGTAACCTAAATGTTGCTACCTACAACATGCAGAACACCCTTCCTTCTATCACTTATTGTACTGCTTTAATATTTAAAGCAAGTAAAATGTGGCAAAAGTCTTCAAAATTCTGACTAGTAGTATTTTCCCAGTTGCACCAGTCGTTGTGCTCATCTAATATTGTTCAGACGAAGCATCCTTTAAGAAACGGGACTGGTGCTTCTCTTTACGGCTGCACAAAATATCCCAAAAGCAAAAAATAAACATGTTCTATGCTTAAATCCTATAATTGATCATAGATACCATAGTTAGTGAGGATGGACTGAAATGTGAATCTATCACCTGGATGGAAAACCAGCAAGATTCCGCTGCAAAAGTGGACCTTCAGTTATTTGATCCTGAAGTTTTGGATCATTTATCGATTAAAAAATATGACTTCAGTCAGTTTTGACCTATTAAAAAACCCTGAAACAGGTAGGAGACACACCAACATAGTCCAACACTGTCATCTAGTGGTTAAGGCGGTATTATATTTGCGTGTGGGGCCACATGAAGATCTTCTGTCATTTTTAAAGATGTTTTTAAAAAGAGATTTACTATGTTCCCCCAAACCAATCTGATGGTGATCCCGAATTTTTATTTTTGTTGACAATATGGCTGTTGTCTGCAGCAGCGTGGCTGCCTCCCATACTGGGATGAAGCTCATCCTCTGGGGGGATTATTTCAGACGTCCTGAGAGACCCAGAGAATCCCTTTAATGTTTTAGTGCATATACTGAATGATCACACACTAATCAAAAAGGCTAATAATTACCACTTAGATGTTGATGGAATTAGACAAGCGGGAAATGTCAAGACATTCAAATGATTCTTATAATTGTTTGCAGATGTATTGGACCATTATTTATTATCAGTGCACCTATAGGGAATCTTTATCATCATCCACTTCCAGCTCCCTGGATTATCAGTAATTCATAACTCTATAGCTTTGTGGTGGCATTGTTGTGGCCGTGTAATTTATTAGTTAATGGACGAGACAGTGCCAGATCCTGGGGCTCATGAATATCAAGGCGGAATGAGAACCAGAACGTGGGCTTTCATTAGAGCGTTACGTCTCTCTTGCTCTCTCCACATCTTCAGAACACACATAGAGTTCAAATGGGAACTCCCAAGCACTTCCAGCTGGCAACACTTTGGGATAATGATGCTGGATTCCACACAAATGAAGGGTCTAAATACCACCAGAGAGGTACCTGAACCAACACACCCCCTCCCCATCTCTTCAATGCACAGGCATGCATACATATATGTAATAACACTACTTATACCAAGCAACCTTTCTTTTTTTCTGATGGTCAGAACACACACACACACACACACCACACACACACACACACACACACACACACAGTGTGTGTGTTACCAGTTGCCGCCTGGTCCACTCCTTTAATATAATTTAATCTTTGAAGTTAAGCCATCAGAGTGAGATGACCAAAGCTAGAAGGATGGATGGATGGATGGATGGATGGATGGATGGATGGATGGATGGATGGATGGATGGATGGATGGATGGATGGATGGATGGATGGATGGATGGATAATCCCGGCATGAGAGTCATCGATACCTCTGTTTCTTCATGTACACACATCTCACAGCAACATTGTGCCTGAAAACACACACACACACACACACACACACACACACACACACACACAACACACACACACACACACACACACACACCGCTGATCCACAGGCTCTGAGGTGAAGTGGCACCTGAGCAGTGAGGGAGCGTCTGAAAGGTTGCATACAATAACGCCAACATGTCGTCCTGACTTAAGATGAGTCGGCAGAGGGAGAGTAACCAATCGGAGCCTCCTGCTGCCTGTTGCTTGATCCTGAGGGTCTGCTGAGAGGCGCTTGAGCTGTTTATCTTAACATAGGAAGTCAATGACAGTTCAAGTACATTCTGAGCGCACTCTTCTTGCTGTTTTAAGCTATTTTTCTTCCTCAATCCCTGCTGTAACCCTCACCTCACCAGCAGACATCTAATTAACAGTCCACAGGGTTCCACTCTGTCCATGTTTGGCCCACTCCGCTACCCCTGACTGTAAGGACATATGGATATAGGATGTGCTGCTTTTACTGTGCAGCCAAACACTTTGACTGCTGAACGGAAGGGCATCAGCAGGGATCTGAACAACATTGCAGGGTTTTGTTTTTTTCTGAGTAATAAAGGTGCCACAATGAGAGAAGCTTCATTTATCATGTAACTGCATTTGGAATCTGTTAAGTGTGCTGACAGTTCAAGTGTTGAATATTATCATGTTCATTTGTACTGCTGACTGTATATTTATTATAGGTAAACATAAAGAAACCTTGTTGAAAAGAATAAATTATTTTTCTTATGTGTTAGACTGGTGTAAATGAAGATGAACTATTATTAAAAAAAACAGTAAATGTCCTTTTAAGTCCAGACATTTCCAAACACTGTGAAAACAGATTTAGCAGCACAATGATGCCAAAACCTCATAAATACTGAGACTGAGAAAATTTTACAAGATAAAGTAAAAACTCAAGATCAACCCTGACATCAGTAGGAATTATTTTGGTTGACCATAAACCTTAATTTAGATAGTTGGATAATAACGGCGCTTATCCACAAGAGGGCGCTTGCTCCCCGTTTAACACCAGGTAGCAGTTTTCGCCCCCACCCGGACAAGGTAAGCATCTCATCCTGCGCTGAGCAGCAGGGGTGCGAAAAAAAACATGAAGCGAGGAAAAAGCATTTTCTCCAGGGTGTCTGCTGCAGGGAGCCCAGCTCTGAAGCCCCGGGGTCGTGAGCAGACGCACCGCTGAGACTTGTTGTACCAGACAAAATCAGACAAGTGTTCCAAGTGCAACAACTAGAGGACCGAGGAGAGCTCCCCGCCTGAGAGTCCACTGACAGCCAGTGAGTGTGTTGCCTATTGTTGCTCTTGTTTCCTTTCATTCTTTTATTGTGTCTTTTACGATTTTCTGCTGTGGATGACTGGAGAGAGGCTCAATCTGATCTTCAGATTCCAGCAAAATCTATTTTATTTTGTATTTCATAAACATTAAAACTCGTCTATGCTGGTTAGATTGGGACGGGATCTATGACCTGGATTAGTGAACCGTAGAAGTACAAAATAAAGGCTCATGGAACCAAAATTGGACACGAGGCCCGAGATTCAAAAGGAGGAATAATAGACCAAAAATGTAGGTTGCAGGTTTCCTGAATTAAAATGATCAGTTAACAAAGGGGGAAAAAAATGTGGCACCACAACCCATCTCGCCCTGGCTCGAGTTTGATTGACTTTTTCCATTTTAGCCCATTTTCCTGCTAAATCTGGCACACATTTCCCTCCGGTATCCAAACCCATTAACTGTCACTGACACCATTAATTAGCATCGGCTGCAGGTGCTCCATGAACGTGCGTGTTCATCTGTTTCAGATGCGGCATTTGCTTCTTTTTTTTTTTTTTTTAAGCGTCGTTTGTGTGAGCGTAAAGCTACAGAGCTCCGTCCTGGGCCGGACCGGCCCGGGCCCGGGCGGCGTGTCCCCCCAGAGGATGGTACAGTAAATACGGGAGGAATGTTGATCAGCTTACAGCGGGGCGGTGGAGAGGGGATGGGGTAGGTGATCGACCACGATGCTTGAATAACAGACGGCACCTGCCCAAACACACGGCGCAAACGTTGCCCGTAGAGACTCCACATGAGACTGCTGCTGGCCTTCTGAAGGAACAGAACGCGTGTGCGCACTGACGAAGTTAATCCTCAACCAAGAAAAAATCCAACTCAGAATACTCACATTTGCTCTAATTCCTCGTCCAAAAGGCAACCCCCCCACTCAGCCCGAGATTTCCTGTTCGACAGCTGCTCTACCTTTAGATGAGGAGCAGCCTAATGCCTTATGAATGGCACATAGTCACATATACTCTATAACTCACACGCACAAAAGAAGGTCCACAGGATGCAAACCATAACGCGCTGTTTACTTTTCTTATAATAGTGGTAAAATGTCAGCATTTCGGGTAATATGTCCAATATGTCTTGAACAATTATGAGGATTAATAAGTTATAACATTCTGCATCTGCCTCTCGTTTCTGTGGCCCCCGGAGCCCCGCTATAGGTCCCTGCTCCGTTTCAACAGGTTCCGCGTTGCGCTCTCATTACGAGCGCCATATGGCTGCGCGCCGCGGCGGCCACTCTGTGCGGGCGGCTCAGGCAAGACGAGTGCGTGAGGCGTGAGGAGCGAGAGTGCTGAGGAAGTGAGTCCAGTTGTGTTGCCGAACCAACTTATCCGGGTTCGTTGTTGTTTTACGTTTGTGTGTAATTAGCCTTCACTTTTAAATCTGAACGCCTCACCAAAGCGCAGCGAACATTTGCCTCTCTCTCTCTCTCTCTCTCTCTCTCTGTCTCTCTCTCTCTCTCTCTCTCTCTCTCACACACACACACACACACACACACACACCACACACACACACACACACACACACACACACACACACATTCTCTCTCTCTCTCTCCCGCTCATCCACGAGTTGGGGAAATCTGGGTTTGATTTTAATGGGGAGTAGCCTATTTCGGGTTCGCTTTACAACCCATGGCAGTTCGGGACAGTTTTCACTTGGTTTCTGCTTCGGGGGCGGATGGCTGCGCTCCTCCGTGGTGTCCCCTCACCTCTGATTAGCGCGTTTCTCTGGTCCTTGAGGGAAAGAACGAAGCGACGGGAAGAAGCCGGAGACAGTTGAGCACTCGGGGAGGACAGTTTCTGACCGAAGAGTACGCCGCACATTAATTGTCGTGGATCTCAGGAGACATATTTGTAAATTCACAGCTTGACTGGGTAAGTTTCTAATCGCTCTCTCTGAGTCTTACGCGCGTTTCGCGTTGTTTTCGTGGCGATTAGATTTCAGTTTTACTGATCCCATATCTGAAATAGGAAGTGAGGGCGCTTCTGTTCTGATTGTTCCAGAGGTCTTGATTGATAATTGTTCTGACAAAATGACAGTCAAGAACTGACTGAAGTTTCCCTGACTGGTGTTTGGGTGGTTGGAAGATCGCTGCGCTGGCGCACAGGTCACGGACAGGTGTTCATCTCCTCAGCCTGCAAGTGGGAATCCTACCGACAAGAGAACAATAATAATACTAATAGTATTACTACTATTAATTACAAGAACAATAATAAAAGAAAATCGAATCCAATTTACATGCCAGTGATTGTCTCCCTGAGTCAGTGAGCTGGGAATCCAGACGCCAAATTAAGCTCAACATTTGTTTCTTTGAAATATCTTGCTCTTCAAAATTTTAGTTTTTATTTTAAGAGGAAATTTTCTAGATTCCTCTGATGGTTTAATATGGTATTGTGTTGACGGGAGTTCTGATGTTTTTAATTGTACATTATCATACAGCTTCTCTGGAACCATTTCAGTGGTGAAGGTAACCGGAAACAAAAGCCTGACAGCCAGAAGCAGCTCCGCCCTTTTGGATTTAATCTGTTTTCCCCTCATAAGCAGAGACAAGAGAGGCCTGAACCCCTTATCCTAAATATTGCAGACTGAAACAGTGTCACCCACTTGACCTACTTCTCACTCTGCTGAATAAGTCCATGAAGGCATCAGTGGTTCCTTCTGCTCACTAAGGTCAGATATGATGCCAAAGTTGCAGTTAGAAGAAAACTGTGCATTCACCTGATATTTTAAGGAGTTTTCCCCCCCTATTTGCTGGTATTTCCCAAATTTCCCTATTACCCAAATTAACCAAACAATTCAGTGATCAATAACAGAACAGCAGAGGCAGATTCAGGCTCACCTGAAGACACATGACCTGATAACCAACCCAGAGCCACCGAAGTGCTGGTTTTATGTGCGTGTGCTTCTTCTGCTGAATGTAAAAACAATTCCTCAGAACTCACACAGTGTGTAAAATCAACATCTCCAGTATATTTTCCTTCTGTGGCTTCAACATTTTGACGGTGCAGAGTTAAGGGATAACTCTCACCTTAGTAGTCACTCCCTGTTCTTCACTTTTGTACCTTCCACCTAGTTATTCTTCTGTAATACTGAACCAATAACCTTGCTGGTGAGACTGTCTGTGAACCCAGGGATCAAATCAAGCTTTCTTATTACAGCTGTGCAGCAGGGGCCGTCCTATCTGCCTCTGGCACTCATTCCACAGTCTAACACCCCTCTTGAATGGCAGATTAATGTTGCGGTTTGATGCCTGGAGATGGATGTGGTGTGTAAATACCCACATTACACAGTCAGACACTCAGAAATCCACTGTCTCCTCCTCCGAGGTGAGACAGAAGTTAAAACACTGCTCTTGTGCTGACTTAAGTGGTCGTGTGTTTTGTCTTAGAGTGACAAATTGTGTGTGTGTGCATGTGTGTGTGTGCGCGTGTGTGTGTGCACGCTTAAGTTTCCTGTTAAAATACCTGTCATTCAACGGCACAACACCCCATGTTGGGCTCTCAGCGCACAGAGAGGATCTGGGGGGGGTTGGCTCACATGTCTCATCCTGCCGCTCCCTGCACCCTGCGAGGCCCGCATGTGTCAGCCACACACTTCCTCCAGATGCAGAGGAGGATGTCTGTGTGTGAGGTCCACGGCTCTCCATACATCCATAGCAGCTATCGCTATCTGATCTGGATACACACAGCAGACACTGAATGACTTATGATTGGCTGGTTCTTCAAAAGGACCGAAGGACCACTGTGCTGCTGCTGCTGCTGCTGCTGCTGCTCTGCTGCTGCTGCTGCTGCTGCTGCTGCTGCTGCTGCTGCTCTGCTGCTGCTGCTCTGCTGCTGCTGCTGCTGCTGCTGCTCTGCTGCTGCTGCTGCTGCTGCTGCTGCTGCTGCTGCTCTGCTGCTGCTGCTGCTGCTGCTGCTCCTGCTGCTGCTGCTGCTGCTGCTGCTGCTGCTGCTGCTGCTGCTGCTCTGCTGCTGCTGCTGCTGCTGCTCTGCTGCTGCTGCTGCTGCTGCTGCTGCTGCTGCTGCTGCTGCTGCTGCTCTGCTGCTGCTGCTGCTGCTGCTGCTGCTCTGCTGCTGCTGCTGCTGCTGCTGCTGCTGCTGCTGCTGTTGCTGCTGCTGCTGCTGCTGCTGCTGCTCTGCTGCTGCTGCTGCCGTTGCTGCCGCTGCTGCCGCTGCTGCTGCTGCTGCTGCTGCTCTGCTGCTGCTGCTGCTGCTGCTGCCGCTGCTGCCGCTGCTGCTGCTGCTGTGCTTCTGCTGCTGCCGCTGCTGCTGCTGCTGCTGCGCTGCTCTGCTTCTGCTGCTGCCGCTGCTGCCGCTGCTGCTGCTGCTGCTGCTGTTGCTTCTGCCGCTGCTGCTGCTGCTGCTCTGCTTTTCTGCTTCTGCCGCTGCTGCCGCTGCCGCTGCCGCTGCTGCTGCTTCTGCTGCTGCTGCTGCTGCTGTTGCTTCTGCCGCTGCTGCTGCTGCTGCTGCTGCTGCTGCTGCTGCTGCTGCTTCTGCTGCTGCTGCTGCTGCTTCTGCTGCTGCTGCTGCTGCTGCTGCTGTTGCTTCTGCTGCTGCTGCTGCTTCTGCTGCCGCTGCTGCTCTGCTGCTGCTGCTGCTGCTGCTGCTGCTGCTGCTGCTTCTGCTGCTGCTGCTGCTGTTGCTTCTGCCGCTGCGCTGCTGCTGCTGCTCTGCTGTTGCTTCTGCTGCTGCTGCTGTTGCTTCTGCTTCTGCTGCCGCTGCTGCTGCTGTTGCTTCCTTCTGCTGCTGCTGCTGCTGCTGCTACTACTGCTGCTGCTGCTGCTACTGCTGCTGCTGCTGTTGTCTGCTGCTGCTGCTGCTGCTTCTGCTGCTGCTGCTGTTGCTTCTGCTTGTGCTGCTGCTGTTGCTTCTGCTTCTGCTGCTGCTGCTGCTGCTGCTGCTGCTGCTGCTGCTGCTGCTGCTGTTTTGCTACTGTGCTGCTGCTGCTGTTCTGCTACTGCTGCTCTGCTGCTGCTGCTACTGGCTCAGATCACTCACAGTTACACATCAGCATTTCCACACAAAAAAAACAAGATGGAGGTGGGGCTGAATTTATCATGAAACTGCAAGCCAGTCAATCCCCGTATAGGTCAATATTTAACATAAGAGACCACTGTTTGTTTTCTGTCTCTAACCAAATTGTCGACTTTGCTTATTTTTGTCCACAATTGTGGACAAAAATATTTCTCTAACTCCATCCTTAACCTTAATCCACCACTCAACCTACAGAGGCCACGACAAGGTCTCAGTCTGGGTAGTTTCCCCATCTTTTCTTCAGTGGGATGTTATCCTTTTAATTAATTGTGTGTATGGAGCTTTGCTTTTTCCTGATCTGCAGAGATGTCAGAACTGCATTACAATAAATCAGGCCGACGGACTGAAGCAGCTGCAGATGCGCTTACATTCGCTCACATCAGTTACTTTCTCAGACATTTTAACATTCAATCTATTAGGAACTCAACCCAAATAAGGAAGAAAGAAGTGAAGAAGAAGGTGGAAAAAGAGCAGGACAACCCATGCCTGCACACCTAGTCAAACTATAACACAGACAATTAGTCGTTTTTTTCCTCTACACAAAGAGACCACCGACCTTTGAACTTGAGGTCACTCGCTGCATGCCAGCAACTTTGAGGGAGTTGAGGTGGAGATTAGGAGGGAAACGGGACAGACAGAGTAGGGAGACTGGCTTGATGAGTCACCATTTTTGACATGTTTTAGAAATGTGTCTGCATATGTGAGCGTGGGCACACTGAGACCCAGCAGTGTCTGTCCATCACCAGCGTGTGTGTTTAAGAGCGACGTGCACGGCTCTGTGAGGGTACCGAGCACTTAATAAAATCATTTGTGGGTTTTTTTCCCCCCTCAAAGTTCAAAGCTGGTCCTCGCTTTCGGCTGTGGGGTAGAGGTTGTTCTTGTGCAATGGAAAAAAAAAGAGACTGTTTTCCTGTTAGGGGGGGCTTTTTTGGGAAAACCGCGGCTCTGCCTACCGCAGCCAGCCTTCAAAGAGCTTTGGAGTGCTCACCTCTCCTCTCCCTAAGTCCTTCCATCTCTCCCAACAAGTTACTTCCTCTCGTATTGGGGAGTATTTCACCTGCCTCTCCTCGACCGCCGCCGTCCCACCACAGCGCTGCAGAGCTGTGGTCAGGATTGCGCTCAGGTTCATGGGAAATGTTCAGTCAAGGAGCCCTTAATCCTCCCACCCACACGTCCTCAAAACAGAGCGCTCCAGGATCTTTAACCTTTCAGCATTTTTTGCATGTTTTTATCATCTCTGTAAAGATGCCACATGGCCGCCGTCCAGTGACAATGTTGGAGAGTGCGTCTGCCAGTGGCGCGGGGTGTTCTCCTCACACATCTTGACGGCACATGCAAGGAAAATATCTCCGATATTCGAAAGAGTGTTTTTGAACTCGCATTTCTTCACTTTCAAATCTCTGACAGTAGAAATGCGAGCCTATAGTGATAATTTATGTAATACTTAGCAAGCACACAAGCATGTTATGCGGTGATGCTCTACAATTCCCCATACTTCATTTGTAATCTGAACACTTTTTTTAAACATATTTTCTGTTAAACCCAGTGAGGGGGGGGGGGGGGAAATCAGATTTTTAAAATACCATTTGAAAGTTCAGTCACCTCATAGTTGGAATAGTCAGAAGTCTGGCTAAAAGTCAGCATCACATTTGCTTTTTCATTCCATTCCACCCAGTCAACACGGACCACAAAAACAGTTTGTTGTTGCCTCACAAAACAGAACAATGGCTGGATATGTTGGGACATCCAGGCAAGTGAAATATCTCTAAATATTTGCATCTTTTCATGCCTCGTTTCTCATGAATTCACTGTGAGCGAAATAAGTCACCACCACTCAGACCCGTCTGCCTGCACACATCCTTTCCCTTCTCAGAGCTCCCAGTTTCTCACCAAAAACACTGAAATGGCAGGATATTTTATTAGCAGAAATACACACCACAACTTGTCCTTTCAGCACTTTTGCCCCTGCTTTGGAACCACCATGCATGTGTGCGATCACAGAGCGCAGTAGCTTAGCAAAACTTCCTGTCGATAAATCTGCGACAACTAGCCTGACCTCATATTCTGCCCTGGACTCTCTGTCTTTTTTGTTCTTCTGTTTGGTCCTGGATCAGGTTCTGTTGATTTAAAGAACCACTGTTAGACTCTGGGCCAGCCGTGCGGGCTGAGCCAAAGAAGCTGCTGCATTCCTCTACTGGGCGTTCTGTCTTTCTTTCTTTCTCTCTCTTTTCTGCCAGATTACATGCGATATAATGGCGGTTCTGAAACTTGGACTTAAGACCAAAGCAGCAAAAACGATCCTTTAGAAATGTGTCACGCACACATACACACACAACACACACACACACACACACACACCACACACACACACACACACACACACACACACGGGTCGACTCAGCAGACATAAGTGGGCTTTAAAAATTTGTCAGTGATCCCCTCAACTAATGATACTCTCAGCTGTGAAGCTGACCCCCTCCTGCCCTCGGCCCTCCCTGCTCCTCCTCCCATCCTCCTCAGTCTGTCCCTAATGAATGCCAGCGAGGAACTCCTACACCCACCTCCCACACACTCTTGCGTGCTTACCCAGAAAACAGTATCGTCATCAACACTGCAGAGGGGCCTATCGTCACGTGGAGTTCAGAGCGTTAATATCTGACCCCTGTTACCTGAAGCCTGTCAGTCATGTTGATACATCTGGACAGGTTTATTTACTTTTTAAACAAGTGTGTGTGTGTGTGTGTGTGTGTGTGTGTGTGTGTGGTGTGTGTGTGTGTGTGTGTGTGTGTGTGTGTGTGTGTGTGTGTGTGCATTTCACTGGTATCAAGCACAAATCAAAATGTATAAAATTTAAAGTCAAATAAGATGTCACCCGTTGAGCCTTCTCTCAGTTTGACTCTAAACATCAACAGGATTTTCTGTAATTATAATAATCCTGCATCAACGACCTCTTCAAATCTACACACGGGGGATTGTCTGACTTTGCTGCTGCTTCTTTTATATCCATACAACTCAACTCTCTGTAATGATAATGAGAGTGGAGGCAGTCTGTTGTTAGCCAATTAAAAAGTCCTCCATGGTTCTGGGCAGTTGCTAATGGACCCACCAGGGATTACTGTACAGCAGGCTGGGGGGACAGCAGGGCACCAGTTCGGGCCCCAGCTTGCTGTCATCCGAGAGAAGCAACCCCGTCGACTTGCATTCACCCCCAGTCTTCGCGGGGGCCTGCGTGGCAGCTCTCTAGAACAGCGTGAAAAGCTCCCACTTGGGATACAAAGTGGCTCAGCTGTCCCTCTCTCCTATCCGCACCTCCCACAGTGCCCTCCTCTACCTCCAAGCCAAATAAAGCCTCTCACCAACTTCTGTTTTCCTAATCTGTGAACTCTGACAGAGGCGCCCACGCTTGAAAGAGCTAGAACTCAACATGGGATGATCTCCTGGTGACAGGGAGAAGCTGAAAAAACGTGGCCGCAACCACCAGACCACCCTGTCATCCCCCTGTTTCTGCTGCCACTCCCTCTTTGTCACCCACTGCTTATTCATCCATTTTCTCTCCCCTCTTCCCTCCATCCTCTACCTCTTCTAATTGGGTTGTCAGAGACAAATGAAACCTCTGAGTGTCTTCCAACTCTTTGCTTTAACAGCATATTAATATTTTTAACCATGATCCACACCACAAATTGTTTAACATGTCAAAAGCTTCGCCAACGGGGATTTTTTGTTGGGTTTTTTTTGCCTTTAATCCACAGAGGAATGCCGCTGTTTGTAATTGTCGCCCCACTCAATAAAGCCATTCACTTGGTGAATAAGCTGCCGCACAGATTCCACATATAGATGGTGTTTGGTGCAACCTGTGAAAAAATGCAATACATTTTGCACTGTTAAAGAAAAACCTGCCCAGATTGAGAGCTGATATTAAACTCAGAGGAACAGAATCTATTTGAGGAGTTGTTCCATATTTGTTTTCACAGCTTCTATCGTGTTAAATGGAACAAAACAATGCTGCGTTTTTCTGTTTAATCCCTTGTCGTGGATGGAAGCGCTGAGCTGAAGCTGTTGCTGCGTCAACCACGTTTAACGAAATACCACGTCTGCCCCCAGGCCGAGCAGACCCGGTGGCGTCTTAAACACCATGTCCAGGATAAAAACGATTCCTCAAAATTCGAATTTCAACCTGCTTCCCCACAACGCCAACATCCTCGCACGGCTGGCAGAGAGTTTGAGGGTTTTCTGATAATCTCTGAGTCTTTCAGTGAGAGCCAGCTTCATGTGTTTGCTCGGACTTGCAGAGCTCTTGCAGAGTTGAGGGTACAGAGTGGAAGGAAAGAGCCGTGTCACTGTTCTCCCCTTTGTTTAACCTACACGTTCATATGCCAGACGCGCCTGACAGCACCAGACCCTGGAACAATTTCCCAGCAGGCCGGCGACACGCGGACTGCACCATATTTAGTCATCCAGAGTTCAGACGCAGACCAATGCAGCCCTCTACTGTCATCTGTCACCCCTCTGTTCCTCCCTCCCGTTTTTATATCTTCCCTCCAACATCCCGCTCTGTCTCTGTCAAGTTTCCTCTCTCTCCATCCATATCTGTCCTTGCTCGCACTCCCGCAACTCATTGCGCTCCATCACTGTCGTGCCCCTCGCTGTGTCTTTGCCTCTTCACGAGTCCCTCTTTTTTCTAACTTAATCTCTTCTTTGCCCGTTTGTCCTCTTTTTTTAGTCTCTTAAGCTTGTCGTATATTTTCCGACAGGCCTGGTTTTCATCTGGTCCAACTTTTCGAACTTCCTCTCACTTCCTCAACAACATGCCCGTCAAATCTGAGCCTGCGTAATTCTCAACATCCGTCTTTTTTTTTCTTTTCCCTCGTCAGCTGTCAAAATTTCTACCCTGTCTTCTCCTTTCTGCTCCTTCATCTCTCCCCAGGTCCCTTTTTCTCTTGGATGAGCCCACTGCTAATGTAGCTAGGCCTACAAACAATTTGCTAATTCCATCAGTTGTCTGCTCATGGCCTCCCCTGTGGCCGCTGTGGACTGCCAACTTTACTATGGCCAGAGATTTGACGGAGTGCCTTGGCTGAAGAACTGCAGCCCCATGCCCGCTTTAACCTCCTCATCCTCACACATATGCCGGTGATCAATGTCCTCAACTGTCCTGGCACTCTCGTCTCTCCCCGGTCATTCATAAGCGGGCTGATGTCCTGGAATCGACTTTGCATGTGTTGAATATTAGAGGATTCTTTTCTGTGATGTTTCCAGAATTGCAGAGGGAACTTCAGATCTTGTTGGGAAGGATCATTGAATCCTGTGAACATAATGTGAAAAAATGTGAGCTTTACAAGTATTTGAAACAGTTGCCGGTGTTTTGGATTTGACTGTGTCCTCTGGATGTTTCACATTCTGCAAAATAGGAAAGTTGTCTATTTGAAATGATCCATCAAGCACCAGGCATTACAAGCAGCTGGCTTTTTTTCTCCTCCCAATCTTTCTGCTCTGGATAAGTCCCTCACACATTTTTCCCTCAAGACCCAGTTTGTTTGTTCTTAAGAAAAGGCCACATGGCACGGTTTAAGCACTTGAGCACAGAAGAGTGGTCCTATTTACCAGGCCGTTGGGCTCTTTGGAGGGTGTCTAGCTTTGGACCCCTCATATTCAAAATAGAAGAAGGAGACTTCTGTTTTTCAGCTTCCATTAAATCCGTCTGTCTGCCTTCCCTGCTCAACTGAAGTGGATAGAAGGACGGCCTATTGTTCATCCACACTGAAAAAGGGGATGCTGCGTTGTAGAGGCTGAGGGTAAGAGGAGGTGGTCGTGACTCATTGTATTTTAATAAATACCTCACTAAGAGGGTTAAGATGCCTTCACAACCCCTAAGCTGTCTGTTTTGAAGTAGGATTCTTCTAGATTTGACACCCAAAGAAATAAAAAGGGGATTAGCAAAGGAAAAAACTGGTATACATTTCTGTCTTTTTCTTTGTCCTAGAGATTTCCCCCTCTGTCCCTTCAAACTTTCACTCTCCTTTGACCTCCCATTGAGCTGCAAGTGTGTGAATTACGCCATCCAGGTAACTGAGCTTAGAGCTTTGATCTCCAGCTTTGAGTCACATATCCTCCATTAGTTTAATGTTAATGGTCTTCAGATGTCTTATCTTTTTTTTGTCAACAATCGAACTTGATGGTTGTCCTGTCTTGGATCGGCAAATGTCATAGTTGTGGTGTTTATGTCTCTTCGAATCTGCACAGGAATTGATTAAAAAAGGCCAAAATAAAACACAGAGCTCTTAAAGCAGAGGTTCTGCTATTGGACACTGGGATGTGGTATCATCAGGGATTATAGGGTAACTTCTGCCATGCTGCTCAAGCATGTCCAGAAGCTTTGGCTGAGTTCAACCCGAACGGGAGCTCTGAATGAGAGACCGGCATTGAAATTCTGGACGCAGTCAAACGTAACCTCTAATGTCTCTCTTTAAATGGTCACATTTGTCCTCCGCTTCTCCCGGTCAATGAAAGAGTCTAAGTCCACAATTTCATTTCCTTTATAGCTTATTTTTATACTGTAAAATTCAGCCTGTGTCAGTTTTATATATCAGATCCTTTTATGGTAAAAACATGTCTGCGACTCTGACCATTGTGTTTGTTTCCCTCTCTTACAGGAAGGGCTCTGGCCAGCCCCGAAGTGAAGGGTCACTGAGCTCAGACACCCTAATTATAAACACATCGGTGAAAGTCACACGCACAGACTGCAACACTTATACTCTCACACTTAGACGCGCACACACACACACACACACACGCACGAGCACATACACGTACACACCCTCCAATTGTTAGTGCACACACAAAGACACAAAGATCACCAGCACAGACTCAGTTTCACACACAGACCCTCTGATCAGGATGAGGGAACCCTGGAGGAGCCTGCTGGGATTGTGCATTCTTGCATGCTTAGCCTCCACACACAGTGCCACCAATCCCTTTGCAGGGCAGCAAACGCCTCAGGACCCTTGCTATGATGACACAGGCGCTGCCCGCCGATGTATCCCAGAATTTATCAATGCTGCCTTTGGCAAGGAGGTGATGGTGTCCAGCGTATGTGGCCGGCCACCTTCCCGTTCTTGTAGCGTAGTGGAGCGAGGCGATGATCGTCCGTCTGTGCGCACATGCCAAATCTGTGATGCAGCTGACCCACGTCGTGCACACCCTGCTTCCTACCTCACGGACCTGAACTCAGCCCACAACCTCACCTGCTGGCAGTCCGAGAACCTGAACACCTCACCACACAATGTTACTCTTACCCTCTCCCTGGGTAAAAAGTTTGAGATCACCTACGTCAGCTTGCAGTTCTGTTCACCAAGACCCGAGTCCCTGGCCATATATAAGAGCATGGACTACGGCAAGACCTGGATGCCCTACCAGTTCTACTCGTCACAGTGTCGGCGTATGTACAACCGGCCCAATAAAGCTACCATCACCAAGCAGAATGAACAGGAGGCGCTGTGCACAGATGGCCACACTGACCTCTACCCACTTTCTGGAGGCCTCATTGCCTTCAGCACTTTAGACGGAAGACCCTCTGGAAAAGACTTTGACAACAGCCCAGTCCTCCAGGACTGGGTGACAGTCACTGATATCCGTGTAGTTTTCAGCCGCCCACAGCTGCCCAGAGAGCTGGGTCTGGGGCCTGGAAGCAACAACGGGGGGAGAGACGATGAGCCCACGGGCGTGACGTCAACACTGCCGGCTTATTTCTACGCGGTGAGTGACTTCCAGGTGGGCGGCAGGTGTAAGTGCAACGGACATGCATCCCGTTGCCTGAAAGACAAAGAAGGAAAGCTGGTGTGTGATTGCAAACACAACACAGAGGGACCCGAGTGTGACCGCTGCAAGCCCTTTCACTATGACCGGCCCTGGCAGAGGGCCAACGCCCGCGAGGCCAACGAATGTCTGCGTAAGTCCACCTTGTATTCATCATCCTTTACCAGTGCTTCTATTTGTCTTCTTCTTCTTCATTATTTGAAATCCATGCACTTTATTTAGGCTTCGGACAGCTGAACTTTTCACCACTTATTTTGAGGATATAATAAAACCAGTCATGCAATTTAAAAACATACACATCCACAAACTATGACCTGTGGTTGGCTGTCGCAAGGGCAATTAGGAGTTTTTCCAGAACATACCAGATGAGTTTGTGTTTACACAGGTGACGCCCGAGAGTGGCGGTAGCAGCAGTTGAGCTGGCAAGTCTGGCAACGTCTTTAAGAAATCCATCTCGTCCTTTTGCATTTCCCAACAACCTGCCCTGTATTTACTGGTCCTCCACAGAGAAATCAGTTTTTCACAATCAGGAATAAAGATGACAACAGTGTGACTCACTGCTACGCTGATTCATTTAATCCATCCAATAATGTCATTTGGTTTTGTTGGCTTTTACTTCACAATATGTTTGCTTTGTGTGAAAATTGCCCAGACAGGAATTATGTCCTTTTCTGTGGCCATTTTGTAAATGTAGATTGATTACACTTGCATTTGTTAAGACTATAGTTAAATGGGCCATAAAATAATATGGGTTTAGTTGTTATATTAAAAGCAAACGTTGATTTAACGGTTGTAAGAGAGATTCACGCGTGTTTTAACCACGTGTGTTCACAAATTAGTCCTCCAATATGTTGCTGTTTCCTCGGCGGCAGTTTTAACAACATTGGTTTGTTAGCATAACGAGTCATACTAGGCGCAACCTAATTTAGGTCAATTAAGTCTGTCTCCCCTTCCTCACCATTTACCCTAATGAAATAAAATTAAAGCCAGGGTAATGAACAACAAAAAGAAAACAGGAGCAAAGCTTTGAAAACAGCCTCTATTTTTCTAACAGCCGTAATGAGTCAGTATGCCGGCCTGCATCATATTTAACGTCAAACCCCGCCAGATCTCCAGAGGAGTACATACATTTCAAATAGGCCAACCAATCCAACCTCCTGTGCCAAAAACACCATATTTTGGCCATTCTTCCCTCCCTGACACCCTCACTTACTCGGCTCAGAGATACAGGCACACACCCGTACACACCCTGCTCTTTCTGCAACAATATCCTGTAAATCCCTCAGTGTGCTCATGCACACAGTTTTCCACACACCCTCTTTCAAATGTCCCGTAGCCGTTTCCGAAATGTTACACCCGCTTCCCGTAGCTTTCTTCTCTACGGGCCTGACATGTAACTTCCATCCACGATTTCTGGACTAAAGAGCCCGCCTGCCCCGGCCAAAAATGATGACCTAATCCCAGTGTTGATACATAGTTGCACGTTATACCTGATCGCACATTTTTAATGTGCCAAATAGTTACTCCCAGATGTCCCTTATTTTGTTTTCCAATCCTCTTTTTACAGCTTATTCCGGAAGAAATGTTTCCAGAATATACTCAGAGTGGCAGGAGAACTTTTAAAAGGCCTCTTAGTGTATATTAAAGCCCATTCATCCGATCCACTCCCGCCGAGTTGGTTTGGTTCTGAAGCAGTGGACGGATGACAGGCAGCAGCGAGAAACCTTCAGTCACAACTCTGAGGTGACGAGGCGCGCATATCTAGATTAGCCAAGTACTTGAGTGGCACGTTACATAGCCAAGGAGACGTCACCAGCGCCTCCGTGAGGCCCTGCGGCTGTTTGGGTTGGGAGGAGGACTGAGGAGGCCGAGGTCACGATCCTTTGTGGGACGGTGATGAGGTTAAGTTGACAGGGTGAGGATTGTGGGTAATGAGGAATGTAAAGCAGCCAGAGAAAGAGCTGAATCGATTGCTGTTTCACGCCCGCCTCGACTCTGCCCTTGAGAAATCACATGTCTGCTGATAGGTGTTGCGTCGCTCGCAATGATCATGCGTGGTTTTACGCTCCCACTGGGCCGCATTGACTCAAAGGATTTTATCCTGTGTTCCAGACCCAACAGTCACATTGCTGCTTGACATGTTTGACATGTAGCAACCGTCTGAACTCGTGTACGTCTCCAGACGCCAGCCACACACATACACCCACCATCTGCCGCCTCCTTCGCTATGAATTCCACATTGGGACGTTGGTTTATAAATCCCTGTTCCAGTAGTCAGAGAGGGCGGCCTTGTAAAGGAGTGTGTCTGTTTGTATTGAGGGAGACATGATGGAAAAAGCGGTGATTTATCTGAGACAGAATGAGGAAACAGATGGATAGGAGCTGGAGTATTTGGTTACCGGTTGTGATGGAGTATGGGCTTTTTTCTGCTGACAGTCTTGTATGTGCAGGTCTGATGCTGACTTCCAATGTGGGCCAGTGGCCCGTGCCATAATAACGTGCCGCCGTTTAAGATGAAGAGGCCTCTTGTGGACTCAATGACAATGTGACATCCAAAGTAGATGATAATTTATGAGGGTGTAAGAGCTCTTAGCGCCTGATGGTTTCTGCAGCCATCATGACCCTGTTTGGCTGTGGCGCTAAGCTCTTTTGTGCTCCGGATCTTCATCTCTCTGATGTGGACTCTGCTCTGGAACAGTGCGAGCCCAAGGTCAAACCCAGTCCTTTCCTAATGGGACAGCCAATCCAACTCTGTTTCCAGTAGCGGCCGCTGGTGTGTATTCATCAATATAAAGGCCACAGGAAGGTCATCTTTTGGTTTAAGTTGCCATAAAATTGAGATGAGCTGTTGCTGGTAGTAGCGTGGGTGTCCTGGGAGCTTCTGCAATGTTTTGGTTTCATTTTAACCATTTTAACAGAGAATTTTGATACATCATCTCCAGGGAGTAACACAGGGTTCATGGTTTTTTCCCCAGGGAAATAACAGCCATAACTAAATGAATAGCTTCTGTGGAGTCACCACCTCAGGAAAATCCCACAAATTAGAATGAACATATAAAAACGAATTACCTTTTGCACAGTCATGGTTATTAGCTCATGTATTCCGCGCTAATGAGTGAGTCACTGACTTTATGTTCAACTTTAACCATAGAAAGCGACTCAAAAGAGACATTTTAAAGTTGCAAACCTTTTCAGAAGCCAAGTCAAACTTTTTTCATGGAAGCTTGTGGTTTTTAGTGGGCTCGGCCCTTGGTTTTTGGAACCTATTAGCTGGAATTAGGGGGGATTTGACAGATGGGTTTCTTAGGGGAAGCGCTGTGATCCAGCAGAGGTGTGTGTGTCAAAGGAAGAGGCCAGCCAGGAACAGAGCTCACGATCAGACCTCAGATCTGTAAAGAGCTGTGGAAACTCTGAAGACCACAGAAGCACAAGTTCATTTCTCCATTTTTGTTTTTTTTTCTCGGGGTTCTTTATTTTCGCTCTTTTGATTGCACTGACAAGAGGGCAGATGGTTATATGATGCTGATTAGAATTTCAAACTAGGCCTCGGCCCTTTCACACCATTAGCTCTCCCCTCCCCTCCAAATCTCCTCCAAGGGCAAGCAGAGGTCAAACCTATGTTCTAGTTGACGTGCATGTTTGCCAAGACACTTCTTAGGCTTAACTCATTCTCTTAACAACATCATATTTCACTCGTTATATGTATGTATTTATTTTTTACCCCTCCAAAGCAGTTGGACTTGACTTTACAACTTGTTTGAATTACCACATGACACAAAATTAATGTCCCCACAACTAATTCCAGTCTAGAGGTTTGTGGATATATGTAGCCAATTTATTCAATTGACTGAAATTTAAACAGTTGAATTGATTATAACTTAGTAATAATAATAAATAGTGTTTGTAAGTTTGCAACACTATCTGTTTAACTCTTGGTTACTTGGTTACCTTTAAATCTCTGTTAACTACGACAAAATGAAAATAACTATTGTGTCATATCATCTCTGCGGTCAGAAGAAACGTAAATATCTGGAGCTAAACTAGGTGACTTTCTAAACACAGAAGAGCAAAGCCAGAACTGCCATCATATGTCTTGCATGTATGTTCTGTGCTATTACTTTTGTTCACTGACTTAAAGACAACTCCTGCCCCTTCGCCCTGGTGTTCGAGGTGGTGGGGGATTCAGTTGCTGAGCAAAAGCAAGTGATTTTTTTACTTTCTTTTTTTTAAAGAAAAACTTTGCCTGTGTTTTCCAACAATTACACAGTCAAGGAATGTTGTTCCAAAATCAGCAGCTTTCTGAAATGATGTCCCTAGGGGAGTTAGCAGGAGACACTGGGACAACAAAGATGCAGTGTGTGTGTGTGTGTGTGTGTGTTGTGTGTGTGTGTGTGTGTGTGTGTGTGTGTGTGTGTGTGTGTGTGTGTGTGTGTGAGGTAGTGTGTGTGATCAGTCCACATTATCATCAGCGCTTGGTCATTTTAGATCGCTTTTCCATTCTCTTTTCTCTGTTCCTGTTTTTGTCATTACTCTGTTTTCCTCACTTATGTCCGTCCCACAAAGGCTGATATTTCACTCATTCTACAAACCTTCCCGTAAAGATTTTGTAGCAATCAAAGAACGCTGAACCAAACAGCAAAGCATCATATAACAGCATCCAACTGCTCGCCTCTCTTCAGGAAACTCTCTGCAGCAGCCTGAGGCCCAGAGAAAGTCTGCGTCGGTGTGTGCGTGTTCATCTCCCTGCATTTGTGCATACGTGCACGCCACATGTAATCTGGTTGTGTGATGTAGTGTTTCATCCTTGTGCCAAAGCAAACTGATGGGATGCCCACCTCTCTCAGCCCCCCCGCCCTCAGCTCTCCTTTGCAGATGGTAATAATTACCTCCTGAGGTGTCCCCGCCAGCAAACTCTTCCTCTCCATCCTCTCGTAACCGTCTTCTGTCACAGATTAATATTGCTTTAACCTTTCCCTTCCTCCTAACAGTTTATTATGTATTTGCGATATTTCTCACTACTAAATTTTTTTCTGCTCTTGTGTGTTTTATTTTCGTAAGTGTCCTGCCACGTTGAAGGCCATGTGCTCCATTGTATGAGAAAATATGCGGTTTCTGGCTGTGAGCCGGCATTGCGGGAAGCGAGACTCCGAGGCTGTTAAGGAAAAATATACATTTGCTTGCTTACAGTGACTGCACTGCGGTTTGGTGGCTAACATAAGCCGTTGAGCTAATCAGCCGCCATCGCTGTGACCTGGCCAAGCTCATCAGCAAAATTTTGATCTAATGTGAACATTAACCGAAAGCTCAAGTGACGGTATTTAAAGGACAACAGCCTTTGGCAGGAAGGAAGGGAGACATGCATTGAAATTTCAGAAGCAAAATCTTTTGCCATTGAGCCTGTAGCTTCATTCCCCTTTAGAGCTTTGGTTAAAGGATGAACACCTCATAAAAGCTTCTTTGACACCTCCTTTTTCCTATCTTAATATCTTATTTTACTTTCAACTAAATGTCAGTGGCGCAAGCTGACCATTGATCACCCTAAAGTTCCTCACCATTTTCACTGTGGCCATAGTGGCCATCTGTCACTTTCTATTTCTGAACAAGTCCCGGCATCACATGTCTCCTGGAGGGCACTTCGTGCTGCACAATCAATCTTATTTTAATTCAATCCGTCATGATAATGTGCTCGTGCAAAAGTCAGGTTCTGTGATCGTGCCAGTGGAAAAAAAGAACCCAAGCAACTGAGACAGCGAAGGCAAAGGCACAACAGAGATAACAATGTTTAGATGTGGGGAAGTGAAGTGGACCAGTGAGACAGAACAGAGCGAAGGACTCAGCTCTCCACTGACACCAGGCCTCCCAGGCTGGCAACTGTCCAGCTTAATCTTGTTAAAATCTTTCCCTGCCTGATGCCATCCAGAGAGAAGAGGGCTGGGGGAGAGAAGAGGGCTAGGGGAGAGTGGGGTGGGGGGGGGGATGTTGGAGGGCAGTGAGAGTATGAGGTCTGAGAAGGAATGGTGGGAGAGGAATGAAGGGTAGGCTCAGTTCAACAGACCTACAAAACATGGCGTTATGAGGCTAACAAATGGAACGGAGACGCTTTGTAGAGGAGAAGGACACTGTTTTTTATGGAGGAAGAGCCACAATGACTTAATTACGGCAGGCCATGATGCAAATGCAGCTCCAAGTAAGACTGGAGAAGGCTGAAATGCTTTACCTAAAGCAATCAACTTCACAAGTACTGGGGTTTAGACCTTTCACTTTTTACCTCTGGAGTCTCTCTGTGGTTGGTCTGAGTGTGTTTGTCTGCACTGTACACTTCCTTGGCTCTAATAAGGAGCCAATTAACCGGGTGTTACCCCGGAGCCCTGAGCAGGTGGCTGGAACAGCCAGGCGGAGCTCAGCCCAAATACACAGACACGCACATATGCATGATGGCAGCTCACGGAGCAGAGTCTGTTTGGCTAAGCATGGAAGGCACCCAAGGGGGCTGCAGAGGGGCTGGACGGGGCAGTGGTGGGACCAATTTTAGCTACGGGGTTTGGGTTTTCCACAGGCATCCAAAATCAATTGGCTGTGCTTTACCGGCTCAGCTTTGCTCAGAGTGAAGGAAAAATGAGGGCAGATTTATCATCAACATATGGAGGGAAACAGAGAAGCGGTGCACTCCACAAACACACTTGCATTTCATTTTCAGTCTTTACGGGCCAATTTGTCATAGTACACTTGACAGATCAGTAACTGAGCTTGTTCAGAGCACATTAACTTGTTGAGGTACCTGCTATGAATGCTGGAACAGAACCGAATATGCCCGTAAGATGATCTTCTGCCGGGGTAACTCACCAAAAAAGCAAGGTAACACGAGACAGGCCATAAACTAAAGAGGAGGACAATAGTTTCACTCGAATTATTTTATTTTTTCCAACTTTTTCCACTACAATCACCAGTTTGCTGCAGCTTGTGTTTGTGTTTGTTTCAAATTAAGAAGCTGGAGGAATTGAAGGAGTTGGCAGTGTATTTACAGTATATTCTTATTTGACACTACTTGCAGCTCTTGTTTTTGGCTCCCCAACTGATAAGAACTATGAACATTTTTTTGGTCTAGTCGGGCTTTAGTGCGTTAATGAACTGAGGAATGACCTTCAGCAGTGTTCAGTTATCCCCACTGAGCCTAATTTGGGTTAGTGGGTGCTGTGGTTGTTGAAAAGGGTGGGGGATGGGGGGGTTCAGCATGTGTGAATGTATGCACACAAGCACTTCAAAACAAACCCATAAACATTCCAGGATCTTTGGGCATCTGCAGCTCAGCTGCAAACCACATACACCACCATCATGAAGAAATTGAAACTGGCTCTTATTTGCTTTTTTATTGACTTGAAATCCCATTTCCGTACACATTTTCAGTTACTGACGCTAATTCTCTCATTCATGAACCGCCCTCACTGTAAAAGTCATTCTCAGCCATCGCGTTAACACATGCTCAATCAACTGAAGCTTTTTTTTATTTTCCACACTTGGACGAAAAGATTTCCCTCCTCTGTCACCTACGGACTTTGCTGCCTGATCTCGTTGCGCGAAAAGAAAATGGAGACGATACCGTGAGAGGCCGCCGGTACTTTCGTAAAGGAGAAAATGTGAGACGCTGCTTTCATGTTGTGCTACAAGGTGTTAATGGACACAAGTGCTCACAGCTGTGTGTGTGTTTGAAATGCTTGATCATAATCACACCGGCCACCGCCACCACCAGCGCTGCTCTTGCCGGAGCTGCTGTGCTCTTCGTCACAGGCAGCCCTCAGTAGAGGATCTGACAGGCTCTTTAAGTGTTCACATGCGCACACGTTAGAAGCACAGACAGACAAAGCTAATCTCAGCATCACACAATGCTGCTGTATTGGTGCATTAACATATGTAACTCGAGCTTTCAGCTGCCTGTCAGCTCCTATTTTTGGCCAGTATCTAACATGAACTACCTCGATATGGATCCATAAGTGAAACCGTGTTTCATTAATGGCAACATTAGTGTACGCGCAAATTTGGTTGCATAAACAATTGGAGTCTGGGAATGTGCTCACTCCCCCTTTTTTCCATGGTGTGGAACCTGGGAAAACTGGGCCTCTTCCCGGACCTGGTGCCAGGTCCGTCTCATTGGCTGTAGGGTCTTCATTTACTGTACACATAAAGGAGTCTCCACCCTGCATCACCAACAGTCATTTTGATCAACTGTAAAGAGCTAATCCAACATTTCAGGGAACATTGAGTTTAATGTAGCTGCTGATCTAACCTTGGCAGCAGGGATCTGTATCAGCTAGTCGGGATGAGGGACTGAACTTATTTAATCTTCTTGAAGCACCTCCAAGCAAGTGTGATTGTCTTACCATCCAACGCAAATACAGAATTACAAGACTTGAAGAGAGCTGAGAGCTCAAAGTCAAGAACTCCCAGACTCCTCAGACTTACCTCAGTGCTCAAACATAATTCCAGAGATTATGTACTTTGTAGAAGACTGAAAATCTGGAAAAAGATAGATGTTTTAAATTACTGTCATGTAGCATAAAACTCTTCCTTCCACAACACACAAGTCATGTAGTCAAATCTGCACAGTACTCTGCTGTTTCCCAAAGTGACGTTCCTGAAGGTATTTTGCTGGGTTCTCTGACGGGTGCTAGTTGCTGGTGTCTAGTTAAACGTGCCATCTTTTCATTAGCAGCTCTGCTTTTGTTTTAGCCTTTGGTTTGAAATATGTCCGGTTTAACCTGTCACAACAGACAGGCCAATCTGCTGAGTAAACATCATAAATGCAGATGCAAACCTCTGTACGCACATAGTGATCAGAGATAACAAATAGTGTCGGCGCTGCGATTGAAGTATTGCTGGAACGTGTTGGGAGTTGATGAGGCATAAAGCTGTTGGGTTTCAAGTGCACCTTGGGGACGCTTGCTGGGACATACGTACGTCCGGTTTTACTGTGGCTTGGCTCATTGAGAAGAATACCAGCTCCAGCTCATTCCTATTTTTGAACCTGGCTGGCATTTATTAGATCTTAGAGGTCTTTGCTCATCTGTGACTTTTAAAATTAATGTCTATCTTTCCAGTGATTAATAACTGATGGGCTGAGAGGAGCCGGATTCATTAATTATGAAATGGAGAAAATGAGCCCTGCAAATATCACCTTTGATTGATGAGCTCTGGAAAAGCAGCCAAGCACAGAGCCACAGTGCAGATTATAAACCACTCACCGCTGCCTCACTGGAAAATCTCTCCCAGCTCTCTTGTAACATACACAATATAATATATTTGCCTCTAACGCACAGTCTGATATTTAGACTGCAGGGAATTTTCCGGAAAATAATGTTTCACTCTTCTCATAATCTGCTAATGCATTTACACAGCTGACAGCATTAACCCTCTTTCTTCTGCAGCGTGCAACTGCAACCTCCATGCCCGTCGCTGTCGATTCAACATGGAGCTGTATAAGTTGTCGGGGAGGAAGAGCGGAGGCGTGTGCATGAACTGTCGCCACAACACTGCAGGTCGTCACTGCCACTACTGCAAGGAGGGCTTTTACAGAGACATGGCCAGGCCCATCACTCACCGACGTGCCTGCAAAGGTAAGAAGCCGATACAAAGAGTCAGTTAAGCAGTTTTGTAAACTCAGAAATCACATTTTAATAACAGTTTCCTCTTTATCTCCTTCCAAAAGTCCAGCTCTTCTTCTGCTGACCACAAAATAAAACCTTTTATAAACATCGCTTTTCTCGGAAAGAATGACCAACCACTCTGTGTTTACAACTCCTCATACAAACACGGATGGATCCCCTGTTATATCAATCAGTAATAGAGTAGCACATTGAATACGTATTTATATGAAAATGTCAGAGATTATAACTTTAAGCTCACTCTGACATTTCATTTGGCATTATGCTGCGCTAAATGTTTATTAAGTGCTTAAACAAAGGCTGATTGAGATGTTCTAACTTCAATAATATTTGTGTTATCGTGTCAATTCTGGAAAGATTTACAATAAGTAATAAGTTATGATTAGAAACACACACTGTCACGGTACCGTAGGAAATATCAGCTGTCTGATGCCTGAAACACGTTTGCCCCTCTCCAAAACTCTCCTCCTATCACAAACCACACAATTTTATCGCTTGACCAGAATGTTTCTCATGACAACATGTGTTTTACTGCATTTCACATTTAAAGCAATTATATTTCAGCCTGATTTTATGCTCCAAGCATTTCTTCTGTCTTGTTGGAGCAATTGCAAAATCAACAAAAGTTTCCTGCGTGTGTTACTTAGGAAAATATTCAGATCAATAACAGAGAGGGAGCGCTCTTGATTCTGATGATGAAGGTGAAGAATCTCATCCAGAATATTCAATAAGAGCGCTGTGAGCGCTGCCAGCGTTTCATAGCTGTGAAGATCTATTGGGTGAAAATTCCTCTCCCACTAGTTTTGGCTTTCCAGCCACATCAAGCAGTAACCAAACACCACGAGTGCAGGAATGGCACCATATGAGATGTGCTCAGATGTTTGGCCATCCCTCATAAGATGGCAAAGCCTCCACCTACCTTCAAAATCAATCATTTAATGCAGCTGCTTTTCAAAAATACTGACAGAAAGAGATCATGCACATAGATGATAATATGATAAATAGAATGCTAATCTGCTATTATTGATAGCAGTTCCTTGTCTGGAAGGTGAAAGGTCAGTGTGGCTGACACGTTGCATCTTTAGCATAGTTGAAACAATAAAACACAGAATGAGAAAGACGTGGAAAAGAGCAGCATCGGCCCTGGAAAAACAAATATGCCATGCCTGTTTCTAATAAGACCTGAGGCCTGTACTACAAGCTGACCATATCCAGGATATCTTTACATCATCAGGCCACACTAATTTTAAAATGGGAGAGTTGTTCCAGTATGTTATTCCAAAAAGGAGGGCTGTGGAGAGAAACAAATGTTGTAGAGACAGATATGGACAGTATGATTGGGGAAAAAACAAAGGCATAATCGTTCTAAATGTTGGAAGGTACTGTAAAAATACTGTGTAAATATGTTGAATAATACACTTCTAAAATGGCTGTGACTCAGTAGGTTGCATGCCGATGCACTTTTGTATGTTATTATAGTCGTGTAACTTTAGGTTGCTCTCAGTTGCATTGCGGCAGTGGCCAACAGTCGTGGGAGCAATCTGAAATGCATAAGGTATAAAACACAAGTCCAAGCAGTAGTGGTCCGTCCATGTAAAACACACACTCAGCTTCCCTTGTTAAAGACGAGGCCTCCAGCTCTGCAGTGGAATTGCACAGACACCAGCCGCTCCTGGAGCCCTTTAAAGTGTCAGGAGCATTAAAACATCAGAAAAATAAAAGCAACATGGCAAGCACCACATGGTCTGGCTGCAGCGCACGATGTCTTCAATCCAAGCCGTACAGCTGGTATCTGTATCTCCTATCGCAGGGGACATTGATTAAAGGCGTTTAGAGGAGACTTCAGAGCACATGATGCAACACAGGCCAATATTAACCACACTGGATGTCTGTTTAAATCATCTTTCTGAATTAGGGTTCGATGATATTCGGCGTCGTGAAAAAAGTCTTAAAGTAATTGCAGGTTTATGATAGAGAACATGGCCTATGCCCACAAGAGAATATGCTCCTTAAGCTCAGATTTTGTAGATGAAAAGAGGAAAAGCAGAGAAAAGAGCCTTTGATTTAAAATCTGGTTACAACACAAACACAAATGTCCTAAAAAGTCTTCACAACTCTTCAACCCCTCCGGTGCTCTGTTGCCTCTTTCTTTTGACTGGATTTTCACCAGGTTTCCTTAAATTACCACACACAGAAACACGCAGAGGGACACAAATCATTTACAGGGAACAAACGTCTGTCAGAGGCCTGAAAGCCCAACGCCGTGCATGTCCTGTCTGCAGGCGCAAAAAAAGGCTTGAAAAGTCATCAGCCTCTGAGGATGTTTTTACTGCGTCTTAACTGGCCCGAGCCCCTGCACATAAAACTTCAGAAAAAAAGAGCAGTTCAAGGAGGAAGGCTGGGGGTGGAGATTGACACCAACCGCCCCCTCCTGCCTCTTACAGCCTATTCAGATCTGGCATTTGTGGGTTGTTTACTGAGCGGTGTAGACACACAGGCAGTAAACTCTGAAGTCTTAACAGCTTGTGATTGTTTAGAAGGGAAGTGAGAAGATCTAACATTGCTTGTGACTTGTTTATGTCGAGCAGACTGAGTTGATGTGGTGTACTGCCAGGCGATCAGTCGGGGGAAACAACGGCCTCTTCTTCAGACTCCTGTCACACAGATCTCACCGCATTGAGTGTATTCTTTCACAGGTAGCAAACCTGAAACCTGTGGGCTAAAACGCAAAACAAGTTTCTGGTTATTAGCACAGTCCAAGCAGCCGTGGATGGGGAACATTTATGTGTTGCAGCTTGTTTTATGATCAGGCTTCAGCTCGCACGGATGACCGGGGGTGGGAGCAGATGTGTGCGTAGACGACCAGAGATGGCTTGACTTGACCTCTGACAGCCTCCTCTGTGGATTTTCCTCAGTTCATTCACAAACCGCGTGAGCCAAGCAGCAAGGGTTTTGCACGGACGCTGAAACATCAGATTTATGTCTCCGGCTTCAAACGGAGCGCGGCCACTCTGACACCTGTGCACCTCTCGGCCCTGCCGGAAAAGGCAAATGTGTTTTCTGAGGCTCTTTACTGCGGTTAATCCCCTCTAACCGCGCTTTGAGACACACACCATCACTTTTGGGTTCGTTTCAGGCATTTAACCCCCCCCCCTTCCCCCATGTGTGGTCAACAGGTGGTAACGCCTCTGTTATAACATACGAAAATATAGAAATACAAAAAAAATAACCAAAAGAAATAGAACCCAACTGATGCAGAAGAAGCAACATTATCAATATGATGTATATTAATATTCCATTATTGTAAGTGTCTGAGTGCAGTGGTGTGAAATTTAAAGTATGCATTTTTATCCTGAAATTATGAATGCTTATTTGATTTAACAGCATGGTTTGGTTAGATTCACGGTTGTTTATGCTGGTGACACACAGGAGGCTGTGTTTGGACTGCACTAAAACACTCTCCCCAGTCCTCTGCTTCCCTTCTCACTCACAATATTTAGTTTCATCCTCTCTCTGCCGCCACCTTCTCTCATGTCTTCAGTGGCTCTCTTGGTAGGTTCAAACTCAACTTCCTAAAAAAAAAAAAAGCTTTATGTTTCAGAAATTTGCAAAGAACCATCAAACCCTATTAAAGCTTTAGAAAAACAAGGTGACTCGGGCACTGCTTGTTGCTGTTGGCGTCGGCTTGACACTGGCTAAAGGTTTTGGAAGTGAGGGCACATAGCGATGTCATCAGGCCAGCACCGCCAGATTTAACATTCTAACAAAGGAATCCGCTGTTTTGACTGTGCCAGACTTGAAGTATTGATATTCAACAAACTCTCTCTCTCTTCCTCTCTCCCTTCACACCTGCTGCCCCGACCCCCACCCCAGCCTGTGACTGCCACCCTGTGGGTGCTGCTGGCAAGACGTGCAACCAGACCACAGGCCAGTGCCCCTGCAAAGATGGCGTCACTGGCATCACCTGCAACCGCTGTGCCAAAGGCTACCAGCAGAGCCGCTCCCCCGTCGCCCCCTGCATCAGTGAGTCACACACACAGTAAAATTTTAGTGCAGCCGGATAAAAGCTTCTACTGTCAAAACTCTTGATTCTTGGTGCTCTACTTACAGTAAACAGCACCATGTGCCCATGTAAAGTCGACTCTCTGCAGTATACATCAACTTCCTCGGGTTTTTCATTTCCTGTGTCATGCAAGTTATGCAGATTCTGAAATATGCCAGTTGCCTGGCACATGGAGCCGAGTGTAATCGGAAACACCTTTACAGCACGCAGCAAGTGCACACGCTCTCCAACAAAGCCAATGTGCCACCTAGCGATGTAGCATTTTCCGCTATATTGAGCCTCACGCTGCCATGTTGTTCCTCCGACATGCAGCTCTGCAGCAGATGGCAGACGGAGGAAACAACTGTAGTCATGCATGGCAGAGCCCGCGCTTAACGAATGCTACTGAACCAACCCAGAACAGCGAGAAAGGCTTAATTGAATTGGCCCATTTCACTAATTCTCTGGATTTGTCTCACAGTTGGAGTCGAATAACGATGTATTCTCAATCCAAAATGAGATATAAGCTAGGATAAATATTCCATTCAGTCTTAATCTGTATTTAAGTACATGAACATGTTTGGATCCATGACAGTATTAATGACAACTGTGTATGCATGTCTGCGGCCTCATGGTGAGAAGACAAGCCCCTTAAGCTGCCAATTAGTATGATGGCGGCAGCCCTCATTTGAATGATCCTTTCATCATCTGTCCATCTTTGCGAGATGTGACCGTAAAGGGCACGCGGAAAACAAGCTCCTTCCAACAGCTGCGCCTGCCTTTGCTAAGCTCTGGGCCCTTGTTTGTTTTTGTTGGTGGGGTGTCCATGATTTCAGAGACACAACTGTTCCTTGTCTCGCTCCAACAACCGCCCACCGGTACTGTCCTGCTCGCTTGGTTTAAACCATCAGCCTCCCAATGAAAAGCAGATCCTGAGGATGGAGGCAAAGCCAGCCTTCCCAGTGGCTGCGGTTAAAGCAGAGAGCCTGTTGTTAACGGCAGCATTTGTATTAGAAAGTTGAATACATTTACAAGTGAGGTCCTGGAGGAATTCCACCAGCTTGAGAACAGCCAGCGGGCACAGGGAGGGAGTGTCGCATCTGTCTCAAGATGATCCAACCAAAATTAGCCCGTGCCATCTGTCCATTTGTCTACGCTTGCATTAGAGTTACACCGCCATGTCGACCCAGCATCTGTTTCAGGAGGACAACACCAATCTAAGGCAGACACGCTCTCACCCAGAGGTATCGAGCGTGAGCTTTGAACCGACTGACTTCTCCATAACAGGATTATTGCATGTACTGAAAGCCGAAATGGGATCATCAGACATACATTTCATTCCTCGACTTACACAGTACAGGATCTTTCAACATATTCCTTAAAATGTTGGAAAAACCACCGCTTTGGTCTGTGGAATTCATGGTTTGTTTGAGCTCTTCTTCGCTTTCACCACCAATAAGTATCTCTGTCAGTGTTTATCTAGCATGTCTGACTCCAAATCCCCCGCGTGTTCTTGGGTGCATTGTTGACATAAGTCACAATCCAAACTTACAGTGTTATAAGCCTGCTGTTTTTTCCTCCTTACGATTAGCCTAAACTTTCTATTCTGTTGTGGGTGTATTCACATATTCATAAATGTCTGTGGAATTACTTTTATTGAATTCAGACATGCTTCAGTTCTTTGACTGCTCATGCACTGTTAGCAGCCACAGAGCCAGATCATTTAGACCATACTTGAAAGGTAAGAACGTGCATTTAACCAGTGAGATGACTGTGTTTCTGGTGTGCTTTGCAGAAATCCCAGTGGTCAGCCCCACAGCTGTGGTGAGCAGCACAGAGGAACCAGCAGGTCGGTAGACGCTCTCTGCACCTCACCCCTTAAGCACCGCTGCTTTATGAGAGGAACAAAAACACGTTTTTTTTAAGTACTGCATTTCTGGACTTGACTTTTAAGGTGTGGAATAAATATTAATGAAGGGTTGGTCCTGTCTTTTGAAATTCTCCACATAAAATGAGTGAACTGGGACCTGCAGAATTTTTTCCATTGTCTTAAAAATCAGTGTCAGTTTGGCAGTTTCCCTGCTAACCTCCAGAAAGTGGAGCTGTACTCGGCACAGCAGCAGTCTGAGGCCAAGGCCAGCAGATAGACAGACAATTAGTTAAACGTTAGCTGGGAGACACAGTGGAAAGAGGAGTTCTCAGGCATGAAAGAGGGTTTTTCTGCCCGATCAAGGGGAAATTTGTTCTGTCTCAAATGTCCAACACAGACTGCATTCAGTTATCCTTCCCTTACTTTTTTGTATCTGTGTCCTCATAATCGGAATGTTGGAAAAGACGCTTTATTTTTATTTATTGCATTAATTCATCGCAGATGTTGTTCCATAAAGGCTTCCAACAAGGTGTATTTTCACTTTTATTTAGAAAGATGGCCACCTTTAAAGCTAAAAGCTAATAGTAAAGAGACGGGTATTTCTATTGAAAGTTGATGATATTTGCACGACATATTTGCTTTCCTGCCAATAGATTTATGAAGTAAACTAATAATTATCTCAACACAACTGAATTCCTAATCTTATTGGCATTTTGGCTCCAACTATTGTTTATGTTTACAAGAAAAACAATTTTCTATTGTGCCACCCTGTTTTTCCATTTTCTGCCAATTATCAACATATTTTTCATTACACATTTTCATATGATAAAGGTTTTTTTTGAATTTATACTGTTTGTACTTCAGAGCCTTTTGGAAAAGAAATTTCTTAGCACAGGCACTCAAAGGCCTCTCTGGTGGGTTTTTTTGCTTCCCTGGGAAAATGTTACCAGGTCTAAGAACACAAGAGTTGTTGATCGCCAATTCAGCTCAGGTCCTACCAAAATGGACCAGAGAATTTGCCCCATCTTTCTCCCTCTGAAGCTACCGTGAAACTAGAAACCTCAGAGGCGGTGGGTGCAATTTGTCCTTGTCATGGCACAATGAGAGGGGCTCAACAGATCAGGGGCATCTGGAGCCCCAGCAGAGTGCCAAGTGCAAGTCAGTGGGTGATTCAGGTAAAGAGCAAAGGAAGAGTCTTCGTGGGAAAACTCAATTTTATACCTTTGGGCACACACACACACACACACACACACACACACACACACACACACACAGAGTGATAATGGTCTAATGAAAGCCATGCAGATGCAGGGCTGCATGCTAGTCTCACACAAATGCAGAACCTACAGAGACGGTAACGATCTGCACATGAAACCACACACTGACTTATAATGAAAAACCAAGCCGCGATCTTTAATATCGGTCTGTCGGTCACACACACACATAAATCCATCCTTTTGCACAGCGTCCGCATCCACACCTCAACTCATTTTTTTTATCCTGTCTTGAGGTTATTGGAAGTTACCATCTGCTCTTTCTTTCCCCTTTTTATTCATTTTCTCTCCTTTCTCTGGCTAATAAAACCTCCAGCACTCTGATATATGGCCAAGCCTCCTGGACGTTTTTATGAGCTCCTCGTTCCCCTGTTTTTTCCCTTCTTCCATTGCTCCATCCGTCTCGCCCCCAAAATGAACAATGTAACACTCCACTCTGATGCAGCTCAGAAAGTGTAATTCCTCTCTCTCGTGGCCATTTTTACATCCTAATTGCTGTGTTTGATGTCCAGCAACTTTATTTGATTTGGGAAGCAACGGGACTGAATGGTTTCCCCTCTGAAGGCCTGACCGCGGATACCAAACCTGTTAGTCGCATGTGGTTTTTCAGTTTCATGCCCTGACATTCTAAGTGAGCAGAATGGTCAGCTTCTCAGAATTTCTCTGATCTGTGTTGGAAAATGTTCATATTTGTAACTTTTAAACTGTTCCCATAGTTTTGTGAGTGGAATAAATGGATCCAAATGTGTACGGTTTATAAAATCCAGTGGCATCACGTCATGTGCGGCAATGATCAACAGTGCCTGTTTCATGTAGCTCACCATTATTTCACTTTTCCACTGAATTCGCCTTACCTCTATACCACTCTAAACACCTTTGGAACTGCCAGTTGTTTTTTTTTTTTTTTCCATGTATAAACTTAAATGAAAAGGCAAGATGTTTGTTAGCATTAGCATTATCCAGCATCAGAAGATATAATCCAGATCACCGTGATAGACAGCAAAGGTGACCAGGATTTATTATTAGCAGGCACTAACATCGCATTTTAGGATGGTCTGGACTATAATAATATACTGTAGGTAGTATTTTAAAACATAGTTATTACAAACATGTAGCAGCGAGTAGAGAGGATGCATATTAAGTGGATACTGTCAGGACTATAGGAAGATATTTTAAAAGCAGTCATACCACTCTGTTTTTGAAACTATATTTCAAATTTCTTAATATTGTATTGTGGGATGAATAAAAGATTTTCTTTAGCCCTCTTTTTTGTCATTATCTAGAACCCCTCTTAAAACACTGTGATGACAGAACAGAATTTTTATGTGTTAGTTACACAGGCTGCGTTAAACTTATTCCAACTTACATGTCTGCAGTGGAAAGTGTCATTTAAAAAAAATACTTTTTTTCCTTTAAACTTTTGGCCTTAGAGAAACCGGAATATTGCGGCCAAAGTGATTTCAAAATGACTTAAATTGAGCTGCCTTTTTATTTTTTCATACCTCTTCTGAAGACACCTCACCACTGACAGCTCTACCTATACATGGTCAGTAGAGGTCATCTGTCCAACGTGTGGTCTCAGTCATCACACTGGCAGCCAAGGCCTATTCAACTGCATCCAACCATGAACTGCTTCCACCACGCTCTGTTTTTCTTCAAGATCCCTGAAAACATGTCAAACGCAACACTTTTTTTCCACTCTGGTATGTTTCACCTGCCTCTCGCTGCTGCCATTGGATGTGTGATTTAGTCTTTGTTGTCCTTTAGCTATGCAGACCAGGCTCAACGGCATCCGCCCGCCCGCATCTGCCTCTGTGTGCTTTCACAGTACATAAAACTGTGTTAAGTCGCACAGACTTTGCATAACAGATGTGCTTCTCCTCATTTCTGTGCTCCCAGAGCTCCCCATAATGCACTGTGATACAGTGTGAAATTGTCTTAAAATGTAACCTCGGCAATTTGAAGTGTGTAAGCGTCCCATTATGCGTGGAATATGAGTGTCAGCAGAAGAGCTGTGGTGTTCTCAGCTGGTTTAACTGAAGCGATGGTTCTGCTTGTTTCTGCAGATTGTGAGTCCTACTGTAAACCAGTCAAAGGAAATCTGAAGATCAACATGAAGAAATATTGCAAAAAGGATTATGGTAAGACAGTCAGTCGAACAAGAGTGATTCTAAATGTTCAGTATATGATGTATTAACCTCAGCATATTTTTGTGTATAAATGTGTCTGTAGCGGTCCAAGTCAATGTTCTGGATATGGAGACCATTGGAGACTGGGCCAAGTTCTCAGTGAATGTGGTGTCGGTGTACAAGAGCCGTGGTGAGCCCTTAAAGCGAGGCGATAACGTCCTTTGGGTCCACATGAAGGACCTGGCCTGCAAGTGCCCCAAGATCCAGATGAGCAAACGATTCTTGGTGATGGGAGGCAGCGACGGTGGGACCGCTGTGGGTCCAGGATCTGGGCCCAGTCCCGGAGCCCCCAGTCCAGGAGCAGAGAGAGTGGGCCTAATGGCTGATAAGAACAGCCTGGTGATCCAGTGGAGGGACGTTTGGACAAGACGCCTGAGGAAGTTCCAGCGCAAAGAGAAGAAGGGGAAGTGCAACAAAGTGTGATGGAATAGCGAGCGCCCATCCCTACCTCTCCCTGGATCAGCCGCTTCCATGAACCCACTGATCACCAAAATCTTTCCCCATCACAGGAACACATTAGAAAAACTGCATGTACCCTACCTGTTTGAAGGACTATGATTTGTGTAAATTGTATAATTATTTTACTTTTTTTCAAGATTTGTCAGTTGTCGATTGGTTTGCCTTAAAAAGGGACCATTAAAAAGGGTATGAAGTGTACACTAAAGAGACGCCATTCCCTCCCCTTGACGACGACAGCAGAAATGTCCACCCCAAAAAGGCGACCCTCGGCCTGACCCCCCCTTCTTCCTCTTCTTCCTCTGTTCCTGTCATGGCTGAATCTCTCCTGCCCCTCAGTCTGACATCGTAATACCAGTGCTCACTCTTCACAGACCTCTTCCAGGATTTTTTTTTTTTTTTTTTGACAACTGACTGATCTTCCCCGGCTCAATGTTCCGGAAACAAACTGAAAACATTTGAATAAATAGGGTCTGCCGGCTCCTGGTCTTTGCAGGCTGTAATTGTGAAACTCTCGTCCTGTGAGGAATCAAGGGCTCCCATTACAGGGACAATTTCCACAGCAAACCTCAGTCACGCTACCACTGCTGCTGCCACCAGACGGCCCTCACAGACTAAACTGCTCATGTAGGTTGTTATATCTGCAAGTATTCGATAGTAGAGTTTATATCCTTTGTATTATCTCATCCTTTCATATCCCAGCGAAATATTCATTCTATAGATGTGTCCTCTGGTTGCGTTTCTAGGCTGAGTAAAGCTTTTAGCATGCATGAGTCACATCCCAGGGCTCCAGGGAAGGCGCATCCTCTCGTGAGTGGTTTCCAAAGTCGTGCATCACCATCATGACTCATTGCTTGTCACTGTCAGGAAGAACAATTATCCTGTGTGGGCAAACGGCTGGAATTTCAGAACGATTCTGATATTTCCACGGAGGCTTCTGAATAGTTTTTCTTCACAGATCGGTGCCCTGCTCGGTGTTGTCCATCTAGATGTTAAGCTGTGTGCCCAGTGTCATCATTTGTATTTATACGTGCGAACCTTGTGCTGATGTGTCCATTGACTGGCAGGCTGTTGTTTGCCAAAATAAGAGAATTGAGGGTTCCTTTTCATGCAGTAAAACGAAACAAGTTCGATAAATACCACATCCATGTGTTTCGCGAGCGTATTTTGACAAAATGAATGAGGCTGGAAAGTTTTTAGTGCTCACTGATTGTATTATTACACAAGAAGCTCACATTTCATTCCTCGTGTGCTTTGTTGTGTTTGCATGTTTGTGGTTTTTGCTGGTCCATCATAATCTTAACGTGAGCAGAAGACCTAAACCAGTATGAGCATTGAATTCCAAAGGAAAACTACCCAAGTCATCTACTTGCCCACCATAACACGGTCCCTGTCATCCTTTGCCAAATAAGCATAGTCAGTTTTTAAATTCAATTAAGGGACTGTGGAGGTCAGGACTAACGAAAACCACAGAGAACCATCTGGGTGCTCTCCAGCTTTTTATCTGCCTTTTGCTTTTATTTCATTTTATAAAGCACATTTCCACTTATTTCTGAGAAAGAGGAAAAGATAAACACAGATTTTAAGGGGCACTTGGAGCCAGTGTAGCGGCCTGTGTGTGTGTGTGTGTGTGTGTGTGTGTGTGTGTGTGTGTGTGTGTGTGTGTGTGTGTGTGTGTGTGTGCACGCGCTGAGAGCAAGTGACCACATTTTTCTGACTGTGGTCGTTTGTTTGGTTTGTCATCCTGTCAAAAATGCCTCTCTTCTACATGTCAGCCACCTTCCCTCTCAAAGGCCAGTTTTAAGCTCTTTCTTGTCATGGACTCATTGTTTTTAGATCGGCGACAGCACAGAACCAGACTGCCAACGAACATCCGTCTCAGTGGCCGGCTGTTCTGCACTATGCTGTATCTGAACCCGTGTATCAAACTGTGAAAAACACACTCACACAGGTGCAGGCTCTGAATGTACGTGTTATGCTAATATTTTTCTCTCGTAACGACATGTTCCTCTATCCAGAAATGATCCATAACCCGCTTTTTCTGAAAGGACTGAGGTGCAAACAAGGAAAATGCAGAGCCAAGCTGTTATTAGTTGTTCACGGCGGTCTGTATGACAGGTGGTGGTGGAACCGCACCGGCCTCCTCGCGCTGGTATGCGTGTGTAGCGTGACACGTTGTGATTGATGGTCAAATTACGTGCCCACGAGGCCTCTCTGGCACTCAGTTCCTTAAACACCCAACACATTACTGCTCTTAAATCTGGACTTTCGATTTGCGAACGTAAAAACCTGAACGAAATCCTCTGGGTTCTTTTGAGCCCGCTGGCTCTCTGCTTCTTCCTGTTAAGTGCCCACCCTGAATGTCGGAATAAAGATAAGGAGTATGAGAGAGCCAGATGTTGTTCGGAGGGTGGAAGTACAGTCTCGTGAAAACTGTTTAGCGAGCTTCATACAGAGAGCCGTCCTGTTGTTTTCCTTTAACAAGCCCGGGCAGCTTGGCAGTGGAACTGAGGCCATAACTGGTGTGCTTTGTTCCCCCCTTAACAGCATTTATTGCATTCACAGGTGTGTGTGTGTGTGTGTCTGTGTGTGTGCATGTGTGTGTATGTGTGTGTTGGTGCCCCCTCCACCCGAGTCAACAAGTGATATGCACATGAAGGCAAAGGCAGACTTTATGGATGATTTTTCCGTTTTGCCACATTTTATTGTTTGCTTGAGCAGCGTATGATGGAGAACTACGTTTCTCACGCCTCCTCCCCGTCTTTCTTCTTCTTCACATCCAGCTCGCCTTGTTTAATAAGTCTTTACACGTTTTTATAATGGTGTAAATATGTACTGAACACGCCTCTCGCCATTTGTGTTGTCGTTTTTTAAAACGTCACTTTGTCGTGGATGACTCACGTGTGTGGATGTTCAAACCAGATGATGTTATATGGATGTAGAAACCAGAAACATATGCTTTTGTGATCACGACCACAAAGATGTGGTTCAGATGCTACGCAGAATGTATTCCTTTAGGTTTTCTGGCGTTTCCAGGCAACAGTCACCCATTTACGAATGACTTTGCAGAGTAAAAATGTGACACGTGCTGTTCGGACCCTGTGCTTCTCCAAGAGGCACGGACAGCAGCCGACACGATGACCCGGCACTCTGCGTTACATTAATGGCTTGGGAATAATGCTTTAATTACAAAAAAAAATGACAACCGACCCTTCTTGGGGAACAAATGGATTCATCCCTCGTGCCACTTCTGCTCCTCACTTTATTATATCAAAGTCTTCCTTGTACATTTTTCCTCTGAGGCAACGAACCACTGACTTTTTAAACTAAATGATAAAAAAATAAATTATTAGTTAATGAGCCACGTGTTGTCTCTTTAATTCCAGTCGTTAGCTGATATGCGTGTTTCCGCCTTGGAAAGTATGCGTGTGTACGCGGAGCACTGCTCTGGTGTGTTTCCACCCTCTGGACTAGACTGAGGGAGACTGTCAGCCAGTGTGGTTTCACTCCTCTACGAACAGAGCTCAAGCTCTGTAAATAAACACTGAGACACACACACTTGAATACGGAGCTCACCTCGGAGGAAACCCAACTCCCCAAAGCAGGAAACCCCTCTGTTTCTCCCGCCGTCTCTCTCTCACCTACAATCTCCTCATCTCTCCACCCTCTAACCAAACAGGCTCCATCCATTCTGGTGAATTTAAATCAAAAACTGATGACTCACTCCAGATTACCCTGTTTTGTCTTATTTTACCAACAAGCACATGTATTTGAATCACGTACATCCAACGCGGACTCCCTGCAGCCATTAACCGACGAAGATGACCAGTTTGTTTTGGCTACATCTCAGGGTCCAAAGGGAAACCAAAAACCACAAACCACAGAAAAGAATGATTGGGCTGATCTGGGACCGTTTCTTTAAGCACATGTTTGCTTATTTAGATGGTTTAGATGGTGCATGTTGCCATGTTAGCCCCATCAACAGCTTGATAAATACAGTCACAGTCTTAAGGTCGCTGAAAATCACAATATCATTACTAGTGAAAAGACTGTTTATCTGTGAACTTCACCATGTTTGCAGGTAAAACTGAGCTTCAGAGAGACGTGCCATTAAATTCAAAAGCAGGTTTGGCCCAGTGCTCCCCATTCTCCCTCCTCCATGTACTGACACTCACACATGTCCAGAAAAACCACATCACCAACCAGAGGAGGGGGAAGGGGGGGGTTGACCAGTCGGGCTTTCATAAGCTGCCAAAGCGGCTTCTTTGCCTTTAAACTGAGCCCTATCATCGGTGTGCTTCAAAGCTCAATCACACTATTTTCAGGATAGAGTCTGTGTGTGTGTCTGTTTCTTACATTTTCTGTTTTTCTTGAATGCATTTTTCTTGCTTTTCATCACATTCACAACTCTCCATTCTAATGAAGACATATTCCCCTTTCTTATTTCTTTCCCTTTTTCCCCCTTGTTCCCTATGGAGGCACTAAAGGCATGTGCTAATATCTGAGCGTGTCTGCGAACACTCATGCACGCTTGTACGCGAGTGTGTGCGGGTCACCAAGTGCTAACCTCCCCACCCACCACCTCTCTGAAAGACCGCAAAAAATGTGGCGAGAAATCTGTGTGGACCCAGAGCATAAATATTCAGAGGTGAAGGTCTGATCCTCTCGCTCTCCCTCTCTCCTCAATCCACGTCTTTTGGCTGAGTGAAACCAGCTGTCGTCTGAAGACGCACCACTCCCTCTGGAACTGACAGCATGCGTGACAATGACCACACCTCTGCTTGTACATTTGTCGTCCTTCAATCTCTCCAGTTTTCCTTCTTTTTAGTTTTCCACTGGGGGGAAAAAAAGATTTCATCCTCCTGAGGAGAATGCCTTCTCTCACTTTCAAACACACACAGACGAGGGCTAATCACAACCACGATTCTCAGTTTCCCCAGAAACAAACGCGTGATGTCCAGAATTGGAGTACTGCTGTTGCACAAAACTGAGATTGTGTGTTTCTTTGTTTGTCTTTTTAACTTGAGAATCCAACTTTATTGGGCCAGTGAGTGATTGAAAATGATTCGGGAATCGGGGGTAATTTAAAACCAGTGTGGTCTCTGATAGGAGCATTGTGCAGCCTAAGCCTGCTCCTAATCCACCCTGCAGTTCTGTGTTTGATTGGGTACTGTTGAAAATGGGGATGAGTCCATCTCTTCAAAGCCTGTAACATAGAAGGAATGTGTGTGTGTGTGTGTGTGTGTGTGTGTGTGTGTATGTGTGTGTGTGTGTGTGTGTGTGTTGTGTGTGTGTGTGTGTGTGTGTGTGTTGCATTATGATCACAATATCGGGATTAGTTAAACCTATAAATATTGATAGAGATTATTAATGCTAATATTCTTCCATATTCATTAAGAACTACAACGCTGAGCTTCCACCGCAGCATTGACAAAAACTGCTTTAATGATGCATAAAAATTAATTGTGGTGATGTTTTTGGCTGTGAACACGGGATTTTATGGTTTTAGGACAACTTTGCGATTCTGAAATCAGACACTGTTGTTGGATGGGATGTGACTGAGGTCTTAGCTATAAATTTGGAAGCATAAAAGCTTATTCCCAATGCCCTCATTGTTTAGTTGGGCTGTATGACACACGTTTGGTTTTGACACGGGGGACCAATTAATCATTAATTCAAAGCATGGAAAGTGCAATATAACCACGAGAAAAACAGCTACATTGCAGCCATGTGATGATTCAGAAGAAATACGTTCTGAATTGTTATATTTCAAAAACAAGCTTTATTAAGTCATGTTTTATCATCGATGACAAGCTGATTGGTAAAAATGTGCCATAGAATGAATTGGCCTTCAGCTGCACCCTCATCTCAGCCAAACATGTGAAAAAATATGCATAATTCAGTGGTAATCCTTGGACAGGCTGTGTTTAAACAAATCTGACTCATTTTCTGGAATACATATAGAAATTTTCTTCATGTGATGCTCAGAAGAGAATTGGTTCTTGGATAAACCCTTGGTTGAAAAGCTTCTAAAACGCATGTAAAATTAGCTGCCAACATTCTTTTCTTAGTATTTCCAAGATGTGGAGTCTTCTGTTGCTTGAAACTTACAAGGAAAAAAGTTGTTGGTGTGGTTATTCCCCTTTCCTCTGGGCACAGGTATTTCTTTCTGTTTGACACCTCAGGCTAGATTCTAACCTTGTACCACTTCAGGGCCCATCTGTTGGCATTTAGCACCAGCTTTCCCTCCTCTGCACTGATCTCCGGTCCTCATGAACTGCCCTAATTTGTCTGCCAAAGCCCGCTCTGATTGCTACCATGTGATGTTATGTGAAAGGTGAGCGATGCCTCCTGTCTGTGAGGATGGAAAGGCAAACAAGGCTGAAGAGGAAAGTTGTTAAAGGATGACATATAGAGGGAGAGACAGAGGGCAAGTTCTTATCGTGCCTCTCTTTGTAATACAATGAAGGATCGAAGCTGAGGCGCTCCGGTATCAGCCGGGAACGTTTCAGGTCACACTTGGGTGTGTGGAGTCCAGAGTGATCTTAGTTTTGGTTTCAGTGAGGTGTTCACTAATAATGATGGCAGTGGTATAGAGTGTTTAAACATGCTCTGTTGGGCTTTATTTATGAACATCTGTGTGCTGACCATAACCTCAGCGTGCTTTCACTCCTAAATTTATAACACTGACATTATTTATTTCTTCTGTACTCAGCAGTCCCAAAACCTATCTGACCCTCTAAATACAGGACCCTGAATGTCTGTACGCTTTCTGTCAATCAGAATTTGTGATGAAAAGATCCACGCCTGACTTGTTCGGCCTCTGAGTGATTGACAATTTAACAATCATCGCTGAGATGGCCAGATGACCTCCTCTTGAGCTCCTTCCACAAATCCTGCAGGAACGCTGCCACAGACCAATTAGAGCAAGTGAACAAGCCGAGTTGTCCAAACGTTTTAGATCATTCATGGATCAAGAAATAATTCAAGAGCAGGGGACTTGATTGACGTTTGGCATTCCATAAGCAAAGGTTGGGATGATTTTGAAAGGACCTAGTGGACAGTAGGTGAATTGGACACGGAGCATTCCTTGTCTTCATCCACCAGAGGAAGTTCTGGACAACCAAGGCTTTGTGTCCGCCAGGGAAAGCAGGAATAAAGCTCTTGGTTAAACAACGCAGACACCTGTGAAAATATGGGCAGCGCACCACACATCAATCCAAATAAACTGACTTTGGAATCATACGAGGGCACGCTCCGTTGACAGATGCCACTCGACAGTGGTACTACTGGCCTATAAAACACTTCGCTAACTTGATGGTAAAAGCAAGTGCTTTGTAATAATTCTGAACGCCAAACAGAGGCAAAAAAAGATTGACTCAAGCGATTGTGTCCAAAGGAAAATACCTCAGCAGGTGCAAAACACAGAAAACGACATCTAAGGATGGACTGAAGCTGCAATTGCTGTAATAAAAGCAAACACTTTTGGGTGTATGTCACAGGTCATTGCCAAGTAAAGTCCAAAGCAGCACCAACGCAAGCAGTGGCTGCAGAGAAGGGCCATAAAAGGTCAAAGGTTAGTGTTGCCTCCACTGACAGAACTGCTCTTCAGGTAGATGGTGGCCAAAGGCCATCCAGGCTTTAACCATTGCTGTTTTTAATCCTCTCCAAAACAAGAAAGGAAAAAAAGGGTTTGTATTTACAGATCACACAGACAGAATGAAAAGTGTAGGATCTGGTCATTCGTGAGGAAAGAAAAAAAATAGAGCAAATTTAGTCTAGAAATTGATGGAACAAAAAGACCTCACATAACTCCCCACACACACACACACTCACACACACACACACACACACACACGTGTGTGTGCGCGCATCCAACATGACATGCAGGTGTGTAAATCTTCACCACATAACACAAGAGCACTGATATTCACAGATATGGAGACTGTCAGTAAGGAGCAATAGAAAGGCTCTTTTAGCAGCGCTCCACCTGAATGTGCACCTGTCCAGGCTATCCCAGAAATACGAGACGGTGGGGGCAGGGAAACCCCAGTGAAAGTGACAGAGCCAGATGTGCAACTTTCTGCTTTTTCAAAAGACTTAAATATAGTTTATGGCTGCTAAAGGAGGTCATCTCAGAGGCTATGGGACATCGGTAATAAATTGATAATTCTCCCGTCTCCTGGAAACAGCGTGCTTTCTCACACGACCTCAAAGGTCTTCACACACATTCCCTCCTGTTTTGAAAATAATAACAGCATAGACGTTAGTAAGTGTTTTCATAGCCTGTTGAAGCAGCTTTGTGAATAATGAAAAACACATCAGAGGTGCAGCATCCTGACGAAGCGCTGAACTCCTCAACCCAACTAGATCCCCTCTGGGCCGCCATAGGCAACCCACAAATGGCGGTTATCTCTGAAGTTCATGCTCTCTGGCCTCTCCGGGCAAAGCCCGGGAATATGGGTGCCAGGCTACTATGGCCGTGTAATGATTATGACTTCAAGGCTGAGGCAAGGAGAGGGTTAGTGGTGCTGGTGGGGTGTTACCAGTCAAAAACTATGTATAATAACAACCAGGTGAGAGGGCTCTGTAAGTTCATTGGAATGCTACAGACTCCCACCACCCTGTCTGATTACAAAAGGAACATTTATGAGCTGAAAGACATTAAAAAACAGGCAGAAAATTGATTTATGATTGCATTATTCTCGTCATGTCCAGGTGCCGATTACGCAGTAGTAAAGCTACGCGACGAGAGAACAAGCCGATGTGATTTTCATTTTGCAGCAAACACACCGCTGGCTAGTCTCTAAGACTTCACCCTCACGCTATTCCTGCCTTCTTTATCTTTCAACAAATCAGATTACTCGGTCATTCAGTTAAGGCTGACAGTCAGTGGGAGTCAATTACAAGACACCATTTGAAAAGTCCCTGAAGACCCGTTGCTTTGTGGTGTGAACAGCGGTGTCTGGTTACACATCTTAAGCGAGCTGCCATTAGAAGGTGTTGAGCTACATTATGGCCGACACCACGCCTACAGTGACCACTGTGGCTGCAGCTTTTCAGCATTGTTCCGCGAGCCTCTCTGGAGCCGGAGCCAGTAAATCAATCCTTGTCTTGTAACTGTTGGTGTTGTACAGATTAAATTACTTATCTGTGATTGTTGTGTTGTATGAGAGCGAGATTACGAGGAAGAGCAGACGATTCGAGTATTTACGTTGAAACTTCACATTTTTATTTGCTTTGTGGTATCTGTACATACTTTCATTATCTTGAATGTTTTGATTACTGAAGGCAGCAGGACTAAATAATTTCATTTCTCTAATTCTTTTTCTTGAATGTCAACATCTGGTTGAGATTAAGGGGCCATCTGGACATCCCCACCGCATACCTAACCAACCAATCCACCCACCGAAAGATGGAAAGTTGTGTTCAGGGCTCACTTTTTTGTGGAAAATTTAGTTCAGGCAAAGAGTGAATTGACACAAATTAATTATATTTGTTTTACAGGAAAGCAGGATTCTGTCATGGCACTTTGCACATGCTCGATCTCGTCATTCTGAACATCAAACTTTGTAGCAGCAGCATGATGATTCCATGAGCCTGCAGTTTAATGTAGATTATTCAGTGGCAAAAACACCAGGATCCAGACACACACGGAATGGAAAACAGAAGAAGCAGTCAATTAATGTGGTCCTTAAAGGCAAATGAAAGGTTCTCCATCCCAGAGTTGGAATGTTGTTTGGTTGCTAAGGGTGAGGAAAACTCAATTTTGACATATCTTCTGCCCAGGCTGTTCGTATGTATTCAAAATATTTCTTCTTCTAAATTTGAGTAAATACGTGCACGTCACACCAGGCCGGTCTCATTAAATGCATCCTCCGGCCCTTAAAGACCCTTCAGAGAGCACACCTGAGCTGACTCATAAAGCTTCCAGGCAGCCTGTGCAGCTGTCTTACATGCAGTTTGTGATTGTTGGCTTCTTGTTCCCCCTCCCTCAACTCCCAGGTTCACCTGGTCATGCACGCTCCACTTTGCGAGTCTCTGCATCTTGATGGGTTTCATTTCTTTCCTGATTGTAATGTCTGGTTGCTCCTGTGTGGTACATCGTATATATTCGTTTCACGGGTTCTTCTCGGTGATTCCATCCCTCTAATTTTTTACCGCCACACACACCTGCACTGTCACTTAAATACCTGTTGTTGTTGCAAACCCATCATTCACTTTCACCCCAAAGCTTTTCCTTACTGTCGTGGCGTAAGTGCATGTTTGTGCACAGTTTCCAAAGAAGCCATGCTTGTGTAAGCGTGCAGGAACAAAAAAGTTATGCAGAGGGAAGCACAAACAGCACATCCATTCCGTACACTTCCAAGTGCATGACCAGCAGGGTAGAAGGTGAGCTTTTTCCCAATGGGACCTCTGCCAGTTTTCTTTTCATTACTCTACCGAGGAGGTAAACCCCCACTATCACAATAAGCTTTATTTTTATCGACAGGTCCAGACGGAAGCGGCATTCCAGGGCATTAGGCTCAATTTCATATGGCCTCCAGTGTTTTTAGGGAATACCGTTCTCCCACAATTGCCCCATGCCCCCCACTTTATTTTCCTTTTTGGGAGGGGGGATATATGGAACATGCTGCTCACTCAATATCAAATCTCCGCTGGTACTATACATTGTTATTTCAAAATGGGTCTATAGATTAATTTAATTTGTTTGTCTTACATTGTGGCCATTACTGTGCACTCGCTTTAGTTACACTCCTCATCCTGGTTTCCATTTCAACTTGCCAAGAGTTTCATGTGAAATAAACCTTTTGGTGAATATGATGATGATGATGATGATGATGATGATGATGATGATGATGATGAATGGTAGGAGTGGTCTGAAAATGTAGTCTGATATCTCTGCCCAAATGCGAGAGATAGATCAGTAGAGCTACGACTTTTGCCATTATGTTGTGCGAGTGCACTGTAGTGAGTTACTCTACCTTAATTTTACAGTTTAGTGAAAGTTATAGTTATAGGTCTACATGCTTTAAGAGGTTCAAGTGAACAATGTATTTGTTGGAATGTAAAGAAACACTAGTTAATGCCACATCTCTGCCCGGGAAATCTTTATTTTAATAGAGACATTTGTTCTGTCCTTTTATCCCACTAGAAAAGATCTGTGTTTATTTTATTATATTTGCATCACCTTGATTTTAATAAAATATATAATGACTTATGGCTTGGTACCAGGCTTATGGCTTATTGCTGCAGATAACATCCACATGTGCACACACCTCAAGACCCAAAAGAATTAATATGAGCTCATTTACATCTGAACAACAAATGTAATCACATTCTATTCAAATGTAAAAAGCAATATTGTGGTTTTTTTCTGTTTTTTTAATAATCAAATGACACTGTTGCTTTTTGCAGGATAATTTGTAATTCTAACCATGACCACAAGAAACACTGGCATTGCTGGAAGAGGTTAATCTGCAGCCCATGGAAGCTGCTTAAACCACAAGCATCAGGTCCAACACACTGAAGCATTTTAAAAACATTTAATCCTGCACATATATCCAAAGCTGCTATTTAGATCCCACTTCCTTATTTGGACTTTTTAAGAATGGGCTTTGAATGAGACAGAAACAACATTTCATACTAAAGCTTATACCTGCATTGTATGAAAATAAACTGTTAGCAACAGCTGCATTAGCATGAGTTTACTCATGTTTTATCATCCACTCTTTGAGATAGGAGAGTGAGGGGATACATTGGGGGAGATGACAGTGGATATTGTGCCTTGACTTTAGTCTGTGTGTCTATATGGAAGAACTGAGATGTAATTACCTGGGGATAACCCCCTTATATGAGCAGGCTTTACAGTGTCCAAAGGGACTTCCTGCTAACCCCACTTCTGTAGAATAACAGCAGGGAACCAGCTAATCAATGTACTTTCCCAGAATCAAAGTCTGTTGGATTCATTCATTAAACATTCATTCCTATAGTTGTATAATAGATACATATAATACAGCAGCCTACACCTGTCAGCTGTCTCTGCTTAAATATGGTGGTAGGTGGGTGTAAAAGTGGCTGGTGTATTTCACACACCTGCTCTGACATTATGGATGTTTTTCAGAGTTGTGTCCATGGCTGGAAAATATGTTCTCCTTATTGGGTTGTTTGGCTTCCTCACCACCTGGGTTGTTCAAGTCTCTGGAACAGTCTCCCCCTTTGCCCAGTCTAATATTAGTGTCGTGGCTCAGTTAAAAGCAGTGAACAAGTCAGGGTGTTTTCCAGCCCCAAACCCTGCAGACTGAGGTACCCCTCCTAATCCACATATTGTTAACGGGAACAAGGAAAAGGAAAGAACTGTAAAATCAGGCAGGAATTCTGTTTATGGGGCGCCAGAACCCAGCTGCTCGCTGAAACTGGCGATGAAAGGCTGTCACGGGCGAAGCTACGATCTGCTGTAACTCTAGTGGCGTTTACCAGATGGTCGACGCAGCTCAGTGCATAGAGCATACAGCACAACACACAACTACACACTCTGCATTATACCAGCTATGTCATTAATCCTGGACTGCCTTTATAGCTGTGTGCACCGCTGTCAGATGTGGTGTGCCAGCCGGAGGTCCCCCGAGTCACAACGACAGAAGCCAAAGTGGGAGGGCGAAATATTGTGAAGATTCTGAATGGGGCATGAAAGCATGATTTAAAAAAAAAAAAAAACCATCCATTAAGTGACTTGTGTAGCTTTGCCAAGTATAGTCAGCCATCAAATGAGTCCCATTACTGGTTCCTGTCCAAATGGGACCAAAAGAAAATTTCATCTGAGTCGCTGGAATAAAATGCAACACCTCAATCACTGTTCTTTGATTTTTTTTTAAAAATCATAACAAACCAGAATTAGATATAAAAATAATGGTTGAAAGGGGAAAAAATGTAACCAATACCCATTTTGATCATTCTCAAAAGCCCAAAGTGCACATTGACTGCTTCAACCACATAACAATTCTAGTTTGTATGTTTAAACACACAGTATTGTGCTTGTGCACGTGTCCACTGTCTGGTGTTTGAGTCCAGGAGAACATAGCGTCTCGGCATTTATTGATCATTATAAACGTTTAAATTGATTTTTAAATATTGATTTTAACTTGCATAAAATTAACAGCAGTATTTGTTAAAAACACGCTAAAAAAACTATGTTGGTCAAAAATCTATGGATCACCATTGGTCGCTATGGCTAAAAGACTTATGAACATTACACAGGGAGGGAGTAGCAGTCATCATTTTTTGGGTCAATATTGTTGCGTTGGCAGCAGACGAAGCTCCAGCAGGTGCTGAAATTCCAGCCCAGCTTCTTCCCTCTCTTCCATCATTCGCCAGCCCTTTCTCACACTTGCTCCCTTTCTTCCCCCTAACTGCTGCGTGTTTAATTGCAGATATAAAAATGGCCAAATGCTGCCCTTTGATGGGGAGGGACATTCCTGGCGTTGCTCAGATGTCTGTGCTGCCTTGCGGTAACCCAACTCTGGTTGAAAGCATTTTCCCGAGGTAAGAAGGTGCGTGTTCGGACTGAAGGTGGACTGGGACACCTGCAGCTTGGGCACCATGGTGACTACAGATCAGCCCTGGACGTGATTCAATGCCAACAACACACATCAACACACACACTCCTATGCAGATGAATTCACACCGAAAAAACGATCCCTCTTGGCATCAAGGACTTTTCAGCTTCACTTGGAGATGTGTCTAAAAGGGAGGAAGATGGACAGCTGTTCCCATAAAACCCTGTCTTCAATTTGTCTCATTCATTCAAACTGCCTAATTGGGGCCAATCATGTGTGCCAGTGGTGCAGAAAAGTACAGGGTATCTGATTACAGGAATAAAAAGAGCTGACCACTCCATAAGAGAGCAATTACAAAGTATCATTTTTTATCTAATCCTCAAAGCAATTACCGTATTTGATCAAAACGATGCCCTAATGGGAGACAGCAGTCAGCTGGAATGAGAAAGCCAACACAAGCCACCTCGATGGTGGCGTGCTCTGTTTTTCCAAATCATGCGGGTTGTGATCAGCTTTTTGATGCAGCTGATGAGATCCCCCCAAGGAACAGTGTGAGGAAGAGGCAACATGTCTTCCATTTTAAATCATGTAAATGCTTCGGCCGGTTCTGAATGTCAGCTACAACTTATGTAATTGTGTCTGAGCGATGCCTTATTTTTTGACTCCCTAATCTAAGTCAGTACCACCAGGCTCTGTTTAAAGTCGCTGTATCATTTGATCAGACACAGAACTTCATGACAGCTGCTGAGCCGCCAGGATTACATTCTTTGGCTGCGTGGTGAGGTCTGCTGAGACAAAACAGTTTCAGGTACTGTGAAACTCAATTCCTCCAGTGGCGCCATCGACTGTCACTCTCGGCCGTGAGATGATTGACTCCCACCACGCTTCTCTCCTCAAACATCGCGTTTCTAATTCAAACAAACGCGGACGCGTCGGCCGTGAGCAGAATCGTGAAGGGCAGCCGTGAATGACAAGCGAGCGTAGAGGCGGGTGAGGAGGGTGAAGGGCACGGGGTGTGGGTTTCTCAGAGGCTGAGCTGGGGCAGCTTGGGTCGACCAGGACGCACGGTTGCACCGGCAGGAATTTGTATTAAGTTCATCTCCTCCTGCAAAATTGCTTCCAGCCTGCAGACATCAAGATGCTGTCAGATCACCTACACTCTCTCAGTGTCCCTCGTCCCACCCCGTCTCCTGCCTTTGTCCCACACACACACAAACACAAACACACACACACAAACACAAACACACACACAAACTCAGACAGCCAGACTATACCCATACCCCCTATTCGCCTCTGTGTGCAAGTGATGAGGGACTGTGTGTGTGTGTGTTGTGTGTGTGTGTGTGTGTGTGTCTGCAGCGTTGTTCTCAAGTCATTAGGAAAGGTCTAACCTCCAAACTGCGGTGCTTGGAATGATTTAGGCATGACTAAAAATATGTCTCATGATTTCATGCGTGCTTGGCAGCTGTAATCAATCTCTTTGAAGTGGTGGCATGTCTCATTTGGAAAGCAAATAAATGGGCAATGTTTAAGTGATTGTTGAAGAAAGAGCCATTTTTTAAAGGTTCTGTGTCACATCATAAGTAACGTCTCTCTTTGTTTTCTGCGTAATTACACGCGGTAATTTCTGCATATTTTAGTTCCCTATAGTGGACGTTGAAATCACATTTATCATCACTGGTATTGACACTGACATCATTCAAGATGTGGTAAATTGGTTGATCCCTCAAAGTTCTGGTCCTGTTTCTTTTGGGTATCAGCTACTTGGTTGTGTCCAGACAGCAGAAGGCCATAGGTGCAAGGTTATGCGTTTCAGTAGTGGGACAGAACGCTTCCATTCACAGGATACAGAGGTGCTGCATGGGGTTACTCAGGGCAACGGACCACGCCTGACCGGGGGGCCCCGTTTGAGAGGCTGGAGGTCAATGAGAAGCAAATGTCCTCCATTTAGATCATTCCATTGTAGGGCGCTTCTCTCCTGTTTTGTTGTGCGGAGGAGGACTTGATCTGACCCTGACCATTTCACTCTTGCTTCACATCCCTTTCAATAACCATCATCCATCCTGAAAAGCCCACAACACGAGGAAAGCTCGGCGTGCCACTGAGCTGCTTCAGTCCCAGGGAGGCAGCATGCGATCCTGTTGTTGAACATGCAAGTCAAACTTATTCACATCGCCACCATTTACCTTTTCTGTCTGGTACAGTCAGAGCAACTTTCATAAAAAGAACAAAACAAAAGGATAAACTTTCCATTGTTTTCCTTTAGAACGGAGAAAACATCCAGCATTACTGTAAACAGCCGTCCAAGGCTCCAGCGGGGTTGGATTAAGTTCCGGACACGTCGATAAAGACATCTTTCTTTTCATCCATCCCCCTTCATGCTAACACCCTCAGCAACATGACACCACATCTCCTTCACACTTGAGCAGGATTATGAGTTACATAGAACCACAGAAACACACACTTGCACACACCTTCAAAGCAAAGATTCGGAACATTTGGAATTTTCATTCTCTGTGGATTCCATGTGTTTTTCTCACCCCCTTTAGGATCCAACTCTACTCACAAACACACAAAAATAGCAGAAGAAGAAGAAAGATGTTTTTAGCATGACACCCTCAAGGCAGTGAGATGCAAGATAGAAATCCAGTGGTGACAAAGTCACGACGCTCCGGTGGGACGACGTTTCAAAGAATTCAGGAGATGCACTCAGCAGATGGTGGGGGGGCAGACTTTATCAGGGAGAAAAAAGGTGAAACTGTAGGGGGAAAAAAGTTATTGGCAAGGTAAAAGACAGGAAGACTGATGCCAGAAATGCAAGAAAGGGAGCCAAGGTAGAGCTGGTGTGACAGGTACAGAGACACCATGGAGGGTTCGTGGGGAGAAGGAGTGCAGATTAAGGGAGGGAGTCTGTCCTCATACAGGGGATTAAAACCACATGTGAGTGCCTGAGGTGAGCACACCGCACACATGCAAAGAAACCCTGACGTCACCTCTCACCCACCATGGGCGCCACACGCTTGTCTCCAGAAATTTAGTCCTCCTTCCAACTTTCAACTGTCTGCAAGGGGGAAAAAAGTCTTAAGCATCTCTGCTGAGGCCTTCATCTATTTCATCTCGCAAAAGTAAACAAATAGTCTTTTGTTGCAAGGTCATCTTCCCTCTTGGCCTGTGAACGGAACAATACTTTGGAAAGCGTTGCCATGGCAAGAAGCTCCCTGAAGAAACCTATGCGGTCAGAGAAGTCATGGGAAGAAGGCAGCGGGGAAACCGGATGCCCAGGATGCACCGGAGGGCCTGGTATTGCTTGTCATAAGACACTGAATATTTCTTGCTGTGGAATTTTTTAAAAAGCATTCCATCATACTGTTTTTCCTGTGTGTTTTCCATCCAGACAACAAAACATGTGCTCTTAAAAAAAAAAAAAAAACTGGCTTGATTGAATTTTACAATTTAAGAGTTTTAGATGTTTAATCGTGCCCAGTCATTCATGTTCAATTATGTCACATTGCACAACTTTATCGACAGTTAAAAAAATGTATTTAGGGCGTTTGGAGGAATAAGAGGGAGGGAGAGGCAGGACAGGGGTAGCTGGGAGAAAACAGGGCGAGACGGCCATGCTATGGGAAAGTGTTTGGGGGAAACCAAATTAAGGGGAAGAAAGGCTGGACACAAAGGCCTTTGAAAGCAGCAGACAGTTCCCCTGACATGTGCCTTAAAAGAGATGCTGCCACTGATGCCAAGAACAGGGGGAAAGAGCGGAGGAAAGGGAGAGAATGGGCAGAGCCTAAGAGAGGAGAATGAAGGGAAGATCAAGGGAAAGGATGAAGGTGACAGGAAGTTACAGCAAGCAAAACAGGAGAGAGAAGTATACAAAAAAAATAGACAATTTGCCAGAAAGCAGGACTCTAAAGAACACATTCAGTCATTGGTACATCTGCAAATAGCCATGTTTTTATAGCATAGTAAAGATGGAATTTCTCTGTGCTGTTGCCAGAGCTTGATAGTTGACTGAAAGCCGGTCCCATTTGCATTGATGGTTACTGAAACGATGCAAACTGGAGTTCCGGTTTTCTGTTGAGCGCAGATAGTCAGAGCGGAGAACCAGCAGCAACAACAAAACAGCATCACGCTTTTTCACATGCAGATTTGGCTGTTTGATGCAGGTCGGCCCCTCTTTTTTCCATCTATCGCTCTCTGTCTCTGTCTCTGTCTCTGTCTCTGTCTCTGTCTCTGTCTCTCTCTCTGTCTCTCTCTCTGTCTCTCTCTCTCTCTCTCTCTCTCTCTCTCTCTCTCTATGTCTCTCTGTATTTCATCTTTCTATTGTGTGTCCCTTGGAATTCACACTGAACTCTAGCTCACACACACATGCGCACACACACATGCTCACATGCACACATATTCTCTTCCTTGGGGCTGCGTCTGACTCCGGCATGAAATCAATTTCGGAGCCTGCAACCTCCCGCCACTCTGTTTGGGCGCCCGTTTTCTCTCACCATGAAGTGAGACTGGTGCTGTGCCAGCCTGAGAATGAGCACACTGCCCCCCCTCAACTTCATACCCCCTTCCCAGAATCCTTCAGCACGTTGCCTTTATAGCACCCACTGTTGTCGCAGTAGACACCCCATTTGCCTGCTATCACTCTTTCTTGCAAGTGGAACTAGAACCGACCTTGTTTAATTTCGTTTTTTCTTAAGAAGGTCAATCTGTTTTTGCTGGAGGACACACCAGGGAATGCAAACCACATCACCCTGAACTAAACAACTTCTGTCCAGAGCATCCTAACATGGTCTCAGATTGTCAGGAATGGGTTCATTATGTCTGCCATCATTTCCTGCCTGGATTAGGCTACATCTTCCTGGGACTGTCTGCACTTTGCATGGAATAGCTATATAATACCTGAAAATTGGGAGTGCCCGCATACAGACTTTGATCATTATATTCACTGGCGAGACACTTAGCCAAGCAAGATCAGGCTTAACAGCTGTTTTTGAGATGTAAAGAGCAGCATGAAAGGCTTGGAATCCCAAAATTGGTGTAAAGTGAAACATTGTAAGTTGAAAGGCGGATGGACAGGCAGAGGTGCAGCGGCATGGCTTTTATCACCGTTATTCCCCGCGTCAGTGCACAACGCTCCATCCTAATCCTCACTGACAGAGTTTTCATCGTCTGAGGAGGTGGAGATGAGGACTGGAGGGGATTGGGATAGGCGGGAGACTTTCCTCCAGTCTTTCCCCAGTGGCGATGCACGTTGAGCGGCTGCAACAAGGCCACCAAGGCCCTCTTTGTACCGGTTATCACCAAGTGGTGAGTGATGGCGCTGCGGCCTCCCGCTCTCAGGACAGGGGGTGGGGGGATTGGAGGGCGAATAGGAAAGGGTGCACAAGAGAAGCACATTGGAATGTTCCCAGAGGAGATGGGGAGCGCGAGGAAGAGGAAAAGAAGGGGAAGAAGAAAAGAACAAATGAAGCAACGATTGCTGAAGTGTCTCACAGGTGTACGGGGGGGGGGGGTTGACTTTGCAGTGATGACTCAGAAGTTACGAGTAGGATTTTTAACAATATGGAAAACATCATATTTTCTCTCATCAATTAACAAAGGTATGTGAAAAATGAGAAAGTTTTATAACCGTAGGTATTCTGAGCTCTTCAAACATCCTGCCATGATATCGCGTCTTACCCAGTCCGGCAGGCTGGGACCGCGAGCACCGAGCGACAGACAAACGTCTGCACAATGAGTAAAAGCTGAGGCGCAGAGTAGAGGCTGGAGCTGGATGATGAAAAGGGTCAAAGGTCAGCCGGGTTGCCCCCACTGCTGCTCTTTGCTTGGCTTGTTTTGCAGACTTCTCCCACGCTCCCGCTATCTCTTACACACCTGTGTCCTCATGGGCACCCAGGTCCCTTTTCCTCACATGTCTGACGCACAATGATGCTGGCACACACACAAATCTCTCTCTCTCTCTCTCTCTCTCTCTTGCTCCCCCCATCCCCTCCACACACACACACACACACATTCCTTGGCTTCCAGCTGCATGTGCACCTGGGCTGGCATCTGTCATCACAGTGGTAACTGGCATTCAGCTGTCTGTGTTGCTATCACACTTCTCATCTGCCTCTGAAAAGAGAGGGAGAGAAGTGGGCAGAAAGGGGAGGAAAGATGGGCAGGTATAGAGACAACAGTGTCTGTGAGCCAGAGAAAAGAGGACGGAGGTGTGAAGGCAAAACAAAAATCCAGTGGGAACACTGAGTCTCATATATTTAAGAACAGAGTCACACTTTAAAAGGGATAGTTGTTAACTTTTTGTGATGTTCACTTAGACATCAATTGTTAAATCCACAGAGAAATATAAAAGTGCAGCATGAATCTGTATTCAAATCTGAGGTTGACAATTTCATTGTATTAAAAACCAAGAACCCAAAAATAAATAGAGAAGCCATTATAGAGCAAGTATGGCATAATAATTTGAACTGGAGCATTAAGGCTTTTGAAAATCTTTTTTGGGTATCTTCCCTTATTCTCACAGATTTTTACTCAGATGTTTTGTTGTCGTTGATACTGAAGACCAAATAATTGATGGACATTTAGTATTAAACCTCCCTGAAACCACATCATCACCATAAAATCCAGACTCTGTTCTTTCAACATATTCCAGGAAAAAACCCCATACAAGATGTATGCTCATTTAAAAGGTTGAGATCAGAGGTGTAGCAAAACAATAGAGACCCCCTGTTTGGGCGTCTTTAATCACAGGCGAGGAAATGGCGCACACTTTAACGTGAACCACCCGGCTGTTACTTCTCAAGACTCTGAATGAAAGCAGAAAAGCAGTTTAATATCTTTTAATGTGCTTGTGTGAGTCACACGCTACAGCCGTGTGTGGCAAAGGCACCGTGCAGCATGTGGGCAGGCGCACTGCCTGTTAGCGGGGGTCACATCAAAAGGTGGCTTTTAACACACAGGCAGACACACACACACACACACCATTGCTATCACTTGCCATAAATCCCACCCAAAAAAGGGCCATTAATGGCAAACTAACAGCCAATTTATGGGCCTCAAGTAAATGAAGGTGGTTCAGGGTTGTAGCGTGAAAGATGACGGGGCTTTGGCGCGGCTGGTTGGTAGCTCTGGGTTTCCTCACACGTTTTTGTGTGTGCCTCAAAATAATCAGTCTGCGTCAAGGAATTTTGATCAGTGCAGTGCACGGTGCAGACATGGTGGCTAAAATGTAAGGTTGCTTTACTCTTCAGTCGTAGCATGCCCATGTAGATGACCTCTCCTGTCACCTGGAGGTCACAGACGGCACTCAGCAGAATACATACATAAATACAATGAAATCAGCTGCACTCTGAACACAGAGGAAGGCATGATCGCCTCACAGTTCCTCAGGTATGCTGAGGATAGTGGCACAAAACGTTTTGGGGAATTTATAAAAAGGCCCGTACGTATCCAGGACTGTTCAAGCGTACAGAACCGCTCTCTGGACTGTTGCTGATTGATGCAACAGCAGATAAGGCTGTTCTTCTTTCATTGTGGGAAAACATGGAATGGTGGACAAGCTTCCTAGCTACCTACATTACCATGTGTCCGGAAACAACCTTTTAACTCCTTTATTCCCCCGTCTTTTCCTCTTTTATTTATTTTGTTTAATAGTCTGTAATAGTTACCAAGTATCATTAAGACCAAACTCTGTGGCTTCTAACAGCATTTGAGGCAAGCCAAGTGTTTGTTGTTAGCGTTTTATTGGCTTGCAGGGAGGAGGATTGTTGTTGCTGAGTGTAATCTTGGCACGCCAATAACAGGTTTCAATAAAAGCAGCTGCTTTCTTCTGGTAGTTAAGCGTCACTCCTTCTCCACTCCAGGTTTTGCAAGTGCATTGTCTGAAATAACTGGTTAGCTACTCCATTTGTTGCTCATTCTTTACGTCCACATTTTACTAAAACAAATTTGAGCTTCTCATTGTCTATGCTCAGGTGTGACCAACTTCCTAAGCAGGTTGCAGAGTTGTACTCTTGCTCTGCGTCATGTTGTGCAGCTTCTGGTGTAGCTTGACCACACTGCCCCCTTTCGGCCAATATTTGCTATTGCAAAGCTCAAAGGCAATGTGGCCCATACAGTTCAACATCAGTGTGGTGTAAAAGCTAATATCTCTTTGCTTCGTTTCAAAGGTGATCCCACTCGTATTAGGTTCTCACCGTGTGACTGACAAAGGGAAATGTTTATATGAAGATGATGCCTTCTTCTCATCACTAACACTCCAAAAATGAGGGGGGTTGGAAAGGTCAAACCTCTTCCCAAGCTGCAAAGTTAATGTGAGAAAGGGATTTAAAGTAAAAACCTGCTTGATTGGACCCAGACTGTGTTAAGATGTCATGAGAATGAAGCACAGATAAAAATGCTGAAGATGATGGGAGACAACTGTGGGGGACCAGAACGTGGATGAAAACTCCGACGTGGTGTTTGATTGGACCCAAAAGGTACTCTGGGAAGCAATGCAAAAATGATGCCGAGGAGAGAGAGCAGAACTGCGCGATAACCTAGCTAAGTTGTAGCTTGATGTTGCTCTTAAAGCCTTGCAAAGCAATCATTTTGGACCTTTAACATAAACTACGCCCAATTTGACAGCTTTATCTGAGCAAATTAGTGATGGATTTGATTAAACATAAAGTCTGGAGCAAAAACGCTTGTTCGGTCGCTTGTTCATTGCATGAGGTTTCTGTGCTTGTGTTGTTATCTGTCATAAAGGGACAGGCGTGACACAGGTTAAAAGTTTGAATTGATGGGAAACGCTGTGTGTAGTGCTTCCATCCACCAGATCCCACATTATTCTTGGCGCTGATGTTTGATTTGCTGGCACATTCCAGTTCAAATGGCACAGGGGAACCAGTCCCTGTGTGGTTAAAAGAGTTCCTGTCTCTCATGTAAAATTAAAAAGCACTTAGACAAACATTATTGGACCTTTGCTGCTGCATGAACATTCCATGATGTCTGGCTAACACTGGTTCATATTTCTTGTACCGGTTTCTTTCATTTTTCGCTCCTCCATCAATCATTCATTGTTTTCTAACCTTCCTGTTATTATTTCAACATTATGAGGTGGGGCTCAGCGTGGGTACAGGTCCCTGTGCTGATCCTCCACAGTGTCATGTTGTCCAGGCTGACATATTTCAACAAATATTCACTCCATGCCTGAATCTGTCGACATTTCTGGGATCATCCAGTGATGGTGAAATAACACAAACTGTTTGTTTACTTCACTATCGTTAAAAAAAAAAAAAAAGTTCAAACTGACTGTAATAACACTACGTTTCCTACAATATCAAAAAAGTAATTTTATTGTTTAGTTTGATTTTAGTCGCAGGCATCATTTTAGTATTTAAAGGTAATATTATCACATAGATTCATAAAAATGAAACTCTACAATTTTTGCATCCTCATCTTCGTGTTATTGTATTTGATTCCACGCTCCTCAGTGCTGATTTCTCTGACCCTTGAGTGGGCCACAGTTTCACACATGTAACTGATATTAATTAGCATGAATCATTCATGTATGACACAACACTTTCCACAAAGTTTCACAACCATTCCTCTGAGTAAAAGGCCATTTTTATTCCAGACTTCTGACAAAAAGGCAAACTCATTTCCATCACGTTTGGACAGCAAAAGTCACCGTTGATGAGGCCAAGTGAGTTCACCGGAAAGCACCAACGTCCTCAGAAATGTTTGCACGGATCATTTCACATGCGTTTGCATGCCAATCACAGTCGGGTCCTCTTAGCCCTGAGCCGCCTGATCCGCGAGTGATAATGTGTTCCGGTCATATTGAGTGCGTAGGTGGAAAAGGTCTGTCAATTAACACTCGTCTGGGTTTCATTTCCCAGAAGAACCTCACATTGATCCAGCTCAGAAATAACAGCTTGTGGTCATCGTTGGAGTCGTCGTTGCTAACAGCTGTGCCATGTACGTCCAGCACCCCATAACTTACTGACACTGACCCTGAGCTGAAGCTTGGTCTCATCGCTGGTTTCTTCTTGCAGGCTCAGATGATGGGATACGTCTGTGTAGCTTCAGACGCTATACGTGGCGCTAAATGACTGTGTATAACGTTTCCATGATTGTTCATGAATCGGGGATCTTCTTTAAGTCCTCAAGGCATAATGCTGGGTAGAATGAGTCAGGTGTAATTATTTGAAAATGGTGCAATTTCATTTGAAATGGCTCAAGAAAACATCATTAATCCCGACTTCCATAATTTTCCCCAGACCAAATGAAAAGTTTTTAAAACACAAACAATTCAGTTCCGCCTATTCTGGATTTAAATACAGCTGAGGGGGTCTCCAGGGTCAACGTTCGTTGGGACCCAGTGATGTTGTCAGGACAGCTGTGCGGCTGAGAATGGATCTTTGGTTTGGCCTGGGCTTCATCCATTTTCCACTGTTTCCTGAGTTCTTTCAGCATTAGATGCAGTCGAGGCAGAGCGCCACCTGTCCAAATATGTGAGCTCTGCAGGGACACAGCCTGCGCTGTTTAGGGTCCGATCCAGCACAGCTGAACAGCAGCGGCTCCTGCTGAAGGCTACAGTGTCGGCCCCAGGGGCTATATGAAGGAAACAGGTGATTCACACCTTGCTTCATACTGGAGCAGCCTAGCCCGAGCCTAAAAGACCGAAAACTGGTGATCAGGTATTAGTTTAACTGCAAGCTATGATCAAAAACAAGCCAAGGCAAAAGCGTGAACTCGGAGTTTCCACTCCACCACCTATTTTTGCTGATTTGTCACCTGGAAAATGCAGCAGGACTGTTGAGGTGATGAAACAGAGCTGGTTCACAGACGTGAGAAGATCGCTGACACACATCTACACAGGACTGACCCAGGGGACCCAGGTGTAGCCTCAGTGCGCTTTGTGGTGGCCAAATAGGGACAGATTTACTGCAGAAATTCTGAGGAGAGCCAAGAAAAAACCCTAAGACTGATACAAATATGCTGGTGTTTCAGCTCAGAACCAAGTGACTTGGCAAAGACAAGCAGTAAAGCTAGTTTTCATATCCTAAATATGGTACCTGGTGAGTGACATAAGCATGAACTCTCTCCAGCATTCCCTCACACGTGAACTCCCGTGGCGTGAAAGGCGTCACCTGCAAAAACCACCACATAACCTTGGAATGTTGGCTCATATACCTATATAAAATATAACGAAAGAGCAGAACCATTGTGTTGACCACCTCTGTGCGTAGAATGGCCCGGACCGCTTCGCGCACAGCGGTCTTGTTGGTCAGGTCCACTGTCCACACGTGGGGTTTGCCAATGAATGCGTCCGCATACGGGTGCTGGGAGGAAATCTGGGGTCCGACATGTCTGGGCTGAAACCCGATCGTGTTTTGCTGAAGTTGTGGTGTTTTCGCTGCCGTACCTGTCGCGTGGTGGGCTTTCCGCTGTAGAAGCCATTACTGTCTGACGAGTGCGAGGTGCTGAAACGTGGCTGGAGGAACACGCAGCCGAGAGAGATCGCTTCAATGGGAGCGGGGCCCTCGTAGGGGAAGCCAAGACCGACAAACACCTGAGAGGGTAAGAAAAGCTTGCACGTTATTTAACGTTCGCAGTACAAGGCAAATGTTAGGAGAGATTTTACAGTTTTAGTGCTCTCCGACGAATCTGACCTTGGCTCGGCGCATTAGTTGTAGGAAGTCATCCTGACTCAGCAGGCCGTGGTTTTTGATGAAGCTTGGCAGATTAGAGGAATGTCCGGGAGGTTGATAGACCGTAGCGTGGGTCTCCAGCTCTTCACTGATCAAGCCCACATATTCAGATTTACCCTGATCATCACAACATGGGTGGGTGGGTTTAGGACAGGCTAATGCTAACACACTGGTTTCTTCTACTTACGCGTATATGCTTTATACCTGCCACATGTACTCCTGCTTGCCATAGACAACTGCTATCCTCTCTTTCCTGTTGGGATCCGTCTTTTGCTCTTCCTCACTCGCCTCCTCCGCACTCACAAATCCCAGGAAGGAGTTATCAGGTGTGTGAGCTACAGGAATGGCTACAATAAATCACTACTGGAATTGTGAAGAACACAAGCGGGCCATTCTAAATAAAAAACAATTCCATTTTTATCAGCTTAGATTCACATACTGTATGTAACAAAGCTGTTTCTGTAAGGTTGGGAAAGCAACTGCCCTTCAGGGCACTAAATCTGGTTTGAAAGATGAGTATTTACTTTAGGAGGAACATCCACATCTTTGGAAATGTCTGCAGGAATGTGTCTCCTTCTCCCCCGTCTAAATGTTTAAAAGAGGTGCTAAATCTTCACTCATTTCCCATCGCGGCAGCAGTAAATTTCCTCGCTGCTCCTTTTGTCTTCACTCATCACTGACACTTGAACTCATGTGAACTCATTTATCAGATAAGTAGAGATTTGGAACAGCATGCAGACCCGATCGAGAACACGTGATGTTTGAGACCAAGCTGTGACGTCGCTGCTCCTCGGGGAACCTAAGCAGGTGATTCAAGCTCTTTTGGCTGCCTTCAGTGTCCGTGCTTCAGCTGTCTCCTGAAAATCCAACCCTTCTCCCACTTCATTTAAAAAAGACACCCAACCGACCCTTTTCGCAGGTTTCTCTCTTTTTTCTTCTTTCCGTCCCATTTTTTCTATTTGTTGTCTCTCTATTTTTCTGCCCTTTTCTCACCATCAGCTGAAAACCATCTCTCATCCCTCAGCAGGACAAATAAACAGTGTTCCGGGCTCCGGCAGAAAGGCCCAGCGTGTCCAGCTTGCCTCCATCTCCCGGCAGGGTGGGAAAGATGACAGAGAGAGGTGTTGGAATGAGAGCTCTGTCTGGGCACCCACCTGATTCAGCCTCGGCTATAAATCCAAACACTATGAGGGGTGTGAGTAAAGAATAAGTGCTGCTTGGGAAGAAATAGTGAATATTCAGGGAGCGTATTATTTTCCATTAAGGTATTGGGAAACTATAAAATCCGTTTATATGCACCATATCTACTGATGACATGAAGAGGAAGACAGAGACTTACGGAACATCGTCATGTACTGCAGAGGCTGCAGGGCCCAGCTCCCCCACAGAGTTTTATATCCATGGCTGCGTGCATAAGTGTCCAGGTTAAAGGCCGGCTCCGTACCAAAGGAGTCCAGGATTCTGAAGCGGCACCTCCAATGATTAAAGAGAGTCCATTAAATAACTCATCGCATCTTTAGGTGTCACAATTCAGTCACAATAACACGTAAGACTTTTAGCATTTAAGGTTTCCTAAAATTAAGCAATCATAAAGAGAAAAATTCCAATAATATAAGAAAGACTGGGCCTACTGATAATGCAGGAAAGCCAGTCCCATTGCCCCATGAAGGTGAGCGAGGCCATGATAGTCGGTATAGATGAGGTCGAAGGTCAAGGGCCTCTGAATTGGACAGCTGCCACCCCCTGGTGGAGCACCTATCAGCCTGGGCCAGTCACAACAACATGTCACTGATTGCATCAGAGCCATGTAGTTAGCATGCTTGTGTCAGATGAAGGTAGCTAATGTTAACCTGTGGAGATGCTGCAGTGAAGTGCTAAAGGTCAGATTGTGACCTAAGATTGTCAAACAGGCACTGAGGTCAGCCCACTGAACCAGTTCCCCCAGAGGACCCCCTCTTTCTACCATGGCTTCAAAATGTTGCCCTGCGGTCCCGGCCAGAGCCCCTGGATACAGCAGCACCTACAGGTCCAGAGTGGAAAACGTTACCATGGGGAGCACTTTTTTGATGTCATTTCGAAACTTCATACCCTCATCTGGTTGGAGCCCACACTGCTGACCCTTTGCTTCATCCTCAGCCCGGCTCGGATCCACCGAGCAGACATCCTCTGCACTCTGGAATGTATGAAGTTCACAGCAGGACTATTGCTGTTGCTGAGGTCCTCATACAGTCGACTCAGGGTCGTACGAATCTCAGCCTGTTTAATGTCATAGCATCAAAAAGGGCATAGAACCCCTCATTTTAGAGTGGATTAAATCAATCCATACTACCTTCCCTGTAGAAGAGGGTGGCTTCTGATGCCACGGCAGAGATGAGTGGCTTCTTCCATGAGGAGGGGGACAAAAGTCCTCTATTTTGCTGAGGTATGTCAGTATAGAGCAAGCAGTACCATTCACCCCATAGAAGGCATAACAGGGGTCTGACTGCCAATGGGCCTGCAGAAACTGCGAAATAGAGGGTTAAGATACAGTAAACCTGACCCCCGTATCCAGCTTTTGGACTGCTACTGCAGTCTTACCTCTACTTTCTGTGCGCATAGCGGATATGCAGGATCCACAGGGACCTCGCAGTTTTCATCAGGCCCTGTGGAGGCTGTTGTAAGTAACATAAAGTCTGAATCATTATTCCACAACATTGACCGTCAGTATTTTTTTTTTAAAGCATCCTGGACAGATGATTTAGTGCAAGAAACAATAAAAATGTTAACGAGGTCACACAACATTTGGATGGTTCACAGCAGGGAACAGTAGTATGAAACATTAGGTAGGAGATGTGTTCTCAGAGGCCGTTTCCTGTGAGCACCCCCACCATCTACTCCCAGTGTCAATCATCTGAAATGCACACACAGACACACACTTGACCAACCTGCCTCCTACCAAACATACCCTTTTACAATGCTAGCCCATGCCAAAAGATACAATATTTAACTTTATAAAACAACCTAGTAAAACAGAAAAAACCCAAATGGCATAGCTTAGGTGTGAAAGCATGAAGAGAGTGACATATAATAGACACACATCTTAAAAAAAGTGCCTCCCTCAGCAAAAACAAGAGACTAAGTCGACACCCTAGTGAAAGGACTCCTGGGTAATTCAGCTGTGTTTTATGGGTGTGAGGTAATGCCAGAGGTGGGTGGGAGGTGGACAGGCTGCTGACGGGCAGGTGTCTGTTTGCGTGCATGTGGGTGGTGTGTGTGTGTGTGTACTGTAGGTCATACAGACACAGGCCATGTGTCCATTTTTCAGGGAAGAAAACCCATCACCACCTATCTCCACACACACACACACGCTCGCACGCTCGCACAAACTGACCGTTATGTGCTAACCCGATGTGCATGCTGACTCTTACCTGAGGGTCACCTTATAGATGTCAACTCTTTTTTTCTCCCCAGAGCCGGTTGATCAACCGTCATTCTATGGGGCTCGTTAAACTTCTATTCAAGGACTCCATCCCCCATAACCACCTGCACCCAATGCCCTTTGACCGCCCTCCCATTTGCCTCCATTATCACAGCTTGTTAATTTCACTGTGTAGTTAACGTTTAGTTAGTATTTGAACCATGTATTTCGCACAGAATGTCAATCAACCATGACAGCCAGCAACAGAATAAACTAATATTAGCCGATTATTGAACAGACAACACTGACTGTCGCCATCTTGCTGTCTGTCAACCAGCATCTAAATGACGAGTGGATCTTCACGTTGTATCGGATATAAATTAAGAACAAAATGTGTTGTGAAAAATGTTGGGTGTCAAATAAAAACCAAGCGGGGCTTCTTCCATTTCACTAGCCAGCCACTAGAGGGCAATCCAGGTGCTCTGTCCTCACCCTTGGGAGCTGTTTTTAAGAAGATAGAGAATCAGGGCTTCACCTGTGCGCAGGTTGAGGGCATCAAGAGGGGACAGCATGTGGGATTCGGGGTGATGGAGGCGGCTGAGCGTGTCCAGTTGCTGTGACACTTTCTTCAGCTCTTTTTCTACTAACTGGGCCAAGCCTTGTTGGTTCCGCCTAAAGCTGGAAGACAAAAACACATGCAGCAACACACTGCATGAACGTCCGCCATGAGACAGCATCTCCACGGTGTATGAAGGGTAAGTGCGGAATACCCCTGCAGCAGCAGGCTCAGGTGGTTTCCCGTCAGCTGACTCTTATCTCTCTCTCTGCTCAGCCTCTGCACCTGAGTGCTCAAAGCCTCCAAGCGAACAGCCAACCTATGGAATGTGTGGCCACGCTGACCTGCGTATACAGCATATACCACATGACGTGTCACACATGTACAGTATCAAACAGCCTCATCAGCAGCAGGAGTGTACAGGGAACTGCAAGTTATGCTCAGTGTATCATGAAATAGACCAGTTATGTAATGTTATTCTTTAACTGGACTGACTGCAAAACAAATACTGTACGTGTGTGTGTTTGTGTGTGTTTTCCAAGTTTCCATGGTTTCACAGATGTTGATTTCCCTGAGGGGATATTATATGACAGATAGAGATTAAATTAGTCAGAGTTTCTGACAACAGACCTGCATTTGTGTGTAACTGCTATGTGGTTTTACATTGAGAACGGCCCCCCATCCCACCCCCCCCCACCCCCACCCCCACCCCCCACACTACCACCACCCACCCACAGACAAGATGCTGACAGTTGGCAGTATATGAAGATTTCTTTCTGTTGGGGACTTCTGTGAAAACACTCCTGTAGACAGGTCAGTAATTGTGTGGTGGAAGAGAGAAACTTTATCTTTAACCTGTTTTTTCGCCACTGTTGAGATATCTGAAAACGGATCGGTTGAGAGGCTCTATACAGGCAACTTTATTGCTCTGGTTCTAGGTTTTAGTGCCACCTCCTGGTAGAGATGTGGATTTGTACCTTACGAATGACGCTTATACGGTACATTAAACACATTTTTTAAAGCTCTAGATTGCCTACGCTGTTAAAATGATGTGCATAAGTTAAGATGATTCAAATGGTAACCAATAAACTGTAAATGGTGTAGCTCTTGTCTCCATTGTTGGACTGATTTTTAGCTATTATTGTAATTTTAAAAGGTGACCTTTATAGTCCCGGTTTAATTTGCAGTGAAACTGGAAACTACAAGAAAAACATTTTAGTGGAGGCCAGCTCCAAACAAAATACTGATTTATATTAATATTTACTTTCCATCTCCCTCACCATATCAAGTCCCTCCCTGGATCTGGAAATAAGGCCACTAGGGTCAAACTGTGGTAATTTATCACATTTTTATATTAACAAATAATGACAATGCTGGCTTAAAAAAGTGTTTTCGCTGCTCAAAGTTGAGTTGATCTGTGTCCTCTTGTGGAATACAAACCCACAATGCAACACAAACTCAGTGCGTACGTTACCTTGTTCTTGAGGTGACCTTCCGGTCGCATCATCTCGGGTGATGTCGAGAGGCATCCAGAGGTTCTGCAGCAGCATGGTCAGCACCGACAGACACAGACACAGTAGCAGGCAGCCGCTAGAGGGCGCAAAAGAGCAGGCAACAGGTTTAATCGCTGGAAAACCGCAGCAGATTGCATGGCTTTGCCTTTCATTGGCTACAATAAAATGCAAATAATTCAATGGTGACAGAACTTTTAGGTAAGAAATAACCTGATCCATGTCAACCTCCTGTGGGTTCCACAGATCAGTGTTAGTAATTCATCTTTCATCAGACCAGTAAATTCACCAACGCTGAAGAGAAGGTTTAAGGCTTTCCATGTGAAATTTCATATTCACAATAAAACAATGGACCCGTTTGTTCCAAGAATCCGCAACCTGCTTCTTTCTGCATGCTTGATAACATGATAACAACTGTCAATTTTCATTGTGACACTTCTCATTTCAGCCAGTTAAAACAGGATGTGCAGTAAAAACGATTGTTACAAAAGCAAATCAGGTTAGGCAGTCTGTACCTGCGAGGCCGCAGCGCAACACGCATGACCTTCTGTTCACAGGAAGCTGTCAAAAGAAATTACAATGGGATCAATGACAAATAAACACAGTTGTAATGTTTTGAACAATGAGCAATAAGGAGTTATTTTAATATGAAAAATGTCTGCAGGCAGAAATAGATGCGATGGCTGGGTGAGAATCTGCTGTTAAATGTGTTCGATAAGCAAGAAGTGAAGAAACATTGCTGTCACCAAACAATGTTAATGACAGATGGCAACGCTTGAGAAGAAAAGATCATTCAGCACACACACACACACACACACACACACACACCTACCCACGTTCTCACCTCCTCTGGTCTTCACCCCGGCCCACTTGCAAGCCTCGGCCTCCCAAAAACTCCTACAAAAAAAAAGAAAATAAAGCTGGGGCCTGGAAGCGTTTTGCCTCCGTTTTTGTTTCACTTTCTTTCCCCCTTCTCTCGCTGTCTCAGGGCCTGGTGGTCGGCATCCTGTAGTTGCCACAGTAACCCGACTCCCCTTTAAAGAAGACAATAACCAGCGCGCCACTTAGGCCTTTCAGAGACACAATGAAGCCCACGCTATTGGGTGACACAGTTTCTTTCAGACTAGACTTAAGCCTCAGTCGTGAAGTGATACTCAATTGGCTCTTTTAAATTGCTCAAATGGGGTAAATTTCTGCCAATGAATGGCACAATACAAACACGAAACAGCGCAAATTAAATAGAAATAACAATATAGCGAGCTAGATAATAAAGAAGAAACACACAGCTGGGATTTTACCAGTGGAAAGATGTTAATTTGCTTTCAGTTTATTGTATTGCAGCACAAGTACTGTGTTCATTTACACAGATTGAGATATAAGATGGTGGCCTGAGTGCCTGTCTCTTACTTTCTTCTAAACAAGAGAAAAGCAGCTGCACCCATGTCATGTAAACACAAAAAAGGGAACATTGTTCAACCAAGGTCGGAATTTACCATTATGTTTGGTTCCCTCTGTCATATCTGCCTGAGCTGCGTATGTGCTTTCAATTAAATCAGGTTGGTTGTTGTACTGCCGGAAAAATAATCGATAATAAACACAGCTAAACCCAGTTATGCTTGTTTATGAACAATCAAAACAATTATCCAAATGATGTGCAATCCATTGCATTCGATTAATTGGTTTTATTTTTTACTATTGGAACAACTGGTGCATTATCACTTATGGTTCAACCTTTTTCTTTAAAGTTGCTGACTGCAGCAGATCGGATAATTAGGTGCATTTTTAGAGGAACCTCATCTTATTCTAATGATAATGTGCTTGTTAATTGCTCAGAGGTTTATCTGACACAGAATAACAGTTTCATAGAGCTACACCCACTCTTTATAGTACATTCGCAGTGTGTGCCGCTAACACGGAAGATTTGTTGCACTGTATAAGTGCTTTCTTGTGTTTGTGTATGTGAGATGGGCGGGCTGAAGTCTCTAGACATCAAACATTATGTGTAAGTAATGTTATGCATGCGGAACTATATAAAAGTCTTATGCAGTTTATAACTGACATTCCATACTGTTGTCACAGACATTACAGGCACAATTTACAGATGTCAGGGATAAAAAAGTATGGGGTGCTTTTTCCACAACACTGAATCACCTAAATGAGAGCTTTAAACATCATTCTTTTTTCTTTTTTTTTAAAGGGCAAAACATAGCAATTTGTTGTGCAAAAGCAATTCTGGTCCTTTAATTTTATTATCTGTGATAAGTGTCATGTGTTGCATTGAGTAGAGGACAAAGACAGGGGTTGTTATCCCGGGGAATCTAATGTACTTTCCAAGTGGACTTGTGCAAGTAAACAAATATTGAATTTTTTTTTGAAAAATGCCAGGATACTGGGTTATTTAATGCATGACCAGTTTGGCGTTTTGACTTCCAGCCCTATTAGCTATTAGGAAATGATCTGTTTGTTTGAATTGCTAGTAATGTTGCTGAAGGCTACTGGGCTGCTCGGTGGCTGTCACGTCATGAGTAAAATGAGCATTTGATCTTTTTGAACTGGGTCCTGAGCTCAGAGTAACGCGTCTGAGCCCTGTGTATATTTAGTTAACCCACCTGAGCCCCTGCAGCTCCAGCAGAGGCGCGCTCCCGAGAGACTCACTGCGCATGCCCGACAGCACTTCATATCAGCCGGGCTTCGCGTCTCAAGACACGTCGCGTCCAGGTAAGGACAACGGTGATTTCCTCAACATAAATACTTAATTATTCTTTACTTCCAGCATTTCTCGGGGGGAAACAATTCATCGTGTTCGCCGGTCAAACGATTTCCCACGAATTCTAGCTGCAATCTCATCACGCGAGCAAACTTGAAGACAGCCTCAGAATCGAAAGGACCCAAATTGGTTTACGGTCGGTCATATGTCGCTCGCATGTCGGACAGCACGCTGCATGTTCGTGCGGGTTTTACTGCTCCTTTCTTGCCCTGTCTTGCGTGTTGTCTTGTCACGCAGCTTGTGTCACGCAGCTAGTAGTCGGGCTGGCTTCTGGTTAGCTGCCGAGCCGAGCTGACAGGAGCAGCCTGCAGCTAGCTAACGCCGCCGATGCTAACCTGGCAGCTGTGAATGGAAAAGGGTGTTTCAGATGGTTTCAGGTTTAGTTTTATTCCGAGCTCTTCGCTTCCGCCAGCTCAGCTGCGTTAGCTACTGCCCTCTTGGAATAAACGGATTGCCTGGGTTCGTGCGTCACGGGGCTGGATGTGCGCAGCTTTCTGCAACTGTCGGTCCGGCAGCAGGTTAATATTTGCAGGCACAGATTTTGTGATCTTGCTGCAGCACACACCCCACCGAGGGGTTAGCCATGTTTCTGCTCCCTCCCTGCTGCTGACAAATCCAAAGAGATCCCATTAAACAACCCTAACGCTGTGGCCCCCCCTCCTTCTTTTTAGGAAATATCTGTAGTGGACATAGTCTAAACTTGGGTGTCCTGGATCTGCTGTGGGGTTAAATAGCAATTCTATCGACATTATTAGGATGCTTTTTCTTGTTCAGCTCCTAATTGGCTTATTGGCTTCATGATTACTGAGGGCCAAATGTCACAGAAGCCTTAATTCAATCCCATGTGTTGTTTCTGAGGAAACCTGATGCGGGCAGTCAAGGCCATCGTGACTGATCCATATTTACATGGAGGAATAATGTGCTGCTCTGTATCGCAGCGTGACTTGCATGAAGCTCCAGAAAAATGATTTCTTGATGGTTACAGCTGTTATTTTCAGTAAATTGCAATTGATCTTGGGCCGCACACCTCTGTGTGCTCACGGTTTTCCATTGAGAGGAGTTCAACATCGTTTTAGCATTCGGCTTTTGCAAATTGATCTGTTTCTGTCTTCCAGTAACCATCATGGGCCGTTAAGGAAAAGTCATTTCAACGCCCCAAGTATCCCTCTTCTCCACCCTCTCAGGTATTCCAGCGAGTATCCATCACCATGGCTGATGAAGAATATGGCAGCTTTGTGGACTGGAACCAAATGGGGGATCTGGCCACAAGCAGCGGCCCCACCAAGGTCGACTGTAAAGACCTAAAAGAGTTCAAACAGCTGGCTCGGCAGGGTTACTGGGCGAAAAACCACAAACTCCGTGCACAAGTCTACCAGCAGTTAATCAAAGCCATTCCCTGTCGCACGGTCACCCCAGATGCAGAAGTGTATCGCGACCTTATGGGAAACGCGGCCACTAAGAGGCAGTCCTCCCACCTTCCACTTCCGGATTTTGTGGATGGAAACCCTGTGCCACAGTACTGCCTAAAGGCCGAGTCTCTAACCTCAGTGCATCAGATTATCAGCTGCGTGGCTGGACAGTTGCCAGACATCTCCTACTGCCCCTCGCTGCCTGCTGTCACATCTCTGCTCCTGCACTTCAGTAAAGATGAAGCTCAGTGTTTCGAGAACATCAGCCGCATACTGGCCTGCAACGAGCCGGGCAAACGGCTGCTGGACCAGACTTTCCTCAGCTATGAGTCGGGCTGCATGACCTTTGGAGACCTGGCCAACAAATACTGCACAAGCGCCCACAAACTGATTGTGGCCACGGCCCAGGATGTGCTGGAGGTGTACTCGGACTGGCAGCGCTGGGTTTTGGGTGACCTGCCTTTCAGCCATATGGTCAGGATCCTGGATGTCTTCCTGGTGGAGGGCTACAAGATTCTCTTCCGCGTAGCTATAGCGCTGCTCAAGTTCTACCGCAAGCACAAGGCGGGGGTCCAGGGCAGCCAGCCGCCGCAGCAGGATTCTGACAAAGTCAGGGCGGACATTCGGGCTTTTGTCAAAGGCATCGCTTCGGTCATCACGCCTGACAAGCTGCTTGAGAAAGCTTTCTCCATTCGTCTGTTCAGCCGCAAAGAAATCACGTTGTTGCAGCTCACCAATGAAAGGTCCCTGCAGCAGAAAGGCATCACCGTCAGCCAGAAGCGGTATAATCAATATCGTGTTGTGAACACAACTTTCTGTGTCCTTAGAAACCTTCTTCCTAGCTTTCTTCACGGGGCTCTGCTAAGATCACTTTGATGTTCTCCGTCCCGTTGAGTAAATGACAGATGCACCGCTGCATTTTTCATTAGAAAATCCCTTTTGTTTTACTTTTTGTTGTGGTGTTTTTCCATTCACATCACGGTGTTATCTCTTTTTGTTTGGGGCACGTCGTCTTTAATTCCATCCGCCATCTTCTGTCCCAACCTCGTTCCATCACGGTGTTTGCTACATTGGTTATTTCACAGTTCTAGGTGGGTCTTCTTTGCTCTCCACATTCTTCATCTTTTTTTTTCAATTTTTAAAAAAAAATACTTTTTTTTTTTTTTACTGCCTTTGTATACATTAAGTGCTTGATCCTGATCGTTGACGTTTCTCTTTACTTTCTGCAGGCAAAATGTGCAGTTGGCTCTTAATCCTGACAACTTCTCCTCTGAGATTGTCACCGTGAAGGAGATGAGGGACATCTGGTCGTGGATCCCCGAGCGCTTCGCCCTGTGCCAACCACACCTCCTCTTCACCACCACCAATCATGGTTGCAGCCTGAACAGGTACAGCACGCCCGGTCTGGTTTAGGCCTAGGTGGTTCTATATTTGTGATTACACAACTCTTAGAGGTAAATGTGCATTTTCATCCCAATATTTCCACTTACAGATTTTACTCGCATTGTGAAGGTCACGAGCCCACTCTGCTCCTCATCCGCACAACAGACGGTGATGTAAGCAACAGCCAAATGAGAATCGCTGATCCTGCACATGTTCTACAAATATTAGCAGCTTACAACAATGTTTTTGTCCGGCTTCAGGTTTGTGGAGCTTTCTTGTCTACAGACTGGGAGGAGCGGAAAAGAGGTGGCAATAAGTTGAGCTTCTTTGGCACAGGCGAGTGCTTTGTCTTCAGAGTAAGTTCACTTTTAATTTTTCGTTATCCGTTTTATTTCTGATACTTAAACATTTTGGAATGTTTTGGCACAATGAAGACGTGTATGGCGTTAAAGTTGAACTGCTTGCAGTACCCGGTTTTGATCAGGAGATAGCGTCATTGGAAGACGAGTCGTTTACGTTGATTTCATGTCAGTTGGAGCATTGTGCCACTAGTCGCAAATTGACGTATAATTGGGAAAATGTAGTTTACTGTAATGAGAGTACCTCACCTGGACTGTCAGCATTGGGTTATCTGCTTGGAACTCTGGGATATGATGTAATTAAAACACAAAGTTAGATACAGCCAAGTATCCTGCCTCTCCAGTCACGTATGTATAAATAATTTGCCTTATGTGCTGATGCACAGACGACCAAGCACAGCATGTGCTTATTCTACAGTACAGGAGCAGAAACACCTGAGCCCTCAGTGTCTGACCTGGATGTCAGATGACACCTAATGGAAACTGAGACGTCTACAACAGCTGACAGCCATCTGATGTTGCCTTTTATTCCATTAGTTGATCTGTTTAGCGCAGCAATAATTTAATTTGTCTTCATCAGTGGAGACAGAAACAGTTGAAAATTGGGAGAAATATTTTGAAACTCCAAAGAATTGACTGTTGTATAAACTGTTAATATTCTGCATTCTATGCCAGCTTTGTGACTGTATTTTGCATTTATGTATTTTGTAGTTCTTAACATGCTTATGTTAATTTTAAACTTATGTGAAGAGCCAAGAGTTGGCAGTCTTAATGCAAACAAAGCAGTTAAACACAAAGTAAACATTCTTTGACCTACGCTCGGCATCTCCTCTGGCTGTGTGAGTACAAGGGAACCACACCTACATGTTCATTGCACACGAGGTTATGAAGCAAAAAGGTTTCATATGTAGTGGAGAAATTTTTTTTAAAAAAAGGTATGGGCCATTCACGTGTAAACCAGTGAACGTGTTCGTTAGACCGTAACATGAGAAGTCTTAACGATAGAAAAGAGTGACGCTACTTCTCTAAACAGTGGTCAGATTGTCACATAAGCTAAGAGGGATTAGTGGCTCAGGCTGCAGTTAAGATGAACTTATTAACATGAAATCAGTGATACTAAATCTGGTGTGTGCCATGACAAATGCTTTGCTTCCTTGTTAGCTAAAACCAGAGATGGAACGTTATGAGTGGGTCGTGATCCGCCACCCTGAGTTAGCCTCTTCAGTTAAGACCCAGGAGGAAGTAGAGCTGGCCCCCACTGACGGCCAGAACGCAGAAAACAACGGCTTAAAGCAGCCAGAGAAACCTGCCGGAGACATCTCCCCCTTCCTCTCCGCCCGCCACTTCAACCTCAACTCCAAGAATACTTCCATGTTCATGGCCGGCACCGTCGACTCCATCATAGTGGGTGAGTGGACTGGAGATTACTGGGCCAACTCAGCCATGCGTCTTTTTAATAGTGATTCATGCCAAATGTGTGCCTTTGTTGGTGTCCAGGGGGAGGTGAAGGTAACGCCCTCTACATCGACTCTGAGCTCAACCATGGCCGCACTGGCAGGTGCACCACCTTTGACAACCCGCCACTTTGTGCTGAGACCTTCCAGGTTGGGCTGCTAGAGGTCTGGGGTTTCCAGGATGCCATGAACTCGTAATACTACATAAACAATGTAGAAGCGTACAGTTATGGACCACGTGCAAATCAAACCACCCGTCCCACGTCATCATATAGGCTTAATTTATTAATGGACCTATTCTAGATTTCTTAATGGGAACAAAAATGCAATCTCTCTGTCCTTGTTTACTTTTGCATTGGCAGTTTTGTACAGTGGTGCACGTGTTTAAAGTGAAGTGCAGTACAAAGAATCCACGATTAATGAAATATGGAGCCAGTTGAGACCTTTTTCAGTTTCTATTTTTGCATTTCATCTTTGGTGTTTTGGTGTTTGAATCCCTGAATGTAAATTCAGTCACATGTGCTGTGATTTAGCTCAAAATCAGCCAAAATTCCGATGGCTCTTCTGTCCTTAAGAATCCATGTTTACCAGATGGCTCTGTCAAACTGGGTTTTTTTTTTCATGTTCTCAAGGAAATGTAAAGATGTTTTGATTTTCTGTGGATGTGTTTTTCCATGCGAATTATTGTTGTGAACGTCAGCGGTGAAGATCAGTGTTGCCATTCTTGCCACGACAAATAAACGGCAGTTTGGTTTGTTTTTTGTTTGTTTTTTTTCATACCAGAAACTATTATCTACACATTGGTAAAGAAATAAGCTGTTTTTACTTTACACATCATGGGTATTGATGAAGATCCTTTTCTGACTTTTTCCCTTTATTTCCGTCCTTTCTGATGCAAACATTGTAATGACTGTCCACAAATTGTACCCTGCTAGCCAAGTGTAGTTTCATCTGTAGGGTAAAGGTGCTGTCTTCCTGTAACTGTAATCTCTATGTGAATAAACTAATATGCTTTAAGTTCTGTTGTGTCTTCAGTGCTCATTTCATCCCATCTTCTTTTTGTCCCCACAGAGAGACTCTTCTGACAGTCAGTTGTCAGATGCCATTTTAGGGCAGCTGACCATGACTTTGACCCATTAAACCTGTATCCTTGGCTTTTCCTGCCCGTGCGTGCTCATATAACCTAAACTAGCTTTGATTGATACAATATATCAAGCTGTACTGAATATATATTTAATTGTGGAATAGAAAAGGCTAAGCGGTACTAAATGACTAATGAGCTGTCTTTGGCGCATGTCTAATTCTGTTTGGGTGTCTTGAGGAAGCTGACGGCGAGTTGCATGACTGGGAAATATTCGTCTGATATGAATCATTTATGCCTTGGATTCAAACGTCTCCATTAGCAGCAATAAGACGCAGATTAAAAAACGAATGGGCTCTTCCTTTCAGAGCCGTTAATGATGGCATAGTCTCCATCCTGCATCATGGGTGGGCTCTTCACTCAGTCTCACACAGCTAATCACATGTGCACATCTATATTTAGCTACGACTCTGAGTTGGCCTGGCGCATTTCCTGAAAATGATGCTCTCTAGCCCTTAGAAATGAGATGATTATGTGTTTAAACAGCCTGTCTTCACTAACCCCCTTCGCACACACAAACCCTAGATCAGAGAGGGGTGCAGGAAAAGCATTAAAAAATGATTAGAAATGATAGATATCAATGTAAACAAATGAAAATAATGTGGTTCTTACATCAGCTTTCATTTTGGAACCAGTCAAAAAGCACAAAGAGCCTTATAACCCAACATGAAGGTTCCACCTACGTCCACATCTACGTTCCCGTCGTGCCAGTCAGAGGTGAAGGACAACCAGGTGAAAAGCCTTTGCCACTGTGACCTTCAACACATCAGTGCATCCCCCCCCATCCCCAAAGATCATGTATTGGACATGTGTTAGGAAGGCCCTGTGATGCTGGGGTGGAATTGCATCACGAGTGAAGAGGCTTCAGTGGGGGGGTCTTCTGCTGCTGCTGACTAGACAAGAGCAGAGGGGGGCTTCCCCCCCCCCCCACACACACACACACACTTCCTAGGTCTCTGTGTGCTCTTGCTGGAAGGTATACAAGGAAGGAAGGGGATCTCCCCTCCCCCGTTGCATACAGTTTGAATTCTTTCACTTTAATGCTCCTAGTTGCTGCATATCACAGTTGAATGTTAACCACAGTGCTGCTCAGCAGATAAATGCATGTAGTTATGCAGCATGGTTAACTGTTCTGCATGTTATAAACAAAGAATAGATTAATTTGCTAGTCATAGTCCATGTTGATACATTTCAGATTTTTACTATTACTCCATTACAGAATCTTTTTTCTTCAATGTTTTTGCCCATCATTCCATCCTTTTGACGCCGACGGGTGAGGACATCAAAGGGAAACCCGCAGCGGGGCATACCAAAGACATGCTTAACGGGGGTGACCTTCGAAATAATGATTTTTTAAAAACCCAATGTGTACTTCCATACGTATTAACCGCTAAACCATTTGAGATACACACCTTTTGACCCATAAAGGTAATTTTAAAATACACTGTGTAATTAGCTAACCTTTTGCCCGCCCCCGCTCCCCGAACCGTTTCTCCCCAGTGAGGTGACACTTTCCGCTTCGCCATTTTGTGCTGCTGCGCCGGGTATTTATCGGGAGAGTCGTGACTCGCTCGGTTCACTGTCAGCTGGTCACACGCTTCCTGGTGTCGTCGACTTCAAGCCTGTGGCCTTTTCTTGCTTTCGTGAAGTGCAATTTTTGTGGAGTCCGCGTTTGACTGACTTTTTTTTTTTTTTTTTTACATTTTGTGTATTTTTATATCGTGTCCCGAAAAAAAAATGACGGACCAAGGCCCAGAATACTCTCCCTTTTTCGCAGTGATGGGTGCCTCAGCGGCGATGGTTTTCAGTGGTAATTATCACCGTCATCACTATTTACATTGACGCACATAGCAATTTGAAGAAAATCAAAATGATTGCCAAGCCATTTTCCATCTTTTTCACAGTCTTGAGTTATGCATGTATTGCACTCACTTCTTATGCTAACCTTGCTAACGTTAACGTAGCAAAGCTAGCCTTGAGTTGTATTTTCCTTAAATGTGAACATTGGACGGACAGTCAGCACTCATTTTTCATATTGTATTGTATGTATGGTGCTGTTTCGTCAGAGGTCGTGTCACGATCACCATTTTGTGTTTCGGCGGAAAAATAATGGTTATTTCCAACATGACTAGCTAGCGGATGACGACTACACAAGTTAGCCTTGACGTTAGCAAAATTTGTTGGTTTTTTTTTTTTTTTTTGGAACGGAGACGACAAACTGGGATTCGTAGTAATAACCCAGACCCGTCCAACTTAAGCGGTGCTCAATGGTCGACATTACCAAGTATTTTATGTCATTATAACGACATGCTGCTTGACCGTGCCTTGCATTATTGAGTAAGGCTTTACGCTCTGATTATTTGTATTTTTTTGCAAAGTTATATTTTGATGCAAATTGTGTGGAAAAAGGCTCCCTGTAAGCAGTGACCATTGGAAACTAGACTCAGCTGGTTTACTTCCTCATTGCTCAAAGGAATGACAGCAGATCACATGATCGTCACATGGTCGGAGCTGGGAACTGGGAACTGCCCTCCGGGACTGCTTCATTCTTTAATATGAGCAAAGTAAAACGTAACCATCAGGAATGGATGTCATCTTACTGTAATATGACTCGATTTATTACCATGCATGGATGTCTACACATGTTTCCAACACAGGCGGATGTAAAATGATGGTGGCTGCATATGGCTTTTACACTGGATGTACACAATTTTAGATAATGGATGAGTTTTTTGAATACAATGTTGTATTAGTTACTTGGCTGCTACTGGGTTTAGTTCATTTTTGAGTCAGAATTGTAGACACAGTTACTTGCTGAGCAAATGCCACTAGTAAAATTGATCCCGCTGCACCTTCAGGCAGTTAACGTCTAACATGGCTGGAATATACCTTGAACAAGCCAGCATTTCAAATTTATACACCACCAATTAAAGGCCTTGGATTCTGTCCTTTAGAGTATAACTAATCCTTAATGAATGCAAGCAGAGAGCATTTCAGGTTTACAGTTAACTATTTGAAGAGTGAATGCATTTTAATAGTGTCAATATCTTTGATGCTGTTTGCTTAAACTGTTCGTGATCAACTGTTCCGTTTTTAGAAGTGAGCGGTTTTTCCAGTTGATGTAGCCTTTGACCTTATTTTTTCCCTGAAATGAAGAGGAAGTCATCTGTAAGGGTTCCACCTCCTGTGATGTAACGGATTGCTTAAGGTGTTTGAGAACGTCTCCATGTTGCCTTGTGTATAGTGAGGTTTAAGGCAGAAGCATCGTACGCAGCGCAAAGTATTGAAAATGTGACCTTCTCGTGTATACCTTAAAACCAATTCTGTCCCAGTCACCCGGCATGTAGAACGGACATGTGAGAGATCGTCTGGAGGCCCCCTCTGCTCCGACTGAGGCCAATACAAGGACATCCCATCTGGGAGATGATCTCTGGCCATTTAAAAGGGTTCCACCCTAATATCAGTGTTTAGAGACGTATTTCAACACAAATGCACAAGCTGTTGTGCATTAAAACTGGGCGATGGTTTGAGCACTGTTGCACTACCAGAGCATACGGCTTGGTTATCTTACTGATTGTGATGTTAATGTTTAATAATGAATAATGGTCTACTAAAAAAGGAAGGTGTCAGTGTAGTATTTTGTAAAAGATGGTGAATTTTGCATCAGTGACTAGTGACTGGATTTACTTTTGTTGCCTTTCCAAGTCATCTTTCCCATCATGTTTGTGATGTCCACTATATTCTCATTAAATAATGGTTTAATCTTGTATTGATGGCAGTAGTCAGTGGAGGCGTTGGACCCGGGACCTCACGGTGCGCTGTGTCACATTGACCAAAGACCAGGAGGAGAATGGCCTTTCTTTATCAGCACCTTGGGCTGTGTGCTGGATGTTCTGTGTAATTCTGAGGCTTGTTTTTTTTCTTGTTACATTGGTTTTCCAGTATTTTATTGTGGCCAATTATTCATGTCTTGCCACAGAGCTCTAATCCGTGGCGAGTTAAAATGTCCTAAAAATGCTGTCATCAAAGTATGTAGTGTTTAAGTTGTTTTCAATAAAGCAGCCAAAATATCAAATGCTTTATATCTTAGAGGTGTCGCAAAGATGGACAGCACTTAACATTTTAGTGGGTCATTTAGTTAGATATTTAAACGTGTGCTCGGCGTCCTTCCCACCACTGCTCGCTCTTTTCTGTCCTGCCTGGTGGAACAGGAGTGCTGCCTGTGCTGTCACAGATGTTACAGCTTTCTGTGTTTCACAGGTGTTGTCTCTGGGGATGTGGTGCGCTGTCATGGTTTCCTGTGTACGTTATAGCTGCTAGAGCTCCATCTAATTGAAGGAATCGTTTACAGCTCTGCAGATATTTGTCCACTTTCAGTTTGAATCATAACCTGCTCTTCTTGCTGGACTCCTGTTTCCCCATGTGGAGCAATGCTGTATTTTCAGCAGGAACAGAAACAGATGTTGCTCAACGACCCGTTTCATTCCTGCATTCGTTGTGTCTGGGATTCTGTGGACAACCTGACCTCTTGTGTACCTCTGTTTGTCTCCCCCTCTCCAGCCTTGGGCGCAGCTTACGGCACAGCCAAGAGCGGCACAGGCATCGCCGCCATGTCCGTCATGAGGCCAGAGCTCATCATGAAGTCCATCATCCCCGTCGTCATGGCGGGTATCATAGCCATTTACGGTTTGGTGGTCGCCGTGCTGATTGCCAACAACATTGTCGAGAGGCTCGCCCTCCACAAGTGAGTCCAGCATGTGTGGCTTCGTGCTGCAGAGTTGTTGTCTTTTTTAACATGTACAGTGTTTAGAAATGATTAACAACTGTAGAGCCAGGGCCGTTAGATCACCTCCCTGATCTACTGCACGCATTAAAAGATGGAAACTTTGTCCTTTTACATGAGTCATGGTCGAGTTGAAAGTAGAGCATGTCGAGGGTTTACATCTGTCAGCAGTTGTCAGTTCAAAGTCATGCACCCTCAGACAGGAAATGGGCTGTTCCTGAGCGCAACATTAACGGTGGTCTGTCCTCTAACACTCATCTCTGTTCAGGAGTTTCCTCTATCTGGGAGCTGGTCTGAGCGTGGGTCTGAGCGGCCTGGCAGCGGGCTTCGCCATCGGCATAGTGGGCGACGCGGGCGTGAGAGGCACAGCTCAGCAGCCGCGGCTATTCGTGGGCATGATCCTCATCCTGATTTTTGCTGAGGTCTTGGGTCTGTACGGGCTCATTGTCGCCCTCATCCTGTCCACAAAATAATCATCCACAACGTCTCCGCCGCAAGATCTGTGCTCTGTTGCTGCTGGAGTGTAGAATGTGGGAAAATTTGTTTAAAAAAAAAAAAAAAAAAAGGTTCTGCCACACAAGACAGTGGGAGGAAAATGAGTTAAAATGACACCATAATTATGGTCTTATCTCAACAGTGTGTACAGTCGTGTCAGTAAACATGTAAATGAGCAACGTAGTGATTCGTCTGTCGTGTGTGCGTGTGTATCAAAGCAATTGTACGATGATTCCTTTCCACTTATTTGAGGCCTTGGTGCCAGCAGAGGCAGTCGGAGCCGACCAAAGGACCACACAGCTTCCCCTCCCCAAACAACCTGGAGGGGAGAGAATTGACACCATTTCTGCATTAATCTTGAGGATCTATTTGTAAAGAAATATGTATATTGACTAACTGTCTTTTTTTTCACAGATTTTATTTATAAGAAATTCCTCAATTAATGAAAGTCTATAATACAGCAACCCCCCCTCCAGGATATACTATACATATATAGATCTATAAATATCTAGATAGATTAAATGCACTGTGGGATACTTGTGATAAGTGGTCAGAATTCCTCTCCTCTGGGTGTAATTCTTGGTTAATAAGGTTGCCTTTGGTGTTGCTGGTGAAGTGGAAGTTTTATGTGTAGCTGTACTCTAATCATTACAGATTTTTCCCAGTGTTTTTCCTGTAGTTCTGCTCTTTGCATTAAAGGAGTGTGCCCCATGATGGGTCTCACAGTGTAATTCTCAACTCATTCTCCATTTGACTCATCCATCTGTAGATGTCCCACATCTCTCCGACATTCCAGCCATTTAGGTCCTGCATGGGTTCCAGTGTCTTGTTGCTGTTGCATTTGAAATGGAAGCGCAGGCTACTTTCAGAAGACTTCTCCAGATCAAAGTGCTGGTTTAATCCAAATGTTGAGACCGTTTTGTAGCATGAAGCCCAGCAATATTGGTGTTCTGCTCTGGGCCAAGGTTTACGAAATATCTGATTCGATTCCATCTGGAGTTTTCTGAAACTATTCCTGTCGGAGAAACGCTGACTGAAGCCCCAAGTTAAACACTGTATCAACAATATCAAAGTAATCCTGATGTGCCGACGTGTGTCACAATCAAATTAAAGATTATAACTTGGATATGACTGGCTTCCAAAGACATGTAGCATTTTTATTTATTCAATCTACAACCTTTTATTTATATAAAGATCATGTGTTCTTTTAAATTACAGAGGGTCAACATTCATATTTAGGGTGCCAACAGAAAAAGACATCAGGAGAGTGTTCAATCAATTTCAAGGTTATTTAACAGAGTCTGACAAATACTGTTGATCGCACTGAAGGTGGCGCTGTTGGGAAACGACTGTATGAAGTCTTTGCCCTCCTCCAGGCTGCTGCTGAGCAGAGGATCCAAGGGCACCGAGCCTGAAAAACACAATATCCCAATTGTGGACAGTTTGGCATTTAAATCATAACAAAATGGATGATCATTGTTAACAGTATTAGCTGAACATTGTGGTAAAACTCCATATCATTTAAATGATAGACCAAGATTTATGGAAGGGCCTGAAGCACACTTTCAATCTTAAACAGCTATAATGTAATTTGTTCCAAAAATGTTAGCAGGACAGCAGCGGTTGCCTTTGCCTTTGAGTTGCTGCACAAAGGTGCTATCTAGTGACGCCTTGTGGCCGGAAGAAGGAATTACACGAAATGACTCCCAAAGCTCACCTAAGAATACTGATCCGGTCAGCTTCGCCAACTCTTCACCGCCACCCTTTGAGAAGACGTTGCTGCACTCCTAAAAAAAACCCAACGATTTAATCAATCAAAACGCCCTGGGCACGTGATTGCTAAATACTTCATGTGGGGTTTACGTCCAAAAATAAAGTTTACACACCGAACAATGAGGACAAACAAATCCACTCATGTTCTCTATGATGCCCAAGATCTTTACTCCTGTTTTCTTACAGAAGGTGATCTCTCGTCTCACATCTCCTGTAGACACTGCCTGCAGTCAATACACAGGAGGAAAAAAAGATGTTATAATTTGATCTGCCTCTGTCTACTAAGGGTAGTTGTCCAGACCTGCGGTTACCTGAGGTGTGGTTACCAAGATGGCTCCATCTATACTGCTGTGTTTTTTCATGTTTTCCAGCACTGCCAGATGTTCATCAGACGTCCCTGGTGGTGTGTCCACCAGCAACACATCAAGTTCCCCCCAAGCAACATCTGACACAAACTGGCCAATCAAAGCTGTTGGATGTGCAAAAAAAGGGAATCTTATAGAAAACACAATCTGCAACAGTACATGATAAGATTTAGGAGTACTTTCATTATAAGAGTATACCTGTTTTCTTAGGACCCCTCCACACCACTGCTTCATCTGGGTCTTCCAGCAGGAAGCCGATAGACATAAGCGCAAGTGTCTTTTGGGCATCTGTGTAGACAGGCACCCAACCTGAGTCACACTGATGCACGTCAGTGCGCACGATGCTGAGCATGCGAGGGATGCTGGGCCCACAAAGGTCAACATCCAGGATGCCAACCTAAACGACAAACCAGCAGCAAGTGGACTCATAACCACAGTGTATTTTGAAATATTGTATTTGTACATGAATTACATCAAAATGTATGGTGACGCCAACCTGCTGCTTGCACAACTCACCTTTTTACCAGCATGCCTGAGAGCTAGAGCCAACTCTGTGGTGATGGTGCTCTTTCCTACTCCACCTTTCCCGGACAGAACCAAGACCACATGCCGGACTTGGGCCATGTTCCCGTCTCATGTGGAAATGAGGGGAAACTGGTTAATTTGACCATATTTACCGAGACACGCACAGGTAAACGTCAGCGAATCATTACATTACCGCCGGAAGATTTTGTTGTTTAAGATGTGAACACATCATCTCTCATTACATTTTTTAGGTTTCGGGATGGCTATAGTGATAATAATAACTAACCATGACTAATTATTAACAGCAGTGGCAGAAACAACCTATCTTATACACTGAGAACTATTATGAAATGTTTCATCAGCATCTCTTAGATGTAAACCATTCAAATTGCAGTTTTTCTTAAGTTTGAGTTATCTACAAATATTATCAAAACCTTCTGACCTAATTTAATCATAGCTCTCTTCTTCTTACCAGTATTTTGTTCCATATTTCAAATACAGAACTTCTCCTTACACACAGCACGAGACTACTGAACTTCCGTATGTCGTCACCCACCGTTCAGCCAATCACACACCAGTCCCATTACGATGTGCGCACGGAGGCTCAGAATGCGCATGCGCAAGGCTGGCAAGACCGGAAAAGTGAAACAAATACTGAATCAAATGTCAGGTGATCAATACAATAGTATTGAACTTGTCAACATTTCCGACCCATGTACAAAGGTTCACAATTTCACAGGGTTCACAAGTGTACCAGTAAGTTCCTTTCACCAGAAGGTGGTGCAATAACTTTGACTCTATAGCTAAAAGATAAAAAAAAACTGTGCTAAAAATGTGATCGAAATTCCTAGAATATGTACATGTATACATCACCATCTATGCCAACGATGGGCCAGACCTGGTTAACTAGTTCTGGTAACCGAAGCTATTAACATAAACTCCTCCCACACCCATCTTCATCCAATAGGAACGCGACGATGCACAGAAGGCATGTTTACGTGCAACTTCGCCCTCAGATGTGGGTCAAACACAGTTCTCACATGTTTTGGATACATGATATCTTAGAGGAACGCAATTGGTGATGAGCCACTCCAACACAGAATATAGGAACACTTCTGTAAGGTAAGAGCAAAGTCAGCTTCATATAATGTACAGTGTTCATTTCAGTTAAAGATAATATCCAATATCAGGTGGAATGCTAATTTCTGAACATGCAGTGACTGCTATGTATAGGATAAACCTTGACTGTCAGTGTGAGAAGCTTTTATTCCACTGATCTGTGGATCACTAAAAACTCATCATTCAAGAGTGAAGAAGTTCTGATTTCTGACAGTCCTGTACTGTCTTCATTGATGTCAAGTCAGTCAGGACACTGCCAGTGTAATTTGTCCAGATTGGGCCGTACAGATGATAGACTCAATGTATGTAGGGTAAAGCCTAATTAAAGCGAGACCAGACTGACTAATCAGAACTATTGGCACTTAACTCCCACACCTGCTTGCAAAGCGGTCACCAGCTGTCACGGTCCGTTGTCGAATTAACTGAGACATGCTATCAGGTTGAGACACATGTGATTTTTTACAAAATGGTTGTGGGATTACTCACTGTGTAACCAATGGAATTCTGATACCTTGACTGGATATTTACTCCCCAGTTTTAATGCTACAGTTTTAGTGTATAAAGAGGGCAATAGACCAAGGGGTGTAAACACAAAGGTATTGAAATCAGATATTTTCATTGATGATGACATATAGTCGCCTGTTACAATGACCTGGGTATGCCTGTGCTCAGCAGAGGCTGAATGGACTCGGGTTACCACGGTGGCACAGTGAACCAGGGTTAAATGCAAAACAAGTGCAGGAAAATACTTCCTGCTGCCAAGTGCAACATGTGATAAAAACAGGGGAGCTGGAACCCCAAGATCAGGTCAAGATCAGGTCTACTCCCCTGAAGCTTTGTCAGTTCTATACCGGTACTCTTAAAATATTCCCTAACCTACTTCCTGTTGTAGGTTAGGGAATCATGATATCAGGAATTTCAGCAGAGGTCATGACAGACACCACAATCTTCTCTATTTCTTAAGTCTCTCATATGAAAAGATCTTAACATAAATGGTGTAAAAATAATATCAAATATGAAATGATTTATCAAATGGGAGTAGAGCTGGATGTTCTAAATGAATATACCGGTACATTAAGCCATGCATGGGCCAAGTAGTCAGGAGGTGTTGGGTGTGCTGTCCCCAGAACCGCCATGCTGAGAAAGGGCAGGAATGGACGGACTCGACATTTGGTCTGGAGCGAGGTATGGCAGGACACAGATGCCCTGGCCCTGATCCAGACTTCAGAGCAGGAAGAACAGGAAGGTCGGCCTATGGTGCAGGTGAGCCCGTGAGAATAGAGCAAGGAGACATTTCCTACTATTATTAGGGTTAGACAAGTAATAAAGCAAATTATATTTCCATGTAGGTTTGGTATATAATGAAATGTATTGTGTACTGTCTTGTAATTACTCCACAGTTCATTTTCTGTGTTACTGCTTAGATTATATATTTCTGTTAGAGTTGCCACTGTTTTTAAGCAGGTGTTTATTCCAGCAATAAATTAACAAAATTAAGTGAGTGAAGGCTCTGAACAACCAGAGAAAGGAGGAAAAAATGACACACAGGCACTCCTGCACTGTAATGAGGGAATTTCACCTCTTTCCCTTTCAAAGTATACTTTATTTTACCTCTTGTACCAAGTTATATGTAACACTAATACTATTGCGACTGCCCCAGTATGTGTTACAGACAGGGAAGCTGGGTCCAGTATTTTTGGAAGGGGTCTAATTTAGTACACAAGCTGTGAACCCTGTTGAGGGGGAAGACTTCCATGCTGACTCTGGACTATGAGCCATCCTATTAGGGTCCTTAAAAGCATTGCTGCCATCATTATACTGCATAATATTAAGTATTCATAATATTCATTGTCATTAGAATAATAGTCATTATTCATTATTATTTGATATTCTGATCCTCGTCACTGCCACTTAAGTGAACACACGGAATCATTGTCATCTTACTTTGCTGCTGCCCAGCAGATGAGTGAGCGAGAGCCTGAGCTGCAGGCTTACCTGCAGGCTCCTCAGATTGCTTGTGAAGGAGCAGCCTTGTCCAGCGTGGTGCCAGTGTTCGGCCAGTCTTTCTGCCAGTGCGACCAACAGCAGGAGGACACGTCTGGCCTCGGCCTCGGCAGTGAATGCTTCTGTGGGGAGGATGATCAGGGTGAGAATACCCTGGACTTTGAGTATACCCCACCTGCTATTTTAGGATTTAATGAGAATATGACTACATATTTCATATGCGATCCCATATCGCTCTGTTTCTGTGCTCCTCACCCAGGTTTTGACTGGGAGTGGGATAACCACTTCAAGTCTTCTGGAGCCTTCCTCAGCTGTGGCAACAGGAAGGTGAGCTTCCACCTAGACTACAGCTCCGGCACCGCGGCCATCCGCGGAACCAAGGAGCTCGCAGACGGCCAGCACTTCTGGGAAGTGAAGATGACCTCTCCTGTCTACGGGACAGATATGGTGGGTATTGAATAATGTGTGGCCATTAACAGGTCAGCACTTTTTTCTCTAATATGTGATGCCTTTCCCACGCTGGTGGAGATGGTGGGAATTGGCACTTCTGAGGTAAACCTGGAGAAGTTCAAGTACAACTTTGGGAGCCTGCTGGGCCATGATGAAGCTAGCTGGGGCCTCTCCTACACAGGTAGGTGAAACATTTCTACTGTTAACTCCCATTTAGATAGTTGTTTGACTTCTGTAGGCAAGCAGGTTAACTGTTTAAGTAAAAATGTTCTGTTATCATCTGGTCAGGTTATCTGCAGCACAAAGGTGACAAAGTGAAGTTCTCATCTCAGTTTGGCCAAGGCTCCATTATTGGAATACATCTGGACACCTGGCACGGGACCCTGACCTTCTACAAGAATCGCCGCTGTATAGGTACAATGTGCAAAGCCAAAAGGTCCGTAAAACTGACTTGACCCACTCTTCTGAACTGGTTTTGTTGTCTGCTGTAGGCGTTGCTGCCACGAGGCTGCAGAACAAGAAGTTCTATCCCATGGTGTGCTCCACCGCAGCCAAAAGTAGTATGAAGGTAATCCGTGCTTGTCACACACCCACCACCCTTCAGTACCTTTGCTGTGCCCAGCTGCGGCAGATGATGCCCCCCAACCTGGATGTGCTTCGAGAGCTGGATGTGCCCCCAGGCCTGCGCACCGTCCTCCAGGTGCAGCTAGGCTGGGTGTTCACGCTCAGCAGCAGCAGCCCTGATGCCTCAGAGCAGTATGAGGACTTTGCCAAAAACCTCCAGGAAGAGCCAGTTTCAAGCTGCAGTCTTGGTCCCATCCCCTCTACGGTATTCAACATGAGCCCATGCGCCAGTCCGATTCCTACCCCAGACCAAACCCTGTGTGTCTGTGTAACATCCCGTCGGGGTTGTCCCTGCACTTGCTACTGTCCTCCAACCCCTCCCAGCAGTGACTACGACAGCTGCTGCTCTGAGCCAGAGGATTACCAGAGCAAAAGATGTCGCTGGACATGAAGCAGCAGAACAAAGGTGTCCGGAACACATCTGTCACTGCCAACGAAAGGTCACACCACGAACCTTTAAGGTGAACTTATAGCCAGTACTGGAGTGGATCGTCACTATATTTAGCATGTTCATGGCAAACCTGAATTAATGTGTAATGGCGAGTATGACTTTTAAAGTGTTAAAGTGGTCATTCTGGCTCCATGTTGGAAGTGGCTGAAAGCTGTTGGTTTTTTTTACAGTAAAAATTTTTTTTTTGGGACTTTGATATGCATGTTTCACAGCCAAGATTAAATACCAACTGCAGTTGGTTGCTGTTGTAGAAAAGAGGGTGATTTTTTTTATCTGTGATCCCAGAAAATAATATTTAAAAAAGAGACAAGTCTTGTTGCATCGTTCTTTTTTTTTAGAAAATATCATTTGTTACAACAATATATTTACATATTACAATCTATAAAGTTCAGAAGAGAAATTCGATATTATCTACAATCACTGTAATTTCTATGCATATTTTGGGATTGTAAAGACGACCTTGTTAGCACTTGAGTGGTTACATGTCTTTAAACACGTTTCATCTTCACTGAAAACCATCCAAATTAGTCCAGAACCAACTGTGGGTTCTGGGCTGTGAGGTAACGGTAGATTCGGGCAGATATCTCTGGCCCTACGCGCCGTTCATTATCTCCGCTTTTGACCAAGAGCCCAGCCAGCAACCCCTTTCTGTCCGCCTCTGCTGCCAAGCCCCCGTATGCCTGAAACGATGCAAGAGTTCATTCACAACCTTAAACTAATGAGCCTAAATGTAACAAACGATCACGGAAGTGAGATAAATGAGCCTGGCACACCTGCAGCAGCAGCTGAGGAGACGGGTACGCTGCAGTCACAGCAGAGGCCACAGCAGGGCTGACTCTATTCAGCTGCTGGAGCTGATTCCGCCAGACCTGGATCAGCCCTGATCCGTCGCTGTCCACACGAACTCCACTGGCCCATGAACCCTCCACGCAGAACGGCAGCTCTGCTCGCTCTGTCAGCAGTCTGGAGGAAGAAAGAGACGAGAGACAGGTAATGTCTGATGGTCATTCACCTCATCTGTCCAGAGCAGCCCTGACCTAAAAGGTCGCTTTGATAAGGCCTTGGTTACAGCACACACATGGGTTGTGACCTCCTGCCAGTTGTCCAGGCAGACCATTGACATATTTTTATGGACTTGGAGGTACACAAGAACCTGGGGAGGACAGAAGAACTTTCTGTAAAATGGATGAATCTGGATTGTGGAGCTACTGTGGTGTTATGAGAGAAGGGAACCAAAATAAACAGACTTCTTCAATGTCTGGATTCTCCATCCCCAGTGTTGTGTTTAGGGCTTCATATAGTTCTTGTTCATCAGAAGGGTGGGTCCTGCTGATAAGGATTAAAAATAGAACATAGAATGTGCAAGAAAGACAAAATTAAATAAATAACTATGGGTTTCTGAGAATTTATTAACTACATGGATGTATGCACTTACGGGTAATCTGGATGAGACTCCGTTAGCAACAGCATGACCACCTTCCTCATCTCCCTGTTGAGACCCTCCAAAAGAGGATTGGTGACAGAGCCCTCACCTGACCCGTCCTCTCTGCTGTTGAGCAGCTGCAAAAGAAAGAATTAAAAACAACTAAGGCTCCAAAGAGAGCATCCGAGAGGTTTTATTTCAAAATCCATCTGCCATACCTTCTTCACGGAAAGAACTAATTCAATAAAGTCACTCATATCCAGAACCAGAACCACTTGGTCTTCCTCCACAGAGTCACTTTTGTCATCTCCCTGCTGAAGACAAAGCATCAAATATTAACCAACACTAACCACACAACAATTAATTGCTACACACAATTACATTTAGTGACTCCTGCATGACCCGACTAACATTTTAACCGTCAGGCGAATCGCTACATGTGAGCGAGAACTACCTGCAGCAAAGCTCTACTCCAGGTGACACTGCGGGGAATCAGCTGGGGGGTGATGTCAAACCTCCACTCCAGAGTAGCCAGAGTGTCCAGCAAGATGTCTGAGCCATCTTGTTGTAACAGAGCTAAATTAAAGGGCACAGACAGTCAAACTTTAGCATCATTTCATGATGTTTTCATTGTGTGAAAGCCATATCCAGGCCAGATGGCACTGGGCCTTTCCTTCGTCATCGTGTTATTCAGCTGAAAATACAGAAATAGAGACTTATATCTATTTGATAATTCTCGTTGAAGGCAGCTTGGTATACCGGGGTCTATGCAGACAGTCAGACTCTTCAGGTAGTTCTCTGGGCGAAGGGACTTCAGGTTATCTGCGGCCTCTCTCCTCCCCCGTTGCTCCTGTCTTCTCTGCTCCTTTTCCTGGGCTCTGGCTGCTCTCTGTCTCTCCCTCGCCTCCTTCCTCTGCCTGGCTGTCTCTCTGTCCGCCTCGATCTCTTCCTTTGATCGGCGTTTTCGTGCAGGACTCGCAGTGACGGGTCCACCGGGTCGAGTAGAGGTCCGTCCTTCTGTAACTGAAGACGATGGGAGACGTTCGTGTTCTGTGCTCCGACTCTGCGTTAAGGATGTATTTTCTGTCGCGCTCTTCGCATCAATCGTTACGTTTGATTGCATTTGAGTGTCGCTTTCTTCGGATTCAGACATGTCCCATGCTTCAGCTCTGTGCAGCACTGACATTTCAGACCGACAAAGGCCATAAAACTCTCACATCTACATGAAAACAAAGCTTCCAATGACGGCGACGGTGTCCGCAGATGGACAAAAGAGTTGAAACGCGCAGATAGTTCCTGCCACATCAGCGTCACACCTTTTAACTTTGCTTTTGCATCTTATTTTAGTAAGAGTCAGATCCCTAGCTTTCAGATTGTTTTAACACAGAGAACTATAAATATTGAAACAATATCTTAAAACATTTTTTAAATCAAATTTGAAGGTGAAAATGATTACCTTTGCTGTTTCAACAATAAAACCTAAAAGTTGCAATTTCAAACTTTAGTTTTGGACTACCACTGCTACGACTACTTCTACTTCTCGGAATTGAATTCTTTGAAAGATTGGAAAGGGTTACTTTTAGAAGCAAACAGCAGAAGGTACAAAGAGACACAGCAGCTGTCACCAGATGGATGGACACAAGACAAGTTGATACCATCTGCGGGGTTTGTCCCAAGTACGATTACACCTCATAATACAATGAGCAATTTGTGCTGGGACACATACGACTACTTACAAACATGACGTGATTTATCTAGGGAACAATTACTAGAATCAGACTAGTTTCACGTTTAGACACTGCTCTACGGAAGCCGAAGAGGCAGCACAGAGTTCCAAACCATTTGATCGCGTCGTTATACAGTCTTTAAGCCATCCCTGTCGTTTATAGATCTACTCTGGTCAGCAAACTGGTGGTATGCTAGAAAGCTCATGTCAACAACCTGAAGACTTTATCAACGCTGTGGCATGTAAACTGCTTAGTTTTAAGAAGTCTCCGTACCTTTTCGCGCCACCATGACTCAGCCGGCTGAAAAAGGTAAAATAATATTTCATCTATTTATATTTTGCAAGGTCTTAAGTGTGAACCGCTCAGCGTTTTGATTTTTGGGGTCGCGCATGTGACCAAATGGGAAGTTGCTAAAACTCTTGGAGGTTCTACTTATATTAACGTTTCTTCTGAAAAAATGAAAAACAAAAGTTTTATCGTTTACTACAATAAGCAAGTAATAAGTAATTCATTTTCCCTCTCTTCTTAGTATAAATGCTTTTTGCAGTATTAATGTGTACATCTGTTATCTATTAATTTATTTGACTATTCTTTTTGCTACAAAAGAAATATTAAAAACCGAAGTCGATCTAAACTGGAATAACGTGGTCTTTATTACTATTCGATGATATATTGTTTTATTTGTCTTGTTACAGGCTATTATCGCTTTGTGGTGCTGTTCTTTAACTGTTTGCTGACGTTTGGGTCCTACTTCTGCTTTGACATCCCCAGCGTGTTGCAGGATCAGTTCCAGGGGGTAAGTAAACAGCATCTGTCTAGTAGTGATCACTATGGATTGATGTTTCCACATGACTCCATTGTTAACATTCTGCCACTCCAGAACCTGACCTGTCCCAACGCAACAGTGATCAATGGGACAACAGACTGCGTGCTGGGCCTGGGCATGACCCCCCAGCAGTACAATCTTCTTTATGCCATCTATGCTTGGACGTATGCAAATACACACATAGCTATACTGTAAGAGGCTGATGAGTGACTTTAGCATATCATTTTTGCATTTATGCTCTCAACAGGAATGCATTGGTAGTGATCCTGGCCGGATTTCTTATTGATAAATTAGGAAACCGCTGTAAGTCTCTCAGGTCTAGAAGTGCTAAATTAGCATCTGCTTTAACATCCCATTTGATGAACCTATTCCTTGTTCTTCCCCCTGCAGTTGGAGTATTCTTGTTCTCCTTTCTGTGTGTTTTGGGCTCATCATTGTTTGCACTGGGGTCCCACTTTAAAGGAACTCCGTATCTGCTGCCTCTGATGCTCACGGGCCGACTGCTATTTGGGTCAGGAAATGGATCTCTGACCAGTACGGACAACTCACCAAAACCCTTGTTTTCATATCCAGTACAGTATCACTGACTCTGTTGCTTATCTGTTTCAGTTGTTCAGAACCGGATCACAGCCTTCTGGTTCAAAGGAAAGGAGCTGGCACTGGCTTTTGGGTTGACCCTGGCTTTCTCTCGACTGGGGTCTGTCCTAAACTTCTTCCTCACCCAGAGGTTCGAAGAGAAATATGAAATGCAGTGGACACTCTGGGGCGGTAATTCTGCACACGTGTAAATGATGCTACACTGGCCCTTAAAATCACCTGGACCACTACACTTTTTTTCTAGGTGCCTTCCTGTGTGTTCTGGGCTTTTTATCAGCGATTGTAGTCAGTACTCTGGACAAGGTCGGGATAAAACAGCTGGGACTTGATGGTGCCATCCAAGAAGAGTCCCGCAAAGTAGTACGTATATTTTCTAGGTCTATTTTCCTCATTTTAGCTTGTCTTGATTTTTTAGACTGATGTACAGATGTATCAGAAAGTGTGAGGCAAATTAACTAGACCTAAAGGGTTATAATATGATGTCATATTGTTTTTAATGTGCCTCTCTACATAACGTTACAATAATACAAATAATGCCTGTGTGTGTGTGTGTGTGTGTGTGTGTGTAGAGGATCCAGGATGTGAAGCTCCTGTCACTAAGATACTGGCTGCTGGTGCTGACCATCATGTTTTTTTACAATGGAATCTTCCCGTTCATCGCAGATGCCAGGTAGAGCCATCAACGCTAAGATCTCACTTCCCATTCTAGAAATGGCTTTATGATTGACACATGATGTACATTTAGAACTGGTCACACATTAACAGATGCATATTCACACTGAACTCTTCAAGGGCCGAGGGCCCACTAAATAATATAGCGCAGCCTTGAGACCTAAATATGATGTAACTTTAAAATGAACAAGTGTGTTGATCTGTTCTGTTAGTAAGTTTATTCAGGACAAGTACAGCGGCTACAGTCAGAAGGAGGCGGCCTACATCGCCGGAGCAGTTTACGACAGCTCGCTGGTCCTCTCAGCCAGTGTTGGCATTCTCATAGTAAGCGTGTGAATCTGTTTCTGTTCCCACTCCGTTAGAATGTTGTTTCTGATGACCTGTTTGCTTCAGGATTATGTAGGCCTTCGGGGCATCTTTGCCTCCGCCTGTGCCGTCTTCACGCTGCCTGTGTTTGGTCTCCTGGCCTTTAGCTATGTCCCGCCTCTCGTCTCCACCATATGGCTGGGGGTCACCTACTCCTTTGCTGCTGTGAGTTTTTTTATCCATGAATGTCTGACACGTCTTTTCTCAGGCAGATCTTTTTTAAATGAACACAGGTAGAAGCTTAGTCATCATGCAGAATGCACACTGGCCTTATGGCATATGATGAGTAGATATATGTATAACATGAAATTAGAAGTTAGTGAAAGAGGTCAGATCTCTGGAGAGGTTAATATCCCTGTTCTCCAGGTCCTCAGTTCAAGCTTAGTTCATATATACTTCAATTTTAATTTTATCGTAGCTGATGATTCCTTGCCAACCAGCTGTGGTTTAGCATGACTAGCTAGCTTTAAGCACACGACTACAAACTTTAAGAACAGTGATGTCCTCCAGTAAAATCTTCCCATTATGTAAATGAAGTGCTATACAGCTGCATTATATTAGAACCTGTTTGTGTACTCCAGGCGAGTATGTGGCCGTCTATTCCCCTGGTGGTGCCTCAGGCGACTCTGGGAACCGCCATGGGTCTGGCAACTTCCCTACAGATGGTGGGAATCGGCATATCCAACCTGGTTGTGGGACAGATTTTGGGCACCAAGTCCAGGTCGGAATTATTCAGTGTTATTATTGTAATGAATTGTGGGATCTCCAGACCTTGTTGATCGAGTTTGACTTTCTCCTTTTCCTGTCCAGTGAAACTAAAATTCCTTTGTGGCGTTGGCAAAGGATGATGATCTTCATGTTGGCCAACACCATCTGCTGCATCATCACCTCCGTGCTGCTGAACATCGCGGACTACCGACAGGTGAGGCAGACGCTGCCAGCTCGTCTGTGCATCGGCTCAGCCAACGTGTGCTGAGGTCTTCCTTTTTTTGCAGGGCGGAATCCTGAACAAGACCAGGAAAAGGTCAGAGCAGGCGCAGACAGACTCGGACAGAGAGCAACTCAGGGAGGCAGAGGAGGAGCCGCACAGAGAGGATGATGAAGAGTTTAGGTCTCATTCTGTTAACTCTTAAATTTTATTTATTCTTTAAGAGTTTTAGGTACCTTTTTCTTCTTATTTGTATGACATATCAAGGCGTTTCAGTTTGTATGTGATGTATATCATGTGTCATGTATAATATTTTAGACATTTTAGTCATGTCACTTGTCTAATGAAGCATGAAGACCTGAATTATTCACAGTAATTAAGCAAAGGCAGTATTGGCCACAAATGTTTGTACAAAGCTACCATATTAATCTTACAGTAGACCTAAATACTGTAGGTAATTCCGTTGTTCTCCACTGACTTGTTCATCGTACCTTCTATCACATTTTAGGGTTTTTGTTCTTTCTTTCTTTTTTTTTTTTTTACTTTCTCTTATCAACAAATATTTGGGGGGAAAAAACTAAAAATGAAAACTATTTTAGACTTTCCTGTGTTCCTCAACATTACCTCCCAAGTGTCTTAGTAAGTACCATAAACTTAAAACTCACACAATGTAATATACCAAAAATGTCTGACCAGTGTGAGGATGAAGTTTTGATCACCCGCGCTGTTCGTTCACCAGACTCAGAGCAACCACGCAAACAACTGGAGTCCTTTGCAAAGGGGGGGCCGAGCAGCAGTTCAAGCTTCCTCTGTCAACTCCGTTCGTCTGCTGCTCGCTCACCTCTTTTATTGGTGCAAACAGAATGGGTGTCTAAACAGGATCTCATAACTCATTGTCTTCTGACATCTTTACAAACTTCTCTAATCCTGACCAACAGGATACATCTGAGTGCTGAGCTTGATAGTAAGCAGCTTCAGCACTTTTACGACACTCTCATGTTCTTCCTTTCCTATCAACATTCCTCAAACACTCAAAGTCTACATACATTAGCATTTAAAGATAATACTAATAACAACAATAACAATAATCCTTCTCACATTTCCCTCCTGTTTATCGTTAAATGCGTCTAGATTTTCATCATCAGTATTACATCTTTACATTTTCATGAAATTTCAATGCATTACGTCATTTTCCTAGAAACACATTTCTTACACTCAGAATTCAACATGTGTACAGCTTAAGACATCTTGAACATTTCTTTTACATCTTGTATTACATTGATCCATTCTTCTTCCGATTCCTCTTCATCGTCGTCCAGTAGAGATTGTTCTTCCACCTGCAGCAAAGTACTAGTAACAACTGATCCCACGAGCCGGCCAATGCAACCCCGGACAAGAGGTACTACACAACAAGCTAGTATGGCTAATACTAGCAGTACTATCCCTATCATTATTCCTATCTTGAACAGTAGTTCCCTCCACCCCGACAGCATTTTTGTAAGCCAATCTGGTGGAGGACTACCATCGTCAATCATAGCTCTCTGTAGCTTAGTTAAATTTCTCAATGCGCTATCTATCAGGTGACCATCCGCATCATTCTCTGGGATGAACGTACAACAGTAATCTCCTACCATTGCCACAACTCCTCCCTGGGGGGCCGTTATCAGATCTAAGGCCATCCTATTCTGCATGGTCATCAGTCTTAGCGCTGTCATTTCTTCCTTGACTCCTGCGAGAGCAACTTTTGTCAAATTAGTAAACACTTTCAGCCTATAATCAACCGTTTCCAATCTCAATATGTTCTTTGCCACTCCTACCCACGGAAAAAGGCTAATGGAGACCTTTTGTCCATCTGTCCAGTGTTTAAACTCTTGTGGTACATCTGTGCCCCACACTGAGTCGTGTGGTTTGAACTCGTATTCATTCAAATCTCGTTTAAAACGCTTCTGTGCTATGTTCTCGGTGTTGTTGGCATAGATTATAATTGTGTGATCCTTGAGATGTACAGGAGCACACACTCCTGACCAGTTTGCTGGTAGGTGTGCATACGCATTGTGTCCACATAACCACCATCCCTTATCCACTAATTGCGTACCTTCGTCTTCTGGCGTGAATGTGGGATAGTTACATGTACAGTTATAACCTTCTGGACACATCTGTGTTGATTCATCTAAGGTAAAGTAACCACAGAAGTGCCGGGGGTCATCAATACACTCCTGTTCGCATTGCTCGGAACTTTTATGTTGCTGTAGACACGTTTCCCGATAATACCGATCAGTTATATAGTTTAACTTCACATCATCACTGATTCCCAGTGTGCATGACGTATAAACAACTTTACAGACATCCTTGTGTAATGACCCCAAATCTCTACCACCACTCCGTGCATAACAGTATGTGTGATTTATCGCACCTAGCACAGGGAATCTGAATCTATTGGCTTTCCCTGCCATTGTCCGTAGTGGCTTTTGGGTGCAATTACTGCGAGTGAACCACGTTCCATCCAACAACTTGATTGTGAAGTTCGGGTCACGGCTTAGCCCTATGTGGACAAAGCACTGTCCTTCACTCCCTGTCATTGGTTCAGCAGTTATTCGCGGTGTATGCACAGAAACTGGTAGCATAGAACAAACATAACAACGAGAATGATTCTGTGTCCGAGCTGTGAAATTAGCATAGCGCCACCATGTATTCAAACCATAAATGTGTGGGGACTCTGGATCTTGTTCTAACCATGAATGTCCTAAGTGGCTAACTACGGTGCGTTTAGCGCGCGCGTAGCTCTCATCCTGTCTCAGAGCATCTTTCTGTCCCTGATTACCTCCCTCCTGTCGGAAGTTCCAAAGACCAAAACTCACGAGTCCTGCCGTCACAGCACTCACCACAATTAGGAAGAACAACTTCATTTCCTTTTAGAGCTTCTTCACAGGTTCCGACGGGGTTCAGCCGTTGCTGGACCTATACAGGCCGTCAGCCGTTTACGGACAGTCCGCCACTGCTCCCTCGCCTTCACCTGGAAGAATTTTCTGTTTCTTACAATGGGAAAGGTGTATCCACGACAGTTTCCCATCCACTCGAACTGCAGTCTTTGTGGTCAGCTGTACTTGATAAGGACCTTCCCATCTAGGCGTGTTCCACCTCTTCCGCACAAACTTCTTCACCCACACGTAGTCGCCCGGTTGAATGGGTTCCTGGGGGGTGGAATCTGTGGAAGACACAGGACTAGGCAGAACATTTACAGTATTCACACTTCGGTTGAGTAACACTTTTTTCAGATAATCTGCTATTGTTTCCTCAACATGTGCTAACTCATTTGTTGTTGCAAAGTATGGTAGGCAATAAGGCCGCCCATATAATGCTTCAAAGGGTGTGATGCCTGTTTTCTTGTGTGGTGTTATGTGCATCCATAATTTCACCAGGTCGAGACAAAACATCCAGTTCTTTCCTGTCTCGTCCATACACTTCTTCAGTCTGTTCTTAATAGTACCATTGACTCTTTCAACCAACCCTGCACTCTGAGGGTGGTATGCGCAGTGATTCTTCAAATCAATGTCCAAAGTTACTCCTACAGTTTTCACTATCTCATTTACAAAATGGCTTCCATTGTCGCTCCAGATGACCTTCGGGATGCCAAACCTGGGAATGATTTCTCTACATAGGACTTTTGCCACTGTCAGTGCATCTGCTTTTGCCGTGGGGAAAATTTCCACCCACCTAGTAAATCCATCTAACACTACTAGACAATATTGTTTACCTTCACATGGTGTTAGCTGAATAAAATCTAGAAAAACTGTGTGAAATGGATGATTTGGTAATGGTGTAGTGCCTGCAGGGGCCTTAAGGGCTCCCTGTGGGCTGTGTTTTACACAAATAGCACATTGTGAACAAAAAATTTTTTGAGTATGTATGAAGTCCTATAGTGTAATAATGTTCATTAACCATCTGTACCATCCCTCCTGTTGAGACATGGCATGGCCCATGGCTCACTAATGCTGCCCATTTATGCATATTTCGGGGAAGGATTGGTTTGTTTCCTATGGTTAATAGTCCTTTATCATCCAGTTTGGCTCCTCGCTTCTTCCACGTGGCCTTTTCCTTTTCTGGAGCACTTTGTTGCATTTCTTTTAGAATATCATTATCTGCAGGTTCATTTTCCTCACCATTATCAAGAAGTGTGTTGTTATTTGCTGCAGCCTTGCGGCTCTGTCAGCAAAGGCATTGCCTTGTGAGACTGCGTCTGTGTTGTTAGTGTGTGCAGTGCATTTACATACAGCTATTTTACGTGGCTGCTGTACTGCAGCTAATAACTTTTTTAACAGTTCTGCATGCATGACCGGTTTGCCCGTCGAAGTTTTCATCCCTCTTAAATTCCATTGTTGAGCAAACACAAACAACGTGGAAAATGCATATTGACTATCTGTGTAAATGGTAACATCTTGTCCTTTGCTTAGTTCACAGGCACGTGTGAGTGCGACAAGTTCTGCAGCTTGAGCAGAATAGGAGGAGGGAAGTGATTTCGCCTCCACCACCTCAGTTGCTGTGACTACTGCATAGGCAGTTCTAGTGCGTCCACAGTCATCCTTTCTCGATGATCCATCCACAAAGAGTATCCGTCCTGTAGTCAACGCGACATCACTAAGATCTGGTCGCGGCAGGACCGTAATGGAGACCTCATCCAGGCAGTTGTGCTGGTGTCCCTCTTCTGCGGTGGGTAGCAGCGTCGCTGGGTTTAAGGTTGTGCAGCGCGAATCGTCAGATTCGGCTGAGACAGCAACACTGCCATGCAGGAAAGATGACGTGCGGGCGACAGGAATGCTATCTTACTTTGTAGCAGCAGTATTGACACTGCATGTGGAACTAGCAAAGTTAGCTCATGATATAGCACCACTCCTGCGGAGGCTTTTACTGCCTCAGATGCTGCCACCACTGCTTTAACGCATGGTGGGAGTGCACAAGCTACGGGATCTAGCTTGTGGGTAGTTAGGCCACTGGCTGCCTCTTATCTCCGTGCTTCTGCAATAAAACTGAAGTCATAAAGTCACCCTTGCAATCCACGACCTGCTCAAAAGGCTTCTGATAGTCTGGCAGCTTTAACACTCCAGCACTTACAAGGGCCTGTTTTATGTACACAAATGCTTCTTCAGCTTCAGGGGTCCATGTTAACACATCAGTCATTGCTAAGGGATTATCATACATCAATGCTTGTAAAGGGGCAGTTATTTTCGCATAATCTAAGATCCATGATCTGCAAAAATTCACTAGTCCTAAGAATGACATCATCTGCTTCTTTGTTTTTGGTTTTGGAGCATCAAGTACTGCTGTTTTCCTCGACTCAAGAATAGCTCTTCCATTATGTGTCAAAACATGGCCCAAATAAACCACTTCCTGCTTCACCAGTTGCAGTTTGCTTTTGCTTATTTTATGGCCCTGAGAGGCTAGCCAGTGTAGCATGCTAGCGTGTCTGAAACAATCTCCCTCTGTTTTTGACGCCATGAGGATGTCATCCACGTAGACGAGGATTTGACTTCCACACGGAGGTTTAAACTTAGCTAATGATGACATCATTACTTGAGAGAAGATTGTGGGACTCTCACAGTAGCCCTGAGGTAACCTTGTCCAGGTGTACCTCCGTCCTTGAAACGTAAATGCAAACCAAAACTGGCTGTCTGGATGTACTGGTACAGAGAAAAATGCATTGGATACATCTATCACCGTGTACCACTGATGTTCAGGGTTTAAGTCATTCAGCAGAGTGTATGGATCTGCGACTAAGGGAGACCTAGGGACCACTGCAGCGTTTACAGCTTGCAGGTCCTGCACCATCCGCCAGCCGGTAGATGGTGGTGACTTCCTTACTGGAAATAGGGGTGTATTTACAGGTGATTCAGGACACTCTCTGATGACTCCTGCTTTAAGCAGTGAGTTAAATATCGGAACAATACCCTCCTGTGCATCAGTCTTAAGGGGATATTGCCTCTGAAATGGTCTATAATCTGATTTAGGGATTATTTTTACAGGTTCTGATCCTTTTATAAGACCTACATCTGCAGGTCCTTCCGACCATAATTCAGGGGGAAGCTCTTTCAGCTTCTCCTCTTCCTCCTGCGTGAGGAAGATGTCTTCTTCTCATGAACTCTGATCTGTAAGGTGCGTTGCTGGATGTGTCAGCAACCATGTTTTAAGGGGAATACGCCACACCTGGAACTGATCATTAAAATCAACCTCACCCTTAGGCCTATAGGGCAGGCTGCTCCAGTGTTTTACGTCACATCCCAAGTCTTGCCATCTTTTCTTAAGCGGTTTAGCAATAGAAACATGTGGTACAGAACCTGACACTTTGAATAGCGCTGCTGCTTCGGCGGAAAGGCTTCCTGCCGTGCAGACAGCTGTCTGACCACACACATATAGATGCATAATTACAATCATTTGTGGATCTTTGAGTTTAGCAAACTTCTCTGCATAGCTTGATGTGCCGTGTGAGTCTGATTTACAGATCTCACCAATGCGCTCCACGTGCATGGTTACATGCAGGTCAGCTTGATTGAGCTGGGCTTCAGGCTGTAAGTATGACAGAGCTTTACCATATAACATAGTGATTGGGTCAGAGAATGGAGGGGGCTGTTTTTCAGGAATGTTGAGTGACCAGTATTTACTGCACATCTCTCCTTCTCTTACCCACAAATCAACCATTCTATCTACAGACCACATCCCTTCGGCTGTGGTGCGAATCATCAACTGAAGCTGAGAGATAAGATCTCTTCCTAACAGATTTACGGGACATGTGGTGGAGATCACGAAAGGAGCTTTAAGTGTGATTCCACTTACAGGGTCACAAACATCTACAGGAACTGACATTCTTTCTTTAGTTACGAGACCATTTGCTGATCTCACAAAAATCTGTGTAGAAGTTGGCTTTAGAGCTATTGGATCTCTAATTACTGATTTACCTGCACCCATGTCTACTAAAAATGTTAAAGAATTGCCTAACACGGTCAGTTGTATTTCTGGTTTGCCTTCAGCAAACAGGAAGATGGTTTCTAAATCTAAAACATCTTCTAGGTCTTCTTTTTCAAATTGGTCAAATTTTGTGCCTTGATTTGTTTTAATTTTTGTGACATCTTTTTCCAGTTCTAGTCATTGTTGAGGTGGATTAGAACCTTGCTGCTGTCCTCTATTGTATCTCTGGTCACGTTGTTTCTTTCTGCAATCACGTTCCCAGTGTCCAAAATTTTTACAATAATGACACTGATCATTTTCACGGGAATTGCCTCCTCCTCCCCTTCCGCCTCGGCCTCGCCCACGCCCTCGGCCTCGGCTTGGGAAAGGATTGGCATTGAAAAACATGCCTGTTAACTGATTCTTACTTTTTTGGCATTGTCTTTCAGCATGCATAGCATGTTGTTCATAGCGGCCTAGGTTACAAATTCCGAAATCAACTAACTGTCTCTCTACCCAGGTTTTTATCTCTGATTTTGATCCCCCATGTATAGCTTGCTTTAACTGCTGTTGGTAGGGACCTTCTGGATCTTCCGCATACGGAATTCCACTATTTTTCCGGAACACATCTTTCATTCTCATGCTATAGTCTTCAAAACTTTCGTCAGTCTTTTGTCTTGTGGCCGTAATGGCGCTGTAGTCAGCTCGTCTGGTAAAAGTAGTTCGCATGCGCTCGTACAGTCTGTCAAGTCTGTCATTTAGTTCTTGGCTGTCAGGCTGCCATGGTTGTTGAGTGGCTGGATCCACTGGGACCCAATCTCCTCTAACAGTGCCCCATTTCTTGCCATTAACGCACATGAGGACTTGCTGGGTTTCTCTTTTTCTTGATTTTGTTTTTTCTCTTCTATATTTTGATTCAGTGAGCCAGAGGTGACATTGTGTCAACCCCACATTTACTTTTGGATGCTTCTTTCCATATTCTATTAAATCTTCTTTTAATTTTATAATATTGCCTGGCCTGTCTAAGTTACCATCCCCAATCGAACTTAGTCATCCACAGCTGAACATATGAGCATGAACCTGGATATTTGTCTTCCATGTGTTTACATGATGCTGGGATTTCGAATTCAGCACCTTTTGTGGAATGTTGGTTGCCCATGTTTGCACTTTATTTATCAGTTTTTATGTATTTGAATGGAGACGCCTGATCTCCCGACTGAACAACCCTCAATCCCTACAGGATATCTAGTTCAGTCCCTCCGCCGTGGCCTTATAACCCCTCTTTTTTAATCAGGAGAGTATACACCAAGCTTCTACCTCCGAGGAGGCGGGTGTATCTTGCCTCTGCCTCTCTCCTGATGACCAGGCAGGTAATACCGCGGTATATTCCGTGTAGCGCTTTTTGTGTTTTATACTCACTCCGTTGCTTCTATGGTTTCTCTCTGAGTTGTTTTGGTGCCTTTTTCCCGTCACTGGAGATGGTTGCCCTGGGAGGGACGAAGACCGGCCTTCCGTCAACTCGTGATGAAAGGTCTTTCGATTCGGACGTCTTTTTGACTCCGGCTGTGCACAGACTTCGGCGGCGTTCGGTCGTCCCACGGCGCTCCTCTCCAGGTCTTGGGATCCGGCTCGAAGGACCAAATTTTGTGAGGATGAAGTTTTGATCACCCGCGCTGTTCGTTCACTAGACTCAGAGCAACCACGCAAACAACTGGAGTCCTTTGCAAAGGGGGAGCCGAGCAGCAGTTCAAGCTTCCTCTGTCAACTCCGTTCGTCTGCTGCTCGCTCACCTCTTTTATTGGGGCAAACAGAATGGGTGTCTAAACAGGATCTCGTAATTCATTGTCTTCTGACATCTTTACAAACTTCTCTAATCCTGACCAACAGGATACATCTGAGTGCTGGCTTGATAGTAAGCAGCTTCAGCACTTTTACGACACTCTCATGTTCTTCCTTTCCTATCAACATTCCTCAAACACTCAAAGTCTACATACATTAGCATTTAAAGATAATACTAATAACAACAATAACAATAATCCTTCTCACACCAGAAATCCTTTATATGGGCAAAATAGCATTACAATAGCAAAAAGCTAACTTGACAAGTGCCAGGCTTGTACAGAACAGCTGATGGGGATGTGCATAGTCAGAATGATTAAATATTTTAAACGTGTTCAGCATATCAGGATGACATTGGCCCAAAGTAAATGACAAATGGTGAAACACAGCATACACTATAATAATTTGCGGTTACGCTCAGAGGCTCTTCAAGTCTAACTAATACTATAAATATATCCTGTAAACATTCAAATATGTCACCTCACTGACCAAAATGTTTCAGGATGTTTCTGTGACATCCAGATTTTTTTGATTTTGGCAGATTGGGATCATTGTGCACAAGAATACAGCCTTAGTATCTTTGTATCTTTGTTTTGAAGCAATCTTTCAGAGATAAGTTACATGTTAATAATGTCTGAAATCTCAAGAACAGACACTTAAATTTCTTATTCTACAATTGAGACACTAATGTACGTGTTACATCACCTTGACGGGGTTATTGAAGTAAGCTTGTTTAAAATGTCTGACAGAGTTTAAATAAGGATGTCATCTACGCGGTGCCAGGATGCAAACGCATGTTCCTTTAACATGTTAGCATAGTGACAGCAAACATTAGATCGTGCCTGCAGGTTTGGGAACAACTATCTGCATACAGCTTACCCTCATTGTACATTTTAATAAGGCGCTTTAGGGCCTGGTAGTGTTCACGCAATTTTATAAATGGTAATTTACATGTGTTTGCACTAGCCAGAACACTAAGGTCAGTTACTGAGGGGACCCTGGAGCTCGAGAGGTGAAAGGGTGTTGGAGCTACAAAAGGATTACCAAAAATTACAGCAATTAAGAATTGTTAATTGAATTCATATTTGCTGCCACTATTGTGCTGTTTCTGAATAAAAAGACACAGCTCTGTCATCCTCCGCACAACTGTCCTGCTCCCGCTGGCTCTGCACCACCCCTCAGAGGAGACGCGGTGCTGTGATTGGTTATTATTGGCTGTCAGCTCTACATAAATACCGAGTGGAGCAGAACACCTGTCAGGAGATGACAGGCTTGCTTTACATCTTCCTCTCCGTAAGTATGGTGGAGTATCCGGGAAACATGTGAATCCCAGGTTCAACAATGTCGTCCATCTTGCTCAGGCCGCTCGTAGAGAAAGGTAACGATATTATTACATTATGTCTTCATAATAACTGCATGTATTTATTTTGTAATGTGTGTTTTGATGAGTTTACAGTTTTTTTGAGGGGGGGTATGTAAAGAACTTTGAGTTGCACCTTGTCTTGTTTTTTTCTTTTCCTTCTCAGAGATGTTAAATGCAGCTCTCAGGTGCATAAGTGCTCACATGTTTGATGCACAGTAGTGACTCATTAAGTAAAGTAATGTATGTTGGGAAGACGTGACACCATATACTGTAGTAGCTCCTAATCTGTCTGTTGTTAAAGGCTGACATCAAAAGTTAAATAAAGAAAAAGCTCCATTTGAGTGGCCACATGCACCACCCGCCCCCACCTAAAAGTCCCACGGTCGAATATCTTGTTGGAGTGCCCCTAGTAGTGATTAGGGCAGGCGCTGGCTCCATGCTGTGTGTGTGTTGCTGAACCTGGACCAGATCAACTGCAGCAACCCCAGATCATGGCTGGTACAGTCGGCACGAGGCGTGACCACTGCATCTGCCTCCCTCTTTACCCCGGGGATCCCATCACTCAGGAACTGGGCAAATCTGGACTCATCAGACCATTTGACCTTCCAATGGTCTAGCACAATCTTTGGGTTCCCAGCAACGTGACACCCTTTTCTCTAATGAGTCTCACTGATTAGTGGCCCTGAGTTCTACTGTTGTTTTTCCACAATTTGACTTCAGCAGATATTCAAGTGATCGCCGGCCACATTCGTTCAGGGATCTTATTCCGCCCACATTTCTTCCTCGAAGATGATGGTTCCCAGTTGTTATTCGGGTTTTGGACAGTTCTTAACCCAATTTTAGTAGTTTCTTCAGTCTCCTTATACTGTATGTCTTCTCTGCTTGACGGACGTCAATGAGAAATGAGAAGCTAATCATTGCATCAGGTGAGGTTAAATAACTTGTTACCAGCTGAAAGATCATCTCCCAGGGAGTAATTATCTAATAACAGGCTCCCATGTAGTTGCTCCCATGTAGTAAATCCAACGGAAACCTTTTTGGCCAGACAGTTTATAATGACATGCAGGGTTAATGTATTATGTGTAGAATCCAGCAACAAAAATTATGCAATCACCAGCCACTTTATCAAGTAGTAAAATGTTGGAACCCAGTTTTGCCTTAAGCACTGCCTTAATTCTTCAATTTTTCCAGTCATCTATTGTCAAATTTTAGTGAGTCTATGCAAAATTGTAGCCACACTTTGCTGTTCATAGCTCACATGTGAGGCCTATGGTGTGGTTTTCTGCTTCTTCAAGGTTTGACATATTGTGTGTTCAGAGATGCTATTCTGCATTCTCTGGTTGGTTATTTGAGTTACTGTTGCCTTTCCATAATCTGGAAGCAGTGTTCTTTGACCTCTCACATCAAGATTTATTTATTATTTCAAGATTTTCATCCACACAACTGCTGCTTACTGGATATTTTCCTCCTTTTGGACCATCCCTCAGACCAGCCTGTCGGGCACCAACAACCAGTCACTTCAGTCCCCCTTTATTTCCCTTTTTGGTGCTCTTTTTGAACTTCCGCCAGTTGTCTTGACCACGTCTCCGTGCCTAAATGCAGTGTCCACCATGTGATTGGTGGATTAGCTCTGTGATAACAAGCCACTAAACAGGTCTACTTAATAAAGTGGCCGGTGAGTGTATGTGATCCGGGCGTTAGCATAAAGGTGTGTGAGAAGAATTATTGTTATTGTTGTTATTAGTATTATCTTTAAATGCTATTGTATGTAGATTTTGAGTGTTTGAGGAATGTTGACAGGAAAAGAAGAACATGAGAGTGTTTTGTAAAAGTGCTGAAGCTGCTTCCAACCAAGCCCAGCACCCAGATGTATCCTGTTGGTCAAGATTAGAGAAGTTCGTTAAGATGGGAGAAGATGTCAGAAGACAATGAGTTATGAGATCCTGTTTAGACACCCATTCTGTTTGCACCAATAAAAGAGGTGAGCGAGCAGCAGACGAGCAGAGTTGACAGAGGAAGCTTGAACTGCTGCTCGACTCTCCCTTGCAAGGAACTCCAGTTGTTACTCTGAGTCTGGTGAACGAACAGCGCGGGTGATCAAAACTTCACCCTCACAGGTGGTATCCTGTCCTAAATCCTCCTGTGTGCTTGATTCACATCTTGCATTTGTACATGCACAAACGTTTAAAAAAAAAAGTTTCCCTTTTTTTCAACTTTTCTTCCATTTCTGCAGTGTTGTCACTACAAAAAAAAGGTCAATGTAATCGTTCATGCACGGAGGTTAAATTTGTCCCGAAGCTCTTTGAAGAGTCAGTTGGTTGCTTACTGATGATTTCCTTTTTGATTAAAAAAAAAGGTTTTTTTTCGTGTACTGCAATAAGGTGGTTTATTACAAAAAGAAGGGAGTTCTCATATGATGCAGAATGATTATAATTACTTTATAAAAAGTGTGTTTGGATGAAATGAATGATCTCCTCCTCATTCTCATTCCATTTACAGGCTATTATCGCTTTGTGGTGCTGCTCTTCAACTGTCTGCAGACGTTTGGGTCCTTCTTTTGCTATGACATCCCCAGTGTGTTGCAGGATCAGTTCCAGGGGGTAAGGAAGGGCAGGCAGTAGCCTACAGGCCCTATTGATCAGTATTTATCGATCATTTTACATGATGCTGTCTCTCCTCAGAACCTGACCTGTCCCAATGCAACGGAGGTCAACGGGACAGTCGACTGTGTCCTGGGCATGGGCATGACCCCCCAGCAGTACAATCTGCTTTTTGCTGTCCATTCCTGGGCGTAAGTTCTCGCACGCAGACGCTTCCTTCCTCATAAGAGGATTTGGCGAGTGTCTTACATGTTTTCTGGGTCTTCTCATCAGGAGTGTGGTGGTGACGCTCATGTCTGGGTTCCTGATCGATAAATTCGGAAACTTTTGTAAGTTTGTGGGTGTGTTATTTACAAATCTATGATGCCGATTTGATCATAACTTTGATTTTTTTCCCCACCTCTGCAGTTGGAATATATCTGTTCTCCATTCTGTGTATTTTGGGCTCAGCACTGTTTGCACTGGGTTCCCACTTCAATGGGACTCCCTACCTGCTGCCACTGATGCTCGCAGGCCGACTGATCCTCGGAGCGGGCAGCGGATCTGTAGTTGGTAAGAAAGCAAACACGTTCAAAATCATAAACCAGCGTCGCCTCAGAGGACCTTTTCACTCCATTCTCTGCATCCTACTCAGTTTTGCAGGATCGCATTACAGCTTTCTGGTTCAAAGGCAAGGAGATGGGCATGGCCTTCGGGGTGACCATAGGTTTCTCTCGTTTGGGTTCCGTCCTGAATTTCTTCATCACTCATCATTTTGAACAAACATATGGTCTCCAGTGGATACTCTGGGGCGGTAGGTCTGCCACGGGTCCTGACGGAGTAGAGACACGTGGAGATTCACACACGAGGCTTTGATTTGCAGGTGCTTTGCTGTGTGTTTTTGCCTTTGGAACTGCCCTCATAGTTGGATTCTTGGACCAGATGGGGATCAAGCAGTTGGGTCTTGATAGGATCATCAAAGAGGAGTCTAGCAAAATAGTATGGTTCTCTACTCATGCATATATGTTGTTCGGCACTAAGCTTGATACCAGATGCCATTTAGATTTTTCCACTCCTAAAGGTTACTCTCCCTCTTCCTCTGTAGAGGATTCAGGACGTGAAGCTCCTGCCACTGAGATACTACCTGCTAACTCTCAGCATCACCTTTTTTTACAACATCATTTTACCCCTCGTTGCTGATGCCAGGTATGTCTGTCAACATGTGCCAACTGCTGAACTCTCATGCAGGGAATATCCTAGCTGCTGTCTGGGCTCATGCCACATAGATCACAGACGCTCAGTCAGATTTTCCATGTTATGCACTGCTGTAATTATGACAATCTTCTGTCTCTCCCCCAGTAAGTTTATCCTTGATAAGTTCAGCGGCTACAGTCAGGAGGAGGCAGCCAATGTTGCCGGAACTATTTATATCACTGCACTGGTTTTCACAACTGTTGCAGGTTGTCTCATAGTAAGAATACAGACTTGTTTGCCTTTGTGGATTATTATGAGTGGAGGAGCTCACCTTTGAGCTCTGCCATTGTGCTCGTTCCAGGACTTTGTGGGTCTGCGGGGTATCATTCTGCTGGCCTGCACCATCCTCACGCTGCCCGTGTCAGCCATTTTGGCCTTCACCAACGTCTCTCCTCTCATCTCCACTCTATGGCTGGGACTGACCTACTCTTTTGTTGCTGTGAGTTTGGATCCATTTGAATGTAGCATTGAATTAACTACAAAGAAATGTCGGTTAATGTATGACCATCTTACACCTGCTATTCACGTCCGGGGTCGCAGGGGTAAGAGCTTCAGTAGCGAAACCCAGACGCTCCTCTCCCCAGCCACTTCCAGCGGCTCCTTAAAGGAGTTCCTAGGGTGTTCCTATGTCTGCCCTGGGGTGCTCTCCTGGATGGACATGCCTGGGAGGCATTCTGACAAGATACCCGAACCACATCCACGGTGGCTCTACTTTGGGCTCTTAAGCTATTTGTGTACCTAAAATGGTTTTCATGCTGTGGCATATATCAAAGCCAGCTAGCCCAGCACAAAATATCGTAATATCATCAGTAAATATTTATGGAACTGTAAAAATGAGGGGACACAAGTTGGCTGCCTCGTGCATGTGGTGAGAAAGATTGGTGTGAATTTAACTGAAAAGGTTTTTTCAGCCAGTCCCGCTGTGTGGAGCTGTTTAGGGTGTAGTAACAAGTCTGTGCTTTACTCCAGGTGAGCACGTGGCCATCCATCGCCTTGGTGGTGCCTCGGGCCACTCTGGGAACCGCCATCGGTGTGACAGGGGCCGTGTCCGTGGCTGGAACTGGGATATCTAATCTGATAATCGGATCCATCTTGGGTACCAAAAACGGGTAAATGTACCTTGAAGGGCCAAACTTTCTGTCACACACTCGCTGACGTGCAGTCTTTTATCCAGTAAGGCAAAAATTCCATTGTGGCGTTGGCAGTGGATGATGATCTACTTGTTATTCAACAACATCTGCTGCATCATCACCTCAGTGCTGCTCAACATCTCCGACCACAGACAGGTGAGGCTGCAGACACACTCTGTCCTCTGTTTAATGCATCAGCAGCAGCCATTGTGCTGACGACTCTCCTTCCCCAGGACGGGATCCTGAACAAGACGAGGAAAAGCTCGAAGCAGACGGAGGAAGACGACGACAGAGAGTCACTGAGCCACAAATGGGACGCTCAAGAAATGTCAATCAGATCTCCAATGAAGTGAAATCCTCTCATCCCTGCTCACTCCCTCTGATTCCTCTGATCCCTCTCTTTTTAGAAAAAACAAAACTTGAATAACATAATATTGAATTATATTTTGGCGGATGTGTCCAACTGCTTTAAAAATAATTAAATATAGAAAATTCCAAATAATGGGCTCAATCGCCAGAGAAAGACACGATTGTTGGCTTTAGAACAAAATTATAAACCTATCCGAATGGTTCTTATTCTAATTTATGTGGAAAATTGTGAGGGGGAAAGTTTTTTGAGTTTGCAGTTTTTAATCATCTCTCTAAATTCACCTTTCCCTGTTGCAAGTTAGCATGTTGCGAGCTCATTATCAGCAGTGACCCTGCAGCTTCAAAATACCTGAGGTGACTTAAGTGGGCTTAACATATGTAGCTCAGATAATTGTGAAATGCTGCATATTCTGCATTTAGACAACATACAAAGCAGCAAAAACCATTGAAATATACCACTTAACTCGATGTTAGCACATTTAAATCAGTAGGTGGAGCTCTTTCCATGCTTATTTGCTCATGTCTGGTGAACTCAAATGACAAGAAACACACGTAACATGTTGACTTAGCTGTGTAAACATATTTGCCTTTCATTTGACTGCTGGTATTCAAATGAATGTGGGTGTCATTAATTAACGACTTGGCTCAGTTCCAATGGACACAGTTGGTTTTTTTTGTTGTGAATATTTGAGAAATGTATCTAGCTCTGAAGCACACAATAAAAATAACCTGAAGGGCAACTTGTCTGAATAATTAATCGATAATCAAGCTTTACTTAAAATATCCCTTTAGTGTTATTCAAAATACTAATGTGCCCTGGATAACATACAAAAGGACTATAACAATCAATTTAGTATTTGTAGTCAAAGGATTGGGGAAGAATGCTGAATATTAGGCCATTGCATTCATCTGGTGGACTCTTCAATATTCAAGGTAAAGTTCACAGCTTCGGCTTAAACTGACATTCACTGAGTAAATATAAATGTGGAAAGATTCTTGGTGAATGTCAAGGAATTAAGAGAAGGGCATCTGATACAGACATCCTTGAGCTTACATCCTGTTTACCATGAAGATAAACCCTAAAAATATACTTACTTAATCTTCTTAACGGGTTGTGGTTGGAGTTAGTCCTTTACCTGCCTGCCACACACACACACACACACACACACACACACACACACACACACACACACACACACACACACGGACAGGCACTGGCTCAGTCACAGAGGGCAGTTTGGGAGGGCTGTGACATCTTTATGGTTTCTCACTTGGACTCAACCTGCAGCCTGAGCTGTTGGGCCGAACGTCTCAACGACATCAGCATGTCAAGCCTCCTCAACCTCAACACACTCGGCCGGATCTGCGGCTCCAGCAGTGACATGGTGGTCCTGGAACGTGTCAAGAGGAAGAACTCTGTCAGGCGCATGTCAATAATCGAGGACGGGGAAATTGCAGAGGTTCTCTACCTCATTCCTAAACAGTCCATGATGGAGCAGCTGCCGTTCCTCAACCCCAACGACTACGTTCTGTGTGAGAAGTTGGCCAGTATACCAGCACAGATGTCAGGTAATCAGCAGAAACTTGGAGGAACACAACTCAAGGCTTTGCTTATATTTCATGTTTTGTTGTTGTAAATGTAAGAATTCTATATTATGGACACTGAGTTGTTGTTTGGGTTTTATTTATTTATTTGTTTTTGTATTTTTTTTATTACATAAATATATTAAAAAAACACACACACATTGTTTTCCAAGCTTTAACAGGACAGCATTAAGTAATCCGGCCTCAAACCATCATTTCACATTCATTCATCTGCCTCCAGAATTTGCAGCCATCACAGGTGCTTCAATGTAGCAAAAGGCAAATATTGACTTTATTTGGTGGATAAAGAGAATATCTTTATGTCAGCATTCATTTCACATCATAAATGTATTTCTATGTCGGAGCTGAAATACACAGAATCACAACAGGAGTTTGTGCAACTTACACAATTAAAGAGCTTTGCGAGTTAACAATATTTGCGTATTTAAAATTTATTTATTTTAGTCATGTTACTCTTGCTACATCACACACACACACACACACACACACACACACACACACACACACACACACTCCTGCCCCTCTGTGTTTTGGACCACCCCCATTTCCCCCGTGACCAGCGGTCCAGTAAGTCCAGTCTCCACATTCTCTGCTCGGCAGCGATCGCACACAGACGCATAGACAGCGACTGTCATGAAAGGTAGAAGACTCTCCCTCTCCCTCTCCTCTCTCTCTCTCTCTCTCCCTCTCCCTCCCTCTCTCTCTCTCTCTCTCTCTCTGTGTCTCTCTCTCTGTGAGTGTGTCATGTGTGTTTTAATTTACCTTTGTGTAATTTATGATTTGTGAGCATGTTATTTGTTTAACAGTACAGCTATGGAGGTATCCCAGCACTGGTCTTTTTTTGTCTATATAATATCGTGTAGTGTGTTATAGAACACAGATTCTGTTGTTGCAGTAATTACGGTTGATGATGATAGTCTAAAAACACAGTTCCTAAAGTCGTATCTATCAAGTGTCTCAAACTCGGCCACATTTTGAATATGAAGATTTTAAAAAATAATGTGGTTTCCAAATGAGGAAATGAGCCGTCATATTACAATGTACTCAACAACATGTCAGCATAATTATGCAACCATAGACATAATTTTGCTGTAGGCAAGCTTATATTAAACGTTTTGTAAAACTTGGGCAGGAAGCATATTTGATAAAACTAACAAAAGAGTAGTTCACATCCTCATAATGACACGGAACCTGCAACTGCGACTACGGTAAATTGAAGATGATTAAAGAGGAAAAATACTAGGTTCTCATCCAGACATACACAGGCAGATGTCTGCTATAGACTGCTGGTGTGATTATGCATCCGTCTCAGGTTTCTCTCCACTTGCTCTATGTCTAAATCTATCATTTGCTAATCCATGACACTGTATCAGCATCATGCATGATCAAGAACATGTGGACGACACACACAGTTACCATAACAAAGATGCTTGTGAAGGTGAAGCAATACAAGATGAGCTCCCTTCTTGTGTTGTTTCTCCCTCCATCATCTTAAAGTAAACCTTTACTCTTGTGTAACTGTGTTGGCATGACGATGGTGTTGTGGACGTACGTATATGAGGTGCTCTGGGACAAAGGGCAGTTTTCAGTCTGTGTTGGCAGACTCTGAGATGGATCCTGTTTCCACTGTCAGACTTGGCAAACTTTGTTATAAAGGATAAAGTTGTTCCTTGTCCATCACATTGTTTCATGATGAAGAGGGACTTGTCTACACGTGAGAACTGGTTACTTGTTGGACACTTATGGTCACATCATCTGCTGTGAGCAGGAAAAAATTACAGTTGAATTTCGATTTCTCACACCAGAGGTGGGGTTGAGGCCAAAAAACTGTTCTCTCTTCTGTGTTCACAAGTCTGGGCTGTTCCTGTGTGTGCTGGCACTTAAAGTAGTGTTAGTATAACAGAGAACATGCAGGATTTATTTCCATAAGAGATTGGCTGTTGATTCTGTGCATGAAAATATCATGCAAGTCCACACAGGGAGAGGTGGTGGGGCCATGCGCTGCATTCTTTCCTTTCTCTCCTCTACTAATCACATTCAAGACCTTTCAAGGGTTGATTAGATTGCTCAGGCATCCGCTCCTCCTGCTGGCTGCAGCAGTTAGACGTGAAGGAGAGAACAAATGCGAACAAACAAGGAGAATCGTGACAGTAGAATAATTTGAGAAATCAGTAGTTTGTTTTGTTGTTTTGTTAAAAACTGAGAAGCTGCAAATCTTCTGAAACGGATTTATCAATAAAATAATACACACACGAAGGTATTAGCGTTATAAATAGTTGGTTTGGTTTTCGTTTAGTTTTAAAAAATAATTTCTTTTAAAAATGTAAAGTTTTTTTTACTTTAAAGCCTACAATGTTAGACTTGGTTTGGACTTTCAACCATGAACCAGAGCGAAGAACTGCATAGTTGGGACTTTAAAATTACCAGATCAACCAGTTACAATTACCAGACCATCCAGTTACACTTTCTATATTTTGCACAGAGTCGGTTGACCAGGTATTGCTCTGCTTCAGCATCTATTTGTTGCCACTCCAGCAGCTTGGGGGCATTAACACCAGTATGTTGGCTAAGTAAATTACATGAAGAATCATTTTCGACAATTTGCAGGATAAGTTTAAGGTCATAGGCAACAATAAGTGCCAATGTCTGTAGAATAATTGATTGTGTAAATAGCAAATGTTAATTAAGTTGCTCTTCAAGGCAATTACTAAATCAAAAACCTACAGGTTGCCATTGTCATACACATTAAAGTGGTTTTTATGCGTTATAAGCTGGTAATTACAGTGTTTTTGTCATGGCAGTGTTGCACACGCAGGATGGCTGCCTTCAGAGTCCTTCATCAGGGAGACGGATGGTCCATTGCTTCAGATGTGGGGAACCCTGCAGAGGACAGGTGCTGCGAGTCCAGGCCAACCACTTCCATGTGAAGTGTTTTACCTGCAAAGGTCAGTAGAGGAGCGGCATCCTGCAAAGATGCTCAGAGGAAAACATCTCACCAGAAAAGCTTGATGAGCAGCAGAATAGGGTAGTATCTGCTGGCCCATGAGAACAAGGCAGCATTTTCAGCACACAGCTAACATTTAGCCTTAAAATTGCTTATTTTCAGCATTAAAATCACTAGCAATCTATCCCTGCCATCTATTCCATCTAAATCAACTTATTCCATGTACAATGGGCGGTTGTGAAAACCTCCCAGCTTGTCCGGCATTCAGTGGACCTGCTGGCCGAAAAACAGATTTCCTCAGCAGGCCATTGTCCCCGTTAATTGAAAGTGACGAGCTTCTCGTGCTTTTGCCTTTTCATCACATTGCGATGCTGTTCAGAGCTCAGAAGGAACAAAGAGACTCTCAGAGCAGTAAACCCTGCAGCATTTTAACTGAGAGAACGCTGGTCTGAAGCGGCAAGAGCATCAGAATTCTCTCATAATTCTCTGCATACAGGCTTTAATGAGGTAATTAAAACATTTGTACAACAGGGGACACAATAAACTCTTGTTTACCATGTTGTGTGACATTAGTTCAGTGCTTGATAATGAGAATATTTAAATGCTGTCTTCATTGTTTGTGAATAGCAGGTTATACTTGGAGTGTCTATCCTTGGCTTGTGTTGTGACATGTTTAGAAGCAGCGTAAGAATCAAGGTATCATATGTCTCTCGTCAAATACACATCCTCCCTGACATTTAACGGGCATCACTCGCGCTTAAATGCCTGACACCATTTTGTCGAACAAATAAGAGCTGGAAGGCATTCACCACCTCAACAGCTGTGTTTGCTAACCAGCTAGTTATTAAATGGGGGATATAAAGTTGATAGCAATGACATTCTTCATCGCTGCAAACTACTCAGCTGACTTTGACAGTGCAGTTATTCAGAAATGATGAACGTTTATTATTCAGTTGATCCTGTTGGAACATGTTTTTGCGTGTGTGCAGTTTGTGGCTGCGACATGGCTCAGAGCGGCTTCTTTATGAGGAACGGTGAATATCTGTGCCCCCTGGACTTCCAGAGGCTTCACGGCACGCTCTGCAACAATTGCCGGGAATTTGTGGAGGGTGAGGTGGTGACGGTCCTGGGGAAGACCTACCATCCTGCCTGCTTCGTCTGCACCGTTTGCAAGTAAGTTTAAAGTCCCCCAGTCTAGTTATGTTTTTGACATCATTGATGGTCTTGAAATGCAAATTCCCCAAAAAATCTACAAAGAAAGGTATATAGAGATAAAGATATAGGAGCTCACCAAATTCAAGAGCATATCGATCCCCCTCTGGTGATATGCTGTCACAAAAGAGTTGGTTAACTTTACAGTTAATTAATCATAGTTGTTGAATTAATGAGTGATTGTTCACCTTCAGTTTATGGTCCATCTAAAACTCACGGAGCAATACCTAACAGTGCCCAGAAAACTTGGAAAGATTGAGGGTGAGAACTAGCTCTTCCTCTGCTTCACAGAAGTGTCTATCCCATTTAAATAAGCCTACCTAAATCACTCAAGTGTTTTGAAGATTTTAGTCAGGCATTAACAAAGGAGGCAAAGCTCCAGATGTTGGTAGCAGCCAGGACTCAAACCCATATCATTCAAAGCTATGCAGAGAACACATTGATGAAAAGGAGTATTTTACAAATATGTCATAATGGATGACGCTGTTCTGTTTCTTCAGACAGTCCTTTACTGCTGGGGAGTTTGTAACCTTTAGTGGCAAAGACTTCTTCTGCCAGCACTGTTTTCAACCGCTGTCTCCGACTCAGCTCCGCTATCCCAACAGTAAGTGCAGCATGAATTGAGTGAGGTGATTCAATTAAGTGCTCATATCAGAAATATCCAATCGCTGAGTTTAAAAGTAGATCAAAGACTTTCCCATACAAACATAATCAGACAGGATTATGTCCTGAACTTTGTCCGTCTCTGGCTCATGTACCAGCCAGGGTGTTCAGTTCATCCTGTCGTTCAAGGGCAGAGCTACACCTGTTGGCCTCGGCAAATACAAAGGTTACAGTTATGTGTGTAAGGATGCTAAAAAAAGATTCCTAAATTCTCTTCATCCTCACAATAAGACTAAGTAGGAAAAGTCACCCTAGTGTGAACTGTAGATGGGAGAGGATCCAACCTTAAAAAGCTTTTGGTTTTCTGTGAACTTCAGGAAACAGCTAAGCTCTTCATGTGTGTGTGTGTGTGTGTGTGTGTGTGTGTGTGTGTGTGTGTGTGTGTGTAGATTGCTCTGGCTGTGGCAGAGACATCAAGAACGGCCAAGCTCTTTTGGCCCTCGGAGGTCAGTGGCACCTTGGCTGCTTCAAGTGTAAGATCTGCCACAAAGTGTTGTGCGGAGAATACATCACCAGGTAAATACGCATTCGCACTTCCACCTTTGAACTACAGCTTACACAGAAATAAGACCTGACCTCCTCTGTCCTTCAGGGATGGCATTCCCTACTGTGAGAGGGACTACCAGAATAAGTTTGGGATTCAATGTGCAGCTTGTCAGAAGTTTATAACTGGAAAAGTTCTAGAGGTGAGCAGCCAGCACCAGCCAGTACTCAGTTATCATTTGATTAAAGGTGCCACATCACTTCATTTGTCTGTCTGGGCTGCACAACTTAGATAATGTTAAGAGGTAATTCAAAGTAATGATCAATCCTTGTTGTAACAGATTAACTGCAGATTGCATCTGTCTCTGTATGTGCTACACAGGCGGGGGCCAAACATTATCACCCCACCTGTGCAAAATGCAGCCAATGTGGCAAACTGTTTACAGAAGGGGACGAAATGTACCTGCAAGGTATGTGAGCACGTTTGTGCCCAGAGGATTTACCCCCATGTCCAGGGTAATTAACTGTCCCTGCTTGTCCACACAGGTTCTTCCGTTTGGCACCCTCACTGCAGGAACAGCAGCGGAACTGAGGACGGCTACAGGGTAGGACATTCCTGTGTCACATAACAAGGAGATGATCGAAAAAGTCAACCGTGGAGTAGCACATCGAGAGCGTTTGAATAGCTGGCTCCATTTAACTATTTGTAAATATGCTCGACTGCAGGCATATGTTTACAGATTGTAATTAGATAATGACAACTTTAGAATATCCAGCTGCTGCATTTACGATATAAAATGATGTAAATATTTGTGTCTGTCACTGTCCTGAGCGGGTGTTTATTGCCTAAACCCTTTTTTTCCTGCAGGCCAGGAGGCCGAAAACGCCCTGCCTTGATTACTTTTTCCCCTCTCATGAACTGAAGGTTAATATTGCGTGCAGGCCTGCTGTGTGCAGCTGAAGTTTTCCCCTGAATAAACAGACTGTGGTCTTTTTAGATTAACCGCATTAACATCATATAAGTCTTTTTTTGTTCAATTGATTAAATATTGCAACTTTTAAAACTGTTTCCTTTTGTAGCCTTTCAGCGTTGTTTACGGCATGACTGGCTTTGCTGTCTTGACTGCATGTCAGAAGTTATTGACAATAGATATTTCGAGGCTCCCGCCACATGTCATAAAAACCTCAGTTAAAAACAAAGATCTAAGGGGGTCTAAGAGAAACCTTGTCATGGTTCAGCACTGAGAACCCAACTAACAGCAAGTCTGTGTCTTTCTCAGAGCATCAGATCCTCATCTGAGAGCTCCTGCTCCAGACCAGGCTCATGCACTCCAGGCAGCCCCAGTCGAACCATCTCTGTAAGTTCCTCCAGCGGCGTCTGCTCATCATGGTGTTCCATCTGTCGTGGGCTGATTTACTTTTGATTTATCCCTTATTTATGCAGGGGAGTCGCACGGACAAAATGTCTGTCCTGCAAGATGATTCTTTTGCCAGTAAAATAGATGCAAGCATTAAAGAACCATAGGAACTATAGGAAAAGTCAAAAGAGTCTTAGAATAAAAACATTATTCCTTTATTTTGTTATGTATCTTCTTTACCTTGACTCATCGGAAATAGTTTTAATTTGTTTGTGTGGCAAAGGCACAGGATTTCAATTGTGGTTGAAGATCATTTTTATAATATCTGATATACTCCAGATGTTGATGCATCAACCACACATTGAACAGGAGTCTAGATTTATTTAATTTAACAAGTTAAATGCGTTGGCAATTTAGATTGCATTTGATCTCAAAAACAACCTGGTGCTTTCATTGTCCTTAATGGTCAATTGTGTGGAATAGAAACTCTACCCCCACATAACCAAATGATGTTGTGAAGCAGAAGGACTCTTATAAACTCTGAAATGTACCAAAATCAGACTGCTGTGGTGTTGTGGGGTTAGGGTCTAGTTCCTCCATGCAGTGATGTATTAAGCAACCTTTGACCTGACCCATTCTGTCCTCCCTCCTCTGTTTCCTCATCTCCCACTCCCCACCCATCTCCTCCCTGTCTTGGTCCCAGGCAAAAGTAGATAATGAGATCATTGATTACCGAGACTTAGCCGCAATTCCCAGAGTCAAGGCTATATTTGACATAGAGCATCCTGATATGATATCTTATGAGAATGTGAACGCCAGCTCCTCTACTATGGAGAAGAGACGCAACAGGCAAGACAGTCAAAGCGTTGTCAAGGTAACCTAACCAAATGCTCCATTCAGACTATGACTGACATTGAAAATGGACACTCATTTTGGACATGCACAAATGTCATGGCACCATCACAAAAATCAATATTGCGCATTGACAAAGAAAACACTATTTATTTTTGATATCATAATAAACAATATGCGGCAGAGTACTCCTGCACCAATTTAGGATGAGGAAGTACGAAAAGATTTTATTTTTTGGGTCAGATTTTGCTTACGATTCCCAGTTGGGCAATGTCTGCACCAATCTGAACCAGTTAGGGACAGTCTGCAAGATTAGATAGCATGTGGTGTGTTTGGGGGTGAAGGGTCAACCCTAAAATTAGGTGAGGGATGCAGACTCAGTCTGAAATCAGTCACAGTCAACCAAACTTTGTAGTGTGATCTGATGACCGACCCAACTGCAAACACGCCCCACTAAACAGCCACATATTGGTGCGAAACACCAGTCTTTCACAACTCCTGGACTTTTCTAAACCTGTCAGGACCATCAAAGTTGTGTAGTGAGTTCCCAACTTTACAGCAATTCGTCACAAACTGTGTTTTCTTTATTATCCGCCTTTATCTAAATTCCAACACCAACTCCAATTTCCTGTGTGTTGTTCAAATTACGACCCCCCCACCCACCCACCCACCCACTCCCACACACACACTGGTGTTGTAGCATGTGACATTCCAGTGAGTGGCATCATTTTGATTAGTGACGCCGTACTGACGGACCTGTTAACTGTGATCATTTTTTAAGGTATTTTCTCTGTGTCTTTCCCATTTAGTCACCAGGGGCTGTATCTGAAACCACGGAGGTGAATATTCCACTGAATCCCTGTAGATTAGACTGAGCATTTGCTTGCTGGCAAAGTTAAAGGATTTCTTGCACATTTTTCCACGTCTTTGGTCTCGCTCTGGAAGGAGAGCTTTGATGAGAGGAAGAGCATCCCAAAATCGACAAGCCATGGCTCCCTCGGCATTAATGCAATATACAGTCGCCATAGCTACACCCCTTCTCTGTCCAGATCACCGCAGCACTTCCACCGACCAGGTGAGAGGAGAGCAAAGGAATTTGAGTTGTTTTTTTTGCTCACCTGTGCCCTGTTTCACCACCTTCTCCTGTCTCCTTCAATTCCTGCTGTGGGATCATGAGCAGGGTTGATGTTCTCTGCGTCTTTATCCTCTCAAAACAAAGACAGCAGTCCCTCTTCCCCTTTATGTAACACTTTTCTCCCTCACAACCAAGGTAAGGACCCTCACCCCCTCTCACCCTTATTCCCTCTCCTGCTTTTGTTGCTCTTCTTTGTCAACTAACTTTGCACCCTGACTGCCCTGATGGTGGCGCTTCAGTTGTCTTTGAATGATTAAACACAATCATTTATTAAAATACTACAGGCATTAAAGTCTTTAAATCCCATTATCTTATAGTTTTTATCACTTATTCTTTGCATTTTTTGAGCAATTACTATGCTTTGCTTTTGGTTGGATCTTTAATAAATTCTGCTTGGTTTGTGCAAACTAGGTCATTTTGTCACACACACACACACACACGCTGTATTGATGTATTTGATTGTGTGACCGGATTATTTTTAGCTGTGCTTTATTTTAGTATAACTATTTTGAATAAAGATGCATTTCTGCATTTTCTATCTGCAGATGACGGGTTCAACATGTACAGGAAGCCCCCGATTTATAAACAGCAAGGTACCACACAAAATATTCACTTTTATTTGGATTTTTAAAATAAAATACCAGTGAATTGTCATTATCTTTCTGTTATTGATGTTTGTAAAGTTGCATTTAAGACTGATTCATGATTCAAACACTGAGCATGCAGACTTCAGATGAGGAGGATTACCAAAAAAAAGTGTCAGTAGAGAATAAAAATGCTATTTTAAGAGCTTGAAAGCAAATTTTGCTCAGTAAGACAGTTTAGGCACAGAGCCACGTCTGGCTGTAAATGGCCTCACTAATCTGTCTGCTGTTTCACTTTCACTTAGATCCAAATTCCTCCACCTCCCAAACCACCTCTTTGCCTGGATATGGGCACAACAGCCTTACTTTGGTAAATTGTCCGACAGCAACTTCTGTTTTCTCTCAGTCTTGCTTATATGATGGAAGCACACTTTTGCACATAGATTCCATTTGGTTTCTCTGTTTGTATTAGGTCAGATGAATTAACAATCACAATAGAATTGAGTCAATTCCATGTTGTATTTTGTGTTTTTTTTTTCATTCAGCCACGATCAGCTGATTTCTCCCGGTACAGTGGAGACACATTCAGAGGTAAGTGGGTCTTTATCAGCCAAGTGTCACAGGATGAACTCATGAATAATTCTTTGGAAATGATTCATTTGCCTTTCTTCTCTCCTGCCTTCAGACTATAAGGTATGTGAACATTACCTTACTTGTAAAGTATTTTGAATGCACAGATTTGAACTGCCTAACCCTGCTGTGTCTCCTTACAGCCCACCCATGATGGTTCTTTAGCAGGAATGGGCAGAGGCGTGTCCATGCCTAATTTGTTTGAACCCAATGCAAGTATTATTTGGTCATTTTTGTAAACAGCACTGAACTGGGGTATCTCCATTTCTGACTATGTGAGATTTAAATGTAAAAGAACTAAAATTGTTTCTTTTGAAGATATTCCATCTACCTACCTCATCTCATATCTCTGCTGTAGATAAATGGGCTAAAAGGTTATGTTTGAGTGAACCCTTTATCTCGACTTTTCTATCTTATATCCAGATTTATCCATATGAGATGCTAATGGTGGCTAACAGGGGACGAGTGAAACTTCCCAGAAATGTTGACAGGACACGACTGGAGGTAAGGCAAAGGCATTTTTTTTCTAACGTGACTGCTCTTGGAGGACTGATCACAGTCATTGCTGTTATTAACTTTTAAGGAGAACCTGTTGTTTGAGTAAAACATGAAAACAGATTGTTTTAGCATGGACAGTAACCGCTGTCTTGCTTTTCTCTACAGCGTCACCTGTCTCCTGATTCCTTCTTTGATGTATTTGGCATGACGATTCAAGAGTTTGACAAACTTCCACTCTGGAAGAGGAATGACATGAAAAAGAAGGCAAATCTCTTTTAAGCCTGCATTAGTGCTATTTTGACGCCTAATTATTATACAATTCATGTCCTCTCCTAGTAAGTGAATCTGTTTTTCGTGTGATAAAAGTTGTGGAAATATAATCCTGTTTCAGTTTGTGTTTACATCGTATCAAATAAGAACCTGAGAAATCATTTCGATTTCTCAGAAATAATCACTTTATTTCATACTTCTTAACCTTTGCAGGAATTGCAGCAAAATGTTCTTTAAGCGTCTCATTGGATATTATGTTGAAGAGAAAATACCTGAAAGTACTTGAAAATAGGAGGGAACCTATGGAAGCAACAAAACAGACAATGTTGGGAATCCAAAACATATTCAAATTACTGTGTAAAGTCATAGTTAAAATGCAAAAGCTCTATTTTAGAATGCATGAGAATGTTGAAGGAAGGTTTTAGGCCATGTTTATGACACATAATGGTCACATTAATGTTCTCCAAAATTTGTAATGATATTCTGCTGTTTGACCACATTTTGCACAAGCAAACCCTAAAAGTTAGTGTCAAAACTGAACTTTTCTGTTTAATTTATGTTTATGCCTGTCTCAAACTGCCTGAAACATCATGAATAAAACCGTCAGAAAGTCTGAAAGTCTCTGAAAGTAGTTTCCTTATTTTTATTTTCTACATTTTTCTCCTGAGGATGGCGCTGAAGCAAAGAGTGGAAGTTGAATATTTTGCAAGTGCTTACTTTTCACTAAACTCCCACAAACAAACACAATACACACACACGCACGCACACACACACACAGACGCACACACACACACACATACATACATACATACATACATACATACATACATGTTGCAACTACAATCTGAGATCTACCAATATTTTAACAAATGTAGTCTATACAGAACACGATTTGTATCAGACGAATGTATCATGAAACTGTCAGATTTCACAAAAAATGTATTATTTTATATATGATCCGCAGCTAATTACCAAAGGCCGGAGGATCGGTGTTGCTCCACTGAGCAGCACCTTAAATTGTCAATAAAACACGTGATTGCAACTCTCTTAAACGTATCCTCACCTAGCCATAACTCACTTCAAGTGACTCACACGTATTTTCATCTCGAAAGAAAAACTGAACAGTACTGAGTCATTTATCACCATCAGATGGTGCTCTTAAGCCTGGAATCAAAATGGTTTACGCCTTTAACAAACACAGGTTTTTTTAAGCAAATGCCTGAATCATAAGAGTTCTACAGAAACCAAAGGTGGCTTAAATTATATTAAGGAACAAAAATCTTCAATTAATTTTCTTATTCAGAGAAATAACTGAGAATGCACTGTGGTTTATGGCATTTTATATGGTGATGAACATGATCATCGAATTGAAGTTGAAGGCTCATCGTGAGCTTGTTGGTTTAAACGAAATTTGACAAAAATAAACATGTAGGCTATAAAACCCCAAAATCTTCTAAAAACAATATTTTTGCAAGCTCCTCCCCACCCCAACAATGTATTATTATTATTATGGGTTTTTTAATCTCGAACGGAAAATATTATTTCAGGCGTGTGTTAACTGAAGTTACTTCTGTCGTAGGCTCTTTAAAGCCCACCTAGCATGAGGGAGAGCGGCGGAATTTATAGGGCGCTTTCCATTGGACAGTTAAAGGAACAGGCCGAGCTCGCGAGCACATTTCTAAAGCTGATTGGTCGACCTTGCTGCCAGTCAACATTCCACTCTCTCTTGAGCACCGCCCCTTCTCTCCACTGGCTGGACTCACGGCCCAAGTGAGGATTTTCACGAAAACATCCACCGCAGTCTGCGTACCAGGGACGGGTGCAACGACGAAAGCGAGCCGACCATATGGACCCGACGGCGTGACTTACGAACAAATGGCGTTTTTGGAACCGGGCAACGGAATTTTCTTCCCTGAATGGAAACGTCTGAAGCGTGAAAGCCGGTGAAAGAGCAATGAGCGCGGTGTCACTTGTTAGATAGGGAGAGGGGGGCCAAAGTGGACTCCCTCCCTCGGTAGGAAACGTTCCGCTCGATGGAAGCTAACAGGACCTTTGCAGTGAGCTCGAAGCCCGGAGTGACACCTGTGATACGTAGACACGTCGTTGGGGGACGTAATTAAGGGGAAGACCGGCGCACCTGCCTCCTTATTGGGGGAGTTATTTGACAACTTTTAGCAAGGTTACGCACTAAAAAGTTAGCAGGTCAACGTTAGCGGCCAGAGGCGACCCCTTGCGCAAGGTAACTATGGTAGAGATCACTTAACGGGAGGTTATTCAGGTACCGAGCGCGTACGAATCAACTGTTGCCTGTTCAATGGACTTTCACGCATCTTTTTTTCTAACGGGTTTGTTCTAGAAAGTTGACCTATTATACTTCTCCATCAGCTGTTTGACTACCAAGCCGTCGGTGTGCCAGAAGGGAACCGCTTCGCTTTACAAACAGGGACTTTTTGTGCATTTTCCTCTCATCTTTTTTCCCCCGTGTGCGCTGTCAACATGTCATTCAAAGACAACCCCTGTCGAAAATTTCAAGCTAACATATTCAACAAAAGTAAATGCCAGAACTGCTTCAAGCCAAGAGAATCACATCTGCTGAACGACGAGGACCTAAACCAGGTGAATAAATGCGCTTTACACTGACTGAATGTGGCTCGGATGATGGATTTTGAGTTGGCCTGTGAAGTGCAAAAGGCTTGGTAAATTAATTACAGTAGTTTTTTTTGCCCCAGGTCTCACATTGGCCTTAATTCACGCAGCTGTTTGTTGTCTTTTGTCTGAAAATTACCCTCTTCTTGCATGTTTTACATGAAAATGGAAGCGCTGTCACTGGTATTTGGGCTTTTCCAGTAATGTACAAGTTCCAAATGAAGATGTTCCACTATTGTGGTCTGTGTTGTTCCTGGTTTGTGTTGTGACTGGACGGATCAGGTCACACAGAGCCCTTTTTTTGCCTTTTTTCTGGTGGCGAATGATTTGAAAGACTGTATGGACTGGATTTAACGCTCCCTCACTTGTCTTCATTATAGCAGAACTGGTTCAGTTCCCATGGTACCAACAGGCATATCATCTGCTGGTACCGTGATAAGCGACTTCTGTTGGAATGGAAATGAGGAAATTCTCTGGGGAATTTCTCCCCCCACCTCTCGTGCTTTGATGACCATGCAAAGTCAAAGGTTATCTTCTGCTGTCAGACTCTGAATAGGCCGGTCACAGCGTTCAAGTTTCCACATCTCTCAGAACGTAAAGGGTTTCTTTTTGCAAACGCACCAAATCATTTGTGAGTGAGGGTGGGGAGGCTGTAGTGAAATAAACACTAAACTCAAGTGACTCCATTAAACCAGTGAGGGGTAAAAAATGACCTAGATGTACAGTGAGATACATTTTCTTGTCTGAAGATGAATTACCACTTTGGGCTCATGTCAGGTCGAATGAAGGATGATGGTGCATCTGCATTACTGCAACGCATACCTTATGTTCCCTTAGGTTCTTGCTACAGCTGTTTTCTGAAGGTATGCACTGTGCAGTGCCACAATTAAGCATGTTAGTACTACTTTGTAATAACATTATGCATAATTTATGTGTGACTTCACCACCATTACTGCATTTGAATGCATGAAAATATGCATTCAGTTAGATATTTGGTGTCTTCTTGGTATCTTGGTTGATGGATCAGGCTATTGAAGTGCAACATAAAAATGCTTATATACTCTAAGATATCTTTAAAATAGAAGGTGGTAAATGTTTTTCATCTATTCTGAACTTGAACATTGGTTCATGTACCGTTATTCCTTGAATTTTTGAAATTTTGCACAGTCTTCAAAGAGAAGGAAGCCAGTATCCCATGATTAGTATGATTTCCTCCTCAACATTTGGTGCAGTCCTTGTTCTCATAGTCCTATTATCACAGTCTCATCTGCATCCTGTGTGCTATCGTCTCTCCTGTTGTCCTTTGGAAGTTCCCCCCGTTGCAAGTGTGCACAAACCCGGGAGCGTTTACAGCAACTGTCAAAGTTTGTCTTTCTGTACTGACTCACTCACTCACCTGACTAATATGCTGTGCTTCCTGTAATCAAAATGGAACAGGATTTTAATGTTAATTATACTCTAGATCAAGTTACGACTATAATCAAACCCACTGGAGGAATACAGAGGTGCCAGGTGGTTTTACATGTCAAAGCTTTTCTCTCATTTATACCCACCTTTTCTAATTTATAAAACCATAGGTTTGGGAGTATGTGAATATTTGCTAAGAGCATTGAGTAGAATTTTCTTTTTAAAATCTGAGTAAAATGAACTTTTATGCAAGTAACCCCACAGCTCTGTTATGCAGAATCTCCCTGGCTCAGCAAACAAAAGCTGACTGCAAGTATGCAGGAGTTCAAACTCATACCAGAACTCTTCAAGACTGCCAGGACAGCTCACATCTCTCAGTAGTGAATTGCAAAACTGTAGCCACAGAACCTCTCAGACTCCGTTCTCTCGCGCTTGCTCATCCACAGTTTAGTGTTTTTTAATGCTAACTTTTGCCTTCTGCTCCCCCCTCCGCACTCCAGTTCACCTACTTACCGGATCAGAGGGAACATCATGTGTTGCCCCCCCCTCTAGGACAGCATGGTGCTCTGGGCTAAAGCCAACTGCAGAATGTAGTTGCAGTTGATTGAAGGCATAATAATAACTAATATACTCCTCTCAGTTTACCTCAAACATGTGTGTTATTGTCCCAATCCACTGCATAAATTCTTGTGAAGCCTTCAAATATGCAGTTTCAAAACTGCATTTAATACGCATGATCAAGCTGTTATTGTTCCTTTTTGATGTTTGCGACCGTACGTTGTAATTGTATTTTTCTCTTTCCTAGGCTAAACCTATCTATGGAGGGTGGTTGTTGCTGGCACCAGAGGGAACCAATTTTGACAATCCTTTACACAGATCTCGGGTAAGTCCTTCCAGCCTTAGGCATCAAATTAAAATGTACATTGAAAGCAGTATCGTAGATGGAAGTTTTATGTTGTTTTTCCACGGTGTATTCACTCGCTACCCATAAATGAAACACTAGCTTTTCAGCAAAAATCCTCCAGCACTGAAAGGGTCTAAAAGTAGGTCAGGCTTCACACAAATGCTGTCATTTTAAGTTTAGATACTCTCTGTTATATGCAAAAACAGAATAGTAATGTTCAACCGAAAATCTTTATGCAGCCCTTTGTTTTACCATTTGCTTATGCAGAAGTTCATTGTAGCAATACTATATCTGCGTTCAATAACAAGCATGGATAAATATTTGATATTTGCCCCTACAGACCTGCAAATGTTAAACATTCATTGCCCTGCACAGTTTTCCCATTAGCACTCATTTGACATCTGACAAACAGGAGGTCTTGTTGTTTTGACTCCTGACACCGTTCCATGGATTCAGCTGCTTCCTGTGGGAGGATTGGCCTCCTATCAGAAGAAGCCTCATTCTCGGGCACTAATGAGCCTAATATTGACTTTTATTTTATGAAATCCTGTTTTCCAAGCATCATGTAATAGGAGCCCTGCACTGTTGCACCACTTCCTTTATCTGCTCCCAGATTACAGTGTGGTGGTGCATCCCAAAGAAGGAGTTGAGAGAATGTGGGGGGAGGAGAAGGAAAAGTCCCAGTTCTCACAGCCACACTGATGGCTTCCATATGGGGTTTTTGAGGAAAAGCACCTCTGAATCTTTCAACTCAAACTACTGTCAACATTTTGGTGCTGCCCTGACATAATTACTAAAGTGTTTGGTCTATTCTCACCCTCAGCTTTAAAAACATGCATATTATTGGCCTATACATAGTGCTGAGGCGAGCAGGATGGTCAGGTTCGACCGACGGTCTAATCACAGAGGAAAAAGAGCTGACGTGTTGTGAGTCATGTTCTGGGACCACTCGGTCGTTTGTCTGCAGCTAATCTGTTCATCAGCAACATGGCAGAATTGATCACTAGCAGGTCTATTTCAACCATATCTTTCCTTTCATGTATTCATTTCAGTGTTCTATTTACGTTTCTTTTTACGCACCATGTTGAGACCTTTTGGGTAACAAAGCACTTTTTAATATTTAATGACGTGAGCTGAGTTGGAATTGGAGACGTGGAGCAGAGATGAAATGGTGCATTAGGATGACAGGGGGGCCTTGGAGAAGTCATCAAAAGATTAATGAAATTGACCGCATGAAATTTGCAAAAAATGTCCACCTTTCCAACCAAGATACTGTGCAGAATTATTACAGTTTGAATGAAATTTGGCTTGGCCCATAGCTTCCAAACGGTCTTTATATCTCAGCGTCTTGCAGTCCACATAATAAAATATCTTGAGAGATAACTATCATCAGTTCAAGGAATGTTTGTGTGTGTGTTTGTTCATATTTCTGTACGTATCTTTTTATTGATGTGCAGTATTGTAAAGTGAATTATTCTTTGGCCACTTAAAAAGCAGATGTTTCTCTATTTATTAACACGTACATTTATAAAGAGAACTGGGAGCCAATGGTTGCTTTTGTAACAGCAGTCTGGCCCATTTTTCCGGCCCATTTTTCCAGCATGATGGTGCATGATGTGCTGGGCTACCACTGCATGCCATTCTTTCCCTCTGTAGTCTAGTAATGTTTGTGTGACGAGTCTTGCCTGACATGTTTTTACTGTATAAAAGTTGAGATTTTCACCTGATCATTTAAATCACGGTCTCCAGGTCAGCAAAGTGGTGCATTTTTTTATACTTTAACATTTGTGAAAGTCTATTGCATATTTACACACTGCTTATTTTTAAATTCAAGAGTTTGTGAAGCCATTATTTTTCTTTTTTCTTTCAGAAATGGCAAAGGAGGTTTTTCATACTGTATGAGCATGGCCTACTCCGTTACGCTCTGGATGAAATGGTGAGTCAAATATTTTCTTCTTTTATCTGCTTGTTTTGTTTTTTGAGTTCATGATCTTAGCAGTCTACATTTTGAAGGACAGTATCTGATCAGTGGCTTTGTTCTTACTTTAATACCTTTTCTTCAACTCTGTACAATGGCTGACCATTAATTAATTTTAAAAAAAAAGCAGTGGAACTTAAAAATAAGATTTTATTCTACAATTTTTAAAATCTTTATTTCAATTTGGAAATAAGCAGACCAAAGAAATTGAAGAACAAAGAAGACATATACGACACTTACTCTGATTTCAATTCATTTTAGTTAGTAGCATTAATATATTGCAGTCACCTCAGGATTTTACGTGTTGCCTTGCATTTGACAGCCCCAGTTAGCGTGTTACAAGTGTATTCAGCACTAAGATAACAACAGTTGTGTCACAAGGGGTTATGTTGATACTAAAATCATGTGCCTAGCTTAATATTTGCTTCAGTGGCTTACAAAGTTATGCAAGCATGCCTTGTTAACGTCCTGTTCTTTAAGAACTGGAAAGGCCACTTCAGACGTGTAATTATTGCTGCAAATAAGTCGTCCCCATATTAATGCTGATATAATACATTAATTTGGGATTGTCTGAGCAGGAGATCGCTTTCATTTCATAAACGCGATATCCTGCTCAGTTCAGCCGTGCTGAATATTGACTGACCGAAGCAATGCTCAACAGTGGATTTTATTTTTCTAAAAATGGAATGTGCTTTGCTCTGAGGTGAATGCAGAGGTAGTTTAAACAGTATTAGCCCGTGGTGGGGACCCTTTCATACAATATGTGACACTCTGGCAAAGAGGACAGAGGCTCTATGGATGTACATAAGAGAAAAAGCAGGAGTTCTGACATTTTTTTAATGTGTTTTTAGGCTAATTTCAGTTTAATTATTACTTATAAAGTAAAGCCTTTTTTTTTTACAGTTTAAAAATGTGCAGGTAATATTTTTCTCTTCAAACTTGAGGCAATATACAGTATCTCTAATGCACTGGTTAGAACGATAATGCCAGAAAATATCCAGATGAGGTGTTTACTGGAAGAGACAAAGGGAAAAGCCGGATGTCCTCCTTCTATTCATCAGTCTCCCTGGATGTCACTCATCATCTTTTCATCTCCTCTGAATAGACGATCAAAAGGAGGGCAGGAGGTCTTGAGGTCCCAGAGATGGAAATATGAATCGATGCCAAATATAGAATCATGTCACATCACAGCCATTAGAATAATTGTTGTCAAACTTGTCAGCTATCCACCGATGTTTTCCGTGTAGATGGGCAGTAAAAGTATTCCTGAGGATGTATGATTGGGTATTAAATTCTGCAGGTTAGTACACCAACATATGTAGATTAGCTATGGAAGATTTAATTTAACAACTACCAACTCCTTGCACTGCAGTACCCCCACAACAATATAATTTTTCCACATCAGGTGTCCCCTGTAGATGGTATGACCCTTACACCTTTTACTATGGGGAGATCACAAAAGCGAGCAACATAAATTCATCAATTGCTAGGAGCAGACAAGTTTTTTTCACATACATGGAAGATCTTTAGGAAAAATACATAGAAAAGAATGAGCGAAGGGAGGCTGGGCAAGGAGCGTGGGTTTGTGACACTTAAAGCCTGTTCTGACAGCACAATTTTAGCCCAGTCGTAAGGTCACTGACTAGTTTTTGCTCTCCTCCCCAGCTCGGACTGAGGCAGTAAGCCCGGTGATAATTGGGGCATTAAGTGTGAACACCTTCATCAATTCCACGATGAAGGCCCGATTCTGAGTTGTTGATGAAAACTGGATACCTAGCATGCTTAATATCCAGCTGGGTCGCAATGATGTAAAAAGAGCTATAGGCAATGAGAGCAGACACGGGGGTTGGTGGAAATGACCAGAGCAGTGGGAGCGTGAACAAAAACCCAGGTACTGCGAACAAGGGTTTATCTCTGCAATATACGGTCACGGTCCCTCAGACACAGAGGATGTAATATCCCCTCCCTTATAAGAAGCCATCTACCTAAACACAGGAATGCCACAGAGGATGCAATTGCACTCACTAATGATATTGTTAGCACACGTTTTGTGCTTGATCTCCAATTCATGTCCTTAGGTGAGCAGTGTCCAATGCATCGGCCTCTAGTTATGACTGCACATTTTGTTCAGGAACCCAAAGGGGCTGTAGTTTGTGTAAACTACCACAGGTCCTGTACTCAACCTTGTATAAGCCTCACAATGCTGTAAGGCTAGGAGCCTGGTTAGTGTTTCCTTCTATATCGTGGAATAGTGAATTTGATGGCGCTTGAACTTAACTCGGATGTAGGAGACAGGGTGACGGTCGTCCATGCCATCATCAAGAAGCACACCTCCTTCCCTTGTAGCCCTTGCATCCACCTCAATCTTAAAGGACCTAATGAAGTCAGGAGCAGCCTGTACAGTGGCACTGCAGAGGAGCAGTTTTGCAGAATCAAAGGCATGTTTACATTCCCTGGTCCATACGAGGGGTTGTATGGAATCACATCGGTGAGGCAGAGAAATTTCTCCAAAAACATTTGTAATACCCAACGAACCATAAAAACCACCAAAGTGTTTGAATACTTGAGAATTGCTTCTACCTTTGCAGTAAATGGGTACGTTTGTACACAGCAAACTTTTCTCCCAAGGTGTGTTGCCACAGCTTTCCCCAACTCGCATTGGGAGGGCCTCAAGGTCAGCAATGCTTAAGCTAGCCAGCTAAGCACAGTAGTTGGATTTTAAGGTGTTCAGACCACTAGAATGAGAACAGAACTACATCGTCCAAATCTCCTATTGGCTGTTGACGTCAGTGGGACTTGCTGTTGAGCCTTGAACGAGTCTAATTAAATGATAAATGTAGCAGCACCAGTGCTGTCCATACAATCCTGTATCCGTGGTAGAGAAAGTGGACAGCCACAGCCACAGCATTAGCTTTACTGTCTGCAGTTAACCATTTAACTGAAGTTCTTTACCACAACCTAATTCACATTAGACACGAGAGTCTGAGCTTAACAGGGAATGAAACTGAGGAAACTGTTTCATCATTTTCACATTCTTCTGGTCTTCAACGTTTCCTATCAATTACTGAAATCCTTCAGAGACAAATGGAAACATTCATCAAGGTCTGCAGATTTCTTACATAATACATCAATTTTGGAAGCACTCACGATAAATAAAATAACCCACTGATGTTTTTTTTTGGTGAGGTGGCTGCTGTCTTCCTTCCTGCATTTGGGTGGGTGGATGGCTTGGGTTGTTGACTCCTTAACTAGAACAGTAGCGCCTTGCAAAATGCCCCCCTTCTGTTCATTAAGATACATCACTCCCCAGCATGCCTGTACTCCTGACACAAGTTTGTTGTGGATGAGTCCCTCTGTTTTCCTTCTAACCCAGTTTTTTGGAATCTTGGGCCTTGGGCTTTACCCAAACCCGGATAGACTGTGGTCCTAACTCTGGATGTGACACTGCTCTGCAAGCAAAAATGGGTTAGCAAAGGTCTGAGGGAGCTAATCATTCACCCACCTACAGTCAGCATCCATCTATCAGCATCCACATTACACTCATACAAATAGCATAAAGCCATTGAAGATACATTACATGCAATATACAGGTCCTTCCTTTTAAAAGTAGAGAAAATGAGTCCTGACTGGGAGGATGGTGGGAGTGGGTAAATAGCTGAAAATGTTGGCTTGCAATGAATATGTGCTGCTATGCAACGCTCAAGTTGGCATCGCTCTTAAAGGATTGCTCTTGGCATTGAAATCCAAGTGGAGAAATTAAAATTTGTTGTGAATTAGCTGGTTGCATTTTAGAAATACCAACTACGAATTTGTAGTGCATTTTTAAGGTTAATCTCAATCCAGTCTTCATTATTTGCAGCATGCACAGGCAGGATTTCAGATCAAATAAGCAGTTATTACAGCAATGTGTTTCCAAGGCAACATGCTTTATGCCTTTGTCTAGTAAGGTAACAGTGCCATGTGTGACACAGGACAGTGACTGTTATGGAGCGCTTGTCTTGTCTGTGCTGTGACTCTATAGAACAGAACGTTTTGCCAGTGATGCATAAGCGTGTGGGCTGAGGTTTTCATATCCAAATCTTTACACAGTAGCTATAGAAGCAGAATTTACTGACACAGCTTTGAAGCCCGTGCAGAAAAGCCTAGTTGAACAGAATATGTGAAGAGCTGAAGCCCTTGTTTTTGCATGTGGGTGTTTGTGGCACCTGTGACCGAGGGTACTTGACTGTGGAGGCCGTGCCAGCAACAGGTGTTTCTGTGGGAGGCTTGGAGAAAACCCTTCAGATTAAAAAGGCATGCACACGTGTCATAAAGAGGAGCTACTCGCACCTTTTGTTAGATGGTGTGAGAAAACAGATATAAGCACACAAAAATTTGTTATCACCCCATGAGGGCAGTTCTGTGGGTTTAAAAAGTTTTTTGAAGAATGGACAGAATTTGAAATCTTTCGCAAATATTACCTTTCCCCAAAAGGTAATATTTGCACATCAGGTCCCCTGGCAGTACATTAAAACTTTAATTTGTTAATAAAGGAGATTGGCTGCAGTTGACTATAGCAGAGCTCCCTTGTTTATCCAACTAGAACACTCTGTTCTAATGAGACACTTAGCTAAACAGTAGACCACTGCCCCACTAATGTGGGAGCAGCTGCCAGCTGACTTTTGTCTAAATTTCCTTCACTTTTTTGTGCTTTTAACTTCGCTGTCTGTCAGAATCCTGCACATAGAAGCACATATGTTCTTAAGATTTGCAAGACCTTTTGACATGTGGAAACATTAATAAACCTATGACAAAAGTACTAATTTTTGTAACATATTTTTCTTATTTCTAATGTTTGTTTGGGAAAGAGAAGCTTCTGAAGAATTGAGGCGGCTTTCCCTTTGTGCTGTGCTGCTACCTCCAGGCATTTTCTACTGGGGATAAGTGTTGGCTCAACACCACACCCTGACAAACTATGGATATTAACTGGGGGTTAGAAATCCGCTTGGTACAGTTGGAAAAATAAAAAGACTGCCTGGAGATGACTCATTATTTGGAAGGCATTATGTAAGAAATTCAAATAGATGGAACGTTGGAATTTTGATCAAATACTGTGTTGATTACGAATAATCAGCCTTTTCAATTGTATCATTGTGGATTGTTTTAATAAGTGGGCTCCTGGTAAGACATGTTGGTTTTGTAGATATTGTGTGTGAGAGTCTTCTTTAACCCCTGCCCTTCCTTCCCCATGGTTCCAGAAGGAACTGATCTGTTGGAATGTAAACAGCCGTGGATTACAGTGGGGTCACTGTTCCAATTGCACAAAGCCACAAAACCATGGGAACAGTCATTCACACAGCTTGTAATCATCAGGGTCTGCAACAGTGGGACTGCCAGTCAAATGAAGCTAACGCCCAGAATACCATATTTACTAAGAACATTCCCCCGATTTGTATTTAAAGAAGATTTTGGGTGTTTATTTTTAGGATTTTCTCAATAGTTTTCCAGGCAATGCTCATTTGTGACTGCCCCCTTTAAATTGTTAGTTGGTGGAGTCTTCAATCGAATGATTTTAGTGCGTGTAAGCTTGAGAGTGCAAGCATTACAATCTGTACTTTTAGTAACCACTCAGTCCATTAAGAGTGACTTCAATTTAAACACCACGGTTAATTACCCTAGCGCATTTCCCTTACCTCTGCTAGTCTGCTTTTATGTGCATGTCATTGTGCACAAGCCTCCAAACATGACACAAATTGATGACAGAGGCCTTTGCTAAAGCATTTATGCTGCTCTTTTACGATCACAGCACTGTAGAAGGGGGAAGTCGGAAGGCCAGTGACAAAGCCGGTCGCTGAAACGATTACCGAGTTGGTACCACTGTGTATATAACATCATCTACTGTATAGGAACATCTATATCTACAGTATAATTGTTATCCTTGTTGGTAGTTTGTTAAGCAGAATTTCAAACCATTATGATGCAGTAGCACCGGTTCCTCACATTTCATCTCTGCAGAGGTTGAAGATGTTTTGTTTCATTCTCTTCTCTGCAGACTACCCACCTTTCATTCTGTCATCCACATCAATCACTATGCTTATCCAGCGTCGCTCTTTTGCTTTCGAAGATTTGAGCTGAAGAGAACTCCTACACAACTTCAACAGCATACTGGAAATGACAGTATGTTAAGTTTGGACAGCTGACAGAAAGCGCATCAGCACCGTGTTATGTTGGACTAAAGCAGATTAATACTAACTGACACTGTGTCTTCAACCTGGTTTAACATTAGAGGGCTTTTCTAAGGGACCTGGCAGTGAAAGAATTCTTCCTCCCAACAAAGACATTTGATAATGTAAATACAAAATTAGTTTTTTATATCATGCTGACCCATTGTGAATTTAGGTCATCATGCTAAATCAATGTTCGCCTGTCAGGTTTTTTTTTGGAAACGCGCTTTCTTTCCACATCGCTCATTTGTCATTGCGTGTCTGTGTTCCATGGCCGAGTTACCTAATGAGTCTAAAAATAATGGCCATCAAAATGCACTCAAGTTCAAATCATAATAAAACTACATTATTCTGCAGCCCGTGCACACGTCATGCATGCAAAGAGGGGAATGAGCTGTCCCCCTCAAACAGCATGTGCTGCCTTTAACAAGTATTAAGTTAGAAATGTGAGGAGAGTTTGGTAAATGCCTGACCTAAGGCACTGCAGAGGGCCCTTCAACTAAGATACGTATGTTTGTGTCTTTCAACAGAAATAATGCACATTTATTTTTGGCTTTTATTGATCTGGTTTCCACACACAAGCTAATGACAAGAGGTTGAGAGACAAGTCCAACTGTCTGGTCTCTTATATTAGAGTGCACTGTTGCATGAGTTTGTGGACAGGATCAATTAACATGGGCCATTACATCCATCAGCACCTTTGGTACTTGCAACAACTGGTTTCTAATAAGGTATCAGTTTTCCTTATATTTTCCTTTAAATGGACCCATTATATTCTGTTTAGCTAAAAATAATTAATTGCAGTCCTTGGTTTTGCCCTGGTGAAGAGTCCTTATTAGACTTTTTTTTTCTACCAGATATATTTTTGCTCTCGTGTTCTTTGTATTCACTTTTTAATGATTGCAGCTATTCATATTCTACAGAAAGACCGGCTCCACGAGTTGTTTGGCTCAGCTAGCATCCAGTCTCAGCAGCAGGGTCCACAGTTTTATTTTTCCTCATTATCTAGTCTGAATCACGTTCCCTTCCTTTTGCATCCCAGCTTTCTATTATTCTCTTTCTTGTATCGCTCTTTCATTCCTGTTCTCACTGGCCAATAAATAATTTGTGTTGGAGAGCCCAGCCAGCAACATTGTGTAACTTTTACCCCCAAAACCCTCCCTCGTTTATAAAACCAGACTGACAGACTGCTCTGTTTTTTTCTATATTCTAGACCAGGACCCTGACAAAAGGTTTAATTTAAAGTATGTTTAAATAGTTACATGCATTAAGAAAACATTTGGAAATAATGTATAAAGGGTGTACAGGTACACTGTAGGCTCCTACCAGATCATTGTGAATTATCCTCAGATGCCATTAACTTTACAACTTTACAACTGAACTTTACGTTCAGTTGTAAAGTCTGCCCAGGTCGGGTGTCTAATATCTTGCTCTTCTTCTTATCTTGTTGTGATTGCTTGCAGTAGTCACAGCTGTAGCTTGACTTCATTCAGATGTGCAACTGTTGCAGGGGTGTTGGATGACCTTTAACCTTTCACCTCAGCTTTGTGCCCTGCCAAATCCAACACCTTTTAAGGTCAGTGGTTTGTATCAGCGCTATTTTTAGAGAGAAGGAAATTCTGGAATCGGCTCTTGGAAATCAAAATATAATCTCCTGGACATACCTGATGTATTTATTTGGAGTAGACAATATCTCCCAGGAGACATTCAGTTTTCTAACCTTACTTTTGCTCATAAATTCCACATATCCTGTAAACTAAATATGATGGATTGGAGCCACTTGATCTTTAGTAAACTCCTCCAGTTTCCACAGGATTTGGCCCAAAATTAGCTGTTGGATTAGCTATCAGCCATGCCTTCCAAAAAGCACCTAATGAGCTTACTCTATTTGCCTTTATGCCTTATCTTGACTCAAACTGCTGCATAAAAACACTGAGAGAAAATGTTATGTGATAAATTAGGCATTGTAAGTGTAAAGGACTGCTGTCAAATATATCGCATAATAAGAGATGGGTTAGATATGCACTGGAAAGAGATACTTATGCTTAAATTAAAGAGGAGCGCACAAAAACAACATGACTTATTAACAGGTCTTTCATATAATATTTGATTTTGTACCTGTCTGAATGTATTAACATTGACAGATACCATTTATATTTAGGTTTTGAAGCATGCATAACTGTGACATATATTGACAAATACTTGCTTTTTGTTTGTTCGTTGAAAACCCCATTAAAGCATATGATGGTTTAATTAATTCTTAGAAATGAAATGGAAAAATAGGCAATGAAATATGTGAAGGTTTTATAACACTGTGGACGGTGCCCCCTGGAAGAATCTTCCTCTGCATTGTGGAAAATTGTGTAGCTTATTGATAGGAAAGATGACACATCCTTTCCTCATTTTCAAAGTTTTTCCTGAAAAAGCAGTTTCTATTAAGCTATTTATCATAATATACACACACTCACATCATTGCATAATAAAAATACATATATTGTTACATCAGCAGTGATATGCCTGGTTTTAGGGCAACTTTAAGTCTAGACTCTGTCCTCAGCTGGATAGGGAAGCTGTTCCATAGGTGAGGTTTAGCCCAGCAGAAGGCATGTTTTCCCATTGTGCAGAGCTTGGTTCTGGGAACTTGAAGGAGCAGGAGGCTGCCTGTAGCCCCGAAAATACATTTGGAGGATTGTGTGATATATATCTGAAGGGAGGGAGGGGGAGGTCCATTGAGGCATTTATAGGTGAGCATTAGAATTGTGTATCAATTCAAAATAGGACAGGACGCAAGTGCAGTGAGTACGATGGGTGTTATATGCTCATAGTTACGCTTTCTCCTTCTTGCTCTGTTGTTCTCTCACTCTACACACACACACACACCACACACACACACACACACACACACACACACACACACACACACACACACACACACACACACACACGTGTGTCTCGCTCAATAGATGGATGGATAGATAGATAGATAGATAGATAGATGGACTGCCAATGCAATACAGAATAGGTACAAAATACTTCTGCTGTACTGTCGGATTAACCAGTCTTCATCCACCAACTATCCCTCATCATCCTCCGCCTCTGCATTTGTCAGCTGCTGGCCTCCTAATGGCGTGAATCCACCCACCTCCTCTCACTGTTCTCCATAAGAACCGTTCTGCTTCCACCCACAACACTGAAATATCTGGTACAAATGTGAAAAATGTGTGTGTTGTTATTTTCCTTTGAAATGTTTTCTGTTGCTGCGAGTCCCGAGTCAGAGCTTCGCCCTATGCTGAAGCACTCGTCCAAACGCCTTGAATGCATACCAGTGGAGTGAGGTGTTTTTGAAAATGCCTGCAGCACTAAACGGGCTGCCAACAGAGATGTCAGATGTCCAACATGTGGCTGTTTTATAGAGCTATATGTGTACCATAGAGGCAGGGATTATGATAAGATTGTAGCTGATGATAAGGTCAGCATCACCTCTCAGTTCCCTCTCTGAACATTCATTTATCCACACTAAAATTGAAAGATGACAAAGATTCCCAATCTGTGATGATTGTGCTAATGGGTTGGTTCTGCTTTGTGAGTAGATTGTAGTTGTAGTTGCATTATTGTAGATTTGTATCGGACACACACAAAATGTTTGATGTCTGTGGTAAGATCAGAGGTGACTCCATCAGTCTGGCACCTGAGAAAGTTTCCCCACAGCTGGTTGTCGGAATGCTCACTGTTCACAAAAATCTTGTTTACCCTTGTTATCCCGAGTTGCTAAGGAAAGATTCATTGCACAATTGTTGTTATCTGTAATGATGTTGGCCCCTGAAAAGACCTGATTCTCAGCCATGTTCATGAGTCAGGGTGAAGGGTGCCAGCGCCGCTTTCCTCTCTGAAGGGTGAAGAACTTGGAAACTGTTTGAAGATAACTTTATGATTTGTCACCCTCAACATTGGCAGACAAGTTGGCACATCATATCAAATAACAGATGCCACAGGTGTTTATAATCATGTCTATGCTTGTGCACTAGTTTAGGTGCCATTTTACTATTTTATCAAATGTATTGCTTAAAATATAGTTTAGAAAATATATTGCAAATATGACATAATTTCATGACTGCTCCATTTTAATGGCACTCTTGCTTTCTCTGACCATAAAATTAGATTGTCTAATCAAAAAATGTTAATATAAGTAGAAGATGATTTTCTCAACAACCAAAAATTAAAGTCTGACCATCAAACAGTTCCCAATTAAGCAAATATTTCTCCCAATGTATCATAAGAGAGAAACAGATTTTTGTAGGCTACAAAATAGCTAAGAGTGGAGTACAGAGGAATGCATTTTAAAATGCTGCTATACTTGCGGGCACTATTTTTCACAAATCATCTAAAGCATAGGTGTCAAATTCTGGCCCGTGGGCCAAATTTGGCCCGTAATGTAATTATATTTGGCCCCCGAAGCCATACCAATTGACAAAAAGAGCTGGCCCGCCGGTATTATCGCTTAAAGCGCATGTGCTAATACTACAAATACCAGAATGCTCTGCTGGTGTTTTGGTGTGAAAATCCACACTCTACATCAGCTGGTGGTGGTAATGAGCCAATTTGTGGCTAGCCAACCACCAAGAAAGAGGAAGTAGTCATAGCGACCGTATATGCTAATGCTAATTCTGGCACCGCACTACCCCTCTGAAAAATGATTAAAGGAAAGGCAGAAAATAGGACCTTTCTGAACAGGTAAGAGGCAGAATATCTGTTTAGATATGTAAAAGACGGACCTGTCTGTCTTGTATGAGGAGCCAATGTGCATTACAAGGAAAACAACACAGATGACGCTATAAAACGCAACACCAAGACAAGCACAAGCAGCTGGAAATGACTCAAAGGTGCCAGAAAGTAGAAGAGATGAAAAGGCATTACATTTACATTACATTAACTTACAATAACAAAAGATTGCTGTTGAAATTTAAAAGAGAAGAACGATTTCGATTTTGCACGTGTGCAATAATAAATTATATATTGTATCGTGTTAAGCTTTGCTTGTTCAATATTCAGTTGTTGAGCAAAACTAGTTTAGGTCCATATCAAAAGGTTCCGTGTTGTAAGTGGAGGAAGATTTTCTTCAATAAATATCAATGTTGGCCTGTGACTTTGTCCCAGTTTTGAATTTTGGCCCACTGGGTATTTGAGTTTGACACCTCTGATCCAAAGTGACAGGAAAATAAACAGGTTTTTACAACATTCGTTAAGTCTCTGCCGTCTCCTCCTGTACAAAAAATGGTAATTACATTTATTTATGTCTTATATACTTGTTATTATTAATAGGTAATAATACAGATGATTGATTCATTTATACTTGATAATGATTATCAGTAGCACACTCTCATTTGTATCATGTTATTCCACTTAAAGGATCAACAACAGCTCCAAATATGTTTGCCAGTTTATTTGCAGTTTTTTTTTCCATATATCTCAATTATTAGTGCTGCTGAAATTGTTTTATCATCACCAGACTCACATTGATATTATGACTGATTTGTCTGTCTCCATTTGAGACTCTGCACAATGACTTCTATGACGGTATTCATGTTATAGGAATAACTTCAGAGACTAGCATAAGTTTATGGTGGCTTCATTATTTCTGTGCTCTGATGACAAAAGGACACTTGTTTGGGGCCCGTGTCTCAGTCATTTCCTTGTTGAGGGTTAAGTGGAGGAGTGGCTCTGTGGACTATAGCAGCTGACAATCCAACATTGTGTGAACTCACAAAGGTCCCATTGTAGAGAGCCATGGCCCAGGGAGAACCGACTGGGTCTAGGCTAGGTGACAGAGAGGTGTGGGTTCAGGGGGCCTAAGTTCAGGGGCTCCAGCCACAATGGGTCACCCAAAGAAGATTGGGGATCAGCTGACAATGCCAATCCTAGTGAGACAAGGGAATAATGTGCTATTTTCCACATGGTTCCAGTGCAGATCATACCCTATGTCCCCACTCTACCCGCCTGTGTGAGCACTCAAAAACATCTTGGTTACAATCAGCTTTGAGAAAACAGCTTTCTAATCTTTTGCCCAAATGATTTTATTTTTTCTTAAATGTCTAATCAAATCCAGTGCCTGTGATTATCAGCTGTGGCCAAAAGCTGCTTGTACATCTATTCTTGGAATTTGAAACATTTTTCTGGTTATCCTCTGACCAGGGGTCAATGCCCAAGCCCACTTGGTGTACTCTAGATTTGTTTACATGGACAGATGGCCAGTAGTCCACAATCATGGTCCAGAAAATCCTTTTTTATCCTTCAGCACGACTGTTCTTAACCTCCAACTTCATCTCTTCTTCCTCAACATACACTGTGGTGTCTCTCCGCAAACCTCCTTTCATTTTCTCATGTCTGAGAGTGACAGGGCTCTCAGGTCAAGCTGACGCCAATCTCTGTCCAGTCTGAAGGAGGCTCAGGCCCTCGCCCAGCTGTTCTAAAGTCTTTTTGTCTGCCTGTGTGTCAAACCCGGCTGTTGCTTGGCCTCTTGAGAACCCTTTAGTGATGGAACATTTTCCATCCATTGGCATAACATCTTCATCTAAATTAGAATGTCATTACTTGGCACTAATGACAGCAGTCCCCCATGGAGAGTCTAAAAGAAATCTGCATATTCATCCTGCTTTGGCTGGACCTAGCTTTTGGCATAGCATACATTCACCACCGTGTCATATTTGAAAAATTTCTGTATCTTTTGAATTGGCAGCGGTAGTAATGATGGCAGAGCTGGTTGCCATGTTTGTGAACTCTCAAAGAGAATATACATAACACTTCTCCCTTCAGGCTTGTGTTGAAAGTACTTCATCACAATTTACTTCCACAAAAATGTGTAGGATTTTAGAGATTCCATAGGTGCATTCTGAAATAAGTAGCTACCTTCTGCACCAGATAGATCTGGGAACCTAACAGCTGAGACAGATCAATGTAGCAGTAGGTACCCAGTTAAAAGGATTTAGTTTGCAAATTTATTCTGCACTCACACCAAAAGAGATTTTGGCCATTCATTTTCAATAAATGCTCATGTAGATGGATGACTGGAGCGACGGGGAGCAACGTGATTTGAGCGGCAAGTTGTTGAGAAAAGTTCAACGTTATGCTAATGACAGCAATGTGGCCACAGCAGCAGCCAATTGTGAGCCACTCTGGGTAACTAAGTAAATGTATTGCCTGGAAAAGGGTGTCAGAAATTGTGGGGATATATAATATGGTGTAGACTACTGTAAATGCATGTAAACAAGAGCCAAGCACAAGCTAATTGACTACTTTAGCAAGGTGGACCACTTCATAAATCGAATCCAAACACGAGATGCGCCAGTTTGATTTTCTCTGGCCTATAGCTACAATTCATGGAACAAAGTTGCTATTTTCCTGTTTTAGATCAAATTGTTACTCTATTATTTTCAGTATAAACAGCAGTTATAAGTTCAGCATGAAAATGGCATTTGAAGAACATTTAACAGTGACAACGTAAACAGGGCCTTACGTCTGCTCTAAGGGTGGGATTACCATAAACTGTTAACTGTTGGCTTGGCTGTCCACATTAAAAGCCATCCGAAGGCCTCGCTGCTCTGCTGCTGACAGGCTATGGTTATGGTGCAACTGCAGGGTCCTTTGAGTTAGATTTATTTAGTCAATAGCTAATGTGAACATGATACCTTTTAATTTTCTTTTAGGCTCTATCTGTTGACATATTTTGTTTAGTTCAGAGTTGTAATTTTTCATCTGTGAATAATTTGTACTTGGAAGCTTGGAAACATTGTGGTATTTTGGTGTCTTTAATTCCGCCTGTATGTTTCTGCTAGTGAAAGTGGGACCTCAAGCTACCTATGTGCCGCGTGCTCAGCTATGCAGTACTCAATTTCCTAATTGAACCAGCACAAATCCCCAGTTAGCATGAGATTATGAAGGATCTCTCATTGCCCACAAAGGTCTTTTAGAAGTCAGGCCAACCACATTTCTCTTTTCTGATTATTTCTATGGCTTTATGTAAGCATACAGACCTTATTTTCAGTGTATTTTTAGGAAGCTATTTATGCATCAAGCGATCTGTTATTGGAGTATACATACATCTATGTGTGTTTATTTATTTATATAGATAGATCATTTGACGTTGGGCAACGTATTTGACAAATACACATTGATTGGGAAAGTCCAGCCAATGTTTTCTAAGACCGTATATGTTTAAATGAACATGGATGATGTAACAACTTAAGGCGTTGTACACACACTAGGATTATTGTGAAGGACGTGTTATTTATGCTAACGGTGCTCAGTGTAATCAGCGTGCATACTTGGGTTTATGCCTCACAGCTAGACAGGAGACAGATTATACTCAAATGACTTAATGAACCCATGAACTTATACTGTCATTTCACAGCTGAGCTTTTTATGCTACTTTTACAGTATAAAACATTCCATGCAGTATTTTGATTGTGGACTTGTGAAGCCTGTGTAATTCCAAACAACTTTCTAGAATAAACTGCCACTGATATTGCTGAAAAGATTCTGCTATTTTTAAAACGCTGCATTACATAACACAAAAATATCACAGCAAGACCTATCAAGAACATTTGCCTGTGCCCAGACTCTTATTTTAGCATGTGGCTTGACAGTCCTGGCATTCATTTTGATGGTGTGTGTAAAATATGGTTAGGTGTTTACATGCACATTCTGCTTTAACACTTTCTCCATTATGTCCTGCAGCCCACCACTCTACCACAGGGAACAATTAACATGAACCAGTGCTCTGATGTCATCGATGGAGAGTCCAGGACGGGCCAGAAAAACTCGCTGTGCATCTTGACCCCTGAAAAAGAGCATTTCATACGGGCAGAGTGTAAAGAAATTATTAATGGGTAAGACATATTGTAGCTGAGGACAGGCTGACCTTGTGAGATGTGTATGGTTTGTGTGGTCTCAGTGGATGAGGAGGATAAGAATTGTGACACGACTGCTTTGGCTGCCAAAACTGCCCTGCCCCCTGCTGTTGGTTTGTGATGATCTCGTCTTCCTCACTGCAGTGACGTTGCACATTCTCAAACTGTTACCTTCACTGTCTTTCTAGCCTGCACACCATCCTACACAGGTCTCAGATTTCCATACAAAGGAAAGGATTTTTTTCCCCCTGTGCATCACAGCCCCTCGCTGTCTTTCGTGTGTGTATGAGGGTCATTCTTGCAGAGCTGTGACTCACAGCACCCACTCTCCGTTATGGTACCTGTTCTATCACTGTAGCACTCCTACTCCAACCATCTGGCTCCCATGTGTCAATTCTAGCTTTTCACATACCACATTTGCATGTGTAAAAGTTCCATTAACCTGGCAATGAAACCTTGGGTGCACATAAATACATATTCAATTTAGATTACTCGGAAGACTGAGGAGACATTAAGCCATGAAATAAAAGCTAGATATACATCCTAGATGTTCTTTACATTTGTGTATATTTATTTTACTTTATTTGGTGTTTCAATGTTTTATTTTTTGTAGTTGGCAGGAGGCTCTGACTGTGTATCCAAGGACCAACAAGCAAAATCATAAGAAAAAACGCAAAGTTGATCCACAGACTCACCAGGTAATGACATTGTTTACACACACAGCACTGAAGTAGTTTAGCCAAATTCAATAAACGGCAAATTCAAAAGACTGTTGCATTGTTGCACGATATTATTGTACAACATCGGTGCCTTATTGATAGTTTTTAGAGGATGCCCTTCTCATCTTCCTTTCCTTGCTTAGAAACCAAAATGTCTTGTACAAACATACAAAGAGCACTTCTGTTTTTGCTGATGTCAGCAGTAGCATTCAGTGGCACATATACTGTATATTATATATATATATAAGATATATTCAGCTACAACCATTCTTTGTGCTGTCCATCTGACTTTGGTGGTACAAGGTTGGTCCAAATTCACATCGCAACAGCCATGTATTGATATCACTGCTAAAGTAACTCTCTGTGAGCCATTATTACTCCCCTTTGTACCATCGGCAGTAACGTTTTCTAATTAAATGTCGGTGCTGTCAGACTGCTCCCTGTGAAGTGCATGCAGTGTAAACTAACAGCACCGGGTAAATCTGTTTTGACAAATGAAATGTTGACATAATGCTGTACAGACCACTCACAATAAGATAAGAATAAGATTTCCTTTCTTTCCTTTTTATATTTGTGGTGTGGACATAAAACTCATTGTCGGGTTCCTTTAATGACGGCGCCTTAGAACAGAGCCAGAGCCTTCTGTGCTCGCATCAAGAGGCTCATTTGCAGAGAAACTATGGTGACACAGCAGTGACCTTAACTGTGTCCAATGTGACCTCCATCATTTGTGTCTGGCTCTCTTTGTTGCTTTGAAGCCTTCAGTGGTTTTTAAACAATTGTTTCCTGTGTAAGAGTGTAGCTTCTATGTTGCATTATTTTTCATAGTGTCCTTTTTTTTTCTTGTGCCAGAAATGGGCACCAAGTTGTGGACAATCATACTCTGACCTCCTCCGAGAATCCTGATGAGTTATTATTTTCCGCTTTTCTTGCACTCACACAGATATATAACAGAATGTAATTACGTACCCTGCATTGTTCCCGATATTTCTTGCTCAACTCTTCCCCACTTTTGTTGACTTTACTGGAAATGTGCAGGAAAATCACAATTTCTTAATAATAGATGAGTAGTTATTTCAATGTCTTTTATCTTCTGGGTTGTGTCCCTGAATGAAGATAAAAAGTGATGCCATGTAATTTATTGGTGTATTTGTCATCAAAAGGAATGCTAGTGTTTGCTGCTTTGCCTATTGTGTAACAGGCAACTTTATAGTGTAGTAGTCTGGAAGTTTTTTCCTTTGGCCAGAAAACAGCTACCTTTGACATCTCAGTTCAAATAAGCCGACATATTTTGGCGCTACCTGTAATTAGTTTCATGCTGCAAAATATTAACATGGAAGGCGTTTTTGATTTGGCAGGGTGGAGTATCTGCAACCCATTGTTTTTCTACTGAAGACATGAATGGACACCCAGTGAGTTCAGCTTGGCCTAAAACTTCATCCTGCTTAACCCTCTGGCTTTTAAATCAGACTATTTTTATCTTAATTTCCAAGAAATCCAGGTGAAGGTGCCATAAAGTTGTGATTTTCTTTTTTCCAGACTGGAAAACTGAAAGTGATTTCAAACGTATGAGCATGTTTCTGGTTGGATTAATGAAAACGGTTTTGCTTAAGGGTTGTTTTGATTTGGAAGTCATGCTTTTAGTCTCCATGAGGTTTGGCTTTGGCAACGGTGTTTAATGTGATCAAGTGTTTAATTTTTATATGTTAAATCATTTAAGGATGACAAATGTGATCTCGATTAATAATTGTATTATGGTGCTGTTTGTGAATGATTTCTGATTTTATTTTTTTGTCAGGCTTTAACCCTTTTCCACTTTTCTAGAAAAAAATTTCACCAGTGATTTCACAGAGGCATGCACAATAATAACAATTAAAAAAAATCATTATTAAAACATAAATAAACCCTATTGTGGTTAAATGGATGGCAGACAAAGAGACATATTTTTTCATTGTTGTTTATCAGTATTCCTTTTTTTCCTTGATCCCCATTCTCCTTGTATTCCTTTTGTGCAGCCTCTTTGTGACCTTACCTCCCAATGTTTCCTTTTTCTTTCTTATCCACTTCTCCCAAACCAAATATCTGCTCAGGAGCCTGGACCAGCGAAGGTGACGGTGACCAGCAGCAGTAGTGGAGGAAGCATCCCGTGCTTGCCCAGCAGCATTGCCAGTGCTGAGCGCGTACCCATCAGCCGTGCAAGTATATGGCAGGAGGAGAGCCGCTGGAGCAGGACCACGATTCCCTGCAGTCGGAGTACCTCCTGCATCAGCCAGCTGAGCCAAAGCCACCCAGACCCCTGCGTCACTTACCAGGATGGTGGGGACAGAGATATTGGCATATCCATTTCCTAACCTGAATATACTATTGTCCTCTCAGTGTCCTCACACAGACCCTAGGTGCCCCTGAGTCTGTTGAGCAAGTTACGTCCTGTGATATGAAACACTGCACAGTCCCAGACTGAGCAGATAACATTACCTATGGTCTACAGAGACTATCATGATCCTTTGCTGTCATTTGTGTTTAGGGTGAAGAGGAAAGCTTTATCATTGTTGTACAAATATCTATGTTGTACAAATGCACTTCCCTATGAAACTATTAGGCCTCCCAACAGTCAGTTAGAACTGATGAAGCCTCTTGGATGAGAGGTGAAATGTCTTCATGGAACTCAAACAGTCCAGTTGCTATGATTCAACTACCAGAATTACCAAACCACATACCAGACATAGTAGGCTCATTGGTTGTTGAGCCCCCAGAGTGCTTACACTAGTCGAACAAACTAGACTTTAGTTTGGATACCGAATGGGTGTAGCCCAAAGTTGCTTAGCTTATGATGAACTGTGTGGTCAGATAGCTAACAATCAAAATTGTGTTCATAGCTTTTACATTATTATTGCTTTTTTTTCAGATGGCAGTACCGTATTTACTGGACGTAAAGTACGAGTGGAGAGTGGCTACTTTTCTCTGGAAAAGACCAAGTCGGAACCCTGTTCTCAACCTGCTCAGCATTCTCAGCCACCCCAGCATCTGCCTCTGTGCTCTTCAGCATCCTCCTCCACTGTAGGAGCACTCAGTCCCAGGTATACCTCTGAGTCAGAACCCCAACTGTCCCCTTATCAATCCTCCCAAGATCCTCTCCCATCTCCAGGTACGCTTGTTTCTCCCAGTTACTCCACCATCAGTTCCTCACAAAGCTCATTGGACTCTGAACCCAGCGGACCTTCACCCAGTTGCGAGGGTGGTAGAGAAAGTAATGGTAGTACGTGTGGTGGAGAGAACAGAGTGGGACGATCTGGCAATGAGTACGCAGCATTGTCTGATGTGCCGCGTGCTCGCAGACTGAGCTACCGGGAAGCTTTCCGCCCAGAGAAAAAGCACCAAGAGTTGAGGGCACGGACGCGGAGTCCTGGCAGGGAGGAAGTTGCCCGCCTGTTCGGGCAGGAGCGCAGGTAAGAGGATAGGTACGGTATCAAGGTTGGCACACTGAAAAAAAACAAAACAAAAACAAACGAGAGACATTTCATATTTCAAAGCATTTGCACTCACCTGACATGGCAGATAAATGCTGAGCAAACATATTGTAACGGCAATCAAAATGCTTGTCCCTTGACAGTGAGTATGCTAATAATTAACGAAGCAGTAGTAGCTGGCTGCAGCTTAAATGTGTGCAGCATGCCAGGTCATCGACTGGCAGCTCACCTTCTAGCACCACCCCGTGGCTACTTTGTTGATGCACTCGTAATTAGGTTTGCTCAGCAATTGTGGAACTGAAATAATTTTGAAGGTGTAAGTGCACAAAATACTTTCTGTTCTATATCATTTTCTCTTGCTAGTTTGTTTTATTGTTTGGATTTTTCCAGATACTCCTGAACAGCACTGCTCAGAGCTTTTTCTCAGCCATTCCTTCTGCCCCTGTCCCAATGCTGAACCCTGCTGATTCCTGCTTTCTGTCATTTCATCTGTGTTCACCCTGGGAACACTTATTTTCTATACATACTGGTTCTGCTTGTGGGTTTAAATACTCTCTCGATCTATTCACCCTTTCTCGTGGAGGCCCACACACTGTCCATCCACATTACACATACAACAGTGCCGTGCTTTGAGGTAATGCCATTGATGTTTCCATTGCTGCCACCTCTGCGGTGTGTTTAACCTTCCATTCTGCTCATATTCTAATCTATAATCATGTAGCACAGCTCTAATTTTTTTGATGCATCAGGGTTACTTTCTTTTGGATATTAGTTCCAAATTGTGGTGTTGTCTATAATGTTTAAACTATCGCTATATTGCACATTCATTTTGGGTATATTTGGTGCTTTGATGTAATATTGATTATGTTGTTTTGCATTTGGTGATTATGTGCTCTATCTTGGATAATCGGGGATGCTATTATTGGGAAATAGATGTATTTTCTGTCTTAGTACGCTATTGTATATATGTATATTATTTAAAGAATGATCAAGATGCATAATTTATTTTAAAGTCTGTTGTGTGGCTATAAATACTGTTTGTGTGTGGTCTGGGAATAAGTGAGAATTCCTGTTGTGTCTCTTAGGCGTTCTCAAATCATTTCGCGATTTGAGGAGGGTCAGCAGGCAGACCACATGGACACCAGCAGCCCCAGTGAGCCTTCTGCTGATACCACAATGATCCAGCGACAAGGCCGCAGTGAAAGGCGCAATCTGACTAACAAGCATGTGTGTTCAACCTTTTCAAACTATGGATTAAAGTGTTTATACTGTATGTGGGGAGCAGCCAATGTGCTATATAATTAGAGTTAAACTCTGAATTTGTTTTTATAGGAGATGTCCCTGGATGCAGGCAAAGACCATTTAGTCCCTGATGTGTCTAACGCTACTTTTGCCAGTTTAAGAAGAGCCAAGTCTCTGGACCGCAGAGTTACAGAGTCTTCGATGACTGTGAGTACATGCGGTGTAATTGCTATTCATGTTTGTTACTTTTGGAATGTACATGATGTCATGCACCACAGCGTCATGTCATCCAACAAACAGTATTACCAAAGCTTTGTACCACTCTATTGGAGTTTTCTTAAGGACTTCTCACCGTGTTGCTGGGGGTGATCCACTCAGTCTGTGGTTGGTCTCTTGGCCAAACTGCAGCTGCCAGCAAACCCCACCCGCTCAGGGTCGCAGACACACGGTCATGCACACACCAGTGCTGCTGCCGCCACTGATGATTATAAATAGCTAGCACAGAAGCAAACTCATTTGTATGTATGTCCTGGAGAGGAGCAGAAAGAAATAGACTGTCAACATATGAAGGGAAGGCAGTTAGTTATCAGAATGACTCTCTGCCAGACAGTGACACCACACCTGATGAAGCTCAACAAAAAGGTATTGATAAATTGTGCAGGCCTTAGCTCTATATAGTTATAGAATCTCAAGTGTTGTCTTGGTGTCGATGTGCAGCAGTTTGTGTTTCACAGGGAAAGTCCAGTGTTGTCAGTTAACTTGGTTCACTAAGCAGGACTCGGAGTTCTCTGTGAGGCAGCAACACTGTGAATGCAGGTTACATTATACTGCCATCATTGATGTTTGTAACTGCGCATCTACCGTACTTAAAATGTAGTGAAAGTCTGGGTGGGGTTGTGTGTTCAGTGTGTTCCTAATTTTTGTATAAAAGATTGATGTCAATCTAATTTCTTTTATTTGCAGCCAGATCTGTTAAACTTCAAAAAGGGATGGATGACTAAACTGTATGAAGATGGAATGGTAAATTGGTCTCATCAGATGATGGTGTCATTTTAGACTAGTTGAATTAAATGTTTTTTTCTCTCCCTAGTGGAAAAAACACTGGTTCGTCCTGACAGATCAGAGTTTGAAGTACTACAGAGACTCGATAGCTGAAGAGGTACTGTTTGTTTACTTGAGCTTAAATTTCTGATTGTTAATTAGGCAGCTTTTGACATTACTTCCATTTGATATTTTATTATTAGAAAGAAAAAGTCATTTTGTCTTTTTTCCTCAGGCATCAGAACTGGATGGCGAGATTGATCTTTCCACATGCTATGATGTGAAGGAGTTTTCAGTTCAGAGGAATTATGGATTCCAAATTCTGGTGAGTGATAATTGTAGTCAGCATATTCTTCTGCATCATTTATCATCAGTGAAAATGAGTCTTATTATCTACACTTGTCTAAAAACAGCATTTAGTCATCAAGTGGTACCCAATTAAGTATCAGGTTAAACCATTTATCGGACTGAAAAAGTCATAAATCACTCTCACATGGATTACATCACTCTAAGCCATGTTTTTCTGAACTCGTTCAAAACTTGTTTTAAAAATGTGGCTGTGGATTCATGGTTAGAAACCGTATATGAAAAACATATCTAATTCTGTCTAAATTAAAGACTTTTTGCACTTGATTGGCTCTTTCTGGATTTACAGATATATGCCGTGCAATGTTTTTATTATTGACTGGATGTCACTGTGCATTCATGTTTGGGTTTATGTCACCACAGTCTACTAGTACTACATGAACATGTAGCTATCTGACTACATTATCACAGACAAAGTAATGTATAAAAGATAAAAACTCAAGGTAGTTTTCTGTGTCAACTGGACTGTTTTTCTTCTCTTTTGAAGACGTTTCGCCTTCTATCCAGAAGGCTTCTTCAGTTCTGCGTCTTGGATAACTATGACCTAGATGATTGAGAATCTACACAGAAATAGAAAGCTTTGTCAAATATATAAAATGCATGGATATAGATAATTTTTTTTCTTTGCAACTAACCTATACTTGCAAGTTACGTGCACATGCATACAAACACAGTAGTGTGCGTATTGGGTACATTATAAACATGCAAGTAGCAGAGGGCAGCCATTCTTGAGCACTCAGGGGGCAACATTGGGGAGCGGTGCCTTGCTAAAGGGCACCTTCACTGCACTCAAGAAGTTAACTGGCACCTTGCCAGAGTGCATTCCCTAATATACCTTGTACAAATGATCAAATGTCCACCAGGGGTCACTGTTTATATGCTAAGATTAGATTAATTGCATACAGTGTACTCATCAGTAAGCTGATTTATTAGATTTGGGTCTTGGGAATCATGATTATAAAGGCATAACGTGTCCTTCTGTTTTCAGTGTAAAGAGGGTGCATGTACTCTGTCAGCCATGACTTCTGGTATCCGTCGTAACTGGATTCAGGCCATCATGAAGAATGTGCGACCTACTATCCCCCCAGATGTCACCCGGTAATACCCAATGAGGATTAACAGTTTATCCAGTGACGGATATCACAGTTGATTTCACATATTTGCTCAGATCCATCTCTCTTCCTTACTCTTTCTTTCCTTTTTTTCCTCTTTCTTCATCAACTGGTGTTTTCAACCTGCTTCCAGGAAAAACATCTCTCTGAAACTATCCGTTCTGAAGCCCAGGTTGGAGTGCTTGTGTGTTTAAAAACCTCCCCCTCCTTAAACAGTGACGTTATTGCTGAGCTATGTCAGCCCCGTGTTTGTCATTTCGCCTTCTGTCATGTGATTGTTGGGTAATATCTCTGTCAGTTATGCCTCTGTAGTGACACACACTGCAATAACATCACCACACTAGTATCTATAACACCCCCCACACCCAACGTCCCTACCCCCACCAACAGAACAGGCTTTAAAAGTCCAATTAATAACAGTTAAAAATGTGACAAGACTAAGGTGGTTATAACATGATATCGGGACCTCCAGTTTAATAGTTCTTTTCAGATGACTCCCATGTGCAATTATACATGCTTTAACCTATGTTTAGTGCGTCGCAGCCCTTAAGCCACCTCTCTTGTCATCAGTTCTCTTCAAGGCAGTGTGTGATATTTTTGGTATTTCTGCATAGATGTGACTCAGACACCTATTTCTCATTCTTCATTTCTGTCTCTCCTTGCATTCCACTTGCTGACACCCCTACTCAAAATAGATTTTATTATTGGTCACTTTTTAATGGAGGTTCCCCCCTCCCCCCCACCCACACATGCACAACATAACACAAAACATTTACTACAGATTTGTTCATTTTGAAGCTGCTTTTAGATGAACGCATTGGGTTGGTGGTGCTCTTTGACCTGTCTGCTTTATCTCATGCAAAGCTTTATGTAATGTAGCTTTAGCAAAGAAAAATTCATATCTGTGTTTATCTTACAACTTGTGTCTTTGTGATTTTGTTCATTTAGATCCCTTCCGGAGAAGGCAAATGTTACATTAGAGCCAATGACGACCTCCGAGCCAAGCCCCATTCCTGATAGTCACAGACAGTCCACTGGCAGCAGCACCTCTGTCCCTCCCTCTGAGCCCCGAAAAAGCCGAGTCCGTGAGCGCAGACGAGAGGGCCGCTCCAAGACATTCGATTGGTCTGAGTTTAAAATGGAGCCGACTGAAAAACCTGGGAGGGAACGATCAGAAACGATTGATCTCAGCTCATCACTCTCAACAGCTTCTTCCTATTACTCTCCCTCCTCCTCCCCTTCTTCATTAGCATCTTCTCCTGTCTCTGCATCCTCCATTCCAACCTCTTGTGCGCTAGGTGCTCCCCCACCTATGAAAGAAGAGGCTGAAAAAGAAAATGCTTGGAGGAGCATCCCTCCACAGAGCACACCCAGCACTTCACATACGCCAAATAATGTTACCGTCACAATGACTTCAACACTGAACTTTGCAGCACCGGTTCCACCAGAGACACCTGAATGTCCAGAGCGAGGAAGAATGGAGGTGGACCATTCTGCTGCAGTGCATCCTTGTACCGATGATCAAAAGGATCTTGGCTCCTCAGGTGTTCAAGAAGAGATTGAGCAGAGGTGGCACCAAGTGGAGACAACCCCATTAAGGGAAGAGAAGCAAGTGCCCATCAACACAGCTTTAGGAACCTCTGACAGACTACCTGCACATGAGCTCGCTGCACTGCTTGACAAAGAGGTGGGTTTTGCAAAATGTGGAGAAACACGTTGCAATCATAACTGTCAGGAAAGTGACATCAATTATAAAACCCAACTCTTACCTAATTAAGCTGTTCGTTTGCCAAACAGCAAACTCTTTTTTTTAACATACATTTAACGTAGGAGTGACTTTCAAGCACAACTGTATATATTTCTTCATCATGTCAAAATGTGCTCATTTAATTTCTAATTTCTTCAATAATTAATTGTTATTTCTTTGTGCAGTTGGGGCAAAAGCAGAAAGAGCTGGAAAGACTACAGAAGGAAAACAATGTTTTGAAAGAGCAGTTGGAAAATGCTTTAGGAAGGGAACAGAATGCCAGAGAAGGCTATGTATTACAGGTATTGCACTTACACCCACCTCTGAGGGCTAGTATGTAATTTTAATTTACCCTACAGGTAATTTGCAAAAAAAATCAGCATAAAGAATATGAGGATATTGTGTTTTTCAACCTCATTGATTGATCAGTATACTGTATTACACTAGATTTATTTCATTGTATTTGTACCACTTAGACAGTATATTTGGCTCCTGTAACTTACAAAATTCTACTAACGGGTGTGGGTGCTTTTCTGAAACTGACATGCATGGTTGTGGTGTTTCTTAGCATGAGTTTTCACTAACTGTTTGTACGGAGTTTCACATCTCTTGGGAAAATTGATTTGATCTGAAACTTTTAAGGTAAGAAATATGTTTAAGAGGCCTTATGCTGTGCTTTTTCTCTTGTGTGTTTTTGTTTGTGTGTCTTTTCTGCATGCTGTTTGGTGTTTTAGTTGTAAACAAAGTCATTTCTTTTTTTTTTCCTCCCATTTGGCAAACTGAATATTTCATTATATTTACCTCAGATTTAGTTATTCACTTTTCTGGGCATCTTTTTTTTTATTGTTCAGTTGTTTTGGGGTTTTAATTGGAGACTTTGTGAAAAAGCACAGTGGAAGCTTAACATGGGAAAGCTTTAGAAAAAGTCAGGTTGGAACTGGAAAACCTTTCCTGTAACCCTGAGATGTGGCTCTCTGTAAGCAGTCAGTAAGTAAGGTGATGTCATTAATGAAACTGTCTCAATCTTTTTCAAGAGTGCCACTCCTCATCCGTCCTCACCGCACAGAGTGCCATGGCAGCAATTGCATGCCCTTAATGAAGACTTGCAGAGTGAGTTGGTGGCCCAAAAGCGCAAACAGGACGTTGCTCAGCAGCAGATTCGGGCACTTAAAAGGAGCTACACTGAAGCCCAAGACGCTGTAGACCGTCATGAGACTGATATTCAGGCTCTGCAGGATAAGTTAACATCTGCAATGGCTGAGATCTTGGCCAGTGAAGAGGCTGTAGGCAGAATGCGCAATGAGCTCAAGCTAGAACAAGAGCGTTCAAAAGAACAAGAGGAAGAACATGGCCGCAGTGAGACCACTCTACGAGCTCAACTCAAGGAGAGTGAAGATAGACTACGTGAAGTGGAGGCCAGCCTCCTGGAGCGAAACCAGGCTCTTAGACACCTGGAACGCCAACAAGCCTTACAGCGAGACCACATGAGAGAAATACAGAGACTGCAGGAGAGGCTGCAGGAAGTGACTGCTCGGCTTAATGCTACTGAGGAAGGTCAGGTACTAAAGGAGGAGCGCCTCAAGAGCCAACAGCAGACCCTACAAGAGAGTCATCTCAAGGAAAAACAGAATCTATGTAAAAGATTAACTGAAGCTGAAACTGCACAGAAAGAGCTGCAAAACAGAGTAGTTGAAGCTGAACAGCAGGTAGAGGCCCTGTTACGAGGCAAGCAGGCTTCGGGTAGGAAAGAATGCTGGGAGGAAATGCAGAAGTTGCAAGGGGAGCTGGCCCAGAAGACAGATATGGTTGAGTCTCTAAAGGAGAATGTGCGTAGGCTAGAAGAAGAGAAAGGTCAGCTCACTTGTCGGTGTCAGGAATTACTTAACCAGATTGCAGAAGCAGACCGTGAGGTAAATAAGCTCCGCAATCGTTTGGACACGGAGGAGGCTGATTACAACACCTTAGAGCATTCCTATGTGAGAGCGACTCAAGAGTTTCAGAAAATGAGCCTGTTTCTTAGAGAAAAAGAAGAAGATATCAGACAAACGAAGGAGATGTACGAGAGACTGGTAGAGCGTAAAGAGGAGGATTTGAAAGAGGCCCTTTTAAAGCTGTCTGTACTTGGCAGCAGCCTAGAGGAAACTGAGCAGAAGCTGCAAGCTAAGGAGGAGCTTCTTTGCCAAATGAGTCAGAACCTCTTAGATAGAGTTGAACCCTGTAGTGCTGAAAAGGATCTGCAGGCCAAGCTTGCAGCTGCTGAGGATCGCATAGCAGAGCTAGAGCAACATCTCAGTGCCCTGCAGTTAGACTATGCTGATTTCCGCTTAGAAAGGCATCAAACCCCAGAACAGAGCATTAAAGAAGGGGACAATAGTTCACCAGATGATAAAGAGTCCACTGCAAGGAGACCAAGGATTCGGTTTTCTAATATTCAGTGTCAAAAATATATGAACATAGAAAACATGGACACCAGCGACTTGAGAAGTACCGTTGCAGAGACAAAACAAAACATTAATCAGTGTGTAAGCGAAGGTGTTGTGCTAACTGAGGGAACCACAGTTCCTCACAGTAGTGATCCAGAGAAGTTCATCTCCATCATTCATGCTCTGGAGTCTAAACTGCTGGCCACTGAGGACAAATTAAAGAACCTCACACAGAATCTAGAAGTACAACGATCTGCCCAAATGGAACAGATTTCCAAAATTGATCTAAAGGTGACAGAAGCCAAACCTATAGCTAATAAAGACTCTGTTTGCAGCAGTGGATTGTTGGCTAGTTCTGTCAGTAAGCATTACACCAACGCTCTATTATGTGTAGAGAACAGTCGAGAGAAAGTCAGGATTATTCTCAGTGGGTCATGTGATTCTACTGACTCACAGCTGCAGTCTTTGTCAGAGGTAGAGAGTGATTTGCTGATTGCATCACAGCACATCAGACAGGGGCAGAAGACACTGGAAGAGCTGTCCCCCATTCCCAGCGAAACCACGCAGGCACCAAAAGAAGCAGTGCACCTTCTAGCCAAAACTTTATCCTTTGAGGCTGTAGTGTTGAATAAGATTGCTTTGTTATTGCAGACTTCAAAACCGAACCTTCTACAGGGTCTTGCAGAAATATGGGAAGAAATACAAAAAATTACAAAGAGTGACAAAGACTGCTTGGCTGTAGTCTATGCCGATGTCCTGACCAGGAAGTTAATGTTGGAGAGTTCTCTCTGGAAAGACATGGAGAGTGCAGGGAGTGGTGTTGCTAAATCCAAAGAGGGTGGTGTTCCAGTAGATGTAGATGTTGATTCTGCTGTTATTTTCAGCACCTTTGTCAAAGCAGAATTAGTCTACTCTATTCAAAACCTCAAACATTCCTATGAAGAGAAGTTCAAGATGCTGAGGAGGGAGTTAGCTGAAGCCCGGGAAAATCTACATCAAAGGGAAGTGGCTCTGAAGATGATTATTGAAGCCTCCAAAAGGCCTGATTTGAATAATGTAATAAAGGAAGTCAAGCATAGGTTTGGTTTTGGTAAACAGAAATTAGCTGACATTCACCCTCCTGAACTCGCTCCCTACATGGAGCAGATTGAAAAGATGGAGGCCAGAGAGTTGGCAGAGGAAATTGTAGACAGACACTTGTCTGGAGAAATGCCCCCTTTTGTTTCCGACTCTACTGAATCCCTCCAGGATGCACATGGAAACTTGGCCAATGAGCTTCAAAGGCAAGCGATCATTCTACACAAGTTTGCTGAAGACATAGAAAGTGGAGGGGACCACCCTGAACTGGCTGAAATGGTCTCTTTGCTTCTGAGGCACCAAACTCCATATAATTTCACAAGCACCTCTCTTTGTATGCAAGAAGCTCTCATTCAGGCTCAAGTGGCTTACGTGGCATGCAGGTTACGGGTCATGCATGAGCAAGAGCTGAGCTGGTGTAAAAAGACAGGTGAGGACATGGACGCTCTTGTCCAGCAGCATGCGCGCAACATCGGCTCAATCCAGGAGAAATATGAAGCATCCCTGCAAGAGGAGCGGCTGAGCTTCGAACAAACTATGGGCACCCTTCAGAAGGAGAACCAAACACTGAAAGTTGAGATCGGCAAGCGAGTGAACCAGCTCTCTCAGCAGCAGGAGCAACTGGCTCTCCTGGAGAAGCGCTTCCAGAAAGAGACCGGGGAGCTCAAGCTGGAGCACGAGCAGGAGCTACGACTAGCAGACAAAAGGCGGGCATCAATGGAGCTGGCCCTCATGGAGACCACATCTGACAGTCAGAGGAAGCTTGAAGTCCTGATGGTAGACATGGATACCATGGAAGAGCAACATGAGAGTCACCTGAAGAATCTAGAGGAGCAGTTTGAACAGAGGATCTGTGAGCTCCAGAAGATCCACAAAGAGGAGCTGGAAAAGCTACATTCCCAGTATATAGAAAACATTCAAGTTGTCCGGGAGTACCAGCAGGAGAAAAGACATTCCAGAGGTTCTCCTTCACCTCATTCTGATGAAGCTGCCTCTCCAATGGAAGCAGAACAGCAAAGAGAGGAGAAGACTTCACAGGAGCTGTCAGAGGTGGATTCCATGGTGGTTCTGAAAGATCGGATCCAGGAGCTGGAGACTCAGATGAACTCAATGAAGGATGAACTGGAGAACAAGCATCTAGAAGGAGATGTGGCCAGCCTGAGAGAGAAATACCAGAGAGACTTTGAAAGTCTTAAGGTTTTTGCTCTTTCATTTTCCATTAGTGGACTCATGTAACAAGGGAGTAACAGGGGGAAATAGAGAAATAGTCTATAAAAGTACTAATATACACTGGAGAGTTAGCGTTGGGAAATGGTGTGTGTCCCTTTACAGTCTCAGATTTAGCTCCACTCCAGTTTCATTTTTACTATTGCAGTCATTCTCGGCACCTATGGACATGCCATTTCCCACGTTCAGTTCTAAATACTGCACTCTGTTAATAACCTCTCTTACTAACATCCCGGCTTTAAATCCTATACATTTGCATGCCTTTATGACACTGAACTTGCATGACACCCTGTGTAGCCTAGTTAGCCATCGATAGATACCGCACTCATCTAAGGATCGTCAATAAAACTTGCTGCAATGCTGTCGTGATGCACCGTGGACTTTTTATTCTCGTAGGCCACATGCGAACGAGGGTTTGCTGCAATGGAAGAAACGCATCAGAAGGTCATCCAAGATCTCCAGAGACAACACCAGAGGGAGATTTCCAAGCTCATGGAGGAGCGAGAGAGGCTATTGGCTGAAGAGACTGCCGCCACCATTGCTGGTGAATTGAGCTGCTCTGAAGTGCTCTACATAATTCAGGGATTTGTGGCTTTTAATTGTTGTTGATGTGTCTTTAATGCAGCTATTGAGGCTATGAAGAACGCACACAAGGAGGAAATGGAGAAGACCCATCGTTCCCAACTGACCGGACTGGACTCTGATATCGATGAACTTCGCTTACAATATGAGTACGTTTATAAAAATATTCCACTTATTAAATCAGACGAGTGATCCAGAAGTAATACCTGTGCTGCTGTAGGGAAAACCCCTCTGTTGCATCTTGTTCTGCCACTGTTTGGCTTGGAAAAATGCAATTGTGTTTGTGAAAATCCCAGATTTTGCTTTTGTGACACTGCAGGGAGGAGCTGCGGTCCATCCAGAGGGAACTGGAGGTGCTGTCAGAGCAGTACTCTCAGAAATGCCTGGAGAACGCTCACCTGGCCCAGGCGCTGGAGGCTGAGCGCCAGGCCCTCAGGCAGTGTCAGAGAGAAAACCAGGAGCTGAACGCTCACAACCAGGTCTGAACACACACACACACACACACAGGTGTGTACAAGGCCAGTTCTTTCCATGTGTTGAAACTGATGTTTCCAATAGGAGTTAAATAACCGACTGACTGCAGAAATCAGCCGGATGCGCTCCTGTTTCAGTGGTGAAACGGCACTGTCGCCACTTACCCAGGGCAAAGATGTGTATGAACTGGAGGTCTGCTTGAAACCACTACAGATATGCGCTCCAACATGAATTGACTTTTTGTAAATCATAATTTTTTTTCCATTTTGTAGGTATTGCTTCGCATTAAGGAATCCGAGATCCAATATCTTAAACAGGAAATCCACTCTTTAAAGGATGAACTGCAGTCTGCTTTAAGGGTTAGCTTACATCATTTCTCCTTTGTTGAAGGAAAATTAATTAATAAAACCTAAACGTGATATTATTTCATGTCCACAGGACAAGAAATATGCCACAGACAAATATAAAGACATCTATACGGAGCTTAGCATCGTGAAAGCAAAGGCTGACTGTGACATCAGCAAACTGAAGGAGAAACTGCTAATTGCCACAGAAGCATTGGGCGAGAAGACGTTGGATCAAACGGTCACATCAGGATATGGTAATTAAATCAACTTCAAAACGACACTGACCACAGTGGGTCTTCATCTGACATCCTGCGATGCTGCATCAGCCATTAAACCCCTCCCATTTTGTCTCCAGATATCATGAAATCAAAGAGTAATCCAGATTTCATGAAGAAGCAGTCCAAGCAGTCCCGAGGCGTAAGGTCAAAGGTGAGTGTTAAGCTAGCCTTTTGTCCAGACGCAGCAATTCATCACTCTGTGTTTACGGTCATGTTTGCTGTAAAGCCTCATTGTTGTCGAGCTGCCACATTCTTGCGTAATTCTTCCTCAGTTTGTCAGTCAGGATGTTTTCAGCCAAGTGCTGGAGGGTTGTCATGTGTCTGTCTTGTCCGTCAGTCTGTCACTGAACAGGTGTCCTGGGATAGCTGACCCCCTCATGGTGGGGATGACTCTCCCCCCAACCTCTGCCCCGCGCTGTGCTGTAGGTATAGCATGATGTAGCACGCAGCACGGCCCCGCTACTCTTGCATGATCCCTGCTGAAGACTGAGTCCATTGAATATGACGGGCGCCAGCAGTGTTTGGAAGCCTCTGGAAAGAACTTATATAGAAGCTACAATCTTTATTTAGCGTTTTCAGCCTGGTCATATTTAATAGCAAAATAACATTTATTCCTGTACTTCACATTTACAGCACTTAAACTGTTAAAAGTATCTGAGCATGTGTCAAATCACAGACTATTATTAACATGTTAACATCTCTAACGTTCATCCTCCATTTTGTGTTTCTGTGTGCACGTGTGTGGCATGACTGTATCCATCATAACCTCATCCTGCATTCACATTAACCCATTAAGACCTGACCTACAGGGCTGGGGAAAAGTTTTCACCCCTTACTCCTTTTTTGTTGAGTTTTTGGCGCACTGACATGTTATTTCATCACATAACTTTTAGTGACAAATATCTCGAGTCAACACAAAATGCAGGTTTTAATGGAGGCCTTTCTTTCATAAGGAAAAAACCTCAAACAAGCAGTTCATGCCATGAGTTCAAACGACTCTGAAGAAGAGTGGCACAGTTGTTCCATACATTTGACTGCAACTATGGCTCCAGAGGGTGGCACAAGAAGTGGTTTGCTTCATTTATTTTCACATATATGGTCGGATTTTTTTTTTCTCTACATAAGTTTTACCCAGAATTTGCAGTTTGTATTGAACTTTGTCTCGTAAGTGTGACAAATAGGTAAACAAAAAATAAATAAATGTGGAAGGAGGCAAACACGTTTTCCCAGCTCTGTATGTTGGAGATGATCGTGGGTCTGAAGGGTTAGAGTCTCATCTAACCAGAAGCTGCTGTGTCCTCTGTGTTGTGGAATAACCTCTCAAATAAACCCCATGTCTTCTCTTCAACAGAGCCTGAAGGAGGGACTGACTGTGCAGGAGCGCATGAAACTATTTGAGGCAAAAGATTCCAAAAAGATCTGAACCCGAAGAATCAGTTTCTCCTCCGCGGCGTTGCTTGGTGACTGGATTGCTGCAGCACTGCTGCTCTCAGACTCTGAAGCTAAAAACCCATTAAGGTTGCTGTTAAACCTGCGCTGGCTGCTTTCAGGCTACAGATGATTTTAAATGAAATGTTTTATTTAATACAACCTGTGTAAGAATTCTTTAAAAATATGTAATCTGTCCATAGTGGAGATGTGTCATATAAGCTGAAAATGGTACGTGACAGCCGTTTTATTCTTCAATGCCAAAACAGATAGCAATACACAGTATGATTTAAAAAAGAAAAGAAAAAAGTATATATATTTTTTTCCCAATATGAATTGAATTATCTGCTGTATTTTATTATTGTAGTTTCTATATTAATTTGTAATGTGTTTGTTGTTGCACCAGTCGTGTTGTACATAACTACTGGATGGAGAGAGAGAGGGATATACACACACATACACGTGTGTATACACACATGTATGTGTGTGTATACACTTTAAAATTTTTTAGTTGAGGCATCTGCTGTATGACAACTATGGTTTGATAGTGGAAAATTAATGTGATGCTTAATTTGCTTGTGTATGAGAGTTTTATAAAACGGGAGGGTGCACACTTATGACTACTTGAGGGAGCTAGACTAATTTCTTTTCTTACCCGACTCAAATGGGTTTATTCAACTCTTGCAGTCCAACCAAACTTCCCGGCTTTTTTCGATATTTAGTAAACATTTGTGACTTTGTTGGTGATGCTAGAGTGTTGTTTTAAAGATCCTTATATTCTGAAATATTTGTTTGCTCAGTTTTGACTTGGTGTGAGACATTTCATCTCAATATTTAGAAGTTTGCATGCCATGAATTGCAGAATGTTGCCTCATTTTATGCTTTAGTGGGAACTCACACTAATAAGCTTTGCTTTGCGAGTTTGGTGATGAAACGTTTTACTGTAAACGGCAGTCTTGAAGCACTTGGCCCCGTTCCCTGACCTCTCACTGAATCTAGTCGTGCCTCAACTGAGTGAAGAATATTTAACAACATGAAACCTGTGCAGCTATGGATACACACTGTATAGTATTCAAACCACGCCTTGTGTACATATATATGCCATACGGAAAACTTCTGTGTTTTATTTTAAACTCGTACTTTGCTCACTAGCTCTATATGAAATGTATGAATATTTTTTATTTTCATTTGAATGTATCACGTCGAATAAATGAAGTGTTTGGAAATGTTGGCATACTTTAATTGAAATTGTAATGTTGCTCGGTTGTCCATTAAAGGTTCATTATTTACCCGTGTTTAGCCAGTTTGCGACATTTTAAACGTTTTAAGCGTCAAAACAAATGAATTACAGACGCAAACACGTCGAGTTTGAATATATTATGTCCACATGGGGGCGCTATTAACCTGGCGTTTCTACGGAGTGTGTCAGAATGGCCGCGGTTCTCTGGACCGCCCGCGTTCCTTCCGTGGTCTGAACCGTCATTTTGAGCCCTGCAGGGTGAATATCTCCGGCGGCCTCCTCTGGTTGTGGCAGCTAACCTTTGCCTCAGAAGTGCCAGGCCTGGGGGGACGGGGGTCCTGTGGTCAGTCTGAGGTGCTCGAGGCCTTGACCTTATAAAACTGTAAGCAGAATTACAGGTGACCCCGGTGGTGGTCTGTGACCTTTGGATCAGCCTGACATCAAAAGACCAAAAGGTGCTACTGTCGCCATTAATGAAGGATTAATGATGCGTTGGTACCTAACTGACCGAAGCCCAATATCATCCAAAATTATTCTGTCTTGGAATTTTGTGCCATTTAGTGTATCGATATAATGAAAGTGAGAGTAGCTCCACAGCTACATGTAACAGAACATGTGATATGAAGAGTGGCCAGCAGGGGGGGCTGGTGCGCCGGGTGAGCACTGAAACGTTCTTTATTTTTACCTGCTGGAATAATCTTAAATATCTTGTTCAGGTCACTATCAGCACGTTTGGTTCTCAACAAAAAATTAAATCTAAAAACCAACCAAATTGTTTTAAAACAAAATTATTTAAAATCATTTAAAAATGTAAATGAATTAGAATTATTTGAACGGTTTTCCTTATAAATATTCTTTAACTGATTGAGTTGAAATAAACCACCTCACAAAAATCAGTTTTGTCACTGATCCATTTTCAGAATTTCATTCTTTCACTTGTATAAACGTAGTTTTTACTTTTTTATTGAAACAAATAACAGCATTTATAATACAATTCATCATGAAGTGCAGTCAAACAGGACATCTTATAAAAACCATTTTACTTACATGATTTATATATACAGGATCAGATAAAAGATTGTCAATACCATTTGTGCCGATGTTACAGTTTAATGGGAATATGTCTGCAACAATCAATATCTGAGGGCCGTTTCTGAAACCTTTTCAGTCTGTGGGTTTTCCAGGGTGCAAAATGTGTTTTGGTGCAGTCAGACACATGTTTGTGATGAGTCACGTGGTTTCCTCCTCTTGTTTACGGGCTCGCGGGACACTGGACCTCCAGTCGCTGGATGGAAGGGGGTCTCTTGGCGTTTTTGACAGAGGAGGGGATGTCTGTGAACACCATGGAGCGTCCGTCCGGGCAGAGCAGCACGCTGGAGTCTGCCTCACATTTGGTGGTCCTGTTGGGCCACAGAGCCTCCGCAGATCCGCTTCTGGTGCTGGGACCACCGGGGGTGAGAAGCTCTGCGTTCCCCACCTGGCTCATCTTGATCAGCATGTCGAGCGACTGCTTGCGGCTCTCCAACGACGTCCTCATGGCCCTCTCCTCATCCTGCCTTTTTTCCTCCAGTAACTCCTCCTCTTCCTCTTCATCCGTCTCTGCGCTGTTGTCTTTCAGGCCTCCTACCTCTGTCATGCCGAGGTCACCTCCCGGATCTGAGGAGCCCCTCTTCACTGACAGGTCGAGGGGGCCGTCGCTGCTGCGCCCTGTACGTTCCAGCGCCTGGTGGATGTGGGAGAGCTCACTGCGGATTTTGCTCAGGTGCTCCCACAGGTGCCTCTGGGCTGGAAGGTCTTCCTTCTCCAGGTGGGAGATTTTGCGCTCAGCGTCCTGGTACTCCTGCAAGGCCTTTGAGAGGTCAGAGAGGAGAGCAGCCACGGACTCTGAGGCCCCCTCCCCAACTGCCTCTGGAGCCGATTCTTGGCTGTTGGGACCCCCGCAGGCAGAGAGGGACGACGTCTCACTGTTGGGGCTGGGGACTCGGTCGTTGTACCACAGTTCGCTGGGTCGTGCCTGAAGATGAGGGTCCTTCAGACTGAGGGTGAGAGGAAATAGTAATTCACCTTTTTATATATATAGTAACCAAAATACACACATTCAATATTTTCCTTATGCACATTTAAACAATAAAAGCTTTCTCATATTGAAACTGTCTTTACCTGTCGTGGTAGAGAAGCTTGTCTGCCGCCATGTTAAGTGTTGATACGCTCTGAATGTTTTTCAGAAGGTCCAAAGTTAAACTCACAGCCTGCTTCTTCTCCACAGGGGCCTCGTGGATCCCCAGCAGGGCGCCTGACCTCTTGAGGCCCCAACTTGCTTTACCTTCCTTTGCGATAGCGTGCAGCTTAGCCTCCACCCTGTAGCCCTGGTCGGGGGAGTCTCTCTGAGGTGACGCCCAGCCGCCAGGCGACACCACGGCAGCTCCGGGTCGCAAAGCAGGCACTTTCCACAAATTCACTTTGGGCTGGAAACCAGAGAGGGAATTTACTTCGAGGCTGTTCTGGGACGTTTTCAGCGCTTTGCCGGCGTCGCTCTGGCCAGAGGCTGGTCTGAACGTATGCTCGCACATGAAGGGGTAGTAGAGGCGTGGGGGGATGAGGGCTCTGTCGGGATGGGAGCTGGAGGCCGGGTGCATCAGCTGGGCGGCCGATGCCAGGAAGGGAAACTGGGTGATCTGGGACTGTGCCGCGACACCAGCGGTGGCCGCGGGAATGGTAGAATTCATGTAGGAGAACAGACTGGGGCCGACGGGGTAGCCCACCCCAAGCATTGACAGGTTGAGTCCGGTTTGGTCCTGGTAGTCCATCAGGCCTGGCGGGGGAGGGTAGCAGGGAATTGAGCCGCTCACTCGGGACTGGGCGCCCTCATTTTTGGCCTTTTTGTGGCTGGAGTTTAACAACCGCCACTGTTCCGACAGCACGCTGGGTGCTGTCAGACATGTCTTGTAGTGTTTGAGCTGAGCTTCGACCTCAACCGATCGTGCTTGCAGAAGCTGATCCTCCAGAGACAGCATGTCCGCCACCAGGAGCTCAGACTCCAGCGGTTTGGCCTTCTTCATCGGGTTTTCTGCTTTGTCTCCACTGGTGAGACCAGAGCTCTCCTTCGTCAGCCCAGGGACCTCCGCTCCTTCTCCTCCACCTGCCTCTTCCTCATCCTCCAGTCCCTGTCCCTTCTGCTCTCCTTCCTCTTCTGCGACCTGCTGCAGCTTCTGTCTCTCCTCGGTGCCGCTCAGCTGTTCCAGCCCGTCTCTCCCCACAACACGGAGGCCGTGGGTCGGCTGAAAAGGTCGCAGCTGCTCCGGATGCAGAAGGTTTCCTTTTTTATACGGCCAGTCCGACTCGATGAGCAGAGAAAGCGAGTTCTTGCACAGGCTGTACTTCATGTGGTTGTACAGGTGAGACTTCTCCATGCAGGTGAAGGGACACTGGAAGCATTTGTAGTTGTAGGGTTTCCCCCACGGTCGGGGGATGTAGTGAGGCTTCTTGGGCTTGCGCTCCTTGTGCTTGCTGGCAGATGTCACTTTACACGTATCGTCCTTGGACATGATTGAAGGGGTGAGATCCGGCACGTCAAACAGTCGATTTCAGCTCAAGAGTGGCTCTTTGTGCCGGGATTCATTTCACTCGGCAGTGAATTTGGTGACCGGACGAAGATCTGGAGGTGCACAAGCAGAACAAATCAGGGGAAAGATGAACCAGACACACCAGGATGGAGCACAAAAGATGAAGAAAAGTTTACAGAATAAAGTTCTGTAGGCGCCGGAGGGGAGAATGAACAGTATCATTATGCACATATGTGGATCAGAGCACATTTGTTGTCTGCCTGAACTGAGTGCTGCCTCTAACGTGACTGCAGGGGGTCCCGGGCTGGTCTGCTCTCAATGTACCTGCCACTGCTCATTAGTTCCACTGCAGCGTCGGCCGCCAGCGTGGCCAGGCTGGCGGGAGAATGCGACTGCACCTGTGCAGCGGGACCCTCAATGGAGTTTAGGGGCCGGACCCTCGGAGGCCGGCTGAGGGCAGAAAGCAGCCGGGCTGAGTTCGGGGTTCGAGGCCTGGCTCTTAATGAGAGACTGGCGTCGTGCCTATAGGGCATCATTAGCGCCTGATCTGGGATATGGGTCAAGGCCTGTGCCTAAGTTCAGCTGTTCTGCCCTCCATCTCATCTCTGAGAGAGTGAATTATGATAAAGAAGAAACGAATGATGCTACATGATGTTCTATATCTTTTCCCTGAATCAAATGATGCCCCGCTCCTCTTCATCGCTCTATAAGTTAATTCATTTTCATCTCTTCTCTAATTCCCTAAAATCAACGCAAATGCCCTAAAATAAATGCTCTTTTCATCTATTAAATCACAGAAGCTTGTGATGTTTTGCTACTTTAAGCCAGGCCGTTGGGGGAACCCTGCAGTGGAAGAAGATGTGAAGGAGAAGCGCACTCCCCAATTTAAAAGCCTCTGCTTTGAGGCTTTTATTTTGTCACTACCCTCAGGGCCCCTCACTGATGAAAGTCTGTGACGTTCAGGGTCCAAACCAAAGTGGAATAAAACTTTTTTCACTGTCACACTTGACTGAAATGGGGGATGTTGGAACAAAGAGGGGTGATAAATGTTTGGCTATCCTGAGCGATTAGACGGCCTCATCGATGGAAAAGCAGCAGCGCGATGGCTTATGTTCAAAGACTAACAGGGTAGCAGGCTATCGCCATCCGATCTGCCAACTGGACCCCCAAGAGCTGCCTTGTTTCCTGGCTGACCATTTGATTGGCTCCCGTAGGCACCTCCGGGCTCTGATCTGGGCTTTGAGCTCATAATGGAGCCTAACAGCTGCTGCTATGGCCCAATCAATAAAAATCATTTTTACAGTAGGTTTTTTCCCTCTCCTGGCCACTGTTATCCCCTCACCGCTATACAGACACTTTGCTCCCCCCTAGTTGCCCCATATTCAAACCCTGAGGCCTTGTTTTAAGCTTTTATGGCTGAAAACAAACCGACCGCTTTAATATTTATTGTTGGAATTCAGGAGGTTCATCGATAACTTACAGACAACAGCAAAGGCACCACTGGCAGCCAATCAGGACTCTGTCTGCAGCATATATGCTAACTTGCTGTTTAAAGTCATGCTGTTATAGTAAATATTTTACCTGTAGTCTGGTTGCCGAGGCGATGAGCTAGGTTTTCTGGAAAAAAGAAAGAGATTACGAATGATTTCCTTTGCTCACTTTACGATACAAAAATATCCAGCTAATTTAATGCAGATGATTCAATATTTCCACACAGTAAAATCAAGTCAAATTGATTTTTATTGTGAATTTAAAAATAATTATATGTAAACAAAATAATCAAATCCATTCAAGATTAAATCTGAATGGATAAATTACACTTTATGATTTAGACAAATCTCATTAATTTGACGAAACTAGCGAACTCACAATTGTATTTTAAAGGTCGTTAAATTAATGTGCGTGTTTGAAGATATTTAATCCGGCTTTGCAAGCGCAGCACTTTTCAACAGGCCTCTACTTATATTTGAAATATAATCATTGTATTTGCGGCAAATGCCGATTTTGTTCCAGCAGCCGCTTAAAAACAAAAAGTAGAACAGAATATATTCATCGGTACCTGCAGAGCGTCCCGTCCCGGCGAACGAACGAGCGTGTGTTTGCGCGTGTGCGTGTGTCTGTGTGTGTGAGAGAGGGAGAGAGAGAGAGAGTGGATGAGTGTCAGTCCTCCGCGGCGCGTCCTGCTCCAAACAGGAGCGCAGGAGCGAGTGTGGAGATATATATTGACTGGGAGCATTGCCCGGAGGCGCTACAATACAGGAGCCCCCCCCCTCTACCCCCTCCCACCTCCTCCTCCTCCTCCTCCCACCCTGAATCCTCAAACGGTGGTCTTGATCCTGGAGCCGGGATGGAGCTGAACAGTTTCTGCTGGTGACGGAGGGGAAACGGTTCAATCCTGAAGTCACTTCTGGAGCCTCCGGTCGCTCTAAACATTCTTAGTTCAGCCTTTTAGATCATGTTACACTCGTTTATTAAACACATTCTTTTTTTCTGTCACTGCGGTACTATTTTTTTATTCTATATTCCTATAATAAGTCTTTGATCAGGGTGAAGAGTTTGACTTATTTCTCTAAGGTTTGTTTTTAGGATTTTGACCAGCGAGTGTAATATTACTGATAATGTTTATTTGCCTTATTTAGATAAAATGTAGCATGTAGTCACGTGACCTGGCGGTGGAAAAGGCTTAGATAAGGCGAGCGTGGACGCGTGCATGTTGTTTTATATCATTATGAATAATGGGGGGGACACAGGTCAGATTTTTGAGTAGTGCTGTATTTTTTTAGATGTCTGGCATCGCTTCCTCTTCCTGTTTGCCTGATGCAGATGTTTTTGCTCCCTCCGCAAGTATTTTAATGAAAATGAAACCCACCATAATCTGATCATTTTAAGCTAAACGTGAAGTGTCAGTGATCATTAGAAACTCAGAACTTCATTATGGGCCAATAACTGATCGCATATTTTCTCTATGCAACTGGAGCCTCACCAGCAGGTGCTGATGGAATTGTGACTGGCTCCTGTTCCTCCTCACAACCCTCTGATAACGTCAGTCATCCACATGGATGTGAAGGCCATCACAGGGCCCTTTCATTCCTCTTCCTCCTCACCCTCCACTGTCTCGGGGGCTTGGAAGAGCTCAGGCTTTGGAAGATGAGGTGCATCAGGTGGACCACCTCGAGTCTGTTCAACACCAGCCACGATCAGCTGTTCACGTCTTCCTCTACCTGCAGCACATCTGCAATCAGTCATGCCAGAAGACCTCTGCTCTTCTTCCTATAACCAGAGTCCTCAGTGGGAACCCCAAGGGTTGGTCTCAAGTACACCTCTATCCCCCCATGTCCTCCTGACTCCTCCCACTGATGCCCCACCATCTTTCAGCTAACACTTCTACATCTAAACTCCCCAGTTTCTCCCTCCGTTCCTCCACTGCCAGGCTTTTGGGTGGTCTCCGGGATCTTCCTTTCCTTCCTTCGGCAGGGTGAGAAGCGCGCATGCGAACCTCTTTGAGGAATGTGCTGGGGACGTCAGGGACCCTTCATGAGCCATCAGAGCCGCTGTCACATCGAAGCGGCCAAACGGAAACTGACAGGCTGCTCCATAGAGCCTAACCATCTGTACCAAATGTGACAGCAGGGGGAAGAGAATGTCTGGAAAATCAGGAGGATGGAAGAAGAGGATGGAGAAGAGCGTCCTCTGCTTCCTAAAGCGTGGGCACCTGGGAGATGCTGTCAGTTATTGTACAGAGACACTTGGGAGATGGTGTCAGTGTTTCCTGTTAACTTAGCTAAATGAGGGCCGACTTTTTCAGAGCTAAAACCACTTTAAGCTTCTTTGGCATCAGGACCCAAATCTGTTCTAGTTAGGGAGGATTCAGATTTTGGATTCCAGGCATCACGTGTTTCAGTCTGAAAAAGTGTCGCCACAGGTTTGACCAAGTGATCCCTGGTGACACCATCCCTTGTGCACCTTTTCGGAGCTACACGCTGAGTGCCGTGATAATCATTCTTGCACATTTTCCATTTCATTATCTGTTACCGCTGGTGGAACAAAGGCAGACCCACTCCAGAAACCACACATATAAACAGACCTTCATCCCAGCCATCCAAAGTCCTCCGCACGGCCGCATAGAGAGGAAACTCCACAAGCATCGGTCGGGCCGGTGCCTGAACCTAATGTGGAGACACAGCAGAGCACATGTGGAGATTTAGCCTGAAATGTGGCACCGAATGAGAGCCTGACTGTCGAGCGGGCTTGCTGAGCAGTGCTCAGTTTCGAAATCAGCATAAGCTAACATTTGCACGTGTGCACAGAACTCAGAGCGGAGCGTCCTTATGGAGCGGCATGTGGGGAGGCTGACAGGAGCACTCCATTACCAGTCAGAGACAGAAACCCGAGGGCCGCAGCAACACTGCCACCGGGGGAGATACAGCTGTGCAGACGCTTCCAAACACACACACACACACAACCAAACGCATGCAAATGAAGACGACACACGCGCCCACCAGCCGATAAGATGGAGTAAATGGCGCGACGCAAAAATCCAAAGACGGATGACTCAGTGGCGACCTCTAATCCAACTCTTTCCACTGCCTGAGTTTTAGGCCTGAGGTGGAATAGCTAACAGCTCATCTCTTAGCCTGTGCTGCTGGGCACATTAACTAAACTCATATCGCTCTCAGCCACTATCAATTATTCACACACACCCCCCACCCTCCACTCGCTCCACTCTCCTGTTTTCAAAGGAGAACTTCAATGCCGTTCTCAGCTTTAAACACGCTGTTATCACATAGCCTCGGTAAAAAGAATTAAAGCCCTCTTCATCATCGTGGTGTTTTTATAGCTGCAGATTATCAGTATAATCTTCATAATGTTCTTTAACATGCTAATACCTGGCTGATGTCATCGTGGCAGCTCTGTGTATAACCGAGCTTATTTATGTTTTGAGGCATTTTAGAAATTCTAATTCATGGCTCTTTAAAGCCGTTGGAGCTTCTGTGTTTTGCTCAAGGACACTTTAGCGCGGGCTTTCCTCCACCGTTTTGCATTTTCAGACTTTGAAAATTTCTCGGTAGACTTTTGTTCGGGTCAACAAGCCAGTTACATCCTTGCTCTTATGTGAGAAGATTCTGTGGAAGTTTCGATAAAAAGTCACTGTTGTTGGATAACAGATGACCTCATCGTCCAGACTCCGGGGTATATTAATGCACTCGGCGCGGACTGTCATATCTATGCAGGAGAGTGGCCTCAATCTTCCCAAGTCTCTAATCAAACAGACACGTGTCATTTGCAAAATGATTCCTTTTAAAGGTCACCGGCATCTTTGAAGCCATCAGACTCAGTTTCCGCATGTTTACGTCAAAACGGACAAGTGTCCTTTTCAGAGGCCACCTGCCCTCGCAGTATGTCAGGGAACGGAGCTGGGAGCGCACAATGAGACATTTTCAGCTTCACACTAAATGAGCTTGCACAATTATACACCAGAGTGTGAAACACACACTGGCTGTGGTCCAAGGTGAAAACGCAGCTCTGACGGTACAGCGCCCTGATGTCTGGAAAGGGCAGATGTGAAGTCATGACTGAGTCCTTCACCGGAGAGAGCTCAGGTCATCAGTTTAAATTTGAATTTAATTCATGTTTGTATCCCAGATTTATTATTATTAGTTTTTGCCTTGATAACATTTATGAATATCTATAAAATATAAAACTTTGAGTGTGGAAAAATTCAACATCAAAAACAAAATTGGATTCGAAATATGCAATAAAATAGAAAAGGCTGCACCCCTGAGACCTTGCTTCCAATCAAATGACACAGATATTGTCGACTAAAGCCTTAAACTTCACTTCAACAACCCTGACCCTGAACAGAACCGCTGCCCTAACACTAAAATTCTAGTGCAGTCTAAAAAATTCAACTTCTCCTTTACCAAGTTATCTCTTTAAAAATAACTGTTTGCTAATGCAGCCGGCAATATTGCACAGCTCCTCTGGATGCAGCTGCTGGGGCCAGGACCTGAACCTGGAGCGTCTCGGGAACAGGCTGCAGCCTTCCTACTCACCCACACCTGCTGGAAATGACAAGTGCAAATGATCTACAACACACAACCCGAAACCCAACCCGACAAAAGTTTACTTCAAACCCACAGACACCCACGCCCTTCTCCATAAATCTAGTTACCACCCAAAACATACTTTCAAAGCCACAGTCAAATCTTAAACCAATCGGTTTCACCGGAGCTGCTCCGATTTAACTGACTTCCACAATGCCACGACTACACTTTTCCACAGCCTGCCCATGAGACAGCACTCCAAACGCTTCCTACCAAGCATCAAGAACAGCACGCTGGCCTCTCTCACTCCTGCTCGCTCTGACCACCCAACCACAGCACACATTTCCCCACCACTGTACTCCATCTCTGACCTTGACCCAACCCCTTCCCCTAACCCCAACCCTACCTCTCCTTCTAACCCTTCTCCTAATTCTAACAATTATCCTAACCCTAAACACATCCCTATTCTTCATCCTGACCCCAACCCTTCTCCTAACCCTAACTCTAACCCTTATCCTAACCCTGAGAGTAATAACTGCTGGACACGGGAACAGAGGAAGAGAGCGGAGAGGTGGGGATTGCCAAACTAGTTACAACACCAAACGGTCTCAAAGACCATTGTTAAAACCACACACCCCCTCTGATAATTACTGTTTTTGAATAAACCTTAACTAGCCCTTTTTATATTTATTTATATTAATAAGACCTCTGTCACCCTGCTGGGTCATGGCTACCTCTCCTCTCCTCTCCTCTCCTCTCCTCTCCTCTCTCTCCTCTCCTCTCCTCTCCTCTCCTCTCTCCTCTCCTCTCAGAGTAGATCATTGATGATGTTACTTCTTGTATAGTTTCTCTGCCCCCCCCATCCATTTACAGGTCTAGCCACCATTATAGCTGCATGCTGATCTGCTGACCTCTGACCCTGCTGACCCACTCTACTCTTATACCAGCAGCTTGTATTATTAATGTATTTCTATGATCTCTGCCTATTCTCTCCTCTACCTGCCCTCCCCCTTCTCCTCTCTCTTTACCCAGCCGGCCATCAGCAGGAGGGTCCCCCTACATGAGCCTGGTCTGCCCAAGGTTTCTTCCTGTTAAAGGGTTAGAACAAGATCACCCTAACCCTAACCCTAATGCTAACCCTAACCCTAATGCTAACCCTAACCCCAATGCTAACCCTAACCCCAATGCTAACCCTAACCCCAATGCTAACCCTAACCCCAATGCTAACCCTAACCCCATCCATTACCCTAACTTTAAGATCACCCTAACCCTAAACCATCTTAATCTAGCGTTATCCATCCTCATATGATGTAGTATATTAATCTATTCCTTTGCCAAGTTATTTATTGAAAAACTGATTTACTTCCCACTCACCCACCTGCCAGTTCTGCAAATGAGTAAAAATGAGCTGCAACCCACAACCCTAAACTTAAACCCCAACCACTAACCCTGACCTCTAACCCTATCCTGTCTTGCTCAAAATGTAAGTAGACAGACAGCGGAAGAGAGCTGTTTTTATGGTTGTCCACACTCACTTTATTTATCCAAAACTTATTTTATTTAGCAAAAAAATGAAAAAAAAAATATCAGTAAAAAGGTTCTTTTGAACTGAGACTAAACTGCACCCTCTGATTAGCACACATCAGTCTGTCAGAGGTGTCGGTCTTTCAGCCACGGAGGCTCGAGCTGTGTGTCGCTGACAGGAAGCAGCTGGTGTCTGAGTCGGACATTTCTCCGTTTATCATTTCATTCTCTGCCCTCTGCCAGCTGCCCCCCCCCCCCCCCCACCTATCCGCACACACACGCACACTCACGCCTGCCCGCAGGAGGCGGGCTCTCTCTCGCCAAGGCACCTGTGGGTGTCACCTGATGGGAGAAAAGCAAGTGGAAATGAAAGGAAGCAGCCGAATCTGTCAGAGCGCATCAGAACGGCTGTCCATCACGCTGCAAACCTTCAGGCTGTGCACGCACGTGTGCGTGTGGATGCCTATCAACAACTGTCCAAGCACCCTTGTGTGTGTGTGTGTCTGTGTGTGTGTGTCAGTGACCCACAGGGAGTGTATATGAGTGTGCATATGTTTGTTCATCAGTGCAGGGTGTGTGAGACCATGTGTGTACATTAACGCCTTAATCCCATTAAGCGAGTGTGTCCATAAACACATAGACCTTGAGGGTGTGTGTGTGAGTGCGTGTCTCCATCTCGGCGCAGTGATCTGTATCAGATAGTTGCAGTGACTGGTTGGTTGTTGACAACCATCTACTCTAAAGGCTGCTGACCTCACCCGTCCAGTCCTGACACACAGTCCCAGAGAGCAGAGTATCATTACTTGACAAATGTGCCCAAAACTGGAACCGTGGCGCACGGCAAATGTCCATATGTGTTGGGACCAGAGCACCAGCATGTCCTTGCAGGGACCGGGCCCTTTATTCCCTCAGCAACAGGGCTCGTGCAGCCCCGCACTCTGGGGAGCCCAGACCAGAGGATGGTGTCAGTCAGTTTCCCAGCTGCAGCCAGGACCCCCACCCCATGTGTGCTTCTGAGCCAATGCCTTCTCACCTCCCTCTCGACCCCCCCCCCCCCCCCCCCTTACCCAGGGTGAGTGTGACACTGGGTGTGGGGGTGTGGGCAACAGCAGCAGGGGGAGAGAAAGAGAGAGAGAGCGCGGGGCTGCCCTCCGCTCCTGGAGGACGGCTGTGCATCTTTGGCTGCCCAAGCGGGAGGAATTAAGGAAGACAGGGACCAAAGCCCATCAGCTCCGTCCCTGAGGGGGCCTCGGCCTCAACTACAAGTCCATGTTTTAGCAAACCATATGTTCAGCCTCTCCCCAACCACCCCCTCTACCCAGTTAGCAAATAAACAAGTCAGGAAGCCATAGCTAGAGGGAAGTCTTGTTACCCTCTCACTGGCTGCCATTCTTGCTAATACTCCCTAATGCTTGCAGACACACACACACACACACACACACACACACACACCACACACACACACACACACACACACACACACACACACACACACACACACACACACACACACACACGTGATGATTCAAAGCTGTGCTTATAATGTTCTTTATATTTCTTTTTTTTAAATATTGGGGATTTTTTCATGTAAATAGGCTTATTAACCTCTCTATCACATCAAAGGAGATTTGGAAATGAGAGGACTAGCATCTGTTCATAGAGCAAAAGGTGCATTAACTGTAGCAGATACACACACCTGTCTACAGTTTTCTGCTCTGTGTGTCTGGCGAGACACTTAAGGTGCAGCTGAAGATTAGCAACTGTCAACTTCTTAACTAAGTTACTTTGCATGTTTTTAATTGGATTTATGTCCAACAGAGGGCACACTGGACTTGCTGTTTACGAGGCATGTTTAAGCTAAATGCTGAAAAAAAGTATCAGAAATCATCTCAACTGTTAGAGATTAAACAAAGAGCACAGCTTGATGGTTTCCAGTAGGGGGAGGTAATAATTCAAATACCCCAGTTTGAGATTTGGGCTGAAATATTTTAAAATGTCTGAAATGCTAAATAAACTTTGTACTTGGCGCCATATTCCATAATTCCTCACGCAGTCACAGTTTCTTTTGAAACAGTTTTTTGTTTTTGTAAATGTTTCTATTGTTCTGGTTCACCAGGAGCACCGTGGTCCAGTTCTGGATTTTAGGGGGTGAATGAAAGACAGTCCGAAACAGATGGGCAGCATGTGTACAGGGTCTGCCGAGCCAGCCAGTCCTCCCTGTGGGCAACAAAATTGTCCAGAGATGGACAGCTGTGCCCAGGGCAGGGCATATAGGAAGTGAAATCACACGCAGTATTTATGGGCCCCCCAGGCTCTGGAGACTCACTGACCTGAGCATCCCACAGCAGACAGACAGACACAGAGAAAGTTTCTCCCAAGGTCAGCCACCACCCATTACACTTTTATAAAGCGCTCCAGGTCAGCATGCATGCGATGCAGCGGTTAGCACCGTCACCTCGGAGCACACGAGGTTCTGGGTTCTGAGCTGAGGGACTTCTTGTGTCTCCATGTTCTCCTGGTGTCTGTGTCTTTCTTCAGGTCCTCCAGGTTACTGACACAGAAACCCTGCACACGAGGTTGATGAGATAGCAGTAGTGAGTGAACTGTGTGTGTCCTGTGATGGACTGCTAACCCGTCCAGGGGCGGTCCTGACTGACCAAATTCAAAATGATGTTGGTAAATCCTGCAGGCACCTGGAGTCACCTGATCTACTTTAAGGTGATCGATTTGGGATCTCGCTCTGGCATTTGAGCAGTTATTCAGAGAGGGATTGTGTAAGGTTGGTTAACATCTGTATATGCGTGCTTACACAAACACACACACACACACACACACACAGACACACACACACACACACAGTGACAGCACTGAGTCTGTTGATTCATCAGTGACCTTCTGGAAATCAGAATTGCCAGGCCAATTGACCAAATCACTGATCTTTAAAAGCAGCTCTGCGGGCAGGAGGGGACTCCAGGAGCAAGCCCTCCCTGTTCTACTAAACGCATACACACACACCCACACACACACCCACACACACTCCATCCACCTCACTCTCACTAATCAAAGAGCAGGCAGGACTCTGGGTCGCCACGGTGAAACTAACAAGAGGCGACAGCTCCTCAGTGCTTGGGGCAACGACCAGCTCGGCTGTCGAGACCACGGCGAGAGTCCGCCAGGCACGCACTGAGGCAAGGTTGGCTGTTTAGGGAGGAGGAGGAGGAGGAGGAGGAGGAAGAGGAGGAGGAGGAGGAGGAGGAGCATTGGGGGGGCAAGGGAACGAGCTGGTGGTTGAGATGCTTGGGGAGTTAATGGGGATGGTAACTGATACACACTGGCTTCTTTTGATCCAGTTGTGCATGTCCATGGTCATGCTTCAGTTACGAGTATCACACACACACACACACACACACACACACATGAATGCACGCACGCCCATGCACACACCATCTGACCCACACCCTCATAGAATCATCCAGCCCTGAGGCCTACTTGCAGAGTGCTGCTCCTTCCCCACCTCCTCAACTATGCCCCACCAAACACACACACACACACACACACACACACACACACACACACACACACACACACCACACACACACACACACACACACACACACACATCTCCCCCATCTCCTCTGTAACACAGTTTAACTTCTGTCATTAAGATGAACCAAACAAGTCAGTCTTGGAGCAGCGAGAGGATGTGACAGGCTGGTAATGGACAGGACAAAGACGAGATTTATGAAGTATTAGTAAACCTTAATAATTCAGTAAAAGAGAGACCCCGGGAGTCCTCCCTCCCTCACCCAGGGACCCCCATGTCTCACTCCCATCTCAACCTTTGGATCAGAGAGGCTTATTGAGTCTGATTAAGGGAAAACAAAAACCATCACTCATGATGCAACTTCTTTTCTTCCATTTAGAGCCACCTACAAACCAAAGGAAGCCTGAAATAATAAAATAATTGTTATTTTATAAAAATTGAATGTCTTGATAAATTTGGTTTTCAAATGGTTCCAGTTGTCAAATTTGTGTTCCTATTTCAGCAAAGATAGATCAGCATCTGACTTATCTGTGACCCCCCCGGCAGCACAAAAGAAGCAGGAAATAAGAAATGATTAAATCATTGGAATGTTAGGAAACATGTTACACCCTTTGGTTTTATTTTTATATCTTTAATAAGTTAGCTCCCTTAACTAACTATTCTTGCTTTGATTCTCTCCCACAAAAATGACCAAATGAAGGTGAGGGGCAGTAAACATCGGTTTAAAGTATATATCCTCCGTCCATGTCCACAAACTCCAGAAATGTATTTTTCTCTCTACGTCTCATTGTACTCTTTTACACGAGAACCAGACATGTGCAAATGTTTGATTGGATGGATAAAAAATAGTCCAGGTCAGGTCCTCATTAAGCTTTGGGCTTTTCACTTGAACTTCGATATTTACAGGTCAGAGTGTGCCGGGATCTTCCTCTGGGCACCATGGAAGTCCATCCAAATGTTAAAGACAATCTTTCAAATTGTTTCCTGCCACCCACATGGACTCCCCGTTTTGTGCTCATTTGTCTGGAAGTAAACTCAAAAGACAAAAATAACAAATTAGTGAATGTCGGTCCAAAAATAAGGAGTTCAGACAGATGGCCCGCAGGAAAACACACACACACACACACACCACACACACCACACACACACACACACACAGAATGCTTTTACCTGCCTAGGCTGGGGGCCGGTTGTCAAGCAAACTGTGAGGGGTTAATTCGCTTTCTCACAACCGTCTCCGTGACAACTAAGTCACGGCTGTGAGTGGCAGGCGCAGTCATTAGGCCCTTGGATGCCCCCACTGGCTGCTCTTTTTAGCCTCTTAATCTGTGTACGTAGTGGGAGTGAAGGGTGTCAGCACACAGGCCCGGTCCGGTCTGCTGTAGGTTGGTATGACAGCACCACTGCCTGACCACCCCACCCCTGACCCCCTCTCTTCTGCCTGCATTGCCTCGAGAGACGTGGAGGTTGATGGGGACTGGCACCGCGGGGCCCTCTTTGGCTGGTGCCTTTGCTGGTGGTCTCCATGGCCTATTAGTGTCCTGCTACGGGCCTGTCAGACTGACAAAACAGGGGCCTGTCAAATTAAGAAGGGACTGAGTATCGGAGATATGTATTCAAACACACCAAGGGGAGATGGTGGCGGAGAGGGCTGAAGAGGAACAGGATGAGGAAACCAGCGGTGCTAATGTCGATGCTAAGTGGGAGTGACAGGTGGAGAGCTGATCGTAGGCTGGAGAGGGAGAGATAGTAACAGTAGATGGTAATGGTGGCGTGGCTGTCCTGAGGAGACTTGTTAATGCCCAGGCCAGACAGAGACAGGCACCGTTGCCTAGGAGCTGAATCCAGGTAAACCAGCAAGTTTGGCCAGAGCGGCTGAGAGTTCCAACGTTCCTTCCTCCTAACTAGAGCAAGTGGGTGTCTGTTCCAATCAAGCATCCCAAATCACTACAGTATTTACTTTAACAATAGCTTTCCCCTCCATTGCCTAACATGTGCACCTGAGGCACCTTGCAGAAATCTCCCCAAGTTTTTTTTAATCATCTGTGAGAGACAGCACTTCCTTTCTCTTTGCGCCAAATGACAGAACTTTTTCCCACTGCAGTTGTTTTCAGACGCAACGCAGGTGAAATTTAAAGAAATACAGCTCATTAACCTGCTGATCACACGCCGATCACTGACTCGTTTAAGTGTTCCCCTTAACATCATCAATTACTACAAACTCTTGGCTGACCTACGGCTCCGAGGAGGAACGTTTCTAAAGGGTTTGTGTTCAAACAGGTGAAAGATCAAGATCCAGCGTTACCGGCAAGCATGTGACGAGTCCCCGCATGAGCGCACATGTGTGTGCATGTCACATGAGTAGTGGCAGCAGAGCTCGTGTGCTTCGGAGAGAGCGGGCCGTGACGCTCCCTCTCATGTCACGGTGCATCGCTGAGATCGAGAGGCTGATGCACAGTGGCAGCTCCCCCCTCGCAGCCACAGGCCTGCCCAGAGCCACTGCAGATGATAGTTTTAATTGCTTTCAATCTTTCAGGCTAGTCTCTGCCCAGTGGCGCAGAGTGCCCGTGTTTGTGTGTGTGTGTGTGTGTGTGTGTGTGTGTGTGTGCGTGTGCAGATGCAGTCGTTGTCTGTAGATGCTGTACACATGTGGTGTGTGTTTGATGAATGTGTTTGCCAATTCTAAGCGAATAAAGGGAGAATTGAAGCCTTGCAGTGATACATCTGAAAACACAAGAAAAACATATGTTTATCAGACTGCGGCAGCTTTCACACAGACAAGAAAAGGTGGGTGATTAAAAAGGACCCCCCCTCCCAAACACACACACACACTGCGGAGGTTGTGTGTGTTTATAAATAATAAAGTCAAGGGTTTTCATGCAAAGACCTCAAAACATGCACTCACGTCCTTAAAAGCATTTTAAACGCGGTGAACTACAAAACCAACCCGTGAATAATTCAGAGCAAATGTCAAGATGGCATAAGAGAGCAGCAAAAAGACTGGTGCAATTAAGACGACGGTCATTTATTCCCTATGTGTGAAGGAAACGTTTCCACCGCTGCGCCCGACACCTTCGGTCCAACGCTGAGGACGAGGAGGAGCAGCGAGCTGTGGCACTGCTGGCAGGCCGCTCTGCATCTGCAGTGATCTTCATCCCGTCAGCCCCACGCTGACGTTCTGCTGCGCCCACATTGACAACATGGTTTGGTTCTACGGTCCTTCTGCCACAGAGACCCGAACCAAGCCCGGGAGAGAATGACTGTTCTGGTGTAGAGGGATGGATGTGAGGAGCAGTTAAAATGTCCTCACCTGAAAAGATAAACTGAGGGAAGAGTTGGATTAAAAATGTCGCATGTTTTCACAGCTGTGTGGAATTTTGTGCTGTTTTTGTATTCCAATCATTTTTTAACGTGTAAAACATTTTTTTAAAATTTGAATTACACACCCCTATTTATACATCTCTATTTCAGTATTTCATATTATTAATTTAATTTATGTTCAAATTTTCAATAGTATTACACCTTTGTTTCTTTAAATGTTTATATAAACAACAATGAGACACATTAGATCCCAAAGCTAAATTTAAAAGAGCTGCGATAGAGAGGACACACACATTGAATGCATCATTATTCAATGCATGACTATTGTCATAGACTTCAATTTTATCATGATGTTATTAGTCAGTTTAGCTAAAATTGTTTGCGTTATATTTTTGGTAATATTAGTGCATGAATGCTTCCTTCGCCTTATATGCTGTAAATAGGAATCTGAAGTCAGTTCAATATTCATATTTGATCACAAACTGAGAGAAATATCAATAATTGGAGTACATGCTGTCTGTTGGCAGCTTCACCTTTAACCTCTCGCCTCCTCTTTGAGCTTTGTGACGTTCAGCTGACCCACGACTCGCAGGACCGAGCCCATCAAGCTGCTCACACAGCCAGCACCGCTCCAGAATATTCACCCAGGAAAACCGCAAAACATCCTCCACTGACCCCCTGGAATATGCAGTCTCTTTACTGTGCAGAGGGACACGTGTACAACAACTTCCCCCTCCCACCCTCCCCATATTGCCTTTTATATTCACACACACACTCTTTTCAGGCTTGCACACACACATCTGGCCAGGGGGTAAATTAAGCCCTAACATTCCCACAGAGGCTAATCTCCATCCATTTAGAGGGCTGTAATATTTAATCAGGAGGGCCTGGACCATCTCCCAGCGCAACACGCTGCGGCGTGGCTCGTATGTTCACAGGAGAGGCCAGCCCAGAGGCGACGGAGGGGAATTTAGCGCTAAAAGCCACAAAGCATTCAACCACAGAGAATCTCACTCTCCTCCGCTGCTTCTGCTGGTTGGACGACTGCTGGAGGTGTATATGTTGTTTGCAGTGTGTTGTGTTTCTTAATTAGGATGAAGTAAATCTCCAATTCAAAATGAACAGATGAGAATCGTCTGGACTTTGCTTTGGCTTTATTGGTTAAATTTAGAGTTTAAAGACTCAAGATTTGATTTTTACATTTTAACATTTGTAATCACATTTGTGATCTTGTAAACACCATGTTTAAATTAAACAAATAATTAAGGATTTGAAAATTCCTATTTGGTTCATTCATTTTTCCACCTAAAAAAATGATGTACTCAGCTTCCCAAACCACATTTAAGTAACATAAATTATTACTGAAGTCAGAGCCTGCATGAAAACTATAAATTATGACCTTAAAAATCAGCAGCAAGTGAAATAATCTCCTCTATGTCACAAACACGCGTCCTCCGCAGTAAAGGTTACTGTCTGTAGAGGAGCTGCATTTTGGCCAGTAAACCTTCTGGGTTTCAGAGGCGTCCTGACAGCAGGAAGTGCAGCGTGCTCATAGGTGGATGGCGCTCCTGCCTGGAGGTGTGTCACCACAACGTGCCCAGAGCTCACGGTCGCACAGGGTCGCACATGGTAAAGGTCAGGCTTCACACCGCCAGTGTGAAAAACCTGTGCTGAAAAGGCTATCGTCCATCTGGATTTAACAATTCAGGACTCGTGTGTGTGTGGGGGGGGGGGGGGGGCGCTCATGAAGTCAAGAATTTTGTAACATCCTTTGATTTTGCTTTCTGCTAAATCTAACATTTAAATGTTAATTGATAAAAGTGTTTGCGACTGTTCTAAAGCCTGTTCCCTGATTCGCTCTGACTCTAATGGGACGAGCTTGTGAATTTTTCATGCAGCCTAGAGGGAACGACAAAGGACCCTACCGAAGAATTACAAGCTGTGAGTGAGGGATTGAGGGTGGAGTGACAGCCAGGAAGCATCTTTAGCTCAAATCTGTCGAGAATGTGGACAGAAGAGAAGATTATAACGTGAATGGAAATCGACAGAATCAATGACCTCAGTCTGCAGGACGTCAGAGTCCTGGTTCAGATTTTTCTTTAGACCTGAACATCAGCCTTTTCTGCTTTCCTGTTTGAGACCTGAACATTTCCTCTGGAATCAGTTGGAGTAAACAAGGATTTACAACGTTCCGAAATGTCTTAAAAGTTGATGGAAATAACTTTGGGCCTCCATGAATTAAAGCTGATCAAAAAGAACATCTTGATGCTGATGAGACGGCATCGTCTGCACCATCAAAACGCAGCCTGTATAATGCCCAAGATCGCAAATTAATGGGCTGAAATTTCTGCAAGAAAGCTCTTAAAAAAATTATCCATCTGTTCAATGAGCACATGCCACAGCTCACTCAGATAGCTTGTAGCACTGTCTTGCGTATGCAAATACATTTTGCCTGGAAATCTATTTGGAGTTGCTTGAAGGAATCCAGAACGGCCCTCCTTCTGTCTCCCCTCACCGGCTCACGCGGGGCTCCCTCTCGCCGTCTATCTCCTCTCGTGTGGAAAACATCTTCACCAGCTCTGCACGCATGGGCACGCGGTCCACGGCAAAGCGTCGCAGAGCCCAAAACACCATGGGCCAATATGCAGATCTCAGGCCTGCACTGACGGCCCCGTCTACGAGCAGGACGGGGAGCCCTGCAACTGTGTCAGTCAACACATGCAGCGCAAGCACACGGAGGGAATAATCCTCCACTCAGGCTCCATCCTTCGTTAGCAGACGGCCCCCACAAGATAATGTCAACATCAGCTTTATATGTTTATAAGATACCTAAAATGGTTGCAGCATCAAAAGTGTTTATGAAGGGTTAGACTTCCTCTTAGGCAGAGATGAGAAAAGGATATGACAGGCTGCCTGCACGTGTGTGTGTGTGTGTGTGTGTGTGGTGTGTGTGTGTGTGTGTGTGGGGGGGGGGGGGGCGCTCATGAAGTCAAGAATTTTGTAACATCCTTTGATTTTGCTTTCTGCTAAATCTAACATTTAAATGTTAATTGATAAAAGTGTTTGCGACTGTTCTAAAGCCTGTTCCCTGATTCGCTCTGACTCTAATGGGACGAGCTTGTGAATTTTTCATGCAGCCTAGAGGGAACGACAAAGGACCCTACCGAAGAATTACAAGCTGTGAGTGAGGGATTGAGGGTGGAGTGACAGCCAGGAAGCATCTTTAGCTCAAATCTGTCGAGAATGTGGACAGAAGAGAAGATTATAACGTGAATGGAAATTGACAGAATCAATGACCTCAGTCTGCAGGACGTCTGTTTGAGACCTGAACATTTCCTCTGGAATCAGTTGGAGTATAAAAGGATTTACAACGTTCTGAAATGTCTTAAAAGTTGATGGAAATAACTTTGGGCCTCCATGAATTAAAGCTGATCAAAAAGAACATCTTGATGCTGATGAGACGGCATCGTCTGCGCCATCAAAACGCAGCCTGTATAATGCCCAAGATCGCAAATTAATGGGCTGAAATTTCTGCAAGAAAGCTCTTAAAAAAATTATCCATCTGTTCAATGAGCACATGCCACAGCTCACTCAGATAGCTTGTAGCACTGTCTTGCGTATGCAAATACATTTTGCCTGGAAATCTATTTGGAGTTGCTTGAAGGAATCCAGAACGGCCCTCCTTCTGTCTCCCCTCACCGGCTCACGCGGGGCTCCCTCTCGCCGTCTATCTCCTCTCGTGTGGAAAACATCTTCACCAGCTCTGCACGCATGGGCACGCGGTCCACGGCAAAGCGTCGCAGGGCCCAAAACACCATGGGCCAATATGCAGATCTCAGGCCTGCACTGACGGCCCCGTCTACGAGCAGGACGGGGAGCCCTGCAACTGTGTCAGTCAACACATGCAGCGCAAGCACAAGGAGGGAATAATCAGCCACTCAGGCTCCATCCTTCGTTAGCAGACGGCCCCCACAAGATAATGTCAACATCAGCTTTATATGTTTAAAAGATCCCTAAAATGGTTGCAGCATCAAAAGTGTTTATGAAGGGTTAGACTTCCTCTTAGGCAGAGATGAGAAAAGGATATGACAGGCTGCCTGCACGTGTGTGTGTGTGTGTGTGTGTGTGTGTGTGTGTGTGTGTGTGTGTGTGTGTCTGTACCAGAAGGCCAAGAAGCCGGGCTTGGGCAGATGGTCCACAAAGGTGTTACCACACAGTGAGTGGGCACTGCGATTGATGCATTGCAACATCCAAGAAGGTGGAACATTTGGCTGCTGACCCGCAGTCAGAACTCATTGGCCCGGCCTCGTCCTCACGGAGCTGCTGCGAGAGAGACGAGGGTTGAGTCGGTCGGAATAAACACACACGCGCAACGTAGCACTTTCCCACCCTCAAGGGAGCCTGCATCAGCTGCACGCTGCAAACTTCTCCCTCATCTCTGCAAGGAGGTCAGGGTGGTGGTGGTGGTGGTGGGGGGGGGGGGGGGGGGGGGGGGGGGGGGAGGATGAGCGAGAGCGCACGGAAACACTGGAAGTCAGGGTTACTGTGTTACACTTGGATGGAGAAGCTTTGACCTTGAGCTTCTTCTGAGGGGGCTTGTTAGTGAAGCGGCTCCATATGACTCACTGCAGGAAACGTGTAACAATTCATCTCAACCCAGTCGAGTCAGGTTTCGTGTCATGGTTCTCTTCATCCGCGCACCAGCTAGATATCGACGCTCAATCTTTCATCTCCGATTGTCTTCTTGTAGTTTCATGTCCTGCTGTGAAATTCCTTCACCCTTAAGCTGTATTTCTTTTTACTTAACGGTTTTTGTACAGTTACAGCAGCACAATTATTCCTGTAAAGCCACAATGAATTGTTTTATGAAAGAAAATCTTGACTATTCTTTGTGAATTATCATAGCCGTTATTATTACTATTATTTTTGCATTATTTTGATACTTGATTACTTTAAAATATATATAAAACTAACTGACTTTTGAGAAAGTTATTCTAAACACCTCACAGTGGAAAATATTTATAATTGTCATTTTTATATATTATTTCAAGTGTAAAAAATAAAGTTAAACAGTTAATTTCTTTGTAGGCAGACTAACTGTAATCACCTGAAACTATTGGACAATTAACATGAGAGCAAACCTTATAAAACATGACTAAATGGGTTAATAAAGAAAATGAAGGTGAAGAAGTTCACAAATGAAATATTCTTTTTAATTACTAACATTATTAGTCATGCACATGACAAAAAAAGTTTTATTTCAGACCCAAAAGCGCTCTTACATCAGCAGAAACATGGAAAATTCATGAGTGAGTATACGCTAACCGAGGGCAACGCCACAGCGATGGCTCTTAAACATGATATAAATGCTGTTTATCTCTGCGCAGCTCAAATGTTAAAGAAGAAAAAGCCTCTTTGTTTCCACATTTATCAGCAGTAAGATGGCGGATGTCAGCTGACCAAACGAGATGAGAATCAGAAAGATGTTTCACTCTTTTTAGGCTGCATTGCAGTTGCAATAAGAATTAACAACCGTTTATTTGCCGAACACTGTGATCACCTTCTGTGGCCCTCATAAGCAAATAAAGGTCAATTAATAAAAATCGCTTTATTGGGAACTGGCGGAGAGCGCCGCTCTGTGGACATATCTGGTAACACCTTTGCTCGAGCCCTCGGAGGTAAACCCCTGAAGCCGAGTTACTGGCTTTGTTTTTGCCAGAACTATTTCATCAGACTTGAGCAGACAAAGCCGCCAAAGACAAAAACACCGAGCGAGACGGAAGCGAATAAAAACACCGACCGGTCCAGATCTCCACCCTCTCTGCCTTTGACTCCGCAGGGAGTCAGTCGTCGTCCACCACCATCACGTTCCCGTTGAGCTCATACTGGATGGTGGCCCAGTCAAAGATGTTGCCCTTGGGGATCTTATGACCGTAGTTCCAGGCCTGGATCATGCTCCTGGAGAGAACGTAGTCCCACATGTTCAGATCCGTCACCTCTCCCACAAAGCTCTGCGTGGCCTCCAAACCCCCGAGATGTTTGTCCGGGTCTTGCCCCAGGAGGATGCTGCCATTGGGACGGATCGTGTGCCCGGGTTTGTAGACCTGGTAGGTGCTGCGTTTCCCATCGACCCAAAAGGCAGCGAGGCCGGTGCGAGATTCCCAAGTCAGGCAGAGGTTGGTGCGGAAAGTGGTGAGAGGAGGCAGGTGAAAGAAGGCGCCATCGCCGCTGAGATAGAAGGAGACTCGTCCATCTTTTTCTCGCCACACGTTCAGCTCATCGTAGTCGGCGGTGCGGTAGGCGAAGAGAATAATCTGCCGCTCCTCTGGCAGCTCAGTGGCCACACGCATGCAGAGCGTGAAGGCCTTCAAGGCCATTTCCTTCTGAGGGATCAGGGCCACGAAGCTGAAGTCCGTCTCATAGGGAAAGATCAGGACCTTGTCCGGCAGACCCACTGGCCAACACAAGCAGACAGAGTTGGATCAGCAGCTGTCCACATGCTGGCCATTTTAGGACAAACAATGACCAGTTTCAGGACATCTGCTTTGCTCAGGTTTCTGGGTGAAGTCTGGCTGAATTATCTGCAGTAGTTGCTGCATTCGGATGCTTAAAAATCAATGAAATTCCTCCAGCAAGGACTGACACATTAATATCACAAAAATCAACCATAGCTGTTGCACACAGTCTGGTTCATTCTGTCTTTGGGGTAAATGTTAGGGTGCATTTAAACCTACCTTGGGTGGCTGAAGAGAGACCCAGAGACCATCCACAGACCCCCAACAGAAGTAGCTCCAAGCTGACATTGCTGACTCTCTGCAAACACAGACACACGTTTGTCTCTGATGGTTAAATATCAGGACAGGACACCAGGACACCAGGACATCAGGACATCAGGACATCAGGACGGGAACGAGCTTTTCTTACCATGTTGCTGCCCTTTCGTGCGCCGGTTCTGCTGCCGACTCCGTCCCACTCGCCAATGTTCTGTTTCAGCTCCTCGTCCCTCCTTGTACCGACCAGGACGGCAGCTGAGGGTCAGCGCTGACAAAAGGCTCAGTGTGTGAGGGCTGGCTGACACTGAGCACAACACACACCTTCTCTTGTGTCTGTGACGCACCGACCAGAAAACAGTGGCTCTCCATCTTTAATCATCGGGTTGATTTTCCATCTTGGGATCATTTTGAGATGTACTGACCAACAGATGGGCCTTTTGTCCTGATCGCTACCTTAAATACCTCCGAATCAAACAGAATAAATCACAATATGACGATTGGTTTTATCCCTGATGACGTCATAATACTGGGACTCACTTTCAGTTGTGTATTTTATGTATATAGAAAAAAAAAGGACAAACAACTTCAAGGTTCATGGTTTAATCAGGACAAACAAAAAGTGAATAATGTTATCAACATATCTACATTTCGTACAGTTTCATAACCTCTATGACTTTTTTTTTTCCCCAAAGAAAAAATAAGAACCTTGACTTTGTTGAGAAATAAAATCTGAGGACACACAAGCAAATTATTTACAGTCTGCACTCTGACACAAACCACTGACAGGCTGATTTCATCACAGACGCACAGTCGGGAGCTGGAAACTGAGAAACGACAGCAGACCAGCAGCGAGCGAGCTGGACTGAGGTACCGGTGGAGAAGATGGTCAACGCTTTTCCAGCACGCAGAGAGAGGATGAGTTTGTACGAGGGAACGTTCCTCCGAACCCCCGGTAACAGGACACAGCTTGCACTTGTTTTCATGCGGATCAGCCCTCATGACAGCGGCGCTGTCAGAGAAAGTGGATCAAGACAACAGCATTCTCTTGCACAAGTGCAGGGGAGAAAAAAGAAAAATAACATCACTTCATGCGTTACGGCAGCGTCCATGGTGACGGCAACAGGAAAAAACCCCAGCTTGGATTGCCTTTAACATTCAAACACTTCTAAATGTTCAGTTTATATCCAGCAAAATGGATTTTTTTTGCCTGGAAAATCTGCTTCTATTTTCTTTTCTTTTTTTTTTTATTATTTATTTTCCATTAAAGACTATGTTAACATAACATTGTTGTAATAAGACACCTTTTGAATTACTGTAGGCCAGCCTAAACCTAAAGAATCAATAATGCATACATTCAACTTAGTGGAACTGTCCGTTGTGGTGTTTGTTAAAAGGGGAGGGGGGGGGGGGGGGGGGGGGGGGGGACTACGGTGAAGTGGAAATGGTCGACTACAGCGCCTCCTACAGGCAGAGAAGAGAGCACGTTTTTACATTTGCAGTAAATAAGTTTGGATACAAACTGAGCAAAGGTTGTTTTCTGTATCTATAAATGACCAGGAAAATATATGAAGCAAGTATCAATCACTCTAATATTTAAGTAAATGGAGAGTGAAAACAGCTAAAAAATACTGGACTAAGATTACATGCTGATCCTTTAATGGTTGTATTTTAGGTGACTTTTAAGATATAAAACACTGGCGTGAAATGCTGATGCTTTTCAGCAACTGTGGCACTGAGTGGGCAGAGGAGCAGGAGTGACCTCAGAATGTTTCGACTCATTTTGAATGAAGTGTGCAAACGCATGGCAAAATCCAAACAAAGGGGGGGTTTAAAGGGAGCGGCTTGAATGTCGAGTGTCCGCAGTCAGGAGCAGGACGTTTACAGCAAAGATCAAATGTAGTGGCGAGAGAGGCCTGTGACACGTGGCTCCCCCGGCAGGTCCTTTTCACACAGCACACAAATCCACATGAAGTTCTCTTAATTGTCATCTTTTTCCCCCCCAGGCTTTGGGTCGGATTATTGTGGGGGTTGGGGACAGGGAGTGGGGTTCTCTTCAGTAGTCCTCCACCCAGCCGTTCTCCTGTATAAAGGCATCGATCACTTCCTTCATGGCCAGGTTCGGGATCAACTGGTCCTGGGTCAGTGGACTCCTGGTGACTGGGTCAAAATGGCCTACCCGCTGCAACCAAACAGAAAAATTCAGTCAAATTCACTAGATGACATCATCTGCTGTTGTTTCTAGGAGTATTATTTATTCGGCGCAGGTGAAGACAACAGAACCAGGTTTTTACGTGCTGATTTGTCTGGTTCAATTCAATTCATTCAATAGTAGAGCTGAAAGTAAATAAGTTCCATATCTGTAGTACTTGTTACAATATGGCTGCTCAAAATATGGGATTAACGATAACTAAGTAAAGGATACTACGGGAGAGCCTGATTTTACCTGCAGGTGCTCCTCGATGTCCTTGCGATCATATGTGATACCACTGGGTGTGATGCAGGGTTCTCTCATCAACTCAAAGCTGATTTTCCCACACAGATAATCTGGAATCTCGCGTTTCTGAAGAAACAAAACACCCTTAACCACACTGGCGTCACGGGAAAATGCTCAAGTCTGGTTTATTTCCTTTTGGTAGTGTTTGAAGTTGCTCTCTGGAACATTTCTACTGTATCACACATTTTTAAAAAAAGAGTCTCTTCCATCAGGTCATTCTAATTCTGGCTAAATCTGGATCTTCTCCCACAGACCAAACCAACTGCCAGCAGGAGCTGTTTCAACAAATAATGAAAACTCTAAAGAAAAATGACTGTATTTAGTGAACCAGGAGTAATTACTGGCAAACAAATCCCGAGTTCCATAGAAAGTGTCCTTTGGTCTTGGAAATAACAACTTCCAGTCGTTAGAAATTCAGAAATGCACCTCACACCAGCCAGATTAGAGGATCTAAAACATGTGAGTGTAAGATTTATGCTGAAATGCTTCTTGGGACTCTTTCTCTTGTTGCTATGTGAACAACAAATTGCTGTTGTGAGGCAGGTGTGGACTGTGGTCAAAAGCACGTCCGTGTCGAGCAGCCTGCCAGTTTTTTGCTTTTATAAATTAAATTAGGTAAATTCCTGATGCATGCTGGGATGATGAGAGCAAAGACTGAATCTGTGAAGAAACAATGACAATAACGTGAGAGAAGTGATTCATACTCACTTTTCTCTTCTCGTCCACCTGTGAGAACAGTTCGTCCATGTCCTTTAGGTACTTGTCCTACATACGTTCATAAAGGGGGAGGTATGAATATGCCACTGTTGTCTCCACTGATTACACTAAACAAACTGGCGCATTCAGAAACATACGTGTCTGGAGGAAATCTTTCCAGCATCACCTCCATTTTGATTGTCATCTTGTTTTTCTTTGTGTTCCTCCAGTTCTCTGTGCGAGTAAAGATGACAACATGATTTGTGCACCAGCTGATGTTTATATAACCTGTGCTGGACCTCCTGCGGCGGCCTCACCTTTCCTTCTCGGCCAGGATAAGTTTGGTCAGGTAAGCATGTAGCTCGTTCTCTTGGTTGATGCGCTTATCTTCGATGCTATTCCAACGTTTCTTCTTGGCAATGCGCAAAGCGCTGGGGATGTCATCTCCAAAGTTCAGCCTCTGCTCTTTTGCCAGATTATAAGCTGAAAACAAAAGCAGCAGCACCGGTTTAACGCACGGCACTAAAGCCAAAAGGCACACAAAAGACAAACTCTGCTTTAGGGCTTGATGAAGAATACTGTTATTTCAGTCAAGCAAACACTAATTAAGATGGCACGAGTGTTGGCATTAAAACTCCGACATCACTGACAGCCAAAAAGGGATTCAGCATTATGACAAGAGAGTAAACCACCAGGAAACCAGGTCCGTTGTAGTTTTGCAAGGATTCCCCATCTTTTCTGACCTTTCTGCAGATTGCCGATGGCCTCATCAAAGTTCTCCAGTTCAAGGTGACACTGGCCCAAGAAAAAGTGGGCCTTGACCGACTGGCTGTCCAGCTCCAGTGCATGCTTGCAATCTGCCAGAGCCTTGTCATGCTGCTGCAGCTTCACATGGCATAAAGCCCTGTTAGTGTAGTACACTGCCACCAATGGGTTACGGTTCTGGGAGACAGGACATGACACAATAAATATAAATAAATCAAAGCAATCAAAAAGTACTGGTTACGTGAGAAAGACTCGGATATTAGTTGCACTTACAATAGCTTTACTGTAGCATGTAGCAGCCTCCTGGTACTTGCGGCAGAGGAAGAGCCGGTTTCCCTGCTCCTTCAGCTCCTGTGCAGTGGAACTCTTCTCCGGGCTGCCGGCCATCTTCTCCACCGGCTCCGCGGGGCCCGCCTCGGCCTGCTTCCCAATCCTGTTCCCCGTCTCTTCGGCTGGCTAACCGACAGGCTCAAAATTGCCCTGTCCCTCCTGGTCTGGAGAAACAGGTCTTTTCATTTAAGTCTGCCCAGTTTATGACTGTGTGCATTCACTGCAATGCACCAGTAAATTACATGCCGCCCTCAATGCCATCGCCGGGATGATTAGATTAGATCGCTGACAATTGTGATGTTGCTCCACAATGGAGGTTTATTTATCCCGGTGACAGACGGTCAGAGAACGAAACAGACCAGCGTGCTCGCTCGGTAAATGGGTAAACTCAACCCAAGACAATAGCAGTGAAAGGTAGAAAAGACCAGAAATGACATATAACCATGGGCTTAATACATCGCTTGAGATGCTGTTACTGTTAAGGCAGACAAAATAGAAGCTGATTATGTTAATATTAACAATACAATGTTTTATATTAGCAAGCTCGCTAAACTAGCACAAAGGCTAAGACTTGAGAATGTTTCCGAACAATTCCTAGCAATACTTTGTCACAAATTAGATCACACTGCATGCGACTGGGCAATACTGGTTACGTGTGTCCTTTGTCTATAAAATGTGTTTCGCTGTTTATTTAACACATTTAGGTGGATGCCTGTTTTTCGACAAGCTCTTAAAACAGACGTTTGCTGATGCTAGGTTAGCATGTTAGCTCTACAGCTTCTTTATTGTTTTTTTTGCAACTCACGTTTTAGTTACCCTTTATTTTACACACAAGCGGCTTTCAGTACTTACGTGGTTTAGGAAATCTTACATCCAGATAAGCCAGGGTTAATATTATTTAATGTAAAATTTGAATCGCCATTTTTTCCCCTGCACCTGAGTTAACATGACAATTTGTTGTTATATTGACGTCAGACACGTCCGCGGCGACGGAAGCCGAAAGGACGTTCTTTCCCTCGACAGAGTCCGTATCGCAGTTTTCTAGGTTTTAAAAGGTCTCTGGGTTACAAATCAGTTAAATTAGTTAAAGATGGCGTTTACAACTTCTAATAAATCATTTCCAACCTCAGTCCAACTAATATCTGAATTTAAAATATGCAATTTTTAAGACTCAGAATCAGCTTTAGTGGCTGTATTGTATTTGCAAAAACAAAACGGGTTATGTGCATGTTTCATACAACAGTGAGATATTTAGTGTGAAGGTAGGAAAAAACATCCACTATATTTAACAGTTTATGGTGTTAACACAATAAACTAACAGTAGGTGGCGCATGAACCAACACAAGAGCTACTGCTATTACTACTACTTCATACTAGAACTAATCACAATACTAATAGTAATCAAGATAAAGTTTAAATGAAATATATACTGTGACAAAGCAAACTTTAAATACACATTTCTAGGTTCCCATGACTTCATGGTGTTGATCTTGATATTTATCCTATAATGCGCATGCTGGTTTTGATTCTTTTTATATGCAGAACTATGATCAGGAATTTAGCATGAATTATTCCAGCTATCCCACCCATGGAGAATGAGCCACACACAGACCAATCTACAGATAAAATATAAAGACGAGACAAGAACATTGAAGTGTATCCATAGAGGAATTAGGGCGGCTGTGCCTGTGGAGAGGGTCACTTTTCTCCCTGCCTGCTGTGAATGTCTTAGACTGCGATGAAGATTAGGGGACATCCCCTGAGCAAACACGCTGATAAATGTCTGAAGGGGATCACTGAGCTGAAGACCCACAAGGGCTGTGTCCCCAGCTGTGTTTACCCATCTCTACCAGTGTCACCCCATCATCCCCCAGAACACCCACCAACTGAACCCATTTTTGAAGAAGATGAACTTCAGACACAAACCTTTTCCATTTATCTGACCTTTGGCGGATCTGATCAACAGGTGCAAATTTAGGGTCATTTCTAGGTAAAACAATTGATCATCATTAAAAACGACCGATTAGACCACATACTTCAATCATATCGGCGTAAAACTCATACTTGTTCTTGATTCATGCATCTGCACAAATTTCTGGTAGGATCAAAAAACAGAGGAACTGGAGGGATTATTCGACAGCTGGATTACAAACAAGACATTTCCAGATTATGATGTTGCATGTGAATACATTTGAACTGGCCCCAACCCCCAACACACACACACACACACACACACACACACACGGCTCTCATCCCCTCCAGTATCCCAGCCATCACCCCCACCCGCCCCATCAAACCAAACTGCTGCTCATCGCACCGGTTGGCTGAGCTTTTTGTCACCTTGGCAACGGTACCAGGAAGTTGCCCAGCTCTGCTGGCACGGCTGAAAAGCTGCCACTTCCTGATTGATTCTGATCTTTCTCTGGTTCTGTGTAGTCGTTTTCCCATTTGGCAGCAATCGTCTATTCGGCGCCAAACCGTATGAAAGGAGAGAGAAAAGGGCGACCACACTCTCCTAAGCTTTAAGGGAAACCTCAAGTTCAAATAGATAAAACAAAAGGTGTATTTATCCCCAGGGGTGGCCCTTTGTTGTGTGGGTTTTGCTCGTTTTGGGGAGGACAATTCTCATAGACTTGCTGCAGTTGGTTCAAGTGGTTGTGAATGTAACATGTGCACGATGGAAAAGAATACTGTCAGTGTCCTCAACTGGAAAATGGAAACGCGGGAAGTTGTTGTCATGTTAATGTTGCTCTGTTTATCTGTGAAAGCCTTTTAAAATTCCACCTAGAGGCTTGTTTGTACCTGATTTTCACAGCATTCTTTATGTGCTGGGCTGGAACCGGCCTTCAAAACCATAACGTCACCAACACTGGTCAGGGATTTATAAAAAAAAGGCCTCTCTGGTCATAAACCACAGCTTAACACACAAAGTTGTGTTTGTTTTTGCACATAGAGGAAACCCACTGAAAGACAATACCTGGTATTTATGAAAGAAGAGTTAAAAAGCCGGAGACATTCAGGAGACAAAGGTCAGACACATGTCCAACCCAAGGACGATGTCTGTTATTTTTACATGAATATACCAGAAAAACATAAAAGCTGGCAGTGAAGAGAAGAGGTGCTCACGTTTAAAAGTCTGAAAAGTTAACAAACACAAACCCTATTTACATTTCAAACTTGGGTTTAAAGCCCACTGTATGCAAACTAATATTTATCTTGTCTCTTTGCTGGAAGTCTTAAAACCCTTCAGTAAACTGACATCAAACAGTTTGAAACTTGTGGCGTTAGTCCAAAAATGTTTTATACCCTGGGGGGGTTTACAGCACACCCCGCTTCCCAAAACACACACACACACACCACACACACACACACACACACACACCACACACACACACACGGCTCTCATCCCCTCCAGTATCCCAGCCATCACCCCCACCCGCCCCATCAAACCAAACTGCTGCTCATCGCACCGGTTGGCTGAGCTTTTTGTCACCTTGGCAACGGCACCAGGAAGTTGCCCAGCTCTGCTGGCACGGCTGAAAAGCTGCCACTTCCTGATTGATTCTGATCTTTCTCTGGTTCTGTGTAGTCGTTTTCCCATTTGGCAGCAATCGTCTATTCGGCGCCAAACCGTATGAAAGGAGAGAGAAAAGGGCGACCACACTCTCCTAAGCTTTAAGGGAAACCTCAAGTTCAAATAGATAAAACAAAAGGTGTATTTATCCCCAGGGGTGGCCCTTTGTTGTGTGGGTTTTGCTCGTTTTGGGGAGGACAATTCTCATAGACTTGCTGCAGTTGGTTCAAGTGGTTGTGAATGTAACATGTGCACGATGGAAAAGAATACTGTCAGTGTCCTCAACTGGAAAATGGAAACGCGGGAAGTTGTTGTCATGTTAATGTTGCTCTGTTTATCTGTGAAAGCCTTTTAAAATTCCACCTAGAGGCTTGTTTGTACCTGATTTTCACAGCATTCTTTATGTGCTGGGCTGGAACCGGCCTTCAAAACCATAACGTCACCAACACTGGTCAGGGATTTATAAAAAAAAGGCCTCTCTGGTCATAAACCACAGCTTAACACACGAAGTTGTGTTTGTTTTTGCACATAGAGGAAACCCACTGAAAGACAATACCTGGTATTTATGAAAGAAGAGTTAAAAAGCCGGAGACATTCAGGAGACAAAGGTCAGACACATGTCCAACCCAAGGACGATGTCTGTTATTTTTACATGAATATACCAGAAAAACATAAAAGCTGGCAGTGAAGAGAAGAGGTGCTCACGTTTAAAAGTCTGAAAAGTTAACAAACACAAACCCTATTTACATTTCAAACTTGGGTTTAAAGCCCACTGTATGCAAACTAATATTTATCTTGTCTCTTTGCTGGAAGTCTTAAAACCCTTCAGTAAACTGACATCAAACAGTTTGAAACTTGTGGCGTTAGTCCAAAAATGTTTTATACCCTGGGGGGGTTTACAGCACACCCCGCTTCCCAAAACACACACACACACACACACACACACACACACACACACACACACACACGCACAGCATGGATTGATGTGTGACGGCTGGGGGTGGATGCGGCTGCTGAGGAGTTTTCTTAAGTGGGGGGCGTTCACAAAAGAGTTTTTGGAGGGAAATCAAAACTTTCTGTGTTCAGGCATTTCAGGGACGGGGAGGGAAATCCATCCTTTTCTCTTTGAGCACGTTTATTTCAAGAAGTTAACCATTAATGTAACTGACAGCTGACTCCAGATGGCAGCAATATTTGTTTACTGATTGTTATTAATGACCAAATTGAGGGTTTTTCTGTTGTAACAGCATTGTTTTAGTTTAAGCGGATCACATTACCAACTCAAAAGCAGCCGTTCTGCTGAAGCTCATGAAATTGATTGAGAATGACTGATCAGTGTGTGTTTCTGCTTAGAAAATCAATGAGGGTCTTCTCAGGAGCGGCCTTAACCAGCAGGGGCACAAGGGACTTATCTTCCCTCCCTACAGCTTGATGCTTCATTCCCCCGTTCACCCCCGAATGTCCCCTAAGGTCATCCTCTCCAGGGTTACCGAACCCCACCCAGTCCCAGCCCCCACCCTCCAATACAATCCAAAAGAACTAAAGCAGACATAATGAGCTATGGGCTAATTGTGTGTGTGTGTGTGTGTGTGTGTGTGGTGTGTGTGTGTGTGTGTGTGTGTGTGTGTGTGTGTGTTTTAAAGATAGACAGAGCAGGATAGAGAGTCCTCAGGGCATAACAGAGAAAAAAATCTTGTTAAGTTTGATTGACGGTGCAGAACATTTTAACATCTCCAACCAGGTCATAATGATTCACAGGGTGACAGCGTTTTTACCTTCCTTCAGTCGCTGCCTGTTTGTCGGTCTCGCTGCCTTCAGGTGGTGTCCCAGAATTTCCCAGCGTTCATTTCTTGGATTTTGGATTTTCACGTCTGTCAAACACCTTCTGCTGATCTGAATAGACATATTGGTTTATTCAATTGATTGACAGTCAAATTCACTGACTGCATTAATATTCATTAGTATTCAGTAAACGCAACATTGCATCTATACTTCATCGCCTCTGTGGAGAAATAAATATTGTCCACAGTCGCAGTTCTCCTGCAGACTGAGCCTGAACAGGAGCTCCTCCAGGGTTTCTCTGGATGTGGTGGCTTTCTTTTCTTCCTGGACCTTTACAAGCCTTCCAGGACCTGCTGAGGAGAACCATCCACACAGCATGATGCTGCCACCACAGCGATCGATGGTGGAGATGGGATGTTTGTGCTGATTTGCTCAGTCACACAGCAGTCGTAGGTGTCTTGGTGACCTCCCTTTATTGGCAGGAGCTGCTCAGAGATCTCCTTTTGCATTGTGACGTCTAATTCCCAATTAAAACCTTTTTCAGAGCTGTAGTCTACATTTTACCATGATAACATATAAAAGGTAGTTTTAAAATCACCCAGGAGATTTTTGAAGGTCATGTTAGAGTGAACTAACACTATTAGTAATAAGCCCTTCCTAAATTTATAACAAGACATTATTTATGGCCTTATATATCAATTTATAAAATGGAGAGGAATTAAATATCTAATGTATTTAATGAATGTACTTTCTGTAGATCATTCAGAAATTTACAGAAATGGCTTTTCTCTTTAGAGACAATAAGATTTGATGAAAGGGAGGTGTTTTAGTTGGGATATACTTTTTAGAACTATTTAACAATAATATTTGCATCAGTTCTTTATTAGTTAAATACAATATGAGGAGTGTAGGATCAAGCTAAAATTTGTTAGTGCTGTTATTCATATATAGATCAAATAGCTCCTTTATCTTCTGCAACAACCTGGTGATTTGTTTCCAAGTAAAGTTGCTGAAAGGAATGTTTGTGCTGAAAGTGTGAAGTCTGCAGTTCCCACAATGGGCGGTCATCAGATCAGTGCGCTGGGATGGACAAATGACCTGTAACAAAACACCAGACCCTGAAGGAGGGGAGGGGTTACCATGGTCCGAGGCTGGGGAGGTCAGAGGTTGATTTTTTTGAGAACCGCTCAATCGAAGCGCCATCAAATCCCATCGTTGTGTGATTTCTTAGGAATTCCATCAGATGAAGCTTAAATGCTATAAATGCACTCGATGCTCTGTAGAGACTGAAGTTCCTGCACAGTTAATGTGTTTCTCTCAGCACAAACAGCCTGTGGAAGCATTCACTCATCTTTAAATGATGCAGGAGACACAGGAATGTAATCAAACCTTTTTCTATGTAGCCTGCCTCAAATTAAGGACTTCTGGGTGCATTTGACCTCGTAGGGTTTCACAGATGTATTTCAAAACTTGAAATATCCTCTAAAGCAAATTTCTAAAGCTAAATATGAATAAGAGAGCCTCAGATTTGGAGTTTTGGTTTGTAATTCCTCAACGCCTGTTAGCTCATGTGTAAACTATGTCATCTCTGGGGCGTCCTGTCCTCAGCTTTGTTTTCCTACGCCTGCCGTCCAAATTTCCATCACAAACGTCTCACCCTGACTGACCCCCTGCTTTCTGTCTGAAGAGGCCCTGATTAGCCCCCCATACATGTGCAGATAGGCCCAAAATCCTTAAATTGGAACTATGCATGAATGTGCATTTGTGTGTGCATAAAAGTGAGTCCTCATGCATATGTGTGCATGCATGAATGTGTCAGAGCAATCAAGGAGTATCCTCAACGCTCCGGCAAAGTCTCCTTTTCTTGGCTTTTGGCCATTTTCGCTGGTTTGCAGGACGACATGGTTCGCTGCCACCACCTCTAAAGACTCAGACTGTCAGACTCTGCCTCTCCTCTGTTTTGTTTGGTTTCGGTCCTGAGGTCACATCAAGCAAATAAAGTCACTGACATAGAGTTGTGAGATAAACATGTGTATAAATGTTGCACATCCTGTTTGCTAAAAATGCTAATTATAGTAGCACTTCACGTCGAGCATTAGTTCCAGATGTAAACAGCTCAGTTAAACTGAATTCGATAGAGCAGACCTCGTCACACCTGTCGTATGCATTCACATCCACCTGTTATTATGAGGACATCCAGACTTACACAGCAGCGCACCCCAAGGGACAGGTGATATGATACCCCTGAAGTCAGAGGTGAGGGGGGGTTGGGCTTTCTTTACTCAACAACGGACGCAGCATGTTTTGGCGGTCCCCTGAAGCATTTCCCCCTCCCCTGTTTGTAACAAAGACCACCACTTTTGCAACAGATTCGCTCATTTTTAAAAGGAATATTTGGACTGATGTTCGCGCCAGCGTAGACACAAACGTGCTGAGGGGGCAAAGGGGATCCGGCTTGGTTTTGAAGAAATGAGATGAAAGGGGGCTCGTGGACATTAGTCCAGGTCACCAGGAAGTCTGAATGGCATTGATGAAAGATGGCAAGAGATAAAGAATGCCAGGGATTTGGATTTAGCGCCCAATTATAGGTCCTATTCAGAGTTTGATTGTAAGCTGCAAGCATAATGTGAAGACTCCTGGATTATTGGTGAATGATCATCCAGTTACTACTTAATTTGGTTATTTTTAAACTCTCTTTAAATACACACCCCCATTATTTAGCTTAAATGTGATTTTTAAAACAAAAGATAAGTCAAAACTGTCTTTGGCTGGAAACTTCACAGCATCCAGCTTTGAATTGACACCAAATAATTAACTTTGGCATTTGGGACCTAATACAGTCAGGTGAGCAGTTTCCAAATCTGCACGGAAACAACTGAGGTTAACGACGATTTCTAAGATTTGATGTGTAATGGGATATCCAGAAATGGACCCCTGCCAGTCTCATTACTTCGCTGAGTGAGCAGGATGTTCAGAAGGTCTGAGGTAGGAACAAGGAGTTTTTTTGTGTGTGGGAGGGTTGCAGAGGGGTGGGGGTTGAAATTATTGGCATGTGTCTATTGTGTGAGCGCACCATTGTGCAGCCTGGGTTTAAAGTTTAAAGTCTCCATGTGTGTCCGTGAGTGCATGTTTATGTGCAAGGCAGGCTAATTATATTAGCATGGAGGAGGAGGACATCAAGAGCAGCCAGGCTAATGTGACATAAATAATACATTCAAGTATTGTTTTTAAGATTAAACCCTTCATCACAACATGACGGTGGTACTAATCTTCTAACTTTTTGGAGAAAAAAAGCGACTACCAAACTTTTCAATCCATAGATTCCATCAGTTTACCTTTAAATACTGAATTAGCAGGAGACGTGTATGCAGATGTATCTGTGAGTACGCATTCATGCTATTGTGAAAACACTTTTATTTAATGAAAGTTAAAATGTCAAAGATGTTAAAGAATGTTAAACATTAAGGACAAAGAAAACAGAAAGCTACGAGGCTGCGAGTTTGTGAATCCTATTAATGGAGATTTGGTTGTTTCTTTAAAGCTAAAATGGAGGTGTTTTTGGTGGATCAGAGGAGCGCCCAGCTGTGTCCACTAATGCACCACAACTCCAATTGATTACTTTGATTGAAGGCTACTTCTCAAAACACTAAACGTGTGAAAGGTCAATCGCGATCTGTCTTGGCCGCCAAAATTATGCATTTGCCTTGACCGCCAAAATATCGCCCCTTTGTGCTCCGTCTCATTGTATCCAAATAGGGGTATTCAAATGTGGATGTGGTCGAGAGGGACAACATCTGTCTTTCCTGTGGACATATGTAAAGCACCGTACCAATTGTCGATTTTGGAGGGATCCTGCTTTTTAGTTAAGTTTTCCCTCCAAATTGATTCAGCCAATTAGAAGCTGTGTGGGGGCTGGGAGAGCTGCAAACAAGACGGACAGCGGAGAACCTCTGTCTGACCCCCAGCTGGGCTCCAAAAACACAGCGCATCCAAGCCTGGAGGCATTACCATAGCGATACTGGGCTGCTGATAACAATACACTCATTTGGATTTCAGACTACAGGATTGGGAGATCAATCATTAATTGCAGCTAATAAGAGCCGTAAATGTGGTGTGAAGTATGTTGGACATGGCGTCTCCACAAAACCAACATCAGAACTGGTTTTCCCTTCAAAACCAAGCGGGACCGAACCATTTACACATTATGTCCATGTAGGTTCTCATTAATGTTAATCCGTGAAGGTCAAGCAAAGGGCCAACCTTTGATTTGCTCACTAGATTTTACAAATCAAAGCAGATAACAGTAAACTCTCCCACCTACTGACATGCTGCTGTAGTGACTCCAGATGTTCCAGATGCAATATGAATTTCTAATGACTGCCTTTTAAAGTAAATAGCCTCACATGGTGGCTTCTGCCCGCAGAGGGCTGTGAGACATTAAGGCTGGTGCAGCATCAACATTGTCTCTGTGGGAGTAGGGCACCGTTGTCTGTATACGGTCAGACGGACAGAGACCAACCTCCTTGTTAGGACGAGGGACAAATGGTTATTGTTTTACGGTGAGGAAGAGGACTGTTGGAAAGTTGGAAGATACTGTCATCACCAGCAGATACAGGCGGCACTTTTAACCCATGCATGGCAGGTTCAGCATGCATTACAGTCTCCCTCCCAGTGACCACTAGGATTAGGAAAATGCTGAAATAAACTTAGTGTGGTTCACAGTACAGAGATGCCTGCTGCAAACATACTACATTTAAAGCAAGGACAAGCACAGAAAAGCAATCAACCCCAAGTGTGAGTGACTAAGGAGATAATACAATAGAAAGAAGGGTCCATTTTAGACACCTGCAGCTTCTTCCCTCCATTTTCCTAATGAGGAAATTCCCAAAGTCCCCAGGGCACCCAGCTGTCACCTCTGACCCCAGACGCTATAATTAGGTTATATTCATGTGCATTCATGAAGTGGACTGTTGATGTGTGGAGTCATCAAAAAGATTCAGACAAAGCTCTCCACAAAACACATCATATATGTCAAATTACGGAGAAAAAAACATGTTTAGGCAGAATAAAATGAGGGAAAATGAGGGCGTCGCAGTTTGTGCCGTCCTGATTGGAGCGACACCGGCAGCAACAGTTAAAGTGTACGCAATGAGATGTGTAACGGTGCAGCTAAGTGACCCATTACATGTTTAGAAAAGCATTAGAAAGCATTCTCAGGCCGTGCGGGTGCGTTCGCAGCTGCGTTTGCCGTCAACCCTCTCTGACACTGTTGATCTGCTGCAGGCCCGCCTGTGCTCCGTTTCCCACTGGGCTTTACGCTAACACAGTCACACAAACTGAGATGAGAGGCAGGCGGAGGACTCTACTGTCATACAAACAAACACATGCACAAACAGGACCCTGAGAAAGTGCAATGAGAGAGCAGGTGTCACTTTTCACATGTGGTTCTCATGGGGGCCTGAAGGGTAAATATCCTCATCACTTTTTTTTCCTCAAACTCCCCTGTGCTGGTTCTTCTGGGACTCTTCACCTGGACGGGGAGGTGGGAAATCGATGCCTTTGGTGCTCTCACAGACTCCTCACTTGGAGCCCCTTTAAGGTCTTCTTTACGGGAACTATCCATCACCATCACAAGTAACGGATCTAAAATGATACAAAAAAATGGGCACTGTTGTCATGGTTACAGCTTTGAATACAGTTGCGAACCAGCTGCCCTGTAATTATAGACAGAACAGATACAAGACGTGGAGGCAATCACAACAACAGGCGCTTAGTACACAGTGTGTGCTTCAACTCGTGTTTTCAGGCAAAAATAAACCAAATTTGAAGATATTTGCTCTATTTCCAACTTGACATGCAACAATTTAAAGGCTGCAACAGCCTTTATTATTAATTCTCATTTAGTTGTAACATGGAAAAACATTCACATGTGTGGCCCTGTTTTCACATCTGCTTCAACATCATTTCCCACGACAAACTCACCAGGCAAGAAAAAAAAATAACAACCAAAAAACCTCAACACAGCAGAATCCTGCGGTGGGAAGGGCATATTTTCTGCCACCCCGAATGTAGGCTGATTACCAGAGTCTCCGGACAAGGTCTCAGATCTCATTACCAGCAGATAGATGACGCTGTGCAGGAAAACAAACAGCAGCGATGTCAGATCGAGCGGATTAGCGACGAGGTGCCATGGGAAGCTGCTTAAATGCCTGGGAACGAGGACATGTCAGCTTCTCAGTGTAGATTGGGTCTCTGGTGTTTTAGCTGAGAACTGCAATCTATTTTCAATAAAATGAAATATATGTACAGCTCAATTCACCTCTTTGTTCTCAAAATGTAGATACTTTGTTTTTCCAAACAGAGGATGTGTTCAAATCAACCATTAGGATATTCGTACGAATGCAAACATGAATAAATTTTCGTTAAAAGGACCTGAAACTGTGAGAACACCCAGGAAATATACAGGGTAACAACATCAAGGTCCCATAAATGCCAGTAACACCACACTGTTGCTACATCCTCCCTGTGTAAGCATGCACAGAATAAATAGATACCACTCTCGCACACGCGTGCAAACACAGCGTCGCTGTTTGAAGACACTCTCATTGGCAGTTTGGTGAAAACATGTAAAAAACTTTGGAAGAATGAGGACAAAAGAGGAGTGTTTCATTTGAGTCAAGGTTTGCATTCTTCTTGTCGCGGAAATTAAACAACCAGATCTGATGGTTCTCACACTCATACAGACACTAAAAATCTTAAGTTGAGTTAAAATGTCAGAATGTTAAGCAATTTATTCAAACTAAAGCATACTGCAGACATGTCTTGATCATTAGGAGATATATTTGATACAGGATTTAAAGTTTAATGTTAACGTTGTTTAATGTGAGCTGAATGCAAACAAAACCAAATGAAGTAAACTTTACTAGAAAACTTTAAAGGTAGACTGAGGCTCCTTATTTTTAGTCTTTATGATAAAAGTACTTGGGGTGTAAACATATTTAAAAGAGGAAATTTATCAAATTATATGTAAAATTGAAAACGATAAAACAGCAGTCGAATAACAATTAGCTTGAAAATACTGTGAATTTTGAGGAAACAGGTAACAGAAATCAAGTTACTACACATAGTAAATAAAAGGTCACATTTACTGTATTTCAATCTGTAGGGGACTGGGCTGGGAAGCCCTGGTTGTATCCAAAAGTTGGAAGAGCCAAGGTACCTTTGAGCAAAGTACCAAACCCTCAAATGCTCAGTTAAACCCTGCAGCTCCCTGCCCTCGTCCATATGCAGCTGCTATAGGCTCCAGTGCCCTCCCCGCTACCCTGCTAGGGAAACCCATGGGGGAAAGGATACATCGATGTGCAGATACTAGGTTTTCCGTAGGTCAAACACATTATGCTGGCCGTGACTTAGGCGATAATATGACAGACTTTATTTCTAATCCTCAAACACACACTGGGGGATTTTTTTTCAGTGATGAAAATGCTGAGTGTGTGTCTTCATGCAGCCATCAAACCATATCAAATGTGTTTAATCTCAGCCTGAAGTGGTTCGTGCTCATGAACTCAGCCTTGTGTAAGTGCTGCATGTGTCCAGGTCACACCAGGGTAAAAATCCATGCATCTCCATCCAACCACCCTCACCTGGACACATGTGGACACTATCATTTCTTTACGACTAATCTTTGTATCACTTGTGTGCACTTTCCATCCCCTTTCCTCCAGGCTTTTTTAGATGCCGCCACTTTGAGCTGGGCTGCGGAAAACAAAGCACCATGCCGCTGCAGACAATAAAGCAGCTGGATTTCTGCACATGTGCCTTTGTGTTGCTCTGAGGCCCTGTCATAACTCCGTTAGACAGACCGAGACGCATTATTTTCACACACACACACACGGACGTACAAGTCATTGGCTTGTGGAGATGGATGGCGGCGTTCGCACAAAAGAATATTTGATTTGGTTATAAATACCATATCATGAAAGAGCAGCACAGCAGGGCAAAGGGCAAAGGCCACAAAAACCAGAGGAGGCGCAAAATCTTCATCATCATCACCACCAGATAGGGTGTCTCAAACTCAGGGTAGTGTCACTCAGCTGTCAGCGGTGCTTTATATCCTCCGTTCAGCCTGTTTGGCTTAAGCTATAATGAATATGATACATTTGCAGAGTGCTTAAGAGGTCTGGAAAAGGCCAGAATCCTTTTAAAGGCCATTAAAGTAAGTTTGATGAGTGCTGTTATGGGCCGATTGTGTTGAAAAACGAGAAATGAAAAATTCCCTTATGTCTCTATTTAAAACTCTGGAACTCTATAATTGTCCCATTTTAACATCAACATGGAGAAACTAACGTTGAGATTAACGATATTTGAATATAAACAAACTTTTGTCAGCTCTCTCCTCTGGGATAATTGGTCTTTTTGTCTGGCACAATGGTGAAGTGAAACTGTCGCGGATCCCGCAGGTCAGAGGCCCCGCCCCCTCCGCGGCGTGAGTGGTTTAAAGTTTCACTCTCTGCTCGCTGATTGGTCCGCCAAGTTTGGCCGAGGCCCCATAAAGTTGGGACCTCTGCGACTCCCGGACGCACATCAGCAGCCAGAAAAAGTGTCGGAGTTTTTCTCTTATCTCCCATTTCAGGATAAGAGGAATTATGGAGCTTGTATTTACAGAAAATTTAGCTTAATTTGAGGGGGGTTTTCTTGACTGTTAGGATATCGCAGATTTGTACGATTTTTTTTTCTTTTAAAAGTTGCATAACTTAAAAAAAAACCCTTAAACATGTCTGTTTCTGGGGTTTGGATTAATGCAGTCGGGATTTTCCTTTTTGGCCTTTTTAATCTGGCGATTTCAAACTACTCGGAAGACCAGTGCAGCTGGAGAGGGAGGTGAGTATCCCATGCTGGCACATTTTCACAGCCATTTTAATGGGGGGAACAGAAGAAATATAAGACGTTAGATGCAAGAAGAAGGAATTTTTATTTCAAAATTGCATTTTTTGATGCTTGTTGTTGTTGCGGCACAGTGAATATGTTTGCGGTGCTCTGCAGCGATTGTGCCTGGAGGGTGTCTACAGGAGACATGGAGAATGTGTGTGTGCGTGTGTGTGTGTGAAGGGGGAGGGGGGGGGGGGGGGGTCCAGACTAAGAGGAGACTGAAGGATTAACTGAAAATTCTCCTAAAAACACAGAGTTTCTTTGCATTAAATTGTTTAAGTTTGATTAGAGATGCAGCGTTGGCGCTTGTTTCCATATTTGCCAATAGGCGGCGCCCTACACAAACTGTCATGTTACGTGTAGATACCTATTTGTATAATTTTAAATCAGATTTCATCTAAAGAGTGCATCTAATCAAGGTCTTTAATCCTGTCCTTGCAGTGGGTTGTCCCAGCAGCAGGGCAGCGTGGAGCAGATCTCCCTGCACTGCTCGGAGGGCAGGCTGGACTGGCTCTATCCCAAAGGGGCCCTGCGTGTCAGCCTCTCACCCCGGCTGCCCTCTGTGGCCGTGGGCCCCGGCAGCAGCAGCTCTGGCCTCATCACGGCGTGTGTCAAGCCCTCGGAGGAATTCCACGGAGCCCAGCTGTACCTGGAAAGAGATGGGGTTCTGGAGCTCCTGGTAGGGGACAGGCTAGAGTCCTCCCCACCACCGAGGGTTCGCTGCTTCAGCCGGCTTCCTGGGGAGAGGGTGGCTCTCTTCCTGCAGGCTACCCCCCACCAGGACATCAGCAGGCGGATCGCCTCGTTCCACTATGAGCTGAGGGGAGACTGGACCGCTCACCTGTCGCTGGACTCTCAGCCCATCAATGTGGAAGGTGAGTCATGTTTCCAGGCACCGTCACAGTGGCGCCTCCACAACTGCAGCTGGTTTCCTGGTCACTGTCTTTATTTAGAAGAATTAGGCCCAAACTGTTGAAATATGAGGAGAAAATAAAAATCAAACCAACAGGAAGAATGTTGACACTTTATTTAACATTTTATATATGTCCACACTTATTAAAGGACTAACTGTTCCTCACTCAGACCTTTGTGGACTTCCCACAGACGGGAGGTGGAAGTGGCCAAAGTTTTCCCAGAGGTGTGCTGGTTTGGACTGGGAGAAGCCTTGGAACTAGTTTATGTGTGTGAGACTGGGAGGGGGGGCACAAAAGCACAGTATGTGGGGCTTTCTCCAGAGTCCACAGCCCTTTGAATTGTTGGAGCCTGAGTATTCTGGGATTACTGCTGTCGCCTAGGCGACGGGGAGGCCTCTGCCCAGCTGAGATGCTCTACTCTTTTGTTGAACTGCCTCTCTGTGGGGAGACATGTCTGCAGTAGAGAACCCCCCTCCCCTACATTTCTTTGCACTCTCACTCCCACACGCACACACTGATTGAGTTTAGATGCGGGGGGAGGGGGGGGATGCGGTCTAGAGAGGAAGGAATCTCATTTATCAGGAGGTTTTCACTAAGGAGGAAAATGTGTGGGGTGGGCAAGGGGCCCCCAAAGAACCTCAAGTAGAACTTTAAAAAATGCCAGGACTCTTTTTTTGTCTACCCACAGACCAACCAGTGACGGTGGACAGAGATTTAATGGTCCAACTTTAACTTAGTTGAGGCCATCTGCAGACTTTAACGGTCCAGTTCAGTTTTAAAAGAGGGTAGGTTAGAGGAGACCTCGCTTGGCTGTGCGAATATTCTCACTTTAACAGGAGTCTGCGAAGGCCCTGACTCACAGGCTTTGATGAGGTGTGACTGTGGACACCCTGAAAGGCTTTAAAGGGAAAGTTTCAGTTGAGCTTTAAATTGTCTGGGATGGAACTCGTATCCTAAAGCTTCCCTGGTCCTCCTTTGCCGACAGTAAAACTCAGCAGCTGTCTTATTCAGTGGTTGGTGGTCCCTCAGCATTCACAGCGATCTGGTCCTGCACATGTGATCTGAGATGCTGGAAGTCTTCACAGTAGTGAAGATATTAGTTTGGAGGTGACTTTTTGCAGTTTATTTGACCTGTCTCTTCTCTCCTTGTTACCACTGCAGATGCCTGCCGACCCTGCAACGACACAGAGATTTTAATGGCCGTTTGCACCAGTGACTTTGGTAAGTTTCACCACAGACGTTCGTTGTCCGTCAGACCCAAACAGCCCCCGTTCTAATTCAGCCAAGATTAAGAAACCAAACCTCAGAATGAGGCACGGCAGTGGCAGCATTTTTACACCTTTGATGTGGAATCAGTTAAAAATTCAAGCACCCAAAAGTCAAAGTTGAAACGGCAAATCTTTGAGGCCCCAACTTCACAGGAAAAGCTAATGGAAGCACTGTCTAATCTTAACATCAAGCCTCCAGAAAGGAGCAGTGGACTAATCTGTAGGCCTCCGATTGAGCTGTAACGGCGCTGAGAAGAAGTCCAGCTGGCAACAAAAATTGGAGGGATTAGTGAGCGGGCCTTGGTCTATGTAGGGATTTAACCATCCTTTTTTAAATCCAAAAGAGCCACGGCTAAAAACTACCCTGGAAATTTTTCATAAGGCAAAAAACAGAACACAAATTGAAACTGAATGATACCAATCCAAATCTTTTTATCCACAGTTGTACGAGGAAACATCCGGTCAGTGGCGGAAGACGAGAACCTTCGGGCAGCCGTGATCAAGGTCAGCGCCACCCGGGTGTTTCGGCAGAAGTACACCCTGTTCACCGGAAACAGTCGTGTGGTCAGCAGGGGGGAAATAAGGACTCTGCTGCAGTGCGGCGTTAAACCAGGTCCTGGCAGCTTCCTCTTCACAGGCCGGGTCCACTTTGGGGAGGCCTGGCTGGGCTGCGCTCCTCGCTACAAGGACTTCAAGCAGGCTTACATCAGCGCTAAAGCAGCCCAGCTGATCCCCTGCGAGCTGCCCGTAGACTGACTGCACACCTCTGCAGCAGCTGTAGCGACGCTCAGAGCCGAGGCCAAACTCAGCCTCGTTTCACGCTTCTGGGAAGAAGCCGGTGCGTGTCCAATGTAGCCGCAGTGGCACCGGTGGATACGGTCTTCCAGAGGACATGAAAAGGTCTTTTCTCAGCTCCATTTCAGTGCAATACGCAGCCGCTGGTCAGAGAGGAGCAGGTGGAGCTGCGATGTGGATGAAACAAAGCTATTAATCCAGCCCTGGTGAGAGTCCTTGCTTTGAAACTCAGGAAGATGTATTAAATGCCTAGTGGCATCCTAACGAGGATGCACTTCAGGCACCTTTTGTGGAGAAAACGTCTGGCCACAAGAGTTTTGTACTGGCCAAACCTCAATTTTTATTAAGGAGATTATAAAGGAAGTCTTATAAAAATACTAAATGTTAAATATCAGTTTATTTGCACTGAAAAGGGAAGGGAATAATCTGGAAATTGCCATGCTGCAAGCACTGAAAACCAAATGAAAAGCAACTTTATGTAGCATAGTGGAGCAATTTAGAATTTAATATATGTACAGAGGACATTCAGAGGACACAGAGTCAAGGGTGCTGAGAGATGTTCACAACTCAAAAGCAGTGCTGAGGACACCTTTTTTAGCAGCTCCGGAGGTTTGACCTGAGGAATCCAGGTTTTGGGCATTATTTTGGAAATAAGGGTCAAGGATGTAACCATGCAACAGTCGAGTGATGAACAACAAAGAAATGCAAACGACTGGACTCTTTTTTATTATGACTTGCAAATGTGTTGCCAAAGCAGTTTAAGGTGTCGTCCAGTCGTCACAACTTTAGGTTAAAAAAATGAAACAAATTTAGTGCATTTAGTCAGGAAACAAAAATGACAGCAGCCATGTTAAAACCATGATCCAGCATTACTGGATGAAAAATCCAATTAGACTGGACAAGGTTAGCTCGGAATTCAGTCATTTGGTGTATAAAATACTGTTCTTTTAGATGTGCACTATGTCAACAGTGGGAGGGGTTCATACCAAATTACCTTCATATGCTGAAACTGTATATATTTAATGCATTCACTGCCATTTCTGTGTATTTTTTATGTGAAATTTCATCAGTAATGTGAATGTAAATATGTTAATAAGAAATTCTAGTCATAAAAACAGCATTTTGTCTATTGTGGAATATTTTTATGTTTGTTTGTGTTATTAAAATATATTCAAGACATTATTTTAAACATTCTCTCGTCTGTTATCCTTTTGAGCTGAATGCGCACAAATTTAGCAGCATTTTTACCCATAAAGATAGTTTAACTAGCCTCAATGTCAAAGTTGCTACATGCCTCTCCTACAAATGTCACTTAAAGTGAGCAAGAGTCAGATTTCTGAAAAGTCTAAACAAACACTGTCTGAGAGGTCAAAAAGGTGAGGAGGTATAGGGGGGGTTAAAGACCCTGCGGCTATCAGGATGGGGAAGCATGGAGAAAATAGCATGTGGAATTCTGTTGTGCTCGGCCCCCATTTACAGGAGTGAGGAAGTAATAAATTGCCATTAAGGGAGCAGCTTGACAGACCAGACTGAGCTGAGGTGCCGCACAGTCGCTGGCTTCATCCTGACCACGGGTCTGGAGCTAAAGGTTCTTTATTTCCAGCACCTTGGAGTGTGTGATATGTTATCACCTGAGATATTTTCCATTTAGACACAGAAAGATCAAACCAACTTTCAACTTTACGAGGAGAGCTGTGAACTGAGCTGTTAGAATTATAAACCTAACCAGCGATGTACTACATGAGTTCCCCCCACACAAACACACACACACACACACACACACACACACACACACACACACACACACACACACACACACACACACACATTCACATACGAAGGTAACTGTTGCAGCACTGATAAGCCAAAACAAAGACCACTGAATTTATTCACCATCGGCTCATATGTGACAGTCTGACAATGCTCAACTTCCTGAAGGGCTGTCAGTCCTCCATGACCCAAACCTGAACCCACATATATCCATATTCACATCAGTGCAGTCGCTGTAGTAGACCTAAAGTGTACGATAAAACACTGCTCATGGAGCAGCACCTTCCTCTCAGAACAATGCCCCCCTGATACACACACACACACACACACACACACACACACCCTTCCTCTCTGTTCTGTGGTGGAGCTGAGGTGAAGTGTGGTCACTTTCATGTAGGAAACACTCTGGAAAGAGGAGTCCAAAGCAGCTGTAGTGAGTCGCTGGGTGGGGACTTCCGCTAGGCCCTGGGGGAGCTGGAGGAACGTGGCGAAGGACAAAGCATCAGAGATGAGGGGCAAAGTTCTCCTGGAACCTCCCCTGTATCAACTCTACCTATAGCAGTGTATTCAGAGGGCTGCTGCCACATATTAATCACAACCATCACCACACTGACGAGACAATGTTGAGTTTTTCTACCCAAGAATGAGATGCTTTTATGATTATGAGTCTTCTTCTAATGATCACATCCAAACTTTTAATAAATCTCACACAGATTGAGTTCTGTAGCTTCCGTGGCTCAGATTAATGTACTCCCTGGAGTATGATCATCCTTGGGTCATGGCCTAGTCCCTCTGGGGACATATGAGAGCTTCTTGTTTCACCTGGATCTCTTCCTTCTGGAATAATCTCTTTCCTTGGTTCACATCTTTCCCACAGCTGGATGCACAGCTGCAGCTTGTTGTCCTCTTGCGGATCCAAAACAGAGTGAGCAACGCTCTGACGCACACTTGTTACGGTCTGTCTACATGTGCCAGAAGCTTTTAATGTTTAAAAGTCCGTGGCCACCTCTTCCCTGCCCCAGCAACGCCGCCACTGCCGCCAGGCTTGTCCAGTAACCAATTCTTGTTCTTTGGTGACAGATGAAGCAGGTGTTCGGCACGTTTTTCATTCCAACCAGTTCCAGATGAAACGGTGCTTCCGGTTACTGTTGCCTCAAACCCCCAAATCCTGGGCAACAAATAAGCATAAGTATAAACTTTCCTTTATTCCCAGACTGGGATAAAATGTGGGACCACAGATAGAGGAGAGGAAGGCAGTTTTGGATATTAGAAATTAAATGATTACTTGTTATTGAACCCTCTGTAACCAAACATCAGGCTGAGTAAATCGTCCACCTCTTCGTGTGACTCAGGCTCTCCGTCAGCTGGTGCTGAGCCCATAACCACACTTTGGCATCCCAGCTGAAGTCCTGGTTCCCATAACACCCTCACACAGCTGGGGAGGCTGATTCAGTGTCCCTGACCAGGATCGTGCCAATGTTGCTTCCCACTAATCCAACCAGTGAGATGAAGCATCACGGCCGTCTTTATCCTCCTGACTGTCTCCTTCTGGACATTTCGGAGAAGTTGTCTTCCTGAAACTAATGATGTGGAGACGTATGGTGGGAGCAGAAAAGAATGATGTGGTAAAGAGAAGCGGGCAGCCTGGGTGGGTTGAGAGGTCAAAGTGAAAAGGAGAACAAATGTAGAGCGGTGCAGGAGCGTGTTTATCTTGCCATGTTATCCCTCTGAAGTACTGAAGGGAAGAGAGCGAGGAGACCGCTTTGTTCCTCAAGAGCCTGCAGATGGCTGTAATCCCTTCCAAAATGCACACTGAAAATCAATCAAGGTCGGGTGGACATGGCTGTATGAGGGTAGAGGCGGGCGACATGTTTCTCAGGGAGGGGGCCTGAGCAAAGATGCCGAGTCAAATGAGCCGCTTTGGCTGGTTTTCCCGCCAAAAAACGGTATTGTGAGAAACAACAAAAGGAATGAATTGAGGTGAACACAGCTGCCTTCACCGCATCCTGCAGGGGCTGATGAGGAGGTGCAGCCACAAAAACCAGACGAGATGAGATGAGATGAGATGAGATCAGAGCAGAGCAGAGCAGAGCAGAGCAGAGCAGAACAGAGCAGAACAGAGCAGAGCAGAGCAGAGCAGATCCGATCCGAGCAGAATAGAACAGAGCAGAGCAGAGCAGTGCAGAGCGGATCGGATCGGATCGGATCGGATCGGATCGGATCGGATCGGATCAGAACAGATCAGATCAGATCAGAACAGATCAGAACAGAACAGAACAGAACAGAACAGATCAGATCAGATCAGATCAGATCAGATCAGAACAGAACAGAACAGACAGATCAGATCAGATCAGATCAGATCAGACAGATCAGATCAGAACAGATCAGAACAGAACAGATCAGATCAGAACAGATCAGAACAGAACAGAACAGAACAGACAGATCAGATCAGATCAGAACAGATCAAATCAGATCAGATCAGATCAGAACAGAACAGATCAGATCAGATCAGATCAGAACAGAACAGAACAGAACAGAACAGAACAGAACAGATCAGATCAGAACAGATCAGATCAGATCAGATCAGATCAGATCAGATCAGATCAGATCAGATCAGACCAGCAGGGAAACATCAGTGCAGTTTCCAAGCAACCACAAGAATGCCAGAGCAAGTGAGAGGATTGTGTTTGTGATGTCTTCTATCCACCAATAAAGCTGTTCTAAGGCCTCCTGTATTAACCATCCGCGCCTGTGTGGCAGCTCTAATCTATATCTGCACCATGCGACTGTCTCCATGTGAGGAGGCCTCCAACAATCACCCTGATCCAGGGTCTGCTTCTTAGAAGATGTGCGATTAGTGTGGGAATGTTTCAAAAGATTTTACTCATGGAACACTGAGGACCTTCATGCTTCTTACTTGTGCGGAGGCCACTTTTCACGCAGGGCTGAGTGAAGAGAAGGAGAAGTGACAGAGAAACACGTCAAGCGCCTGTAGGTCAGACGTGCTGACAGTTAGGAGGCCGGTTTCTGTTCCAATAAAGTGCTCTGGCACGCGGTGCATCAGCTCAGCCGCTGTGGCTCGTCTGATGTGTCAGCAGCACCCGAGCCTTCAGCTCCCTTCGCTTCCACACTCATTCCAGGGGAACATGTGTGCTGGAATTCTCCCCCAATTAAGACAGGGATTAGGCAGGTCCGCTGTGGGAACCGAGTGTGGGAAAACGGAGGGTCCGGCCCTCTCTCCTTCCCTCACCGACACTCAGCCTCATTCTCACTTGCTCTTGTTGGTGAAGCTGCCTCCCTCCTGCCTCACCCTTACTGTAACCCTTCCTCCCACATTTACTCACCGTATATTCTTTTTTTGCTTCATATTCTCATCACAGAATTCTGTTTTTCCTCTTTTTCAGTATGCAGAATGGCCCCTTTATTATTTTTTTCCTCATTTTTATTCTTCTCTCACCCTCTTAATCAGCCACCCAGAAGCGCCGTAGCTTTTGGTCTTAATTCTCCAAGTTTTTCTGAAGTGCACGGCTCTTCTGGGCCCCCTCCCCCCCCTCGATGCCTCTTCAGCTTTACACTGCTGGCTTGTCTGGGGGGGAGCTGGGGACTCCTCCATGAATAGTCTGAGACTGTCAAACTGAAAGAGGGGGTCGTAGAGACAGCTCGTCAGAAAAGAAAAGACAGGTGCCTGTGAGAGCAGACGGTTTCAGGCGTTACACTGGCCCAGTCTGAATCCATTTCACAAGCAGAACATTTATATTTCACTTAACATGACTTACATTTTTTTACACATCCACCCTGTTATGAACCCAAATATATATCAGTGTCATCCAATAATCCCAGACCATAAAATATGAATGAGCTACACAGCCGTGGGAATGTCCTGGATGATCGTCATGCCGGCTCGCTGTTGATGCCTCACGTCTGTCTTAGGATCTTGTCATATTCCCTCTCAGACCACATTCCTCTCCCCACATTCCCCATGTCGGTTGCCACCTTTTCCTCCTCGTTCCCACTCTCCCTCTCCTTTCCTTATGTTCCCATAAATCTCGTCCCCCTGTGAACTCCTCCACACAAGGCTTGTCCATTCCAATTACGGTGGGGCCGTGCAGCCCCCGGCTCACACACTCTACACACACAGCCTGCACTCATTAAGCCTGTATCAATTAGGCATTAACCTCCTAAAACAAAGGGCCTCTTGACGAGCGGCCCATCGTGGGCCATGTGAGGTACTTCCTCCTCATTGCTCCACCCTGCCTCCCATCCCAAGAATGACACATTCATCCAGCCTCCTTCCCACAGTGTTGGCTACAAAACAAACCAGGGAAAAAGGTGATAGGAGAAAAGCATCATTGTCTCACCACCTGGATTGTGGTGCGATGACTGATTATAAGTCTGACGATCACATCAAGTCAGGTGACTTCACTATACTAGTGAGGGCAGCCATTGCGCGTCATCTGAAAGAGTTGAGAGTTTCAGGTAAAATCCAACTATATTCGACAGCTTTTGTCCGACATGATCATGACCCAGTTGTGCAAACCAAATCCCACAGTGGGGATGTGGGTCCCAGTATCTAGAAATCCAATAGTAATAGACACTGGCTGCAGAGAAGATGGCGATAGAGGATGCAGATGGTACCTCCAAAAAGGACGTCATTGTGAAGTAAATTACAGCGTGGATTTTTAATTAAGAGCTGAGGAACAATCTCGGGGTTTCATTTCGTAGACGGCATCAAATAAGACAAAATCATGCAAATGTTCCCGAGCAACAGAACCAGGTGCTGCAAAACATGAGAAAGATGCTGATGTAGAAACTGCTCCTCTGGGTCATTTTAGAGCATGTGGCGGCCAGAAACACGTCAAAAGTGAAGCTCATGCATGAATAAAAGGTCAGCATGTGCCACGATGAACACTGAGTGGTAACGTGAGTATTAATCCCACTCAGAAGCATAATGATGTCATGTTTATTTGTTGGTGTCATTAACGTTAATCACTCAGGATTTTGTCTGCTGGCAGAGCAGCGAAGGAGAAACCGTCTTTGATATTCCCACAGATCTGTCGGTGAGAAGAGTGGCCCGACCCCAGCACCCACCCCAGCTTTGGCACGGTGACTATGTTGGCACGCACCCAAGCCGAACCACCACCCACCCCACCCCTTTTCCCAGGCCTCCGAGACTGTAATACATTACCAGCAAAATCCCACTTCCCATTCCTCTCAAACTTTCACACCCCCGGCCCCTCCATCGCCCCTGCCCTCCCCTCCATGGCTGCCATTCCCCCCCTGAAAAGAGGACATGCATTTGACTCTTTCCATCGTCTCTACTTTTCCCATCGGACAGTTTTCACCCATCATATTTCCCTATCAGGAAGAAAATTTAGAGTAAAAACATACAGATGCCAAAAACACAGACAAACACAGGCTATCTGCCCTCAACGGGCACTGTTGAGGGCTTTTACACGCTGTTTCACAGCAACACTGGGGTTTTAAATGTGGACCTTCTTGGAAAGATTTATTTAAAAAAAAAAAAAGTAAAAGCCCAGTTTGTTTGTGAGACTGTTCCCAGAGCAGCGGCGAGGGAAAGTATTCACAGGCATGTACGCGTCTGGGCAACATGTAATGACATTATTCTCACCAGGGTGACCCCTCATTGTCACCACGCTTTCTTCTCCCGAAGCTCGTGAAATTGACATAAGCTTCACAAACATTCCAGGCATTTTTTTCTCAAGGCCGGATTTCTTTGGGGCTCTCTTCATAGAAAAGACCGGCAGTGTGAGCTGCGCCCCCTCGTGTTGAATCGGAGGCATTTCATGTTCCTCATGGGGGGACGATGATATCACATTCATCACAGAAATAGCTTAATTTATTCCTTAAATTATTTGTGTGGGTGTAATTTTAGATATACCAGTGCAGATTGGCTGATCCCTCTCAGCTGTCAGACTGGGATTTGTCGGATCTTTGCGAGCCCGATAAAGTTACATATTTCAGGATTCTTGTTAATGACGCAGCTGACCACATTTGTCTTTGGCTAAAACAAGAATGACAGTCAGTCCTGGCAGCTTGGGTTTTTATCAGGAATTCTGAGACCATCCACCTGGAACAGAAAACCTGAGGGGAACATCTCCACTGACATTGGGAGATAAAGAAAAACAACAAAAATGAGTCTCCCGTATGTGCTGGAAACAGAACCAGAGCCACAACATTATCCAGTAACTCAGTGGAGGCATTAAGCCTGAGACAATGATCCACTAACGCTGGTTTAAACACTCCATCTTTGAAGTCATTATTCCAGTTTGCTTACAGAATAAACACGGTTTGGCCTGCAGGAGGAAGGTCACACAGACCCCCCATCCAACACTTCCCACTGCTGCCTGCGGCCCGGCTCCATGCTGTGGTGGAGAGGCTCATGGAACTCCTTCGTCCTCCTCAGCTTCATCTCGAGATGCTCTTCTCTGACTCAAACATGGAATGAACCTCCTGGAACAGCCAGGCCCTAAATAAATAACACATGAATCCGAGTGGAATTCCTCATTCGATGCGTCTCGGCCTCGGGCACAAAAATGTCAGGCTGATTTAGGTTTGTGAATATTTCAAACAGCAACCTTTTCTGCTGCCAACATTTTAAAGTCGTTCAGACAAAATAAGTGGATCAGCAGGATTTCTGGTGTCCGCCACACTCGCTCCGATACTTCCTGCTAGTACAGGGGCTCTCGTGCTCTCCTAAAGAGCCAGCATGACGGCCCCACCACAAGAAAGACACAGAGGAACCACATCATACGTACAGTAAATAAAGAACTATGGCTACACAAAGGAGCAAAAACATCAAAGAGGTGACCACAGAGCAGACAGGGATAAACGCGGAGGCGAATATCCTGACATGGCTGGAAATGCTTCAGCCCGTCTCACTTTCTCCTCCACTTTGGGCTGCTCCCCCTCAAAGCTGTTCCCCATTTTCTCCAGTGTCACTTTGATCTCATCTTGGTTCCCAAATTGCTGAAAAGAAAAGGGATTTTAAAAGAAAACAAAAAAACAGTAAAATATATTGATTTATGAAGCCTAGCAAGGAATATTCCAGCTTTTTGTGCATCTGCATGTGACACTGAATAAATCCCAAATGTAGATCTTTTCTATTGTATTGCTTTTGTGTTGCAGGTCACAATGAGAGTTGATGCGGCCAATCGGGGACTTTAATCTTTGGTGGGGGTTTTCTTCCAGGCTCCTATGGAAGGTGTCCGCCCGCTCAGAACTCTTTTTGATGTGCCTGAACCAGAGCTTGGAGATGTTCTTGTCCATCAGCTCATGAACTTTTGTTCTTCTCATGGTTCTCCTCTACACACTCTTAGAATTCTCAAAGATGAGATAAGAAATGCTTCTGGATTGGACAAAAAAAAATCAATCATCAATGAGGCCTCCCTTCAGCTTCTCGTCTTCTCGTCACCAGGCTTCAGTTGGGCCAGCACGGGCCTGTCCTGGAACTGGACCAGTCTGCTCTCCAGCATTTCTGTATTACTTCAAAAGGATGATGTATGCAACTTGTTTTTAATATTGATATTTGCTTTATGCATCAGTAAAAAGAATCTAATTATTTATTGTTTTTCTTATTTAAAGGAACAATTTTTTGTATTGTTCACTAAAACGTGAATCTCTTTTGCGCTAAAGTATTTGGCAACAGCGCCATCTAGTGTCGGTACCGGTTCGTTCTGTTCTCGCAACCTTGTTCGTGAATGTAAATATTCAAACAAACCTCATGAAGCCCTTTAGCGTCATTTAAAAATATATTTTGTAACAAGTTAATAAAAATGCAAAATGTGACAAGACAATAGAACAAACAAAAACAGATTATACATTAACAATCTAGAAACAGTCATTCGACAAAGAGGAGTCACTGCTCCCATTCTGTTGAAAGAAAAATGTAATATCAGTCCATTGGTCAATTTATTTGCCCTTATAATCAAGCACAGGTCGAGTGATAATAAAACATAGACCCAATAGGAGCACTTCCACTGAGAAATATTAATATACATTTTTAACAGGAGTGAGAGTCATTTAATCTAAGTCTTCCTCCACTTCATCCTCATCCTGCACCTCAGGGTTGTGGTCAGTGTGATTGAACGTTAAGCCCATCTCTTTTTCCAGGGCCTTCAGGCTGACCGGGCTGACGTAGTACCGCACTTTCTGTGATGACACGTGTTTCTGCAGTTCCTCCAGCTTACGCGAGGCCTGTAGGAAAAGGGAGGTTAGACCGAGCCCGAGGTCACTATTTAGACATTGGGTTCACAAAGAAGTGGGATTTTAGCAAACAAACAAATGGAAGAAGAGTCACCATATTGAAATTGCCCTGCTGACAGTAGTGATCCACCAGAAAGCCAAATACATCTCCAATCCTGACAGCAGGGTCCAGGTTTGGTTCCTCCAGCAGGGCCTCACACAGCCTGACGGCCTCAGAAGAATCCTGAGCATACAAGCTGCAGGTAAAAGGACAAACCATTCAAATGCAACACTGACCCTCCTGTTTCATGCCATAACTGTCATTTATGATGAGAGCAAAACAGTTTTGTGTTCATACCCGCGCGCCTGGACAAACTTCTTGATGAGGTTGATCTTATGCTGCAGGTCAGCTAGTCTTGCTTCGTGTTTACCCGCTGAAGAGTCCTTTGATTTTAAGATGCATTTATGAGCCTCAGTCAAAGCGTGAAGTGCCTTCTCGTAGTTCTGGAAATCATCGATCTCCACCTAATAAAAAAAGGAAGGCAAGGGCAGTTGTATGTCAACTCCTCCCCCCCAAAACATCGAAAATAATCTACAAAACCTCATGCTAATTCTGCTCTGCCTGCCATGGTAACTTAAGCTAAAATCTGCAGCCTGAAATCTTTATGGAATACTAGAATATAAATACCTGAGCGCAAACTTCATAGAAGCCAGCAAGCAGCTCTGCCGCTCTGCCTTTGGTGTAAAAAGCAATGATGGTCTTTAAGATCTCGGGATTTTTCCTCCAGTCCAGAGACTGCAGGTAGTTGGCTGCCATGATGAAGAGCTCCCTCTGACGAGACACATTGGCAAAGAAGACTATTTTCTCTGTGTCTCCAGACTTGAGGAGTGCGCTCATTGCCTGTACAAAAGAAACAACACGCAACCATTTCAGCTTGTTTCAGACAAACCCTGGGTGACGTCAGACTGACGCGCGGGGGGAAATCCGACCCTCTGACATTTCGCGGTGCTACCTTCAGCTTGTTGCCGGCCTGTGTGTATTTCTTCGTTGCCAGGTGATAATTGCCCTGACGCATGCAGCACTCGGCTATGCGCTGCAGCAGCTCCTTTCGAGTCTCGTCCGGCAAATCTTTCGAGTCAGTTCCAGTTAGTTTCTCTGCCAGCTCCTCCGTGATGGTCAAGCTCTGAGAAACGCACAACTCCACGGCTTGATGGTACTGCGTTCGCCAAATGAAAAGGACACATAAGTAAGCACACGTGAACCTAGGTTTTTGTGTAACGAAGAGGACGTAGGACAAACAGGCACCTTTCTGGCCGCTACCAGTAAATCAACAGCCTTGTCATACTGGGAATGTGTGATGAAGAAGTCAGAGCAGCGAGCGAGGAGAGCTGGGTCCGAGTTTTCATCCAGATCCTCTGCGATCAGCTGAAGTGCTGAGAACTGTTGTGTAGAAAATGCCAACTCTAAAGCCTTGGAGACATAACCAGCCTACGGAAGAAAATAAGAAGAACGAAACACACTCTCAGAACACATTCATTAGAGGCATTCAATTTTGAGCACATGGGTAAACACTGCCCTCTTGTGGAATCGGTGTAAAAGTACAAAAGCACGTTCAATCACCTTGTGGTAGAGAGCAACAGCTCGGTCCATGTGGGTCCCTTTCTCCTCATAGTAACAGGCGGCCTCCATCATGTCCTCGGGGTTACTGAGCAGAGCCAGGTTCATCAGCTGGTCATCCAGACCATTCTCCTGCATACACACATCAAGATGTCAGGATATAAAAAGATTTCCTGTGTGATCCTGAATGATTCATTGGATTTTTTTCCTGGTCACCTTACAAAGCCGAATGGCATTGTTATAAGCCTGAGCTCGAGTGTAGAAGTGGACAGCCTGTTTGATGTCATCATGGCCCTCGTAGTACCTGGCCAGATGGTATGAAGCTGCCCTGTCCCCTGTGTCACTGGCTATTTCAGATGCCTTAATTCACAAAAGCGCATCAGCTTTACCGATATTAAACGCAGCATTTTGAATGAAATGATTATTCATGCAACACTGTATAGAATTGGGGTCCAAATGCGAATGCTGCTATCATTTCAGCATTATTTCCATCTAATGTCTCATGTGAAAGGAGCACCAAGCCGTAACACTCAGTCACCTTCTGGATGTCTTCCATGTAGCAGTAGACTCGAACCAGGGAGAAGTAATCCTCTGCAAGGTTGTAGAAGTGCAGCGCTGAATCCATGTCTGACTGGCTCTCAAGGTACTGGGCCCACCACTTGTAGATGTTCCTGGGAAGATGTAGAGAGGGATGTTTAAGCTTGAGTCTGTGAACATCGGGTGTACCCCCCCAGACAAATGATGTACTCTCAGAAGAGACACACTTGTCATTTTTCTCCTTCACATAGGCCTCTAGAGACGCCGTGTCATCTTGAAGCATTCTGGGCACTTCAACTCTGTGAGTCTCTGACTTCTCATAACTGAAAAAGAGGAGTGTTGACACCATCAAAACTTTTGCCCATTCATGACTGAGACGCGACATTTTACAAAGATATTAACATATCTTACAATGTGAGCGCACTGGTCTTGTCACCCATGGACTCCAGATATCTGGCATAACTGTAGTAGGTGGTGCGCAGATGAATCCGATCCAGGGTCTCTGCTGTTTCCAAAGCCTGCTGCCACTGTCCGGAGGCCTGGTAGAAACTGTTCAGCAGGTCGAAGCGTCGGCAGCTCTTGTACAACCTTTCTGCATCTTCCTATTATAGGACAGGAGGCATAAAGGGAAAGCAAATGCTTAAATGCTGTTATGTTGAGAGAGATTCAAAGGGAGTTTTATTTTCATTGCATCGCTTGTGCCTTTTTTTTTTCTTCATTTTTTAGAAATAGTAAAGGAAGAATGGATGGCCTCGGTATGTCGTATCATTGACTTTAAACCTGTGTTGTCAGAGGAATAATAGTCTCCAACTGCATTTATGAATTCCTTTAAATGTATCAAAAAGAAGATCAACCACTGCCTGATTGTGCATCTTACCAGCATGCCGAGCTGAATGGCCAGCATGGCTACTCGGGCCTCCGGCTCTGGATCAGCCTCCGCTTGCTTTAGAGCTCTTGCTGCCCTGGCATTTCCCATATTCCCAAGGCAAACACGTGCAACATCCAGCCGGTGAGTTTTCACACACATCCGTGCCATGTTTTCCCATACTGCCTTACTACAGAGAGGAGAGAACAGGAATGTCGCCCAGTGTTGGATGGTATTTATATATGTAGACACATCTGCATATTATTGTCAGTTTGGGTTTATTCTTTGCACATTTTACACTGAAGTATATCTGCAGTAAAACCTCAAAGCAGGAAGTAATATGCACAATTATTACTTTTCCTTCATATAAATCATCCCTTCTAACCTCTGTTTCTTCAGCCTCAATTCAAAATACCAAATTCCACAGCCATCTGGTCTCTATTTGTGCAGCCACCCCCTCCTCTTTGCTTTAGCTGATACAGATGTGGACCATTTATTAAAGTTAGGCAACAGGAAATACCCCAAATCTTTAGGGGCCCTGCTAAAAATGGGGTTAGGGAGGCCAAGTGGAAGAAAAAAACGTGAGGGTATCCAATATCTGCCTCAATATGGTCACAGAAAAACCAAGCCTAAAACTTAAATACTTTAAAATGCAGCAAAAAAAAAAATCAACAGCAGACATTTCTGCACACAGCGGCAACATCTAGACAGCCTAAAAAGGAAAGACAAGAGAAGGAAGAGGGCTACATTTGGCCCCTCTTCCCATCCTCTTTTCCTCTCAGGAAACACATCCTGTTGCTGGCTGAGTGCAGTGGCCCATGTGTTTGTTGCACACGAGAGAGACGACTTTAGCGAACGCCCCATGGGCTCCAGACAAAAGAGTACACAATTGTGACGTCTACAAGGGGGTCTGTAGGACGTTTTCTCACACAAACACCCTGGCGCTCGCGCACAGACACACACACACACGCATAATTAAAGTGAACAAGAGGGAGGGCTCTATCTGTTTATAGCTCAGCACCATTGAGATCGTGTCTCAAACTTTGAGCAACGACTCCCCGAAGTTTCAACTGTGACCTCAAGGATTTGGAAATAGTGAGAGAGGAAAAAATACCAGTTGAGCACTCGGGTACATTGGAATTGTAAAGTGGCTCAAGAGATAAGACAAAGGGAAGGAGAAAACTTGCATTTGCACGGAGAGAGCAGAAGGACGGCAATAAGTCACAACAGTGCAAAACGCAACACGCTGAAGCAGGAAAAAGAAGAAAAAATAAATAAGGAAAAAAAAATAAATCAAGAACCAAGAGTCAAGCTGCAACCAGTCAGAGGCAGTGGAATGGACCCCGGTCTCACTTGGATCAATCTGTGCATACCTGCGGTGCTGTCTGAGGAAGAGGGCTGAGGATCTTCTGCAATGACAACCAACTACTGAATGAGGATGAATGGAGATGTTCTTTAGTTAGGCCTAACGACAACATTCTTGTCCACTTCAGTGGTGGTGGGACAACGCTCGCTAACAGCTGGAGGAGGAGGAGAGAAGCCAAGGGGTCCAGAGCACCGCTGGTGCTCCTACCCCAGAGGACAGCGAAGGGAGCAGGCAGGACCCGCAGGTGGTGCGGAGCTTGGAGGAGGGTCTCGAGGGAGGAGGAGAGGTGGTGAGAGTTAGGCGTCGCATGGCTGTGAAGAGGCTAGTGGTTGCGGCAGTGGCAGTGGCCCTGCTGTCCCTAGTCCTGAACAATGTAGCAGCATTTACCCCCAGCTGGGTCCTGCAAGCCCTGGAGGATGGAAGAAAGCGAAGTGTGGGACTGTGGAAGACGTGCCCCACCGGTGGCGAGCGCGAGCGTGATGATCTGCAGCCTGGAAGAACAGGACAGGGGACTCCGAAGCACTGTGAAAGGCTGGGATGGGGCTCCGATGATGCAGGCTACCAAGAATCCCGCAGCACCGTTAAATGTAAGTGTCATGCAACACATGCACATTCGTTTGGCTTTTTTCTCCAAACAGTATCAGGCTTGCACGTGTCTATGTAACGTAATATTTGAGATGTTATAGCTCAGAATGACAACAACCACTGAGGCAGAGGCGTTTCTGCAGAGTCTCTGCAACAGATGATTAACAAACGTGCATCTGGGTTATATCACCGCGGTAGCCTCGGAATTATTTATTTCATTTAAATCCGTGGCATATGTACTTTTCCAGGGGGACAGCCGAGACTTGCTTACATGCATTGAGCTCAGCTCTTATCGCATTTCCTTGAAGTGGTGTTTTCCCATTGACTTGATTGAAAATGTTTCCTTCAAGATCGTGAATGGTGAAATTCTGATGTTCTTGTGTCTTTAATGAGCAAAATAACTACTGCTAGATATCAGACGTGGTTTCGTGACAGAACGATCCAAATCTTTGTCTTTAATCAAGATAACTTTCCAAGAATCTTCAATTTATGCATTTAGAGTGCAGAGAAATGACCTTTTTTTTATCTTCTGACCCCTCAAGTGCAGTTTGACATGATGCGGTCATGCAATCTGATGGCCACAGTAGCCCTGACTGCTGGCCAGCTGATCTTCCTCCTGGGTCTGATTGAACTGCCCTTCATCACACAGGAATCGCAGTGGTGGGAGGAGGCCATCGCTGCACTCTTCCAGCTTGCCAGTGAGTACAAACACTTCTATAACTGTATTCTTTTGCAATGACGGCCAGAGTAAATAAAAACAAAGCAAATTAACTGATGGTATTGAAAAACAAAAAGACCATTTCTTTATCTCATTAAATGCAATAGCAATACAAAAAAATATTCAAGCTAAGAGATTGATAGTGGAGATGCATAAACAAGAAAACGAGCGTCGGGCCCATAAACCACAGAGAGAGCTGGCTGGGATGTCCTGTCCCAATGCCCCTACTGAGGAAGTGCGTTGCCGGCAGTGGTTGCCGTACTCGGCCAGTTGGTATCATTGTGGCAGAGCAGCATGAAGGGTCTGCTCCGCATCTAAATTTAGCCCTAGTACAGAATCCATGGGCAAGAACTGCAGCGAGTGAGAGAGCGACTGTCGGGCGCCAGGATATCCCTGTTCAGGACGAGGAAACGTCTGTGACTACCTGTTATGCAAACCCGCGAGCTGGAGGAGGAAAAAGAGGGGAGGGGGCATGGACAGTAAAGACAGCTTGAGCAGCGACTGTGTGTTTGTGCGTGCACTGGCAGGAGGGATAATGTGCATGCAGGTTCGTGTGTGTGTGTGCGTTGCATGTTTTGATAAAGAAATGTCCCGTGGTAAATACAACAGCAGGGTGGGAATTGTCTTTGTATAGATAAGCCAGCCAGACTTTTATGTCTGTGTTTACAAAAAGACCAGCGGCTAATAAAGAATCCTGGCTTTATCGTTAGCGTCTCTGGCAACAGGAAGAAGGCATCATTGCAGGTCCTAAACCAATACAATTCTAGGACTAAGATCATTTCAAACAACAACTATATGAAATTTAATTATCCTCCTATCAATCAGCAGTAACTACTAAAAAAAGCAGACTGATTTCCTGACTTCTATAAATATTGAGTTATTTTTACCATATATAGTCACAGCACATGAGTAATGACATGGTGACACATATCTTGGTTATAGGATGTTCCCAACCAAAAACAGAATATCCTTCTAGATAACTCAACAAAGACAGAACTGATGTACGGGTTCCAAGTCAAATGGAAAACAAGGTCTCGATCCAACCTTTACAGTTTTAATGGAAGGGAGATTTCTAAAAGCAAAACAACAATTTCAGCTTTCACCAGGTCTTTAAACCACATCACGGTGAGGTGAGGTGCAGTTTGGTATATTAGTGGTCATTTAGGGGTGCTGGACGGAACCCGAAGAATCCAAAAAAGTCAGTAAGGGGATTCTCAATACCAAAAACAGACATTTTGAAGTCCTTGTGATAAATCTATGCAGGTATTTAATCATTTATCTTTCATCACTCCTGAATTCACCACAGAGCTGGTGAATGGGCTTCAGGTCTGGATGAATGAAGCTATTTTACAATCACACTCATGTTTTCATTTTGAAATGTGCCAAAATTGCTCAGTTATTATAACCAGACTGTGGAATAACAACATCCAGGTCCATTCAATGATATCGCAGCAGTGTTGGCAGAGACCAAGCTGACGGCACAATATTGGCCCTTTGACCCCTGGAGGCAAGAATGAAGTTTGTTTTATGAATGAACACATCTAAGGACAAAGGTCCTCAGCAACCTTTTTTTTAGTTCTCTTGACTCTGAGGAATTTTATCTTTGGGGCTTAAAGTTTCCTTCAGAAATCAGTGGGCTCAAGAGTCTAATAACTGGGATGTAATGAAGGTGACGCACCCATGCCGGATAGTCAGGCTGTTTACTCATGCAGCCTTTAAGAATAAATAGTTCCTATGAAATTCTTTACTGGAAGGACAATAAATAATGGAGAATGAATTTCCAAGACCCGACCTTCAGTGAAGGGTTGTTTAGATTGTCGCTATGACAAATGTCCAAGCAAATATATTAACCTCAAAGTTCAGGGTGTGGAGCTGTGGGAAGGAAGGATGGAAAGAGGAAGACGGGGAAGGAAGTTGGATTGATAAATCAGAGCCAAAAAGAGGTTCACACAGCCCACCCAAGCTGGAAGCTGGACAGAAGATTATTCATTTTCTTAGACATAGAGCCAGACAGGTGAAACTTGAAGAGCAACTCTCAAGCAGGATAGTAAGCATGCCATGATCACACACATCCTCGAATTAAGCAAAGATAGGGCTACTTCTGCAGAGGTACCGAGCCACATATAAATTCAACTGTTGACCACTGCAGGAAGTCAACTGTTTCAGATCTCACGGCAACGGCATCATGTTTCCAGTGATTATGTTGGTCTCTGTGCTTAGAAACAGAAGATAAAATAAATAAGACTGGTTAAGTCGGGGGTGACAACGTGCGCTTTTAAAACTTTAAACGCTATCACGCAGAGTTCATTGCGTGCATGCGAATACTGTGACTCAAAGAAGTCAGGATATGAAATCTCAAAGGCTTTACCGGCACATACTGGTGCGCTGGTATTTTCATGCTATTCACAGCTTTGATCTCAAAATCTCAGAAGTTCTTCCTAGGAGGAAACAGAATTCTGGATTCAAAGACCACACACAGAGCAGGTTCTGACAGGCCACAGAGGTGTCTCACTCCAAAACTTCAAATTGCCTTATATTTAACAATCCATTGCATTGTAAAAGAGCCAATTATCTGTGGTTTGCTCTTCTATTTTAATAACAATACTTCGAAAGTCCAAAAAAAATTAGGTAATAGAAGAAAACACTAAAACAATTTTCCCCCTCTTTTTTCCGTGTAGGTTTTGTGCTGGTGATCGGACTGGTGACCTTCTACAGAATTGGACCTTATACACAACTGTCATATTCCTGTTACCTGGACATAGCGGCTTGCCTACTGGCCACAATGGCTGCCGCCATGCTCATCTGGAACATTTTGCATCGCCGCGATGACTGCCTTGCACCTCCAGTGATCATCATCAGTCGTTCTTTGACGTCTCCCTTCCATCCTCGTCTAGACAACGACTACGTGGAGTCGCCGTGCTGAGGCCTCACAAAGAAGCAGCAGTTGACACTGACAGCACTGACAACAATGACAACAACAATCTGACAGCACTGACAACAACGACAACAACAATCTGACAGCACTGACAACAACCTGGTCAGCCAGGAACCACGTGGCTCTTGGGAGAGGAGGACATTGCTGGTGCTCTGTGCAGCCGAACTAACTTACTGCTTTATTTAAAAAGCTGAATGAAAGTGACAGATTTTATAAAAGACACAACTGGAAACTTACACATACTCAGGACTGTGTGATGTTTCATTTATTCCTGCTTAGGTGAGCTATGGGGAGCTAATAACTCACTGACACAGAGAGGCTGTCATGACACACCCTTCTTCTGAAAAGATCAAGCTGGAACTTGACCTGTTTTCTTATGTGCACTCATTAAATATCAACCTGCATCATTTTTTAAAAAAATGCAGATTTTGAAAGTAATGCTTTCAACAATTGCAAATTCAATACAATTATAATATATTTTAGTATCGGAATATGTGTGTTCCGAGCGAGGGACGACGTTAATGAGGTAAAGAGTCAAAGGTTTTGATTTGACCTGTAACATTTATGGTCACCCATATCAGAATATTGAATATTGTCACTCTGCCAGTAGGTTTTTGCCACACATCGTTTCCCACCTCGATGTACTGAAATAAATGGGTAAATGGCCTGCTGAGTGATGCATTTAGATTCGGATTGTTTTAACAGTGTTTGTTACATTACATTAACATTCTACTGTTAATTCTGCAATAAATTAACCAACTTATTAGTTAATTTTTTAAATGATGCTTTCCATTAGAAACTCTGCCTGCTTGTGGTACATACTGTATACTATTAAATTAATACAATACAGTTGTGTAAAGAATAGTGTATTAAGGGTAGTATTTTTGTGAACATATCATATGAAGAAAACAAAAAAACAACACCTCCAGGTATATCTGTTCAAGTTTGTCTTCTGCTATATTGTCAATCATAGAAACACATTAGAATAATAATATATATCGTATATGTTGAATAAATTTATTGGTGAATATTCAAACACTGTGGTTGTTTTGTTTTCGCTATTTTTGGTATAGAACGCCACACCTTTCAAAACTAAACCTGCCCGGTATTTTTTTCTGAATGCACAGACACACCCTCATCTACAGACTTTGTCTTCTACATCCTACGTTTGAAATACCCCCACTAGTATTTCACAGTTTTCTTCTGGAAATCTAATTGCACGCAATATAAAGAGATTGCAAACATTCGTTATTCATCAGTTCAGAACACAGGAAAAAAATGACGGTCAATTAGGATTAGAACATCCATCAACAGTTGTTCCTTCACCCTAAACATTTCCCTAGGTGCTTTTTTTCGTGAAGGAAAGGAGGAGTTTGGCATCCATATAAAGAGAAATGTGGCAGAGGGACCTAAATAGAACGTTTGAAAGGGAGGCTTGCATAAGTATGGTAGATAACCCTGCAGCATGTCACCAAAAGTCAAGGATAGCTTAAATGAAAGGAAGCAGAGCAGCCTGAACAGAATAGAATTCCAAGCTGTATCTGACAGAATCCTTTGGCAGACAGACGTACTTTCATCCTGAAAACATTGGCTTGAGAGAATTATAGACTGGATAGCATGACTTTTTCTACTGAACAAAGGAAAGGGTCAAGATGACTCAAATGCCAAAAATTCCATTATTAAGCTGCTAAGTGAATTTACTATTCAAAAATTGACAGTTGGATGTCAGCGTCCCGTCTCCTTAACAGCTTTGGCCCTTTTGGGGGTCCCGGGGAGGTTACTCAATGGGCGAATGCAGGGTCAATGGGTCGTCAGTACATCGCAGGGCCCTCTATGAGCATTTTTGGGTTTGGTACCTTGCTCAGTGGTACCTTGGCAGTGCTCTGAAGGTGTTCAGGCGCCTTCTCCTACTACCAGAACACCTTCCATGTTTTGTCTGCCCTAGGATCGAACCCAGAACCCTCCGCTTCTCAACCCAGTCCCAACAGACTGAGGCACCTCCGCCTGCTTCTTCTCTAGCTCTGTGCCTCATCACGTCCTGTCTCTGAGCCCATAGTTTGGTTTTTACTCTGAGATCATCAGCTGTAAAACCTTTATATAGACATCCGTTTTGTCTTCCCGAATCATGTCCAACCAACAGAATTTACCACAGGTTTACTCCAACAAAGGTGGAGAAACATGATCCAGGGGAATGGAATGCCCCTAAAGTTCAGCTTACACAGCATAGACAAAGTAAGAAAAGGAAAAAGGTCTAAAATAAAGTTCATACAGGACTGTAGGTATGAGAATCTTTGTTTCATTCATAGACTCGTATGGTAGAAACAATCCCAGCAGATACAGGTTACTGCAGCAGGAAACGCAACGCACACTGCTGTGAGCACAGATTTACGGGAATCAAAGACAATGCTAAAAAAACAAATGCCACAGTAAAAATAGACATCAGTGAGGAACTTAGTAAATCTGTCATCAAACCTATTAAATTCTTTGTAATATCCGGTAAGACGCACTATTTTTCCATTTAGGTAATGTTGTACGTGCAGGAGCAGCAGAATTCATGGGAGGCAGCAAAAATCCCATAAAGATCAGTGGCTATAATTAAAAAGGCACTTGTGCATGTATGAGTGTGTGTGTGTATGAGTGTGTGTGTGTGTGTGTGTGTGTGTGTGTGTGTGTGTGTGTGTGTGTGTGTGTGTGTGTGTGTCGCAGAGTGTTTAGAAAAGAACATCCCTCAATACACACCCACACATTAACAGAAACAGTCACATATACACAATGAAGAGTTCCTTCCCTCGGCACATTCACAAAAACTACTTAATCATGTCCTGTGTTTAAAATTCTATTTCATGTACCAACATAAACAAAAGTCATGGTGACAGAGGTTTGTTGAATCTGATCTAAATGTAGCAACAGTGGAGGATATACAAACGGCTAAGATTTGTTCTGTATTGGAAACAAAAATAATAATGGTTTAATTCTCCTATTGCCAGAATAAAAGGACAGATTTTACCTGTGATCACCTGAGAGACCTTAGGTGAGTTTATTACATATACACAGTATGTGATGAAAGATATAAGGTGAATGAGCAGTCTCATATCATCAGTGTACAGCTAAAAAAATGTTGATGGGCATCATGACAATCATCAGCATTGTAGCAATGATACTATCCCTGTGGACTGTAACCGGTCGTGGGTCTAGGGCACTTGGATGAGGCAACAACCAGAGCCATGCTCCTATGCAGGGTTCCACCTAGACGCTACACGTCATTATTAGTACGAACCTTGTGAAGTCTTACCTCTTGATGAGTTTAATGGACTTAAAAGCTTCATCCATATCTCCAATGGTGAGGTAGAAGCTGAAGTTGAGCATAGCGTCACGGGTGGCCTTCTCACAGTTCTCCATGCCCACAAAATCTCTTAGGGGTCGCCTAGACACCATGTGGGGGAACTGGGCAGAGGAGCCCTTCAGTACCTCTGGCTGAGGTGAAGCTGCTGATGCCGTTTTGTCAGGTAAACTCGCATCTCTTTCACCAGGCTGAGGATGGGAATATCAGTTAGGACAAGATCCTTCTGGTTTAGAGTGAGAAATGAAGGGATGAGATGCTGAGATGACAATAAAACAATACAAAAGGATAAATTATGGGGGAGAATAGGGGGGGATATATCAAAAGATCACGTAACCACAATGTGAACTGCGATGGGAGACGACAGAGATGTATTTCAGGGATGTCGCTACTGACACATTTTCTCAAGGCACAATTATAGCAAACATGGATCAAGAACACCAACGCTTGCTTTAAATACTGCAACAGACACTTACTTCTGGTTGAAAGAACCCCCCCCTCCAAAATAATAGCTGGCATACATACGTAAGACCAAACAGAGTTATGGATAAGAAGAGTGATATATTGAAGATAAACATCAAGATTAGGCTTCTGCAATCTGAAACAGCCCCCCCCCCAGCTACACCACAGTGTACAGTAGACACAGTGCACAACCAGGACAGTGTTCTCTCCTCACCTTGCAGCTGAAATAATAGTGGGGTACATCCACAGCGAGCAGTGCCTGCAGGCCTGGGGGCTTAGGCAAGCAGTCCTGTAGGAGAAGCCCGTGCTCTTGAGTACAGAAAAGCGTCACCACTGATACGTCTGTCTGAGGAGGAGAAACGTGACTGTCATTCTCACTGCGAGCGGCACAGGACCACGTTAACATTAAAGAGCAGTCTTTACCATTTCCAAGAGGCTATTTGATGAGGATTCAGAGCTGATTGGCACTGTTTCACAAACAAAAAGTCGAGGTTCGTTCTCATCCCAGAATTGTGACACTGGGCAGCGACTACTGTAATCTGTCTTGTCAAACTGCTGCCTGAAACAAACAGCAAAGTGCAACCTAAAAAAAGAGACATTCCTACACAGAACGGATATACAGCGATACTTACCGTTTGCTTTCTTCTGACTGCGAGATACCACTAGATGGTCTACCAGAGAAGAAGTCAAAGTGTGTCAAAGAGTCCATCTCAATGTCATAAAAGTAGACCTTTTGATCAGGCCGTCCATTAACCTGAGAGGAAGAGTTCACATACACAGCTGCCAACAGAGATACTCACACATAATACTTTAAATTACGGAAGATAAGAAACAGCAACAAGAATGAAAGACTGCTGTAGGCTGTTTATTCACCTGAGAGATTAAGATGCTGACTTGGTTGCCATTGGAATTACATTTGACTGAGCTCAACGCTCCCAAATTTGGAATTTGCTCAGCCATATTCTTTGCACTGCAGTGAGCTTTAGCATCTCTGTAGATACGACAGGAATTAAATTATGACACATTATACACTGACGAAAGAACAAGAAGTAGTTGCTGTAATATCAACAGACCTTCGGGAGAGGTCAAACACACAGATGTGTGCGGTGTCTGTACCTACCACAAGGTAGGACTGACACACATTGAGAAGTACAGGATTTCCTTCTGCCTTGGAGAAGGCCAGCAGCTGCTTGACAGTGCCCTGAGCAAAAGAGTTGACCCAAAGATATAGTCAGAAACATCAATGTGAGTATTCATGCTGAAAAATACAGGCTCTTCATAGAAAAACAGACCTGTGGTGTACGGATCTGGACCCTGTTTGGTTCCACGGTATAGATGTTCTCGCTATGCACAGCTACAGTTACGGAGTCACAAGGAAATGACCCTGTTGTACGACATGGGATGTTTACAAAGTTAAATGAAAGCAAAGCCTCAGGAAAGTTGTGTGGTCCATCAGACATCAGCATCAGGGTTTTACCTTTAATATTAAAAGTGCTTCCTGACAGCTCATATACAGTGACTTGCTTGCCACTCCAGACTGTCACCGAATCCTGTTAAATTTGATCAAACAGTGAGACAGTTGTCTTTTTTTTTTTTTTACAACTGGCATGTTCCAGCTCAATTAATTTACCTTGCTTGCACACACTCCCTTGATGTGTGTGTCCGACAGCAGGGGAAGGTGCGCTCCTGTGGAGAACTGAGTGACGCTGAGCTGCGTTGGAGTGAGCTGCACTGCTGCCATCTGCTGACTGTAGTGGGCTGACATGAGATGCTCACACAGGATGAGCACCGTGTTTGAATTATTGGCTGCCAGCAGATTCAGACTAGAGCCCCACTGAAACAGAACATGCAGATGAGTTCTTCCAGCACGTACTGTTTCTGATGCATTCGCCGTACATGCTCATATGCCAACATTCTTCATTCATGTAGTACCTGTAGCTGAACCACATTGCCGCCAATTTCAGTGGGTGTCTGTAGCTTCCACAAGGCTTTGGCATCATCTGCACTGCTGTTTGGCTGCACCCTCCTCCATACTGCTATACGCCCACAGCTGGTACCCCCGGCCAAAATTTCTATAGCAATATTATACACAGTGAGACTTTATTTGATTCTAAATTAACCTGTAGCACTATGATTTTTAAGGCAGTTAATTATTCACCTAGAAGTTAAAACACATTGACACTAAACTAAAAATGTTGCTACCTTTGGCTGCACAGTAAGTAACACAGTAGATCATCTCTCCTGTTTCAAATCCCAGAGACTCATCAAGAGACAAAACATAGTTGTCTTCCCGCTCCAGGTCCCATAGTCTAAAGCAATTCAAAAGACACTTCTAAATTTAGAACAGGAAAATCAGATCCATTTACAAATAGTCAGTATTTGTGCACACTCACCTGATCGAGTGTTCCCCAGTCGCTGTGATGAGAAGGCCATTCTCGGCCCAGACAATATCGACATTCTGCCCGGATTTGCTGCTCAATTTTACCTGTCATAAAATAACAAAAAAAGCAGAACCATATAATATTTTTCCAATAACTGTATTTAAAATCAACAATGGTACTGGAATATACTTTTACATATAAAACAATTATATTACCGACAATAATCACAGGTATCATCTACAAATTATTATTATAACCCTGGAGCTTGGGAGATATTTTGGTTAACAGTCTTATAATTATTACTTAATATTATTGCTGAAAAATTCGCTCTACTGGCAGTGTGAGATTGTAGAAATTAAACAGTAGCCATCTGAATAAAACTGGATTTACTACCTTCATGTACTCCTGAGCTCCACCTTCAGAACCAAGAGTGTATTGTGACAACGTCATAGTCTCAGTGATCACAGCAAGCACCTCTCTCTTCTCAAAGAAAAATAGCTTCTTTATTGCCCCATCCACACTTACAAGCACACTGGTTTTACACTGCTCATCGATACAGTGGACTGCACCTATGCATAACATTCAGGATAACAATTAGATGTACATTTAATTGTCACACAATATCATCATAAATGATGTGATCCACGTTATGAAACAACTATCTCTTACCATCTGCAGTGCTGACATAAAATGCAAGTCCCTCTTGTGGGCCCATCTTAAGAGGTGCCCCTTTCCAGCTGAACATATCAAGAGCACTATCATCGCCACTTATGGATGCCCGGGCTAACCTTGCCACATCACTAAAACATTTCATACCCAATATTAGACACAATATTCAACAACAACAGTTAAATATCATCTTCTTACTGATGAGATTAGGCAATATTCGAACAACGAACTGCATTCCAAATACATACTCTCCTGGTGAGGATGGCCTGAAGACGCAGCAAGTAAGAGGGTTGCTGTATTCATGCTTCACAAGGTAATTTCCTTGAAGTTTCCCTCTAGCATCCACCTTCCATACTGCTAGTGTGCCGTTCTGTCATTGACAATAACCTTTTAGTTTTTCTATTAAAAAGTGGAACACATTCATTTCCACTGATCACATGTACATCAATCAATCAATCAATAATACAGCGTGTGTTTGTGAAATCCCCACTGCAACCCACCTGATCGCCAGTTACCAAACGGCTGCCAGAACTACTCCAGTCCAGCAGTAGCATGCAGGCTGTGTGTGTACTGGGAATGACTGTCTGCTCTCCAGAAGGGTGAATCAGGAGCACCACGTCTCCATTTTCCCAGCCTATTGCCAACAGTGCCTTTGTAGGATGCCAACGCAGTGCTGTGGGTTGGTGAGGACGCTCTACATGGCAACTCTCAACATACTCTCCCTGCATATAAACAAGGACAAACATGTTTACTTTTGAATTTTGCACATTTTGTATTAAATACTTATGATAATGTCGGTGTTGAATGAATACTGGTGGATTTAAACTAATGGCATTTCACCCAGTGTCAGTGGCTGCTGAGCTTGGTGTTTACCTGCTGCAGGTATAGGTCCACGTTGCCTCCACTGGTGGTGCTGGTGGAGGCTACAGCTAATAAAGGAAGAGCTGAGTGCCAGCTCAAATGAGTTGGCACGTCACTACTGTCAGGGGCTTCGATACGGTGGTCGAAATACACCGCCATGTCGACGGCTCTCCTCTCTTCACAAGAAAAAAGTCACACCATTAATATCGTGCCAAACACGCTGGATTATTTTTCGGTTTTCGGTTTTGACCTAAATGGCGAGTTAACTCGAAAACGTCCATTAATCTGAACAGCAATGCAAAGCATCAGCATTATTTTCCAGTATTTTCCACTTAAGAATATGTGTAACGCCACTATACCTCAAACACTTTACTAACACTTAGGAATTAGTTGTCAGTCTCTATTATTAGGCACCATTAATTTGAGTGAATGTAATTTTCTACGACTAAACTGTCTTTAAATGCTATCAGGTGCTAAGCTATAAGGGCTAGCCCAAGTTAGCTTTTCATTGACTACCGATTCCGATCGTTCATAACATCATTCCGAGACAAACCTCACTCACCGTTTTATTTGAGTTAAGATCGGCAACGCTGTTTAACCTCGGAATAACAGAGATACAGTCACAATACTGACTGGAGTGTGCGAGCAATAAGAAGACCGCTAGAACTTATGTCCGCCATGTTTGTTTAAACATCCAGAGCGTCTCGTTCCAGTTGCCCCTGGCAACCTCGGAGAACAGGCGACAGGATTTACGGAAACCAACGAGTGGGTTCGATGTGTGACGGCCCGCCCATGTGTTTTGAGACTGGTTTCACCTGCGAGCTGGGAGGAGCCAGAGGACATAAAAGGGGCGGTTCTCCTTTGTCTCGCTCTCTGGCTGGGCTGCTGCCACCATACCTCATGGCCGTCTCATCATTTTGGTTTGGGTTTCTCAATAAAATATTTAGATGATTTGATCTTTCTGTGTGCTGATTCCCTCTATTTGTTACAACTTTCAGCCAAGTCGTAACAAATGGGGGCTCGTCCGGGATTTTGAAAATCCCTGAAGAAATGGTTGTTTTCTTGGCAGTTGATGTTTGCCAGGTTAAATGTAAATGTTGGAGGGAGTTTAGCATACAGTTGTGTTAAAGTTAGAGAGAGCGTTAGTGCTTTGTCCACTTATGGTTTTAGAAGTTTTTGGCCTGGTGTGCTTCAGGGCAGGCACTAGGTGTTGGAGATACCTTTCCCGGTAGGTCTAAGGTGGTCTGGGTGACTAGACCTGTTTGTTGTTTTAGTTTGTTATTTTGGTGCACTAGTGTGGTTAGAGCATTTGTCTCGGGGACACTTCCAGGACTGTCAAGGTGGGCTGCCAGCGTGCTGGTCGTTTAACCGAGTCACTGGGCTTTGTGTTTAATCTTCCCACCACAACTTTTGCATGAAGTCTAGGGGTTGAGTTAGCTAGTTAGCTCCCTGGTTAGGTAGGTAGCTAGGGGAAAGTTGCTCCACATGTGACTGCTGTGTGCACACCAGGTTGACTAGCTTGTTGTGTTGGTGGTGAAGGTGCTTAATTGCCTTTACGCCGGGCACAACTGTTGTTGGTTAGCGTGCTAGACTGGGGTTTGGTAAGTTTATACGGTTTGAGTAATTCAGGGTACTAGCATTAGTGTTGTGGACATGGCTTCAGTAGATGAGTTCTTGCGGAATCCAAATTGGGAGTTATTAAAGACTCTCAAGAAAGAACAACTGTTAAAAGTTGCAGAGCATTTTGATGTGGAGTGCCCTAGGCCATCACGTAAAGACACGATATTGTCTACTTTAAAGGCAAACCTGGTGCAGCAGAAGGTTTTGCCTCCAGTAGTGGGTAGTTCTCTGGAACCTCATAAACAGGTTTCTCAGGTTGAGGTGTTTGGAGCTTTAACGTTTGAGCAGCAGAAGGAACTGCTAGTATTACAGCATCAGCAGGCAGTGGAGAAGGAGGCACAGGCTAAGGAGTACGCTTTTGAACTTGAGAAGGTAAAGCTGAAAGTTCAATTACGTGAGGCTGAATTGAAGCAGGAGCAACAGAGTTTAGAGCGTTACCGTCTTGACCTGATCAAAGATGGTAAACTTTCTGGTCCCTCTGAAGGTAGCTTGTCGGCACAGAGTACTTATTTTGATGTCGCAAGTAACGAGACTGGTTCCAAATTTTTCTGAGGAAGATCTTGATACTTTTTTTTTGTTGTTTGAAAGGCTGGCCAAGGCAAGGAAGTGGTCTGACTGAACAGACATTGCTGCTGCAATGTGTTCTAACTGGTAAAGCTCAAGAAGCCTTTTCTGCGTTAAGTATGGCTGACAGTGAAAACTATAACACTGAAGATTGCAGTTTTAAAGGCGTACGAGTTGGTGCCAGAAGCATATCGACAGAAACTTAGAACTTCCAGAAAACAAGATGATAAAACATATGTGGAGTTTGTTAGGGAGTTAACTACTCTCTTTAATCGTTGGCGAATGGCATCTGGAGTAGAGACCTTTCCACAATTGTGTGAGCTTCTTTTGTTGGAACAGTTCAGATTTACTCTTCCAGAGCATATAGCTACATTTCTGGCGGAGCACAAAGTAAAGAGCATTGGTTTTTCCAATTTAACATGGATAGCTTCCTTGACCCCTCCCCCCCCCCCTTTCAAACCAGCGGTCTTCTCTGGCCAGTATCCTTACTTGGCTGTCCTCGAAGGAGTGCCCACTCTCCTTTAAGTGTAAGTGGACTGCTGAATCCTGACCCGAAGAGGTGGCACGTCTGTGTTGTGCCATTCTTCTGTGGAGAGGTTGTTTGGTTTCCCCAATGTACAGTTCCTTGCATTTCTCCTGGCACTGTACAGCATAAACAACATTACTTTGTTTGGGTCTTGGTGTCTTGTCCTTTGGGTGTACTAACCTCTGTCTGAGAGTGTTGCTGGGTTTGAAATGAACCGGTATATTGTGTTTCTGGAGGATCCTCCTAAACTTCTCCGAGACTCCAGACAGGTAGGGGATGGAAACGCTGCGACGTTTGTTTCTCTCCTCCTCTCCTTTGCTGAGGTCTTGCTTTCTTGAGGTCCTGGTGAAGGCCCGGTCTGGGTAGCCACATGTTTTGAGAGCTGTCTTAATGTGGTCCTGTTCCTTCTTTCTGCCTTGGGATGTGGTGGGTATTTCTCTGGCCTGGTGTTGGAGAGTTCTGATCACTCCCAACTTGTGTTCCAGTGGGTGGTGAGTCAAACTGGAGGTACTGGTCGGTATGTGTAGGTTTTCTGTAGACTTCGATGGTGAGACTTCTGTCCTCAGTGATCTTGACTGCGCAGTCCAGAAAGGCCAGACTGTTTCCTTTTACATCTTCCTGGGTGAATTTTACATGCTCGTCTGTTTTGTTGAGGTGATCAGAGAACGCTTCCAATTCTTGTGTTTGAATTTTGACCCAGGTGTCATCCACATACCTGAACCAGTGGCTTGGCGCAGTTCCTGTGAAGGATGTCAGGGCCTGGGATTCCACCTTCTCCATGTATAGATTGGCAACTATGGGGGATACTGGTGAGCCCATGGCACAGCCATGTTTCTGCCTGTAGAAGCCTTCTCTGTACTGGAAATAGGTGGTGTTCAAACACAGGTCCAGCATGGTGCAGATTTGGGCCGGTGTTAAGGTTGTTCTTTCTGTAAGATTCTTGTCCAACAGAAGGTGCTTGTGGATGGTGTCTATGGCGCTGGCGGTGGGGATGCACGTGAAGAGTGACGTGACATCATAAGATACCATAGTCTCTTCTGGAAGTAGTGTGAGTCCACTGACTTTTTGAGCAAGGTCTTGGGAGTTTTTGATGTGGTGTGGGGTGTTGCCAACCATGGGCGACAAGATGGAGGCCAAGTATTTGGAAATGTTGTAGGTTACAGAATTGATGCTGCTTACTATGGGTCTGAGAGGGGTCCCTGGTTTGTGGATCTTGGGCAATCCATAAATGCAAGGGATGGTTTCTCCTGGATATAGACGGTAGTATTGTGGCCTGTCAATGGCTTTATCCTTTTCCAGTTTCTGTAGTAAGTCTACCACCTTCTTGTATGAGCTGGTGGGGTCTCGCTTGAGGTAGAAGTTGATTTGCCCAAGTGGTGGTAGTCATGAGAAGCAGTACCAGGGTAAAACTTGTAATTACTGTTTGGGACAAGGTCATTGGAAGAGGGAATGTCCAGTGTTGAAGTCTAACAGCAGGTTCTACCAGGGAATCCGTCCTGCAAAACCTGTGGCTTTAGCTGTGTCAGTTCGTGCTGCTGAAAAGGCTGGGGCAATAGCTGCTGTGCAACAGCATACTAACTCCATGGTGGTGGTTACCCCTGACCTACCTGTGGTTTCAGGGTTAGACGAGTCTGACTTTAGGTCAGTTGACCCAGGGTATCGTCCCTATGTCTCCCAAGGTTTTGTGTCCTTAGTGGGAAGTGGGAAACGGGTACCTGTTAACATTCTAAGGGATTCGGGTGCTTTGGACTCGTTTATTCTGGAGTCAGTGCTGCCATTTTCCTCGGACAGTGACACTGGCAGTTGTGTTAAGGTTAGGGGGATGGGTCTAAATGTTTTGACTGTTCCTTTACATAACTTATCTCTGTCTTCAAATCTAGTGCAGGGTGAGGTTTCACTTGGGGTGTGTCCAGAGCTGCCTGTAGCAGGAATACAGGTGATCTTAGGAAATGACTTAGCCAGGACTCATGTGCGGAGTGGTTCACTTCCTACCCCTGAAGTGGCTACTAGGTCTGATACTGTGGAGGCCGGTAGTGGGAAGCATACAGACGCAGCAGTTTATCCAGTGGGGGTAGTCACTCGAGCTCAGAGTCGTTCTAGTTCTGGTTCTGAAACGGTGGGAAAATTAGAAAAAGCAAACTTGGAAAAGTCCCAGAGGACAATGAAAGGGTTATTTGACCGTAGAGTAGAAAAGCGGGTCTTTAGCCCCGGTGACCAGGTGTTGGCACTTCTTCCTTTGGTGGGTTCTCCCTTTCAGGCGAAATTTGCAGGCCCTTATGCTGTTGTAAGGCAGATCTCGGATCAGAATTACATCATTGCAACGCCTGATCGTAGGAAGAAGTCACAGCTTTGCCATGTAAACCTGTTGCAACCTTATTACGCCCTTCCGTCTTTGTCTAATGGTACACTGGGGGAAAGAGCAGTGGCAGCCTCAGTGGGAAATCCTGACCCTATGTCTGTATTGGTAGGGGGTGAAAAGGAGGATGTGAATGTTCCTGATGATAGCATCATGCAGGGCCGTCTTAGGAACTCTGAGTCTCTTAGTAAGTTAGACAGGTTGTTGGATCATTTGTCTGATCAGCTAATTGAACTGATACGTTCTTTCCCTTCCTTGTTCTCGGACACTCCCTCTCGTACTCACTTAATTAAGCATGACATAGATGTAGGAGATGCTCAACCTATTCGGCAACGTTTTTATTGCGTTTCACCGAAGAAACGTGAATAGCTTGAGTCAGAGGTAAAGTACATGTTAGAGCATGACATTGCAGTGCCCTCTAGTTCAAGTTGGACTTCACCATGTTTGCTGGTGGTTAAACCAGATCATACTTTTAGGCCATGTACTGATTTTCGCAAAGTGAACAAGATCACTAAACCTGACTCTTTTCCATTCTTTGCAGAATCCAAAATCAGCGACTCATGAGATGGTGTCTTTTCCTGCAGCCGTACAACTTAGACATCCGCCATATAAAGGGGGCAGAGAATGTCCTGGCAGATGCATTGTCTAGGGCACTGCCTAGTTAAAATTTTGTGTTCTGTTTGCCTTAATCCCTTGGTTTTTCCCCTGTCACTCTTGCTCTGTTTCTTTAAGGGGTCAAAGTTGCTCAGTCAGGAGGAGCGGAAATGGGTTAAGCCGAGCACAGGAGTGGTGCCATTCTGGACCTTTTCCTTATGGGGGGGGTGTGACGGCCCTCCCATGTGTTTTGTTTTGTTTACCCAGAGAGTGGGTGGGTCGTCAGTGAGACTGGTTTCACCTGCGAGCTGGGAGGAGCCAGAGGACATAAAAGGGGCGGTTCTCCTTTGTCTCTCTCCGGCAGGGCTGCTGCCACCATACCACATGGCCGTCTCATCATTTTGGTTTGGGTTTCTCAATAAAATATTTAGATGATTTGATCTTTCTGTGTGCTGATTCCCTCTATCTGTTACAACTTTGAGCCAAGTCGTAACAGATGCTTGTCCAGTTTGTGATAAAGTGTCACTGTAAAGAACGATTATCATTTCAAAAATCACTCGATTACTTCATTGTTTTTTTTTCTTTGTTTCAAAATCATTTCCATTATTTCAATGTTATATCTAAGACCGAAATTCTTTTTCTTATTAGTTTACAAGGAGGATGCTCATGGAAACTTTACTACGAACGTGCGTGTTGTGCTGCTTCTGGGTCATTGTTAAGCGTTGTTAGGTTACATATAGCATTTCAATGTCGTGTAAATTGTCCAATTAAGGTTTGTGTTAACAGTGTTGACCAAGCTGAATCGGACGGATCTTTTTTGCAGTTATTGCCTCAGTTTGTGAGTGGATGAAGTAAAACTGTTTTATGGTTGAGTTTGTTTTGTGCATTTAGTTTGTGATGCAACCATTTAGCTCAGTCACAATTGCTGCTTTGTCAAACATTTATTAAAACGCTTTAACGTGTTAATGCTCTGCCAACGATTGACATGCAGAAGCTCCAATGACTCCCCATCTTTCAGAGACAGAGCAAAGACAGCAGTGAGTTCATCTCTCTCCCCCCATAAAAGACACTGCAGGCACCCTAATCAGCATTGTCAAGCATGCAGGTTCCTCCCTTACAGCAAGGAGAGCGTATTGAGATACCTCACTATGTTATCAGAGAACTGGGGTTACATGACTATCCTAACATCCATCCATCCATCTTCCACCGCTTATCCGGGGTCGGGTCATGGGGCAGCAGCCTAAGCAAAGAGTCCCAGACTTCCCTCTCCCCAGCTACTTTTTCCAGCTCATCCGGGAGGATCCCCAGACCAGTCGAGAGACATAGTCTCTCCAACGTGTCCTGAGTCTTCCCGGGGGCCTCCTACCTATCCTAACATTCTCTTTTTAACTGTTCGGTATCTCAGCCTATGGGAGATACAACTCCTGAATTGCACCATGTTCATGAAAGCTGATCTGACAACTCTGACAGACAGTAATTATACGCAAGGAGAGGCCCAGACAACACCCACCTCGGGTATAGAGTGGGCCAGAGAGGAGTCTGTCACACCCATCTGAAACCTATGTATGAAGGGAAGCCCATGAGGTAGACATGAGTTCAGTGGGCCCAGCCAGGGGCTGTGCAGCCTTACTCACATACACTAAATATGATGACATCCAGTGGGACAACCATGGGTGTTAAATGGGTTTTCTCATATGAGTGAAGCCCAGGATGCAAACAGCTCGGTTGATCTCCTGAAAGGTCTCAACCCCTCCACATACAGGTGTAAAACGTGTACTGGGCTCAGGCAGTGGATCTAATTGACTGAGTGTATAGTTATTTGTAACTGAAAGGCACAATATTATTTGTGTAAACTATTTAACCATTTTGTGTAAAAAAAAAAGTTTTTTTTCTTTGCACCGATAATGTTAGAAAAATGACATATTCACAAAATATAATTCATTGTCTTTGTACACAGCTCGAAGGGAATACTAAATTAAACATCAATGAGTCCAGTCTTCTTCCTTCTGGGGACATGACAGTGATAACCCTTAAAATCCTCAACAAAGTGTGAGAATGTTCTAACCATTAATAGCACTATCTTGATTTTATTTGACCATTAATGCTTAAAATGTAGTTACAAGGTAAATCTTCCCTTTTATTGTGTGAAAAGTTCCTACTTTACAGTGGGGTACCAAATGTAAAAAAAGTAAATGTGATATATTGTGATATATCACATTTACTTATATATATATATATATATATATATATAGATATATATATATATATATATATATATAGATATATATATATATAGATATATATATATATATATAGATATATATATATATATATATACACACACATTATATATATACACATTATATATATATATATATATACACATTATATATATATATATAATGTAAGTATGAATATCATATATATATATGAATGTAAATATAAATGTTGAAGCTGAAGCAAAGTAGACCGATCGGCCTTGCTGAATTTTGCTACCGCTGCTTTTACCTTAGTTATTACTATTCATGCTAAAGTTAACCTTTGAAAATATCCTTGAATAGTTTTCTTCTGTTTTAATCCAAACCCTATTGGGGCATATTTGATAGTAGAACTGCAGCCCATCAAACAATGCTCTCTGCTTCAAATTATTATTAATTTAATTTAGTATTTAAGTAGCCCATCTTCATATTCCAGAGTGAAGCCAACATGCACCCTAACATATCCACATATTGACTATTACTGCATGTGTTTAATAACCTTTTGAGGTGCACGTAGCAAAAACGGCTGTGAAAGTGATTTTTTAAAGTGACCTATAACATTTATATATATATATTTACATTTGTTGAGATATTTTAATTTAGCACCCCATAGATGTCATTGCATACTGCACAAATGGAAATTCTTAAAAAAAAAAATTAAAAAAATTAAAAGAAATTTGAGACAGTTTTGGCAGGTTTGAATCTTTACGGTGCCATTTCTTCCAGTCTTAGGTATTGTAATTCACTCACTTCCATCTGGGTTTAAAAGCAAAATGCAGTTCTAAAGGCTTTCATCTGAAGGATTGTCACTGTAGCTCGATGAATATTGACTGAAATACAGTTTACTTGTTATATCCTGATGTGACCTCGGGCATTTCCCATTGAACAAGAAGTAAAATACGTGCAGAATAAAGTGTATGTTGAACATGCCATGAGTCAAGGGCATTTTAATAAACGCCTGCATATTTTAAAGAGTATTGTCCAGGATACACACAGTCACAAGAGGAAGTAGTAGCATTTTCATTATTTGTGAATACACACGTAGGGTGAATATTCACAGGATGTCCTTTGCAAACAAACAGGCACAGCAACGAGATGTGCCCGTACAGGAAAGAGGCTGAAAAGGATATCCTCGGAACACATTTTATTGGTGGACAAAAAGGGCATCCTATTATCCTCTAAATTAATCATTTCTGCGTTATACATTATGTACACATTCCCCTAAATCTGTTGCACTGAAGGAGAGGTGTGAGAAGACATGCAGGGGTTAACACTTCTGGTACACCCTGGCTAACCCAATTCTAAATAATTTTTCGACCTCTGAAATTTCATTTCCATCAACTTGGACATTTTATGTCTCAGTGTTTCAGGCCAGTGTTGTTATTACTTCAGGCTCAACGCTGGTTAATTCTGTAACTGTTTCTTCAGACTCTTATCCAGCAGCACCAAACTTTGAACGGCCAGATCTCGACAATCTCCATCAGGGTCTCCTTCAGCCACATCTGTACATATTTAAATATAAAAACAATCAGCAAGACCTCTCAGTATAGTTAAATACAAAACAAATAACTTCAAATTGCCTGTGAACCCACGTGATCCACTGACCCCGTTGTGTTGGAGGAAACTGTTTTTGTTGCCCAGGGTCAGCGGGCGTCCTGTCAATCATTTAGTGTGAACCAACATTTAGCTCCAGGCGGACAAAAAAAAAAATACACAACTGCTGATGAGTCAGTGGCATCATGTAGAGTGTGTGTGGTACAGGACGTCCTGGTTTTACATCCTTCCCCAAAATGCTCCCTGCAGCTGTACTTGTGTGTGAATGGACATCCCTGACTGATTGTGTAATTCATGTAATAAATAACAGACTTATGATATTTAAAAACGGATTTGTTTATTTTGGGAACAATTCCTGTTTCTCTTACCAGCAAGCCAAGATCGAGTCTCAAACAGCTGATCGCCAAAGTCCGCCAGCAGGTTTTGGCTGTTCACGCTCATTAATAGGGAGCAAACTGCAAAGAGGACACCTCTTCTCACCGTCCTGAAACAGACACACGTCAGTTACAGCTCAGGAGAATCAAACGGATCCTATTCAGATCTTTTTGAATCTTTTTTCCTCATCTAGTTCTACTATATTTACCCAAAAACCTGTATTCTTAATTTTGGATGTAGGCTACAGCTACAGTCTTACTTACTGGTCAACGTGGTAGCGGACTGACCATACAAAGTCCAGTAAAGCCCGACCCATCTGCGTAGCCACCTGAAAGAGAATAATACACCTTTAATTGGTACTGACCCTGACCACACTGCCTTACATATAGTACGTGTAGATGGGAGAGCGAACGAGAACACTACCGGTGCATTGACTGCCAGATGCATGAAGACACCCAACGTGTGGATCAACCTGCCCAGCACCAAATGGTCGCTGCCCAACAGGTCAAATGTCACCTGAGGCCTAACACAAAGGTATGTAAATCATGATGTATAGAATGTTAAAAAAAGCAGAAAATGCCAGCTGTGTGGAGCTTAGCTGTAGAGAACAGACCTGTCATAGTTCCTCAGCAAAGGGAAAAAGAAGTGTCCAGCCACAGGAGCATAACGGTTTGGGGTGGCCTCTGGCGCAGGTTGTGTCACACCCTGAAACACATGAGAAATGACTGAACAGCTTCACTCAAATAAAAACAAAAGACCAGTACAAATGTCCATCTGCTGCAGCTACCTTTCTGAGACGTCTTGTCTTGCTTTGAATCCGCTTTTCTACTTCTTGGCGCCAGTCAACAGGTTTGTCATTGACGTATGGACTCAAATCAGAGCTTCCTGTAGCTGCAACACCCACAGACGGGTCTCTCTTTTCACTCACTGGACTCGAGAGCTCCCGTGCTGCAAAAACAAGCACCTGATGTGCCACAAACAAGAACAACATTGCGGTTACGCTTTAACCAGGACATCTGACGGGCAAAGGTGCTGAAAGAACCATCACCTCCAACATATCGAGCCGCTGGCGAAGGCTGTAGTTCAAAGAATAAAACTCTGTGGTCAAATACTGAGTCACCTGTGGGGAAAAGGCAAAGGGAATGATGGGAATGGCAAAGTGATGATGCCGATAGTAAAGACGCAGAGTGATGCGCTCATACTGGGATACAGTCGATCACAGTCAGTGCCACCATTGTTGCCTGTCTGAGAACTAGGAAGTTATTTAGGTTGTATTTATTCTCCATGTGAAGAAGGACTTTGGTGAGTTCCACACTAATCTGGAAAACAAACATCATCAAGGGTTATAAGTAAATTAGGAGTTGCCCTCATCAAGGAAAACTCTACATCTCATTTTACAATGTGGCTGCCATACCTCCCGCGCTGCAAAGACGTTCTTCCTCACCAAATCTTCAGCAGCTATTAAACTGAGCTCCACACGCATCGGATCCTCAGAGGAAATTAAAGCTATATGGATAGATGAGAACGTATCAGCGATGGCTTCAGCAAAAGCGTGTTTTTAAAAGGTGAGGTCCAAATAAATCCTGTTGAGCCGTACTTTCCAGACAGTCTCGGAGGTAGCGTGGTGGAGAGGCTGCACTCATCTCCTGATCGTCTGACATATCGTATGGAGTGAGCTCATCATCACTACACAACAATCACAAAATCAGGTGAATCATAATTCAATGGAAGTGTAAATTTTACAGACGAGGGTAGATTCACCTGTCCAGGTCAGGGTCTGGCTGACGGCCCAAGTTATTCTGTGGCAATTTATTCGGAACGGGAGGAGGGATTTCATTGGTAACTTTAGGACTTTCAGATCTGCAGAAGATGGGAAAAAATAGCATCAAACATTTAAAAGGTTTTGTCCATAGACTGTATGAAAAGATGGGTGTGACAGAAAGATTTAAAGGGAGAAGAGAAGATCCTGATCGCCCTCTGGTGGTTGTCTGTGGAAAGGAAGTTATTCATTGGCCTGAAAATTCAGTGATACACTGATGTATGTTCAAAAATACTCCTTTTTTGATCAGCTTGGTTTTAATTGGCTCTTTTGTTTTGGTTATTTCCTGTCACTAATTTACTCTGTTGCTTGTATCGCTCCAGTTGCAATACAATGCTTCCTGGGATACCTCATGTATTTTTATATTGATTCAACAGTTGTAAATTGTAAAAATATTTACCTGCTTACAGGCTCGGGCTCTGATTCATCATCAGAATGGGCTGTCATCAGAGAAAGCAGCTCTCGAGTCTCATCATCTTGATCATACTACATAGACATACGACATCTTGTTCACACTACATAAAAAATTACAAACTCAGACACTGAATCTTATAAGCTATATAAAGACTTTACCTCAAATTTGAGTTTGGTTTCACTGATATCCATACGAGAGCTCAGGCACTCTCCCACCACCATGCCCATATGTCTGATACGGACCACACTGCTGTCCAAGTGGCTCTGCATGCCCCCCAGCATACACTGTAGTAAGTCTGAGCAAAAAAACAGGTATAATTCAAAACTCTTTCTTTTTAGTCACTGACTGGAGGGAGATTATCTTTATTTATACCAGACTGGAGCTCATGGAGTTCAGAGTCATCCAGCAGATGTACACTCAGCAGTAAGGCTTTGCTGACATACAGCTGTTGCTCTATGGGAGTATGCTTCACTGCACTGGGGTTAGCCCACGCCTGGGACACCGCCCGCAGGACCTGAGCTCAGAGAAGCATAACGCAGTTCAAAATCATTTCTATATGTGCTGTCATAAAGCTATTGAAAAATTGCCGACCTGGATAAGCAGTGGTCTCCGCTCTCGGTCTGCTGCGAGGTAACCTAGGAGCACTCTCAAAACTCGAGTCTGGGAAGAAAAAGCATCCAACTGGTACAATCTTTGGATGGCCTAACATAATCATAAATATTATTCTCATACCTCGTATTTGTATTGTAGCAACAGAAGTTTATGTGTAATTACAAACTGGGCCTTTTTATTGGTTAAGACTATATTCCCAATGATCCTGCCCAATATGTCAGGCCTGTGAAAGGAGACAGATCTGTGACTGGAGGAATAAAGAAAACTGCTCCACACTCAGACGTGAATCGTCTCGCCGTCCTACCTGCTGACAGACTGCACAAGTCCTGTGAGCACGCTCTCCATGCAGCGCTGTGGAACGTCCTGCAGCAGCTTCCAGCAGACCCTCTGCCACACCATGTCTGAGCGGGTGTGGATGGACAATCGAGGGGCCATCTCATTAAACACCAGAGCTGCAGAGAAATGAATAAACACCATCTATCAGTCAGTATGGATGCTGTGATTAATTACGGTACTAAAAGTCTATCATTTGTGTATTCTCCCAAGCAATTCAACAGTATGGCACCTACATTAAATTAGTTACAGAATGCCAAAACTCACCACTCTGACCCTGCACGCACACTTTTCCAAGCACCTGAGCCACAAATGTCAGGGAGCAGTCTGTGCCATCTGTCAAACAGGTCAGAGGTTTTTGACTATTAAATGATAAATCTAAATTTAGGACAGTGTTACAGAGCTTCCCTCACTTCTAAGGGCTTGACAAACATTCTCCAGAGCAGAGAGAATCTCTGTTGCAAGTAGTGGGTAATATTGCTGAGGAAGAAACAGGGGTTTGTTGTTTAGCTGCAGCTTATTTGCCAAAAGGTCTGGCAGTCCCACAATACGACCCTGCAATGTCTCTCGGAGCTGAGGAGAATCAGAGGGTCCTGTCTCCAGACAGTAAGACCACAGCAATTCAGCAAGTCCACCATTCTGAAGAAACCTTTCCGTGATGCTGACCAAGTGGTCCAAATTTATGCTGGGTCTGCAATGCAAAAGGGGGTATTGAAAAAATAATTAAAAAATAAACAGTAATGTATAGGTGTCTCTCATCTGATCCCACAGACCTTAGCTCTCCTATTCCTTCCATCAGCACCAACAGCGTCTGGTCTGCAGGTCCTTTGAGGAACAAACCATCCCATAGCTCTTTGCGTTGCTGTGCTTTTAAACTGTGCACCCAGTCAGCCTGGATGTTACTGACGAGGAACCGGAGGGTCCGAGTGAAGTGAACCCTTCTGAACTCTGCTCGCTGAACTGAAGGGATTCTACTGTCTGAGCCTCCATCCAAGTAAGACTGCAAAGTTTGAAGCGCGGTAATAACGTCTTTGTTTTCTGCAGATGTCGTAAGGGTACGCAAACATTGGGCCACGACTGAACGAATCTCAATATTTGGTGTAATAGTCTCCATCTTTTACAGCAAAGGCTTGTTTAGATTTTTTAAAAATGCTATTCAAGAATGTTGCAAAAGTTATGATTTAACATTTAAGAATTTCTCCGACAAAGAACTCCAAACTGACCAAATTAAAAATTCGTCAGGATTTAAAATTAATTTTCATTTGGCCCATTTTTCTATATTTTTTTAATCAATTGAATGATTGAAAGTTAATAGAGAATGTAATGGACAACTTGGCTATTAGCCAGTCGAAGCTCACCAAAACACATATTTACGAAACAAAATAAAAAATATCCTATTGTCTACTAACATCTACAGAAAGAAAAAGAAATAGTACGTATTTCTATACAAATGTGGAGTTCCTACTCTGCATGTATTCACAATCCTCAGCCTTGTAGCGTCGTTCATATTTGGTACTCCATTAAAATACTTCCGTGGTGACCAAGAGAGCGAGAGAAGGTTCCGTCGACGAAACATCAACATGGGGCGTTCAAGACCTAAACGCTGTTCTGTAACGTCATGTTCATGTTAGAATTAAAGTGTCAAATTTTTCGTTGGCATTGTTGCTATTGGTCTATTAGATAGGTTAGTTCATGTAAAAATATAACTGAGTGGAGGTTTTTCAAATAATAAAGCTTCCATTTCTATTTCCTTCGTAAAGACAAATGGGACCCAAGCTTTAGTTCAGGTCCCATTGTATAATAGTAGTAGTAATATTAATGGCAATCGTAATAATACAAACCGTTGGGGCTAGTGGGTCGAAAGCAAATATTCAGTTGGAAAAACAAGGACAGAGACATAAAGCAACCAAACACGGGCTCATTTCATGTTTCCTTTTATTTTCCATTATTAACCTTACTGCTTAATTTCTAAACTGTTGTTTTAACAATGACAGAAATTATACTCCCCCAGCAACAATTAAGATTAGATCATTTGGAGATCTCCAAAAATAATATACAGCTATAACCAATACTGTTATTTATACATTTAGCTTTGAAAATAGGAATAAATTTAAACTCTTTTCTACAATATTCTCTTTTTATCACCCCATTTCACATGCACTACTACAGTAGTGATGCTTGTGCATTGAGCAAAGATTCTCTGGACACTGGAAGTGAGTGTGAGAGACAGAAAAATCACAAAAATTACAATTCATATTTACATTTCAGGCTTCATCATTTATAATTTAACAAACTGCCTAAGTCGCATGGTCAGTACCTCCTCCAGGGCTCATCATCAGGTTAGTTTGAAGTTTAACACAGCAGCACAGTGTCTAGACTAGCAGGCCATGTTTTTTCTTTCTTCAAAAAGCTATGCTCAGATTGTTGGCTCATGATTAGGTGTGACCCCAGACCCTGACAGATTCAGGACTATAAGCTCTAACTTTGGCTCAAGCTTTGGTCTTGTAAAGGGCAGAAATTGGGACATGATTAAAGTGCACTCACCTTCATCTCATTAAAAGGAATGTTTTATAAACTTCATGCTCCTATATGGTCACAAATGAATGCTCAGCTTTTGTCAAACCTTTTGTGAAAAGCAGACATGAAGAGATGAAGCAGAGTGGATTAGGAGTGCACACTGTATTGCAAACATTACTCATTGATAAGAATAAAGTATTCTGCCAGTTGGGGCAAAGTTATTCAAAGGTAAGAGACTGAGGTCAGGACACCCGAGTGATTGTTGGTGTCATGGGGTCTCCAATAACTCAGCTGATACAAACAACATACGACTTATCAGTCAAAATTCAGAGCTATACAAAAGAAAATGGTTCCATGCAAGATCCGACTCCATCTGGAAAGACAACAGTCAACAGTCAGACGCTGCTGGATCCCAAAATGGTGCACAGGTTACACTGGCACCATGTCCTCGACAAACCACCATTCTGAGCAGGTCACGATCTCGTGTTTGCACAGGGGATTAACACAGACCTCCTCTGTGAACCACTCTGCTCTAAAGATGGTGAGTTGAAAAAAAAAAACTATTTTAAAATGATGTATATTATCATGTTATTTAAAACTATTGGGAAATATACTGTACACGCTACATGCTAGAGAAGATTACAGGCAGCTGTCTCAGTGTAAGATGAGAAATGCTCTTTTCTTCCCAACTATAAAAATACCTAGAATCTAGTATGAGTGTAGAAAAAACTTTACATGTACAAGTCATTAACATCCAAGGCTATTTTGTCCCAGTTCAGTGTCAGGTGAAGGACAGTGGTGATAACAAGACCTGAACAAAGTGAAAAACATGAACGTTTTGCTGACACTGAGCCCCACAAACCTACCAAACTCTCCTGTGTGAGACTGGTGCTGAATGAAATCAGTGAAAACTGAATTGTTTAGTCACTTGTAATTGCAGAAAAACACACAGTATGTAGGTGAATATAAAGACAGCCACGATTGATTTAAACGGCATAAATTAGTGTGAGGAATTACTTTTCAACAGTGAGTGGGACTACAGTTCACATCTCCACTGTTATGTCAGTAGCAACAGACTGTGCGCTTATACTCCCATAAATGCCTTTGAAATATACATCATTTATAAACTGATCCCTTCCATATTGAACACATTTTTCACCAACAAAACAATAATGCAAAAGAAATAATACATTAGTGCAAAGTACAACCATTTGATTATTCACCTATACTGCAAATGTCGTATTAGAAAGAAAAGCCAGGTAAAACTTGCACACCGTCACCTTCAGTCAGTTATTGGACACTGGGGTCAGGCCTGTGGCAGACGGGAAAGCCTACACTAGAATTCCCAGAATCGCTATGCTCTATCCCTTTAAGTACGGATCAAGTGTTTGGAGAGTTTACCGGGCGTCAGTATGGGCTGATTTTGTTGATAATCCAGTAGATTTAGGAGCCTGCATCAGAAAAATTAGAAATCACCCAATTCCTTCATTTGCTACTCTTCATGCTTTTGTGAACCCCCTTCAGAGCACGCAGAAAACACACACACACACACACCACACACACACACACACGCAAAAAAAAACCTTCCAAGCATTTCTCAGAAATGCCCATCACATGGTTTCACTGGAAACAATGTGGTAAAATGACAGAACACTCCCTTACAGAAAGTGGCAACTGAGAAACATAGAAAAAGGAAATCAATGCTCTGTTCTCCTGACCTGTGCTTCATGACTTTTAAACTTGGATGAAAGCAGGATTCAGCTTGGTTCAGGAGATTAAAGCGTTCACATAAACCACCAGTGAACCGAGGTATGCCAGCTTCACAGAATTAATTCTTATCATCACCTTTAATTTAAGGCTTTTTTGGTTCCGTGCATTCAACATTTTTCTTTCTTTCTTTTTCTTTTTTTAGTTCAAAACAACACCTTTGAAAAGGGGCTGGAAGATGAGAGTTTTACGACACAGACCTCTGGCGCTCATTTTCACATTCACTCAACAGTGGAGACTTGGGTCCCTCTAACCAAATAACATGGAAGTCACCAGAACCACATCGTGCTCAGGAGGGTTAACACATTCCGTCACAGAAGAGTGATCAAACTCAAAGTTGCCTCAGTGAAAGAGCTTCATATGACTCATTTTGAGAAGGGCTTTGATGAATGGAGTGCATTGTTGCTGGTCTCTGATGAAACCCTTTGTTTTCTCCTTCCTCTTGATGCCAAGTCTCCTACATCTTAAGAGCCTGAGTCCCTGTGTGGCTCTGTGGAGTCTATTTCACTTCAAGGATGGAGGGGTTTGACTCCATGATGGCCACAATGATTTTGTCGATGTAGTCCTGTAGCCTGTAGTTGATTTCTTCCTGTTTGTGGACAGCCTCCATCAACTGGAGACACAAACAGAGATTAAAAAGCCGATTTTTGAATACAAAAGAACTGATGAATTAGTGATGTTTTTCAAGTCTACCTCTGAGCGTGATACAGAGTTGATCTCAGCAGCCAGTGAGTCAGAGAAGGAAGCTGTCATGAGATTCTTGGCTCCCTGGATGCTCAGATTGATGATCTGTCCGTTTAATTCATCGTTCTGGTCCTTCAGGCTGCGGTTGTCCTGGAGGCGATAAATGCCAAAGATCAGAAAATGAGAGAACATGCAGAAAATCAAGAGCTTAAAGACAGAAAAAGGTGCACTACTTGTTTAAGTCGTCGGATCTCTTGCTCCAGCTCAGCTTCACGTGTACGCGTCTGATATTCTTGTAGCCCTGCTCCTGGCGTGCGCCCTCTCTTTGCTTCGGCTTCCAGTTTGTATAACTGGAGGTGTTCAAGCTGCTTTCTTAGGTCTTCAATAAGCTGAGATACAAACAAATTAATAAGTATTCCAGGCGTCTTTAATATATGCACTGTAGAGAAAGCATTCAGACAGCTTTGTATGATCAAACTTGACCCCATGTTGTTTGTTAAAGCTGACCTCTTGAGTTCCCTCCTTTTCCTTCTGACTCTGGTGGCGCTCGTGGCTCAGCTTGTCGCCCATCTTCTTGCGGAATTCTGTTTCCTCTTGCAGCCTGTCAGCCATTGTGTCTCTCTCATCCTGAAGCTTCATCTTTTCCTTTAAAATGAGTGAAAACAAAAAAAGGCGTTTATAATAGTCCAGTTTTCGCACAACAGGTGAGTCATTTTCATTTTCACCTCCTCCAGTCTCTCAATGTTTGCTCGAAGACAAGGGACGCATGACCTCAGCTCACTGTTCTCTTCATCAAGCTGCTGCAGCCTGTGGAAAAGTGACATTTGAAAAAAACTCTATTGTAATAACTAAACTGATAGATAAAGCTGTATAAAGGGATAGCCTAGGTGTAGTGGCAGAGTAGTGCCTCGGGGTGGCAGTACAGAGGCACTTGTAAACAAGATGCGAACTACTGGCACGTTGATAGAGTCCAAGATCTCAGAGAGAGTTTGGTGTTTTTTGTTACATTTTTTTTGTTAAACTACCACTTTAACAAGCTGCATTTAAAGAGCAAATCCAATCTTTTGGCGCTCACCTGGTGTGCAGGTTTTCCAGCTCCATCTCCCTTTCCCTCTCCAATTTGATCGTGGCGTCTTTTTGACGGCGGCTCTCTTGTTGCAGTTGTTCGTGAGCTTGCACCTCCTGTTCCTTCAGCTGCTCCTCCAAAGCATTGGCCCGGTGAACCAGATGAAGGTTGTCCTGGCGCAAGCGTGCATGTTGCTCCACCGAGGCCTCCGATTCCTTTTCCAGCTCCGCCACTCGACGCTCAAGGAGGAGTACCTTTGACAGGTTTTCCAAAAACCAGTTGATAATTGCCGTTTAACAAACAGCTAAAAAATGCTGCAGCTTACAAGTATAAATGTGAATAACCAGAGGCGAGCAAATGTATCATTAGCCTCTGGGACAAATAAGGTCTCACCTTGTCTGTGATGTCATTGTCAGCAAGCTCCATGATGTCCCGCGTTAAATCACTCATGGTATCCAGAGTCATGGAACTGTTCTGGAGGAGGTGTCTGCATGAGTGGAAAGGGGAAAGTTAATTCTGCTTTTCCTGGAGCCCACTGAAAAATTGGTATTTTCCTGATAGTGAAAAAAACTCTGTTGCACTCATATTTGAAACATGAACTCAGTCCAACTGTTTAGCTTACCTTGCAACTTTTTTGCTGGACAGCCTCTTGCCAGCGCTGGATAGGGGGACAAAACAACAGGAAAACTGGTCAGGAAAAGAAAAAAGGGATGGAGGAAAGAGACACTATCTCCTGGTATCCACCACCCCCATCCCTCATTCTGAAAGCCCTACAGATAAGGTGTAACAGGCAGAAACAAGAGCTAGAAACTATTCACACATCACAGCAAACGCCAGCAACAGAAATGATTATGGAAACCTTAGGAATTACAAAATACATAAATTCATCATCGTGGAGTCAAGACGTTATCAAAAAATTGAATCGTCTTTTTTCTGGAATACAGCAAATGGTCATTCAACCCGATTCTGCATGACTGTTCCAATAATAGGATTATTGAAAGTGTGAAGATGAGCCCAAAAACCAAAATATACTCACTCACCTGTGATCCCAGTCAGTTAATTATACACTGCAGTGTAAAGTCCAGTACAATATTTCATGAGTCTAAAGTACTGTACATTCCCTGGGTACTAGCTACCACCAAAACTGCTTTAATGTATAAAATGACATCACCACACTTACAAAAAGAAGGAGCAGAGGTAGAAGATTAGGAGCAGCATGCAGTATGTGTGTGTGAGGAGTACAATGTATTGCACACACATGTTTTTGGTCCAGAGCAGGAGGCAGAGTGAGTGCATGCGTGCAGTTGCACCTATTAAACACCACAAACAGTCACACAGCTTGTAACCGGACTAGGTTGTGAGTGATGTTACCTAGTCATCTCTAGGAAATTGAGACGGGTGGAGAGGTCCTCAAGACGACTTATTTGTTTGTGACACTGGCTACAGAAAAAGTCCAGCGCCTCCTCTCTGAGGAAGCTCTGAAAGCAGTCAGGGAGAGGAGCAGGTGCACTGGAGAGAGGAAAATACGGAGGAAAAGTAGGAGGAAGTGGTGAGTGACAGGCAAGAATGAGGTGGGTGAAAACTGGGTGAAAACCATACAAGTGAGTCAAAAGTGAGGGCTTCAGTGAGAGAAGAATGTGAGACGAAGTGAAAGGTAACTGGGAGTGTATTTTTGTGTGTTTATAAGAAATCATTTCTAAAGAAAGAACCCTTTTTTGTGTCATTCCTTGGATATCTTCATGTGTAATAAACCAACATAAGACAAGTTAATCATATCACAATTTTAGAACTTTACATCACAACACCTCTACTTGCTGTCTGTTAATTCAGCAAGTGATTCAGGTCTGAATTATGCAACGAGCCGGTGCAGGATCCTGTTTATTTAAGCAGAAATATAGCGTGCTGGGTGTACTTTGACCGTCACTTGGTCACGTTGTACCCAGTTTCCCTGACTGTGTTAAAAAGGATGCTCCGGTTAGACCATTTTCAGTTATGTGTTTGTGTAGAGCAGAGGGAAAACTGTCAGAGTGCTGTAATATGCAGATGGATAAAGGTGGGAGTGTGTGTAGGAGGAATCCCGGCATGCACCAACACCGAGCATGACTGGCTCAAAACACACTGACGCATTCACACCAAGTGGGTGAAACTTGTGGGATGGTTTTTTTGCATGTTTTTTTAGTCATACCACCATTTCCTGTAAATGTTAGCCAGCTTGCCTTGTAATCAATTACATGTAATGTATGGACCAGAAGTAATTTAGGGCCTGTATGAGTTTTATTTTTTGTAAAACTTTGTATCGTTATGGTACCTGAATCTAATTTACATCAGCTAGTGTTAGAGGTTTCAAATCGTAGAAAATATTACTAAAATATATTTGATTGATTGTATTTGTGCACATCTAAAAGCAAAGAATTGTAGATTTAAATGTAAGTTCAAAACAATGAAGAAAACATGATAAAAGGGGAAAAGACTATAGATCCCACTGCACCACAAATGAATGGTACCAGGAAGGCAAACCTGTTCACAGGACTGTACATTTGGTGTTTGTGAAAAAGAATGTCCGAATCTTTCCAACAATGTGGAGGTCAAAGCTGAGATGGTTACTTCCCTCATAGTATGTTTAGAATCATGCCAATACATGCAGCTTCGTATGTATTTAGGATGAGAATTAGCTGTATAACGAATAAAAATTGAGTTCAACAACTGAACTTAGAGGCTGCTCTTCACATATTTGTGCTTCATTTTTGTACAGTGATGAAGTGGCGCCTGTGCTTCATCTTTATCTGGACTACAGTTTGTCCATGAGGGACTGCCAACAACTGTCACCCTAAGACTTAAATAATGAGGGTACAAAAGAAGAAGATAAACAACCGAATTTACTCTATTATTTTTTTTTTTTAGCATTTTAGCAAAATTATTAGTCTGATTAAAACTGTTTGTGAGACAAGTAGCTACTCTGCAGTGGAAGAAGAGTAGAATGGAATGAACTTTGTAAACACATATCACATCTTGCTGATTGTCAGAAATGGAGGCTGATAAGGTGGATCAAGGATGTCTATGCAAAGCTTGTATCAACATTTGACCTCAATTACAGTTTGAAAGAGAAACATTTTATCTTAAAAATGCAGAAAGAAGTATTTTGAACAAAAAAACAATAGATTTACTGAAGGAAATTACAGTTTTTACTGTATTCACATAATTTTGGCAAATTCTGGACTGTTTACATCCCCAAATGGCTGGTTATCAGGATCAATCAACACTTTAAACATGGCTTTGCTTCACCAGGGTAGAGACGACGAGCACATACCTGGGAGACAGCAAGGAGGAGCCATTGACCTGCTCAGGGGTCTGCAGGAGATGGGAGTCACTTGGTTGTTCTGTCCCATCCACTGTGCTTTCCAGGAGCAACTCTGAGGTGTTACTTTCCCCAAAGTCCTCAAAGTGCTCCTCCTCCCCTCCGATGACTGTCAGCAAGGCTGGTTTGTGGCTGTGAAGCTCAGAGTTCAGGGAGAACCTGAGGGACGTATGAGTGACAATCTTGTTAGTACACAATAACAAATATATTCAAAGTTGAAATGATGATATGACTCAAGTTCTCAGTAAGGCTAAGTAAAGAAAATTAAGGAAAATTAATTGCCCCACAAATTCAAAGATCACTTGTCTTCAAAAGGTAATCTTTTAATTCACATTAATCCCAAAGGCCGCTTTGGCTAGAACAAAATGTGTTGCGGCTCGTTGCCAATGTAGAAGCACTCTCTGGAGAGGGAAGCCCTATGCTGTCTGGGAGTAAATCTGGACCAGTGTCTGTGTCTGGGCTACTAGAAGGTCTGGTACACACTACAAATGAAAACAATCTTTCATGTTTCATTGAATCAACGAGATGAGCTTCACAACAGAGAAATGGGCATTTGCTGCTAAAGGGGATGTTTCAAAAACTGGCAGGAAAGTTGGCAGAAGAGAATATTTCCTAAACAGTCAATTTCACCTCAATATTCAATGAGAAAGCAGGAAATCTTACAAAAACAAGAAGCATTCAGACGATTACGCAGGTCACGTTGCAGTGATGCCTTGTGAAAATCTGACCTTAATAATATCTACTCATTCTGAAGTCACTCACCCTTTACTCAGGCTCTTACTAACTGGGTCCACATTTAAACCGCTTGGACAAAGACAGGATGAAGAGGGAGAACGCATCTTTGTACGGCCTCCGCTGCCCGGGCATGAAAGCCGTGGGACAACTGGAGTTACAACCCCGGACAACCAGAGAGGAATCCTGAACTTCCACAAAGTTAAAGCGAGTAAAAAAAGTGATTCTCCTGTTTGGAGAAGACCACCAACTCCGTCTTTGTAAATCACTGAGTCCAGCGCTGCGTAGCTTCACAGCTGAAGTTGCATCAACTGTGCCAACGGACAGACACGAGACTGCAGCAGCAAGGGCTGCCTGCGAGTGTGTTAAGCAGATTTAAGCTAAGAAGTAACGGCCAGCAGACAGTCCTGCTGACCCTACAAGGGCCAAATGTGTGCGGGGACACGGGTAGGACGGAGAAGGGTGGGGGAGGCTAATCCTGTTAGATTTTTAATCCCCAGACCAATGCATATACTTCTAATCTTAATATGGCTAAGAGATGCTGGGGGAGCCAGACCAGATGACCTTTTTTTTTTTTACATGTCTTTACAAAATGCTGAAAAGTTCCTATTATATTTTGCACATCATATAACGTTTTCTTTACTCAACAACTTCTGACCCTGATAATGCACCAGATGGGTTGGTGTGGCAGAATAATTTCACCTTTTATCTCCTCCACTATCTGCCAAAATACACCGAATGCATCTTTAGGTCAGTGCAGCCCCATCAGTCAGCTGAAAACAAATGAATGTACAGTCGCTCGATATTAGCCCTTTGTAGTGTATAAACCGAGCCACAAAAGAGGACAGTATTCCCATTTTTGTTCATATTTTGGTGGCTCTACTATGGGTAATTCCACTTTCAAAATATATCTGACAGTGTGACTCCCACACAGTTAAAAGAGATTCGCCGTCAAAAGGAATTCTTTACAGGATGTCTTATTTTCTCTTTGTATCTGATTTCCTGTCCTGCACGTAATAGAAACTGTACTAGACTGCTGCGCTGTGCTCTGCCATCCTTCAAAAATACAAGTCTTGTACTTTTTTCCCCACAGAGGTCTCCGAGGCGCAGGCCCAAAGCAAACACATCAAGATCACTTTTTTCATATTTAAATCTTGTTTCATATTAATGACAACTGATTATCACCATTACTGGACTGGCAAACACTTTCAACTGAAAAATTAAATGTTTGTTAATTCATAAAACACTCAAAGTGTTTATCGCCATTTGAATATCTCTACAAGATTGATGATAAATTCTTGCAAGTGATTTATTAGCATCTTTCTAATTATTTTGCTGAAATGCTAAAATATAATTAAGGGAATGAATAAGTGCAGAGCTTTCCGATCCGGCCACTCCAAAGAAAGAAACAAACAGCAAGGAAAAAGCGCTAACTCAACATTTCCTGCAATTCAAGATTCAGCCATGCAGTAGGAAGTGTGTGCATACCCTACCTCAGGCAGAGCACTCCAATCTGTCATTAAACTGCAACATAGGTCAGTGAGGATCACAGAGTCACACCTCAGGTTTCTGCACTTCCTCACATTTGAACTAAATACCTTGTCAACAAGAGCATCTTATGTATGACTGCACAGAGCTGAACTGGCAGTAACAGCTATCACCTTTTTCTAGAAAAATATAGGATACAGGATAAAAACATGGAAAGGCTAAACAGTCAAACAAGGGCTTTATCACGATCCCCATCATAATGAATAATATATTAGACTCTGGTTGAGTAATACGATCTGTTAGCACACGTGTTCTGGTCCAACTGGCTCACACACACTTTATACACAACATTTAACCACAGATCATCAAAACACAATCATCCCATCCTTACAAACCATTATAACAACTATATATGTGAGATAGATGTGTTGAAATTGAATCCTTACGGTCAACTTAAGAGAACCATAAATTACTGAAAGGCCCAAGGCAGTTTATATATATTCCATTTAAAAGAGTTATGAAACGTGGTAGCCAACAGATGACGACAGTGAGCCGACAGGAACAGAGATAAAAAAATCATACCCAAAGCTTTTCGATGAAAACCAGCACAGACTGCACGAAGGATGAGACTGTTGATCTACAGCCAATACTAAGGATGATCGACTCAGATGCACCAAGAAACTTCTGCAGTTCATCTTGCAATCATTTTAGTTTATTTCTCAAATAGCTGACATGTTCAAACTGAAAGAAAGTATCAGCGAACTTTGTCTGTGCTGACTATGAAACAGTCTTGTGGCAGTTAAGGACATAAAACAGCAGCTCTGTCCACCTTAAAGACTAATGTGGACAGCAGCTCTGTCCACATTAGTCTTTAAGCAGCGTCTGTTTACTGCCGGTCTGGTGATCCAAATATAGGTAACCAGGTCTCCGATAACCATGGAAACCAATGTGCAAGCTCACTTTAATGTTTAAAGATCTAAGACACATGCAACAAATACTGCCATCTTCAGTCATGAGAAATATCATTTTTCCATTATAATAAAATATTAAAGCCTCATTATTGATGTCAAATGATATGTATAAAAATGGCACTTTTATGTTCATACATACATTTACTGAGTATTATCCAGTTTTTTGATGTGTGTATTGTCTGTAGAAAAAAATACTGACCTTGTCCCGCCATCTTCAGGGTCGTGCAGCGTGGCCTCAATGCCACTGTCTGTCTCCACATCTTCATGCATCTCAGGAGGGACTAGAGCTCCCGTGTCCTCATCTGTGAAGGTCTCACATTCGCTGTAAGTGCTCTCTGAGCCAAGGTATGCACTGTCAGTCACTTCGTTTTGCTGGAGAAGCCAACAAAGTTAAATGTTACAAAATGGTCAATGACCAGAAAAGATGATCTTTTCATGATCTGACATCAAAAATACTTCACTGTAATTTTGACAGTGGATCTAAGGGAAACCTGCGGGAGTTTTAAAACTGTATATGCATGAGGTCAAGAATGTGGTATTTACGAAAACTAACTACTCAATGCAGAGACTACAATAAGCGTATAAAGCTGCTAGCAGCTGGACGCGTGTTGCCAGGTATCACGGCTGTAATAAAAATGAAAAGTGAGCCACAATAATCGTACCAAAATAAGTGAATCATTAAGAGGAACCGGGCCCAGGGGGCTATCCTTCACACCCAGAACCATTTCATAAGATGCATTGGCTACCCCATGAAAGCCACCAGAGTTCTCTGACGAATGCTCCCTCTGATCTGGTCTCAGAACGAGAGAAAGAGACAAAAATCCCAAAACTTCCTCTGAGTTCAGCTCTACTGGGCGGTCTGAGGGGAGGAGCCAGAGGCAAAGTCCAAAGAGTAGCAAAAAAGACTTAGAAAGATTAATCGTCCAGAGGTGTGTCAAAAGAACCAAGTTAAAACACCACCATGTTAAGTATTTTGTAGTTTGTAATTCACTGTCTGACAAACCCAGGAAAAGTGACGTGATGTGTGCTTAATATAAGAGAAACACTCATTAAAAGTGGTTTCGAGTCTTGAGGCAAAGGCTCATGCCTTATGCAAAGTGGCTGCTTAATGTTGTATTTTACATGAGAGAATTGAAATATGATGGGCACATTTAAAGAGAAGCAGGGGAAGAAAATATTTTTTGAATGTGGGGAGGGAAGGATGGTAAACCAGGTTACAGCGGAAAAGCATCACTTTGCCTGTTTTGAGAGTAAACATGGTTAGAACAGCACATCCTTTGAGAAGAACCTCTTTTCTGGGCCAGAGAAACAGTTGTGGCATTTACTGCAACCATGAACTTCCCAAAAACCACAGTTTACCGGTCAGGATCCAGGAAACAACAGACAGTTGGTAAATCTCATTTCAAACATTTAACATTCCGTTTAATTTTATGTTAACTTTCACTTTTAGAACATCCATGTATTTTTCATTTTAAAAACAAGAAGCACTCCACTAAAGAACTTTGTAAGATGTGGATTAAATTAAAGGTCATCTATTTGTCCTGAATATTGTTCCCTGTCCTGCACGCCCACACCACACCAACAGGGGGTGCTGGTGGTGTGCAGTAAGGGGCTGCTGGAATAACGTGACAGTGCAGTCAAGAGCAGAAAATCTGAAATTTTGCGGTGGCCAGAAAAAGTGGTGGATAAATATACAGATTCTCAGGAGGAGAGTGGAATGCCAGATATGCAAACCACAACCGTAAAAACAATAATACGCAAATGTAAAAACACAAAGCTCATTTCAGCTAATTCAGTGTTTGAAACGAATACGCAACCCTAAGGCTGCCACATGCTCTTTAGTGGCACCCGAGATATGTTGTTTTGTGTCTGTGGGACATTCACACAGCGGTAATCACAGCCATGCGTGCTGCTCAGCAAATGGCAGCAGAGAGACAGAGTGCATGGAGAGTTCAGCATGGGACTTCTGGGCGCAACGATGGGAATGGAAGCCTTGATAACTGGAACACATGCAAAAGATGACAAGCCAGGGTAAACCTTGTGTTTTCTGCCTCACCTCATCATATTCCTCTGGACAGCCACCAGCACCATCCCCCCGACTGTAGTTTACACTGTAAAGCTGTGGAGCAGGACCTGCAGACGTGACATGAAGACATGCTTATTGTGTTTGTTATGTCCCCAAAGTCATAAGATGTGGGCACACAAACTGGAACTAATGTATATCTGCCATTAGGAAGAATGCTGCTAGTTATCCAAGGTAGTTTTTATTATGTCAACTGGATGTTTTTAGAAGAAGGTGATAGAAGGCGAAATGTCTTCAAAATAGAAGAAGTTGACAGAAAAAAACTACCCTGATAACTATGACCTGGATGATTGAGAATCTACAGAGACAGCTGCTGGTTATGTTGGGAATTTGCATCTGCAAACGTAGGGATGTAAAGCCTACCTACCTGGTGCATGATATTTACTGACACTATCTAGTGCTATATAACAGAATCCATCATGTTTGATGAAAGGAAAATGCAAAAATGAGTTTAAATAAATAAATAAATATTATATATATACATATCAAGCTACCAAGAGTAACTACCCCAACTAAAATGTTGTCTGCAGAACCACAGCGGTAGTTTTACTGTCTGTACTATAAAAAAAAAATAAAATAATGTGACAACTCATTATGTAACTCTGACACTCATAGTTCAAAGGTTATATTGTAAAATGTGTCTTAGTTAGGGTAATAGGGATAATGAAGTTATAAAAAAAGGGTAAAGTGTGTCCAAGTAAAATGTTGTCATTTCAGTCGTCTGTTGGAATCACTTGCAGCCAAGCAGGGTAACCTTAGACGGCCTCCCACCAACCACGGCGCTCTTTCATCTAGTAAACAGAACAGCCCATAGTGCTCCAGTGAGACAATGGGACTCAAGCAGTGTTCTCCAAAGCTGCCAGGAAACACAAGGTTTTCCAGCTCCCTGGCTTACGTAACCCATTACTCATCACTGCTTCGAAAAAACTGTTGCTCATTTGAGTAAAAGCAGTCATCAAACAATGAGGCTCGAGTGTGAGGTGGATTCTACGGGAGCACCTGCAGTTTCCAGGTTAATTGTAAGCAGCAAAGCTCAGACATTTTTGCAAGATTAACTTTGGTTAATAAAGAGATGCCACTGCTACTACAGGGAGAAGGCATTTCCAAAGCCTGCAGCTATGTTTGTATTCCTGTTAGACAGCGCTGCAGAAAGAACAAGAACACAAAGAGAGAGGAATGCAGTTAAATCTAAAATAATAACAGGGAAACAGAAGATCTGGCTTTTACTGCACTTGTTGGCCACAGCCACAGTAAAAACTGGACTCCACCTTTACAAGTATGGTGGGATTCTCTCAGCAGTGTGTGAGTGACTTGGGAGGGTAAAGGAAAGCTTTAACTTTCACACACAAATAATACTCCTATCAAATTTATGGTTCCAATGGTACTGAGCATCTACAGAAAGAAGGTATGGAAAGTAACAGGACAGTATTGAAGAAAATGATATAATATAAGGACACTCTGTGATAGTCATTAAGAGTTATTTGTTCAGAGTAATGTATTTAATATGTATGTCCCTGTTGCAGTTTGGTTTCCACAGTAACTAAAAGAAAAACAGGAAAGTGAGAATAGAAAGGGATGGGTGAGGGCAGTAAATAATTGATGTGAAAAGGACGCTGCCACTCCGCTCTGAAACCCTGCCAATGACGCCATGTGCATCGTCAGGTCATGATTTACTTATGGTCTCAGTAACCGGAGCAGCTCAGCCCAGAAAGTGCACGGGAATCAAACCACACACCCGATAAGCTGTTTCCACGTCAACAAATGTGTGTGATGTGCCAACGCTAAACTCTAACTATCACTGACAATGAAAATGCTTTAACTATAAAAAGAAAAGGTGAGTTAAGGATTCAGATTCAGGAGTCAAGCCATGAAACTGTTAGCGATTGTATCTCAATGCATAAGTGAGGCCTGCGTATCCAAATACGGTGATAAACACCCCCTAATAGTTGACATCAACATTAATGCTTGCACCGCTTCTAGAAAATGACACACACCTCCGTTGGTAATTGCAGAGATACCACGGTGAAAGTCTTCGAAGCTGATCACACCAAGGCCACTGGGATCCAGAAACTTAGTCAGGTCCTTTACCTGAAAGACAAATGGAACAAATGAATCCAATTGGTGGACAGCGGCAGGCTAAACTAGAGAAATATGTAAGAGAATCAATGCCTCCCCCACAGTGGCTCAATGAGTTACACATATTAGTTTTGAAGTATAAAATAGTGAAACTATAGGAATACCGTAAACAATTTGTTCCACGTTGACAGGAATTTGTGAATTCCACAAATCTTTCAGCGTGGATCAAATTGTGGAAAAATGTCAGCCCATTAAGTGCTTTAACACACATGTGATGTAACAAAGATGGCAGGACTGTGGCTGCATTCGCCTGTTCAATGTTACGCAAGAGCAACAACATTCTTTATATTCCTACATATCAGTAACCTGGCAACAGGAGGATATCTTCTCTTACTTCTGCAAAGCGGAAGGCTTTGGACTCAAAATTGATTCCAAAGTATTTTAAAAAGTAAATCCCTTTAGGTCCATGCTCAGACAGCCTTCATCTGAATAAATGTGGTTCCTCAAAGTGTCTAAAATCTGATGGGACAATTATAAGATTCTGTGTTTGCGTTATTAGTGGTTGTACGTTGCAATCTATTTGTTTAAATAAGATGTCACAAGCTACCAAAAAAACCCTCAAACCCATTATTACAGTAGCATTTCAAACAAGTATTATGGGTAGAATCAGCTAGGGGGGAGCTTGAGAATGTGCTGGTTGAGGTTTCTATGGTTTCAACATGCTTATTACATGAAAAAGAAAGTGCAGATGGACATGAACAAGGTCATTTCAGAGAATCTTGCACGTGTATTTTTAATTTTTTATTATTGTTTTTTTATTTATAAATCGGTTGAACTTAACAAGCTGATCTGCTTAGCAATGCTACGCTTGGACTCTGGTGGCTGAGAGCTCTAAACAAATTGTTTTTTTGACAGCTCATTTGGCTCCTGATCTGGATTTAAAGAATTAAGCCCAGCTGGATTTACCGATTGTCTTAACTCAGTAAAGGTAACCGTAAGCTACTATTCTGTTGGCAGTTATGCTAAAGCGCTGAAGGAAACAATGAAAAACACTTTCCAGCAGACTGAGCAGCATCACCCACGTCATCAGCAACACCTCTGCACACCGAGATGAGCAAACTGAGATGAGCAAACTGAGATGTGGTTGGGGAATAACACCAGCAACTACAGACGAAGTGTTAATTTTATATAACCCCGATAATAAAGAGCTTTCGTTTTGGTTAGTGTTTGTTCAATAAAACTCCGGAAGTAGTACTGGGGTGCAGGATGAACTGCAGCCTCAGCCAAAGCATTCAGAGCCATAAACCTCCTAAACAGTGGGCTGGATCCATGGCCTACATCTGCGTTGTTAAGCTCTGCAGCAGTGTCAGGCCCCTTAGGTGTCCACAGCTCAGCCTGTTTGGTTATTCTCAGGTGTAACCTAAAACTGCAAAAGGTGAATTGAAGTTCATTTTCGCCAGGAAAACACGCTAATGTCTAATGACGTCACTTGTTTTCTTACTGTACTGTCTGAAAACAAAGCCCTGCAAACACCTCTGCTATTTTCCTGCATGACTCAAGCCGCAACCGCAGATCTGTCACTGTGCAACACCACAAAACTATTTCAGTTTACTCGTCTCATTTGTGAGCTGGATCTAACCAAGTTACTGGCGTTTTCGAATGCGAGTGGCTACAGGGTGGTGCTTTAAAAAAGAAAAACACGTGCACATATGAGCATTTTTCATTGGTGCTCTGAACATATGAAACAGAGATATGGCAGATATGAACTCAACTCTGAGTGCTGCAATATTAAGCATCAAACTTTTTCAATTTCCCCTATTGTCTGTAGCCAATAATGGAACACCCGAGTGCCTCCACACAGTCTGCTGTTGTGGAAACAGACCCATGAAGAATACCCACAGCTGAGGCTGGGGGGGGGTTTGGGGGGTGTTACCATAGTTCCTCCAGCAGCTTTAATAATGGTGACCATAAGCAAAGTGCTTTTCAAAAGATGACAGAACACAAATGGATCTTTGGATATAAAACGTGAACACGAGCAGACACAAAAGAAGGTTGCTTCAGAGTGTGGAGCATTCCACGGTGGATTACAGGGGCAGCAGATAAAGAGCAGCGGGTGAGGGGAGGGACGCCCGACTAAAGCGGTGCTGAGAGCGTCGCCTGACCGGCCGCCACAATGCTGCGCAGTGTGGCTTTTGTGCAAAATCAGGGTTAAAAACACATGTGAGCCCACTGAGTAGTAGTGAGATCGATCTTTGGGACTGAATACGTGTCGTACAAGTGTGTCACGTAGCTGCAGGACAGCAGCAGCTCCTGCACACTTAAGCTCACTGGCTTCACATCCGAGGACAGCAACACACAAATATATTCTGATCATCCGTCTATGCACGAGGCCGGCTGGGTGCGTTCGCCTTATCGACGATGTTATAAGAACAAACGTTCTAAAAACCAGAAAACGAGGCTTTAGTGACTTAAGCAAAGACGTAATTTCATATTCATGGAGTCCCAGGAGTTCCAAAACATTTGTAATTCTGTCAAGGCCCTCGGCTAGATTTGAGCAACATTTTATCAGAGCAACCGTCTTATTTTACAATTTATCGCCACAAAGACCCAACCACCAGAATGACCTCAAGCAGCCTTCACACAGAGCTTATTAGATCAAAAACTATGTTTAACAGGAACCTTGGGCCCATCAAACGGACACAAAAATGGATTCTGACATCTGTCTGCCGCCTGATTACTTCTGGAGAATAGGGCCGACCTCTGTGCGCTGGGGTTCATCTCCATATGCTAAAGCCGGCCCACGTCCTTCAACGTAAGGCAATAAACCTGCTGGATACCTCTGGTCTACAAGGCCCCGGCTCCTTCCTATTTATGCACCTTCCTTCGGAAACCTGAAGGGCGTTACGCCTCACGTTCAGATGACAGTTTGCAGCCGGCCACTACTGGCGGTGGAACTTGAACAGGAAAGAGAGCGTTGAGCTTTGCAGCCCCCTTTCTTGGAATGCCCCCCGATCTGAATTGAAACTGTCAGAACTTGTTTCACTGGAAACCTGCTGCTCTATTCTAAGAGTGCCTACGGAAATCCTTTGAGCAGGGCATTTGTTTTTAAATTTAAATCCCAAGTTGGTTCTATTCTGAAATATCCAAATTGATTCTCATCACAACTCAAACTCTGCTTGCATGTCACATGCTGATGTTTGTTGTGCTACTTGGTATGTGCCGTTATTTGCCTCCCTCTATGATGTGAGCGCTCTTGCCTTTCCTGGCAAGGTCGCCCTTGTAAAAGAGGTCTTGAGCTCAATCGGGTTTTCTTTAATCTGGGTAAAGGTTAAAAAAATAAATAAAAACAAGCGAGCTTGTTTTTGAAAAGTACAGACATGTGGTCCTGACAACCGCTGGGCCCAAGGAAAACAAAGGCTTCAGAAGTCAGCACATTCTGCTCAGTATTCCTAGAAAAATCCCAGGGAAAGAAAAATACAGTATAACTGCTGAGATCTACATATTTGGGAGGTGCTGCTGGAGCAGACCTCGCCCAGTAAGTCAAACCTATTCCCAGTGTCATGGAAATATGTCGAGAATTTAGAGACAGAAGAAACAATCAGGCTCGATTCTCAGTCAAACATTTAAGATGTGCTCCTCTGTCCCTAAAAGCTCGGCCGCGGAGGGGCTGAGGAAAACACAGCTGGTTTCTTATACATTTTGCCCATTTTCTGCCTGAGGAAACGAGAATAAACAGGCCGAGACATGGCACAGATCAGGGGCAGCAGAAACACTTTGAACATGAGAGAAGGGATCTAAACTCCTCCACGTGCTACATATTCACATTCTGCACACACCTCCCCTCTTTCAAGTGCTTAGTTTTATCAGAACCTCAACATTAGACTCTCATTACCTTGTGAAAGAAGAAAGCAGCAGAAAGTGCTTCTAACAGATGAGCATCGAGGACATTTGACTATTACAGGATGTCTGACATGACGTCATTGTTTGACTTGCAGTCACGTGTTAATGGTTAGTGAGCTAGTCAATATTTACATATAGACGAGCACGTCTGAAAGGACACCATTATTTAGAATGAGGAGTGCTAACCCTGCAAAGCTTCAGGTAAAAACACCTGATCATAGCAGGCTGACCAGGACATGAAGCAAAAACTAGAGTTAGTAGAGAAAGAAGAAGTTTGTACAGGAGTGTAAAGGGCTCGTGGTTTAGAAATGCAGTCTAGATATTATAATTGGTTTTAACTTTATCTTATTTACCTGAAACGTGAATTTAAATTCATTTTGAAAATGTGAAAATGCTTCAAATATAGGTCTGTATGTCAAATGGAGAGAAACGCATCAGCCATTCTAAAAGATTATCTCCAAACTAGAGGATGTACAACTAGGATGATGGCCAGTGGAGACTTAACATAAGGAGACCTGCCAGAATCTATCACAGCCAATATATTCCACAGATTAACGTGGATTATGACTGAAATCCTGGCTCAGGTTTTCTTTCTTAATGTGGCTGACAATCTGATCCAGGCGAGCTGTGTTATTGGCTAAATGTGATTCAAAATTTATTGAGAGCGCCTCTCAAATATTCAAGTCGTCCCTTCTAACATAGGCTACATTAGCTAAACGCTTGTTTTTACACTCAGCTACGGCACAATTTTAGCAAAACCCAACGTAAACCATCCTACGCTGATGATCCAGGCGTCACCAACCGATACGACCTGCTGAGTGACATCATCCGGATGGATTTCACTTCATTGAATTAAGCATGCTTTTTGCAGGATGCTCTCAGCACAAAATCAATAATAAATCATTTATGCGTTACTGTTTTACCTAGAACTTCATTTCACCGTCCATTACAAAGAAGATGCAAGCTGAAAAAAGAGGGATGCACACCGTGAACAGTAATTCAAAGGCCTCACCTGGTCGGCCCCATACGCAGCAGCAAACTCCATAAACTCCTCGATGCGAACAAATCCGTCTCCATCTTGGTCTAAAGCGTCGAAAACAGCTTTCAGAGGAGAGACGTCCGCCTCCTCCACGTTCACGGCAGAGACCATTGGAAGGGAGTCGTCCGCCACCATCTTGGAGAGGGAAATGGTCACAGGTTGCTCACTAGTCCTTCCCTCCTCAGGAGCAGAACCGAGCAGGTCTTCGACCAAAAAATCACTCGATCCACCCGACGGGTCTGTGCCTGCTAACCTCTCCTCTCCCTGCTGTTCTGTCACCAGATCTGGATCGCTTCCATTCTGGGCTCCTTTTTGTGGCACCAAGTCCAAAGTTTCATTATTGTGCACATCAGCAGCAGCCAAGCATGAAGCCATTGCCCCGTTGCCCTGAGGCTTGGCTTCAGAACAGACGGGATCCTCCGTTGGAACCTTACAGTCCTTTACAAAGCAATTTTCACTGAACTCACCAGGGACGAAGGCATCTTCAGCCGGCGTCGCCGTCAGTGCCGACGTTTCCGCAGGTACATCCACAGCGCATGAGTCATTCTCACCTAGTTCTGAAGTCAAATTTGAGATCTCCCCTGTGCATTTCACCTCAGACTCATGCAGGGATGAGGCCCAACATTCGCCTGGGCTGGTGGGACTCAAACTCAGACTGCCGTCCGTGTCTGGAACCGCTAAATCCAACAAAGGCACAGATCCTTCAGCCTGCAGCGGAGATGTGCTGAGGTGGTCAGATGAGACGCCACTCTCAGCTGAGCCTTGTGTGGGAGGACTACAGGTTACAAGCAGATCAGTCACTTGACCGGGGAATAAACCTTTGTCTCCGGTTTCAGGTGACAAAGTCTGGCTGTTCTGGAAGGGAGGCAGTCCAGCTCGTTGCTCCTGTGAAAGATTCACCAGCTCCTCAGTGATATCCCGTGAGTTAATCTCCTCTGAGGAACCTAAAGGGGGCCAAGGCATTTCATCGGAGAGGAGATTTACTAATGAGGACTCCTCCACCGTTTCTGTCTCAGAAATCTTGGAAGGCGAGGCTGGTACGCTGAGGCTGATGAGCTCTTCCTGACTGCTGAGGGCACTTGAGCTTTCAAGAGGGTCCACCTGTGTCAGACAGACCTCTCCACTGGCGGTTTTCCCAAAAAGTTCTCCCAGTTTGGGGGAAAAGGGCAGTGTCAATGTGCAGTCACTTGCCTCCTCGGGTCCCTCCTGTTTATCTGTGAATTCCCTTATGTGGGTGTTAAGGAAAGAAAGTTGGGAAATGGCCGACTCGTCGTCCTCAAACTTGAAACCTCCGGGTGAAAATTCAGAAAAATGTATGAGGCTCTCCAGCTCTACGGGTTTGTCCTCATACACTAGGTCTTCATTTTGCTGGCATGTTTGACTGTGGTCACTATTAGTGAAGTCCTGAAAACCTGTCTGGCCGGTCTCGTTTGGATAGAGCACACCTCCATTGTCAGAACCCAGTGTGTGAAATCCCAGAGGAAATGGCTGTTCTGACTCCCACTGCGAGTGCCCCAGAGGGCCAGACAGGACTGTCGGCTCCATTCCTACTCACTTTTCAACTTTGTAAACCTGGCAATCTTCCTGCAGTTGTCAAGTTTTCCGGTGGTAATGTCATGTTTTTAGGTGGAGCTGGACATCTTTAACAGGATCCTGACGTTTTACTTCCCAATCAGTTCCTTCATTTTAGTAATTAAGAGCTTTTAAATATGTGCCTCTTGTCCGTACGTGTCCTTCAGTTATAACATAACCATCCCTGGCTCTTCCCAAATGCTTCACCATCAACATGCTTCAATTCGTACAAACCAATGACTGAATCACCGAAACAAATCCGGACTTGATATTAACAAAGTCAACATCGCTGCGACGTAATGGATTTCACACTATTTCAAATGACGATAATCTTCAAAAGTTTGTCAACATTAGCTTCCTAGCTAATGTTGTGTCAACTTATCCATCGCTGCTAGCTGATTTGCACACTAACCAACTCAGACCAAGCACCGCAGCTGCTCTAAGCTCAATAACTTTCGAGTTATAAGTGCTAATCCCCTTCTACAATTGGTTTAATTTTGTATGCGATGTAGTGTTAGAACGGAATAAAGGCTCATAATGTCAACTATACCATCGAGCATCCCACTTCATTCTTGCCATTGGCCAGAAGAGCTGCTAACGGACTAGCGAGCCAAATTAGCCTATTAGCTAGCTACGCGACAAACAACCATTCCACAACGCTCATATTAACACGCAAAACCTTGGCTTCAATTCTACCAAATTTAACGCTGCAATTACAGCAAAAGCGTCACCACCGCAACCGCCCAGGATTAAGTCTTCGTTTCGACGTCCGTCCCACGGCAATCCACCTGTGTCAGTGAGAGGACAGGCCGGAGCAGTGACGCGGCGACACCGTCCTCCCCTCCTCGGATTCTCCTGCTATGTTCGTCCCGGACACTCGCTGTCGCGGCTTGTCTCGTCCCGTACAGCAACGACGAAGAGAGGGGGGCGTAAATAAAAGGCTGATCCGCTCGACAGTCAGTCCGCCGATGTTGATTCCACAGAGGCGGAAAGCTCTCGCATCAGCATCAGCAGCGTCCCCTCCTCCTCCTCCTCCTCCTCCTCCTCCTCCGCCGCCTCCAGCCGCAGACACACCGCTGACGTCTGACGCAAGCGTACAAAATCAACCGCAGTATCGGCTGCTTCGATCCTTCCGATCTATGGCGTTAGTCCACCTCTCGAGTGTAGCCAAAGCCTTGTGCATCTATGGAAATCTAACTGCCAACGTCCTCAATAACCTTTGGGGGTTTGGCCTTTATGCAGATGTGTATTGGTCAAATCACGTCATTCATTAGAGTTGTTGTTCTAATAATAATAAATGAAACCTTCACGGTAAATCACATCGGATCACTTCAACCAATTACAATCAATTGGAATTCAACGTTTGGTAAAAATACAAATAACCAAATGGGTCCATTTGTGTTGTTTTGGCTCCCCTGTCTGACTAATTCTGGTACTCTTACTGAAATAAACTTTTTAGACTGGTTTTAAAAGCATAATGGGGGCACATTAGAAGTCAAACTCTTAAAAAGAAAGAACAGTTTTTTTCTCTTTCTTTTTCATCAATCAATATAGGGAACCCATATAAGGTCATGACCTTTAGGGTATCAATAACTTTTGAACTAAAACAAACCGCAGTTCCAAAAAAGAAACAGCTTATTTTTTACCATTTCAAAACAATATGCAATGAATGAATAAGAATAAAATATGTGATATTTTGTACAATTTTAATGGTTCAGCAGCTTGTAAGGGCAGATAATCAAGACAAGTTTGTGTGTGTGTGCGTGTTTGTGTGTACTTTTTCATACACGCACTAAATAATACAGTTTAAGGCAACTACAACAGCTGGTCCTCTGGATACATTTATTTCACCATTCATTTGTCTCTTTTCTTTTCTGATGACCAGTAACCTGAAAAGGAACAGGACACACATCTGTAAATACATGTCAAGAGTCAGAAATAAACAATTGCATTGCAGACACTTTCAGTCATGGACCTTATGCTGCACCTCCCCCAACACACCTGGGTCAGGAGGAGCACATTAAGAGCCCCTGTTCAGAGTTTAGCAGATTTAGAGGAAGCTATACCCAACAGCATGGAGACATCGTTCGCTGAGGTCAACCATGAGCCACCATCAGCCACCAGGATGGCTCCGGTCACATAGGAGGAGGCACGACTGGCCAAAAAGAGAGCGCAGTGGGCCATCTCGGTCTTGTTGCCTGCCCGCTGCAGAGGGATAGACTGGAATAAACCGGCAGCCTCTCCTCTGGGACCACCTGCGTGATTTACAGAATGAAAATAAAAACACCTGTGAAAGATTACTCGAAATTGTTTCAAATAAAATCAAAATGGAACCAATTTCATATGGGAGACTTTTACTGCTCCTCAACGTGATCCTTTTTTGGACCAAAGGACATGTTTTGGATGCTTTTTACAACTGTCTTATAGTACATGGGAAAACATCACGCCGTGTAAAAGGATGCTTTGTAAAGATTTACCCAGTCTGCGGAAGCCCTCTGTGCCAGAGACGGGACCTGGAGCCAAGGCATTGACCCTCACCCCGCTGGGCCCCCACTCCACAGCCAGATGCTTGGTCATAGCATCTGCAGACAAATAGTCAGGAGAATTATTTAAATTGATATGTAGTTATTCTTAGGATCTTAAGACGGTGCGTGTACCATTTGCAGCCTTGGCAGAGCCAGCGTGCACCTGGAGGCCTTGTCCCCTGTACCCAAGTGTTGCCGAGATGTTGACTATGTTGCCACCATGGTTCTATTCAAGCAAAGATTGATGCAAAAGTCACGTCTTTTGCCAGCTAACAAGCTGCTGAAATATAAAAACTCAGGTAAGCAGAACCTACCTGGAAGTATTTTTCATAGACCACCTTGCTGGTGTTGAATGTGCCCATTGTATCTATCTCCATTACCGTCTTAAAGGCGTTAAAGGAGAGAGAATTGGCCGGGCAAAGGAAGTTCCCTGCAGCATCTGTCAAAAAAAAAATCATCAGGATTTTAACATCAACCTAAAATATCACAGGAAATGAAAATGCAGCGTTCAAGGTGAAGAATCAGCTCCACAACACTGAGCTCCCGTACTGTTAATGAGAATGTCAATTTTGCCAAACTCTTTCAGGGTGTCGTCCACAGCAGCCGTGATGCTTTCGGGTTGCCTGACATCTAAACACAAAGGGAGACATCGGCGTCCTGACACGGCAGACAGCTTTTTGGCTGCCTAAAGGGACAGATAACCCACGCGTTAGAGTTTATTCACGTGATGTAATTTAGGATTACAGGAGCAGGCGTCACCTCTTTGAGCTTCTCAAAGTTCCTGCTGGCAATCACTGTGTCACAGCCGTGCCTGATGGAATAGAAAAAGCGAGCAAGTAAATTATTAAAAGATTTCAACCTTGTCACATAGAAGAAATGGTGAAAGTCTGTCAGATAACACGAGGTGGTTTAAAGTACACACCATATTACCTCACTTACATTCTGCTGTGCTGTCTATCATTAGCATTGTGCTGACGGAGCATACAGTGATTCTAGGTATTAAAGAATTATACTCATGTGCTTATAGAGTCTGTATAGGTAAAATAAGTGAAATTTGCAATAACGGAAGAGGATATGTAGAAAGAGATAAGAAATCTTTTCACCTCATGAAGATTTCAGCAATCCTCAGCCCAATCCCAGATCCACCACCTGTGATAAATGCAACCTGATCTCTAAGGAATAAAGTGCAAAAGTTTAATATAACTTCCAGCATGACCTTGCAACAATGCAATAAACAGCAGAGACTTGCATGCTTACTTTAGCAGATCTGGACTGTAGATGTGTGTGTATGAAGTCAGACAGTCATCGAAATCAACATCTTCGGGCAACAGTGCTCCTTTACTGCGTGGCTCTGCCATTCCGAAACTCTGTTGCATATGCAATAAAGCCTTTGACAATTAAATCAACCTTTTTAACAGTACTATAGCAGCTCGTCATTACTTTTATTTGGCTTGTCAGATGGTTATTCGTCACTGTTGTGCATTGAAAGGTCTTGTCAAAGAGAGCTCCAGGTAAAACATTCAAATGAATTCAGAAACTTGACGTTTTTCAGACACACTCCAAGTTGACCCCTCAAAGATGACAATGAAAATAAGTTTAGCATGCTGAGAACTACTGTGGGGCTAAGATGAGCTAAGTCTTCACAAAAACGAGTTGGGTAACAGCATTATGTCAGGACTGTGCGCAGCCTTTACCTGGAACAAATCAAGCTAACTTTATTAGCACCAACAGAACCGTCCAATTCCTCAACGACCCAGAAACGAAGAACCTATCGAACTCTCAGATCTACTTCTTACCGCAACTATGGTGTGTGTTTTTTTCTCTTTTCATCGGTGACTATTTGTACCTTGAACACTACTTTTTTGTTGTTGCCGGACACGCATCGCGACAGAAGTCCAACCAGGCTGCGTTCAAGAGCGCAAATACTGTTTCTCGATGATTTACAGTTAAAAACTGCATATGCCATTATCGCAATAGTAACAAATGAACTAACAATTTTTGGTTGGTCTCAAAAAATATACAAACATTAGAGACCTGTGTGTAAAAATAAATATTAAAAAGGACAGTGAGGAAACTGCTGTGATTATAATATTAACACTTTGAATGGTTGCTACGAAAACCATCTGTCTCTAGAACAATACCACAGTCAGTTTTCTGTAATTGATACTTTAACAATCGATCAAAGGATTATAGTTGCATTATAGGTATTAGTTCAGAGAGCGGCCCGCACAGATCTGTAAGATTTGATTTTGTGAAAAGCCCCGTGTAAGGGATCCTCAAAGTACTTTGCGGTTGGATATTCTTCATTGTAGAGATACACTGACCATTCTCACTAGGATCTTTCCTGCATTTCTTTGTCTCTATCACTCCCTCTCTGCTTTCTCTCAGGGTCTGCCAGGCATTGCCTCTGTAAACCTGTCAGCTGTAAACCTCATATTAATTTACTTTATTTAACAGCAGTATGAACTCAGCCATATTAAGCCTTGTCCCAATGTGGCAGGAAAATATGTGATTTAAAGCAATAAAAATCATTAACAGATTTGTCTCTGTTACGTTGTAATTATTATGCGGTTCATTTGCTGTCCCTTCAGACCACTGTTAACAGCAATAAACTCATTTTGTGCAGAAATTGAATTATACACAAACTAGTGCAATTGTAGGTAGATGCCGCCAGGTGACGCTCTCCGTCAGGGTTTGAATCCCCCTCATAGATACGGTAACGTGAAGTTTCCTGCTGCAACTGGTTCCAGGCTTCCTTGAAAGTTAAGATTCCCCACAGAAATTCAAGAACCTCTTTTATTCCAGCTGTGCATCGTTTGATGTACAGTCGGTTACTCCCAGACTTTCACTGTTACTGAAAAGCAAGCGTTCACACTTTAGCAAAGGTAAACTCTTGGTTTGATATTTTATTTAAATTATTTTAAACAACTGAAAACCTCAGGATAAATACCACTTACCACTGTCACACTGATGCTGGTAATGCTCAAACCAAACATTTTTAATCATTGGAATAAAGTGTACGAGAGTAAAAGTGAAGATCCTGATGCAGGGAAATATTTTCAATAGACCCGGACATAAACCATTTGATTTCCCATATAAATGTCCTTCATCGTCCACTGCACGAGGGAGGAGAAGACACCCGCAGTCTTTACAGATGGTGCGCTTTCTCCTCCTGGTCCAGACCCACCAGCCTCTGGCTGACCTCCCACAGTCTGTGAGCTACCGCTTCATCCAGAGCCTGACGTGCAGGTTCTTTTTCCGTCCTCACATCAAAATACTTTCCCGTCACCCCCTCCATGTCCTCAGATACAGCAAGGTAGACGACGGGCTGTGCTCCCAGCTCTGGACTCTTTACCAACAAGGAGAAAAAGGGACCTGCAAGGGGAGTTACATGAGGTCACTTTTTGAGCTCCACAAACCTCTGACTTTAATATTAATGGACAAAACAATTTTTGGGTTAATTTTAAGATAATTGTAGAGTAAGACCATGAACTATATAAATAACTATGAATGAAAAATATATTGTATTCTCAGTTTGTGATTTACATCAAGACCTTCCAAGACAGGGTCAAATATCTGAATGTCAACATTCAAGCAATTAAAGTAAATGCCACTCTCTTTTTGCGCATAATAATAAAATTTTGAATAATTATGCAAGTACCAGTATGTGTATTTACTGCAATAGTTACACATTATGTGAAGCTGTTACTTTAACTTCAGGGATATGTGCTACACATAGGTGCCATGTTTAATTCAAATCAGATGACTAAACCAAAAGACTTTAAATGCATAGCTAAGAACTGAAAATTCTTCGTTCAATAAGGATTTAATGGTTTACAATCAAAAACTCAGACTCTGACTCTGAGGGATAGGCAGGATACTCACTGAGGACAGTGCTCGAGAACTGTGATTGGTGCAGGCCAGTGTGCCTCCCGAGCTCCGTGGCAACGACTCCTGGATGCACAGCATTTACTGTGACTCCGCTGCCTGTTTTACACACACAACTGCATGAACTTATACAGCATTGGTTCTAAATATATATGTCCACTGGCCATTTAGAAACAAGAACATAGGCTGTACTCGCTCCCACACCTGCCCACATATTCAACAAGCCAGTCCACTTGCCTTGTAATCGCTTGGCGAGCTCTCTAGTGAACAGAACATTGGCAAGCTTGCTCTGACAATACGCCTGCTTAGTATCAAACTTCTTCTTCTCCCAGTTCAAGTCCTCGAAGTCCATCTTTCCCACAATGTGGGCGAGCGAGGCCAAGTTGATCACCCTGCTGGGGGCGGACTCTTTCAACTTATCCAGCAGGAGATTTGTCAACAAGAAGTGGCCTGAAGGATGAGAAACATTGCTCAGGAACATGTAGCTCGAGAGTAAGGGAGTTTTTTAACAATGTAAAGATCATGTAAATGTGTTTTCAGTGCCATTACCTAAGTGATTAACCCCAAACTGTATGTCAAAGCCATCTTTTGTCTTCCCTGCAGGACATCTCATAACTCCTGCGTTGTTTATCAGAACATCCAGATGCTGCTCTTCTGTAACACAACAGAAAAATCCTTAATGAACGTGTGTTTTTTTCCATTTTGTGGTCTCTGCAAATATCTTTTGAATCTCAACCTTTTTTAATTTTCTCTGCAAACTCTCGTATGGATTTTAAAGAGGCTAAGTCAAGCTGGCAAGCAAAAACATGCCGATTCAGTGTGGTTCCCCGTATTTCCTTGGCAGCTGCCTCACATTTCTCCATGTCCCGACAGCCCATAATGATCCGACCACCTATTGATGCGTGAAGAAAAATCAGTGTGGAACAGGATTTGAAATGCTGCATCTTTTTTGGTGCAATAATTTCAGAAGACACATTCTCTCCGCACCTCTCTTTGCCAATTCCCGAGCAGTCTCTTTCCCGATGCCCGTGTTGGCTCCTGTTATGACAACAGTCTTCCCATTAATGGTGGCCTTACTGGGACACCGACCTCCAGTCAAATGGTTCCTGTCAAGAATTCAGGATGATTTGTTTTCCTCATCAGAACTAGGAGTTGTGTATTTCTCTGACTCTTATGTGTAGAATTTTATGATCACTGCACTTGGTATCCCACTGTCAACTGTCAAAATGCAAACCATATTCAGGATCACTAAACCACTGTTATCTTTACTTTACAACCCAGCTGCACCCAAACACCTGCCACTATCGTGTTCCTGAATTTAATTTCTAGTGTCCCCCCTGCTGAAGACATTCCACTGTGGCTCATACTATCTAATGCAAGCACTGCATGTAAATAATGCAATGACGTGGGCTTGCCTCAAGCTTTAACAAATCTGAAATCAAATCGGAAACCGCTTTTCGTGAACAACTTTGAAGAATTCAGAAACATTAAAGATCACACTTGAATTTGATGTTATCTAAGTTATACCATTTGGATCTAATGTTTTTTTAAGCAAAACAAAACAATCTTTTTCTTTTCACCAGCTCCAACGATGTACTTTTGTGTCATTTTCCACAAGGTTTTTTTTTTAATAAAAAAATCATATGATACTTACTTCAGTAAAACTGCGAATCCAAAAACAGTTCCAAACACAGAAACTGGTAAAATATATTTGCTCATAACGATGAATTTGCTTTTAGGACTGCTCAAAAACCAGACCAGATATTACAAGACAAGGCACAAGGTTACGCGCAGTCATTTGTCGTCATCAATGGTTAATAACCAATAGGAGGAAAGAGGGTTGAGTGGCAGTATGGGAAATGTAGTATTATTTGCTAAAGCGAAAGTAACGCTTAATCTGACTGTAGAATTAATGATAAACTGATTTCTAATCGTATTTCAATTCGATATTTTTTGTCATTTCTATTATTTCACTACAAATCTAAGACCTGGTTCAGGGAGTTTAAAAAAATAGTTTAATGACTCAGTGATGCTTAAAACTACATAGTCTTTTTCTGTTAACTGACAGTTATTCCTAATTAAACTAGTCTTTTTCTGTTAACTGACAGTTATTCCTAATTAAACTCATCAGCGGGATTGCGGGAGTCAAGAAGCAGGACAATACCTGGGACAGGTCCCCTGTCCATCTTTGGGTGTGAGGGGACATTTCAATCAGACACTCTCAATTAGAAATAATTTAGTCTCCAGTCAATTTAATCGGCTTGTTTTTATAATGTGGGAGAATACTGCAGTACTGTCAGAAAACTAACACAGGAAGAAGAAGAGCATTCACTTTTCTATGAGGTATGCGCTAACCACTACCACCATGCATTAAATATTAAATGTTTTGAAAAGACACAAATGCATGTGATACAACACTCAGTGCATGAAAATTAATTCAAATCATGTCTCCTGTGCTCAAGATGTAAAAAGAATGATGCATGTGATGATCTCCATGCATATTTTTAGGCATTGTGCTGTGGCATCCCTGTGCATCATCTTTTCTAAGCAGGTGGTGCCCTGTGAGGTACAGTAGTGTGTGAATGTGAATCAGGGAATGCAGATTTGTGCTTTGTGTGGTCAGGATGGCTAAAAGGCTCTAAATCAATAAAATCCATTTCCCATTTAAAAACGTGACTGTCTACATTGTATGATATCAAATAATTGTGTATTCAATTCTAGAATTGAAAAATGCTATTTTGAATTTAAAATAGGGAGGCATTGTTAACCAAAAACACATGAAAGCTCAGAATCTATCTGAGTACAGGAAAGGACAAAGGAAGAGCAGAGGACTGAAATCTGAAAAGTTGGAGCTGTGGGTGCTTTTATGCTTCTATTAAATGATTTTGGATTAGCCTGAAAATGAATGTGATATAACTAAAATGGCATTTAGGGTATATATGGGGCAGGTATGAAGGGTGCTTGTAGGAGAAACAGAGGGTCAGACTAATGGCTGTGGGCGGACCAGAGCTTTTGCAAACCAGAAGGATCTGAAATCAATATTTGCCTTATTTTTCTGCCAAAATGTGTCTAAACCTCCAGAGATTAAGTAAGTTAGTTTTTCAGCAAAAAGGATTGGGGACAGCTTTTAATAGGAAAGAACTAGAAAAACATATAGCTTGAATGCTCTTGAAGCCTTTATTCATTGACTCCTCAACAGATATATCACTGGAAGGTCGCTAAAACAGTCACTGAGGAAAACGGTTTTACATTTTTATAATGATATTTGTTGTTATTGTTAATTTACATTAGGAATTAAATGGATTTTTAAAAATCTGTTTCACTAAAGTCTCCCAGTTTCTGGGGCGTACAGAGTGCACTCTTGCAGATAAATTTGAGGGCAGTGAGGAAACAAGGCCACCTTCTTGCAACAAGATTTGGAAAACTTGAGGTGACACATAAAAAGTATAAACTAGGTCAAGAATCTGGTGCCAGAAAATAGAGTGAGGAAGAGGATGTGGAGCCGAGGGATGCGCGGATCCATTTGTTCACAGCTCAGAAGTTTGTGTCCCCCTGGGGGGCTTGACCCCTGGTATGCTCTGCTGTCAGCCTTCAGCGCTTGTGTTGTGCTGTGATTTATGTCAGCTCTGTTCTGAAATGATCCAGGGGAAACTCTGCACCTTCCTCTGCTGCACCTGAATGTCTCAGAATGGCGATGCAGCTTCACACTAATAATAAAGATGGTGGTCTTATTGATCCTTGACTATAAAAAAACTGGGCCGTTTGTGAGCCTGAGCTGCTTCCCAAAAAAGTAATACTTGAAAAGGGAACACATTCAAAGTCAAGTCTGTGGTTTGTGATGTCACGAACACAACCCACGTTATAAAGCCAAATGGTCCCTGAGAATATTTTCGACTTCACAGTTAATATATAAAACTTGAGATATATGTTTATATCTACATGACCTGTTGAAAACTGAGCCAAATTTTCTAATTTGACATTGTTCTGTTATAAATACTCAAAGGGTGTTTCATTCTTGTTAGAAAAGAAATGGTATAGAAATAAATGTGATTAGTGTTTGGGTACCCTGGGGGCCATGTGTACAGCAGTAGGGCAATCTGTGAATTCAATAAAAGTCTTGCCAATTTGTTACCTAATCGGGACCGTTGGCAAAGTCAGTTCGGGCCATAATATGATGAATTATGCAAGAGTGGAGCAGCTTGTTCCCTCCATGCATGAATCAAAAGTGGGAAGAGTACAGGGACACAGTGAGTTTTTGTTGACTGAGTAAGGGGAGCCAGGCGCTAGGACCCGGAACACGTGAGTGTATTTAGTTTGCCAGAGGGTGGAGACGATGAACAATGAGGGAGCTGACTGGTAGGACCAGCAGAGGAACATCTGAGACCCCCACCCCCCCACTACTTGTCACCCTCAGAGTCTTACTGGACCGATGAGCACCTCAAACAGATGGTCTCCAAGACGCGCAATCTGAAGAGAGCGGGATTGTGCGGTGTTTCTATACCGGCTGTGCGGGTGTGAATGAATGGGTCTGCCTCTCAGAGTTTTTATGCATGCGGTGCCGAACTGGGTCATGCGGACCACTGGAGGAGCGAAAGATAAACACGAGCATTTCTCCCGTAACGTGGAAGGTTGAGAAAGAGGGGTCGCGGGCTGTGTCCACAACACTCATCTTTAGATTTCGATGATTTAGTACAAAGAAAGTCGCACGCTGAAGACCGGCTTCGTAAACAGGACAGCGTCATCTGAAGCAGAAACGCAGCGACGCGCCTCATCCGAGCGCTTGGTCAGCTGCGTAACTCAACCTGCGCCTCCTGCCCGATTATTAACTTCTTTCTTACGGGGAGGAGATCGATTCATCGTTTCTTTCCTGCAGAGTCCAGCCGATCAGAGTGCAGCAGCTCGGATGCAGGACCATGGAGGAGACAGACAGGTCGCCAGCAGGTGAGCGAGTCGATACCTCCAGCAGATGCACCCCGCGGTGCCTGAATCCAGGTCACTGTCTGCTGGGAAGAAAGAGAGAGGGAGACTGAGAGGGGAAATTGTGAGAATGTTTACACTGCGGAGTTAGAGAAGGTTTTCATTTAAACGTAAAAACCTTGACGTAAAGCCACATCTGACCTTTGGCCTGTTTCATAAACAAACATATGTGGTAAAAGTTCCCTGGTCTTTATGCAACAGCTGGATCTCTGCATTTCCACCCACATAACAGGAGAAACCTGCATTGATTTGTGTTAACATTCTCCTTTTGCCATGTGCCAGATAGATGCGAGGACATCCGCGGTACTCCACTTTAATGGCCCTTCATTATGTTGTCCAGGTGATAGCGCTCCATTAATGACACCTATAGTTCATTTAAATGGACAGCTGGATTGAGCAGCTTGAACTGACATTATTGATTAAGGTTCTTTTAGCCACAGGCAGATGTTTCATTGCGCTAACAGGGATCATAAGTCGTCCTATAATATCCCATTCACAGCAACCTAGAAATACCAGCAGCAAAAGCTACAGTAAACATATTCAAGACAGAGACACACTCACAACTCCCTTTACGGAAACAGAAGCTTAATAAATGCATGTTGCTGCAATCCTGGAGAAAATAAACCAAAGAATAGAATTTGGCAAATCTTGTGAATTCAAACTAAACCTGCTGTAGGAAAACATTCAACAGAAAGCCTGCGTACAGTCTTTGGACGGAGTTACTTGTTTACAGTGTGCCCAGTGGCACTTGTTATCATCCAGTTGTGTGTGTGAGTGTGTGTGTGTGTGAGTGTGTGTGTGTGGGTGCAAATACAGACTGTAGTCTTGATTATAGTGATATGGACCAATGTGCATGTGCAGGATCAGAAATCACCATTGCGGTGTCTTCAGATGTGCGTCACGGCGTTTAGCCACATCCCCACTCAGCCCCTCTTTTCTGAGCTCTTATTAGAGCGCCAGCTCCCCAGGTACCCTGACATCAAAGGGAACGCATTCTTTAGCGCGAGGAAGGGATGCTCGAATACAGTCTTGTTGCATTGTGGACTGTGTGTCATGGTGTGTCCCTCTTTGCCTGCGAGAAAAGCATTTTTATTAGAAATTGAAGCAGGACTGTGACGAGATAGAAGAGAGGGGGTGCACTGAGTATATTATGTTCCATTGGCGAATTGTTTGATTTTGGTGACAACGATGGCGATGATGACTAATGTTAATCCCAAACAGTGCTGGTTTGAATGTCTTGTTATTGATATTAGTACTGTTGTCCGTTTTTGCTGTCAGTGTGATTTCTGTGCTCAATCAGTGTGAAGATTCCTCCAGCTAGAGGTGAAGCTTTTTAAATGGATTGCAGGTCGTCCTGGAAGGCGTTCCGTGACCGCCAGGATCTTTCAACCAGTGTAATCTCCAAGGGACGTGTGACACACAGCTCAGCGAGAGATTATGGGAAGGGCAGTAGCAGCAAGTTGAGGACAGTCAGGCAAGGGTTACACAGCAGGACTCTGGGCAGCAAGGCAACGAGGGGCGCAGGTGATTTGTCACAGCGAGTGCATGCTGGTGTGTTTCCCAACACGGTGGGAGTTTAATTCAGATGAAGCGGGCAAGCTCTGACGTTCCATGCTCTGCTAGACGAGGTGATTCCGAATTTCAAGTTTACACCCATGTCCCAGAAAGCCCTTTTAGCTTTTGGCTGAGATTTCTATTTGAAGGTGTCTGGAAAAGGGCCGGCGCTCATGTTCAGTGTGTTCCCATGAGGACTGTTGTGTTATTTCCAGCAGACATCCAGAGAAAAGCGCTGCATCTGTCACATCATATTTCCCTCAATGGTTTCTGTTTGACCCAGAGGCAGCAAGGCGGGTTGGGCATTTTGACAGAAAATTGGACACGGGAGATCAGTCTTCAACCGTAATGCCTCTTCTGCCAAGAGCAAAGCAACTAGTCCATTAGTAATGGATGTAGGTAAAGATGCGACACAGGCAGTGCAATCTATTTATTTCTTTCATTAGTCCCTCCTTTGCATTTTCTGGAACAGAAAAGAGAGGAGCCGTCTGAAAAGAGGACTGAAGGCTGCTGATGTCCCTTCAGACAGGTACTTTATGTGGGTTAAAGGACAGACTTTTGCAGGAAAAAAATCTTTTGAGTTGATATCATTATTTCCTCATGGTCCCATTTCAACTGGTCTTCTGCAGCCACAGCAGGTTTTGTGCATTAATCAGTCATGACACAGTTTGTTACAATGGTACCAGTTGGTGGCTACTGAAGGAGACCCCCTATATCACAGAAACACTCTTCTTATTGCTGAGCAGAGCCTTAGATAAAAGGCTGCATGTACACAATCTTCACCGCTAACATAAAACGTGCAGATGCTCAATGCATTTTGGATGTACCTGAAGCTTCAGTTCCAGGGGCTGTCCGGATCCAGTCCTCAAAGGCCATAATCCATCCGGGATTTCAGTCTTACCGGGCAGAAACTGCTTGTACCATGGAAAGTGGGAACCCAGGGACTGGCTCTGGACACGACTGGACTAGTCCCTCATGAGGTCCACCTTGTACAGTCTAAGGTGCTGATACAATAGCGTGGTTTGGTGACTGAAAGCCAATCTATTTAACATCTCAAACACAGATGCACTCTAGGCCAACACTCCCAGAAATGACAGGTATCATCTTAATATTATATAGGTTGAATGCAGTAGGTATGCAATGACATATTGCACAAACCAAACCTCAATGTTATTAGAAGCTGCATGGAAATGATGAGTCTTCCATTTTGTGCAGGTAACAAATATATCAGGCATGTTAAGTGCATTAAAGGGAACATTTATGAAAGTTTTCATTTCATAAAATATGTGTCACATACTGCACCTGCAGAAGGGATTCTCTGTCTGTCTGTCATCTCAACTCCGGGATTTAGTGACGGAAAGGCCAACTGTGTCTATAGGTTTTGTGATGTGGTGTTAAACACAACGCATTTCTATCCTTTAGCTATACTCGTTTGAAAATGAAATTCGATATTTTGAATTTTTCTGCAACAACCTGGTTTACAGATTTGCTATCTGCTCCATTTGAGTAATTGTTAAGTAGGGGAAGCTCATTCATTTGAATGTGAGGAGAGCACATTTGTTTCTGTTTTACTGGGATAAATAAAGATGCTTAAATAAGTGAAATGTGATTAAAGATAGATTAAAATCTGTCTGCGATGCCTGCAGCCATTACTTTGTCCTGAGCTGTATGGGAGGACAAGCACACGGGGCAGCACGGATGTTGCGGAAGGGAATGTGGCCTTCGTTGTTAATGAATGCTGAGTTGTGCAGAAGCTCCCAGCTGCTCTCTCTCAGATGGAGAAACACAAAGGACCTTTGATAGAGTGTAACTGCACTGATACACCAAACCCCGTACACACACACACACAAAACACACACAAAACACACACACCGTTCCATATAATCATCTCCCACAGATTACAGAACTTCATCCCCACACCTTCAGGGCACTGCAGTGCAGTTTTTGGTTCATATTTATGGAATCATCTCACTCTCTCATCACGCAGCTTAATCCAGTTTTGCCACAGAAATGGGTGCAGAGAATCCTGCATCATTGGGTGTGGAGGTTGGGGGGGGGTTCTCTTGGTGGGAGCCGAGTAATGTGATTAAGATCCACGGTGGAGTGTTCAACTGCCTGGTTAAAAAGTGCCAGTAAACAAGCTCTCTCGCCTCTGTTGTGTGGAAGTGTTCTTCCAGTCGGTCTGTCTGTCCTGTTTTGAATGTTTCAACAAAAGGAAGAACCAGGACGTGGACACTGATCAACTTTTGTGCCCTTTCTGACTGCAGTTGAGTGGGCACGTTCAGCATGAGGAGGCTACAATATTCACAGTCTCTTATGCAATCACCTCCAATCTGATCAAGATGCAAGTGTCATCTAGAGAGATGCAGCCATGCCTGTATATTCTTTCCATCTGCGTTTTTTTTTATGTTCTGTATCTGAGGGTGATGCGCCAAGAAGATGGTACTGGCAAATGGACGCATCCTATTTTAGTGTTTGACTGTCTAATAGCTAGATTTATCACTGCCCACACAGTTGCTGAGAAACCCTAACACCTTCACAGCTTCTCAACAAAACTCTTAAGCCATTCAGCTTTTTTTTCACACCTCTATAAAGCACCTGACAGACAACACTGGCACATTTTGCGACGTTCTAATTCAAAGCAGCGGCGGTGAGAAGGTGACTGCAGGGAGGGAAGGACAGAGAGCAGAGAGGTTGCCTTTGACTGATAGATGGGAAAAGGTCATCAGCAAGATGTTTGTGCTGATTTTGGTGCTTGCTGAAGCACACACACATCAAATGATTGGGTGATTAAATGTGATTATAGGAAAGGTTGAAAAAGGACAAGGTCATTAGTTTATTGTGTATTATTTTCAATCATTTCTACTAGGTGTTAAAAAATACACCCATGTACACAATCATCCTGTTCTGATTTTAAATTTTTCAATCGATGAGCCCATTTGAAGTATGTGGCTCTACCGGAACCAAAAAGTAAAAGGAGATTCAACTATATTTTCCCCGCAGAGATCATTTTTTGACCGCATTTGAACTCTCCATTAAACTCAATCGTACAGTTATTTTCTGCTTCAGCATTTCCGCTGAATAACTTAAAACTATTGCTGTGCTGCAAAGTAAAACTAGTTTTCAAGGCAAACCCAAGTAGCCTCCTTTTTATCCCACTTTTATCACACTGAGCAGCCAGACATAACGTTGGGCATACCATCGCGGCTCATATGCACAGCGAGGCTGCTTTCTTCATCTGAGACGTCATATTGATTTCCTGGTAGTTGTCTGCCAGTAAGCCCTGTCCAGACGTATCTGAAAGCAGGCTCGAGAGATCTAGAGGGACTGCAGACAGTCCAATACATTTACTGAGATCATTCCCCTGTCAATACCTTCCCTGGAAATGGAAAAGAAGGGCCGTTAAGCCTTTCCGCATTTAACCGCCCTCTGGGACACAATGTGTCAACAAGAGTATATGGAAATATACCGACAGAATATTCCATTAAAGACCATTCGAGCCCAAAGTTCCATATTGAGATAATGGAAATCTGCTTCTAACTCATTTCTGTTCTTTCCTTTTCATAGTCTGCCCCACAGTGTCAAGGCGAGCCTGTCTCTTTCTCCAACTGGGCCGGGGCAGGTGGGCAGCAGCGGGGGCTCCCCGACATCTAAGATGGGTTACTGCGGGGGCTGCCCGTGGAGGACATGCAGTCCCTGACCATCGCCTCCTTGTCAGCAGCAGATGTAGCCAAGCAATACGAGCATATCCGTGAACTTGGGAAGGGCACGTATGGCAAGGTGGACCTGGTGGCACATCGGACGCAGGGTGAGTCGAGCAGATGATCGAGGCCGCTCAACACGGTCATACATTTGTTTATACTCCAAGTTAATTGTGAAAACAAATTTGAATTATTCCACCGTAGTGATTAGCCATGAGAAAATGGTTTGCGCAAGGCCTAAAGCTTTGTCTGAGCTTGAATGTGTTGTGAGAAAGTGAAATAACCGAGAGAGGCTGAAGGGGCAGTGAAGATTAGTCTCACTTATTCTGCAGCTGTGATCATAAATAGTTGACTGTAAGCGTAAATGTAACAGCTGTTACAGGGTCGGATAGTAGAAATCATTTAATTAGCTTAGCAACAACAACCCTTGAAGGTGTCGTGAGCTACTTGGATAGTTATGGTTGTAATTTACTGTGCTATGCAACTTCCCCTCACTGTTTATGTCTGATTGTTGTAGGCACTAAAATTGCACTGAAATTTGTTACCAAGAACAAGACAAAGCTCAAGAGTTTCCTGCGGGAATACAGTCTAACGGGCTCGCTGAGTTGCAGCCCTTTCATCATCAGAGTCCTGGATGTGCTGTTTGAGACGGATGACAGCTATGTATTTGGCCAAGAATATGCTCCTGCCGGGGACCTGTTTGACATCATCCCCCCACAGGTAAAGTCGTCATCAGCCCTTCTGCCAACCATCGCCTTGTCTCAGTCAAAGCTCCAATCAGCGGCGCTGTTCAAGCACAGCGATTTTAACAAGCCCCTTGGGGATTGGAGCCTTATCTTTGTCCTGGTTTTTTTCCTCAGCACACGCTCTCGCTTTAGTTTAGGACTATTCCAGTTGATGTGCTGGGAGTACTTGACTTCACACTTCTTCTAAGGACTCATTAAAAAATGGTTGCGGCGGAATTCAAAGCCGCGCCGCCTTTGTTTCATTTTTTATACATGAGCACGTGACCCTCTGCATTAATTCCCCCCATCAAAATAATCATCAGGGCTTCTTTTGAGCTGCGCCGTCTGCTGTTACACGGTTATCGGCTCCTGCGGGCTGCACTGAACGAGCATTAATCAAAGTTCCCCTCTTCCCTTCTCCGTCTCCCAACGCTTGTTTCCTCTTCTCAGGTGGGTCTGCCAGAGGAAATGGTGAAACGCTGCATGCAGCAGCTGGGCCTGGCCCTGGACTTCATCCACAGCAAGAACCTGGTGCATCGTGATGTTAAACCTGAGAATGTGCTCCTGTTCGATCGTGAGTGCCGACGCATCAAACTGGCGGACTTTGGCATGACCCGACGTGTGGGCTGCCGCGTGAAGCGCGTGAGCGGGACCATCCCGTACACGGCTCCAGAGGTGTGCCGCGCCAGCCGCGCCGAGGGCTTCCTTGTGACCACGAGCCTTGATGTGTGGGCGTTCGGCGTGCTGGTCTTCTGTATGCTGACGGGAAACTTTCCTTGGGAGGCGGCGCTGCCGGTGGACGCCTTCTACGAGGAGTTTCGGCGTTGGCAGAAAGCAGGTTGTCCTGTGGGGACGTACCCGTCTCAATGGAGGCGCTTCACCGACGACGCCCTGCGCATGTTTCAAAGGTTGCTGGCCGCGGAGCCCGAAAAACGCTGCGGCGTAAAGGACGTCTTCTGTTTCATCAAGTACGAGCTGGTCAGTGAGCTCAGGCGCAGAGCTTCGTATCGAGCCAAGAGAGGGGAGAGGTCAAGCTCAGGAGTGTGCACTGGAAGCTGCACGTCCTCCTCGTCCTCCTCTTCATCCCGCTCCTCCCACAGACACCCTGAGCCTTCTACTCCTCCGGGAACTTCCTGCCTGCGTCCAGCACCGCTCAAACGCAGCGTCCTCTCTGACCCATTGTCTTCCAGAGAGGAGTCTGGCCAGCACCAGTCTACAGGCCGAGACAAGAACAAAAGCCAGATGGTGATGGCGACTGCCATCGAAATCTGCGTGTGAGCGCTCTCAGATTAGACGGCAATTCACAGTTCCAGGCTTCAAAGCACTGTTAATGACCACACCAGAGACTTCTGTGAAAATGTCCATGAAAGACAAGCTCAGGATCACATCCCCAGCAGTGGAAATGGACATCATCAATCAGCGGTACACACTTTGACAGCTCGTCAGAAACACATGCCATTTCTGTTTGCGGTTTGTGACCAAAGACTGCCCCCCCAGCTCAGAGGACACACGGGCAGCTGTTAAGAATTTCACATATTGCTCCTCAGCAAATCTGTCATCCAAACATTTGTGCTTTTTAGCCATGTGCTGTGGTGGTGCTAATGATTCTATTATTAGAGACTCCATAAAAATTATGTCTCACCCATTACTTCAGGTCTCTTAATGGGATTGTGCTTTGCCCTGTGTCCTCGTGTTTATTTCTCTGAGAAACATGAGCCCCTCATCTGAAAGCCATCTACAGAAACCACACTCAGACTTCCTGCCAATGCGTGAAATATGGAACATCAATTTTGAAACTAAATTGAAAAATGGAGGGGAGAGAAATCATAATGTAGCAGTTTGTGTGAGATCTGTGTCATGTGGCCGTGTTGGAGACAAATTCTCAATATTGGGCGTCACCTCAGGACACTTCAGTGGGTCACTTCCTGCTTTATTAATAATGAAAACTCTATTGATGGCTGGAAGACAAGTCTTCAACTTTTGAACTGCTCACAGTGAGATTCATTTCCAATGTGACATAATAGAACACAGGGACTGTACATTTCTGTGTGTGAAAATGTTGGCTTGGCTATCAAGGAAGAAGAGAATAAAAGGCCTTCTATTCTTTTTTTCTATTGATTGTGTGTGTGAGTGTGTGATTTAAATCTAAAGCACAAAACCCATTTTTAAAGAAAAAAAACAGTCATTTAAGAGGTAAAGCTATAATTCTAGTGTAAATAAATTGAAATTTCTAAGAGTAATATCAGGTAGTTCAAACTATGTAGCACTGAATTTTCTACATTGGGGACATGGGGTTTTAGGGTTTTACCATCACTGTTGGGACATTGTATGTAGCAACACACTAATAAGATGTACATAATGCAGCAAATTAAACACAAAATGTGATCTAGAGTCTATTAAAGTATATGAGAAGGTATTAGCTGCTGTTGTCTTCTTTATAGTTTGTTTGAGGGCGGGGGTTGACCGGAAATGGAATTGCTTTTCTTGTTTTCCCTTATGTCCAAACCTTTGTGCATCGTCCATTTTCCTGAAATAATCACGCTTCTGTATCGTGAGTGCCTCTGCCTTCTTTTCAAACCGCCTAAGACTACAATAACAAGGCTGATTACAGTGATTAGAGTGATTGTTAGCATCCCTAAAAGGATCTGGAAATTAAGCACTTCCACACACAAACAATGCAAACATCTGTCTGTCCCAGGGAGAGAGATCCCTCATGTGTGGCTCTCCTTTTGGCTTCTTCTTTTTCTCTAAAAGGGTTTTTTTGTTACATTTTTCCTGACCTGGTTTGAGTGTCTAAGGACAGATGGTGTCACAACTGTGCAGATTGTATTGTTACTATTGTCATGGATCGGTTAACAAGAAGGTAGGGCCCTATAGGTACCGTATTTACTTCTTTCTACTATTTTTTGAACATGAAGATCAACTTGCAGATCTTATGGAACGCTCTATTTTCCTTTTTTTATTCATTGTCACTCCCGGGTTTTGTTTTTTTTTTTGTTTAAATTTTATAGTCTTTATTATCACAAATAAATAAATGAAAATAGCAAATCAAATACAACATCAAACGCTAAATGTGCTGCAGTCTCCCGGTCCGTGGAAAGCAGCAGAGCAGCGGTGTTTCTTGTCTTCATTACTCTCGTTTCAGATGAGCTGAAGGTTTATGATTGACAGAGCTCACAGATTCAGATGCCACTCACGCGCTGCTAGGAGTGAACGCATCAAAGACGTCATGATTTGCATATCCCCATTAGTTTTATTGCTTTAATTGCATTACTGTTATGTCAGTCGCGCATGTGTGCGTGCGCAAGGGATTGCGCAACTGCGACTACACGCACGTGCCTTGTCTCCACTTTTCTTCAGTTATCCACTCTTCTCATGACAGCCCATCAGTCCTGTCGCTATAGTGACACCGCGTTCGCTGTCTGCCCTTTTCTTGAAAATCACTTCTAATTGAGCCCTAAATGAACCCCCCCCCCCCACACACACACACACACGCACACACCCACGTGCGCTACCTGTCACCCAAAAAGCTGTAAGACAGTTGCTTTGCTTAATGTACTTGATGACACATTTCTGCAAGCACACATTTCCCAGTATTTTCATTTCATAGACCAAAGTTTCACCACGTCACTCCATTGACAAACAAACCTCTTTTATTGGCTTCGTTTTCAAGCCTTAGATGGAGACTTTGGATGACGCAACATCATGTTGAACCGGATTTATCCGCAGACATATAGCCCCAGTCTTGAGACGCCCTGTTCTGGCACACTCGTAGCCACTAGCAGCAATGAGTTTTGCCGGTGTTTCCCCATGTGGACTATTACGTGAGGGATTAATTGTTGATTAATTCTTGACGTACTCAATGAATCTAATGATGAGGTGTGAAATTATATAGATTTTATAACAGCTCTGGAGAGTAGCCTTCTCTGTATCTTGATGCAAACTGTTTTTTGAATTGTTGTTGTAGAAATCTAATGTAATATACTCTGTATTGTGTCTCTTAACAAAAAACTAATTATAAAACTATAAAGTAATATATGTTGAAATAAATTCATGCACCACATCTCCTGTCTTTATGGTGTTTTTCTGAGCAGTTGGATATAATGATGCTGCCCCTTCCTCCCGCTAGCGTCTGAGATGCTAAATCTGCCAGCTTTGCATGGGTCCCTGGCTTCAAATTAGATGAAGGTCAGCTGAAATCACCAGTGATTTCACAAGGCTTTGGTGTAGTTTGCCAGAGGTCCCTCCAGGCTAGTTTAACAAGCTGACTTCTGAATGTCCAATGAGCACATCCGTCCGCTGCCCTTAAAGAGCAAATGGGCGGCTACGACGCTGGGCCACTGAGGTGGGAGGAGGGAGGGTCACCACCCTTAACAATCAGATGCTGTGTCAGAGAAAGAAAAACGTGTGTGACCAGTGTGGTTGTACATGCCGGGAATGCTTGCAAATCAGTTAAGATGTCGCCAAATAAAGGTCAAGTGTGACATGCAGGGTCAGTGGAAACATTTATTAGGGCATGTCAAATGCGTAGCAATGGGATAAAAGAAATACACATATATTTCCCCAAATTCCAGGCAAGGAAAATTCACCGGTATGTGGCAAATGTGCAGCATTGCTCAATAATCCCTTTCCTAAGGCTCTAAAAATGCCAACTCAACTAAATTGAGTCCCAGCACTGCAGAAATATGGGTGCTATCCCCAAGCCAGTGGTCCTCATTGCTACCCACACGTGAAACGTGATCTCTCTCTGGCTGTAGCTGGTTTCATAGGGTCAAGTATTAGATTTCCAGCCTTACTCTCTCAGCTAGAGGTAGCGTCTGTAGCTTGAGGTGTCTGAGTGGCTGACGGAGACCATTTACCACAGTCTCATCCCAGGTCAGGTGGATCTCCGCTGTGGATTCTCAGATTTCCCAGTGGTGCACCGGAGCCCTCTTACATTGTCACCACCGTGTTTTCCCTGTGTGAAACATGCTGGAGGATAAAAGAGGCTGTCGGCTTTTTTGCAGCTCGTCAGGGGCGTATTAACCAAAGTGGGCCTGAAAAGAAAGATTTAATAATCCATGTGCTTCTGTGGAATGTAATCCAAGTGCAGGTGGCCTGTTCAATCATTGCAAACCGAGTGAACTTAAGTAGTTGTTGTTGGCGCGTCAACCGAATACGATGAGTAAACAGGGCTCATTTACATGAAATTACTGAACAATGAAAAGATGCAGCTGCTGTGTGATGTGGGTTCCTTTGGTTGAGCCAGAGATGGGGGTGCAGAACCTCACTAGTGTATTTTTAGAGGTAAACCAAGACCTGACGTATTCTTTTGCCATCTGGCTTTTGCGATACTCCTTTTACCACCACAGGGAACATACTGTACCGTCTGAAACCTCCTGAGTCACCTGTTTTCTGCCTCTGCACAGGAGAGATGAATCACTCTGATTCAGACACACCATCAGACACACCATCAACAATTCTCCTGTTCCTGCTGGCCTTTTCACTACAGACATGCAGGTGCCAATGCTGGAGCTTCGGCTACAGGCTCAATAGTCGCTAACTCAGATAGTGATCACAGCAGGGGGTCGACAGCAGAGGCATGTCTCCCATTCTCCCTCTGATCGAGATGCGTGAGATAGCACCCCATCACTGCTGGTGGTCTGGGAGGAGACAGAAAACGGAGAAAAGTGTGTCTGAGCAGAGAGGAGAGGAGCCGGAGAGGATGTGGGAAGTGAGCCAAGATGCATTTCTGCGCACTGGATTTTAGAGTATTTTAATAACAGTGAAAAATAAGCTTTTAGTTTGCTCCAACGCTGCGTGCCAACCCAAACATGCCACATCTGGGATACACTGCTGGGATCTGTCAGTACACACAAAGTCTCAGACATTGTGTGGTCATCTAGCGCCATTACTATGGCAACCAAGATGATCCCAGTTTAGAAGAGCTCTGAAATGTTGCTCTCTGCTGCAGAGTCGCACATTCTTAACAGTGAGTGTCTAATTGCAGTGTTCTGTTTCGGAGGATAATACTACAACATTTTCCTTTTCAACAGTAAAGTGGGTGTTCCGTCTCCATCACGGATGGCTCATTAAGCTGGAGGATGCCTGGTTGCGCAGAATTTTATCAAATCTTTTCGATCTCTTTTCTCTTTTTACCAGAACCACACAGCAGAGTGCCAACTGAAATTGAAATCCAGTATATGAAACTGGGGTCACGTTATTCTTTGACCTTCTCTCTCGAATTGCACTCAAGGGCAGATTTTGATTTGCTGTTTATACCCACAATTTCCTAAGAAGGAACCACTTTTAGAGACCTGCCAGTATCAGAAATAGTAAGAAAGATCAATCATACAGCGTGCTACAACTCAATTTAGATTCTGTTTGCATTGAGTTGCACTGAGATGTAATATATCTCCCCAGCACAGTGATTAATGGCATCTTAAAATAAGAGCAACAAGGTTGCTGAACAGCCATGAGAGCTCAGTGCATGAGCATATCATTTTAAGAAGGTTAAAGAAGGAAGGCTGCAGCCTAAACTGTGACACTCATTTTGGATTTTTCTAGACCTGTGGAAGATGTTTTTGGCTGCAGTCCCTCTCACCCCTATTTAGAGGTTTTATTTAGTCCTATAAAGAGAAAGGAAAGAAAAAAGCTCACCACAGAGGTCATCTTTGATGGATCCTCAGACAAACACGATGATTAATCACAGCCCAAAACTGTCTCTCAGTCCATAAACAGGAAGCCTCTCTTCAGTGTTGTGTGAGGGAGCAGCACTGTCTGTCTGTCTGTCTGTCTGTCTGTCTGTCTGTCTGTCTGTCTGTCTGTCGTCTGTCTGTCTGTCTGTCTGTCTGTCTGTCTGTCATTGCTCATTTAAATTACAAAGACCTCTGGGATGTCACCCAAGCACTCCTCATAATCAGTGTTGATACTTTCAATTATCTACTAATGAGTTTCTAGAACAACTGCGGGGAGGTTCAGCTGTGACACAAGAACTACAACCACAGCAGCACTAAAGATCTGACTCAGGGTCAGCCCAAAGCCAGCAGACTTCACACAGGCCGTTTCCTGCATTTATCCAAATCAGATCATTTATACACGCAGGTATAGTTCAAATCTCTCCGTTGAACATGGGGCTAATAACATCCACATGAGATGTTGTAAAACTGGCAAAATGATTCTTTATTTTGCTCATTATTTATGATTATGCCATGGTTTGACTGGTTGAAATAATGTGTCACTGCTGGTCAGGAGCTGGTATAAAGATCATAATTTTGCCCCAAGATTAGCTGAATTGTAATTGTCTTTTGCTCCATTCGTACGCTACTCCCTGGGTAAAACTATACCGGTACATTCATTATTAGAGTTAACTATGCACAACACAGAGAACGACTCCTCTGACAGATTCATATCCCCAAAGACTGCGTGTTTATTTGTTCGTATAGGGACCGACAACCAGTTTACAAGTAGGATTCTCACAAATAACAAGAAGACAGAAGCCATTAAAGGGGGGAAATTGACTTAATTTGACACGTTTTCCATATAAATAAGCCTGTTCTTGTGTTCCCTGACACGGCGCTAAATTCTCTTCTCCGTGTGAACACATTTATCTGGCTGGTGCTTTTGAGGTCGCACTCTAGACTTACTCACCTCAAAGTTGATAGAATACCCAGCAGTCTCGGCCACTGAGGATATTCTCTTTCAGCCTGTAACAGTGCGACAAGAGGTGATAAAGCACATCGTGTGGTTCCTGCAGGGAGGGAAGGAATCTATTCCTGGTTCCCTGCATGACATGCTCATTGGATGAAGTTCCAGAGATAAGATAGGATTTAGCACGCTCCTGTTGAGCAGGTACATGCCAGAAAGTTCCTGTTCATCATTAATGCAACCCATCGAAAATTTGACTGGGTCACACACCTGATGCCATAATGTATCATATAAAGGGCATGTTGGGATGCACCTGCACCTGATGAGGTGATGCACCTGATGAGGTGATGCACCTTGAAAATCAAACTCTAGTGCTATATGAGTGCCTGCAGCCCAAAAACTGAATGAGTCACAACATGTGAATGAAGTGAGGGAATGAATCACACATGGCGGTTTCACAAACCGGCTGCCTGGTGTTTTCTCTCCGTCTCTTCTCAGAACCCATGAACTTCCTCGGCGAGGCGGAGACGAGGCTTGATCGAGGTGGTACAAGGAACACTGATAACACGTCCCGTGCAGAGAGGAAGAGGATGTTTCTGCATCTGAGATAAACACAGCACCCTATGTTGCCGGGGTAATTTCAGTCTGGGTGAGAGGATGTGACTGGATGTGACTGGATGGCTGTGTTACTCATCAAACAGGAATCCTGCTGAGAGAGCTCATCTATGACCTGTAAAACATGAATAAATATTAGATGCTTTAGTAAACCAGCTTGTAAAGTTTCATTATTTGACGCGAGTTCGTGTGTTTAGGAGGAAACGACTCCCAAAGCGGGAAAGAACAATGTCTCTATGCATCTCATTAACTGCTTTTAACAGTGAAAATATACAGCACCCGGTGCTCCTGATAATTATCTCATTGTGGGTAATGTAATTAAGACAGCTCTGCTTGCTCTTCACCTTCATTGCACCATTAGAGAGAGCCCAGGTTCTGCTCCAGCACCACCGATTGATGGCAAAATGCAACGAGGAAACTGTCTTGGTGACAAAAAACTCTACTATCTCCTCATCTATTTCACCGAGGAGGAATGCGAGCTGTTCTTTCTGAGCCTGTTTGCTATCAGGCTGTGAACAAATCATGAAGTCGCAGTGCACTCGACTCGGGCTGGCATAAATAATCTGCATTCAGGGTGAAATGTGGTGTTTGTTCCACAAAAATGAAAGTCAGATGAAGAATGTCAGATGAAGAATGTCTCTATTTTTACACGAACAGTGTTCTGAAAGAAAAGAGGTGTGAGTATAAGACAAAAAAAACTTGTTTGGGGAAAACACAAAAGCCAAAAAACTTGAATCATTACAAATAGTCTTTCAATTATATTGCCGATATAGTCTGATATACTATATTATCCAAAAAAGTGGGTTCTAAATGCCAAATCCAAAATCCAACACCAAATAAGTATGTTGATGTATTTTTACAGAGCCAAAACTCTTCTATTTTTAATTTCTGCTCTCCAAAAGCGTGTGTGTCTCACCATGAGCCAGTTTTTCATCTTCTCTCATCAGCACAGAACACACCACTACTAATGTTGCTCAGCTGTCAGCAACAGGGGCACGGCGGTGGACTGCTTGGCTCTGTGGTGAGGAGGTTCGTGGTTTAATATCAGATTCTCGGTTCTCCTCCAGCTACACCTTTTCCTCTTTTCCTTTTCACACTTCAAAAACATTAGGTTGATGAGAGACTCTAAATCCTCAACAGCAGCAGGTTATGCATAAAATGCCCTGTTGTGCACGCACGCCTATCAGGATCGGTTCAAGAGAGATAATTAAAATGTGTTCTGGATTCTTTGCTAAGCTTCTTACGCAACACTCTCGATGGATGATTACATTTTGTCCCATTACATAAGCGTTTCTTGAAAGCCAGGTTGGAGACGTTGCAAAGTGGAAGGCGACTGGGAGTGGTGGTGGTGGTGGGGGGGAGGGGGGGTTCAAAATGTAATCAGTCTGAACTGTCTGATCAGTCAGTACTCCAGCCTGCCGGACTGAACGGGCTGAGATTTGGCAAAGGTTTAGGCGGGCGGGTGCATTTCAGGAAACCATCAGGCAAATGCTCCCTATTATGAAACAGGAAGTGTAGCTTTAGTGAGGGGAACAGACACAATGGGGACCGCGTCACACCCGCGCGCGCACGTGCTGCACATACACACTCGTCAAGTTTGAAATTTGAGGTTGCCTGGCAGCGAACAAAAGGCACAAGCGTGCGCTGCTCTCCCGCGTGCTGTTGGCGCCGTTGTTTTGGATAAATTAATGCAATGGGCCGAATCATCACGGTCTGCAGAGAGCGTTTTCCTTTTCATCCCGCACACTTGTCTTTTTATTCATTTCAGCGGGGCAATAACTGCCTGCTCTGGGAAGCTGTCTGCTTAAATCGTTGTACGTACACCTTGATATTACTCAAGAGGATCATTTCGCAAAGTTCACTTATGTTCAATTACAAAAACATGTTTTTAAAGTATTTCTCCGTTGATCAGTCCTTTAATTGTTTGCTGTTGTCTTGGTTTCCAAATTAAAGGGCTCAAGGATGAGGTGGTGTGATTGGAATGGATGTTTTTTGCTTCCTGGAGGTGTTCTTATCATTAATAATATAAATGTCTGCTCAGTCTGCTGCTTACTTTAGAGACACACCCCATTGTTGTTATATTGTGTCTGCTCATATCTGAAGCAGCTAAAGTGGATTTAAAAGGGTGAAGCTGTTTCCTGATTCATCCTTTATTTCAGTCTTGGTGGAACTTTAAAGCTTTGGTTCAAATAGAAGCAGGTCAAAGGTCAAACACATCTGGGGGGACACATATCAGGACTCTATGACAGGAACATCCTGAGGATTGTTGTATAGTAGCTGTTATTCCTGTTTCATGTAACTATGGTGCCAGAAAGATCAGCATTATCCTTCTTCACCCCTGTCTTCATATTTTATCTTTTTTCTTTGCAGGTTTTACTCCTAGCAGTCATTTCAAAATGCTATAATATGGAGATGTGATGCAAATAACACGCTGCATCCAGTGTGTTTATTTAAAATCTTTATCCCTTTAGCGCCTGCCTGATTAGTCAAGAACAGTTGGAACACTTTAGAAGCCTAATAGTGTTTTTATGTGTTCTTAATGAGTCTGCTACAGTCTAGTCTTTGAGAGTGCCGAGGACAGCGACGGTTTGTGTGGGAAACATCCTCATCACCAGACACATCCACTTACACGTGTCAGATTTCTGGTCTTGGGGGGCAAAACAGAACCTCTTAACAGAAATTACTTTTCACATGTTTAATTCAGCAAAGCACCATTTCTCCTCATTTCTTGATGAGCTGCCTCTGTAATAGTGTTTTGATCATAATGTACAACATTAGAGCGTTTAAATGTGAAATATGTCTCTTTTCTAGTTTCTGAAATATTAACATTTACAGAAAATATAAGCAGTTTCTTAAATTCACAGAGCATTAAACTTCCTCTTGTGTTAGTGTACAGTTACTATCCCTTCTATTACAGGACCAGTTGGACCCACACGCATTTACTTCAAGGAAAAGCCAAAAGTCTTTTTTTAAACATAAACATGAATACAAACATAAGCTAAAAAGTACAGAAAATAATTATACAAAATCCGGATTTTTAAACATTTTTGAAAAACTAACTCAAGATGTAACAGGTGGCGCATGAACCCATTTCCAGTATCAAAGACTCGGCACCAATGGAGAGAGTTGAAAGGTTTACTGGAACTCTGGCAGACAGACAAACAGTTCAGTTCAGACACACAGCGACACACGGATTTGAACATTGGAACACACACACACACACACACACACACGCACACATACACACAGAATGTGCATAATCATCGAAAATGTGCACACATGCGCTAAAAAAATTCACACCCCAGCACCTTCACACAGTGGGATATAGGCTACTCTTGTTCCTCTATGTGTGTGCGTGTGCATGTTTTGGGGCGTCTGGGGGTAAAAGGATTTCAGTGCACCCAGCAGCTGTTTCAGGAAGGCACCACCATCGTCTTTATCAAAACACATCTAGCTCTATTTTGGCATGAGACTAGAAAGACAATCATATTTTGAAAGTCAAAAAACCTGCAGATTATAGATAAAAGGGGAAGTGCAGCAGGTTTCAAGGGAATGACGGCAATTTACGATGAGTGAAAAATGCATGCGCATTCTCACTGTCTGTGTGCACATTCTCAGTGTGTGCGCATATATTTCAGTGTTTTCACCCTAAACAACCCTCCCCGACGAGGAGCGGGCAGCAGGAACAACACAACAAGGTGATCAGTCAGAAACTGCCAGGCGGAGGCTGAAATCTTGGTCGGGGGTGACTACCAGGAGGCAGAGGAAGCAGCAGAATCGGGGACAGGCGAGGTCGGTACTGGGCAGTCAGGCAGGAGGATGCTGGGAGGTCTCACAAAGTAAAGACCAATCTGGCATGTGGAGGGGGTGTAGAGCTGGTGAGTATATGCTGGCCTGATTGCAGTGATAGCCAGGGGCAGGATCAGGATCAGGATCAGGATCAGGATCAGGATCAGAGAGCTGGGTGGCTGAACTCTGACACAGGAAGCTGTTTTTATGCTTGTGTTTAGATGCATATGTTGGGGGAAGTGAGACATTTGCTCTGTTTTTCCCTCAGAGATATTATCAATAGAGGCACAATATGTCTGCCTTTCATTCCCACCTGTGCTGGGCGGAGCGGAGGTTGTCTGACCCAGGCTGCAGCTGCGGGGTCATTTTGCTCCCTGTGCAGCTTGAGCTCCTCAAAAACATTCCCTAAATGGTCACTTTTCCTACTGGCAAGTTGTTGTCCAAGGTCGGCACAGATTTTCCCACGTAGATTTATAAATACGTGTGGGTTTTTGTGTCATATTTGCCAGGCATACTGGGCATGAAGGGGTATTTTCCACAGAAAGGGGCAACAACCTGCAGCCCAGACGTCCCAGAGGGGAGCTACTCTGTCAGCTTTCGCTCGTCTGTCTCATGACTCTTGATATTGTTTGAAATGTCTGGGGTGACATTGTTGTCTGGAAAATACGTCCATCAGTTGATACAGAAAGACACCCCCTGACTAAAGCCCCTAAGGCTGGGAGATGAGTTGGCCGATAGTGAGCTGATGTGGGGTTTATGATTTCAGTTTTGCCTTTAATTGTTTCACAATCAGTTTTTGTGTGGAAACCAAGCCTATTTTAAACTGAAATCTGGGTTGGTGAGGAGGGAGGTTGAGTCCAAGCAATGAAAAATGGAAGATTAAGTGGTGCAATCAGATGCATCAGGAGGTTGTTTTTTCACATAATTATACATGATGTCGCCTTTTGTGAATGTAGTGCATGGTGTGTTTTTATCTGTTTTCTTGTTGGAATCACATAATCCTTTTCTAAATGAAACATAATTGACGGTATTTTCTTCACAAAAATGCTGTCTCTTGTGAATAAGTTATTCTTTGCCTGCTTTAAAAGCCTTGTTTTCCCTTTGCTGTCGTTGAGCTCCGACATGCTGATAGAAACAGGGTTTGACACAGAACTCCAGGCCTCCGGACCAGTGCCTGTGTGGATTCATTCATCCTGTCAGTAGGTGCATTTACATGCAACCAATTCCTGCAGGAGTTCGATTTCATTAAATGTTCGGTGTTGAGTCAACTTTGGCTCATATTACACTGACCTGGAAGCTTTACAACCAGAACTGACCTGGTATGGCCACGTGTTGTTGGAACCACCACCAGGCTTGCATATCTGGAGGAACTCGGTATTTTGTCAAGAAACCCACAATGGTAATTTATTTTAGGTGCATAGCGTCTGGCTGTATCCTCCGTGCACCCTTGGAATTAACATTCACACGTGCAGCGCCTTTAACACGATGCTCATAGTGACTCTTTGGTCCTCCAAAGGCAGATCATACAAACAGTAGCCAAGTGCTGGTGCTTAAGCACAGTAAACCACGCCGACTCACCCCTTCACTCTGCGACTGCAACAACCTTACAATCAATATTCCTACAACAGCGATACAAATGGCCTCCTTGCTACCGTATGATGACAAGAAAAGGGTGGTTTGTCAGGATAAATCACCCACGCAACAGCGGGGATTTATGGAGAGCTGTGCCTCATTGTGTAAGAACCTGTTTCATCTGCATCAGCGAATTTCATTTTACATCACCGACACTGAAAGGCAGTCAAAGACTGCTAGCCAGCGCTGCAGTTGAGCTTTCATTGGTTAGCTAACGAAAACAATTTGCCATGTGTGTACAACCCTATGACCCTGTCCCTGTATTGCCCCCTGCGGAGGGCCAGGCTGCAGGATTTGGCTGCACAGGGAAAGCCTGAAACATGGAATTCACATCACACTACCTTTGTTAAAGGTCTGAAAGTGCAGATGTTTTGTGAAATAAGTGACTTGAAGGGGTTCATTTGACTTTGAATCCTATATTTTGGCTTGAACTTGCAACACTGGCAATTTGCTTGTTTGTCCTTTTGCTTTTGTGTTTGGGAAAATCCCCGATTAGGATTCAATGGATGCCATTGTCATATGGCATGTTTATGGGGAAGAGAAGAGACTCCTGATACAGAAACACTCGCCTGGTGATTTAAATTGTCATTAGCTTTGCCATCGTCACCCCTCGCTCTTCATTTCCTCTTTTCCCGACCCTCCTCGCTATGTCTCATTTAGTTTTTGCAACTTCCCTCTTTTCTGTTCCCACTGGCTCGGCACCACCTACTCTCAAGAACTTGTCTGCGTCATTCCTTCGGCGTAACTCCGTCAGACTGCTTAACGATCGCGGGTGGGTGGGTGAGTGCTTTTCGTAATGGACCTCCAACCATAAAGAGAAAGAGGAGTAAGATGGAAAGAAATTGGAATTGATTAGGCTAGGAAATTGAGAGTGGAGGTTAAAGAGGGGAAGGATGGACGTCTGCGAGCGAGAGGAAATGTGGGAAATGGAAGAGTGGGAAATGAGAGACGATCCTGCATTAGAGAAATGTGCGAGATATGATATTAATACTTTCTCGGTTCAACAGAAATTTCGCAAAATCTGGTGATTGCAGAAAAAGTGTTGTGACCTGATTCAAAAGGCTGTGAGACCAGACTCAGACGATCAGAATCATTGGAAATTACAGGAAGTGGGTTTTGATGCAGCTCCAGAAGGATGTGCGTGAACTTTCATTAGCATAAACTCAAACACGCTGCCGGAAAACCAGGCGAAGTGACCCACGTGTGACTCAAACCCTAATTCAGATATTCATCTTCTCAGTAATCTGATTGGCTGCCCTCATTGCATCTATTCTCTCTGCTGACGTCATTTCTTCAGCATTGTTCATTCCTCCATCAGTTTGTTCTCTGTGTGGCACACTAGTGAAAAAGCTGCTGAGCGTGTTGGTGCCATCTGTCTGCAGCAGACTGGGTTTTGGCACCTGCTCCGAACAGCTACTATAAATACAGTCAGGGCATATGTGATGAAAACACATACGTCTGTAGAGCTTTAATAGGCTGACGTGGCTGCGACTCACTGCAGTGACAACGATCCTCGCATTTCAGAGCTGCTGTCTTTTAATAATGATCGACTGATCGAAGCGGATGGCAACGCAGGCATAATACAACAGACAAAGAAACAGCAGTGGCAGACCACTTTACCTCAGCGGGGCCGCAAACCTGCTACACTCTGCTCGCCATTTTATCCCTAATAACACCCATGCAGAGTCCTCATCACAACCAGTGTTTCTCTTCCGGTTGATCGATTTCCCTGATGGACTAAGCAGCTACCCATCATGATGGTGTGTGTGTGTGTGTGTGTGTGTGTGTGTGTGTGTGTGTGCGCGCACGCGCACGAGCCCTGGTTGAGTCCAGCTGTGTGTTCTTGGATCTCTGACCCACTTTCCTGTGCACAGCTGACGGACCGCATATGAGGCAGAAATCATAACATAACTTCAACACTATAGATCACAGTTGTGAAGACAATCAAATCCCTCAGGATCATGTACCCCCCCCCCCACACACACACACACACACACACACACACACACTGGAAATTAAGGCAGTAGCAGGACAGAATAAGCAATAACCCCATAATTACTATGCATTGATTGGAACGCCATCTGAGATGTTGAGGTGCTCAGTGATGACAGGCATCAAAAGTATGTTTGATTATCTGCAAGTTAAAACAATGAATCACTTTAATTCCACTTCATTTGCTTACTGGAAATTTCTCACTGCGTAACCTTTGAATATAAATACAGACCATCCTTAAACCCAGGGATGAAATTTGGAATAAATCCTAAAATAACAAACTTCCACAATGTTTCTGAATAGTTCTTATAAAGCTGTGAGGGGTGTGTGTGTGTGTGTGTGTGTGTGTGCGTGTGTGTGTGTGTGTGTGTGTGTGTGTGTGTGTGTGTGTGTGTGTGTGTGTGTGTGTGTGTGTGTGCGTCAGATCAAACCTGACACAGATGTCCAACCCACAGTGGGGGGTGCACAGGGTGGTCTTACTCCTACTCTGTGTGTCTGTAAATGATCAGTCCTCTCCAAACCAGTGGGAATAATTCCCTTTAGTTAAATGACATTTTCCACAGGTGAAAGAAAGCCTGCACAGGATTTTGAGTAATAAACCTGTGGAGGACGTCCTCAGGTTGGCACAGTTGTTTTCTGAAGGTCGGCACTCGGCTGATTCACTGTCAGGGATGACGAACTTGGCAGAACACCGGAGGTGGATATGCAGCTTATTGTGGTCACACACAGCAGGACTGCATTTTCCAGGTGGCCGCAAGCAATGCGAATCTCCCAGGATAAACCGGACCCCTGTGTGGCCCCGTCGCCTTGGCAACCTAGGATAAAAGACACACGGATGGACGCATGAATAGCAGAATGTATAGATAAGTATGAAAATGCAAGTATAGTGTGAGGAGATGCCAGAAAAATAATTTAGCACAGTCCTGCACACGAGCAAACAGGCCAACGCACACACACTAAGCTGCTTTGTTACCACCGCAAGTTTGTGTTTTTTAAAGCAAAGTCCTGAATAAATAAACCGCCATGACCAGCGAGCCGTGTGTAAATAAGGTTGGGCATCACAGGTTCGCTTACCTTAACATCAACAAATCAGCCAATCAGTTGGCTTTTAATGAATGCGCCGAGTCCCCCGAGGGCTAACGCGTGGCCGCCGCTCGTTAGTGATCTCTGATAATCAATCACAGTCGGGCTGTGTTACGCTGTAGCTTGCTGTCGCCCAACCGTTACCGGGGGACGCCAACGTGATGGGACCCGCGTCATGTTGACCCGGCGAACCGAACCACCTTCTACATGATTAAATTTGCACACGTCATTAGGCAGCGGTGATTTAATGTGCCGCGGCGAGGCTCGCACCGTGATGACCCGCACAGAGCCGCTGGTGGATGAGCACCACTCGGTGTTCCTAAATCAGCCTTGATGATTTTCATCATTGGTTCACTGTCAGCCGTGAATAATACTCCTAAGGTGGTGACCAATCAGGTCCGGATGGAACAATCGATTCATTTCTGCTGACAACCCCGAAGCCCCGGGGCAGGAGCGCCAGGAACGGCCACCTAAGCTTCCTACTTCCTTTTCTACTGCTTTGAGAATCTGGAAATACTATCAAGAGACTGTAACTCATCTGTGAAAGAAGAGACAGAAGAGCAAGCTGACTGCACGGGTGCCTTTGGGTTGTTTATAGAGTTAAGTTCTCACAGCGGGCAGGTTTGGGAGTTGACCTCTTCTCGATGTGGCTCGTCTCCATGGCTCAGGTCTCCTCACACACTCTGAAACCAGTTAGCCTGGCCCTGCTTGAGGATTCGTGTTAAAAGGGAGATCTTTGTCACACTCTTGGATGGAACTCTGGGATTTTTTAAAGCACTTGTAGACAATCTTGATGTAAACCTGTAAACTGAATTAACTTCAGCTGAGAATCATAACTACATAAGCTTTTTTTCTGTTTCCTCCACCAAAATCAGGTCGAAGCTGTGTCAGAGCAGAAGGTTCTGGGTTCACTTCCAACTCTGTCTTTCCATGTGGAATGTACATGTTTTCTTTGTACCCATGCGGGTTTTCCCCAGGTACTCGTTTACCCTGATTTGGAGTTGAACAGGAAATGGAGGGATGCGCACCAGCTCGCTGCAGCTGCGTATCAGGCAGCCTGACCTCCATTTCCTCCGCCAACACTTCTCCACAGGGTTTGCTCCTATACTTTAAGTTCCCAGCATCCACCTGTGGGCTCAAACCCATCTGCAGAAAGACTAGGCCATAGTACGTACAGACTGAATTTGAAGGTTCTTTCAGAACAAGTTCTGTTTGACAGCAGAATTTATTAAAATCATATGTCACAAAAAATGTTCAGCATTGTGTACAGGGGTTTGTTCTGGCAGAATCTTCCCCATTTCCTTAAATTAGTCATGCATATAAAGTAAGTTGTATTTATTGTTGAGTATTTGACATTACAAAGGGACAGTTTAGGCAGTTTCCAGAATAAATGAATATTTATTCAGGGACTCTGCTGTATTTTAAATGAAAAGGATAAAGTATGTGTTGTGGATCTTTATAAGCATTTCACATTCCGGATTTATGGTTTTACACTTTACAGATATTAAGGTGAACCTGGCAAAATAATGAGGTAGTTTTTAACTTAACGTAACTGAGATATTTAAGGCGTATCTAAGTTTTGTTTGGTGCCACTGGCTGTGACTTTTGTGCGTTTCTATCTTTAGAATGCGTTAGTTTAACACTGAGTCTGGAGCACAGCGGAAGCAGCGTCTGAATTTTAAATGCCTCTGGTAAAAAGCAGTGATGACACGAGACAGAATGTGACGTGCAGGAAAGTCTAAATTAAAGGAGACTTTCCAGTGTGAGTAATCATTACATTTGAGTCATTTAGCAGAAGCTTCTGCTCAAAGCGACTTGCAGGGAGAGACACAATCAAGCCACCATGTAACTGAGACACATGAGAATGAAACACCACCTTATAGTCCCTCACAGATCTGTGGAGAGGGAGGGAAGAGGGATATAAACAGGAGAGAATATTGAAGGAAGAGAGGGTCAACCTTGCTCTGACAGAGCTCCGGACCTCCTTCTACCATCGGGGAACAAGGTTTGAGGGTAGTCAGGGTCGCTGTGCCAGAAGAGACGACGCTCATGTGGGGAATGCAGCAGTTGAGCAACAAGATTGCTGCGTTAATCCCACTAACACATCAGCCTTTAGCCCACCTTTGACTTGGTGTCACAACAAAAAGGCGACTTCCATAAATGAAGGTCCTCTTCCTTGTTGCGCTGTGCTCAAAATAGCCCATTTATTTCTCCAATGGAGGGATGAAAGCGTTAAAAATGGACTCTTGAGGGAGATAATTGTATAAGTGTTTGAGACAGGCGAGGTGTGCGTTTAAGCCTGCTGTGGGCTGCAGCGAGGAGATGAACTGTCTTAAATAAAACATGGGGGATCTAAGAAGCAGGAAGATGAGAGGAAGCGCTAACATTTCCTAAATGTCCATGCGCATCCTTGGACCGCAGTCGTGTTTGCACTGTGACTTTCTGAGCGTGAAGAATTAGCTTACATAATTTCCTCCACTTCCCATTCTGGAAAACCATTAAAAATTAATGAACCTCACCGAAATGGTGGCTCTCTGGACTATACTGTAAATCCCATTTTTAATATGGTGACGCGTTCAGACATGAAGAAATCCCCCCGAGCCAAGCGCCACTAAAGTGCACTCAAAGTGCTCTGATAGTGGAAGAAGGTTGCGGAAAGGTGTAATTGCAATTGTTCTATTTCATATTGTTGCCCAAAACATTATCTATTAATCGTAAGGTAAATAAGAGTCACGGTGTTAGTTTGATCACCAAAATATCCTTCACTCATTAATAATCCTGACGCCAGTGCTGAGCTGTTTGTGTTGGGCTACATCTGCAGCCTGTGCAGCCACAGCAAGGTCCACAGCTCTGTTGTCCTGGCCTCATTTCCAACATAAGAGCTGCTAATGAATGCGGAATTCACTCCACCGTCTTCACGTGCACTCTCCCAGGAGACGTGCACTGGATTTGCTTATCGCGAAAAGACAGCCCGATCTTGTTAGGGCCTTTGACCATGTAACGGCAGGCTCAAACCTGCTTTTACTGAGACTTACGCTCAAATGAGCTTGGAGACATGCAGAACACTCCCCCTAACGTGACACGCTGGAAGTGGCGCTGGCTTTCAGACTGTCACAGGCCAGCTTCTTTCTCTGAATATGTGCACAAGTCAAAGTTCTCTCCCCACCAAGCATCCAGTAATTACCAGCATGTTGAGGTTTGATTGAAGGACCTGGAATCCCATTATAATCAAGGATTGGACATATTGGACCTTTTGAACTCACACATTGATGTCCTGAGCGAGTGAGAGAAACCAATCCGCTGCACCCAGAAAGCAAACAGCTGCCATTAGTTTATGAAATATCCCAGTGGTGTTGTGAGATGTGTGTCTAAAGCAGTTAGTCCTAAATGCAACAGCTGGAGAGAGCTGAGATGTTCCTCCACGTCTGTGAGAAACACCTGTTTGGAGTCATGGCCCAGATCTCATCTTTGGGTTCTGGGTAGTTGAATTCACCAAGTTCTTGACCGCATAAGGTCAAGATCTTTCCGTATGAAAGGTTTCCTTCCCCACAGCGGTGCCAGGTGGTGCGCTGCATGTGTGGAATAAGCCACAGAGACCATTCTAAAAACCAAAACGTCATTAGGCTTCCTAACTAGTGGTGTTTATTCCATTAAACAGGGTTAGGGTTAACAGTTAGAAATGGATTTGAGTGTTCAGTTTGGATGGACATCCAGCTGCAGGAAGAGTCCGGGTGGACCTAAACTCCTTTCATATGAGAATGCTGGAGACTGTTAAGCTCTTCGAAACAATAAATGAAGCAGATTATTTCTTTCTTGCCTGGTCCAGATGTGTCTCCTGCTGCAGCTGCATCTCTGAGCTTTTCTTCTTTTGACCTCATGGGTCTCATTTCTGCTCTAATGCTGCTCTGATAGGAGCTCTAAGGTCTTATTTAGGCAGGAGTGTCTTAAAAATCAGCTCCAATCCGTTTAATTCAGCCCAGATGGACTCTGATAAAATGAGAACCATCTCAAAACTAAAGAAATGGACCTGAGTCATCTGCAAGCCTGAGTCTGAATACTTCTGTTCATGTGGTATTTCTGTTCTTTATTTGATATTAATTTTATAAACATTTCTGAAATTCTGGGTTTGGGCTGTCCTGGTGAGAGACTCAGTGTAGAGTGATGAGGAAAATAAATGATTTTTTTTTTCATTTTAACATGAGGCGCCACCATAAGGAATAGTGAAAAAGTTAAGTACTTTCTTTACCCACCGTATGTGGCTCTGGTGCATCTTTGTCCTGCCACTTTTTCCGAGTCCTTTTGGAAATACTTGTCCAGGTGAAAAGTGGGCCAGAATCTTCCCGTGAGCCTCCACATGGAGACAGGAATAAGATTTATTACCCAGCTTTTCCCAGAAGGGAAGAACGTCCGCTTCCGTGTCTCAGCAGAATCGATGAAACACAGAGAGGCGAGCTGTGGAAGAGGGCATGACGAATAGTAACAGCTATTCTGAATTACAGCACATGGGCAAGATCCAGTGAGCAATTTAAAAAAAGAAAATTTGGACAGTGTGTGAGCAAGAGGGCAGAAAAATCTATTTTTTGAAGGCATAAAGCCATAACTGTTACGGATGTGCTGCACCACCTGCTGCAGAGAACTGTAAAGCCAGGTGTTCAGTGGTGTTCTAGACTGTGGTGGTGCCCACCTATCCTGCTTAAAAGTGACACATATACAGCAGTTTGAGCTGAATAATGTTTTTTTTCCTTTTTAATGCACTACTAAACACTTGTTTGGTATCCAAGTATGAACGTTGAAGGGTTGTAATATTGGGCAACACATTTGATGATATTTAGCTTGCATTATCAGAAATATGGCAGTTTATAGAGTGTTTGCTCAGTGGGCACGTTGGTGCAACTGTTAGCATTAGCAGTATCACGTCGTGTGTTTTACGAGGTAATTTACATGCACCTTCTGGCATCGTGGCCAGAAAACTGCAGGTTAGTTTGCATTTCTTATTTTAATCGGACATGGTCGTCCACTCATCCTCACCTGCTGCATGTTGCACAGTTTCCTTGCAGCAGAAACTCCAGGATTCTGCCTGTTCCCTTCGTCTCGTGTCAACGTCCTCAAAGTCCTCACGAGGCTGATTTTAGTGCTACTGACAGACAGTTAACACGTGTTTGTGTACGTAGGCTACAGCACATATGTAGGTCAAGTAAAACCAAGACCGCTGGTCGCCATGGTAACTGTGCATCAAACACGGCTGCAATATCTCAGAGAAATCGGGGTGGCGGCCATGATTGTGCACCTCATAGCAATTAGCACTTTTGGATAATCCTGCAGATTATACTGGGCTCTAAAGTTAATGTTGTCAAACTGTGCTCGGGATCAGCCCTGGAGGAATTTCCTCCATTGGCGTTGAGTAGGCAGATGAAGCCTCAATTTAGATTAACAATCCAACGCGCCTCTTTCCAGCTCTCACTGCCATTTGACCTCAAAATAAACTTCACAGCCCTTATGCCACACACTGAGTGTAATATCGTCACACACGTGCTGCCTGTCTGACGTGGTCAGCAGTGTGTGTGCATGACCTTGGGAGTTTACAGGGAACACAAAGGGAGTCTCCTTGGCTGTGTCTGCATGGCTCCCTCCAATCACACGCACGCACGCCTGCACATACAATCACCCTGTCTGTATGGTGAGCTCACGTGATTGGATGCAGAGAGCGGGGGGCGCACGCGGAATGCTGATGAGGTTCTTTGGGCGCTTTCTTTAGGAAAAAGGGGGACACGGGAGAAAGATTCCTCTGTGCCTTCAAGGCAGAGAGGAAGGAAAGGAGGGAGAGTGAGAGGAGATCTTCCAGCTTTATTTATCAAAGTCAAACACTGCCTTTACCACCTGGGGAGTACAGAGCACGTGTGCACATAGCAACACCGAGTCACATGGAAGTGTCTTTTCTTGTCCAATACTCCGTTTCTGTCACACCTAGCGAAGATGCAGCACACAAACAGGCAGACTGGCCACCACCCAATGCCTTCTCACAAACCTTTGTTCCCACACTGCCCCAGATTTTACATCTGTCCAGACTAATGAGGTGAAAAATTAGCTTGAGGCTCACCAGGGAAACTTTTAGGGTCAGCAGCATGCAGAGCAGTTTTTGGTGCAAAAAAAAAGACGGCAAATAGGACACTTGCATGGGACGAATTTCTGGGGAAAAAAAGACAGGGAGGACGATGTTATATCCAGGCTAGCGAGGCAAAGGTTATCTAAAGTTGATACATTTCACTCTCTACTGTAAACACTCATCAAAGCCCCCATGTGTATGGACAGGTGTAAGCATCCACAGAAAATAATCCCCAGAACATGCACTTTTGATGAAACCAATGCCTTCTGATCTGAGGATTGAGCCCCGCAGAGTAGAACGGTATCACAAAAGCAACTGCTGTGCGGTCGTTTTGTCCTCTACGTGCTGAACGAGACAGTCCTTTCAGGTTTTTCAGGCGGTCTTTGAATCGGCCATATTCACTTGCTCTCATATTTCCAATGGAGGAAAACACAGTTCCTCTGATGAACTATCTACCATGAATGAGTGGAACCGCACTTGAAGCAGAGCATAATTGTCTTTTTAGCTGAGAAATCGCATTATCTGATCATCAGTTAATTACAAACCAAAGCGGGCTTAATGATCCTGTTGACCTTTGGGTGAAGTTTGAAAGACTCTTCTACAATAAGGTCCCAGCCGACGGACTTTGCTGTAGCTTTTGACATCCGTTCAGGTGAAATGCTGAAACCTGTTCATGTGAAATGTGTGTACCATTAACATTTGAAGCTGACCTTTAGCCCAGTGATGTCTAACCCACAAGCAGGGTGGACCACCACACACACTCCCCACAGTATGAGATCATTAAAGTGTTTGTTAGAAAGCAACTGAGCAGATACACCTTAGGGACTGGCGCTTATTGAAGGCATTGTGCTTATTTTCCCCTGCTGACAGCTTAATTTTGCCGACAGCTTTCATTTAAAGAACTTCCGGGCTTGTGGCGCCATCTTGTGGTGACATATATATCAGTGTTTGAATGCAGGTCGTATTTTGGTAGAGATGTGCTGCAAAAGAAATCACGAATTTTACTTTTTAAAAAAATAAAAATAAAGTAAAACCTTGACATGCATCGTGGAAAACTCTTATTATCCAGCTGCTTTAAGACAGCAATGTTGTCTTCATCAGCAGTGGGGGAGTGTAAATGAGCTCAGACAGGCTGAGATCCTCATAGAAAAGGTTTCATTTCCTTAAACGTGGCCACGTTTTTTCCCCAGAAAATTTACGTAATGTCAATTAATTCACTTAAAGAAAATTTGGCATGAAATTATAAAAGCAAGAACTTAAGGCATCAGAGGTGAGTTGTTGTTGTTGTTGGTTTTGTTTTTTTTTACTAAAGAATAAGACTATATTTTGGTCAACTGTTTTTCAGAACACAACAATCAAATAATACAGATATGAATGAGTTTCTAATACTTGATGGTGGCTGATGGAGTCTTCACCACGAGTCCAAAATTTCAAACGATTTCAAGAAACTGTAAACTCCCTGACGGTGACACTAGTGGAGATTACAATGATGCCAATGAAGGAGGTGTAGACATGAAACTCTGCGGTGGCTGCTGACCACTCCCAGAGTCACGGATCCACTCAAAGATAGGATGACCTTTCAAGAAATGCTGAAGATCAGGCAAAATATAGAAATGGATGGATGGATGGATGGATGGATGGATGGATGGATGGATGGATGGATGGATGGATGGATGGATAGAATCCCTGCATTCAATTTTGATACATCCTGATGTCTGAGACTACTTTAAAATATCTATCAGAAACATAATTCAGTAGATTCTAAATGTTGGAATATTGGCACATGCAGTGAAATGAAACACTTATATAATCCCAGAGTGGCAACTAAATAAGAACCATCAAAATGAAACTTAAGTATAATAAAGAAAAAGAAACTGTTGTGGCCATCTTGAATGGTGGGCGGGGGTTTGGGATATCATTGATGTGTTCAGAGTGGGGTCAGGGGCCCCCGTCAGGTCCTCTATCCGGGGTGAATCGTCACTGGTTGCGTCTTATCTGGTTATTATGAACAAAATGAACAAATCGCCGCCGTTTCAAATTAAACTTTCAACGTTGATGCTGGTTTATTCCATTTCTGAGTGTTTACTGCTGTTTTGTGGCTCCGCTGTGGATGAATTGTGTAGTGAACCGTGGAAGGAGGAAAAAACAGGACTGGCTGGCAGGCATCACCCCCCCCCCCCCCCCCCCCCCCCCCCCTCCCAAGCCAGTCTGACCGCCCACAGTCCGGGGGGGGGGGAGTACCGCTTTGTGAATGAAGGGAGCGGTGGAGCGCAGACAGCAAACTTTACCAGAATTATCCCCGTCGGGATTTTGATTTGCCACCCAGGTGAGAGGTCTGCGCGCACCCCGGCCGATCCGGACGCAGAACACGGTAAGCCCCTCGGAGCCTCTCCGGTGGCTGCTGTGTGGCGCTGATAGAAAGCAGATTGACAGCGTTTTTCCTCGACGGAAAGATGCACGCACAGCAGCGGAACCGTGACCGGAATAGCTGTCGAGAGATGGGAGATAACCCGGGGCACAATCGAACCCCGAAGACTGGTTTCTTAATGGGACGGAAGCGGGTTTTTTCCTCCCCTGGTTTTGTCCAAACGCTTGAAAGCTCTGAGTTGTGACAAAACTGTCGAATCGTGGCGTTGCTCTGCGCCTTTTAAACTTGGAATCGATCTCGGTGTGCCATCAGTTCGCTTTCATTTCGTCCCGTTCATTCCCAGCTCGAGCGTTTGCGCGTTAAATGCAAAGTTTCCTTCTGCTCGCCAGCGTGTTTCGCAACATTACATGAGTCATGCAGAAGACGTGCACTCTCAATGTCACCGAGAACAAAAAAAAAAGCCCTTCATAGAAGGCTCATTCATGACATGAAGAGATTTCTGCAGCCCATTCTGCTCTCATAAGTGCAGCTCGGCTTGTGCACAGCTCTTCTCTGCGCAGATTTTGTGTCTGGTGCGCTGGTAAAGTGCGCAGGAGTGCAACTGGTGCTGCTTTCTAACCCCAGCTCTTTCGTCCAGGTCTCCCGAGGAAGCTGTCAATCATGATTGCGTTGGCCTGCCTGTTCTCTGTTTTCTTGGCGGTGAAGGGAGACCCCTGCCTCATCATCAGCGAGGTCAACGCCGACAACCCCAGGCTGGACACCACCGAGTTTGTGGAGCTGTATCACACCAGCGGGCAGCGGGTGTCCCTGGACGGCTACACCCTGGTCTTCTACAACGGCAACGGCAACGTCGCCTACAAGGTGCTGGACCTCAAAGGCCACAACACGGACGACAGGGGGTTCTTCCTGGTCGGTTCGGTGGACATGCTGCCCAAACCGGCCATCCTCTTGCCTCCCAACACGGTCCAGAACGGCCCCGACGCCATCGTCCTCTATCACACGCTGGCCGGCCGCTACAGCGAGAAGATGAACGTCACCGCTCACGGGATGGTGGACGCCGTGGTGTACATGACGCGCCGCACCGGCGGCGCAGAGTTCCTCGCCGAAATCCTGACGCCCGGGGAGCAGGCCTTCGTGGAGGATGAAACCACACTGGAGGGCGATGAGTCCATCGAGAGGTGCCTGCTCTCTGAAGACCGTTGGGGCTTCCAGGTGGCCTCCCCCTCCCCGGGTCAGAGGAACAACTGCACGCCACCGGCGACCCCGGACACCGCTCCGGTTATCACTGAGCTGAAGCTGGGCGGAGGCCTGGTGGACGGGTTTGTGGAGCTGGCGGAGGCTCCGGCAGCAGGCCCTCTGGTGTTAGTGGTGCTGGATGGGAAAACAGACAAGGTCAGCGTGAGCATGGATGTGGGCGCCGCCGCCTCCAGGAACGGGCTGTCCACCAGGACCATAGAGAAGAAGTACATGAAAGGTCAGCACAGGCCATCACAATGAACTCCAAAGCCAATATGGTGTCATATCAGAAATCAGGGTTCTGACTCGCTCTCATTGGTCTTTGACTTTCATTTTTCTGTAAAGTCCTCTCTGTTTTGGTTCCCTTGCAGGAGATGAGTCAGGAGCTGTGGCCGTTTACAGCGGCAGGGTCTCGGACTTCCCCGTGGGCAGCCCGCTCAGCCCGTTACAGCCCCTGGATGCATTTGTGTTCGCTGGGCCTGGAAAGAAGCCGAGTGCCAACCTCACAGAGACTCTCATCCCGGGCAGGCAGCCCTACCAGCTCAGCAGCAGGCAAGACGTCGTCCCACTGTGGGCTGTCCCCTTTCTGAAATGCTGCATGAACAGAAAACAAAAAATGGCATTTTTTTTTCGTGTGATGACCAGACTTGTAAGATTTCGCAAGAGAGACCTCGGTTTTGTCCGTTGCGAAACGTCTCCTGTTGTGGGGGAAATGGTCAGATGGGGACGACAGTTCCTCTTTGCTCTGGGAGGGTGGAGGACAAGCAGACTTTTACTTGCTCTGACGCAAATGCATCGGTGGCATTAAGCAAGGTCCTTTTAAGCTGTGCGTTTGTATCAAATAACACAAGAGCTTTGCGGCTTATTAGCTGCCCGTCCGCGTTATTGTCTAATAAAATAAGCATAAGCGGCCCGCTCCAATCAGACTGTAAAAAGTTTGATTTTGATGACTTTATTGCTGAAACATTCACCCTGGTGCACCAACACTTTTTCAGTTTGAGAGAGGGAGGCTTCCGCCTGAGCCGCTGCGGCGTTGCCACCTGGACGAGGGATCCCGGCGTCTTCTGGGAGGCCCCGCAAACCCCTGGGCAGCCCAACCAGTGTCCCTGGCCAAAGATCTGCCCTCACAGTACAGGTGGGTGAGTGAGTGAGTGAGTGATCTTACAGGTTATGAGATTCAGCCATCACAGAAGCCCAAAAAGGATGGGTAACATTGACAGTGAGTCACCAGTAAAACAGTCTGATATTTGGAGATCTTCTCTTTGAGGGGGTCGTCGGAGGTGTTTAGATGTTTGCAGTGTTAAACCTCACCAGCGGCTGCCCACAGGTCCTCCACGCTGATCCTTATACTAACTCATGCTGTGTTTGGGGAATTTACGCATTTCTGTAAGGACCAGAAAACTGCGGAGCCAAGGAAGACCACCGAAGAAATGATGTTTATTTAAAGACTGAAGAGGAACCAGTTGTTGCATCTCCTCTGAAAATTTCCCCTGAAAACTGTTTTATTAAATTAACATCTTACGATTGACTCAGCATTATTCAAGAAGGTTCCCGTTCACTGATGTCTGGTGGTAGATAGACCTTTAGAACTGCATGAACTCTTAAATAATGTTTATTTGCAGCGTTCCAGACAAGGAATCCATCTATAGATGGTACTCAAGTATCATTGAGTTATTCAACTGCTGATGAAACTAATTAAACTCACTCATATATTAGTGCTTGAATTAAAAAAAACAAAAAAGAATTCTCTTCTTGGTTTCAGTTCCCATAATTTCATAGCTCCTCCGTTCTGTAGCCGTTCTGTTTGGTTGTTCAGAAAAGCTGATCTTGTGCCGTTTGTGCATCAGGAGTCTTTGAACGGCAGCTTCTTAATTATTGCTTTTGGTTTCAGTCATTCCCGGAGGTACTGATTCACCACCTCACCTCCCACCCTGGGGCAATAGTGACTTCCTCATCAATGAGCTCAACACCGATTCGCCTGGTTTCGCTGAGGATGGCGAGTACATTGAGCTTTGGCACCCGTCAGGACGCCGGGTCTCCCTGCAGGGCATCTGGATTCTGCTGTTCAGCACACAGAACAACAGGCCCTACAGGGAGATTAGCCTCAGTGGGCACTTCACCACCTCCAGAGGTTACTTTCTGCTGGGCAGTGACAGGCTGGTGCCGGCCCCGTCGCTACGCCTGCCCCCGAACACCATCCAGAATGGGCCTCACGCTGTGGCTCTTTATCGGAGCCCTTTTGGGTCACCATCAGCCATGCAGATGGGGATCCCGACCAAAGGCCTGTTGGATGCGGTTGTGTACCGGCAGAGAGGGTCTGACAGGGATGCGCAGGAGCTGAGTAAAGCGCTGACACCAGGACAGCTGCCTTTGCTGGAGGACCCAGAGGTTCTGCTTGGCGATGAGGCCCTCAGCCGCTGCGGAGGCCTTTACCCTGCCGACCTTTCGGCTTTTTCGGTGAGCACAGTGGTTAAATATTGCTGCATCAAGTATCGGTGTAACTGTCGTAGCAGCAGTGTAACGGTTGACGTTCCTGTGAACGTTCGCAGGTTGCTCCTCCCACCCCACTGAGGGAGAACATCTGCCCTCCCCCTCCTCCAGCACCTGAAGGTGTGCTCATTAGTGAAGTGGCTAGTAGCCATTGGACTAATCACAGCCAACAGAGGGCGTTTGTGGAACTTCAGGGCCCCCCAATGACGCGGTTGCGAGGACTGGTACTCACTGTGTACGACCAGGAGCGCAGTGGAACCGTCATTGCGCTTCCATTAACCGGAACTATTGATCAGGATGGATTTTACGTGATTGGAAATGTCACTGGGGCAGGTTAGTGGTGCAGGAGACGTGCCCCTTTTCTTGGGTTTGTTCACACTCCATACCGTCTCTGAGTGTATTTACCCACCTTTTCTGCCATGCATAGATCAGACTTTCCCTGAGACTCCCGCTGTGCCAGTACGAGGAGCGGTGGTCCTGTGCTATGACCTTTTCAGTGTCTGTAGAGCTGGCACCGCCCTGACTAACTCCAGTGTAAGAGATTCACTGGTGTTCAGCGAAAACCAGCAGCTGTTGTCCTCCCTGCCTACCGCCAGAGGGAGACAAATCACACCAGCTGTAAGGTAAAAACGGCTCCAGTGAATGAGCCTCTGTAATCTGGTGGAATCCTACTGGCATTGATTGACTGTCTCTTCTGAATTTGCAAGAGTTGCATATTTATCATGTTGTTGTTGTTGTTGTTGCTCTTGTGGTGTCACCACTATAGTAATATGAAGAAATGAAGTTTCCAATGTGCATGTAAAATTCAGATGAACCTATTCAGAAGTTAATTGAAAAAAAGGCCACAAAATTACACAATTGAAGGCTTTACCTGCTGAGGCATGTTACCTTCCTGTCACACATTTCATGTATGTACAGGTCTGTAGAAGTGGGTCCAGTTTCGCTCAGCCGGTGTTCCTGCTGCGAGGTGAGGAGCCCTTCTTCCTGGACGAGCTCCTCACCCACACCTCGCAGGACAAACCTGTGTCCAAGCTCCACTTTCTCCAGCCAAATTCATCTGTGTCTCGGACCCTTGTCCAGGGACTGGCAGGAGCAGTCGGGAGGTGGGTGCTTTAGTTTTAGCCGCTAGAATGGAGAAAAACTGTATCGGTAAGATCTCAAAATTGGCGCCATCATATTTTCTGCTCTGAAGCCTTATTTTATTGTCATAGAACATGAAAATATTCCTTTCCTTTTTCAGCAGTATTTGAAATTTGCGTACACTTAATTTATGTATTACACAAATGATACACAGAATTGGTATCGACTTTAGAGTTTAGACAATTTTAAAATCAGTAATAATCCAGTTCAAGGTATAAAAGCCTCTGTGTAATTTACTGTAAAATAGAGCAAAATCAAGCATGTTCATTTTAAAATCATATTTATGTGGCGCAGGAATAAAATATTTAGGAGAGCCAAGGTGAAATCAGTTTAGTTACTAAAAAAACAATTGGTTTGTTTCAAAAAGCCAAATGAAGGTGTGAATTCATGTCCAACAGTAAAAGTACATGAAAACTGCATTAACCTCACACCTCTGGTTCCAGACTGTGACGGCTCAAGTCAAGGGAAGAGGGTTGCAGAGGTCGCCGACTACCTGGAGCAGAAATGCCTGTGTGGGATCTCTGCACTCTATCTCCAAGGTCAGGAGCATCATCTGTCGCATTTCACTGGATTTCAGTCCCAGAAATATTTCATAGGTACTCCTGAACAGCCAAAGAACTGGTCGACATACAGTGGCTGGTTATGGGTTCGGCAGTAGATTTTTAAAGACCTTTCACCTCTGACCTCTGAGTTCTAAATTAACTGGTGGAATCCCAGTCATATGTAAGGATTTTCAAACCTGTCAACACACAGAGCGGAGGACAGAACGGCCAGGCATAAACAAAGAAATGTGGTTTGCAGTGAACAATGTACAGATCTGTACATCGTGAGACTAAGCCAGTGCACGCACGCATGGCCCAACATTTGAGAGCCAACTTCTCGGGCCAGAGAAGACAGATGGTTTGAAAGAGGAGTAAAAGAAGCCGTCTTTGTTAAACTGGGAAAACCATCACTGAACAGAGGAGGAAGCTTCAGACACCAGTTGCCAGCCACTAACGATGCTGTCCAGGGACCCCCCCCCCCCAGAGAGTCACAATCACACCCAGCATCACGTGATAATCCGATTTAATAAGGAAAATTAGCACCAACGACGGAGGTCAGTAAACCAGCACAGTTCCCATAACTCTGGGATTTCCACCAGTTCATCTACAATGATTTGATAAGAGGGGAAATGTCTCTGAAAAACTAAAGGAAGGTTGGAGTTAACATTTCACTCACGTATACGCAGTTTAGGATAACCATGTTGTGAGGAGAAGTGATTATAATGAACGTACTGCATAATTATTGGCTTGATTTGTCAATTGCTATAGCACCAGCTGCCAGCCGATTGGATCCAGTCGATTCTATACATCTGCTGAACCACATGGCATCCTTTTTATGTCACCCACAAATCCCCCCTGTCTTTGTTTAAGGCGCCAACATTTCCTGTGTGTCTGGTTGGCTGCGAGTGCAGGGAAACATCAACGCGCTGTCGGACCATCAGATGTCCCTCATCATCCAGACGTTGCTCACAAATCCATTTACTCAGACAGATGTGTGCACCAGGCCGACCACAGACCGTTATTCAAGCACAGGTCAGAGCTTTTTCACTGCATCCAATTAGCTCTACAGGGCCACAAAGATGAAGGCATTCAGGTTTGCACTGAAGTCTGGGTAGGAAACCGTCGAGTTTCTGACAGGAAAAGCTTGTTTACAGAATTTTTAATTAAATTGCCATGTTCTCAGACATTGCGTGTGTTTTTATGTTTCCTAGCTTCTGCGCTGGGTCTGCAGATAGGCCTGATTGTGGTGGTGCTGCTGCTGTTGGGGCTGGGAGCTGCCCTCTTCACGTATTTCTACAGGAGGAGGTGAGGAGCCCTGTTGCTTTCATAGTTTTTCATTTCTATTCTCAATTTGCAAACTTGATACGTTGTTTATTTTCTCCCTTTGAGAACAGTATTTTGCATCAAATATTCCTTTGCCCTTTAAGGCCTTTGCACACCAACAGGGAAATTCAGCCATCTTCCCTCATCTGGCTGATGAGAGCTGAATCAGACACTGAGCGTAAATAAGTTGGTTTTATGTTTTGTAAAGTTGCGGGTGAGGAGACCGAGTGCTTTGTTTAGAGTTCCTATCTCGGTGGACTCCAGCTTCTATGGTACCTAACTGTACCAGAAACATTGTCTAATAACATTTATTTGCTAGCAACATATAAAACCTTTATAAAGAGCACTTTCTTTCAGTGTATTTACTTTCAGTTTTGTCATGTGTAGCTTTTTTATTTGCATAAGAAAAGTTGTTAATGATAAAAATAGTTAATGCTGTCAGTGGTTTTTGTGTTTAGGCGCCCTCTGGATTACTACACGATGGAGCTGAGCGAGCATGCAGAGGGCCTTTCGGATCTATAATCCAGGAGACGCTAACTTTACCTGTAAATGGCTGATTGTTCTGGGACAAATCTCGCCACAAGTGTCCTTCTTTGTTCCTGTGGAGGATCACCCAGATGTCTCACACGTCTCTGTGAACGGAGTGGTTGTTTGCATCAACGTGTGATATTTCATGGTAATCAGTCCTTAAAGCTGCTGTTTATGGACTGATTACCCATGATGCACAGCCAGCACGAGAAGAGCCTCTTCACGCAGCGAATGCACCATGTTAGACAGGAAAATAACTGTCTCATTTGCCCGTGAGCAGTGCTGTTTGCCGCTTTACAAATTAAATACCTATAAGTCATAAATGGTCACTTGACCTGTTCTCGTTACAGTGGAGATAAAAAAGACTCATTTAAGTGCTTTTTCAACTACAGTGACTCTGCTGTAACTGCCCAGTTTAGTCTTTTGTTGCTCAAGGACTGGATGGCCTTTTTAATGTGAATGTTTTTAGCTAACATGTGCCGAGTGCCTGTAACCACTTACGTACTTGTACTGATTGCAGACTGTTTACATTTTCACATTGGGAAAATTGAGGGGTTTGAATGAGGTAATAATGGATGAGGTAATAATTGGACTGGAGCAATTTTTGTCTTTAGAAATGAGGGAACAACAGACCTTGACCTTTAAGAGGGCTGATGATGCCACTGTGCCTGTTTTGGGGTGCGATTTTGTCAGCTGATCCCGTTTTTATTACAAGGAATATTCAGCTGTTTCTGCTGCAGTTGTGAGTGTAAAGACTGGATGAGGGGAGGGAGGTGGAGACCGATGGAGGGCTGCAGCTGGTTCAGTTACAATGATTCCAGCTTAATCTGAAGGGGCGTTGTGGTTTTATAAAAAAAGAAAAAAAAGAAGTGCCATACAAAAGAACAGTATCCCTCGAATGATATTCACTTGCAATCTTTGTCAGCATTGACAGAACACTCGTTTGCCAGATCACCTCCAGAGTGTGTTTCTTCCCAATGAGTCTGTTTTAAAAAAAAAAAAAAGTATTGTGTTGTAATTGTTTTTTCATCCAGTAATACATAAAATTGTATTCATCTCAGTCTTCTCGAGGAAAAGGGAAATTGTAACTATAAATAAATATGGTTATGTTATTGTTTTTTTTCCATAAATGTATCTGAAATGTGCATAAATCTGATGTCTGTCTACCGATTTAAAGTGGCTGGAGGTGAACCCAGATGTGGCGAATTGCTGCAGCGAGGTCCAGATTTGTGTGGTCGCCTCCTAGCTGAAGTATGAGTCATAATGGCATTTGCTGCAAAGCTACATGAAATTTAACTGATTCACTGAGTTCAGGAGGCAGGCAGATCTACCTGCAGCGACAATTTCTCACCTACAGAAAAACATGCAGGAAACACTGAAAATAAAACTCAATCTGCCCCATGTTGATTTTCCAGCAAGTTTTTATTTCCATCAACCTCTGAGATGCACAAGTTGTTCATCAGATACAGATTAAGATAAGTAGGATATAAATTGCCATCGATCAAAGAGTATTTTTTTAAATCTAATTGTTGCACATGAATGGCGACGAGTGCTTCATCAGAGAACTCATGTCGGGGAGGCGTGTCTATCATCTGTGGTCTGATGGTGCCTGTAGAACGCTGAATTGTTTCTCTCCTTGCAGTTTGACCTGCTAACCACAGCACAGGAAACTCGACTAAATGCACAGGAAGCTGCAAATAGCTGAAAGACAGCACTAAGTTCAGACGGAGCCTCCTGTTAGTCACATTTCTAACTTATCCACAGCACTTATGTCTGGTAATAATGGCTTCACACAATGCAATTTTTTTTTCTGTGCCTGACAACCGGTGAATAAGGCAGCGTTCAAGCCACCGGTAAGTGAATTCTCTTTTGTTTTTTTATACGCAGTGAAGTAAGATGTTGCACAGCAACAGAAAGCCTCCACAGTGTTGACAGGCACAAGTGGACCATTATGGACTTCAGAATATAACACGTTTCTGATCCTTTGGGAACGATAACAATGAGGCCAAGATGGTCAAGGGGCATCTTTGAACCGCTGTCATTGTTATTTTATGCAAAATAACAAGATGGAGTCAATTACTAAAGTTGATTTCTGTGATGGTTTGAGCTATTAAGGCCAGTTAAGTGTAGAACGGTCTGCTACCCATTTGGGACATTTCTCAGTAATCACATTTATAATTTGTCGGCTTCCTTTGAGAAGTCTTACGTGATCAGTGGTGAAACCACAGAGGAAGAACACACATGCCATTTCCTCTCAGCCCAAACTCAAAAGGCAGTGTGTAGAGTCGTGTTTGCAGAACATCTTTGCAGTTTTCCTGAAATACTGTGACATGAATAGAGGTGAATAAACAGGTGTATTTAGTACGGCACAGATGCTTTGAAAATGCGTTTTGATCAGTATATTCCTTTTTGATTATCCTCAAGAATCAAATGCGTACTGCTATTCTAATTATTGGGTCTAATCTGGGTTTTCTCCCTTTAATTATGGAGACAAATCCAGCCTTCATTTCCTCCCCTCCTCCTTATCAGCGTCTCTACATCTTCATCATTGTTACACCGTTTTGCTCACAGTGTGATTTTGTAATAAATAGATTAGCTTTCAGGTCTGCAGCCATGAATGAACAAACTTTCTAATGGAGAGACATTACGACTCTATCCTGGACCGAAATAAACGGATTATGTGGCAGGACGACTGCTATATGGACCTCCAATCCACCTCCAGCTCCATTTCTTCACAAGCAGAAACAGCAGGTATGCACAGTGGTGTAAGGTATTAACTTTTCTTCTCTAGCAGAGGTGACATGATTCTTCTTTCTGCTGCATATTGAGGCAGTTGCATAGCAACTGTAACAGTATATCCATGTCTCTGGCTCTGGAATTTAGGACACTATGTTTATATATAAATGTATCAGGTCCTTTAACTGGTTACTTTCTTTTTTTTTTAAGATCACTGCTGGATCCAAAAGAATCAAGGCCAGTTGCAGCGTTTCATGACAAAGTCCTTACTGGACCAGATGTTAACCCACCTGATTAAGGTGGATGTGTTAAGCCTTGCTGAGAAAATCAAGATCAAGGAAGCCAGCGCGCTGTCCGACCAAGTGAGCGCACTAATAGGTGCTGCCTCTGTGAAGGAGAAAGGGTCAGCGGTCCTACTCAGCTTCATAAAGGCTTCTGATTCTCAGGCGGCCCAGCTCATCCTGCATCACGGTAAGATGTCTGTGCTACCTAGCAGAGTCTATGTTGGAGAAATAACCTTTGAACTCCAGTATCTATTTCTGTCATCTATATTAACCTGTTCTGAATGAGATGGCGGTCCTTTGTGTTAATGCTTTGTTAAGAGGCCTCATTGACTGAGTTAATGCTCTTCAAAGTGTATTAAACCCAAAATAGCAAACTTCTTGAACCTTTCCTTTCCTGCAGATACCATGGTGAAGGAGCATAAACAGGTGCTCTTGTGGCGTTGTGAGCAGTACAGAGACAGGGATTTTGTCAGCTGCCCCAAACTCAATATCTCCTCCAGAACTTTGCTCCTGGTTGATGGACTGTCTGACCTCCAGCAAAAGGAGCATGACTTGATGCAGGTGGGGGTGATTCAAGGGAGAAAACCAAATCATCTGAGGCAGCTGGTGCTGGACAAACTCTTGGAGCCACTGACCCGGGTCAGCTTACCGCCGAGGGTCTCCCTCACAGTCGGTGTGGCTGGCATCGGAAAGACGACCTGGGTCCGGCACTTTGTCAGACAGTGGAGCCAAGGAGCCATCTGTCCGGATATAAGCTTCGTGTTGCCCTTCACTTTTTGCGAGTTGAACCTTTTGGACAAAATGTCTGCCGAGCGGCTGGTGAAAATAGCGTTTCCTCACATGGTGGACGCCAGCCTCTTCCTGAACAGTTCCTGCCGCACCCTGCTCATATTTGATGGGCTGGATGAATTCAATGGCACTCTAAACTTCTCTGATGTGGCTCCTTGCAGTGACCCAAAGAAAGAAGTGCCCATTGATGAGTTGATTACCAACATCATCAGGGGGAATTTGCTCCCCGATGTGGCCGTGTGGGTGACTTCCAGGCCAGGCGTTGCCTCATTAATTCCTGGTGGACTGGTTGACAGGGTGACTGAAATACCAGGATTAAGCTCAACTGACATCCAGCTCTTCTTGAAGCACCACTTCTCTGAAAGGGAGGTTGACAAGAAAATATGGGCACACTTGGAGTCTCATAAAATGTTAATGGTGATGTGCTCCATTCCATGTATTTGCTGGATACTAGCTGAAACTCTGACGTATATCATACAAAGTGGAACACACGAGAGCCTACCAAAGACCTGCACTGAGCTGTATGCTCAATTTTGCTCAATGAAAGCAGAAATAGGTGAACCAAGAGGCAGAGAGCCACCGAAAATGGAGCACGGGAGCAATCGTAAACTGCTGGGGAATCTTGGACGTCTAGCATTTTATGGGCTCCTCAAACGCAAGTACACCTTCAGTGAGCAGGATCTCAAAGCCTACGGCATAGATCCGCTCTTAACTCAGTGTAGCCTTGGCGCTGGAGTTGTTGTCCGGGAGGAGTCATTCATACACACAACATACCGGTTTACTCATTTGACTATCCAGGAGTTTCTTGCGGCTACTTTCTACCATGCTTCCTCAAAGCGGGCTATTTTTGATCTATTCTCGGAAAACACAATGTCTTGGCCCAAGATTGGTTTCCAGAACCACTTCAAATGTGCCTTTCAGCACTCCCAGCAGGCTGAAGATGGCCACTTAGACGTGTTTGTGCGCTTTCTAGCGGGCCTTCTGTCACCAGTAACGCTGAAAACTCTGGCTGGGCTTCTGGCTGTTGGAAAAGATGAAGGAAATCACAAGACATGGGCATCGGGGTTCCTACAAGGCATTTTGGGCAGTGGAGGTGCAGTTGTGTCTCTTCGTACAGTCAATCTGGCATATTGTTTACAAGAATTGCAACATTCTGAGCTGTTGCGCAGCGTGGAGGAGGACCTACGCCTCGGTAGCCTCACAGGGAAGTTGACACGAGCTCACTGTGTTGTGTTGGGCTACCTGCTGCATGTGTCTGCTGAGTGCAGTAAGGAGACCAACCTCCCAGGGTGTCTGAACTACTCAACTGTGAAGTGTTTGCTGCCCCAGCTGCTCTATTGTAGCCACCTGAGGTCAGTCACTCAAATCTCCCTCTCAATGATGTGTAATCAGGCTGGTCAATGAAAACTCATTTCTTCTACAGGTTGGAGAGTAATAATTTCAAAGATGATGTCATGGAGCTGCTGGGGAGCCTCTTGAGTGCTAAAGACTGCCAAATCCAGAAGATGAGGTGATGTCCTCATAATTTCAAGTCGATGAATCATTTCATTGCTGGTGAAGCAGAGTGTGTGTCTATTTTACAGTGGGTACAGAAAGTATTCACACCCCTTTTCGCCCCTTCTGATGATGAAACCTCATGTAAAAATCAAAAGGAAAAATCCTTCCCTTCCCCATCGATCTACACTCAGTATCGTTTGAGAACAGCCCAAATCCAGAATTTAAGAAATGATTGGCAAATAAATTTTAAAAAAACAAAACAAGAACTTAAACATCACATGAACATAAGAATTCAGTCTTTGCTGTCACACTCCTGTACATCATCCAGGTCCATTTCTTGTCAGGGACCAGATAAGAACCTAAATGCGACACACGAGTTTGGCTGAACACCGCTTTATTGTCGGACACAGACAACAGACAGGATTCTCCGGGGAGCGAGCAGAACAGAATAGTTCTGCTCGCGTTTACAGGGAAACAGGCTAGACAGAATGGTCAGGAACAGGCAAGGTCGGAACCGGGCAGGCAGGCAAACAGGAATACGCTGGAAAGTCATCGGGAACGAACAACGATCTGGCAGAGAGCAGGTGTGCCTCCGGGGTTTAAGATGAGCGCTCATTAGTCCTGATGTACAACAGGTGTGCAGGGTGAAGTGACTCACGGGCATGATTGCCCGCAGCTGTGACATTTCTTTAGTTCAGCTTTAAGTTGGTTCTACATCATTAGAGTCTACCTGGGTTGAATTAAATGGATTGGAGCAGATTTTAAAAGCACACGCTGTCTAAAAAAGGCCTTGCAACTCGTAGTGCATCAGAGCAGAAATCAGATCGTGAGGTCAAAAGAAGAACAGCTAGCCTGGTCCAGATGTGTCTCCTGCTGCAGCTGCATCTCTGAGCTTTTCTTCTTTTGACCTCACGGGTCTCATTTCTGCTCTAATGCTGCTCTGATAGGAGCTCTAAGGTCTTATTTAGGCAGGAGTGTCTTAAAAATCAGCCCCAATCCATTTCATTCAGCCCAGATGGACTCTGATAAAATGAGAACCATCTCAAAACTAAAGAAATGGACCTGAGTCATCTGCAAGCTTGAGTCTGAATACTTCTGTTCATGTGGTATTTCTGTTCTTTATTTGATATTAATTTGCCAAACACTTCTTAAATTCTGGGTTTGGGCTGTCCTGGTGAGATACTCAGTGTAGAGTGATAAGGAAAATAAATCTTTTTAAAAATTTTATTTTAACATGAGGCGCCGCCATAAGAAATTGTGTTTTCTCTTAAGGGGGTCTGAATAATTTCTGTACTGACTGTACGCATCTCCCTCAGTTTGGCAGAGAATGCGATCAGCAACAAAGGAGCCAAAGCCCTGAGTCGAGCCCTCTTGGTCAATCGCACATTAACTTCACTCAAGTAAGATTAGTTTTCTGCACTTTCCTGCACTAGAAAATATAACAATTGGCAGCTTTCCTCTAAAAGAACAGAACAGAACAGAAAATCTTTTTAGAAATCCTTTTGTTTAGCATCCATGTAACAGTTTATGGTCCATTTATGTCAGTAATATTCATCATTTTAAGTGGCCAAATATAACCAAATATTTGTGATTTAGTCTCCGGAATAACAACATCGGCTCTAAAGGTGCAAGGTTTCTGGCAGAGGCTCTAAAAATGAACCAAGCCCTGGTGTCACTCAAGTGAGCACAAGTAATATCTTTTCTTTATTCGCCCTCAATTGCCGAGTTTAACACCAAAACTCTTGCCAGCTTGCAGAGCAATGGCATTGACGAGGCTGGTGCTGAAGCCCTGGCAGAGGTACTGCAGTGTAACCGCAAGCTGGTGACTCTGAAGTGAGCCCATTTCTTTCTTTCTCTCTCCTGATTTTTTTCGCGCATCATCACTGTGTTTCAGAAATAACTGTGTCATATACAGTATGCAGAAGAACATAGTCGGTGCAGGAGGAGCCAAAAGGATTGCAGATGCCCTGAAGACAAACAAGACTCTCACAGAGTTGAAGTAATTTTTTTTAATTTTTAACATATATTGTCTATCCAGGTCCTCTTCTTACAGAGATAGAATTGTATCTGACTTTCTGGTAGAATTCTGCATGCTGTGACATGGCTGCATATGATAATCCATCTTCTCCATCCTCAAATTTTGATGTTTGCTGAAGGTCAATCACAGAAGCAGATACAGACATAGAGCTTGTTTTGCACTGCAGTCAATCAACAAATTTCAACACATTTTTCAAAGTTTGAACTGAATCAGGTGTGTCACTTGATCTGGAGTTAGACAAATGACTCTATTTCTGCTTGTGTTTGCAGGATTTGTAGCAACCAGCTGGGTGACAAAGGAACGGCGGCTCTGGCGGAAGCATTGACAGTCAACCACACCCTGCTTTCCCTTCAGTCAGTCCATTTTGAGCCTTCATTCCCCTCTTAATCAAACATTTATTGTAAATGCATTTCATTTTTAGGGGCTGTCACAATTGGGTTGACAAAATTGTTAATCCACAGTATCAGCACAATAGTTTTCTTCTTCATTACGGCAGACCTCTCATTAGGTTTCTTGTGGTCAGTTCATTATAATCGGTCTCTGTTTTGTCAGACTTCAGAGCAACTCGATCAGCAATCGAGGGATGACGGCTTTAACCAAAGCACTGAGTCTGAACCGTGGGCTCGTCTCACTGAAGTGAGTCGTCAAGGTTTTCTTCTATCTATTGTTTTGTTATTGTTTCTTGTCTTGTTTCACCAGATGAATTCATTTAAAAACTTAAAAAGTTCTAAGCAGATGTCAATTTCTAATGTGCAGTAATTGTGAAGCATTCTCTTAAAGGAAAATTGTTTGTTGGTTTCCATGGTTATCTTCGTTTCATGATCATAAACTGCTTTCAATGACATACTGTTGAGTACTTCTCATGTAAAAGGCAATAAGACTAAATTGTACAATGTGAATTTAAGTTCTGCTTTCATTTAAGGTTCCTTGATTGCTAACATGATGGTCACTCTTTAGAAATGCTGTAACTATATTATGCTCCTGACAGATGCTACACAGAGACAACAAGCTTCTGAACACCAAAGCTCCTCCACAAATCTGCTTCTAAAACATATCAGACATCCACCAGATATGTCACTATGGCATATGCACAGTAAAAGCCCTTGGTGTCAACTCACATTTATGTTTATCCATTGAAACGTTTTCTTTTCCTTTTGTGTAAACTGTTAGTTTGAGGGAGAACTCCATAGGTGTGGAGGGGGCCAGGAACATGGCCAAAGCACTCCAGAAAAACAGCTCTCTACAAGACCTTGAGTGAGTCACTTCAAAATTAGACTGTCGACTTATGCGCAAAAATATATACCTGTTTAGAAAATGCGTGTGTGTGTGTGTGTGTGTGTGTGTGTGTGTGTGTGTGTGTGTGTGTGTGTGTGTGTGTGTGTGTCAGTCTCACAGCTAACCTGCTGCATGATGATGGAGTTCAAGCTATCGCTGCTGCAATCAAGAACAATCAAGGCTTGAGATCTTTGCAGTGAGGGCACACGTGGAGCAAATGGAGATACTGTACAACACAAGTGCAATCACTGTTTACAATATTCTTGGACTTCTCTCTCTCTCTCTCTCTCTCTCTCTCTCTCTCTCTCTCTCTCTCTCTCTCTTACAACTGCTTACATCCATACACAAAAGTACACAAAAACAAATGTAACAGAAACACTAAGACAATTTAATCAATGAGCACAGTTAAAATCTTAATGATGGTGCTATTAATGTTCAAATAGAAACTTGGGTAGTTGAATGTAAACGACCGTATTTTGACGTGTTTATTTGCATGTAAGCATTTTCTGTGTTTCTTTGTGTTTTTATGCATGTGAACAAAGAGTTTTTTGGTTGCTTCAAAACCCATATGCACTTTAATTTTAAAAGAAAATCACGACTTAGGCTTCTTCTGAAGAAACACAATGGAGTAAAATCATGTTTTTATTTAACTTAACAACACTCTGCTGGAAGGAGGGGGACTTTATTACTGATAAAATGAGTGTTATATCTGACGCCTCTCTTTTCAATAGTCTCCAGTGGAATTTCATCAAGTCCTCCGCCACCAAAGCTCTGGCTCATTCGCTCCACTTTAACACAACAATGGAGCTGCTGGAGTAAGACAACCATCTCTATTATTGTTTCTTTTCTCTCTTGTTCTCTTTCTGGACAAGAATATTGAGTGATGAGTGATCAGCAGTGAACGTTTAGCTGAAATTTAAGCGTTCTTGTTAAATTGTCCGTATTTGCCATTTTGTGGCGCCATCTCTCTTTTGCTGCAGTCTGCAGGAAAATGCAGTTGGAAATGAAGGAGTCACATTTCTTGCCGATGCCCTGAAGGCTAACACGTCTCTGCGAACCTTGTGGTTGGTGTTTTGGGTGCTTCAACTAATATAACCTTAATTACATCCAATTATTGACAGTGCTTATTCACTGCCTCTTGTGTTCTCTTAAGTCTGCAGGGTGTCTCAGTGGGAACGGGTGGTGCCATCGCACTGGCAGAGGCTCTGATGTCCAACCAAACCCTGCAGACTTTAGAGTGAGTTTAAACTAAAAAAAGAAAGAATGAAATCTCCTGCATGTTCATCCTTGACTGATGAAAAGAAAGAGCATTCCTGTGGGTCAAATGTCCTGTTAAATGAAATAGCAGTGCTAGTCTTTCTGCAGGTAAACAATCATATAATTGAATGTATTGTGAAGTGATTGCAGACCGAATATAGCTGTAGTCAGAAGTAGAGCATGGCCCTTCAGCGCTGAAGGATTCAATTAATGTAAATTGTCAGTTTTTAATATCCTCCCATCTCCGCTTTCCTCTAGACTAGATTTTTCTCTTCCATTTCACTTCTGATATTGCTCATGTCATTCCCTCATGTGTTCAACTGCTGTTTCCTTTTGTCCAATCTGTCAGTCTGCGTGGAAACTCTGTGGGGATGGAGGGAGCGAAGGCTCTGGCTAATGCACTGAAAACAAACAGAAGCCTGAAATCACTGAAGTAAGTCCCATCGGATCATGCAGCACCCCAGCGAGAAACTCGAGCTACTGACAACAAACGAAAGAGAAGAAGGTGGCCTGACCTGCTCTGTCCCGTGCCACTAGTTTAAGATGCGTCTCACATTAAATCAGATGCCAATAGATGTTCTCTTTTATATGCGTGTCTGGAACTGTGTGCAGCAATCCCTAACATAGACATACGCCTGACTAACCTAACCATTTACATCATCAGCCTGCAGGAGAATTCGCTTGGTATGGATGGAGCCATATTCATCGCCACAGCCTTTAAGGAAAACCACCAACTGACATATATAAAGTACGTGTTTATTAATAATGATGATTAATTCAGGTGCAGATGCACAGAGGTCTCAAAACAGCGTTACCATCAAAACAGACTGTCTGTGTATGTTCTGTTCAGAGTTGTTAAATTCCACACATAAAAGTGTTAATAGATGCTTCTGCAGTTTGCAGGGAAATGGAATTGGAGAATCCGGAGCAAAGGTCATATCTGATACCATACGTGGCAACACACCAGGCTGCGTGGTTGACATCTGACCAAGGAAAAAATAGCAAGGCAGCCACAATCCCACGGACCTTCTTGCTGTGAGGTGGCAGTGATAACTACCACGCCCCCATGCCCCCCATGTTCTTGTATATTGGCATATTTATTGTAGTGTTATTATAATCAAAATGAAAGAAATTGCTGGACATGACAGGATGTTTATGGGACTAATTATAGAGTGAAATCGAGATGCCTGATAATTAAGATTCTGTTATACCAAGAAATCTAATGTGCAGAAAATGAAACATCAAAAATATTGATAAGCCAGGCACCCCCTGAATCGCAAGAACCACTATAACATGAGGACAAGGCAGGTGTCATGGATGAGCAGTGGATTTCTCTCGGTTTTAAATAACTCTTCCAAGATAACACTGGCTGGGAGAGGAGAGAGTCACACTGGAAGAATTCAAATAAACGAATCAATGCCATTATACAAAAGGGTACTGGCCAAGTGTATTCTGTGATTATTGTTATTTTGAGAGGATGTAGGTTATTCAGGGACATATTATTCAGGTGGAAGTCTAATGGAACCTTAAACGTCTGCCTCAAAACTTCAAAAAAATACTTTTGGATCAACTCAATGGCTTTTCCAGCAGTTCTACCGGATTTATCATGTTTTTCATATCCATTTTTAGATGTTATGGACAGAAAATAGAGAATATATGTTTTAGAGACATATAGGCAAATTTTCCAAGCTTTTCATTCTTCAATTTCTGAATATATATTTTACTTTTTGTGGGTTTGCACAAATCTCAAAGCACTGATGGCACTTAAACTGTCAAATGCAGTTTGACAATTTGCAAGCAGAAGGCCCACAAAACTGCCTGAAATGGAAGCTTCTGGAGGGCATCTTTCTATGCATTAAATTTAAATAAGATGCTGAGCATTCCAATCACCACATGAATGCAAAGAGGTGATCACACACATCGATAAAAAACATCCCATCAGCCGCCAGACGCATTTCTCCTTTTGCTCTTGGGTGTCCTCTTATTCATCAGCCTCTTCTTTCCTGTTATTACACTATCATTCACTGATGTTTGTTTCCTTTGCAAACAGCATCCACATACCCATTCTGAAAGTGGAAAGCTGTTATTAAGAGTCCCTGTTATCACAAGAAATTCAGGTACATCCAATCACTGGCAAATGAAAGCATGTACATGGCCATAGGGATGAAGAAATCAACACTAAAGAGTCCGCCTTATCCTCATAAATAATAAGAAGCAGCAGTTGCATTGAATCTGGTCAGATTGTAGAAAAATAACATTTGCGTGTGTGTGCAGTGCATATGAGCCGTATTTCGTGTACAAAATCCTACTGCACAATGCAAAACTACAGTCTAAATCAAACATTTTACTGAACTCTCACTGAAGTGAATCACAACTGTCAGCCATCTGGTGAGGTGATGCTTTGAGAGCAACATGTCCTGGTGGAGCCGCCTGCCCGTGAGCCCAGGTTAATCTCTTCTCCCTAAACTCACTCGCAACTCAAGAGATCAACCGTAGCCTGTGAACACAATCTGCAGTCCCAGCATGCAGTTCACAACTTGAAGCTGGAACACACAACCTGCTATTACACTTTTTTTCCTCTGATTTTCACTTTAGATATCCTTTCAAGTCTGATGGCAACTGCTAAAATGATATCCTACATAAGAACACATCTACACACACACAGGTTATTAAATTGGATATCTAATTAGCACCGAACCACACATGGACATATTATATATTATATATATGTTTTATAGCTGGGAGTAGACACGTTTGTCCTTTTATCACAATCAATCATAATAATGACGTTGGTTTAGGCGCGAGCTAGGGTCTAAATTCCGGTTTAAAAACGAGAATAAGGTGTTTGTCACGCGCTACGAGGGGCAATCACATGACGCGTGGGCGGTCAACCTGCCTGTTATTGATCAATCATCTGCAATTAGCCCGTAACAAACTTGTAGTATAGCTGCGGCCGTGACGCACGAAACCTGCAGGAGGGAGTGGAGCAACAGTGAGGAGCAACCGTGAGGGGCAACAGTGAGGGGCAACAGTGAGGAGCAACCGTGAGGGGCAACCGTGAGGGGCAACAGTAAGGAGTAACCGTGAGGAGCAACAGTGAGGAGCAACCGTGAGGAGCAACCGTGAGGAGCAACCGTGAGGAGCAGAGCGGCACTAAGTACTGTGCGCAGCTTCAGGAGCGTTTACACAGCCGGAGCCACTCCGCTGCTCAGCGGTGAGTATTCTGTCTTCACGTTTTCTGTTTATTTATTTTTGTGTTTTTTTGGTGCTTTTCTTTAATGGTTGCGTTATGACGCACGGTTTTGCGCGGAGGAAGATTAAAAAAAGAAAGCTTGTGTAGACAAAATCTGCACGTCGAAATAGAAACTTGGAATTTAAGTAATTAGAAGGACGGCAATTCTTTTAGCATCAGATGGAGAATTTAAAAATTCTAAAAATCCTTTTCAAACAAAGTCAAAATAGTTGATGTTTTATGTCTTTATGCTATTTGTGATCTCACTGAATCACAGTATGTTAATACGTCACTGTGCTGCTATGTGAATGTTGCTCAATGCTGCTCGATGTAAAGAACAAAAATCAGTTTTTTAGGGTTCACATGGTTTATGTTTTCGCTGATTTGGTTACAAATATGTAAATTATAGGGCACTTTTAACATAACACTGTATACTGGAAATAAATAAGTTGAGATCGGTGCCTATTTGAAGAAAATCTGATTATGTTTGTGGTCAAAATGAACTAGCAGAGCTCCCCACAGGGTGTTTTTTTTTACTGAATAATAACACACCTTATTTCACATCTTTTCAGTCCTTGTGCTGCCACCAGCCACAATTCTTAAATGCTATCAACATGATATAAATTGGTCTTTTGGTGTTGATGGATACTTGGTGGGACCCCCTGCAGAGAGTGGGGAGTCGGTGCCTTCGGATTTGAAACTGACAGTAAACACTGTTGCCTTCTCAGTAGCAGGATCTTAATATTTCCATTGAGTATTTATATTGAAAAACATGACTGATAAGAAATTGTCCTTTTTCCAGGATGAAAAAAATCCTCATCCAGACTAAATTTTGCAAAAATGCTCATATTCCAACCTGTTTGAGAGGTTTTCTAAGCGATATTATCTGCCTCTGCCAGCCAGTGTTTGATTAGGCAGACAGTCATTGGTGCCATATCTGTATTCCATGAATATGCATTATAAAATATCAGTAAATGTCTGCTGTTATTAATGAAATGAGCTGGGGGTGGAAGTGTCATGTTGTAGGTCGGTCAGATAAACCGGTTCAGTCGTGCAGAGAGGGAAATTGAATCTCATTTATTACTCACAGCCTATGTTTGAAAGGAACCTACCAGATGCCATCCGCTAACGGTTAACCACAGCTCTCATCAATGAGTTAAACAAAGGTCTAATACAGATGTAAGTAAACATCTTGATAACGTTTATATGGAAATATTTATAGTTGATTAAGTAATATTAGGAATTAAACACAGTAGAAAAAGGAAGTCCCCCTCATTCTGTGGAGTAAAATATCATCAAAAACTCAAGGAATCCATCTACAAAGGATGGAACACTTTGTGGAGATAGGTTCCTCTTCTTGAGGGTTCTATCCCTTTTTGGGGTCACCAGGAGGATGCGCATATGGGCAAAGGCAGGGTCCAACGCAGGGTCCTGTGTGGGCATTTATGGGTTCGGTAACTTGCTCAAGGGTACCTGGGCAGTGCTCTGAAGGTGTTCTGGCATCTCCCACTACTACCACCTTTCACTACTTTGTCTGCACTGGGGCTCGGACCAAGAACCTTCCACTTCTCAGCCCAGTCTCCAACAGATCACCCTTAAAGGTTCAATTTTTTTCAAAGTATACGTTTTCTTCAACACAGTTTATTTTTCCTGTAATATAGGCAGAATTATAGTGCACTCTGTTGTTTGTGCTGTTGTGGTCTTTTGTTTAAGTGCATGTGCTGGTATTCAAGCCTGTAATTACTAAGCACAGGTCCTGTGAATTAGGTCGAGTCTGTTGTCTTTTTCCTCAGAGCCAAGGATGCTAAAGAAAAAGGTTCTCATCTGCCTGCTGGTTCTCTGCTTGAAAACGGTTAGTTTTGGTGTCTTAAGTGTTGAACCTTTGAGAAAAAATGGAAGCCATAATTTTTCTTGTGAATGTTTCTGAGGATTTTTGTGTGTGAGTGTGTGTGTGTGGTGTGTGTGTGTGTGTGTGTGTGTGTGTTGTTTGGGTGTTTTAATTGCCATTGCAGACTGACATAGCAAGTGGTGTAGTCTTAGAGGAGACATACCAGAAGTGGATCCAGTATAAAGATGACTGTATCCAAATGATTATGAACGAGCCGCTCTCCCCGGGTATTGCATTTCATTTGGTGTTAATAGCATAGCAATGTTTTCTCATGCAGAGTTTCTGAGGCTTCATCTTTGATTTGTCGTCACAGGTGGACTCTTCTGCAATAGGACATTTGACAGATACGCCTGCTGGCCAGATGCTTCTGCCGGCTCCCTGGTCAACATATCCTGCCCTTTCTACTTGCCCTGGTATGAAAAAGGTAAATAATCACCTGGAAATAACTCGTAGTCAATTCATTCATTCACATTATGCTTATCAGGTGATGGTAATTGACAGAAGTAACACGTTTGCTTCTTCTAACTGTCATAATATTTCTTATAACATTCTGAAAACAACACATTTGTTGTGAATATTCATGGTTGCCAGATTATCTGCATAATAAGTAATCAGATAATATTTATGCCTTAATCAATCCCTCAAGGCCTCCCTATTTTACCTGCAGTATCTCAGGGAGTTGTGCGTCGACGCTGCGGTTTCGATGGCCTCTGGGAGAGAGACGATAGCGGGCATGTGTGGAGGGATAAGAGTCAGTGTGAGGAGGAGGAAGAGGTCACATCTCATGAGGTACAGCAAATGTCTCCAGCACAGGGATTAATACGTTCCATGAGTGTCCTGCATTTCTCAGACATTTAGTTTAGTAGTCCTCGATGCTGCATATGTAAGTATGATCAGAGTAAAAGGGTTAGGGTTAGGGTTAGCCTTAAGCCTTTGATGCACAAGTGGCTCGAATTTACAGTGGGACCTCTACTTACGAAATTAACTGGTTCCCGAAGTTGTTTCGTAACCTGAAAATTACGTAAGTAGAGACGCGTTTTCCATGTAAATGCCCTAATCCGTTCCAAGCCCCCAAAAATTCGGACATAATTTTTTTATAAATCATAAAAATGGATCTAAACATGTAACAAATACATGTTACAATTAGATTATCGCACAATAAATGTAGGAATTCAGTGCAAGGCTTCTCCAGGACAAAATGAACTTTATTACAGGCTAATACATTAGATATTACATTAGCCGTCATTACTAGCAACGAACGTTAACATTTGTGGTAACACCGCCATCTAATGGACAAACATACAAACACCCACAATAAATCCCGAAGACGACGAAGGCGACGTTGGGATACACACAAACTTGTACGGATTGGCGTCCCTCCTAGCCAATGGGATGACAGGAAGATGCTAGGCGATAGCCAATAGCAGAGCAGCTACAAGCAAGTTTACGTTCGCTAAATTCCGCGAGCTGCGAGTAGCAGCGGTAGCGTATTTTTGCCTTTCGTATCCTGAAATTTATTTCGTAACAAGAGGAAATAGGAAAGACGTTTCGTAACCTGAAAATTCCGCATGTAGAGCCGTTCATAAGTAGAGGTCCCACTGTATAAGAATGCACATTGATATAGAATACATGCGATTTCCATTGTAAGGCTGAAGAATCATTTGTATTTTATTTATTATGCACAGGTTTCATGATGTCTATGAAAGGTGAATGTGTCTGTATTGATGCTGCTAGTTTCTGTTTACGTTTGTGTTTAGTTTGTCTTGTGTCTGCTCATTGTCTGCTCTTCCTTCCTCATCTAACCTAAATTCCTAAATGTCTTTTACTTGTGTCCAACCGTCTCCCTGTCTGTAAACCATTTGTCATTTCTGCTGAGCCGAGGATCTCACTATGGACCCACTATGTTTGTGTCCACTGATTAGACTGTCTGCCCGTGGATATGCTGATTGCAGTAAACAATTGAAAAAACTCTGTTGTATGTGTATGGATGTGGTTCAAGCTCTGTTATGAAACTCAGAAACAACGAAGACCGATGCAGAGCCAGTCTGCTTCTAAAAAGTGTTCCTATGATCCATTTGTATGGTCATCTTTCTGATTAATCCTTGTTGGTTCATCCCAGAAACAAAGCTAGTCACAATCGTTTTTGTGGGAATTTTGTGGGAACAGATCATACTTGTACAGTACTTTGTAGTTGGTTCCTTTTAGAATTCTAAATTTTTCTACAAAGTGTATTTTGGGTGTATCTCAGTTCATATAGCCTTGTGTTCATTTCCCTGTCTGGTCTTGTCGCCCTATGAGTGTGACTCCTGTGGTATTCGTTACATTTCTCACTTGCCTAATTGCTCTCATGGCTGTCACCTGTGTTTTCTTCTTTTTAATCACCTGTGCATCATTTTGCGTTCTCCCATAAGAAAGAGAATGTTCCTTTAGTAAATGGAATCTTAGATATTCCCAATCATTTAGAGACATCAAAAATGTCCACACATCAAAATTTTACCAGTGATAATGATTAAATGTTAAGGTTTCCAACTAGCATAACTGTGATTGAATGGGAAACTGTGCAGCAGCTCCGCTGACACCTAATCCTAAATCTAATCCTAGTTAATAATTAAGGAATAAAGCAATCCTTATTTGTGCTTGTATAAGCAAGCGGATATAGCCAATGACAAATTAAAGATGGATTACCATTATTGAGCTGACATTTAAATAAGTGCCATGGATTGTCTTTACAGTTGTGGTTCAAACAAATGATGGTGAACTTCAGGATGGTGTACACTGTTGGCTACTCCATCTCCCTCCTCACACTCTCAACAGCGCTCGTCATTCTTCTGAGCTTAAGGTAAAATAGACCACATTACACGCAGCACCACAGTGAAATAGTACTAAAGGAACTGAAGTGATATTTTATACTGTGAGTTTCTGTATGTTTTCCAGGAAATTGCGCTGTTCTAGGAATTACATTCATGCTAATCTCTTCCTGTCCCTCATCCTGCGAGCTGTATCGGTTATCATTAAGGACACTATGCTGGAACGGCACTGGGGACGAGAGATTGTGAAACAGACCGATGTGGGAGAGATGCTAAGTCACCAGGTAGAGCCGCTGAACGATCATCCTTCTTTATTTGCTGTGGCCCACAGGTAACATCTGTTTTTACGTGACCTCTTCCTCTAGGCTGCCATTGGCTGCCGAATGGCCCAGGCTGTGATGCAGTACTGTGTCCTGGCCAATCATTGTTGGTTCTTCGGAGAAGCGGTTTATTTGTACTCTGTTCTTATTGCTTCAGTGTTCATTGATAACAATAAACACTTGCCCTACATCTGTCTTGGTTGGGGTGAGTTCTTTTGGTATTTATTGATGCTAAAAGACTGATCAAACCTACCATCTAACCGTCTAAGGTTATCTCCATGGGGTGTCAGCATTCCTCCTGTAAAGATGTCACCTGCTAATTAGCAGCGGCCATTTATATCTCCTACCTCTAAGGATGATAGATAATGTGAAATTTCATGGAGTAGTTGCTCAGTTTCATTTGCAAGACTTGTGATATTCCACCCTGTATGTCATTAAGTTCAGCTGTGAATAATTACTTTGCAGAGAGCTACAAATTAATTTCAGCCATTTGCTTTGATCAGGCACACCACTATTGTTTGTGATACCCTGGGTTGTGATGAAACTTCTGAAAGAAAACAAAGAGTAAGTGTGTTTGTTCCCATCTGCTGCAGTCACAATTATCCACCACAGACAATATGATTCTCCATGCTTCTCCCTTTTACAGGTGTTGGGCCTTCAATGAAAACATGAATTATTGGTGGATTATCCGTTTACCAATTCTTTTTGCCTCACTGGTGAGTGATTGAATCTCCACTCACTGTAAATGTGTACTGCATGCACAATTGACATATTGATTCTTTGATCAACAGATCAACTTTTTAATTTTCATGAAGATCCTGAAGGTAATTCTCTCCAAATTAAGAGCCAACAAACAAAGTGGATACCCTGATTACAAACTTCGGCAAGTTGACCCGTTGCATTGTGAAGCCCTTGGGTAGAGACACATTACAGCAGATCAAATGCTTATTGTCTTATTTAAACATTTTAGCACAGGTTAAAGACTTGACATAAAGGGATTGTGAAATTCCCACATTTTCAAATTCACATCTCCACCTGTGTGGTTTTCCTTGCTTACTCACTTCTACTCTTTTCTCCTTTGAATTGTTCTTCTTTCTGGTTTGTAGGCTTGCCAAGGCAACACTTACCCTTATACCTCTGTTTGGGATTCATGAAATCATATTCATTTTTGCTACAGATGAGCAAACAACTGGCATTCTGCGCTACATTAAAGTCTTTTTCACCCTTACTCTGAATTCTTTTCAGGTGGGCTTGATTAGTGTCTGTTGCTATTTGTGGACGTGCGATCATGTTCTAAAAAATACTGACTTACTTTAGTTTTCTAGAAATAAATTTAATATGAAACCAAAATTTTACAGTGGTTTACATAGTTTACCTGAGCTGTGTAGAAATATGTATTTCCAGTCTTTAGAATAATCAAATGGGTGTACATAGGTGAGGTAATTTGGACTCTGGTAAAAAATAGAAAGAAGCTATTTACGCATTTCTCCTCACATATGGAAAGGTGACCAAGTAACAATTAACTGCAAAAATGTTGTTTGTGTACTCTTTTTGAGTATGTGCTTTAAAACACCCAATTGTTTTTGTTGTCACGTGTATGACATGGCCTTTCCTGATATATGACCTTTCTACAGGGCTTACTTGTGTCTGTGCTTTACTGCTACGCTAACAAAGAGGTTTGTTATTACACATTACATTCTTCCTAAAACTAACTTACTAATTTCCACTACTCTAGCTATTCCATTTTTGTGATGTCTAAAAGTATAAAATCGTCAAAATAAATAAATAAATAAACAAAAATGACTAAATAAATCTGAACCGTCTTACTTTCCTCACGGATGCAGGTGAGAACAGAGCTGAGGAGGAAGTGGCACATTTGGAGGACTGAAGCTGAATTTGTGTGCTGTGGGCAGTGACTAGCGGTGACTGATTCTCGAGTAGAAACGTTGTCCGTTGCCACGGTGCCAGAGCAACACAGATCTTCACCCGTAACGCTGAGGCCAGGGCCTGGCAGTTCACCCAGTCTCGGGCGGTCGCTGATGTTTAGATGTGAAGGACAGTCGTGCCTCACTCAGCCCGGTGATTCTTCATTACCAGTGGTGTTAAATCATGACAGCACACTGGCAAATGATGAACAGGATGACAATGGACAATCATCCATGCAAATGCAGGTTTCTTTCCCTGTAGAGTTACTCCCACATGTTGTAAATATAGATTCTGACTAAGGTACATCTGACATTTATGGTATATTTGTGAGTATAATGTGAATCTGTTAAACCAAGATTTGTGCTGTGACTATTGTAATGTATTGAAAATGTGAACACCTTGCATGGTTTTTTAACCATAAAAAAACTACATTTTACATAAGATGACATTATGCTTTTATTACTTGTTAATGCTGAAGCTTCGTGATGTCTAATGTGTAAGCTCACACACCTGCTCAAGAACAACAGGATACAGCCGCTGTAAGGAGTATCAGGATGCAACATGGACCGGAGTCGCTGATAACAGCATGGGAAGCAGGGAGGAGCAGGAGAATTTATTCTCTTTGTATAGGCTTTTACCTTGTATGGAAGGATGTGCTGTGTGTGCGAGCCAAGCTGATAATTCAATGAAGACGCACTCGTCATTATGATTTGCAAGTTTTACTATAAATGGACCCTGCTATTGTTTGGGTTTCCCCCCTCCCTTTAGGCACATTTGAATTCTATGTAACTAGGGACCTCCTAATCCTAATAAAAGAAGGGTGGCGGGAGGTGTGTCTCAGGACGTGTTGGAGATCTGAAACTGACCGCATCTCCCCGTCCTCCTTGCTGCAAGTAAAACTTAAAGCTGTTGTCTTTGCCTCATTTCTCTCTCTCTCATGTTTTAGGTCGTTTGAACCTAACAGTATGTTTTAAAGTAAATCATATTTGCTATAGAGTCACACCCAACCGTTGCTTCACAGCTTAGCTCGAGATGTGATTTAAAACTTTTTTCAGTTTAAAATCCTTTGGATTTTCTTCGACGTTGGCTCTGATTTATAGACTTCATTACCCAGAATTACCTGCGACGGAACGTCACCAGCGTCGATGACAACAGCGGCAGCTGAAGCGGGAACAAACAAGACACAGAGATCCCCGCAAATTTTAGTTCATTTCCCCTATTGACTGCAATTGTCTTCGTATTTCGTAAGCTAATAAAAGGGTATCACATTTTCACCTCTGTGATACGGTGAACGGGCTTTTCATACGACTTTTTTGCTAGCTAACTTCACCAAATGTACGTTTACATGACCGTAAGCCGCTTGATTTAAACAAAATTGCAGATCGACGTTGAAGTTTCCCGATTGCGATATATCGCTCTATGGCTTGCAAAGGTAAAGGTGACATATTTACACATCCATCACTGACATTACAATTCCATAGCTACATAAAGAAGTCAGGAATTGAGACGGACCTGTCTTGTTTTTTATTTCGCAGATTGGCAGCATCCTTACGTCAACATATTTAAGCACATCAAAGTGGAAGAATGGAAAAGGTCTTCAAAAGTGGGAGATGTGTCAACATCCATGGTAATCAATGAGAACTTTTAAAGATTTGTTTTAAAGTATTTTATCTAAAAAAAAAAAATAAAGAGTCCACTGCAGCTTTGAAGCCCACGCAGTTATGGAGTAACCTTGAATATTCTGACCAATGATTTCTTACTTTACCTTCACTTTGAATGGCAGAACAAGACACTGAAGTGCTCAGTGTTCCGGATCAGGGCTCCTGTCCCAGCCAACAGCTACATTCTGGTTCCCAAAAACATTAAGCATTCGCTGGGGCTGACAGGACGGTACTTCTATCTTCTGTTCAGACCCACCCCTGGGAAATACTTCATAGTCCACCTGGATGTCTCAGTGAAGGTAAATAAATATAGATTTAACACGATTATGTGTTAAGATTTGTGTGAGAATAACAGATTTTTGTTTCTTTCTCATGATGATGTGTGAAGGGGGGTCTTGCAGTCCGGATCTCCTTCTCCAACATGTTTAAAGAGTTCAAGTCAACACCGACCTGGCTCCAGTTTCCCTTTTTGTGTGCAGCTGCAAATGATTCTGTTTATGAAGGCAGAGCCAAAACTAATAGACATGGTAAAATGCAACATCCAAATTGTTATACACATCAGCTCTGGCCCGTTGATAGTTGAGTATACTCATGTATGGTATATGAGTACATTTGACACCATTCCAGGTTTGATGGGTCCTGCTCCTCCTTCAGTGCGTTGGACCTGTCTAATGCTGGATTTAGAATACATGATGTCCATCTATCTCAAACACTCCTACCACAGCCTGAAGAGCATCAAGCTTTGTGCAAACATGGCAGTGAAAAACATGTTTACTACTGACCTGCTGCTTGATCCAGGTGACACCCTCACAGATCACCAATATTCATGTTCACTTTATATATATTGCAATTAAGATTTTTTTGCGAATTTAATACATATTTACCTTTGCTATTTTCTTCCTTAACAGGAATTTCTTTCAATGAAGCTAAGTTGATGGGTCTGACATCTTCTCAAGGACTTGGTCCCATCCCCAGAGAGATGGCATTTCCTGTCCCTAAAGGAACGTCCTGGCATGATCTGTATGATTATATCAGGTATTTTTGTCTCATTCAAGAACTCTACATATTCATCTTACCACTAACGCATTCAGTGCAACAGTAAATTAATTGAAATTTAACCTTTTGCTAGAAAGTTCAAACTGTTTCCCATAGCTGACTGTGGATCGTAACCTCATCAGTAGAATGTTCATCTACATTTTTTTTTAAAAGTATTTAAGCTGGTCCCTGTTTTTTGACAGGCTGGTCAGTGTGGTTAATAAGATAGTCTTACTTTGCACTTATATTTAGATTTCTTCTTTATCCCCCTTTGATCTGTAAGTTCCATTAAATCTTTTCACCTTTTCATGGAGGTAATTTCATCTCTTCTGTAGGCTCCCACAAAGTGGATGAGTTACAGTATCTTTGCTTTTTTCATCCACGAGTTTTATTTAATCTGCTGCTCTTTGACACACACCCATATTAGTAAAAAATATTCTAAAAAGGAATTCTGCATTCTTACATTTGGCCTGATTGTGATGTATGGGATTTTTTTAAATAACATGTTATATTAACATGTTATTTTCTCTTTTTTTCTATGGATGAAGCACAAATATTTATACCACAAACCAGGTGTCCACAAGATATATTTACTTTACATACCGGTTACCTAAGTAAAATATGTAATTGTCTTTATTGAAATTGTTATCTGAATTATCCCAATGTACTAAAATAAATTTTCTAATTGCAAAAGGTTTCCTTCAGATGGATCAAAATTACCATTTTTCTCCATTCAGAAAGAAAAGTCCAAGAATGAGGCTGGTAAGTCATAAATGCCACAATTAATGTAGCTTTTTCAGACCCTTTTTCCATTACTTTTATTCAGAAATCCAGTAAATAAGCTGTCATTGAAGTGCTGCCTGCTGAATTCTTTTTATTTTTATTGATAAAATTATTGGAATTATATGGTCACAAACGCAAAGTTAAAGGAGAGTAGTCATTTAACATTTTGTGGTCTGCTGTAGTCATCTATCATTTTAGTTTTAACTGATTAACTCAAGCCAACGAGTCACTGGACATACGGTTTATATGTTCAAGTCTAAGGTGATCTTTACATTAGATGTTTCAATGAGTTGTTAAAGAGAGGAATTCTAGTGGAAATGTGGAGCTTGGTTCTGTTTACATCTTTTTATCTTCAGGTTTCTACTAACATGTTTATACAGCAGAAGGCCATCCAGCATGTGTAACCTGTTTGTGCTGGATGGCTTTCTGCTGTTGACTTTACAATGGGTTACAATGCAAATTGTTTGGAAAGTCATTTAAATTTAATTATGTTTCTATGCATAGGGCCTAACAGGAATGTATCAGGGATAAAAAACAATATATATCAATCTCCTTCACAGAATGCACCAATGATGATGGAAGCCCCGTTACAGAAGAGCATGTCAAACCAGTCCAGGATTGTATGTCCCACAGTAAACAGGTGAAAAATCCAAATTTAGTCAGACCAGTAAGATTTCAAATATTTCTCAGGCTAAATTTACTGCTTACTGTCAGTGTTCTCAGTTCCAGAGGAACCAAGCTGTCATGGTGACGAGCATTCCAGAGTTGGGAGTAGTTTCCAAACACCAGAGAGATGGTTCACTTAGCCCTAATGATGACCAGCATCAGCAGAGATCAACATGCTCCAGTTCACACCAGGACACATTAATGGCCCCAATCATCACTGGGAGAGAAGTGCATGTGTATGCACATCCAGAGGAGGGATCTGATGAACTAGCAGAGGAGAGCGAAGAGGTGATGCTTCAAATTGACTAAGTTTTACAATCAGTTGTGATGTGTGTTGTGTTGTGTTGTGTTTCCTCTGTGTTTTCATGCATCATGTCCAGCACATTGCAACAACCTCACAGAGGTGTTTTCGTTTTATCTGTTTTAGTTTCTTTGCTCTAATGTTCCATCTCCTGTCCATCCTCTACTGTCTAAAGGACCCACACAGAAGGTAAAAGGAGAATGGAGTTCCTTATTATTAGAAATTAAAATCAATGAATCTAATTGTCTCAATGCCTTTTTTAATTTTTCTACTCTCCCTATTAGAAGCTGCTTCCTGATCCAATTCTTAAGCTCAATCGGATAATTGGTTTTGGAGGAGCCACTGCAAGCTGTGTATGTTCATTTGACGTAGTTTTAGATGATCAAAGGAAATTATTGTAGAAAAAGCCATAATAGTTGTATTTCTCGACCCTAGGCACTGTGGACCAAAACGGGTGATGCAGTGGTTTATCCCTGTCATGCTATTATTGTCTCTTTGAACGTGTTCTCTAATCAGCAGAGATTTTTTATTGGCCACACCGATAAGGTAAATGAGCTGCAATCTGATCTTTATCCTTTTCACTATATAGGAAGACTTTGTCTACGATCCTTCAATTTTATTTGACTCAGAAACTCATATGCAGAGTCAACACTTACACAAACCTCTTCATTGCTAGTCGCCAGAGTACCAGTAAAGCTCTTTTTTTTTTTCCCCTAGTCCGTTCAGTTTAGAAATGTGTGCCTCGTGCTTCCTCTATAGGTGTCTGCCCTGGCTTTTAATGGCAACACAACACTGCTGGCCTCGGCACAAATGGGCAACCACAGTGTAGTTCGAGTGTGGAACTACCAGAAAGGAACCTGTCTTTCCATGTTCAGGATTGCTGCTCATTCATTATCCTGTCTGAGGTAACCAAATCTATATGCTGCTTTGCTTTTATGAACATTCTTTTTAGTACATGCGCACATTCTTGACTCACTTTTATTGTCTCTGTGATTTGAAGCTTTTCATACAGTGGCGCTATCCTGTGTGGGGTGGGTAAAGACAGCAAAATTAAAACGGTATGCAATAAAAATACAAAAGCTTTGAAAACGGAGTCATACACTTACTTTTTTTTGCAACTGGCCCTTTTCTAAAATCATACTGTGACTTATATCCTCTATGTTGACCTATCAAAGATGGTGGTGGTGTGGAATACTCTGAAAGTTAGGGAAGGAGGTGACGTGACCATCTTAGCTAAAGCTCATACTGATGTTGACATCAACACCATGAAGGTCACCTTCTTTGACGACACAAGGTACCCGTCCTGCTCTGTTTTTGTCATTAATTTAATATTCATTGATTTCTTACCCAAGGTAAGGATGCATGTTTAGGATGCTGCTGTAAGGTGTGTTGTTTTTTTCAGGATGGTGTCATGTGGTTGGGATAATATTCGCCTCTGGCGTGTGCGGAATGGTACACTCCGTTCATGTCCAGTAGACCTCGGTGAATACCGCTCGATAGACTTCACCGATGTGACCTTTGAGGAACAGTCTTCTAACCCGTGTCTTGGGGATTTTACCTTGTGAGTGATCAACCCAGTGCCCCCCCCCCCTAGTATTTTAAATGGCATAATTCTCCTAGTCTATAATTAGTGGCAATCTTTATTTTCATCCATGATTGGTTTCCCACAGATATGCCAGCAGTCGAAATGGTTATATCTTCGAAATTGACTACAGTCGAGTTGTAATCAAAAACATCAGGAGGCTGCAGCCTGCACAACAACCGCATTCCAACTGCAGGGAGAAACCACCCTTTAAGACCGGTGCATTCAAAATCACTATGACACAGAGTGCATGTTGTTAGTTTAAAAAGCAAGACAGTGGTTATTACTGAAAGATGAAAACTTGATGTAAAGATGTGTGTGTGTTTGTGATTGCTTGCTCCAGATGCAGGCATTGCCATCAACAGTATCAGCATGTCCTCATCTTTCTGTTGCACCGGCTCTGAGGATGGCTTCCTGCGGCTCTGGTCCCTTGATTTCACTAATGTGTTCCTGGAAGCACGTAAGTGAAGCCCCGTGGAAGCGTGACATTATTTGACTGATGAAAATGATAACTGTAACTGTTTCCACCCCTCAGCAGTTATTTATCTTAAGGTCATTTTGGATTTTCTAGCTGTATTCTGATTTGCAGTGGAAGAACATACCAGTACCCTTTTTTTCTGCTGCATTCAGGAATCTTGATACTTTTTGAAGGACAAAATTAATATTTTTCTTTTTCTTTGAGATGGGTTCTCAGACTCTTCCATGCAGCAAGCACTCTATTTGGAGAAAATTTCTTTTCTTTTTCCAGAGCTTGAGGGACCCGTCAGCCTTGTTTCAGTCTCTTCGGACAACCATTTGGTCCTTGCTTGCAGTTCTGCTGGTATCATGGGATTCCTAGATGTGAAGAGCCATAGTTACAACACACTAATGAGGTCACACACAGAGACTGTGCTGGGCTTCAGTGTGGATGGCATCCGTCGGCATCTCACAACTGCTTCATCCGATGGAACGGTGCGCATTTGGAGTATGGACTCATTGCATCAGGTCAGTAAACATCATGTACATGATTACATTTTCTATAATTCATCACCTAAATTCCTCTTTAACAACAGTGTTTCATTCTGTTGTATCCTGTGAATAGTTGTATGACTTTGTGTCTGATGACTGCCCTGGCTGTGTTGCCTTCCATCCCAGTGAAGGTCACATCTCCTGTGGGTTCAACTCTGGTATTGTCAGAGTCTTTGACATCTCCAGTGCCAAACTGCTGGCTGAACACAAGTATGTATCAGAAAAGGGCTCCTGCCTATTAACTACAGCTATTTTTAGATTCATGGGAAACGAGTCAAAGCGTCTGAGTTCACTTGTTTCTGGGTGCAGTGTGTAAATAATGAAATGGAACTAATTGCAGGCAACACAGCGGTCGAGTGATGGGCCTTATCTTCACCCCAGATGGGGAGTTCATGTACAGCGCTGACTCCCAGGGCTCTTTGGTTCTTTACAACGCCTTTGATGAAGACTACAATGTGATCCGAGTTCTTTGTATGTACATTAAACCAGTTCCTAAACAGTGACCAATGATACAGTGATCAATAAACTCTTGACAGAAACATTACTAAAAAGTAATCCTTGGCAGCTGGTTGATTAATTACTTAAATTGCTTCATTGCCACTTATTGATTCAGCAATTACTACACCAGTGAGGTTTAAGTACCTTACACAGCCCCAAAGGATGTTCATTATCCCTTTAACATTGCATCGATTGATTTAATCTGTTCCTAATTATTCTAGATAATGTGGTAGCTGGAGGCCCTGAGCGAGCTTCAGACACTCTCACTGTGAGCAGTGACAGCCGCTGTCTGGCTTTTGTTGGTCCCACACAGTACATTGTTACCATTGCTGATTCCAAGTCTCTGGAGGAGGTACAGCACACCATCAGCTTTCAGTGTTACGGATGAGGATATGATGTAATGATGTGATATATGCACATTTGATTACCTTATTTATGTCTTATGTTCCAGAAAAACCTAGGTTTTGCTAAGGTGTCCATTGTATTAAAACAACACTAACCCATCAGTGATTTATTGCATTTTCTTTGAAGATGTTTATCTTATTGATAGAACCAGACAGAAACTGGTGTGTTTATGTCATTTCAAATAACTGATATATTCATCTGAGATCACGTTGCTCTACGCCCATTTCTCCACTGACTTGTTTTATCTCTGTCTAGTTGCTCCATGTCGATGTGAGCATTTTAGATGTGCACAGCCCTCATCTTGATTCTGCACTGAAGGTGTGCTTCTCTCCGGCTTCCACTGAGCACTTGCTGGTTGCCACATCGGCAAACAAAATCCTCTGGCTCAGCACAAAGACAGGCCGTCTTCTTCGGGAGGTAACAACAATTACAATATTAAGTATTATTTTACTCTTAAGTGATAGTTTTGCTGGAAATAACCAGAAAAACATTACCTACCCGGTGAGAGTTCCTAGATTTCCTCACACCTTCATAGATTTTAAAACCTATTGCATTAAATATTGAACTTTTCATGCTGTTTGGGTAAATTTGAGGGTGTTTGCATATTCAGTTCCAAAGCTTTTATGTTGTGTTTATATTTATATCAGATAATTGTAGTCAGATATTGGAAATTTGCACTCCACCTAAATATAACAACTACCTCTTTTCCTATTTAATGAGGGAGAACAGTGAATCAACAGCCAACATTCTGGCACTGGTGTATGAATGTGAATGCGTCTTTAGATTGAAATGGTATCATAAATATGCTGTGTACATCATCCTGACAGGTGCCTAAAGTGCACAGACACCAGTGTTCCTCTCTGGCTGTGAGTGAGGACGGACGTTTTTTGCTGACTGCAGGACACAATGCTGTCAAAGTTTGGGATTACAACATGCAACTAGATGTTAATTCCCAGGTAAGATTAGTATAAGCTGCTGCTGTGAAACATACATGGCTGTTTGGTTTTTTAGGTAGTCATAGTGTAAAAAAGGTTTTTAATCAATTTAACATCTATTGAGATGTCAGAATTTATGCCATTTAGTTTTAAAATGCTTTGATGATTAAAAATTTAAGGAGAGTTCCATTCAAATTCAACATAGTTCTACACTCTGTTCAGGTCTAAAAGAGTGATTTGGAGCATTTTTTTTTAAAAAAGAGAGCCCCTGTAGATCTATCTGTCTGACCCTGCACTGCTGTAACAACATATCATGACAGCAGACAGACTATTAACATCCAACAATACCACAATTTTTTTCAGTGACAACATCAGATGGCTTTATCTGATACATCAGGAGAGCAGACAATTATGTGAAATTTTCTTCAAAACAAAGACTTGCGTGGTTGTGTACATGAGTCAGACTAATACATTGAGTATTCAGCCCACCTGAATACTCTACCTGTATATACTGTATCCTCAACACATTACTATAACTCTAAATTTATTTTAAATAATGTTGTGATTTACTCTTTTCGGACTAACATGTTAAGAAAATGTATTCCCATGTGAACAGACTTGTCTTGTAAGTGGGTTTGTGCCAGCGTAAATAACTTCCCTGCATAGTCACTGCAACACGTCTCCATCTGCTAGATGTTCATCGGTCACAGTCAGCCCATCTGCCAGGTGGGCTTCACCCCGGACCAGTTGGGCGTCATCTCAGTGGGAGATGCTATATTCTTTTGGGATTTCCTGCCTTTTCCTGAGGAGTCTGCGAGTGATGACAGGTAATTATGTCTGATGTGTTTTTGTATTTCTTTATAAATATGTGGACTTCTCCAAACTAACCTATTTTGAAATCTAACTGCGTTTAATCACAGTTCATCGTCCGTCCTAAGCAACAGATCAGCTTCTAAAACAGGTAACCTAGTTCACTGTTTACATTCCTCTTACAATTTCAGAATATACACACCTGATTGAATTGTGGTTATTAACTGAAAAGATATTTTGCCAGAATTGAAAGTAGTTGAGCCCGAATCTGAATTGGGTGAGTCGGTCCTGTCAAATGGAGTTCCTCGAAAGCTGGTACCTCTCCCATGCTCACCACCGGTAGACATCAGCACCCTTGACCAACTGGACCATGTTGGTAAGTTGGGTTTTCAAATCTTTATTTTGTTAATGACTCTCAAAATAATGTCTAGATGTGGTGATTTATACCTGCAGCATTGTTGGATAAACCCTTGTTGCTATTCTCCAGCTGAGGAAACGGTTCCACTCTCAACCAGTGGTTCAGGTGTTGTTGCTGAACCCAGACCTGCTCCCTCTTTCCTCAAAATCACAGTACCGGACCAGACCTCTCCCCTGACAGTTCGTCACAGTGACAAAGGTTGGTTTTTTTGTCTTTTTTTGTTTAAATGCTGAAGTTCTTGTCTCTTGTCTTCCGTGCAATCATAATGATCCTGTCCTGTTTACTTGGTTTGAAAGGGACAGAGCCAGTACGCCCTGATTGTTACCGGCATTTTATTTCCCGTTTCAAGACCTCCACTGTTGATCAGGCAAAGATTATTCAAAGATAATAAGATAATCATTTAGTCTTGTATTGCTTGGTGTGGTGGCCCATCTTATATTTTTGTTGATCCAGGCTGCTGTCCCCCCCATACCAGGAGAAGAATGCATCAAGCTGAAAGCTGTAATTGGCTATAACGGCAATGGACGGGATAATATGGTGTGGAGCCCTGAACAAGGTTGTAATATAAGCAAGAATAAATTTTTCAGAACATGAAGTAATGTGGGACTTTTTGCAGTAAATTCTTTTAAATACTTGCTGCTGCAGGTTTGTTTGCTTACACCTGTGGATCTGTGGTGGTGGTGGAATACCTTCACACTGGACGTCAGAGACACCTGCAGGGCCACCACGAGGAAATCTCCTGTCTGGCAATTACACACAATACGGAGGTACACAAGTACAGCTAGTTCATGTTTAAAGGCAGCAGTCGGTCGCAGTAAATGCAAAGAGGCATTTACAAAATGTTAATAACAGCCATTAAGCTGCTGAGAAATGCAGTTTTACAGGCCATGTTCTTGGTGTTTCTTTCCCTTGCTGCCACTCTGTCACACAAATGCATTTAATGGAAGTGTCCATCTCATCTAGAGACAGATATCAGAGAGGGTCACTGGAACCACAAATCAGGAGGTAGCTCGACATTAACTCAACTGTCGACTGATACATCTAAGCAGTCTCAGAGTGCTATTAAAGCTATAGTCTGTCAGAAATGTTAAGGGACAATATTTGGGTATATTTTTAAAGTTCTTCTCAGAATCCATTAATATAATCACCCTAGATAGCATTTAACAGTAACTGTGCCACAGATTAGAAATAAATGAAACAGTCTGAAAATATTTGATTTCTTGCAACGTTGTATCTGTTGAGCATAGCCATGTCTCCAGACTAAATTTGACCTTGATGGACTAAATTGGCTTTAGTTTGGACAGAGGTAAGACTGTGAGCAGAGTGGTCAGCCTCTGCACCAGGCAACTGTGTTTGATCACCTCTTTCACCTTCGGTTGACAACACATGTCCATTCTCATCAGAGAAACGGTGAATGCTCTGTGACATCTCTGCAGGAGATGGACCGTTTACTGCTGCGATAATCACAGCCTTCTGAGGTCATCAGCACAAGTGGCACTGTGAAAACATATAGCGATTAGTTGGTGTTTCTGTCCATAGGCCTCTACAGATCTGCTTATTCCACGCCTTCTAAAACTGTGTGATCTGTATTCATTTTCCCTGTGTGTGACTCTTGTCCAGACCATGGCATCAGCATCTGGCGGGAGTCATGGCGCCAGAAGCCTCATCTGCATTTGGAATGTTCAAAACGGAACGTGTCGAACCACCTTATTCCACCATAGCGGGGAAGTGCAGTGCCTCACCTTCTCCTCGGATGATCGCTTCTTACTTTCTGCTGGTCAATTAAGTGCATTATTTAAATAATAGGGTTGTGCATGCATCACTGATTTGGGTCGAGAAAATGGCAGCTTACGATAGCGTGGTTTGTCCAATGTCCCATAGGAGGCTTTTCTGATCCAGTAGTTGCTCTGTGGGATAGCGACACCTTCCAGTTGCTGTCCAGTATCAGTGTATCTGGACTCATCCATGATGCAGCTTTCAGCCCTTCAGCAGCCAACCAGCTGGCCTGTGTGGGAAGCCATGGAGTTTACTTCTGCTTTGTCCACGCGTGCGGCTCAGACGTTGAGCTTAGGGTAAGAGAGAGTAGGAGCACTTTTATTTAACACTGATGTCTTGTGATTTAGTTATGAAGGGAATAGAACTTTGGTTACTCACACTCTTCTAAACAGTTTAAGTCAATGATTTTTTTCTCAACACTTAATCCTTGTCATAAATCAATGTGTTACACTACAGACACACAAATTACATGATGCAATTCATGGTGCTGTCGCCATTACCAGTGGTGCAGCCAAGAAATTTTCCAGAGCTCGAGCTGTGCCGGGGAGGCTGTTGAGCCCTGCAGCTCAGCACGGGGCGCTTGCGTGTGGTTGAGATGAGCAGGGGGACTGGGCTTGAGCTCCTGCTCTGCAACTTAGTGGATCTTAAGTCACCGGCAACGTTGTGTTCCAACCCACCCAGGAAAGTTACACAAACCCCGCTCAGGCTGTGGCGTGATCCATTCATCCTACTAACCATTTTTCTCCCACTTAAATGAGTTTAGAAACATTAAAGGTAGGTTGAATAACTATATATCGTGGGCTCTGAAACCTAAATTGAAGTGCAACTTCAGGAAATGTTCCATGGCCTCAACACACACTGTAGGTGCCGATTGGCCAAAGAGGAGTTCTCTCTATCTTCACTCGGATTGTGAAGGATTGTTCTTCCTCAACTACCTGGATGTCTGTTACTGTAAATTGAAATTACATTTTGAGAACTTAATGCAAAAAATTAGTGCAGTATTTTAATGCAATTCAAGTTTAGCAATTCAGATTTAAATATGAATTATTCCAATGTAGTGTCTTTTTGCACATATTTCAGCCCATGTCATCAATCCCACTAACATGTTGCCGTTCCTTGTTCATTTGGAACATATTAAAATACTGCTGACATTTGAAATTGTTTCATCTTGTTTAGTTCCAGGGAGTGAAAGCACCAGCAGAAGTGGGTGATGTGGAATTGACAGCGCTGTCCTACCACGCAGACTCACTCCTGTTCACTGCCACCAATCGAGGACATGTTTGCATCTGGGATGTTGGCACACAGCATTGTTTCATGACCTGGGAAGCCGAAGAGGGCGAAATTGGTAACAATTCCGTTACAACTGTCTTGTGTGAACAACAGTGGCGCTGCATGGATTAACCTATTAATAGGGGTGCTTTTGGTGACTTGTGTCTGTATCAGTAGGGGATCTTTACCTTAGGTGGTAAAGTTGCTGTCATTTTGTGCTGTGTGCCCTGCATTCATGTGTTTTGTCAATTGGCTAATGGTTTTTTGCCACAGGAGTGTTGCTGTGTCGAGGGAATCGTCTGTTGAGTGGCAGCAACTCCCGCTGGTTGCGTCTGTGGGAGGTCGAGGCTGTAAAGCCTCAGGACAGTTTCTCTAATGTGAACCAAAGGTCTGGTGCTGATTCTCTCTCTTTAATTCGTTCATATTTGCTTGTGATTTTCTAGGCAGGGTGGCATTTATCGCAGATACACCGATCATGTCAGGCCCTTATTACCATTTTTACTTAATTGCAAAAAAACAGTTGCACACCTTTGATATTTTTTAGTCTGCATTGTCACATATAAATAAAATATTCCCCTATAGTCTCCTCCCTATGACTATAACTTTTGGCTGTCTTTGCGTCATCCAGAGATTTGTCTTTAATGAGCTTTTGCTGTTGTGAACAACAAAGCCAACTGTGCAGCGTTGTACAATATGTGTATTGAAGTAGTTTTCCCTCATTACAAATGGTACATTGTGCGTTCCCTTTTGTGCTACAGGAGGACCAAAGTGGTGTTGGAGCACGAGATAATGCTGGACGGGGCGACAGTCAGTGCAGCATTTGACAAGACTCTTGACATGGGCATTATTGGAACCACAGCAGGAACAATCTGGTACATCAATTGGTCAGATTATGGCAGCATCCGACTGGTCAGCGGCCATAAGAACAAGGTACTGTGTGCACAATTGCCCTATTCACTATATGCGCAATAACTATTTTGGTATGAAACGTGTTTCAAAAAGGCAGCAGCTCAATTGTATTATACAACAAATAATGTATGTATTGTAATTGTATGTATACAATGTATAATTGTATAACAAAATACAAAATGGTAAATCATTTTATAGGCATTTGAATACAATTGATGTTCATTGAAATACATCATGAACTGTATATATCCAGTCTAAGGAGGAATTAATTGCACTTTGCAGTAGTTAAAATACTAACTGGGCTCATCGAAAATCTACAAAACTTTGATGTCAGTTTGTACTCTGAATATCGGGCTATAAGGGGAATACTCTGTAATGTAAGGCTTGATTCTCTTATGGTGCTTGCTTTCTCTGCTATCCAGGTTAATGCTGTAGCATTCAGCCCTGATGAGAAATACTTTGCCACCTGCAGTGAAGACGGCAGTGTGAGGGTGTGGTTGGTCTCCAGCATTGAGCTAATGGTGCAGTTTCAGGTGCTCAGCCAGGTAAAGGAATAGAACAATGTTTAAAGCTAACAGATCCAAAAGGTCCCGCATAATGGTGCCATTTGAGGAACGTTTGATTGCAACATTGAGCACTCTTAATGACGTAATAATTTAATGATAAAACATTAGAAGATGTTTTCAGAGTTCCCGGAGTAGCGGGACAGCACACTTTAAAATGAATCCCGTCTTTCCTTTCCTGTCAGGCCTGTGGCAGTGTATGCTGGAGCCCCTCTTCCAGTAAAGATGGTGCATGTCTGGCTGCGGGATACAGCGATGGCACCTTGAGGATCTTCCGACTGTCCTCGTCAGAGATGGAGTTGAAGCTGCATCCTCATGATGGCGTGGCGGTCACTGCCATACAGTACTCCGCAAATGGTGAGCGGCGGCAGCATACTCCCTATGATGCTAGCATGGTGTGAGAGTATTTTGGATTGTTTATTATAACATTAATTATCCAATGCAGCTCTATATGTATCTTTGGCACACTTATGTTATTTTGACCTCTATTGCAGCATTCTGACTCCAGGGCCTCAGCTGCGCCTGTTTTTATGCTCCTTTCTTAGAGAAAGGCAGCTTGATCTTTAAAATTTTAAATCAGCTACTGCCTACACCGATGCCACAACCCTGTTCCGCACGACTCACTCCATATTTAAGCATTTTCATACATCCTGTGTGGGCGTGGTTAGGGTCTCTGCTTGTGGGTTAGTGACATGAAATGTAGTCAAGTTCTTTATTCACTGGTCTTTGTTGATGAGTTTGAGCCACTAAGACATGATCTGGTGTCAGTGTAATATAACAGGCCTCTGTGGTCCCCCTCGTAGGTCATGTGATCCTTTCAGCAGGGCAAAATGGTCTGGTGGCTGTCAGCAGCACGGTGAATGGTGCGACGGTGCGAGTCATCAGAGATCACAAAGGAGCACCAATCAGTACCATCCAATGTGTGAACCAGCATGTAAGTTAGTCCATTTAACAACTGTTGGAAGGATTAATAAGCCTTTTTTTTCCCAAACAGAATTGTCACTTAATTCAATGATTTATGAGGGTTTAATTTTTAATTAGTCCTTCCCAATATTAAAAAGACATTTCTTACCAGAGAATTTTAAATTGATGTCAAATGTAGTGGCCCTTGTCCTCTCTTACATGAGTGTGTTTGACAGGTTTTTTTAAACTTCCCTTCATGAACAGACACTGCCATTTCCTTCTCATCCACATTTTATGAGGTTTAACCTGGTGTGACACAGTTTAATGACACCAGGTCGGCGCTCCCTGACTCTTCTCACACCTGATGACATATTTCACTGTTCAATCTTCAGTGCAAGACATTTGGACTGGAGGGAAACGAGCTGTGGCTGGCCGCCAGCGCCGACAGACGCGTCAGTGTGTGGGCTGCTGACTGGTTGAAAGACAAGTGTGATTTGCTGGACTGGCTGACTTTTCCTGCTCCCTCTTTTTTAGGGGTACTGTTTCATTTTTTAAAGATAATCTACTTGTTTTGAAAAATCTGATGACTGGAACCTTTATGTCTTCGGTATTTGTGACCTTTTTCCTGTTCAACGTGGTTCAGTGAGTGGTTATTAACTGTTAGACACATAATGTTTTTGGAAACTTTATTTTTGTATTTTAAAGGATGACGCTCCCCCTCCCAGTCTGGCTGCCTTCGCTCCCACAGACCCCAGTCTGGTGGTCTACACTGGCTATGGGGTAGAGAAAGAGCTGACCTTCTACAGCCTTGTTAAAAAACAGGTACCACCTGTGCCACTGTGCGGCTGTTTTAATGCTAATGTGACATTATCTCTGCTGTTATGCTGTTTTAATTGTGTTTATTTATTGACTGCAGATCATAAAAAAGATCAGCCTGCCTCACTGGATCTCCTGTTTAAGTCTCTCTTGTAAGAGTCAACTCATAGCTGTGGGATCCCAAGGTAAACTCAGGGTTTGGTTTTCTATTCATTGTTCATGTTCAATATTAACATTTACATTTGTGAACATAACAAGTACCGTAGTTAACGTGTCCTGGTCCACACCCAAGGATTCTCCTGGAAACAATGGATTTAGTGAATGTCAATCTGACTGAGCCAGAAATTGGGATGAATTTTCTCCTGTCTCTCTAGAGCGAGTGGTGAAGATGATTAACTGGGGCAGCGGCAGGTGCCAGGATTTCACACAGCACAGCGACTCACTGCAGACGTGCCATTTCTCTCCTTCCGGAACACTTCTTTTCACCGTAGCTTTTAATGAGATCCTGCTGTGGGATGTACGTGACCTTTGAATGTTAAATTGTTCACTCTATTTTTATTGTTAAAGAGATATTTTTGTAAATTGGAGGTTTGGGGGAATGGGCGAAGCTTTGTGTAGGATGTTTACAGTTTGTTATATTTGTATGATTTTTAAAATGAAACCGATTTTTTTTACAGATGCAAGTTGTTCTTTTGTATTTCTTTATATACCATAACTGAAATGATGAACAGATCATTTGTGTACTTTGTTTTGACAGTAGACAGACAGCACGTATATAAATGTGTCTGGATGGTGCTTTAAGACTGATGTTTCTATCCCAGAGAAATCAGACAATTTACTCCAATTTCTAAACACGGCTCTCAGACCAACCAGACACAACAGTCATGCTTTAGATGATTTACACTTTTCGTCAGATTTATACTTTGCTTACACACACACACACATACACGCATCTACACTCTAATGCATTTAAATGATAGCTCTCACCTCGGGCCCTGATCTGTGAAAGGAACCATTTTGCATAATGTATATAATTTTTGTACCACTGAAAGCAAAGTACATACAAACGCCTGGAAGTGACATTTTACCAAAAATAAATTGCTGACAAAATGGCAGATAATGAATCAAATTTAGGGTCCTTTTTGATGGTGACACAGGCTCAGTGCTGTGAATCACACTCTTGTGTCTTTGTGGTATTCATCACACAACACTTGTAAGATTTGTGCTGTGTGATCAAATCCATTTTACCATATTCATAAAAGACAAACACTGACTGTGGGGAAAAGTGGATCTTTTTATAAAACAACAGGTACTGATTCTCCTGCATCCATCTGAAAATCATATTAGCCTCTGATTTAAATAATAAAAAAAACAGCCGGCTCAATATTGAATATACTTTTGCACAATTTCCAAGCTCTGTTACTGTACAACACAAACAAAATCTAAATTGATTTCACATACACATTTCAAGGCATAAGGCTGAGGCGGTTGATTAGAGAATCAAGCACCCAGAGACCTGAATTCTTTCTGAAATTAACTTAAAATAAACACAGATATTATATATGTGTGTATGTATAGTATACTACGGATTTAAGTAACACGTGTGGGGCAATGAGCTGATTGTTTTTAATGAGAACAATCTTCAGATCTCTGTACTTGATTCTCTAATGATCGGAATGAGTCTACAATCCTTTTCTCTGCGATTAACCCTAGAAACGTGCAATACGGTGGCAGACAAACTCTCTGAAGGTATTCTGAGCAATTATTAAATTAGTTTTGGCTGTAAGTCGTTGATGTGGGGAAATGAGCCGCTTGTTAATGAGTTAATATTAAAAGCCGCAGTGCGTTTTCCGACCAGCAGGGGGAGCGCTGCTTCCGCTTCCCGCCGTGAACCGGAATGATATGGTGCTTTCACCTTGGATGAAAGCTTCAGTTCACGGCTCCGCGTTTTATTTACGCAGAGTACTGACATTTTAATGAAAGATCAATGTCAGTCTAGTGTTATTGCGCGTCTTGGTGTTCTTCAAACCTCGAGGAAACATGAAACAAGACGTCAGGATACTTTTAGTGGGGGAACGTAAGTCAGCCGCGCTGTCAACAGTAGCTAATGTTGCTAGCTCACTAACTTAGCTCACTAATTCATCCCACTAACTATGTGTAACTATTCCGTTTTTTAGCGAAACAAAATGTTAAAGTGTTGCCATGTAGGGCCATTCATTTTTACACGAAATGTTGATTTTTGAAAAGCTTGCCACGCTAATTATGTGTTGATCTTTGTAATGTATACGGTGTTCTAATCTAATATCACTTAGCATCTGTCCACACCTTTACATTTGCTACTTATCGCAATTCAAAAATATTGTAGAATATTTACTTAAAGTCATGAGTTGCCTTGTTTATTAAACGTGGGTTGCAGTTAAGAACCGGATGTAAGCAGCTGGAATGCTCAAAGTTTCTTTACATTGATTGGATCCGATGCTAATAGCTTTTCTAGCTTTATTCGGTCCTTATCGGGGTGTGACTGGTGATCAAAGAGCAAGAGTTGTCATTAGGAGGTCAGATCATACAAGTTCATTAAGTTTTAATGTCACTGTGTGTCCTACAGCCAAGGTGGGGAAGACCTCCCTCATCATGTCTTTGGTTGGTGAGGAGTTTCCTGAAGAGGTTTGTGCCATTATGGATGGGTCATCGCAGGAAGATTAGGGGATGGATAAGTGGAGTTACTGGAGTTGTAGTTAGTTGTACCGCTGTCCACCTGTTTATTTGTATTAAGTAATGTAATATGCACGTTGCTGTGTGCATGTTAATAGTTTTTACTTATGTCTGTGTCGTTTTAAGACTTGTGATTTGCCTCTTATGGACTAAATGACACAACAGTGTTTGATGGCACAATAAAGTGGAAAATTCATTCATTATCTGCCACCTCCGATAGGTCCCCCACAGAGCTGAAGAGATTACCATACCTGCTGATGTGACTCCAGAGAAGGTGCCCACACACATAGTGGACTACTCAGGTAAAATGACCTGAAGACTGAAATACTTTAGATGTTTTCGGTGCACCACTTGTAATTCTGCGGATGAATTACCAGTGAATCCCACATTTGTCTCTGTACGTCCCAACAGAACAAGAACAGAGTGATGAAGTCCTCCGAGAGGAGATTGTCAAGGTAAGCATAGCACACAGAACCAAACAGGCTGTCCATCATTTTTTTTAAAAACTCTTGAAATGGCAGGGAATCAGACGTGTGTGTTGCTCCTCTAGATGCTACATGTGTCAATTATAGGTTCCTGAGCTGTTTTTTCTGGCCCACACAGGCTAATGTGGTGTGTGTGGTGTATGATGTCACCAATGAGGACACAATAAACAAGGTATTCACTCACAGTTTGTTTTTCAGTCTTCATGCCGCAATAAAGGTTACATGTACTAAACGTTCCGCCTGACTTTCCAGATCAGAACAAGATGGATACCTTTAGTGAATGGAGATGCAGAGAAAGGGAACAAGTACGTATCAGCTGTTGCAGGCTGTGCTATGTGTGGCCAGATGACGTCTTGTTGAACTTTACACTTATTTTCTCTCGGCTCTGTTTGGGGTGTTGGCGCTTGATTTTCTTTAAATGTAAAATTAACACACTGCCTATTTGAGTCAGAGCTTTCTAACCTTTGTACTATTTGTCCCGAGGAGATAAATATAATCTTTTGCATTATATTAGGCTATCATAATGTGAGTTGCTCTCTTCATATGCTATTTCAGGGTTCCCATCATTCTTGTTGGAAACAAGTCTGACCTGCGCTGTGGGAGCTCAATGGAAACCATTCTTCCCATTATGAACCAGTTTTCTGAGATTGAGACGTGTGTCGAGGTGCCGCTCTTTGTTTCCCTCATGATCTTTCACACGTACACGCTACAGTTTGTTCACCACCTATTTAACATGATCAACACGTTTTACATGAATATATATACACACGTGTGATTGTCTGACTTCTACTTTGATTACACTCTGGAATTGTCTCGTCTATGGTTTTCTCATCAGTGCTCTGCAAAGAACCTGAAAAACATTTCTGAGCTGTTTTACTACGCCCAGAAAGCAGTTCTTCACCCCACTGCACCTCTGTACGACCCCGAGGACAAACAGGTAGGTCACTGATTGATTGAGTGAGTACTTTATCAGAATTCCCACTCATTTCTCATCACCAAAACAAACAACCAAAAACCCTACAAAAACATGGTTGAATGATGATATCAGACCTGTGAGGTGCTGTACAACATCAGAGTTATTCAACAGAGTTATACAACATCAACAGTTATTCGGTACCCTGGTCTCCGCCACTATTGATGAGCTGTCGATACATTAAGCTGCGTTGTACATTCATGCACGCACAAATGAACGTTGCACTGATGTTTTTGCCCTGTGTTATTTCCCCCAGCTCAAACCGCTGTGTGTTCGAGCCCTCAGCAGGATATTTTACATTTCTGACCAGGATAACGACCGCATCCTCAGCGACCTGGAACTCAACCGTTTTCAGGTGCCGGCTAAAGTTGCATGGGATCGGCGTTCATTTAGAGTCCGTTTAGGCTTCGGTTACCGTGGCAACATTGCAATTAATTATGTTTGCAGAAATCCTGTTTTGGGAATCCTCTTGCACCTCAAGCCTTAGAGGACGTGAAGACTGTCGTTTGGAAGAACACCAGTGACGGCGTGCAGGACAACGGCCTGACTCTCAATGGTAAAAACCATGTTTTTAGAAGAGCAAGCAACTTAAATATGTTGTACGGTGCCGCCCATCTTACGCATTGTCCAACTCATGACCCAAAATTGTGTCCGTTGTTTTTCAGGCTTCTTGTTCCTTAATACTTTATTTATCCAAAGGGGCCGACATGAGACCACATGGACTATCCTCAGGAAGTTTGGTTACGATGACAACCTGGAGTTGACTGATGACTATCTTTATCCCGAGTACGTCTCACCCGATTACCCCGTGTTATTTTAATATTACGGTTCAAAACCACCGTGAGCCGAGCACAGATGGGTGTTTATACGTGTGCATGAATAACTGTGCTGTCCTGTTCAGACTGCGGGTTCCCATCGGCTGCACCACAGAGCTCAATCATTCAGGTCACCAGTTCCTGCAGCAGCTGTTCGACAAGTACGATGATGTGAGTCCACCTACTTTATCTTATTCCTGCAGTGTTTTCCTTTTGGTTTTCTTATTCTGAAGTGGTGGTTTGTTTCCCATCGCAGGACAAAGACGGCGCCTTGTCTCCGACTGAACTCGCAAATCTGTTTCGAGTCTGTCCTTACACGCCCTGGGGTGATGGCGTTTATGTGTCGGTACCCACCACTGCTGAGGGGTACATCTCTAACCATGGCTACCACTGTCAGTGGATGTAAGCGTTGCAGTCGGTTGGGAAGGACTTTGTTGGACTGGCTGGGTTTAACGTTCCCAGTTTGTGTTCTGTTGGGACCAGAAGTCAAAGGTGTGTTATCTCTTTCTGATATGAAGGCTTTCTGCTTACCTGGACATCCACCGTTGTTTGGAGCATTTGGGGTACCTAGGCTACCCTGTCCTCACTGAGCAAGAGTCACAGACGACTGCAGTCACAGGTGTGTGTGTGTGTGTGTGTGTGCGTGAGATTGTAGGTAATCACACAAATTAGCGTTCTGTTTTGATCCAGAAGTAAATACTTGATATATAGTGAGTAGGAACATGAACCATATAATAATCAAGTTCCATTATTCTGTGGGAGGACTCCTGGTCATATTCTCCAACTGTAAACTAATCTGAGGATGAACAATGATTTGTTAGGAAACTTTCAGCATATCTAACAGACCACTGTTGTTGAACGTGCATATCCATGCCGTTCCCATAGCTTTGGGCTCACCTATCTCCACAGACGGAATGGGAACCCTGTGTGTTTTGGGTATCCTGTTGTTTATGTTTGTCCTTTTTGGGTTTTGCAGTAACGAGGGAGAAAGTCGTGGACCTGGAGAAGCGCCAAACCCAGCGGTCAGTGTTTCTCTGCAAGGTGATCGGACCGCGGGGGACTGGCAAGACAGCATTTCTCCAGGCCTTTCTGGGACGCAGTTCTGCGGTATTGCACCATCTGTCTAGACCACAAAATCCTGACGATGTCACCATCGATAAAATCACACCTGCGCTGTTTCTGACTTCTATAGAATATGGGGAACACCAGCAGTGCCTTCACACCCTACGCCATTAACACCGTCTACGTCTGTAAAGAGGAGAAGTACCTGATTGTAAGCAGCTACAGTCTAAATCCTACAGCTGAGCCTTAAACTCCCCACTAAAGCCTGACCTCTGTCTCACTGTTGTCCTACAGCTGCACGAGGTGGACGTGGAGGTGGAGTTCCTGAAACAGTCGGACGCTGCCTGTGATGTAGCCTGTCTCATGTATGACACCAGCGATCCCCGCTCCTTTGACTACTGTGCCAGTATATACAAGGTCAGTCATCAAATGCTGTGTCAGCGGTTCCTGTGTTTGCACACAGCTGTGCTGTTATCTGTGATGAGACCTGGGCCGTTGGAGGTTGGCACTGGAGCTGCATGGTGACCGTGCAGGACTTCACAATGAGCCGTATGCATGAAGGATGGAAACCTGGGGGAAAAAAGAGATGGTGGAGATTTAGAGAGCTTCCAGAGAGAGTTCAGCCCTCCCTTCCCTGTCAGTAATGCTATTGATGACACGCAAAGGCACAGAAACTTTAGTACTGGATTAAAGGCATCACTGAGGAGCAGCGGGGTCAAGGTCTTCACTGGAAATGAATTTAGATAGCTTAATTTGTGGAGTATTCACGCATAGACCATGCAAAACAGGGAAAACATGCAAATGAGCTCTCTGCTGATACACTGATAGTGGTGTAGGCTCATATGTAGATCAGCCAAATTGAATGTGGCTTTAACACTTGTGTGTGGTTTTTTTTTTTCCTCTCCTTACTGATATGTTCTTTTTCCCCTTTAACTTAGCAACACTTCATGGAAAGCAGCATCCCGTGCGTTCTGGTCGCCTCCAAAGCGGACCTTCCTGAGGCCAAACAGTTCCACGGGATGACTCCCTCAGAGTTCTGCTATAAACACCGACTTCCCCCCCCCCTGCTTTTCTCCAGCGTCATCTCCGACGCCACCAACAAAAACATCTTCGCAAAGCTGGCCTGGGCGGCCGCGTACCCGTACGTTGCAATTTCCCCTTCGACCGCCTCAGATCGGTTTAGATCTGACTGTAATTGTTGCATTTCTCTTCAGTCGACTAATGTCTCCTCTTATTTCCAGACACCTAAATGGCTCAGACTTGAGCAGCGCGTCGTTCTGGCTGCGAGTGGCTCTGGGCTCGGCTGTACTGACGGTTCTGGGCTTCGCTGTCTACAGAGCCGTGGTTAGACTGAAATGACCGCCCATCGACTGAACTTTGTTCCACCCCCCCCACCCCACCCTGGAGACCAAACCTTTAAGACCAGACCCACCAGATGAAAACTCCTCATACCTCCAATTCATTGTCCAGCTTTTCCATTCAGTTTTACTGGAAGCCAGTTATCATGATGTTCTCCTTCCTGCTGTGCTCAGCGCTTCTGCCTTATTTTGTCCAAGAAGAAACACACAGGAAATTGAGGTCTGCATTGAGGTGCTTTCACGAAGGGCCGCAAACGCAGAGCGACAGTTAAGCCTCACGTGTTGCATCGCGCCCAGCGAGGTGTTAGCGGCACCGTTGAGATCTCACAGATGCAGTTTTGAAAGTGCCAAATGGATCAGACCGAAGAATCAAAGGGCTGCACACTCATCGTTTAGAACATCGGTCATTCTGATCTGAGCTTTTTGTTATTTCTCCCCCACCCCTGGATTCCTCATTAAACATCTGTAGATTTTAGAAGTTTTGCAAGATTTTAGTTGGGGGTATTTTTCCTGCGGGTTCACTGTGACCCCTGAACTTTTCGCAGCACTTAAAGCTTCTGCTGCTCAGACTATGATGTGCATCATGAAACTGTTTTTAATGCATCTGCGAGATATATTTTCTGCAATGAAGGGATGTAGAGCACACTTTAAAATTACAGCTATGGACAGTCTGTCCACACTTCCACAATTTCCTGGTGTTCATATTGTAATTTTAAGATGGAAGTTTTTCATTTGCCTCCAGATCTGCTGCCGCAATTTGATTTTGAAAGTGTTTTTTAGTTGAAAATGAATCAATTCTGATGCTAAATAAAAGACCAGACTGAAAGAGGGTCTTTTTTACTGACGATAATTGTGGTTGGTGATGGCAGATATGTTGGTTTTTGATGGTTACTGTGGTCTTGACAAGCCTGACCTCAAGCTTTTAATTGTTTGAATTAGTGTCTGTATTTGACATTATTGCCCAAAGGCTAATCAGGGATCCTGCTCAGGGTGATGATTTTTCAAGGTCCTAGTGAGCTCTGCCATCACAGTCTGGGTTATCTTTGAGTTCATAACCACTGGGGATCTTTATCTGCCACCATCTGAAGCTGCAAGAACTCGTGACTCCTCTGCTACGATTGCTCAACCAGCTCTTCAAAGGTTAGTTTGCTGACATCTGCCTTTAAAGTTGATAGCAAAGTAGAATTCATATGATTTTTTTCCCCCGTCCGTTTCCAGGCGCTGGTGATGACGAGTAGCGGAGCTGTTCCGCAGATTGCCACAAGGTGGCGGTGTTCTGCGTCAGGTGAGGCGAGGCTGGCTGTCGCTCCGCGCGTCCTCTCGGAGGAAGGATGCTTGTGAGTGGCTTCATCTGGTGGAACACTTTAGGAAAAGGTGCAAATATACCCTCTTCTCACGTGATGGGGAGGATAACTGTCTCAAGTAGTGGTTATATTTAGAATCAAATGCCATTTTTGTCCTACTTGCTGTTAGAGGAGGAAGTTTCTCCGTGAAGAATGGATATAACCTGCATACTTTGAGTGCCTCTGCCTTGAAATAACTGTCTGTAGTTTCTGACATGAATTAATACTAATTTGTGAGTCTAAATGTAGCGCATCTCGGATATACAACCTAATCCTTGAATGATTCCCAGCATTTTGCGCACGCGTAAAATAAAAGCGCAGTAAGTTGGCACAAAGATTTTGTAGAAGACAGATTTATTGAATGATGTATAAACAGTCTCAAAGTGAAGACACAGATGTTTGCTTACTCTAGAGTGTTCTGGACAACATGGGCTATACACACAGGGGGTTTAATGTCAACTCTGGAGCATTTCGGGGAGTCTTTACTGTCTCTGAAGTCTGCGCACCGTAAAGGCCCCATGGTGCCCAGTACAGCTGACAACGAGCCTCCAATGGTTTAACTGGATCAACATGTTTTCTCTTTCTCAATAAGACTCCAAAATGTGCAGTCCAACAGAGTAAAGGGGACATTACAAACAACAGGTGATGGTAACGTTTAGTTCTACAGCATTTTATCAATAGTGCATTTGGAGAGGAGGAAAAAAACAACCTAAAACTGGTTTGACACATTACAAAAATAATACATATACGGAAAGATTTCTTTAAGTATTTACAGTCCCTCTGCTCAGTGTCTTTTCACTTCTTTTTCGCCGTCTTGGTCTTCTTTGTCGGCTTCGCCTTGGGTTTGACTGTCTTCTTTGCGGGTTTTGCCTTGGACTTGACGGGCTTGGTTTTCTTGGCTGGTGCCTTTTTGGCTTTGGTTGGCGTTGTCTTTTTCACCGCGCTTTTCGCTTTCTTCGGAGCCGGCTTTTTGGCCTTTTTCTCTACCGTTTTGCCCTTCTTGGGCTTGGCCGCCTTCTTGGGTTTGGGTGGCTTGGCCGCCTTCTTTGGTTTGGAAGCTGGCGCCGCTTTCTTGGGCTTTGGGGGCTCCTCTGGTTTGGTCAGCTTGAAGGATCCGGACGCACCGATTCCTTTGGTTTGGCGCAGCATCCCGCTCTCCACCAGCCTCTTCAGGGCCAGTTTGATCTGCACATCGACGTTGTCCCCCACTTTGTAATTCTTTTTCACGTACTTCTGGATGGACTGGCGGGACGCTCCGTTGCGGTTGGCGTCGTGAACGATCGCCGCTGTGATCATCTCCGAGTACTTGGGATGAGACGCGGGTTTTTTGGGCTTCGATGACTTTTTGGCTTTCGCTGGAGCTGCCGACGTCTCTGCCATGGCGACTTTCCCTCTTTTTAAAAACCTCCACACAAAAAAAGTCCTGGAGTTGGTCACGTCGCTCGCACCAGCTGCCGGACGGAGCGTCACAATATAGCGTCAAAATATACGATCGCCGAGAAAACACCGCTTATTCCGCCGCTGTCAGTCACGATATTTGCTGCCGCTGCAATAAGGATGTAGAAAAAGCAATAACACACCGTTATTATCCCGTAGCAGTATAGAGTCTCATTCCACAGGCGCTCCGGCGACTCTATGAAGCCTTTCTGCGGACGTGATTGAGAACAGCAACTGCCAGCAGCTGATCTGGCGGACTCCATGGAACCGGAGTAGTCTCGTTTGTGTTTCTTCATCCTCCAATTCCCGTCAAATAAAAACGCTGCGAGGCAGCAGCGACCCGCCGAACCTCCCAGTCCGGTAGCCGAGACATCGGCCTTGAGGCGGACACGCGTGTGCTCGCTCGCCGGCGCCGAGCAACAACTTTTATTCTAGGAAAACCGGCTGGAAGTAACGCGTGCCGTCATCAATTTTGCACAATTCGCGTTAAATTGACCCGGATAGATGGACGATTTCCCCGAATCGCGCACGGCATAGTAAAATCGAATCTATGCTGGAGGAAATGCACGCGGTCGCTTCGGCGTCCGGGTCCCTTTATGCTTTTAATACACCGATATATTTTCCCAACTAACACAGTCCGGCCATTGACTTTGAGTGACGTGGTCTAGATTATTTGGTCTAAAACGTTCTATAAATCAAATGTCATAGTGTGCAAGTGACGGGTAAGACTCGGGGCGAGGATGTGGCTTCACGTCGGCCGGAAAAGAGCTGAGAGGTTTTCTGTGCTTCGTGATTTTTGGACAGAATTGCTTATAACTGTCACTATGGCCGACGCTGCTCCAGCTCCATTGTCAGGAAAGTTGCCAATACATCCACGGATCAGAGATTCTGACCCAGCATCCTCAAATGGACCTGAGCATTTCGGACGGGGGCGTAAGGGGCTGCTTTGTGCCAAGGTGTGTGTCCGGCTGCCAGGTGGGCGAACGCCGACGTCAAAGTCCTTCAGGATCGGGCGTAGTGGTGTCTTTCTTTTGTTCAGGAACTGGTGCATCCGAGCGCGCGCACTAACGGGACTGACGTTTGGATCTCCGCGCTTTCACGGGGGATTTAGGATGATCGACCCAAACAACAAAGCACCCCGACTGTAACAAAATCGAATTTCTCCTGTGTTATCTGCTATTTTAATATGAAGGATGCACAATTGTTCCCAACAACGCCATTTTGATTCCTCCCTGAAAGTCACAGTGGCTGCAGGAGAGCTCTCCTCCACTTTTTAGGCAAGAATCTGACCGATCCGACGGCTTCTTTGTCATTATTAGGGTTTATTCTGAGGAGGCATCGTTCTAATCCACGCGTGGGTTCAATCGTTGGTCCTCTGGATTGCAGAGCACCGCACGCAACTGGCTGCTGCTGGAGTAAGTTTCTGGGAAGACTTTCTGATCCCAGCCAAAGTCAGCAGATCAGGTGGAAATGGTGATTGGGAATTTGTGCGGGCTGATACCTGGACGTTTGTGGGTCAGGGAGCCGGGGGGGGGGGATGGAAGGGTGAGCCGCACAAGTGCGTGAAAGGGGGAGTGGAGTTAAACTGATGAGTGCGTGAGTAACGCGTGAAAGGGGGAGTGGAGTTAAACTGATGAGTGCGTGAGTAACGCGTGAAAGGACAAAGTGGCGCTAGTGAAAGGCGTGAGGAGCTTTATTATTAATATTAGTGTTGTCATAATAATTATCGGCGTTATTATTACTGTTATTATTAATAATTATCGTGTTATTATCACTGTTATTCTTATTAGTGTTACTATTAGTATTTAAAATTCAGCTTAAAGCCACAGGGAAGATGACAGCATGAATTATGTGGCTATTGTTTGTCACTGTTCTGCAGAATAATATCTGCGGCGCGTTCTTGCTGTTTCCTGCGGGGCGTGCGTTTCAGGGAACTCTTTGTTTTTGTCTGCGGGACTCTGTTGTCGTCTTGTGTCCCTTTTTGGGGAGGTTCTGTGGAGCCCGCAGCCAAACCAGCGCGGTCCCGGCTCAGACCAGTCCCTGCTGCCGCCGACAGAGGGACCCGACTGGACCCCCCATCAACACCTATGGAACATAGACATTAATTATATTAATAATAGGAATTAATGTCTATGCAGCATAGACATTAATGATATTAATCATAGACATGAATGTCTATGGAGCATAGACATTATGATATTAATAATAGACATTAACATCTATGGAACATGGATATTAATGATATTAATAATAGACATTAATGTCTATGGAGCATATATATTCATGATATTAATAATATACATTAATACCTGGAGCTCACCACGTGGTGGCAATAACTGTAACATTGTTATATTCATTTTCGAGGTCACATTCATGGAGGGAAGAGTTAATTTGTTGATTATAGATTTATTAAACATTCACATTATTGTTGTTGTTGTTAATGTGTGTAGTATTTTTTTTTTTTTTTTTTAAATATTGATAGGTTGATTTATTTATTTATTTTTAAAATCTGTATTCCTCCCAAAGTCTGTTTTGCATCTGTGTATCACATGAGATAGAAGCTCAATACCAACTTGGAAATGTGTTTAACTAAATCTTTTGTTCCACTTCTGACTTTATCCAGCCAGACAGCAGATTCGTCCTCCTGCATCACAGTGACCACTTCACCAGCTTTTAAGGCTTTTTTAGTATTTCAGGGTTGTGGACCAGTGGCCTATGGATTATAAAGGGTCCATCACATGGTCTCATGATCACATCACACTCATGAAAAGCAATCAAACAATGAGATTGTTCATTTTAGATTGACATTTAAAATTCATTCAGATCCAATTAAATTCATTTTCAACTCAATTCAATCAGGCGAGACGATGACATCTGCTCAAAACGACTTAAAACCTTCAGAATGAATGATTATTTTTTTATTTAGGAGTGAGGAGAAGCAAGTTGGAGTCAATACTTGCTGAGATTTACTGACTGAGGAGGCAGCTCAAACATCCCTCTCCGGTGAGCCGTCCATCATTGCCAGGAGTTTGAGCCAGGTGTCATCAGCAGACCACCGCAGAAAAAACCCACTTAAGGGCCCTAACTTAAGGGGCCTAATGTACAAACATGCTCCGCTGAGGCTGCGGGGACTGTCGTGCATGAGCACACTGGCAGTTTTAACACGCGTGTTCTCAGAACAGCTGTGGCTGGAGCGTGCTCTGTTGAGGGAGCAGTTGTGTGTTGAGGACAGTCACGCGTGTGTCAGCAAGTGTCGCGAGCAAGTGGAAGCTCTGTGGGTGTTTTGTTCGTCCGCATAATGAAGACCCTCCCCGATCTCAGAGTTTGCCCGTATGGAGGGTTTTTTGTGCAAAGTCAGCTGTCAGGCCTCCTCTCATATGACAGGACGCTTCTGGACGCTGCCCAAGCACCTGTGAGCTGTCCGTCAAAACAGAGCCATCCACTCCAACACAAGCTATTGTTCCTGTGGGATTTGGTGGGGGGGGATTCTTTCAAAACCAGAGGAAGGACTCACTTTGTCTTTTGTCTTCACAGGTTAATAAAGGTGACCACAGGCGATCACATCTGATAAAACACTGATTGTCTTTCAAGAATGCCACATTTAGCCGTAATCCTGACTTTAACCTTTGGCCTGTTAATGCTCAGAGATTTAGTACCTGAGAAAACACAGTCTGCTCTGCTGCTAAGACAGAGCCAATCATTACACATTTACTTATATTTCCTTATCAACAACAGTAAAGTGAGGATGTTCCTGTAGTTCCTTCTTAGTATATAACATAAATAGTATTTTCTCACTGCATTTAGTTTTAGTTTAAAAATAAAAACCTGCTTCACAGTAAATGGATGCAGTGAAGATGCTATTAACAGGGAGGGAATGTGCCATAAGTACTGGAGTGACGTGGGCTGATTATTTAGGGTTTGGGCTGTCAGCATTTCTCGGATACTGTGTCTGGAACGTGGACGTGCTCAGTTCAGGCTGCAACTGCAGGGTTTGACACCAGAGGTCTCTGTGCGCTTTAGTGTTGCTGAGCAGGCCAGAAAAAGCTTCCCACAAAGCCCGCCGCTCTCTCTGGTCATGCACCGTCCAAAATAGCCCCCAGTGTTTGGGAGGAAGCGTTGCTCCTGTGCAGCCTGCGCAGTTCCAGGAGCTGCCACTGGGACTCACTGATGAATGACAACCATTCTTTTAAGTCTAATATAACTGTCTTCCCTTCACTCCCCATTCTTCGTATTGATTCTTGATCTCTCTCTCAATCCTTCCCCTTTACTTTTCGTTTTACGTCCCGCTGAGATCGTCTAAGTAGAACAGTTTGGGCCCAAACTGTGTCATTCAGTGACCTGATTAGATTTTCTGCCTTTCCCCCCCACCTCATGGGTGAGCTCTTCTATTGTACAGTCACAGTTTGTGGTTCCCCCAGAACAGTGTGTCATCTTATTTTGGTAATGTTACATCTTATCATCATTAATTCCTTTATATTCTGATGCTGAAGTCATGTTCTCCTCTCCCAGCTGCATAAATCCCATTTTACCCTTCATTAATGTTTGAAAGCAGAAATGAATGAATTCATTTCCATACAGAACTTTCTGGTTATTGCTTTTTTAGTACATCATCATTATCCTCATCGTCTGGCCTCAGCAAAGAGAATTCAAGAAGGAATTAGGAGTTAGTGCTAATAAAGCACCACAGGCATAAATTAATGCCAAACCGTCACCCACAATATACAACTTGTGTTTGAATGAACATAACAGTGGATGTGTGATGCATGTATGACTCTTGTGAGGTTATTAGTGCCATGTGCATCATACAGGAAGTGACACATATATGACCACACTCATATATGACTTTGACCTGGTGGCAGCAAGAAAACAGCGTTGTCAAATATGACATAAATATGTATAAACAGCATTCACTGCAGCAGCGCCGGTTTAACCTTCTTGTGGCACGCAACTTCTTATTTTGGGGCCGTGGTATGTCATAATTTGATGGGAGGCTGTAAGGTTACCACGGCAACAGCTGAATCTACTTTATTGTGGCAGCTCTTTGTTTTCGTCTCACTGATTGCACTTTGCAAATCTCCCAGCAGAGGCCTAATAATTAGTTGTTCTATTTGTGCTCACATACCAAGTGGTGGAGACACAAGGAGTCCAAATACCGAACACAGGAGCCCATGGAGGGGCTTTAAGGGGATTTGACGTTAGCAGAAAGGTTTTTTCAGCAGAAAAGTGTCAGAACCGAATGATTCCCAGGGAAACTGGGTGACTGGTTTCTCTGCTGTGCTGACTCTTATGAGAAGCGCAGGTCCTCTGTGCTTCCGTGTCATCATCAGCCCGTCAGTCCTGGTAAATACTGAGAACGATTATTACGCCTTCATTACCTGCGAGGAAGTCCAAGCATGTGCTGCAGTAAAGGAGCTCAAACAGACAGAGGCAGTGTTGTTCACCCTGCCAGAGGCCACCATTAGTGAAAGCAGCCAGCATGTGCACGCTGTATTAACCTTCAGTGTATATAACCACCCCATAATCCCTCACATTATCTAGGCCTGCTTCTAATTTTAAGAAGAGGGGATACAGAACCCCTGCCAAGTCTTTGCCTTCATTTGAATTATTTTTAGCTGCTCCGATATGCTTTGTTATGGATTATAAAAACAACTAATCGCCAACAAAACATGTCATTTGGTGGCATTAATTGCTTCACTGTTGTGTTGAGCACACTAGTCTTTTGTTGTTAGTATTTGATTTAGCTCGCTGTGCCGTGTAACTGCACGATTTCATGTTTGTGCGGGAGTAAAGGAGCGCTTCATTGAGCAGCAGTGCTAATTTGCCTGTGCTCATAATGAGATCAGAGTTTCTCCTGCTCTCTAATCTGATTCCTCTCTTTTGTTCTCTATGCAACCCTAAAATGAAGACAGTTGTGACATGTTTTTTTTTTTTAAAACCGCACACTCGTCCTCCTGCAGCTTTTGTCTTGCTCCCACTGTTTGGGTTTGTCTAATGAGGGAGGGGGCGCCAGTAGTAAAATGCAAAACCGCAGTGGAGCCCATCCTCTATTCCTGACCCAAGATGTCTTAGTTGTAGTGAAGAGAGGAGCCGCAGCCCACAGCCACTCCTTCTCCTTCTCCAATTGGAAGAGTAAGGCCGCCTCCCTCCCCTGCTTCATTGTTATGCAGCAGACGCAGTGTGTTTGAGGAGAGAGAGAGAGAGAGAGAGAGGCAGAAGTCAGTGCAATGGGATAGAGACAGAGCGAGGAGGAGGAGGAGAGTGAATGAGAGCTGCTGCTGGGTCCGTCTTGCCTGAATGCCTGCCCGTCTTCTCCCGAAACTGGCTTGACTGTCGCGCCACGCCACGCCACGCCACGCCGCACCGGCAACACACCATCATTTGCATTGGCACCAGTGCAGATCCACACGGAGCGGGTTCTGACTCCAGTGACACGGGCATCAACAAGAAGCAGCTCACCAGGATTTCTTCATCATCAAGGGGGGGGGACTCGGAAGCTACGGAGGGGCCTGACGCTGTAATTTCAGCACCGGCTGCTACCTACAACCACATTGCATCTGCTCTGCCCCGTCCTTAAGAACACCGCTACCACCGCCCCCTCGGTCCTCCCTATGCCCTTGTCCTCAGCGGCTCCTCTCACCTCCCTGGCCAGTATATGGATAGAAGCTCCTTGTTTCAGCTCATACAAGAGCAGGTAAGTGAGTGAGGGAGCAGGCAGCGGTAGCGGTTTCTATGGTTACGGTCTCTTGTTCACCCCACCGCCTATCCAGGGATTGAGACGTGGCGGGTGCGAGCTGATGCTGGGCTTGATAGCGTGGGGCTGTTTGCAGTGGCAATATGACAGACGGTGCAACGTCTGCGTGCACGGAGACACATGTGGGCCCCGAATGTGGGGTCAGATCATAAACCATGGATGGATGGATGGATGGATGGATGGGAGGATGGATGGATGGGTGGATGGGTGGATGGGTGGATGGATGGATGCATGGATGGGGGTGACATTTTGTCACACTTCCCAAGGACAGTTGCGTGGAGTAGAACGCCGTCACAGTGCACTTGCTTTAGTGTTTGCTGCAGCCACAGTCACACGTGTGCATGGACCGTGCACGGTCTTTCACGGTACTCTCAGGCTGTCCAGAATAGAAGCTGTTATTTGACTTATGGGGTTGGTTCGCAGCTGTACCATTTCTGGCTATATGGCAGCTAATCAAACATTTCTCTTCTTCTGGGTTCTCGGCGTCCTCCACCCAAACCACCGTTTCTTTCACTCTCGTCTGTAAGTCAGCTTCGGTCTACGCCTCCAAAATTAACAAAAAAAAATGGACGTGAAGGCAAAGTTGACCCAGAAAGCACCCGTAGAATTGTGCGTGTCAGCATGACAGACTATTTTTTGTGCCTTTTGTTTGGGTTATTTCCATGTTTTCATGGCTGAAGTGGGCCACAGTTCTGGCAGAGCACCGCAGCCCTTCAGCACCGACGTTCTGCGGTCACAAATGCCCCCTCAGCAACACTTCAATCAACAGACCTCTGTCATTTTCCTCCCTTCTTATGAATCTTATATCCTCTGCTATCTTTTATCCTCTACTATGAAGCCCATGTGGGCTGAACAAGAAGACGCCGGTGAGTCACAAACGCTTCAGTCGCAATACTAATAATTCCTTAATGATCCCTCGGCAACATATGTTCTTTGTTGTAGGCACATTTATTCTGGCTGACTCGTCTGTGTCGATATTTGCAACGTTGCTGAAAATGTTGTTGACATTCCCACTCTGCCAACGGCTGGCTTCCTTATTGATTGTGGTTTTGGTCCGATTCTGTCAGGTGGTCCATGGACGCAGTTTGCAAGGCAACAGTTGAGGGAACTGAATTCCTATTAAGCACGTGTCTGAACCACACTGGCTCACAACAGGCTGGATCCACCTTTGGGATTCTGTTCAGAGGCCTTAAATTTGGAAAAATCTCAAATTAAAATAAAATAGGACTCCAATCTGCCAAAAGCTGCAGGAGTGCAAAGGGGGAGGCCTGTTTTTAACAAAGCTCTGCTGTTTGTCTAAGCCTTATGCTGCTGCTCTTATCAAGAGGAACGTTTGTGCAGATCTGTCCTTCATAGCTACAGTAAAGAGACTTTATGCTACATTTAGTTTCCCACTACACATTCAACAAAAACATGATGCTGAGTTGCATTTTGGTGTCCTGTGAATGGAGTCCAATACTCAGGAGATGCAGAACTCTGTCACAGTTCAAGCTTTTGGGGAAGGGGCATCTGTCTTGGAAAAAGCAGGTCATCCCACAGCATAGAGCAGCACTGCAGGTGTAAAGTGGGTGGAGGGGGGTGGGGGGTGGGGGGTGGGCTTGCAGCCCTCTCAGACGGAACTAGTTGAAAATGCTGCAGGAGATGAGAAACACAAAACAGTGAAAACACGATTGACTTCAGTCTTAGTCTGCAACAAGAAGCTCAGCCTACTGAGCTCAGCCTATTTCTAGTGTATTCAGGAATTCACATTTAATACATAAGACCCCCCCCCCACACACACACACACACACACACAGAGTGGTTCTGATAGTGTTTCCAGGGCAGCACCACTGTCGAGTGTCTTGATGGTTTGCAGAACTCAAGCATGCTGCCGTGAATGAGTTAATTGGGGACGTGTCCTTCAGTTCTCTCCTTTTTACTTTTATCTGTCCTGCAAGGACATTCCCTCTCACTCTTCACTCTAGTTGTCACAAACATGGGCGTTCAGCTCTCATTTGCATGAGTCTAGGGTGGCACAGTTGGGTGGGGGCAGCTACAGTCGGGTGCTGCAGAGTTTTGATGTTCTCCCCTCGCCTGTGCGACATTTCTTCAGCCTGGTTTCTTTTCACAAGATGAAGACACACACTTACCGGTAGATTGAGTAGGACAATAAATTGCTCGTAGATGTGTGTGCAATGACTCTCAACCCGTCATGGCAAAATACACGTTGTACTGATAACGGAGTCGGTGGTCGATTTGTTTGGTAAACACCAGATAATCCTGAGGGCCACTCAGACAATTCAGGCGGTTTTATCTGTTACCATGCAAATATGCCGTATCCCTGGAAATAAAGCCGTCCTTTGCAGACTATTTAAAGGCGACAATCTTGATCAGAGACCAAAGAGAAGAACTGACTCTGTGCCAAGGCTTCTGTTGACTTCCTTGCCCACAGAAGTTTGACACTAATGTTGTAGTACAAAGGTGTGTGAAGGCTTGAGCCCTTTTAGCACCGAACAAGGCAAATCCTAATTAGTATATGTGTGGCTAATTGTGGTATTAATCGCTGTACACCCACAGAAAATTAGATTAGGAAGTCTGCAGTTTTGTTTTTTTTTAACCTTGCAATAGTGGTTGCTAAGAAACTTGTTCCTCTGCCTCCCCCTCTCCAACCCCACCCTGCTTCACACGCTGGCTGACAGAAACGTGTATTATAAAAATGGTAATGACACATTCGGGAAAACAGACTGCAGGATCGACGTGTTCAGAGACATTTCGCTTCTGAACACAACAGGGTTTCTGTCTGTGTGAATGGTCGTGATGTGGAGAAATCATCGGAAGTCAGTCGTCAACTTCCCTGAAATACATTGTATCGTTTCAGCGTAAATTTGACGACCTTAGCGGGAACGCCGGCGGAGTCTCTCTCTGTGATGGTGGTAACGGGCTGCAGCTTTGTTAAGGATGTCAAGGATGCGCTTCAGGAGCGAAAGGTGAAGTTGTGTCTGAGGGTCAGGGCTCGGGCTAAGCGGCTCTGTCCTGCAGAGGCTCGTGGAAGTTAGCGCACGGACCTTCCTCTGCAGTCAGCACTGCTCCCATTGCTTTCCCCGCCACACACATGGTCTCGACACGTCCAGACCTCCAGCCTCACCTCTTCTTAAATACACTAATTTATCCCATTTCTGCCTCATTAATTCCAGTGTGTACTCCTCAAATCTCCTGTCGCCTTGCGTGCCTTTCCTTTGCCTGTTGGAAGGCAATATGTGAGGGCAGGGGCGTGGTGCAAGACGAGGATGACACATGGGTGATTGGTAACCATGGCAACACCTGCAGCTTGTCAAATTGTCGCCCTCCCCAGTGCAGGATTGTATCAATAACTGCTTCGCTCTCAGTATCTCTTCTGCTCCTTCTTCCAACCCTTTTCTCTCTGCTTTTCCTCCTGACTCGTGTCTCTACTCTGTCCAGGAGAAACAAAAGGGAATCGTCTTGGCATCATTCATCACCCTGTACCTCAGCGCAGGATTTGATATCTCTTATTGACTACAAGAACCAATTCCCACTGTTCTTGTATCCTTGGCAGACCCCCCCCCCACCCCCCAAAAAAAGTGCACCGTGCTCCGGCTAAGAAAGGTTAGAGGGGGAAAAGCAGCGGTGCTGTGTGACAGCTCAGCATCAACACTCTGTTTTCTGTGAATGTGCACAGCCGTATATAGCATGGCTCTGCGTCTGTGCGGCTGCGGTATGTGTAGTGATGTGCTGACATATGGGGGCTGACAGTAATCAGACATCCCCTGTGTGGCTCTCTGTTCCCCCGTCAGCCTGGGCTGAGCCAGGAGCACATTAGAATCTGATCTATCTCCCCTCTGTGGCGAGTGAATGCAGAGCACTGGAGTGTGTCACAGCCCTCTTATAGGAAAGAGAAGAAGAGGAGGCACTGCCAGATTGCTGCGTTAGGCTGATGCAGAGACTAACAGACAGCAGAAAGGAATTTTTTGTCATCCTCCATGCATCTTTTTCATTTCTGCCTGGCCAGCTCTCTTTTTTCTTTTCCTTTCTTTACAAAGATTCCCCCCTTTCTTCTCCTTTAGCATTGTTTCTTTTATGTCATCCCACACAATTTTCCACTCTTTCATTATTCCTTATTTTCCATGTGTCATCCCGATACCTTACAGATCACAAACACGGGATCTTCCTGCCCCGTTTTCCTAAACCAGCCTCCAGAGGAGAAATGACGTGTTTTAGCAAACACCCATGCGAAACCCAGTTAAGGGGATTATCTAAAAATAGACTGGGTCCGTTTCTTTTTACAGAAGCAAAATTGTTATCCATTATATTAATTCTAAATAATGTGCATGATATAAAGAGGGTAAACACCCATGCGTGAAGAGATTGTGTGTTTTACAAAACCACAGTCCTGTTCTTGAAGTCTAGGATAACGCTGGTTAAAAGCTCTTTTTCTCTGATGAAAACGTTACAAAGAATGTTAGTGAAATTTGTCAACCAGGTGAATCTGCTGCTTCCATCTTCCATCAGAGGGGGAATCCATCAACGCTAACGCAGCGGCTCCGTGGGCCCGCTGCTCTGATTTCCCTGGTGAATGAACACATGTGATTTCAGGGGAGTTATTTAAGATGACAAAGTGCGGCGGGGGGGCAAGGATTGCATTTAGACAAATTACTGAATGGGTGTTTGCCCGGAGCACGCGCAGGAAGGATTTAAAGATGTGCAAACGTGCTCACACCAGTGGATTCCCTGGTGGATCTCTCTTGCGCCATGGTTGAGGAGTGGATTTTAATGATCCTGCAGCAGTGGCAGGATCATTTAATGTTTTCCCCCTAACGCGGGGGAGGTGATGTCCAGATCAAAGGGGCCTTGATGAGATTCTTCTTGCGCGGTCACGACGTGGACAATGATGAGTCAGTCTGACTCCACCATGATGAAACAGCTGAAAGCTCACCTCCTCCAGCGAGAGGTCAGCGCTTTATTATCGGAAAGAAAGAAGCGGTGTTGACATTCTGGACAGATTTCAGTATAAAACAGGAAGCGTCCACGTGGCCTCGTTTGCTTTGCTCGTCTGTCCTCGGGCAGGTTGAGGACATTAAGGCAAAAACAAATGCTCATCTGCAGAACGATGGGGAGAGCAATAACAGTGGACACGGCATTTTTAACCAGGCTCTGTTATCGTCCGCAGCGGTCCAGTTAAACAGAAGCGCTCCCACTTAAATCAATTACAGTGAGCAGCTCTTGCATACGAGCATCGGCGGTGCGAAACCCAGCCGGGGGTTTAAGTGAATGAATAGTGATTGTTAGAGCATCTGTAAGCCACAAATGTGATCACAAATAGACAGGAAGTCAGAGAAACATAGAAAATCATTTAAGCTCAATTCCAGCTGAGGGAACCTGCAGATGATCGTGCACTGGTGATCACATTAGCACGGGTCCCCTCCCACTGCTCCCAGCAAGAACCGTCCTGCTGTTAATTGTCTATCAGATTCTGAGAGCTCGCTGTTGTTCTTTATCTCCAGCTGGACCCAGAGAACACCGGTTTCATTCCAGTGGAGAACTTCACCAGCTTGGTGGAGCACCATGAGCTGCAGCTGGACCCGTCCAAGCTGGACATGCTGTTCGCCCTGGTCCAGTGCAACGAAGATGGGCAGGTGTGCTACCAGGAGCTCATCGAGCTGGTGAGTAGCCACGACACATATGTGGCGTCCAGCAGCACAGGACACGGCGATACTCTTCCATCGAGCGTAAATGGACTCAAGCATTCAGGTCATCGTCCTGCTAAAGGAAGGTCAATCTTTCCAATTACAAGCCAGTAAATGCAGTCTCTCAACCCTACCAGCCACAACTGCTAGAACCCTGAAATTTGACCTTAATGATTTGCAGTGTCAGTGCAGCAAGTTTCCATTTATTCTAAAGTATTATTATACACATGTGTGTGTGTGTGTGTATATATCTCTGCATATATTGTGTGAGTTTATCACAAAGGCCTCACGTACATTCGTTTTGCACACGTCCCATTTCCTGGGACAAAGAGAGTGTGGATGTGCTGCTGATGAAGTACTTTCACTTTCACTTTTCATCAAACAGCAGTGTTTTCTACAGAGTCGTGATGTTTATCTGACAGAGTGTTCCTGATAATTATCGACCGGTAATTAAATTATTATCCAGACAATATTGAGACAAAATGCTTCTACTGACTCGACAGGACAGCTTCTTCACTCCGGGCCACATTCTCAAGCTCGAGATGTTTCTGTCACAACACGATGAAGGTCAGATAAGCCAAAAACCAGGAGAATCAAGTTTTTGTCTGCAGCAAATGCAGAATGAGGGAGATTACGTGCTCTAAACGCACCTCTGTTTGTTGTCGTTGCCAGTATTAGCTGTGTGGAGCAGGTGCCATATCCTGTCTTTTATTAAAATACAACCTTAAATCCAACCAACAGGACGACACTTTTAAAAGCGCCCATCAGCCAAATGCAAATTGCTTTCGATTAGCTGAGCACTGGAAGAGTGAGCAGCAACCCGTGACTCCCCAGATTACAGATATTGACCCCTCCAGCTTTGGTTGGTAAGACTTGCATGATGCACGCATGCACCCTTTATATGCATGTACAATGTGCAGCAATATAAACGCCTTCAATAATTTATGAGTAATTAAAGCAGCATCTCACCTCCTCTCCCCCCCACTTCCCATCTGATGAGCACACACCGTCTCAGATGCAGACGCTCCCTCATTCATACACATGAGCTCTGCCAGTGCCGATTTGCTGACTAATTTAGAGGATATTTGAATGTTAATGTGGAGCCTGGCCTTCCAGCGCACGGCTCAGGATGTGCGAGCTGTGCACGTGTCTGGGACAGGTCCAGGTGACTGCTCACAAAGTGATGCACACAGCCCGACACGTCCAACCAGGTCGCTGACAGAATACCCCTAGTGGTCTTCCTCTCCTCCTCGCTGTCATTCTCCCTTTCTTCACTTTCACCAACATGAATCTGGTGTCCCAAAGCGCTCGTCTGTGACTTGTCTCCTGTAAAGCAACATAGATTTTGGCTGACGTGCAGTCAAGAAATGCCTTGCTCATGGGCGGGGGCTCCAGGGGCAGTTAAAAGAACGCCCAGTCACTCTCCAGCTCCAGCCCAACCCCAACCAATATGCTCAGACATGGAAAAATATGAAAATTAGAAACACACTTAGACACTTGTGCTAGCTAACAAGTAACTCAAATACTGCTTTTACGCTGAAATTAGCGTGTCGACGCAGGTGGGCAGTTGTGCATTTTCAAACGGGCAGCAATAGCGGGTCTGACCTCCCACTGAGAGGTGTGCGGCTATTCTTCTTCCCCCCTCTCACACGTCCTCGTGTTGACGTCATCATTACACCTTTACGTGCACCGGAACACTGCGAGGTAAACGGTGGACTTCAGTGAGTTGACAGGCAGCAATGGTGTTCTGTACTTTTCAATTTTGTACCTTTGTGCAAAGTTTACATCCTGAAGGTACAAGCATGGGATTTGTGGCTAATCTGGAGAGATACGCGTTGACATTTATCGCTCCAGAAAGCAATTCCCGTCTGTGTGAGTCCTAAATTCCCGACAAAAGTGGAGGACATGGAGGACGGCGCAGCCAGCTGAGAGCTGGAGAAGCTCAGGAGGTTTAGCCAATGCTGAGTGGCTGTATATTCCTAACAAGGCCACTCAGCCTATGGTAATATCGCCATTAGTAACTGTCCCAAAATCTGCTGACGTGATCGATAAAAATATGACATACTTCACCAACGGCTTCCTTTAAGGATCCTGTAGCTCCACATTTGATTTGTTCGACTGAGAAAACCTTCAGAAAACACTCTGTGTTGTCCGGATCTCCAGTGGCAAAATCACAGGCAGCGACGTCAACGTCGTTGGGTAATTCGGCGGGACAGTAATTGGGTAATTCGGCGGGACAGCTTTCCTCTTGCAGGCGACCCGCATCACCTCGCAATCATCCCGGAAGAAACGCCGTGACGACCACTTCACAGTGGCAAAACAACCCGCCATTTTCTGTGATATTGGAAATGCTGTTGGACCGAGTTGAACAGGAATTTCTCAACACTACACGCCAAAATACGTCTGTTCTCAGCAATAAAAAGTGGTTTTGTGTTATTCTTTGATGTCTGTAACGTCAGACATGTAATTGATGTGTCCGCGTGTTACAGGTTACAGTTTTGATTGGCATATTAATATGCATAACATGCCAAAAGTGTATTGATTCGGGCCCCAGATTGAAAAGATGGTGCGTGTGTGGGGTCTTAATGAATGTAGGATGGCTGTCTGTGCGTGAGCATGTGCACGGGTGTCTGGATTTTCCGCAGCTCTCACCACTGCGCCACCGCGTGTGCAACATCTTTCCGAATCGATGTTCCCCATTCGCTGCTGCAGCCTCGTCTCCGCGCCACTTTTTCGCGACCTTGTGGGCGGAAATGTTTGAATCACACCGTTCACAACAGCTTTTCTGCTGCCTGAGTGCGCGCACAAGTACAAGAGCGTCTCTGACATTGTTGGTGTTCGACACGTCTCTCACACGGGCTGATTCCAGCTCCGTCAGTTCAGCCGGGGGCTCGAATAAGTAAGACTGTGCTAAAGCCTCTCTTGGGAAACGGCGCACACTCTCATACACACACAGCGCGCACACTTTCTCATGCAATCACAAAGAGCATAGGTGTGTGTCTGACTAATAATCCACTTAATCCCACCCTCTCTCCACCAGCTGCATCCACAGTGCTGCCTTTGACACCCTCCCCCCCATCTTTGAAGAATACGTGTGTTTCCATGCACGCAAATAAACCAAACCATAATATGAAATGCATGTGGACACTTCACATGCCTAAAATCGACCCGAAGAACTGTCCAGAACCCAAACGAGGCCAGACTCGCACCCTGAGATAGCTCGGTTCTGAGTCCATTTAAGTTGATGGTGAGCTAGCCTGTGCTATGTTGATGGACCTGCAAGCGGAAACATCCCGCCCAGTTGTGTGCGAACCTCAGAAAAGTATCCGTGGAACGTCTCAATGCTGATTTATAACATACATTATAACAGTAGTAACGACACGTAAACTCGCTCATGGCTGCTGCTGAATTAGCCGTGGCTGTTACCTTGCTGGCTAACTTCTTTATGGAATTGTGGAATGGACGTAAATGTCATCCTGCTTTGTGAACAGATAGTCCCGTTGGACGAGTTCTTCAGGACAATCGAGTGACAAATGTCTGATTCAGACGCACATGAAACCGCACTTAATGAACGCGTGATTATGCAGAGAACATAAGAAAGCTGAGATGCCGACGCTCTCAATCTGGCTATCTTTTCCTTCTAAGTGCTGTTTCCCTCATAGCGACTCCTCCACTGCCTTCACGTTCCCTGTGTGTAACTGAAAAAGTGTGTCATTGTTTTCCTCTGGGTGTTAATTGGTTTAATGCTCGGTGCAGATCAAAAATGGCTGCTACAGTTAATTACATGGAAAGGGGAAGAGAGTGTGCGCACGCGAGTGCACGTTTCGAATTATCTCTGCCTTGCTTTTCCCACCTCGGTCTTATTTTGTGCAAACAATTTTCTCTCCCTCAGGAGGCATTTCTGCCACATATATTGAAATGTTGGGCTTTAAAGCCAGCGAGTGTTTGTGTCACAGTTCATAGCAGGAAGAACTCAGAGAGGGGTTTGCTCTTATCTGGCTGAGAGAAACTCTGCAGGCTGCTGATATGCTGCATCCCAAAGTTTTCAAGTCACATTAAGTGCCCACAATGCATCTCTCTCTCTCAGGGACACAGACGCTACCTATCAGCATTGCGCCAGGGAAGGCTTCCTGTTTTCTTTGGGCTACAAGCTAAAAGTGCTGCACTTTGCTAAAGTGTCCTGCAGAGAAGCGGTTTTCAAGCAGTTTTTACTCTATGATGATTAAAGCATGAAGGGACAGCGTGAATAACGGAGGGGAAAAGGTGTACTCTCATTTTAAAAGGATTTGGGCGAGGAAGAACAAGAGTATCTGGGTCAGGATGTATTCAGAGTTGAGAGAGGTTGCCATGCAGAGTCCTCTCGCAGGGGCATCAAATCACACATTATCTCTTTAAATGTCCGGGCAAGATATCTGCATGTTTCACTCTTCAATGCAAATGTCAGAATGGCCCTTAAAAGCTGGTGCTTCTCCTTCTTATTACTAATTAGCACCGAGCAGCGCAGCATCGACCATGTGGTGCAGATAATTAATACATCACCAACAACTGACTGCAGCTGAAAGCAGCGTGTACAGTCGGCAACATGTAGCTTCCAATAGGAGGAGGATGGATGCCTGCTGTCACACACACACACACACACACACGCACACACCACACACACACACACACCACACACACACACACACACACACACACACACACACACACACACACACACAAACTGTCAGTTTAGCCCATTCAGCTCTCCCTAAAGGGAAATACTGTCTTTATCTTAGTGTTCTTAGCCTCCAGATCAATTATTCCCTGGCAGACATTCCCTTGTCAGGGAACTGGTATCAATCCTGATCCTCACATCAGACAACCTCTGGCCTCTCATTATTCTGTAATGTAATATATTTACTGGCACACCTTGCCTAGTCGCTCCTTTTGGACACCAGTTCACAATTTGGCAGGTCCACGGCGTTTCCTCGTTCCTTTGTTTCTCTCTCCCTCTCTCCTGTCATCGCTTCTGAAGGCAGCTAACGGTACTCGTGTAGCCTCCCCGCATGTCAAGGAAGGCGAGGCGGAGTAACAACTTTCCTCGGCAATTGACTTCTGGGAGTAGAGAAGGAGAATCAAAAAAAAGTGTGAGTTTTTGAGGAGTCAGTGATTGATCCAGGGACGGTTTTATTGCGACTACAAAACAGAAAACAAGAAAATATCGACTTCAAAACAGCTTTTCTGAGCCATTAAATGATATTTAAGCAGGTGGTGTTTATTTTGCTGTCCACTGGTGGCCCCGAGATTCCACGAATCCAGCTCAGCCAGGCGGACGGCTCATCTTCCCCAACTAATTTCCCTCTCTGATGTCGTTCTTCAAGTATGGCATAATTACGTTTCCAGGCCTGATTACCATACTAAATATAAAGTCCTCCCGTTTGCTCGACGGCCATCAGCCTGGGCTCACTCTGGATATCACCCTGCAACAGGCACCTCTTTCTGCCATAATCAGAGTGACCATCGCCCACGGTTTGGTACCGGGCACCCTGCTAAACTCCTTTCTCTCATTTCATTCTGAGTCGTTTTATTTTTAAAAGGCAAATTAAGGGGCAGCTGTGGTTGGTTTTTCCTGCAGTCAAACCACAGAAAAACATGTATTTAGGATGAGAATGGATTTCATTTTTAAACCTCGAACATCTCAAACGTCGGTCTTCTCACCAGCAAACACTCACAACTCTTTCTCACTTTCAGTCTGTCGCTCGACTGCTTTTTGTCGCAATGATTTGACTCTCAAGGCCAAAATCTCCTCAGTGTGTGGGTTTGAGCTGCGTCAACGCTGCCGTGCATCACACACACGCACACACACACACACACACACACACACACCACACACACACACACACAATCTGGTTTTGAGTTCTGTTTTTTTAACCTTTAAAGGGAGCTGCAGCGTTGCCATTTCTTGCGACAGAACAGACAACATGTATATGTTTCATAATCTTTTCATTTCAAGCGGTTCAAAGCTTTTTGTGCGACCGCTTTGTTGAGTTCAGCTGTAACTTTCTGTATATGCAGTAGGCTGGTTAGCAAGCATAGAGCCCAGGCTGCCCACAGAAGCTGTTTCTTCTGAGCTTGAGTTTGTCTACAAGGGGATACCTCAAGGTTCACTACGAGGCCCTTTTTTATTTACAAGGTAAATAACACGTTTTTATCAATGTTTCACTCAAGTTTTTAACACTGATAAAAATACTTTCACTAATTCAATTCATCAAGGTCAAATCAGTCTGTCACACAATCAGTCAGCAACAAGTTGATCTTGATGTTTAAATGAGAAGAATCTCAAATCTTGTAAGCAGGAATCATATATATATATGATATATATTAAAAATATCATATATATGCTGTATAGACAGTATTTTTCCTAAACACCCACACATTAATCTTGGGATAAAACTAAATATACGTGTTTATCTAAATCTAAAGTCTAAATCTGTTGATTTACTGGAACTGAATGTGGAGCTGAATATGCAAATTTACTTACTTTACTGTAACAGGAATTAACGAATTATCAATCATTCAATTCAACATATCTGGGGAAATGAACATTTATGAATCTACAGCCATAATAATAACTTTTTAACATTTAGATTCAACATTTAGATTTTATTATTTAGAATTTAATTTTACCTTTACATTGAACATTTTCATGTAACATTTAACGTCTATATTTAACATTTAATATTTATCATTTGACTATTTGATATAGTTCTAAGATGGAAAATATAGTTGAAAATATCCTAAAAAGTCACTTTTAAAAAATCACACCACTCTTTTAAATATAGTTTGATGCTAAATGTGAAAAATGTTGCTGTTATTTCTAGTGCACGCTGCTTTATAAGCCAGACCCGTAGATGTGAAGCTCTTTCCTATCCACACAACAAATGCAGTGATATTTTACATTAAGATTAAGATTAAGATGAACTTTATTCATCCCCGTGGGGAAATTGAATTATAGTAGCAGCGTATGCAGAGTAAAGAGACAGAAAAAATAAATACATCCATGTCTATCCAATCTAATATGTAGCTCTTTTAAGACAAGATACTAAAAGATCTTATTTACTGATCAAACTGTTTTTTTCCCTTGTGACGCTACATTAAACAGCAGCTGTCTCTTTTATCACAGAGTTTATTGCTTCTTTTTGCTCAGCTTTGCATAAAGTTTGACTCTGCAACTGTAGCAAGGAGTTAGCTTTAAAGCAGCGCTCTGTAGTTTCACACACGTTCACACACTTTCCCCCTTTTCCTCAGATGAGCAGCAAGCGCTCCAGCAGTTTCCGACGAGCCATCGCCAACGGCCGCCGCACGCTGCAGAGGGAGATCCTGCTGGATGAGACGGGGCTGGGTCTGTACAAACGGTTTGTCCGCTATGTGGCCTACGAGATCCTGCCCTGCGAGACGGATCGTCGCTGGTACTTCCATCAGAACCGCCTGTGCCCCCCGCCTGTCTTCATTGCCGTCGTCACCATCATCCAGGTGAGATTTAGACTCAGGGACATCGTAGATTCCTGATGCAACTCTTCAGGGAAGGTGTTTGTTCTGCTTTAGTGTTTGGACTATGATCCGCTGCCCCCTAAAGCTGCCTTTAAACATTCTTTGCCACCTTGACCTTTGCCCGGCTCAAAGGCCACCAGTGAGTGGAAGATTAGCTAAACTTATATGACAGAGGCAGCTACGTGCTACAAATGTAGTTTTGTGCACTTCCTCCAATAATCTGATGACACACGACTGCAGCCTTCAACACACTCAACTCAACAACTCTTGGAAGGTCTTACCAAGACAAGGAAGGTAGACCTCAGGTCACCAGTCCAGTTTTCTTTGACGTGGCGGGAGATAACAGGTTCTATCTGGGTCCCTGCAGTATTCACATATCACATGTGACTCTGGTATCAGCAGTCCTTGTTAACAGCCTCTAAAGATAGAGATTACACATATTACACAGTCTAGGATAATTAAATTGCAGCATAATGATGGCAACGGCTTTAATAAAATGACTGCTATTTTCAAAATATCTCTGGATTCTGCTCACAGCTTCCTAATAAACTTTAACCATTTTGCCCGAGATCATCATAATTCTGAGTAGCCAGGCGCTCAACAGTGACGATGGGATAATGACCAGGCATTTTAATTCACACAGACAATTAGGTGTTATGTTATGAAAAGAAGTTAATGGAATTTAACCAGATGTCCCCCTCAACACCCCCCCAGGGGCAGCAGTTGCACATTTCTAATGATCGCCAGCCCTGCGGCTTTTACGAGTTTCGCGGTTTCAGCCTGTGTTCCATCACGGCCGGTCTCCTGCCTGTGTGCGTTGCAGATTATCGTGTTCATGTGCTACGGCATCATGCTGAACAAGTGGGTCCTGCAGACGTATCAGCCCGACTTCATGAAGAGCCCCCTGGTGTACCACCCCGGCCACCGCGCACAAGTGTGGCGCTTCTTCAGCTACATGTTTATGCACGTCGGGTAAGGCCACCCTCGTCGTGGGAATGTCGTGCGATGGAAAAGATATTGCAGGTTTTGGACCGTCCTTTCCGTCTTTGTCTGCTCTGTGCAGTTTGGAGCAGCTGGGCTTCAACGCTTTGCTGCAGCTCATGATCGGCGTTCCTTTGGAGATGGTTCACGGCATCTTACGGATCAGTCTCCTGTACATGGCAGGAGTGCTCGCTGGTGAGGATCCTTTAAAATGCATATTCCACAGAGCCCGCAGCAATGACATAAAGCCAAAATTAATCATGCTGCAGATAAGACTGGGAAAAATCACTGTTCCAGTCATTTATATAGATGTACAATTTTTAATTTTAGTACTTTTTCAGCCCGTAGGCTGCGTGCGCCCCCGTGATTAGGCCAGTTTTGATAAATCTGACCCCGACCTTTGAATAAAAGTGTCACCAAACTGAACACAGCGGAGCGACTCATTCCGCCCAAAGGTCTGACTGCAGCCCGCCGAGTCGTTGCTGATGACAAACCTCATTAACTTTCAGTCTCCTCGCACTGATTTGCTTATTGCACCTTTTAAATCTTGGCAGCTGCCTATGAATCCTCACTGCGTGTGTTTAACTCCCACCATTAACATTTTCAGACGTCTTATTAACACAGTCGCGTCGACCTTTTCCAACCTTTGCTCTCGGAAATGCGCCTGACCTGGATCCTAAATTGAGTCACACTTATTCACTTTAGGATTGTAATTTTAAGTCCATCTCTGTGTGACTAGAACTTCGTTTTTTCTGCATCTTTCTGCTCAGACGTTCTTGTGCTCGGGAGAAAAGTCCGCTCCTCGCCTCCCGTCACTGCACGTGTGTGCGCACACGCTCTCGACGCTCATGAATTATTGTGGCTTTGATTTATTTTCGCAGTGATGACAGAGTGTGAGCAAGAAAATATGTGACTTAGAGGAGGAAAAGTGGGGGCTGGCTGTTCTCTCTGGGGAATTAGCCTGAGTGCAGTTTGAGATGCTGTTATGAGATTTAAGCTGGAGCGTGAATCAGAAAGCAGTGGGAGATGGTGATATTTATGACTGCAGAACCCAGAGTTGTCCCGCGTTCATTCGGGTTTCTGCACTTCACTTGCACTGTCGTCCTCAAAATGAAGCTTGTGTTGCACTTTGAAGCTCCGCGCGACTCTTGGAAATGGAATTTGAGCTCTATTTTGTGTTCAGAACCAAACTAAAATCTCCACTATGATGACTTGAGCTCCAGTCTTTGGAATCACTGGGCGGAGCTGGCTCACCTCTTTTATTACTCACAGAATCTCCTGCTGGATGAGGGATTTAAAAATGGAGGTTATGAAGGAGCTGCACTGTGACCGCTTGTTTGAGCCACGGGGTGGGGGGGTGCTGACCAGAGGCAGGTCTGTCTGCAGAATACCGAAGCAGGGATGTGGCGTGCAGGTAAGTACGCAGACAGGAGCCATCCATCAATCTTTGGGCGCAGTGGGGGATGTCCTGAAGGCCGACCTTACACCCAACATGGCTTTTGTAGGTGCATTTTTAGTGTGGATATTTGAGTTTTAGGACCTGATTAACAACACAGACTAATTCTGAATCGTATGATTAACAAGTATTAAAATAGCCCTGGTGTTTTTTGTTATTGTGTAGGAACAAATGATTCCTCCAGTTTCACAGCACATTCACCTCCACTTAACAAAAGCACACTATCAGGAGGCTCCACACAGCAGTCCTGTTATTATTCTGATGTCTGCGTGATTTGATCCTATAAACAGATTACTTTGGGGTTTTTTGCTTTTTAAATTTGTCTTTCTATATTTTATCACCCATGGCAGTCTGATTTTTATCTTCATGCAGTCTTTTTTAGCTCACAAGCTCAATTAAGGCATCTGCTCCTATCAGCCCACGCACCTATGAAGCTTGTTATATTTGACCCTCAGCAGATCCTCCAGGTTGCAGCTGCACCAAGCGTTTGCATTTGTGAAGTGACAGGCTGTACGCACTTACTGCGCCTTTATGCGTTCAGCCTGGCGTTCTCTGCACCGCAGGGTACGTTTCAAAGCCAGAGGAATTTCTGAAGGGTTGTCAGAACCCCTAAAACTGTTCTCAAATAACTCTCAAATTCATGTAGACACATCTCTGCTGTCCTGACAATAACACTACTTGAAAGGGAACAAGCACCGTATTTGTTTTTATATCCAGCACGTGGCCGTCCGCATTTGCAAATCTTTATTCTGTGAGGAAAAATGGAAACATCAGGTTTTCTGTACAAAAAGAAACAAATGTGTAATTACTTTCTGACAGGGCTGTTCAGACCCTGGTTCTTTTCCTCACATACCCTCAGTAATAATTGCTTTGCCGCACTTGCACCATCTGAAACGCTGCTGATTGCTCACGTGCTTTAGGGCCGGAACACCCTGGTATTCCTCAGAAAGAGCTCCAGTTTTCCTGCTGTTTTTCACTCGATTAAGGTAAAATATCAGGACGGTCTTTTCAAGATGAGAAGGAAACATTTGTATCACTCAGTGGGCCGTGGACGTGCTGCAGCTGCATGAGGCCAGGCGTTGTCAGGCACCAGGTGGGACCCAGACCCGGCTTCACCAGTACATGAGGATGCAGCATTCGGTCCATTGATTCATCCCAGTAACTAACACTTCTGGCTAGCATGTGGAGGTCTCCAAGGATATGCCTCCCGGGACTGACTGACCCAGCTCCAAACCGCTCATGCTGGATGATGTTGCTGGCAGCAGAACGTTTTCCACAGGGTTTCCGGACTCTCTTAGGTCCGACCCATGTCTGCCACGTAAGCTGCAGATACCACCACGTGCCGATATGAGTGAACAGACTTCAGATCTTTATTCTGCTCTGATCTATGGATTAAAAAAACCTCAGAAGTTAAAAAATATCTCTGCAAATTAAAAAAAATCTTCCATTTCCACCTGGGCTGGAAATCCAGAGAGAACTTTGGGTGACTGAGAGAGCAACCTATGGAATGCTTAAATAATATAGGGAGTTTTTCCTCCCGTCTGCATCCAGAATCCTTGTGAAGCTCTTTGCTGTCCTCGGTGGACTGCAGCGAAGACACGTGTCCTCATGATGTCGGCAGGCTGTTTGGAAATGATTGGAAACGTGATAGATGACGGCACCAGAGGATGGATGCAGGAGTTGATTAAAGTTGCCGTGGCAGCGGGCAGTTTTGTCGACTTCGTTTTCACTGCTGCAGGTGCTAATTACGCATCATTATTGCTTCTGCGTTCATGCTGATGAAAACCTTTTAGGTCTGAAAATGACGGCAGGTCTTTAGGTTCAGTTTTGCCCATATAATCTACCATTTCTAATTTACCGTGATGGCACTGATCGCCGCCTTTATGAAAGCACCCTGCTTATATTTAGTAGGGGTCAATATACATATAAGTACATGTGCCTCCAGTGAGCAGAGGCTGTTGGTTCATGGCCAAGAGTCTCTTTCATGGCTCGATGCCAGAATTTGCAATAGGCGAGGGGTGATCTATAGATTTTCTGCGGTCTGTTTTTTCCCCCTCCACATTTAAACACAATTTATTTAAATGTGGTCCTGCGGACAGTTTTCTGGCTCATTACAGGCGTGTAAGAGGCTTTTAAATCAAGGTGTAATGAAACATAATAATGTAATATCAAATACATCATGGGAACTTGAACCATCAAAGTGTGAGAGATGGCAAAAACACAACATTATCAGAGAGGAGAATACTGGGAAATAGCTGTTAGCTGATATTTTATATGACATAATGTGTAATTGAGAGCGATTAATACATTAATGTGATGTTTCTGCTCTTGTCCTCACAGTTTAGTCTCTCTGCCTGTCTCTCCCTTGTGTCACCAGCAGTGTACGACTTTGACGTAGTGGACGAGATCTGGATTCCTTTTTAGGACTCTGCAGCCATCTCTTTGCTGCTGTTGGACGCAGAATATCAGTTATACCTTTGTTATTTTTACTATCAAGGCCCAGTGATGGAACATGTGGCTGTGACCTTGAGATATATTTAGTACATAACAGCCAAATGTCTTCACCACTGTGTTTCGAGCGGCCTGAAGAATCTGATCCTGTGTTTGTGATGAACTCCCCTGGTGCTGAGCTAAACTGTAACAGGGTGACCTTGGCGTGATGCAGAGGCTGCCAGTATGATTATGGTAATTCCCGCCCCACAGTCAGCCCTTTCTGGGCGACACCAAAGCTCACTTCCTCTACGAGCAGCCCCGGCAGCATTGCCGGTAATAGCACCAGCGGTGATGAATCTTCTCACTTTAATGCAGCCTAATTGGAGGCAGCATGTTTGTGCGGAGCGAGTCCAGCGTGTTTATGGGCCTCTATTTTCATCTAGTACGTGAAGTCATTTCACAACAGCAATATTTGTCGAAGCGTGAGATGAAACCATTTCCCATGCTCATTTTAGATTGTGTTTCCAGTGATGGCTAGTTGGGGTTCTCCCTCGGATCAAGCGCGCCATCATGGGTGTCCTCGGCCCAGAGGTGTCTGCGATTTCATCCTCTCTGTGCATTTTAGTCCAGGTCCTTTGAGCGTGACGCGATTTCTGTCTTTGTGGTGTGTTTTGATGTGTGTTTAAAGGTTGTCTAATACCCTGCTGTGACTGCAGGAGTGCGAGTAGGTGCTTCTGAGGATGCCGACAGTTTGGATGCTGCCCAACAGCTCCAATCCTTTAATGTCTGTCGTCGGCCTTTTTCTCCACATCTTATTCAAGGTTTCTTTTCTCCTGCCTGAACTGCACAAGAACACCAGGGAGAACGCTCGAGATGTGATATTGGAGGAGGGCCGTTCGCCGCTCCGCTTGATTGAAAGCAGCAGTGACAGAGATCTTATCCCTCTGTCTGGATGACATAGCCGTCCATCGCCTTTGCAGGTGGAAAATATATCTAATAAAGCCCCCTCTTTTGGCAGTAGCCGTATACTTGAAATGAAGCTGAAATCGATGCCACTCTATTAAATGACATTTGAAGTCTTGGAGACTGGAGATGAGACAAAAGGCCTGTGATAGATGGTCAAACTGACATTTATCCTTTTAAAATGCAGGTGACCAAAAAAAAAAGTCCAGTAAATATGTCACACACTATTATCACTGTTTAAAAGGAAAGCAAATCAGCTCGGCAGAAACAAAGAGAACAGGCTTTAACACAATTCAGATACACCAATAGAGTTTTGATGCGTTTACATTGAGAATTCCTGGACACGAAAGTGTGATCCAGGTGCTCCATGTTACATTTATGTTAAAAGATCGCTCATCTTCTCACCATCCCGTATCTGAAATCTCCTTTTTTTTGTCCGTCGTAAATAAATCCAATTGGACTTTTCCCCAGTTTATTAGCTGACAGCGGCGGCCCGCTGACTGCAGCACTGCCTGTCAGGCCTGGAGCTTTAAAACACTCCGTCCGGCTCTGCGTGGAAGAAAAGGACAGCCCCAGTAAAAAAAAAAAAAAGCGACAGCACTCCCACACTATGTAGGCTGAGAAAAAATTGTTGCTGTGATCTCCAGAAAAAATAGACGGCAATCCTGAAATGGAATGCCAATCCTCGTTATTCTGGTCCGCGTGTCCCCTCGTACCTTAAATTGGTTGGTAATAATTTATCAGACTGACTATAACTGGTGTTTTCAGCCTCTTTGTTCCCCAAATATCGCCCTTATCTCCTGTTGAAAGCCTGGTGTTGTCTCTGAAGTGACAGAGGACAGACGAACCGGCATGTTGTATCATCATACGGCTGTCTGCTAGTTGCTGGGCGTTCTTCTGGCCCGCCGTTGGAATATTTTGGATCCGTCTGGTCATTTTTATCATTTATGTTTACAGACGCAGCCGACAGCTGTTATAGCAAACTGACTCTGACACATCCCCTTTATGCTACCTGTGCAGCACCAACACGTACGAGATAATGTTGCAGTTTACTGCTTAAAGCAGTGGAACTTTCAGCAGCAGGAGCCAAATATTTCCCACAGGAGTCCATGAAACCCAAACATCTTTTCCGAGGGACCTTCTGAATGAATGTCAGGCCTTGTTCTGTCATCTGTTTCAATTTGTAAAAGCTCTGTGATTCTTCGAAGGTTGCTTAGATCACTGAAAAGGACGCTGTGTGGGTCTCCCGGCGTTAAACTGGGCTCCACTGGTGCTGCAGGCCGTCGGTATCTACGTGGTGTAATGCAGCCTCGGGCAGACTCTGGGTCATCATCAACTAAAATACAGAATTCACCTGCAGCTTAAGGGCAGCCTTGGGTAACAGTGATTGTAAAGCAAGTCTGTTTTGTTTTATTAGTTGTCTGAGTGGCGGCGGGGATTACACCATACGTGGATGTGGGCTTCGTGATGGGAGCCTACAGAGATGTTGATGATGACTTTAGAATAGCAATATTATATAATCTGCCCTGTGATGTCTCAGCTCCTGCTGTGAGCTGGAATCCTAAATCTTAAATCCCCCAAAGCAGGAGAGCCCACATGACAGGCCTGTTTAATATTCATAATGTACTTGAGAGCGACTAACCAAAGCGCAGCGGCAAAGAGGAAAGAGCGGCTTGTTTTCTCTGAGTCGTCCCCTTCATCCGTGGATGGCGGCATTACTTCAATTCATCTTACTTCACAACTTAAAGCAATAAGCCCTTTAGATCGCTCTGATTGCAATCAAAGTTTGTTAAAAGTCAGAATTTTCACTACTCTAGAAGTTGTCCTAGTCCTATATTCACTGAACCTCCCTGGAGTCCAGAAGTCACAGATCCACCTCAAAACTGTGGAGAAGATTCAGATTAAAAGGGCCCCAAATGTTGATGCTGCTGATGTGGCTCCAGCTCACTTTCCCCTTTACTTTGAAGAGATCAGAGACCACAGACAGAACGCTGCGCTGTGTAATTGCAATTTTGTGGAACTAACAAAATGGGGCGCAGTAAATCTCCTCAGATCTGGAGCTGAAGCACCAACCTTCAGATGCCCCGTGAATCTGCGTGAGTGCGGGAACAGAGGAATGAGTGAAGGGGCCGTCCACAAGCTGACGAGGCGTTCTTGGAAATGATGTTTACTCTGCACGTGCACAACACACACACACGCACACGCGCAGAGTGAATGTTAGGACATGCATTATAGATCTGAGATTACCACTCCAGCAAGCCCCAACTGTGATTAAAAAGAGGCCGTTTTGTTTTATCAGTCCTCTCCACCGCGCTTATCAGCTCATTTGCATAATTAGCAGCATCTGATGCCGTCCTCGCAAGCGGCTGCCATTGTGATTTCCCCTGCTTGGAATTCTGTCCCACTTTGTAGTGTCACTCAGCGCAGCCCCTCTTGCAGGTGCGCCGCACCGCCGCCGCATTCCCAATTGGAACCGCAGCGGCGCCTCTGCAGAGTCCTGCGAAACAATCCGCGCTTTTCTTCCGACTGTGTCTACGATTTAAGTTTTGACGTGGACAGTTTGGTGGTGTGGACGCTGAGGTCCACATTCTGCAGGTGAAGCTAATTGATACACACGCGAAACCCACTCTCATTCTGAATAGGAACCAATCCACCTCTCAACAGCAGCAGAGAGGCTTTAACTGTTTCTATATAACAGCAGAGTATTCATGAGGATGGTGTAATTAGTCTCCAGAGTCATGATGCTGATACCCTTGACACTGCTGCTGTCACCGAGGCTCTACTTTGATATTATATTGTGTCTGTTAAAGGGCACTTTTGGCTTCTGGCCACAGCTCACATTTTGCCTGCAAATCTATAAAAGGCGTAGCTCCAGACCACCAAATTGGAACTTCTCCCCTCTTCAGGGCTCCACTGGCTTTGCTTTGATCAACGACCGTCGTGAGCGGGATTTTTCTTTTCTTTTCTTTTCTTTCGGAGGGGAGATAAAGCCATTTATTAAACTTTCCATGTTTCCGAAAAGGAAATGAAATTTAATTTGAATTCAAATAATGAAAGGCTGACTTAAACGCCCCCAAAGCTTCATCTCTACGTCCTAGACGTAGAATTAAAGAGCAGCCTGGGCAGCACAGTCACCGGAACAGGTTTGATCTGATCTGTCAGACCTGCGGGAGGAGGGTGGTTTGCTGCTGGATGCTGAGGACGTTTGTTCTTGGAGTTGCTGCCCTTTGCTCACGTTCTGCCATCTTCTGTCCCTCCTAATCCTCCTAATAGGTCCTCTTGCTCCGTCTCTCCGCAGGCTCGCTCACCGTCTCCATCACTGACATGCGTGCTCCGGTGGTCGGGGGCTCAGGCGGCGTCTACGCTCTGTGCTCGGCACATCTGGCCAACGTTGTCATGGTAACTGTCAACATACCACCATTTCATTCATCTGCATCCGGCTTGATTGAAACGTCAGTGAACCCTGTTGTACCCTGTTTGTTTTTTCTTTCAGCCGGTCTCAACGGATCCCAAATATAATCTTTTCCCAACAATTCTTGATATGTTTCAGTGGTATTTGATGAGCCAAGACACTTGGGTTAATAAATAAGGCTGTGTCGGGTTGTTTACACTGGAGAAAATCAAGCATGGATGTTCCCATGATGCTTCGTTCCGCCATTTATTTCTCTGGGTCTCCGGCGTCTCAGTGTTTACCAGCGGAACGCTCCCCCCTTGCTCTAGAGCTCTCGAGGCGCGTTACATCTAACAAATCACTTTAACTAATGTTGCAGCCCACTGTGGGTGTGAGACGACAGCAGGGATCAGAATCAAAGTGCCCCGATGGGCCCCGAGCACAAACTCTGTAACTGTACAGCAAAACAGGACTCTTTATTTGGTCAGTTACACTCGGGTGCTGGATGTTGAAGGAAAATCCTACAAGGCCCCATCTTAGTTCTGCTCCAGTGGCCCCTTTTTTACGCTTGTACGTTTGCGTTTGAAGACGTCTCAAACCCTCGGCCAGTCGTGGTCCGGAAAACTTCCGACCATCTGCCATCGAGCATCAGCGTCCAGGCCCATTTTCAGGTTCAGTGAAGTTTCGATGTCCCTGTTGTGACTCCCCTGAAGTCATGCGGCTCCACTGTCACAGCGCATCGTGGAGCCACGCTGTGCACACTTTCAGCCTCTGACACAGCTCAGATTGTGGTTCTCTTTACTTTAACTGCTTTTAACATCAGCTGCTCGTCCAGTGTGATGTGAAATCTGAGGCAAGATGAGGCCTCCTCCGAGATATTAAACGTTTATGTGGAGAAATGCTGGGGCACTACATAGGGTGCAATTCCAGCCTGTGGTCACAGCAGGTTGTATTTATACTTTGCCTTACTCTTCTGCTGCTATGAGGGAGAGCTGTGGCTCTGGGTCACACTCCCACAGCTGGGAACACAGATACAAGCTGTCTTATTCCACATCAGGGAGCCATAATTCTCATACCCCCTTAGAGAATTTTTAAAAAGTATTTATTGGCCCACCCTCCCCCTTTTAAATCATCACAGCCCTAATTAATAGAGTGCCGCTGGGCTGGAACCAGTAAGTGAAGCAGCCAGGTGTATAATCGCGTCTATGTGCTGCCAGACATGGATTTCCTTTCTTCCAGGTCTGATTATTCACCACACCTGGAAGAAAGAGCGGGGCCTTCCAAAACTATGAACGCACTCATGTTTAAAGTAAATATTGGTTTTCTGATTCTTTTATTGATTTATTTTTGTGCTGACCAGACATTTTGGCTCTGTGTTGCAGAATTGGGCTGGAATGCGCTGTCCGTACAAGCTGCTCCGCATGATCCTGGCGCTAGTTTGCAGTAAGTTGTCCAGTTTAACCGGCGTCCTGCGTCTTTAGTCATACTGTTGCTCTTTATGGGGGGTTTATAGTCAGGTTGTTAAGGGGACAGTGTCATATAAGGTGGGAGTGGCCTTTTAAAACGCTCATAAAGTTGAACAGTAGTTTTGCTATAGCCGAGAGGCTCCATAAGCCGACACGCTCCTTTGTTTGAGTGCTACTACTCATCTCGTTTCTCCACACGAGGGCCGATGCAGTGTGACTTTCATTAGTAAGCAATATGCTCCCTCCATCTGTGCTGGGCCTGCTGCCTCTGAGCTGAGCGAGCAGCCAGTCTCTGTTGGAAAGTCATATTTCTCCTCCATATTTTGCAAACAGGGAATATAAACATTTTAAAATGAAATGCTACACATTGTTAGTCTGAGAGGCTTGAGAGTTTTTTCCTCGCAGACTATCAGCAAAACTACAAATATCCGCCCTGCAGTCCTTGGTTATGTTCATCTTTTTTTGCAAAAGCAATGTAAGAAACAGATGAACTCCGGTTCAGGTCTGAAGAATGAAGACACGGTGAAAACAAAGGCAAAACTGAAAGACTGATGATGATGCACATGATGAATGGTTACATCCGGTTGGCATTTCTGCCTGTGTGAACGGTTGTGTAATTTTCCTTAAAAAGTCTGTTTGATGAGTCAGTGACTGACATCACTGCGGGTTCCTCCATCAGCTGTCTCTGCTTTATGTGCCACAGTGAGTTCAGAGGTGGGCCGTGCTGTCTGGCTCCGCTTCTCCCCCCCGCTGCCCTCCTCGGGGCCTCAGCCCAGCTTCATGGCACACTTGTCAGGGGCTGTGGTGGGCATCAGCATGGGGCTCCTGATTCTCCGCAGCTACGAGGAGAGCCTCCAGAAACAGTGCTCCTGGTGGGTCATCGTGTTCTCCTTCATTACCTTCCTTCTTTTCGCCATCTTCTGGAACATATTTGCGTATGAGCTGCTGGGTGTGCAGATACCCCCTCCGCCCTGATGAAGGCCCCACCCCCACCCCGAGTGCCGCTTTTACCCTGATCCAACCCAACGTTCCCCTATGACCTCAAGTAATTTAGACAAAAATGAAATACGAAATCATTTAATAGAAATAACCATCTAAAAATCCTTTTTTACAGATACTTTGCAAATCAAAGAAAATATGTCTCTTTTATTAAAGAGGGATTTCAGTAGCAACAAGTACAGGTGACAGTTCCTCAGAACCACTTTGAGGAGCATTTTTATACATGTGTTGAAATCTCATCCTAGTCAGCACTGAACTTTGAGCATTTAGCGTTGTGCTCTTTTATCACAGACTGCCTAAAAAACCTCTTTCATCCGTTTCTTTTGATTCCATCCTTCCATACGAGTTAGGAACCGAACGGAACGGCAGTGTGTGACGCGTGCCTCTGTTGTTGTATGAGGGGTAACAGGAGGCTTCTCAACTGTGGCCGTGACGATGCCGACAAACTGCTAAGAGGAATTTTCTCTGGGTAAAGATCAGAGATCAGGATCAACCGCAGTCCCAAATCTAAAAACAGTTACATCTCCAGCAAGCAGATGGCTGAATCTGACGTGCTTGTGCCACAAATCAGAGCTGTGGGAGAAAATTTGAATATCAAAAATATTGTTTATATGTATGCACATACATATATAGAAAGAGCGTAGCACCACTGAAGTATTTTATCTCTATCCCTTTGCAATTCACTGATGTTTTTCAAAAATCTTTTAGGCGAACCAAAAAATAAAATAAAATAGAGTATGGAGCTGCCAACTAATTGATAGAGAGTCAATTAAAATCCTTTGAGTGTCTCAGAGCAGCTACAGACAGATTGTTTCTAATGTGGGTTTCAGGTCCATTTTGTCATCATTAAGGAGTCATTTTCACTTCAGGAAAATGGTAATAATGTCCGTGACGTTCTACCAACACTGTGGATACACAAACGCTTCATTAGACAAATGGAGGACAGGAGAGCAGAGACAACCAAGAATGAGAAAATGTTTAATGGATGGTCATGACTAAAGTGAGAGAACTTTATCCTGCTAACAGCTTGCTACATGCTACGCATTCAACGCCTCGCCGCGTGGCTCTCGAGGACACGTGGACACACATTTCTTGTTGTTTTTTACAGCAGTGCACACAGTCTGAAACACAAATACACAGGCTTCTGCCTGTTCTCGCTAGGACAGACTGAACTGGGGAGGCCGCGAATGTGTCATCAGCTTACCTCTGACCTTTGTGTCCCGGAGGGCATTGGGGTCTCAGTCAGGCCACGTCTATACCTCAGTTTCTCATTCTTAGGGACTGTATACTTTTGTAAAGGAATGTACCTATAAAGTAAAAGTGTTCAGTTGTCCCTGTTTTTCATTTGATAGTTGATGTGTATAGTGTATGTTCATAACCGAGAGTATATTTATTTGTATTTTCTCCTCTTTGAAGGGGAAAAGAACATTTTCAAATGATGCAGAATTAATGCTTTGATTGTTGTTCTGATAACTCCTGTGTTGCTTTGATCCACTGAAGGAAAACAAAAGACAACAGCTGGTTTTTAATAACCATTAAAGACTTAAGCTCACTTAATTTTATAAACCGTCAGCGCTTTACAAACTAAAGCCATAGGAAGAACTCATTCCGTTCAGCGATTTCACCTGTTTGAGTCGCCATCTTGTCTGCATTGTGAACATGATGATGGACAGCCCTTCAAAAGCAGACCCACCAGACCTTCAGCCAGTAATTATTTTGGTTGCTGGAGGAAAAAAGAAAATGTTCACAGTTTTGTTACTGTCACCCGCAGCATTTACATCTGACCATTACTCTCAGATATTATAGAAAAATCTGCATCAATTAAGAGACTCTGTGTGAACCAGTCTAAAAAAGCCATTTTCAGAAGCAGCATAAATAAATCTGCCAGCGTGTGTCTGCGAGGCTGGCGTGCTGGACACAAACGTGTATGTTAGCACCTGTTCTGAAGAAAGCAAAAGCGAAATATTCACGTACCTGGTTAACTTGCAATGAAAACAAAGAGGGAGCCTGAGAGGAGGTTAATGTGCCTCTTTAACCCAAGATTTATAGAAGCCCCACAAGGGTTTTAAAGGGCTAGTAAATGGCTATGATTTTATTGAACACAATAACTGTGAAGATCAAGTGTCCCTGAAGTACACGCAGGACTCAGACCGAAGGCTTGTTTTAAAAATGGTGCTCCTGAAATGTCAAGAAAAAGGAAATGAAGGCCCAGACATGCAGATTTAACCCACAAAGTGAATGGATGGTTCTAGGGGCACTTGGATGATCTTTGGGTGCCCCGAACTCATCACGGCTCCGATGTGCACGCCTCTCCTGTCGCCTCCAAATGATGCGCGGCGCAGTGTAGGGACGCATCAGGGCCTAAAGCTGGACCATAAACAGAATATCCTCCTCTAATAAGTGGAACTGACAGGCTGCGCGGTGTTAATTCAATTACTGTCTCTGGGTGACATATTTGTTTTCAGCAGGAGGAGGAGGAGGAGGAGGAGGAGGGCCTGATGGAGGGCCTGATGGATGGCATGAACATCAGTAACGCAGCCAGTAATTCATATACTCATTCATACTTGACCCTGCTTGTTTTTGAGTGAACCCAAGGTGCTGCTGTTCTTCTTGTATTCATGCAATCTCTAAAGTGCAGCATATATGACATTCCTGTCTGCTCTTTATTTACTCCTCTTCCTCATAAGTGAGCTTTCGTTGCCCTTATTTTAGGATGTCATCAGCTGACATGATGTCACGTGCCATATTCTCCTCTGCTATGAACACATTTCAATGCCAATCCATTGTGCTGTTATGCCCAATGCCTTCTTATAAAATGAGCCCAAGAAGAGTATGGGACAGGAACGCTTCTCCACTGATTGGGGTGTTCCATATGACAAAGGCCCAGGTTGCAGCCTGTGGCAGCTGCTCACACATCCAGAAGCTGCTCTGAACCGCTGGTGGTGGCCAGGATGCCTTTTCTAAATGTATATTCTTATGTATTTAAACAGTGCTGCATTATAGTGCAGGTAGAGCGGGCACAGTACCTGGACGCTCACAGCATTAATATAAACTAGGAATTGACTAAATAAGTTGAGATCTAATGTGCTGGTTTGAGTCCTCAAAGTGCAGATGTTTGTCTTGAGTTACCCAAAATTCTGGATATTGAACATGTTCTAGACTAAAATGAGAAGACACAATAAAAAGATTCAAATTACCGGCGTTTATGCTATCTTAATACGGACAGGTTGCCATAATCCAGATATCATGATACCCCCAAAGTTTAAACAGGTCGGTGTGCCGCCCCCCCCCCCCGAGACATGTGGGTCTTCTGTAAAATGATCGGTGTTTGTAGACCATTGTTTGATCTCATTCAGAGCTCTGGTACATTTCCTTTCCACAAGTCATGTCAGAGATGTCCTGCAGATGACCACAGGTTGTTTCTCAAACTGTTTCCCAGTTTTGAATTAAAAACACACCTCATATCTGTGCTGCTGTGGTGATTTTTGCTTCCTTTTATCGATAAAATGGTGCCAATCCTAACAAGATCCGACCTCAGAAGAAACAGATGTACCAACAGTGTTTACAAAAGGAGGAAAAGAAAACCAATGATGCTACTTTTCCCATTAGTCAGGAGGAAACAGAAAGGCTAAATTAGAAAACTGATAATTTATATCAAAGTCCTCATTATTTCACTATTGTACTTTTTAAATGTTCCGAATTGAACCATTTTATATTGTATATGTACAGTATGAATATATTTTGTTTTATTTTGTACTCTTCATTGTACTTTGCTTTAATTTAGAAACTATAAATAAAGACTGATACTGTGGCAACATCACAGCTTCTATCTGTGTGTCAGCATAAAACAGAGCTGCAAATAAATATGTAAAAAAAGAACACCGACATTAAACAAGCTTATAGAAAAACGTGCAGTAGATTTATTTATTTCATTTTGCTCTTTTTTGCTGGCGTCTGGCCAGTGTCGGCTTCTGAGCACCTCTCCAGAGAGCTGCCAGCCTTCCCATTCTGCAGAAGTGGGAGCTGCTGCTGTTTGATTCCAGCCATGGCCCACAAACACAGCTCCAGCCTGTGGGGCGTCCAGTCCTGCTGTGGATCCACTGAGGAAAAATGGAAGCTTATTTTTAAAGCCCACCATGGAAATGGTGTGGGGGAAGAAAGGTTCCTAGGGGGTGGTCTAATGATTTGTAAACATTCCTGAAATCCATAGTCCTGCAGCAGAATGCAGGCGGAACCGCCTGTGCTACCAGTATTACCTCTGTTCAGGTTCTTTGCCTTCTCAATCATTCTGTCCAGATAGAGAGCATAGTGCTTGGCGGTGTACTGGATGGGCTTTAGTCCCGGTATGCTCTCCATGGCTTCATCAGACATGAATGCAGCCTCGTCTGGAGCTCCTGCTGCCAGCACAGCTGGAACAAAAATGGACAGTCGGCCCCAGGAAAAGTATATATGCAGCCATGAAGTGAACGGAAACTATTTAACTGGAGAGCAGCAGCTCTCAGCAGGTATTGAGCTTTGATCCATTTGCTTACATATTAATGCTGCGCTCACCTGATGCGGTGGCTGGGCCGACTCCTTTCAGGTAGCTGAGTTCTGCAATTGCTGCCTTTACATCAGGCAGGAGGCTAAATGCCTTCCTGGAGCATTTCTCCACAGTGTCCACACTGTTGGAGGCCACTAGCTGCTGCAGCCTCGGCCTGAACTTCCCTCTCTGTACACCGGCACAGGGGTCACACAAGAACACACTGCGGGTCTGTAGCAGTACGAGTATCTAGCAGAGAGACGACGTCGGAGGTGATTTGCAGATACTTACTGTTAGCTTCCACTCCATCAGTTTCACCAGCTCTGAGTGAGTGATGTGTTTGTCAGGCCGACTCGAGATGAGTGAGGGCAGCTCTTCTTGATACCTGATGGCAGTTTTAGGCTGACTGATTATTCATCTTTTTTTCAGTCTAAGCAAAAATGGCACTCGCCACAGATTGATAAATACTGTAGACAGACAGACGGACGGACAGGCACAATGTCACTTTCAGTCACCATATTGTTTTATGAACAGGGTTATTCTGACCCCCTCTTGGATTCTACCTGAATATTTGAGCTCATCCTGTTATGGTTAATATTTCTTTACTATGCATCAGTTTGAAAATGTGTTTAAAAATAGTCTTGATTTACCATTTGTCCAGGATCAAAAGCTTCCCGGGTGTCTTGCCTTTGACCTTTGCTTCCACTACATCCCAGTAATTATCGTGCACACTCCTCCACGTTGCTGGGTCCTCGCAAGTAAACAGAGCACTCATGGTAGCATCACTTGCAATCGCAACTGTTCCCTGAGACTAGAATAATACAAATATGCGGGGAGACATTTACAATTTTTCACACTTGCGAATTATGCATCAACAATTTCACTCTCACCTTCGAAGATTACCAAAACGTCCAATCTAGACCCGTTTGTTGAAGATGATGTCCGATAAACTCTTGAATCAGAGAAGTTTATTTTGATTTTAGGGAGTTTCTTAAGTGTTTCGAATGACACCAACTCTCGCGTGACGACAGTTCCTGTTTGGTAGAGGTCCCGCGAGAAGATGCAGCTGTACTATTTCCGGAACCGCAATTATTGCCCAACAAGTTCTGAAGGTTTGCCCCTTATGTACTTCTCTGTTGTGCATGTAAAATGTTGCTCACTGTAACGTGCTATTAAACGGTCATTCCTAGGCTCGACGAACTTGGTAGTCTTTTGTGGGATTTTTTAATCTCTCCAACAGTAATCGATAGCTGAAATAGGTTAGCCAGCTAGCATTAGCGTCACATTCCTGGTGTGTTTGTGGTGCTGGAATACTGTAAAGACTCCAACTATAACAAGCATACAACAAATGACTGTTGTATTTCAAGAGAAGTCCATGCTGACATTATTTTGATGAAAAATCCGGTATAGTTTTTGCATAAAGTAAATAGATAAGTCATCCATTTAAATAAGATAACGTTTGTTTTGTATTTGCCAGTCACCTGAGCACGACCCAGTCAGGTGGGACGGTCATAAACAAACACAACGTGGCGCAATGACAGTTGTACTCAAAATAAGAATAACGAGCTATCTGGCCACTATATGCAGTCTTAACTTAACATTGGCATAGGAAAAGACTTTGCAAGATTATAGGTGGGGGTCTTTTCGTGAGATCGTCTTCTCAGTGACTACACTGTCCCAGGAGACTGTGGCTATATGTGTTTATATTTCGTGTCATATTTATCTTTTCTTGTCTCTGCACCTAAAACTGGCTCGGCTATTGACGAGGGCTATTTTCCAACTATTTTTGCTGTAGGCAGCCAGTAGACGGATCCACGCTAAAGAATCTGACAGGATCGTGCAGAATGTCACCAGATACCAAACTCTCGGTTGCATGTTGACCCTGATGGGAGCACATGAAGATGATTGTGTTTTGTTGGAGACGTTGACGGGGCTTGTGATTCTTCAACAAGTAAGTGCAAAGCACACTATTTGTAGCATCCACCACACCTTTTTGCTCCACCTTGTAATGCATACACATTTACTTACTTGAGCACCATCTTGTGGTAAATTTGGGGGAAAAAACTCTCTAGTTGTCTTTTTGTAAAAGTGCTTTTTAGTGCATTTTAAAAGCACTTCTGTACATTTTCACGTTTTTCTGCATCAGAAATATGGAGAAGATGTCAAGGGTTACCACAGCCCTCAGCAGCAGTGCCATCACTGGCCGGACTATGTTCTGCCACTTGGACGCTCCCGCCAATGCTATCAGTGTGTGCCGCGATGCTACGCAGGTGGTGGTCGCTGGCCGCAATATCTTCAAGATTTACGCATTGGAAGAGGAGCAATTTGTGGAAAAGCTGAATCTCCGTGTCGGACGAAAGCCGTCTCTCAACTTCAGCTGTGCAGATGTTATGTGGCACCAGATGGAGGAAAACCTGCTGGCCACAGCTGCCACCAATGGGGCAGTGGTTACCTGGAATCTTGGAAAACCCTCAAGAAACAAACAGGACCAGCTGTTTACTGAACACAAACGCACAGTCAACAAGGTGTGCTTCCACCCCACTGAGGCTCACATGCTGCTCAGCGGCTCGCAAGATGGGTTCATGAAATGTTTTGACCTGCGCAAGAAGGAGTCTGTCAGCACGTTTTCAGGTGAAATGTGACAACTAGTTTGAAAAGTCCCTTAAGGAATTATTGGAGGTGGCCAATGGAGCCATTAATTAGTGGTTACATAAGAAAAAGTTCTACCTACATTACTTTTTCTTTACGCCATTTTCTTCCAGGCCAGTCCGAGAGTGTAAGAGATGTACAGTTCAGTATGAAGGATTATTTCACCTTTGCTGCTTCCTTTGAGAATGGAAATGTTCAGCTGTGGGACATCAGGCGCCCAGACCGCTACGAGCGGATGTTCACTGCTCATACTGGTCCGGTCTTCTGCTGTGATTGGCACCCTGATGACAGGTAAAAGATGGAGATGCATTTGTGGATATTTATCATCTGAGCAATAACCTTTGGGCCGACTTCCTCAGGGGGTGGCTGGCCACTGGAGGGAGGGACAAGATGGTGAAAGTGTGGGACATGACCACCAACCGAGCCAAGGAGATCTTTTGTGTCCAGACAATTGCCTCTGTGGCAAGAGTCAAATGGCGGCCTGAGAGGAAGTTTCATTTAGCTACCTGCTCTATGATGGTGGACCACAACATCTATGTGTGGGACATCCGGAGACCTTTTATTCCATTTGCCACATTTGAAGAACACAAAGATGTGACTACTGGTATTGTGTGGCGGCACCAGCATGATCCTCATTTCCTGCTTTCGGGTTCTAAGGATAGTACGCTGTACCAGCATATGTTTAAGGACGCCACTCGCCCTGTGGACAAAGCCAACCCTGAAGGTCTGTGCTTTGGTCTATTTGGTGACTTGGCTTTTGCAGCCAAGGAGAGTCTGATCAGCAGTGATGTCAACAGGAAGCCGTACCCAGGAGGCGACCGCCGTTACCCCATCTTTTTCTTCAAGAAACCCGACCTGACAGAACAGTTTGCCCACGTCTCCAGTGCCCTTAGTGTTTTTGAGACAGACTTGGACAGTAACCGCATGGACTGGTTTGTCAAAACTGCACAACTCTACCTCCTCAGTGGGAAGCCCTTTGGCGAGCTGTGTGATCACAATGCCAAAGTGGCTCAGGACCTAAAAAGACCTCAGGTGAGACCAACACCAGGAGCCAGACTATACAACTCTAGACAAGACTAGACACTCAACATGCAAAAAAAAAGGATTTTCCATCAACTTCACGTGTAGATTTATTCTGAAACAACTCTCTTCTGACAACTGCAAAGGTTTCCACAACATGGACCATGCTGAGAATCATGTTTTCTGACCCAGCAAACCAGGCCACACCTGCTGCAAACCACAACCACGGTAAATTAGGAGGTTTGCCTTTAATGAACAGGTAAATGAAGGTCGCACAACCATCAAGTGGGATATTTTACACAAATGGTTAATGCACAGGTGCTGTATGCTTCCAGTTTCACCATAAAGGAAATTGGTTCAGTGATGGGCACTGAAAGTAGGCTGGAGCGTAAAGGTGAGAGCAGGCAGGACAACGTCCACCTGGAGGCTGGCAACTCACATATCAGCAATAATAATGAAGGTGAGACAGACTTTAGAACTGTCTGACTGCCTGTGTTACTATAATATAATGGACTTGTCTAAAATAAGTCATCCGTTCACATAAATTCCAGAAAATGAGGAGACAGAAGGCAGCGAGGGCCAAGCCGAGTATATGTTTGGTGATGCTGAGTTAGATGACGATGACCTCTACTCTATGGAGCACGATAACCAAACAGGTCAGTCATAGCTCGTACTTTTTGAGTTCTATTAAGTTCCGGCTCGGTTCATTATTTATAGTAAATCTTAACTGAGAGCTATCGAAATCTGAACCTTTTGTTGGAGCAGAGGAGCAGGAGTACACGCTGCCTCGGGAGGCCTTCCAGCTGCGTCACGAGATCATGGATAACCCGTCTGCTCCCGAACACCTCCAGCAGGACAAGTCCGACTCCCCGCACGTCAGTGGCAACGAGGCCGAGGTCACCTGTCTGACGCCCATCGAGTCGTTCTCGCTCATCTCCATCTCCCAGCCGCTGTTCAGCCCACATCTGGCCGCCAGCTTCTTCTGCCCCATTGTGCGGGAGATGCTAAGCTATTATGCAGAGCAGGGTGACGTGCAGATGGCTGTATCTGTGCTGATCGTCCTGGGGGACCGAATCCGTAAAGAGATTGACGAACTCACACAGGTCAGACGGGAAAAATACTGAAAAGCAGCATCACTTTAGTGGAATTTACAAGAAGAATATTTTTCCAACATTTGATTAAAAAATGAAAAGCCCAAAACAATTCAGACAAATTCAACGAATATTTTCAGTATATTTATGTCATGGCTGCCAGTGAAATATCCAAATCTTCCAACTTATTCCCTGATCTGTAATGTAGAAAACTTGGACACACCAGAATGGGAAACCCTGAGCAAGTTATGTTCCCTTTTTAGGAACACTGGTACACGTCCTACATTGATCTGCTGCAGCGATTCGAGCTGTGGAATGTATCCAATGAGGTCATCAAGTTGAGCACTTGCAGCGCCATTACCTGCCTGAACCAGACATCTACGACGCTGCACATCAACTGCAGCAACTGCAAGCGGCCGATGAGCAACAAGGGCTGGATCTGCGACAGGTGAAAGCTATTATGCCCGTGTAGTAAAGCTAATGATTCCGTACCAGAACGTTCTTTGGTTCGGACTGGTGCCTCTCCAGATTCTCTGTGGTCAGCTCAAGTGTATTTCCTGTTTCATGTTTTTGTCAGAACTTAATGAAGTAGGGCTTGACTTGCAGTCTGCTCCTCCCCGCTAGGTGTCACCAGTGTGCCAGCATATGTGCAGTGTGCCACCATGTGGTGAAGGGAATGTTTGTGTGGTGTCAGGGCTGCAGCCACGGTGGACACCTGGAACATATTATGAACTGGCTGAAAAGCAACGCCCATTGCCCTGCTGGCTGTGGTCACCTGTGTGAGTACACCTGAGCCCGTCTGCTGGGTCATTGCCCGTTAGCATGCTGGTGCTAACAGTAATCGGAGTGTCTGAGGTCTTCAAACGCAAATGTGAAATTCTGTGAGATCTAATTATTACCGCCATCCTAAAGGTGACATGAACAAGTGTAAGTCTGGATTTTAATTGGTGAAATTGTTACTACACACAAACTGCAGAGAATAAAAGATTTGGGTGATCTCGTATTTGGAGTGTTTTAGAGTTTCTAACCCCTTCTGGGATGTCCAGTAGGCTCTACTGAAACAATTGTTTCATCTCCAGTGGACTGTTGACATTTTTTCAGTCTTTTAAACGTTTTTGAATTGGTGTAAATCTTAATATTGAAGATACTGACTTAATTTAATCAACAGATGCCATTTTATTCAAGCAATACACTATGCATTTACACTTGAAGTTGTTCTGGATCCTGTTTCAGCCTGTTTTCTTGAATATTTAGAGCGGAGCTTTTTATGCCTTTAACCAACATATATTTAAACATTACACAACATCTCATTCCTCTGTGATCCGGTTGGATAGTACAAAAGATGCAGTTTCAAGTCATTTGGGAGACACACCACTTATCACCATCAAAATCTCAATGTTATTCCACTTTATTTTAGCCGTTATGTAAGAGAAATGTTTAAATCCAGTAGCATAGACAGGTCATATTCAACAATAGTCACAGAGGCAATGGTCCAATTTTTTTCCACACTTGATGTAAATACGTTTTTAAAGGGATATACGAGGGCGCAGTGACAACAGCACAATTTTAGGACCATCCATCCATCCTCTACCGCTTATCTGGGGTCGAGTCGAGGGGGCAGCAGCCTAAGAAGAGAAGCCCAGACTACCCAGCTACAATTTTAGGACAATCTAAATAACTTCCTGTAATGTTGAGGCTCCAACACCACAAGATAAATATGTTTCATATGTGAACAATTCACTCAGGGGCGCTATAGGAGGGGGAGAGACCCATCTGTTCTATTTCTCACATTGTGTTATATCTGTGCAGAAATCAAATGGGTTTCCACCACAACCTTTGATTCTATTACTCTTTTTTTGTTGTTTATTCTGATTTCATCACAACAAACTGGCACCAAATCACGATGGAACTACATTCTTGTGCAGTTTGTCAAACCAGTTCTAAAATGTCTCCTTGAATTCTCAATGACGCTGGTCTAAAACTGATTGTAATATTTTTTAACTACTCAATTTATTGTTGCAAAGTCAAATACAACACTGCATATTCTGATCACCTAATCTGTTCAAGTAGAGAAGTGTTTTTCTACTTTTTTAGATTAAAAATATACATATATATGTGTGACTATTTCGTGATTTAAGTCAACAACACTGTGGAAAAGACAAAAGCGCCTTTAAAATATCTGTGCATGGATGTAATTTAGCTCATTGCCCCTGGTGTAAAAACAATACTGTAAATAATTAAACATCTTGCATCGGTCTATCCACTCAAGATCAGCAGGACACTGTTTTTACAGCCTGTGCACAATAGTTCACATAAACCTCTGCAAGTCCTGTTCAAGGACTTTCCATATCATTTCAACCACATGTTTAATCCTAGGAAATGTAGTTTTTAAGAACTTTTTCACAGTATTGCAGCCCATCTTTACTCTCACTTTCACTTGGAGCGCCCTCAAAACAAACTCCAGGAAGTCCAGTGAACACCAGCACAGGTGTGTGAAGGCCAGGGAACCTTTATGCCCGTTTGTCACTTCGCTGCAGCGGCTGCGTTTGCCCTCGGCCTTGTCCACGTCTGCCCAGCTCTGGTCATCAACCAATCACAGAGGAGAAGCAAATCTGAAGCCTGCGTGCCGCTCTGCTTCAGCGGCACTCACCTTGGCTCTGGCCTTCTCGGACTTCGAGGTTGTTCAGGGTGGTTAGATCACCCGCCGTCAAATCACAATGGCTGCTTGGTGACAGAAACACTCCAGTTATTTTGTCTTCACAACTGCTGCCCTCCCACTCTGGTCGCTGTGTGCTCACCTGTAATGGTTAAGGCCTTTCCCAATTATCGGAAACCTTTTCAAGGGCACTTAGACGTCTCAGACTCTGAAGCACAATTTGCAGTTTCCCCACTGTAATAAGAAATATCAATATTAGACATCATTAATAACACTAGTTTATTGAACATTACGTTAGCTTACCTAGTTCTTCCTCATTGGAGTCTAATTTCTTTTTTAGTTCTATGTTACTGAAGCATGACAGCCCCTCCTTGACTGCAAGAAGAAGAAGCAGAGTCCTTTAATTCTGATAACAGTGAAAGGTGACGTGCAGAAGACGCCACACCTCACCTCTAACGTCTGTGTGACCTCCCTGTACACCAGAGATGCTCTTCTCCTCAGTAGTCAAGCGGGACAGAAGTTCCGAGCGGCCGGCCCTGAACTCTGCCAGTGTGGCACTCATGTCCTGAGCCAGGCGGTGGTTCTCCACCAGCTCGGCGTTGACCCTCCTCCACGCCATCTTTTCTTCCATGAGGCAACCTTCCATCACGGCCCGCAGCTCCTTCTCCTGAGACACCTGACTCTGAAGGCTCGCTACTTCTTCACAGCGCTGTGAGGAGGGAAGTAGTGCAGCCATGAACGTCTCATCCACAGAAACACGGAGCCAGCTCACAATTCCATGATACATGAATCACAAACATAAATCTTTATATACAGGTATGTCGGTCAATGTATTTCGAATGCAAAGCCCAACTTTCGGTCTTTAATGCAATGAAATAACCATAAAAAATAAAAAGTTAAACAATCCCAAAGGGACTGATTTCTGAAATTGTACACAAGTTCCCTCTGAAATAAATTCTTTGCATGGCAGTCAATTTAGTGATTTGTGGTTACCTTGTGTAGCTGAATGGCCATCTCCTGCATCTTAGCCTCAAGCTGGTCAGCGTAGGCCTGTTCCAGAGCGTCACCGGGAGGCCGAGCGCTGCTGTGCCATCTCGCAATAGCCGAGGTCATTTTACGCTTGGGTCCAAACAAGCTGGAGAGCAGGAAAAAGGTTTCACTAACCCAAATATGATGAGTTGAGGGTGGCAAACGTGGGTATTTGATGTCTCTTACGTGATCCCTATTTCTTTCAGATCATTTTCTGTCAGGGTGAGAAATATCCGCAGGTCAATGTCCTGCTCCTCCAGTAAAGCAAGATATTTAGAGAAGCCAATTTGTTCCAAGAACTCTGCGAGGTCCTGCAGAAACAGCAGCATTGTGGGATGTCAAACTAAGACTGACCATAAGAAACTACACACACACAAGAGAAGAGTAAACGTTCATGTGCCTTTGGGCCCGTGTAGGAGGGTGGAAGACCAGCATGTGACCTTGCACCACAGTTGACCCCACCACTGGAGGGAGCTGCATCATTGCTTCCATGGCGCCCTTTGAGTTTTGAGTGATGACCTTTACTCATTCTGCGAGAGCTGCTCTTTTTGCATTGGTCAGAGTCCTGGTAGAGAAAGAGGCAGTGTCACTACAACATCTGTCTCTTCTGGGGATTGACTGAAAAGGTTTGACCTTCTGTGCTGACCTCATTGCTCTCTACAGAACCTTCCCAATTGAGACCAGTCACGTGAGGCAAACCGTCACTGCTGCTACTGCTGCTCCTCATGGTGGGCATGTCGTTGTCAAAGAACGGGCTGTCGTCTGGAGCGGTATCAAATGATAAAATGCTGTTGGTGCCATTCATCCAAAAAGTGCATTATTTTTCCCAAAACATGATAATGGAGAGCTGTGGTTCTGACCTCTGCTGCTGTTGCTCTGGACATCCAACTCATTGATGGGTGAGGTCACATCACGGAAGCAAATACCGTCGTTCTGTTCGCCGTACATCGTGTATCCCGGTGGTGCAGCATTGACCTCTGTGAGGGTGAATAAGTGGGATTAGCAAACCGTTATTTTAGATGATGAATTAACTGTAGAATGTGATTTACAGGCAAAATAATGTAGATGAGCTAATGTAAAATGTTTTTTTCTTCTAGTCTAGAGCTGAATGGTAAACTTAATTCATTTAATATGAATTCTGCAGTGTCAACACATAACCAAAAACACACAAAGCATCGGAATGTGACACTACCACACTGTTTGCTGGTGCCTCCTACTCGGAACTTGGCGATGGCCTGTGGTCCATCATGGATGCTAATGCCTTTAGCACGGTTTCGACTTGGCCTTGACCTCGGTGGAGCACTGTCAGAGTCCTCTGAGGAGCTCAGGTCTTCAAAATGCCCTGATTTAAGCAATGTGGAAACAGTATAGTTTGTACAGTGAACAGCTCCATTTAAAAAAAAAACATACTCATGTTGTATGACATGTAAATAGCAACTGGAATGTAATGTATTGATGCTGAAATGTTGGGCTCTTTGAACAAATACCCAGTTTGATCCTTGGAGACTGTGAATCAATGAGGCTGACGATCTTGGTGTAGCCGTACATCATGGCCAGAGCGCGGGCATTCTCTCCTTTAGTGTTACGTTCATTAACTTTAACTTTCTGTAAGCAAAAGATGTAGAATAACATCTGTAAGATCAGCATAATGATGTTTCCAGTGACAGAGGTAGCAGCTCACATGATCAAGCAGGTGCTGAACAATGATTTCATGTCCAGAAGCAGCCGCCTCCATCAGAGGAGTGAAACCAGACCCTGGCTCCCTGTTGACCACAAAAAAGAGCAATGAATAAGTGGCTGGAATGATGGAGTTCTTGTGAGTTAAGAGGAAAAGTCTCTTACTTTACATTGGCATCAGCCTTATTATCCAGAAGGAACTTGACCATCTGCTGGTGGCCAGTGCTTGTGCAGTGAAATAGAGCCGTCCATCCTCGACAGTCCTTCAGCTCCAAATCAGCACCTTGCTGTCGGAATAAGAAACAACTATTTAACCAAACTGATACTGACTCTCTCTACATTTAAACTGTAAAGTGTGTGGTTTCAAACTGGTAAAACATGCTCCTGTTAGATTTTTGAACAAACTACCAGAGTACAGCATCGACTTGTTCGGTACCTGCAGCAGAAAGTATGCAATACTCTCATTTCCACAGCTTGCTGCTAACATCAAAGGAGTTACTCCTTTGGCAGTGGTAGCATTTACATTCACACCAGCCTCCAGCAAGAGATTTGCAATGTTGTCATGTCCAATATAGGATGCATACATAAGTGGCGTCCATCCACCCTTGTTTTTGCCGTCCAGGTCAACCTCACGTCTGAAAAAGCAACACTCAATTAATAAAATGTGTAAAAGAAAATGAATGCTTCAGGTTCGGCCATTATTACCCACTTCTTAATGCACTCGGCCACCACGTCGTACTGCCCGATGGAACAGGCGGTGTGCAGGTCCAGGGGAACATCCAGTTCCTCGGGTCGGATCAGGGACTCACCCAGCCACAGGGAAAGGCTGGAACCCAGCTGTTCGGATTCACTGGCCTCATCACTTAGTTCGGACATTTTTCAACACCACACGCCTAGAAACACAACTACTTTTATAAAGGACAACGCGTTTACACTGTATCGGCCCTATTGTATGTAGAACTAACATTTAGAAAACCTGTTTTGGAACATTGTGCACACGATATGAAATCATAACTCTTTCCTTGTGTTACCCAAAAACTTATGGCTAAACTCTGAATTCAAACTTAGCTCAACACTAGTCTGAATTAAGTATTTATGGAATACATGTTTCGATCTATAAAGTTAAAGCTTGCAATCCCAAATATTTTATACGCTGGCCAATTGTCTATAGTGATAATAATATTAACTTACTTTCCGAAGGAACGTTTTTTCGGCGAGAGAAACTGTTTTGAGTGTCACATTGAATTGCGTTCGTCCTAAAACAGGTTCCGCCCTTTCCTTTTTAAAGGTACCGCTTAATGCAATTCACAGCAAGTTTTCGTTAAATAAGACGAACTTTAATTGCTACTAGAATAACATCTGACCAGAATGCGTTTCAAATTTGATTAAATGATTTATTAACAGTTAAATTCACAATCAGTTTAAAATTATGTTAACTTAACTGGCTACACTGAAATTTGATCTATTTATAAGTTGTCAAAAAGACAGAATTTTTTTTAGTGGCATTAAATGTGCAAGTAATACTCTACAAAAAGATAATTATGCACAAAAAGATAAGGCCTTTATTTCAAATGTACATGGACTCATTTGTACAAATGTAATGAATTCAGCATTTTTAGTTTTAGTGACCATGGCTTATCATCTCGTCATTGTTTTTCCAATTGCCATCAATGCACCACGGACTGCAGATGCAGATGATCAACACTCGAGAAGAGTCACTGTGTTCAATGAGGAAAAAAATCAAAGGAAGTTGAAACGGAAATCCTCTTTGGTTGGAACAAAAACAAATGCTGGTGTTCCCTCCTGGGTCTGTGATGTCTGGGCTTCTGGTTGCTGCAGGACCTCCTCTGCTGTTGTCGTCTTCTGAGATTTTGCCCCTCCTCTTCGACTGAATACACACTTCTTTGGAGAATCCGATACAACTTTGACCCTTGCTGATGCTAATTCTATGGGAAATGGATAAGTCTTTCAAATATCAACTATTTCCAGCCCATCCACATTTAAAGATCACATCACTTTAATTCTGCTGTGTTATCACTCACCAGTCTGAATGAGTTTGAACTGCTTTTTCGTTTCCTCTTCCATTTTCTGTCGATAATCTCCAGTCATTGCTCTCATCACCTGCCTCTTCTTTACTAGAGGAGCTTTAGAGCTTCGTAAAGTCTTCAGGGCCTGATAGGCTTCTTCTTCTGCAAGGAGTCTACCTTTAATTTGTTGTCCATCTATACATCTCAGAATATTGTCTGAGTATTTACGTTCAAAACGTGCTCTCAAGTGACCACAAATGTCGTAACAACAATCACGACCTGAATACATGAGCAAAGAAATACACTCCAATACCAAGTACGCATACTTTGCTTAGGTGTAGATTTCATGGACTTAAAACTCATTTCCAGCTGCTCGATGCACCAGTCCAACTGTCTGTTCAGTTGTTCTTCTGCACTCTAAAAAAAATGTCAAAACTGTTGATTAAATGAAAAACCTCAATGCAAATTTGAAGCAAAATATCAAACACCTACCAGCTCCGTATTTTTGCCCGCTTCGTTAACCTTAGCAGGACCTTTTTCCTGCTGCGCCTCGGAAGTTTGCTTTTTTCCTGATTTCTTCTTCTTCTTGTTCCTCTTGGATTTTGATTGCAACACTGGTTCAGCGTGACAGCTGACATCCTGAGATGTTGCCTCTCGGACTCCTTCTTGTTTGTCTTGAGAACAAGTGTCTTGGGTCTCTGTTGTCTCCATTTGCTCTACAGAAGGAATCTTAAAGTTAAAGGCAAATTCGTGTCCGTGTTCTTCATTGGATAACGAGCCTCTTGCTGGTTCAGCCCCATCTGCAGATGTTTGGCTCGGCGGCACTGGACAATCATCTGGGACGAAGTCAAATCTGAAGCTGTTGTCACTTTTAGACCAAACGGGATTGTTAGGTCTGCTGTTGATGTGAGCGCAGCAGCTTGATGTCGGCTCAATGTCTGTCATTTCAAAACAATCGTTACGATAGTGTTTACACGACTTTACTTATTTACATTTTAAACGTAAGAACCGCCTCTACATACTGACAGCATTTATGTATTCAGACCGTAAAAAACTATGGAAATCGTGTAATTTCAAACACAACTATGATATTTGCCAAAAAAAACAAAACAAAAACAAAACAGACCACCAAAGTGCACGCTGCAAAACAGCACATACACTGTTTTGCTTAAAGTTAATTAATTCAGAAGTTACCTATGAACATTAGCTTTCCATCCGTCATGCTGGCTCTTCTTTTATCAGGTGAAAAACAAATACTTTAGATATAACTTCTGACCTAAACGTTTTGATAATTTGGACGCAATACATTTAATAGCTTTTAGTTCATTTCAATTCTAGCAAAAGCTTTTTTTGTATTACCAAAATCATGCCACGAACAGTTCGGGCTTCCGTACATTTACCACCTGTGTTACATGTGAACGCGTCCCTCTGGAATTTCTACGGATATTTTGGTTCCGCCAAGAGATTGTAAAACACGTATACGTATTATAAATATGAAGATATATATAATAATAATATAGAGGCCCCAAGACAGACCTAGGACAAAAATGGAGAAACTATGTCCCTCGTATGGTCTGGAAGTGACTCGGAATACTCCCTGCAGATCTGGAAGAAGTGTCTGGGGAGAGGGAATTCTGGGCATCTCTGCGCCTTGCCTCGCATTGCCAAGGCTCATAACTGGCAAGAATTTAAAGCAACTAGTCCACAGCCGCAGGAAGCACAAAGAGGTGCAACAGGATTGCACCTCCATTTGAATCTGTCGTCATCGACCAGCGTCACCCCTAAAAGATTAGTATTGATGCCTTGGTTCGTTTCAATGCCAGGTGACTTCCATACTGCAACATCCGGGTCTTCTTCCTCACTTATTTCTCCTTAATTCTTTTTTTAAATAATCCAGTAGAGGTCAGAAATTTAAACACTTTCCACTTTAATTTCTACATACCTCAAAATGCTCTTAGCATTCCCAACCAACACTCCCAATTTCTCCAGTCCAGCCATAATCACTTCCCTTTCTTTAGTCTTATGCCTGTCTAATGTACGGTAAGTATGTGATCTGCCTCTTACAGTTCCTAACACTATTTGCATAATCCGTCTCCCCACAATAATGTAAAGATCTTTGACTTTGATCATTTGATGTCATTTTCAACAATGCTCCTCTTAACAATGCCTCCTTTCCTAGTTTTTCCACCCTCTCATTCCCTAAAATCCTTAGCTGTGCTTGAGACCGCAAGAACACAGTCCTTTCCCACCCCACTGCTATTATATTTATCAGTAGATCTTGTTGATTTTTTGAAGTTTCTGTTGTAATACTTGTTAAGACTGCCACTGAATCACCACCGAACGACTTAGAATTTAGATGCTGTTATGATAAGCTCACTCCACTGCCATAAGCAATGTGATCAGATGCTCTTTTGCTGTCCTCAAAGTGTTTGGAAGCTATTATGATTTCAGAACGAGTTAAGTCCGTGCATTATTTGATCCATCAGTGCCCATGTAAAGCCAGTCCTTATATCTGCTATCTAGGATGATGTAGAGTTCACTTTTAATACCTGTATCTTTCTTAATGTGCTTAGTCTTGAGACACTCCAGATCTATCGCTCTAGTCTTGTTGAGCCTACCAGGACTACTGGGCCACACCACAGTTTCTACTACAAACACCCCCATAGCTTTGGCTACTTTCTCCCCTTTCCACCCAAGCTCCCCTTTGGTGTCCTCTCTTGCTCCCAACCCATTTGTGGAACTCCTTTAGTTGGATGATCATCCCTGTGACCTCTTAAATGAATCCAGTAGTTAGCAGCCAAGGGTTTCCTCAGTCACAGTGGCTTTCCACTGCCTCCACTCGGGTGCAGGTTTTGACTGCTCCCAGACACAGTCCATGTGCTTGTGCCAGGATCTAGCACTGTTAGTGCTGACTTTGTTGCTGGTCTATATACTGTGCTCCTATAATCTGAGATCTCACCAAAGCCACAGAAATATATAGTTCACTGATATAAAATCCGCACTCTGTTTTCCCACAAGGCATCTCATTATTTTCGCCATTTTTTATATTTGTCTACGTCCTGATTAATGTTTTCCCTCCAACTTGAATCAAAGAAACTCTCAACCCTTTGTAAGAGTTTGAGCTGTTAGGATTCTGGCATACTTCATTTCCCCCAACATACCCTCTTATAATTTCTCCTTCAGCGGTTGAACTTTATTCGCTCCAAGACACAGAAATTTAAGGATAAAATAAAAATAGGCACTTCCCATTAAATTTCAAATTTATGGATAGCGGGATTCTTTCTCTACCAATCACATTTGAGCCTGGTCTAGATTCTGACCAATAGTGTACAGCTGTGGGCGGGACAGGGGTGATGCTAGTTTATAAATACCAGCTCCGTCCTCCAGTTGTTTTAATCAACGGACAGGTTCGAGGGCTGTAACGTTTGGCGATCTTCCGGAAAGTAAACACAAAAGGTACTGAGAACTCTTAATATTGCCAACGAAAGCTATGAACGATCATCACTGATTTGAGTAATAAGTTGTGTCTTTGTTTTGAGGTCGATTTAACCTTAAAATTCTGTTGGGCGAGTGTTATAAGTACATAACTTGGTTCACAACAAAACGGCGCGCTAACTGTTAGCTGGTCGGCTAATCTCTAACTACAACATAAGTGTTGCAAAGTAACATGATCACAGAAGCATACAAATGTATAGTTCGGCTTTATTGTAGTCATATGATGGCTTTAATGTAATTGTACACAATTAGGGGCGATAAAATGATACAAAGTAGGGTCGTTGCTAGCTGGCGCCATTTTGAGTGAGTAAGCCACCGATAACTTTGCTAAGAGCAATGAAACGTGCACCTTCCCTTTAGTTTAATGGTGGCGATATCAGCATAGGCTTTTACTATATGGAAACACCTCGGTGTGGTCGATGGTTCTTTAGGGTTCTGCGTAGATATTGGGTAGTAAATAATAATAATAATCGCGGTTGATGGTAAACTGCGCATCGATGTTGACACTAAAACGGATAAAGCTAATATAGATATCAAGGATATTACATTTAGCTGGCGTCTAAAACGGGAAGTGACTCATTCCAACGTCAGTGGTAATATTTGCAGCATGTGACGTAATCGTGAACATGGGGGGGGGGGGTACATCAATATATACATGTGTAAAACCAGAAATGTAATTAAAACTGGCTTTGTTTTCAGAACGAAAGTATGGCTCGTACCAAGCAGACCGCTCGTAAATCCACCGGAGGAAAGGCTCCGAGAAAGCAGTTGGCCACCAAAGCTGCCAGGAAGAGTGCGCCATCTACCGGGGGAGTGAAGAAACCGCACAGATACAGGTAGAGTATGGACAAACAAAAGAACCAGTGAGAAGAATTAAAAGATGCCACAATTTGTGCACAAACGGATCTTGAAGGAGGATGATGTCTCTCTTTGCAGGCCCGGTACTGTTGCTCTGCGTGAGATCCGTAGGTACCAGAAGTCCACTGAGTTGCTCATCAGGAAGCTGCCTTTCCAGCGACTTGTCAGAGAAATTGCACAGGATTTCAAGACAGATCTGCGTTTCCAGAGTGCAGCTATTGGAGCCCTGCAGGTAGGAAACTCCTTATTTAACATCTCAAATTGTATCTTTAACTCTTCAGAACACACTGATTTGATTTTTTTTTTGTGTGTGTTTTGTAGGAAGCAAGTGAGGCATACTTGGTTGGATTGTTTGAGGACACCAATCTGTGTGCCATTCATGCAAAGAGGGTTACCATCATGCCCAAAGATATTCAGCTGGCCAGGCGAATTAGAGGGGAGCGTGCATAAGCGTGGATCTTGTTTTTACTTGGGGCGGGTTGGCCTGAATTAGGTCTAGTTTTTGTAAATCAAACATTTACCAGCATGTGTGCCACCTATCTTTTTTGTACTTTCACTTCATTAACTATTCTATTCCTTGTAGTGTAGAACTTCATTCCCGTAAATGCTGTAATAAAAATATTACAACTCTCAGGTTTTTCCAATTCGTAAGTCTTTTTCTGTTCTGTATTCAGTCTGCATGTCATAACTTTGTTCATGCTGTAAATAAACTATCTGCTACCTCAGATTCTGATTTTGTATTTATTGCTAGAACTCGAGCTGCTTGTATTTGACCGCCTTCCAGTTTGGTATAGACACTGTTGCCTGTAATGTCTAAACACAAGTATATTACAAATACAGACGTATGTCCATAGGTTCCATTTATTCTTCGTCTGAAGACTCGAATAATCTTTCATCAAGGTTTCTGTCAACATCAGTTTCTTCTCTTCGTGCACACCACAAAATGACACCGAGTAAAAAAAGGCTAATGGGGAGGACCTTCCACCAGGGTCGCTCGTATCGACTCCCCAGTGAGCTGTCAACTTTCCACGTCTTGTGACTGGCTTTACTAGTAGAGAACTTGATGGGTTCGTCCTTTCCTTTACTGTCATCTGTGGACTTGGCTGACAGCTGAGAGCCCACCACCAGTAAGCGTATACTTGTCAACCTGAGTACAAAATATAGACAATAATGAATATTCCATACTTTGCCTGGCCTTATTCAAGGGGTCAATTGATAAAATAACATGTATGTTGATAGTATGTTACACAAATAGTTTACAGTAACTTATAACGCAAAAATCAATTTACTGTCTCCACTAGTACATGTCTAGTGTAGTGTTTATAGTGTTATATTCGAATATTTTATTCTAACTTACTTTTCTGTCTGTGATGCTGTAATATAATCTAATAAGATATGACACTGTAATATCCCCAATGAATACAGCTTTTAATCTATCCTAAGGCGTGTTTTGGCTTTGTCCTTTTCTTCCCCCTGGCTGTCAGCATATTTATGTTAAAAGTTAAGTGGTTTGTCCGGATCATTCATTCTATTTCATCACTGTCCGTAGAAAAAATACGCCATGTATTGAACGTACTGATCCGTTGTCACTCCATGACAGAATTGTGTCTTCAAAACAAATTTCAGTGAGGTAAATGTTATCTTACCTTTGCGTGGACTTAGCGTTACAAAAATATATTCTTTTGGAAGTGTGTAAAAGACCCGTCAGAGCTCGTCCTGCTGACATGGTGACCCGGTGTTCATATTCTCACACAAAGCTAAAAAAGAAAACCCTGATCAAACGCTTCGTTACCAAATGAACCTTGGTTAGGTCATGCAACATATCTTGGTGCAACCGCTAATGCTTTCCGGCGTCGGTCTTATGGAGAGCCCAAGAGTTCCTCTAAACACAAAAGGACAGAAAGTATGCGGATTCCATTGGTGTCGGGGAGGGGGAAAAGATCCAAATCATGTAATTTGACACAATATCATTTGCCAATGAATCGTACTTCATTAGAGTCATAGTCTAATAAAGTACGATTTATTGGCCGTGATCGACTTTTACTATACTTTGCGTTTTCAAAATTTTAAACACAGGTTTTCAGAAGGAGAAATTGGAAATGTCAACAGCAACCGCTTATTGTGATCAACAATTTAATTTTGTTCATTAATTTATGTATTTCAAAAATTATATTCCCTGTGTTGGTGACGCAATGGCAGTCGGCAAGGCATCAAACCGACTGGCCAATCACAGGCTCCTCCAGCGTGCATCACTTCCGGATTGACTCGCCATGCTTGTTGTGGGTCCCTTCATGTACACGTTTTTCCGAAGTTAAAGTGAGTTTTTAAAAATATATATATTATTCAGTTGTTTCACAGAATGCGGAAAACCTGTTGAGTGATGTAGTGTATTTAATTTCCTTTGTCATTGATAAGATGTCTGAGCTTTCATATTTCTCACTAGAGTACGAGTGCCGCATGTTGTAGCATATTCGTGGGGTCTTTTAGTAAAATCTAATCCCCCCCCCAACAGATACATATACTAATGGCTAAAAACAAATCATCAAAACAACTTATAATTCCACCCAAGAGGAAGAAGAGTTCCTCTACTAGCGATATTCATGAAGAGGTCATGATGGACACTAAAGCAAAAAGGAAAAGAAAGATGGAATTGGAGGTTAGTACAATACACAAATTTTTAATGTACTCTCATGTACCAAATGAAACATATATAACATAAATTGTTTTTAATGAATTCAGGAGGCCCCAAAACAGATTCCAAGTGACATAGTTCAAGCGGATGCTAGAAAGCAGAAAAAGGAAACAAAATCAAAGAGGAAACAAACTGAACACAGACAGAGGGTGAATAAATTGGAGGTAAGACTTTGTAAAACATGGATGTTTCCACAATATTCCCATCATTGCGTCTGCCTTTTTCATTGATAACAATAATGTCCCATGTACAAAAACATTGTGCTTTTTTAGGATTCTTTACTTTGTGCTAATCAAATTGCGTCTCTATTTTTAAATGAATGTCAGAGTTGGACTGTGCTGATTGATTTGGACTGTTTTTGCATGATGCATAAAAACCTGGCTTTCCAGTTGCTTCATAACTGAAAGACATTCTTGAGACTGACCTGCGCAGCATAGCACATGTTCTGTTCCTCCGTTGGAGAAAAGCCCTGAGTTTATCCTGGAAAGTCTCCCCGAGGAAGCTGTAGATGAGTGGGTTGAGGCAGCTGTTCGAAAAGGCTGCCAACCTGACGGCATGACCCGTCAGTGGGTAACCCTGCCACAGCGTGCCACCGTCTGTATCACCCCTTAGAAGTTGAACACTTGTGAACACATTCTTCGGGAGCCAGCAGAGAAAGAAGACTAGTACAGCTGCTGAGATCATCCTGAGGGCTTTCTGTCTGCGAGGCTTCTTCTGAGGATTCCCTTGCACCCACTCACTCCGCACAAGCACCTGTGCTATTCTCCAGTAGCACAAACCCAGTATGCAGAAAGGCAACAAGAATCCCAGCGTCACCTCCAGCCACTGAATCTGTGTGACATTTACAAAACAGAAATGGAGTTCTCCAGCATGTTGTATTTGAGCTATAGCGAAAGGAAAGAGGGTGAACAAGGAGGAGGACACCCAGATCAGGCAGCAGCTGAAGCGTGGATGGGACATGCTGCGACCCATGAAGCCAGTCAGTGCGACGAACCGATCAAAGCTCATCCAGGTTAAAAAGAAGACGCTGCTGTACATGTTTGCTTGCTGGAAAAGATTCATGAAGGTGCAGAGGCCGATCATGTCATAGTAGCCCTGTTTCAGGTTAAACACCTCGATGAGGGAGTCGGCAACAAGGACCAGATCAGCCACAGCCAGGTTCACAAAGTAGAGGTCCGGGCCAGACAGGCGACCCTCGTTGGCCAGGTTGACCGCCAATATGACAATATTCCCAATGAAGCCAATGGGGAAAAGGAATATGGTGTAGAGGCCAGACAGGAAGAGACTAATTACGTAATGTTCGTGATTTTCAGAAGGTGCCTGAAGAAGGTCCGAGACAACTTTTGCTAGTGTGTGATTTATCTGTACAGTCAAATTATCTTCAGCGTTGACTCGATAGTTCCCGTGCATGGTCATGTCTGTAGCCCAGGCTTCTGGGTATCAGGGTGACTTGATTCTGTTAGATTTTAGATCCATCTCTGATTTTCGTTGATGTATTGTGGAGTCACTGGCCACTTGTGCTGGATGGAAACAAGTTTACAGGCAAAGTTATGGCATATATAAGGTGAATTTAAGTTCATTAACAGTCTGCTGGTACATAGGACAGAAGCCAGAATCTACATTAACATCATAGTTTAAGGCTTTTTAGTAAATACATTTAACTAGAGGCTACAGTAATACTAGAGCTTTGTAAGGTATGTATTTCCAATACATGGCCATTAATGTCATATACACTTACCTTAAACACAAGGGTTTTCTTAGACATCATGGCACTCCATCTGATCTTGCTTGTTCTAACAGTCGTAGTGATGAACGTAGGTGTCACAGTACAACTACATATGTGCTGTGGTACAACCCACCGTTTACAGTGCAAAACAAATGCCTCTATGCACACCAAATCATATCTTCGTAGCCAAATGCGATAAGCTCCTTTGCATAGTAAACTTAAGTAGCCAGAGCAGTCAGATGTATTCAACTTATACTTTGTGTCATATTTTTTTTAAATTTCAGAAACATTAAGTTGTATCAGGGAGGTAGCCGACTCTCACCTGCACTGAAGACGATCACAGCGATGATTGTGGACTGTGAAAATATGTAAATATGGGAGATGGGGAATTTAAACAAAGAGGCTGTATTTACAGCAAACAACAGAGCAGCAGAGGGTGATTTCCTGTCTGCAGGATTCTAATGGTTTATGTTGTTTGGCTATGCATTGCCAATAATCAGGTGATACAATGTGTGTCCCAATACTGGAATTGTGATCCAACACTTTTGAGTCAAAGCCAGGCTGCATGTACTGGGGGCTAAAGCTGCACGGGGATGCACGAGTGTCTGTGTCCCAGTTGAGGGTACTTTGTGTGGAAGATAGAAATAGCCAGTAAATTCACGAAAAACCCTGATTGCATATTTTCATACATTGTGAATGAGATCTGACTCTGCCTGTTGCAAATGTCTTATGCAACACTGATCTAGTATTAATGTTCCAAAGCTTTGTGGTTTTGTGCCTCTGTGTCTTGGCGCTGACACAATATGTGATCCGTGTCTGTTAGTTATTCCTGGAACAGCTTTCCCCCCGGGTTCCTGAAAAGTTGGAAAATTCAGGCGTTGCTTGTTTATGGTTTATTTTGGTCCATTAGTTGCTTCAAATGAAAATGGTGGCATTTGGATTAAACCAAAAGTGACTTTTATTTTCCTGGACCAGAGCTTTTCTCCGTGGTTCTGACAATTATGGAGTTTTTTCCAGACATTTTGTCTGAAAGAGCTTTCTGTATAAATAGTTAATGCACAAAGAAATTTTGTTTCATAAGAAAAAACTTCATTTCAACTCATTTTTATTTATATAGTTTCTGTTGCAATCACAGTTTTTTCTAGGTGTTTAACAGAAACTCAGGGAAAAGAGGTGTGTTCAAGCTCAAGATCAATAAAACAGCCCATACTACAAACACATATTTCTTAAAAGTTTAATATTTATTTGTAGATATTTATGTTGAATCTCTGAGACAGCATATTGCACAGTTTCGAAAATGCAAAGTAATAAAAACAAGAAAACAAATTTGCCACTTAATATGTACATTAAAAGCATTAAATGACTGTAGGAAGAGGTTGCTTTAGCCATCCGTTATGACTCTATGTCCTGCAGAGTGTCTGTGATCTCAATGTGCGGAGCAATGATGTTTCTGCTGGGCTGCGAGTGCCGTGGACTTTGACAGCAGTCTCTCAGCTGCTGAAATAAACTATAGAGAGACTCCCGACGTGGCCTGTGAACCAGCAACACCAGCAGCAGGCTGGCGCTACTCCCTGAGAAAAATACAAACTCAGCCACGCTCAGAAAAGCGCGCTTCTGGTGGTCCAATGCTGTCTCCAGATGTGCGTCTTTCCTCAGGGTGACGCCGTAGAATAGCTGGCAGAAAAACATGACCGATGTGATTGCCAGGAACACGGGACCCTCCTCGGAACCGTGGAGGAAGTGTCCCTCTGATTTCCACTGTCGGATGCAGCCGCTGAGCAAGAGTCCCAGCTGGAGGATGTACGGAACCAAAAAGGCCAAGCAAAACCTAGCATCTGCGTATGACGCCTTCACTGGATCCATGAAACAAATTCCCTCCTCCTGTAGACCATTGTGGGGTCCACGAAGCCCAGCCAGCAGCAGGCAAATCAGGAGAGATGTCAGAATAACCAGGGCCACACACACCCCAGGCTTTCTCAGCACGGCATGAGAGGGTGGGTCCTGAGTCAGGACATAAGCTATCAGCACCAAGACCAACAGGCCACACAGAGAAGCTGTGTTGATAGCAAAGGAGAGGGCGGCACAGCCCAAATCTGTGGTCCGCAGGTAGTCCGGTCTGTAGGCCACAGCGTGGAGCGAGAGGAGCACGAGCAGCAGCTGGATGCTGCAGAAAGCCCCGAGCAGGCCGTCGAGCCAGGCTAACCGCCGCTGGGCTCTGTAAGTGAAAATGAAGCTGTAGAGCAGGAAGCAGCCGGCGATGAAACCCAGCCCGGCCAGGAAACTGTAGGCGTAATTCGCCCTGGAGGTTAGGTCGTTGGCTGCAATTATCTCGTCTAACCCCGAGGTAGAAGAATTTTCAGAAGTGGAGTTGTCAGAGATGGTGAAAGTGACACCGAATAAAGGTGTGGTGCTGCTTACATTTGGCAGTTCTCTGTCAGACTGGAAAAGAAAACAGCCAGTGATGAGGTTCTGTCCGTCTCTACGTTCACATTTAAAAACAATCACTACTCTCACTTAGTAACCATTTTTGGTCCCAAACAGCATTTACTCTTTCTTAGCTTATGAGGCATTAAATGACTTTTCACAATATTTCATTATCAAAAACATTCATCACAACAATGTTTACTCCTCTCCTAAAAACCCCGTACACCTCTACATGTATTTAATTGTGCAGCCACATGTCCCTGTTGTGGCGTCTCTCTGTTTCAGGAACCGCCTGCGCTCAAAAACACATGTTTTCACTCACCATTTTTCTGGTTTCCTCACCCACTTGTGTCCTGCTTTCTATTTACCGGCCCCAAAGCTGCCGATCGACTCCGCGACCAGAAACTAAAACTTATTGCATCGACGCGATCGCTCGCCCTGACGGCTTCAGAATGACTGTGGCCATGTGATCAAATCTTTTCCTCCCCTCCCTCCTTTTTTCATCGCTGCAGACTGAGGACCCTTGTTAAACTTCCTTCGAAGACCTAAATGCAGCCTTGTGCTGTGGCGGATGACCTACGCATTGACATTTTGTAAATTCTGCTCTGGTGCAAGCATTTATTTTCCAGTCTGTGCGATTTTTTTAAAAGAAAATGCATATAAGCCAAGGTCATATAACTGTAACCTAAATATAGGAAATGTCATCACTGAGCTGCGGTGCAACGGGAAGTTGCACACTCAAAACCCGCATTCGGCTTTTCGTGGACTCGACACAGTAACAATGCACTTAATCTTCAGCCAGCAGAAAGTTATTTAAAAGGATGAAAATTGTCAGTATGGAACCAGTCATGAATATGTCTTTGTTCAGTCTCTTATTTCCTGTTATACTTATGTGGGTTTATAGATCTTAGTTGGCAAAAAACATAAGGGCCTTAATGGAGAGATTGAATTCTGACTGTTTTGGTTGTGATAGGTTTCAGATACACTGTGTCACCCAGAGGTGGCACATGAGCCAGGGGAAGAGGACTTGAGCCCTGAAGAGAGGCGTGTCCTGGAGAGGAAGATGAAGAAGATTCTGAAAAAGGAGAAGAAGAGGCTTAAAGAGGAAGAAGAGAGCCTGAAAGTGAAAGCTTCTGGAGCTACCGCAAGCCAGCAAGCCTTGGACTACCTCACCTGGTGAGACCGTTTAAGACATACAAAGATGCGAGAAATATATAAAGCAACTGGAAATGTTTTTTTGCACTTGTCTCTGCAGCTGGGCTGAAAACCATACAGAGTGGAAGTTCCAGAAGACCAGACAGACATGGTTACTGCAGCATATCTTTGACTTTGAAAAGGTAACTTGAAGTATTAAACACTGACTGTCTTTCTTTCGGAGAACTTTAATATGAAAACGATGACGACGCGATTAATGAATAAATCTCAGATTCCAGATGACAAGTTCTCGGTGATGTTGCAATACCTGGAGGGGCTGCGGGGAGGCGCTAGAGAGACCACAGTGCAGAAAGCTTTGGCCCTGATTGAGGAGTCAGGTCAAACGCCAGAGGACAGAAGTGCCCAGCAGAGGGCGCAACGAGCCAGAGAGGTTATCCAGCTGCTCTCCTGAGAGGAGGAGGAGGAGCAGCAGCAGGAGGAGCAGCAGCAGCAGCACAGAAAGAGGCAAAAACACTGAACAGACTGGGAAACAGTCTGGGCACATGTTAATGACTGATATTTAAGCAGACATGCTGTTGTTCTGGACTGGTTCTGTATAGAAACTGGGACTTAATTACCTGTCAAATTTTTTTTAACATCCATTCTCATTCTTGTCCCCATTTTTAGACACAATTTTGTCAGCGTTGCTTTTATGCGACTACATTTGTGTATACGAGTCTGCCAAGCTGATTTTGTTTCTACCTTCTACTTCAAATATGAAATCTAGGCATCAGCTCAATTTTAGCCAAATAATTGGATTCTTAAGTTTTCAGAGCTAATGAGAGAAGCTGCAGGAGTTAAAAAGCTGGGGAATGCTTGTAGTCTAGACATGTTGGTTCCTGTCAAAGCCTGTGAAGTCACTAATGAGACCTGCTCTTATCCAAGCTGGTCAAAGCCTCCACAGATAAACAGACGCGTTGGCAACAGGTAACGTCTCAAGTGAAAATGTAACTGGCAGAGAAAGTGTTATACAATAATAACCAAGCAAGTTTATTATTGTAGTCTGTATCACATGACAAAATTACACGGCTCGGGAACTGTCAAATGGTACTTTATAAATAACTGTGGTGTATTTTCATGCAAATTAAGCCATTACATCATCTCCCATTTCACCTTTGATTGCTTTAGATGTCTTTGAGTTTTTATTCCAGAATTTTCTAGATGTATTTTTTTCCCCAATTTTGCAACTGTGATATGTCGTTCTATCCAAAACAGAGCATAAATATTTCTTATATTCCTGCCACTATTAAAGGCAAACACCAGTGTTTAAAATGTCCAATAAAATCCCCTCAATTCAAACACTCAAGTTGTCCAGGAAGCTTTCACAGAAGGCCGTTGTCTCCTCTTAAGTGGGGATCCTCAACAGTGGTGCTCACAGTGTTTTTGGACACGTCTGTGACATAGATGGAACATGTCAAAGACGGAACATGAGTATGGTCATGTTTGAGAGCTGAAAGGCAGCCAAATATGTTCGCTTACTTTGCTCCGACTCAAAAGGAATGTTGTGCTGAATGAGCAGAGCACGCAACCTCTCAATCTCTTCCCTCTGTTTCTCGAGATCCTGTGTTGAAAGAATATACAGTTTGAGCAGTGATGTGATAAGTCGTTCATACATTTCAGTGGCTATTATTTATAGTCAATATTGTTACCTCTGAACACTTGTGCATAGACGTATGTGTGTCTGATGCAGTTGTGGCTTCTAACAGTGGTATCTTCACTTTCTGGGACTTTAGAAGACCAGCCTCCTCAAAAATATCTTTCATGAGATTGTTGTATCCCTGCAGCAACATTTCCAGGCCTTTGGTGTTGGCAGCTTTAATAATTGTCTCTAAACAGGTTGACAGTTACTCTGCAAATAACGGCGCCCATCAGGGCATCTCAGAGAATCCAACCGTCCTTTACCTGCTCAGTAATAAGTTCTTCATAGCGCGCCTGCTCAGCTTCATCCCATTCACTCTGCAGACGCTCACTGAGGATGGGGTACACTTGGAAGAAAAGAGAGAAACACATTAATGCTCTGTCACGTGGCCAGTCGGTGCGTTTGGGTCTCCTCTTACCTAAAAGAGAATGCGGATGACATACTAGTGGAGTCTCAAATGTTAATGAGTAGGTGCAGGTCGTGGGTTCTGAGACTTGAGCAACTTTACTTCTTGTGCTACAAATAAGAGTCACCTGTAGAAGTAATACAAAAAGCATGGTAATCAGATTTTTAAATATAAAACTATAGTGTACAGAATGTTACAGTGTTGAGGTTTTTAGCGGCTATGCGCAATTAAGTTTGCTTTTGGAGGATATGTCCATTATCCATAAGAACAAACCTTTGTTTCCCTGTTTTTAGTCCCGCACGTATCTCCTTCTCTCATCCACATGCCAGTGAATGTGTTGTTGGTTATTTCCCATTCCTGCCAGATCCTGTTGAGATCATATATATATAGATATGTATATATTTCCGCAGCTTACTGCAAATCCATTAAGCACATTTTGACATTTCCAAGAAAAATAACTGCTTTTTACCCCAATATCCCACTGTAGGCATTCCACCTAAATATCTGTTCATGTTGGGTGACGTTGTGAAATGGACAGAACTCATATTTATATCTGCAAAATAGACAGACACACAAATACAGCTGTTTTCTACCCCTATAGACACGGCCAACAAATCCTATTGAGGACCTCCGTGTAAAATTCTTACACTGATTCTGTGAAACTGAAGCATTTTCCTGCCAGTGGATGAAGATGTGCAGGCCCTGGACGGTTTTCACAGGAATAAAGTGAAACCAGAGTTAATCAACTTGGAAATCTTATCATGCTAGTTTGATCATTTGTTACAAAAAAATATTTAACTCCAAAATAAAACATGAACCTTTACTGATGACTAGATTACTTGTTTGTTTTATAAAAGAGCTCTAAGCCTGCTGTGTGTTACTTAAGATCGTTACCAGACACCGGAGATGGATTCACTTTTGGCTGTAGTCTGCTTTCGTGAGAGAGAAGGGGATTGTTCAACCTGAATAAAAAGAGAAAATAAGCCAATATGTGGCCGCTTACGCTGTAGCTAGACGATATCAAATATATTTTAGCGCCTCGTACCCAAAAGCGTTTGGTTCCTCCACTATTTTCATTTTACCAGCGGATCCAGTTCTTACTGGGCAAAAACACGCGACATCAGACAAAACACTAATAAACAAACCACCATACCATAGTAAACATAACCTCGGATCTCTTCGAATACTTACTGTAAAGACACAAATAACCCATCCACAGCAATAACAAATAATGCATTCTACCCCAAAAACATTGCATGGCTGATTTTCGATCAGCGAAATGTTCCAATTGAATTGTTTTGGAGTCCCATTTCCGGTTCTAGTCAGATGACAGACCACGTGATCAAAACTCCCTCTCCTGCGCATGCGCAGTATAGTGTGACGGCGTGCTTACCATAACGAATAAGCCCAAACCAAAGAAACTTTACTTTTATTTATAAAGTGAACATTAGTTTAGCATATTAGTAAGTACCACTGTTATTCTGTCAATGCTTAACAATGTGCGCGTAGTTATAACACCAAAGTAAATCTTTAGCGGTGAAATTGAGGAATAGTTAGCTAGTTAGCTACTGTAAGGTAAACATCTTTAACCTGTTGCAACATGGGGCGAAAAAGACCGGACAGATTTGTGCGCTCGGACAATAAGGGGAAAGACAGGAGGCACAAAGTGAAGGGGAAGTCCTTGGAGGCCTTTACAGAGGAAATGCACACAGCTCTTGAAGGTAATGAGCCATTTGTCGCGTTAATACTAACTGCTGTCCAGTTCTGATCGATGCTGCGTTCAAGTGTCAGGAACTTATAAATCGGTGCGTGGGGTGAACAAAGAAACTAAATGGTTGCTCTTGCTCTTTTCACGCACGCTTGTATTCTCCTTGGCTGCGGTTTACCCAGCAAATCTTGCAGGAGAAGGCGCAGAGGCCCCAGCGGTGAGGTTCCCGTGTCCGCTGGCCATGTGGGATCTGGGCCACTGTGACCCGAAGCGATGCACCGGCCGGAAGCTGCTGCGCAAAGGCTTCGTGCGCAACCTCCGCCTCAACCAGAGGTTTAACGGCCTCATCCTCAGCCCCATGGGGACAAAGTATGTGACGCCAGCAGACAGGTGCGGAAGAGCCATTCGTGTTTGTATGGAATTGATGTTGTATCCACTTCTTCTGATCAGCATCTGTGTCTTCACACAGGGAGATCGTGGCACAAAGCGGGCTAGCGGTCATCGATTGCTCTTGGGCCAAACTGGAGGAGACGCCGTTCAGTAAAATGGTCGGAACCCACCCCCGGCTGCTGCCGTACCTGGTGGCTGCCAACCCCGTCAACTACGGCAAGCCCTGTAAACTGTCCTGCGTCGAGGCGTTCGCTGCCACGTTCTGCATCGTGGGTGAGGCTGCAGCGGCCGCGGCGCGGCGCCGTCCCCTCGCAGCGGCTCGACTAAAAAACTCTGAACTTTGCAGGGTTTGAAGAACTGGCTCAGCTCTTGTTGCAGAAGTTTAAGTGGGGGCCCGTTTTTCTGAAGCTCAACAAGGTTCTGCTGGACCGCTACGCATCCTGCAAGACGGAGGAGGAGCTGCTCTCGGTCGAAAAAGACTTCCTCACGAGGAAACCGGAGGAAGAGGAATTTGGTAAAAGCAAACTTTGGGTCCCCACAGCTTATTTAAATCACGATGTCCCATCTTCACCTAAAATGTCCCCTCGTTTGTTGACACCTGTCCCCCCCACAGATCCATTTGACATGAGCTCTGGAGTCGAGTGTCGGAACCTGAACAGACCCCAATGGTGAGTCAGTGATGACTTTAACCCTCCTCTCTGTTGCCACGGTTACTCACGCTCATCTCTGCTCAGTCCACCTGAAGACCAGGAGTCCAGCGAGGATGAAGAGGAGGACGACGAAGAGGAGGACGATGAAGAGGAGGAAGAGGCTGAATCAAAGTGAAATGAGTTCTAGAGTGGTCCTATTTAATGACAGAAATGTTACCTAAACCTAAGACGTTGACTTTTGTGTGACTTTTTTTTTTTTTTTAAATAAATTGTGTAAATCCACTAAATAAATGGGTGTTTTCAGCCCCTCGTGTCTTCTCCTTGTGGCGGATAAATGCGCTGTGCTCCATTAAAGCTCACATTGTGGGCTCTGACCCGGAGCTAACCTGCTCCTCTATTTTAGAACCAACAGCTGCTGCCGCCCGATTCGGTTCTTTTGAGTCGGATAAAGTTCAGGAGGTTGTAAATGTGAGGGGCGGCCACGGCGGGACTCTCCTGCGGTAACGTTGTTGTGGAGCGACGTCACAGCTCGAAGATGAAGGCGCAGAGGCAGCCATTACTGGAGCTTCTCTAATTATTTAGCCCAAATAAATACTGGCGGACAACTCCCATGGCAAGAGCCACAAGTCAGCTTGTGAGTATGGCAACTTTTACAAGTGCCGCGGTACGAAGCCGGTGCTCACAATCGACAGCGTGTCGGCTATTTAGCAACAAATAGTTAGGACGGGCCTTCGACTGGAGAGCGGTGCTAGCCGCAAAGATCGTTGAGCGTTACGAGCCGCTAGCCGCCGTGGCTAATGTTGGCTAACCGAGTACCGAATGTTTGCTGTGTGAGGGCTGGCTGACGCCGGGCTTAATTCACCGTGAAACTCGGTAACCGCTATCTGGGATGGTTGGACATTTTTCAGCACTGAGTGTAGTTTATCTAGGAAGCCTAGACACTTTTCCCTCGGTCGGTAGCGTGATCAGGTAGCTGGTTAGCCAAACATGTTCGCGCTTTCGAGCGATGTTCCTGCTCGCTAACGGCGTTATTGCGTCCCACCTTTTGGTTGAAGATAGAATTGTAATGCGAACGTTATGTACTTTGTCAACCCACTAGGTTTTAATTTCCCGGATTAACGATGCCACTTTAATCAAATGCGACTGATTAGCATTGTGTGGAAGCGATATAAGGTTTTGAAGTCACTTATATGACCCACTTTGCTAACGTTAGCTGCTCGACTGCTAGCGTCAAGTTTATAATTCGCTCAGTAATGGACATGGCAGCAGGCGCTAACGTTAGCCTGCTAACGCGTTAGTTAGCAGGAACAAAAAGTTCACACGGGCCTGTTGTTGCCCAAATGTTAGGTTAAAGTCAACATTAGCAGACATTTTCCATCAACCATAACACCGCTGACCTGTAGTAACGCGTCAGCAGATGGTCGTAGGACCTCCTGGAAAACACACAGTTTGGTTTTGATAAGACAGCTTAATGGCCACACCTTGGTCTTCAATGAAGACAGGCTAGGCCAATTGATCTTTCTGTCTTTACAAACGCGGTGTTCACACGCACGGAATCTCCGCCGCGCGTGAGCCAAAAGCAGAACAACAACGCGATGACCTCTAGGACGCGCATCGGTCGGTTAATTAGTTGAGCAAACAACCTGTCGCTGCGTGTTTGTCCATGTGTTTGCACCATCAGCCGCTGACTTTCTGCTATTACCAGGTCGCTTTAGCCCGCCGGAGCCCCTCCTGACTCCAATCCAGTTGTGCCGAGTCCATCTTGGAGACATTTGGGCTGCACGATGTCTTCCTGGACCTTTCTGGACTTTCCCAAAACGCTTAATGTGACCCGCTAATATTCACGTTGTGGGTTTCATCTAAATGCAAATGACGCCGTGACCTTGATAAGTGGGTCAATTATGGGATCCCGGTGGTCCCCCGTCACGTGCGGCCTGTCTGAAACGCATCGTTTTACCCGGCGATCTCTGGAAAACCAGCTGTGGGGGCAACGTTTTTATTGTTGGCGTCCCGGAGGTGGAGCGTGCGTTCCCTTGACGTTGTCCTCGTTGTTCTCTTTTCCAGTATGATGTTGTGCCCATTCAGCCCAGTGTTGTCCTCTGTTCATGCTCGCGTCCATCAATGGTAAGAAACCACCCCGACTCCTGCTCGCCACTCGCTATCCCAGGCGCAAGCAGTTGCCACTGTCCCAGCATGGAGGGCCCCCCCTCAGAGGCCCGAGTCGACGGCGCCTCCGGCAGCGGGACGCAGCAGGCAGCGCAGGCGCCGCAGCCCAGGAAGAAGAAGCCGGAGGACTTCAAATTTGGGAAAATCCTCGGCGAGGGCTCCTTCTCGACGGTACGCGCTCACGCGGCCGACCCCCCCCCCCCTCCCTCCCCCCCAGCCGGAGGAACGTTTGTAATGTTCCTGTTTTCGTCCTCAGGTTGTCCTGGCGAGAGAGCAGGCGACGGGCAAAGAGTATGCAAGTGAGTCCCGTTGGTGCGGAGCACGTTCTGTTCCTGATGCTATAACGCTGAACCTGTCCCCCCCCCACAGTTAAAATATTAGAGAAACGCCATATTATAAAGGAGAACAAGGTGCAGTACGTGAAGAGGGAGAGAGACCTGATGTCCATCCTCGAACACCCGTTCTTCGTCAAGCTCTACTTCACGTTCCAAGATGACGAGAAGTTGTGTATCCTTGCTGCCTCCGGGCGCGTTTCCGTGGACACGTGGTTCTTTTCCGACACGGTCGCGAAACCAGCCGCTAATTCCGTTTTCCTCCGGCCGCGTTTTTCCCGGCGAACGTCCCTTAACTCGGCTTTCCTAGATTTCGGCCTCAGCTACGCGAAGAACGGAGAACTCCTGAAATACATCCGTAAGATCGGCTCTTTTGACGAGACCTGCACCCGCTTCTACTCGGCCGAGATCGTCTGTGCGTTGGAATACTTGCACAATAAGGGGATCATCCACAGGTGAGGCGCTGGGACGCGGCGCCGCTGCTCCCGTTGCGTCGCTTCGCTAATGTCTGCGTTCGCTAACGTCTGCGTTTGCTGTTCCATCATGCTTTAGGGATCTGAAGCCAGAGAACATCCTCCTGAGCGAGGACATGCACATCCAGATCACAGATTTCGGGACGGCGAAACAGCTGTCATCGGACAGCAAACAAGGTCTTGACCTTTAACCTTTTGCGTGCGCCGACGGGGCTTTTGAGCGCCGCGATCATTGTCTGATTGTTTGCGTTGCAGCAAGAGCCAACTCCTTTGTTGGAACAGCGCAGTACGTGTCTCCAGAACTGCTCACGGAGAAATCCGCCTGCAAGAGGTTTGTCCTGGCGTGGTTCTCTCTGTCGTTGGGAAGGTGAGGGCGAGCGAGCGAGCGCCGTAACTTAATTCCGTTTCCCCTTTTGCAGCTCTGATCTTTGGGCCTTGGGCTGCATCATCTATCAGTTGGTGGCTGGTTTACCACCATTCAGAGCAGGGTAAGTACTGGGGGGGGACGGGGTTTCCCGGAATTTCCGAAGGCCAGCGTTCAGTAATGACGGACGGCTTCGCTGTTCAGCTCTGTTACGCAAGAATAAATCCAGGAAGCGGCCTTCCTGACCCCCCCTCTTGTTTTTCACGCACCGCAGAAACGAGTACCTGATTTTCCAGAAAATAATAAAACTGGAGTACGAGTTTCCGGAGAAGTTCTTTCCCAAAGCCAAGGATCTTGTCAAGCAACTTCTGGTCAGTCTGAAGCTTCCGGGGGCGTGGCCACACGGAGGAAGCGCCTTTTATTGGGTTATTTGTTGTGTTTTAGTCTCAGGACCCTTCAAAGCGGATTGGATGTGAAGAGATGGGAGGATACGACCCGCTGAGGCAGCACCCCTTCTTCGACACCATCTCCTGGAGCGACCTCCACCTGCAGACCCCCCCGAAGCTCACCCCCTACCTGCCGGCCATGTCGGAGGACGACGAGGACTGCTACGGAAATGTAAGGCCTCCCTCCCTTGTGTGGTTTCTGGGGTGGCTTTGGGTGCTGACCGGGCCGCTCTCTCCCAGTACGACGACCTCCTGAGCCAGTTCAGCAACATGCAGGTGGCCCAGTCCAGCTCCTCGCACTCGCTGTCGCCGCACGAGTCCACGGCCCCGCAGAGGTCCAGCAGCAACATCGAGCAGTACATCCACGACCTGGACAACAACTCCTTCGAGCTGGACCTGCAGTTCACCGAGGAGGAGAAGCAGCTGCTGCTGGACAAGCAGACCACCGGCAACCCCTGGTAATCCCGCTCGTCCAGCGGCGCTCACGAGCAAGGCACCGCCCGTCTCTAACGTGTCCTCGCTCCCTCCCGCAGGCACCAGTTCGTGGAGAACAACCTGATCCTGAAGATGGGCCCAGTAGACAAGCGAAAAGTTTGTGGATTGTGTTTCCTTTGCTGTGTTGTTGCTCCGGCCTGGGCAGCCCCCCCTCCTGACGCTCGCGCTCTCTTCCAGGGTCTTTTCGCCCGGCGGAGACAGCTGCTCCTCACCGAGGGTCCGCACCTCTACTACGTGGATCCTGTCAACAAAGTCCTCAAAGGGGAGATCCCCTGGTCCCCCGAGCTGCGTCCCGAGGCCAAGAATTTCAAAACCTTCTTCGTGCACACGGTAGGGGCCGCCCAGCGCCTTCACAACTGCCCCCCCACCCCCACCCCCCCGCCCGCTAACGAGGATTTCTCTGAATTCTTCTGACGTTTGCAGCCCAACCGAACATACTATTTGATGGACCCCAGCGGAAACGCGGACAGGTGGTGCAAGAAGATCCAGGAAGTGTGGAGGAGGTTTTACCAGAGGCACCAAAACCCCGGCCTATAGGAGGCCCGGCAACGGCCCCTCTTCCTGGCTCTGGCGCTCCGCACCGAGCAGGGGAAGACCCCCGTTAGTGCCCTTCATCACCGCAATGTAAACAGACTCTTAGAGACGCTGGCATCTAGACCTTGTTTGTTTTCATGAGTAGAACCATGGGAAAACTTTGGATTCAGGGTTGCTTTGCTTGTTCTCTGTGCTCTCTGTGAGGCTTCTATTGCTTTGGTTTTTTTTTTTTAATTTTATTTTTTCCGCGTACGGATGAGGAGGCTTCTGACGTACATCTGACCTCTGCACACGGTGAGAGGAGAAGGGCGAGCTGGTCCTGCAGCGCCCTGAGCTCGGGTACCGCCAGGACCGGACCGGTCTCCTGCTTTAACGAAACACAGGACAGAATTCCCCCCCCCCACTGATCCCTCACCCCGCGTCATGTTTGGAAGCTGTCGGGGGCCCCTCCTCAGACACGTTCACTCCACAGCTGCAACAGACGCTTCAGCTCATCCTCACGTTTGTTTCTGGTCAGAAGCTCCAAAAGAAAGGAAAAAAAAACTCTCTGGTACCGGCTCTCTGTAGTGCACCGATGGCGCCGATATCGTCGGTAGGACACGGGGCACGACCCGGTCCGTGCACGCGGGAGCCCCCCGTGGCTGGAACTGAGGGTGTCTCGCTAAACACGCCACTAGTTCGCACTTCCTGATCCCAGCTTGCTTGTCCTCCCCGCACGGCTCGCTCGGTAGCCCGGCCTCATGCGCCCCCCCACCCCCACCCCCCCCCCCCGGGGCGCTGAGAGGTCATTAATCCAAGTTTAAAGGTGGGTGTTTTTGACTGCAACGGCAACCGCGTCGACGGTTCTGATCCAGATTTGGCTGCCCTGCACCATTCACTGTTTTTGTTGCTATGTGATCACTTCACAGTCATTTCTTTGGGTGGGAATTGTGGCTTTTGTCTCTAGTTTGTCCTGTTTGAAACAGAATTATTGTGCTGAACAAAGTCAAATACAATCACAGCGGCGCCGTCGCCACCTGCGGCCCGGCGGACCTTTGACCCACGCTCTTCATTCATCGGCGTGTATCATCCCGATGCTTTTCATTTCGGACGCGTTGAGGTCCTCCTCCTTCGGCCCGAGCTGGAGAACAGGCGTAGGAACCTATAGCCCTCAGGGGGGGCTCTGTGGTGGTGGTGGTGAGGGGGGGGGTCAACTGAAAGGATATCGATCTGATCCAAATAACCGGTGAAATTGCTGTATCTGTCTATCGGTGGAAGAGCGACGCGCACGTGTCCTCTTCAGGTTGGAAAATCATTGAATGGAGTGGTGGCGGTCGGTTACATTGTGTATGAAAAGCTCTACCTGGCTGGTAACTGACTAGAACTGTGATGTACAGATGATGTATTATTAAAATCTGAAGCAAGTAATGCAATGATAGAATACAGTTTTTGTATTTTTATTCTTGTATAAGGTTATTTGATGGCTATTGTTTAGCCTCTAGTTCATTCTGTGTTATTTAAATTCTAATATATGAATCATATTTGGATTGAAGTCATGTTCAGGGGCCATGTTGTGTATGTATTGAGATGTAAAGCCTTTGAATGTGAATAATTATTGTAAACTATATTTTACAGCTTTTTCTTACTATATCATACATTTTCTATTTGCTCAGTGATTTAATCATTCTGATAATTTAATGATTCTGTCTGATTATTTGCGCGCTAGGTCAGTAGATGTTGGATGATGACTTTTCCACTTAATGCTTGGTAGTCCAGTAATTAAAGCATGTAGGGATTTAGGCATACAAACAAATAAACCCCCGTGTCCTGTCTTCTGTCACCATCCGCGCTCACAACAGCCTTTTTTATTCATGCTTGGGGGAGTTTCTCGGGGTTTTCTTGACGCATCTGGGGAGGAACTCTGGATAATTTATGCAGGCGTGTGTGCAGATGGTGCGGCTCGGTGGGAGTGGCCGGGCCGCTCGCAGCAGCCTGCTTTGCATGAATCGGAGGCTCCGGGGTTGCGAGTCAGAGGCTGCAGCTTCGATCTTTGCCCGTTAGCAGCGCAGACGAGAGAGCCGAGCCGAGGGCGGAGGAGACCAGGAGCGGGATGGCAGAGAGCAACTCCGAGCGAGGCGAGCGGCTCCGTCCACCGGAGGTGCGCGGCCCATTCTCAGGAGAGGAACAGCTCCGCCGGGGTGTCCAAATGGATTCGGCTGAACGTCGGGGGGACGTATTTTTTAACGACAAGGCAAACGCTGTGTCGAGATCCAAAATCATTCCTGTACAGATTAAGCCAGGCTGACCCGGAGCTCGACTCAGATAAGGTAAATGCTAAGCTAGGTAGCGCCTAACATTAGTCTCGCGTTGGATAAACTAGTTTATCGGCCTTTTCGTGAATGTAGATTTTAGTTCTGCAGTTAGAAACAACCGCTGTTGTGTGGAAGTCCCTTGTCAGCTTGTATATTCGCACTTTTTTAAAGTCTGTGCTTATTCATACTTGCTGCTAACTCGATTTTTTTTTGTGTGACTGCTAATATTAGCAGCGCTAGCTAGCTAGATTCCGTCAGTCACCACATGACAGAGGATCTTGAAGTGCTACTGTTCCTTTTTTGTGTGTTTGTCGGGATATCTTACTAAATTGTGCGTCTGAAAAGAGGGGGCATCGTTTGAGTTGGGTTTTTCTTTTTTTCTCTCGAGTTTTTTTTTCTTGTGAAAGAACAAGTGGGAAACTTTGCCCATTCGGCGCCGCATTACAAAGGTGATGGTGTCAAATGTCAGATTTTCCACTTCATGTCCGAATTATTATCATTTCGTTAAATCGATGTCGTAAAAAACAAAAAAAAGTCTATGTCGGATCTCTGTTCATCCATCTGACTCCAGTCAAACATAGTTTGCCCAATCACGCCTATTGCGCGCACAGCGCGCAGAACTGTGCTGACATATTTTCTGGTTTAAGCAGCCTGAAAGCATTAATGCTTTAAGTAAAGTGGACCAGGTTCCTCCTCCTCTCGGGATTACTCTTCCACTTGGCCGTGTTTGCCCTGCATTAACCAGCCTGTGTTGGTGGTGAGGCTCCCCTAATGAGCACCAGTCGTGGCCAAGTGGGGTGAGTTGCTGCTGACAACAGAGAGCTGTGGGGAAATGCTCCATTCCCCCATTCAATGGCCTCCCTGCCCCTGATGCAGCCCTCTGTCTCTTTACCCCACGGCCCTTTTCAAAAGTACTGTGCATGTGTGTCTATTTTAAGGTGGCCCGGGGCTGAAAAACACCACGCATTTGCATCTGTGCTCGTATTAATCTCAACTTGGCGTGGGTCATTTTACTGCTCTATTGTTCGCCGTCATGATCTACTCGCACATCTGCCCCCTTCACTAAGCCGATACCGGGGCTCATCTCCTATTTTCATGCAAATATCTTAATCTCGGTATAATCAGCTTGCTTTTTCGAAAGTTTATCCTCTCGTGCTCGTGGCTCAGTCCATCTCAATCCCCTGTCTTAAGTGTGCATCGGCCTCCCAACGTCGCCGTTTCTCTATCCTGCGGCCGCTCTCGTGTTAGGATCTCCCCCAGCGCGCCGGAGAGTGTTATTAGACCCCGCAGTCCTGCCCCTCCCGTCTTTCAAAGTGTGTTATCATGACTTTGCTTCAGTGTTATGGATTGTTGGGGTATTTTAGGTGGCTTTGGAGTGGACGCGGCCTCGTCTGTGATGGGAAGCGGAGGGAGGCTGCAGTGCTTCGTCTCCCAGTCGGGGAAAGAGTGCTTCGTTTCGCACTCACGCAGGCTGACGTGCTCCAGCAGGACTCTTGAGGAGAAATGTATTATTCATCCTGTTGACTGGAGCCTGTTTTTCTCGTCGGGGTGGATCAGGGAGAGGGTGGAGGACGGCCTGCCTGATGGACCTGCCTTTAGAAATGGGGCTCTTAGAAGTTTTTCTTTAAACTCATTTGACCTGTGTTTTTTACCATCGCGGCTAGCTTTTGTGCGCTGGCTTTTTGGGGTTTAAGGGAGAAGTTTGCATGGGGAAAAAGCTTTGAAAAAGTTCTTCCGCCGGTGTGGTTTGTTTCCCAGTTAGTGCTGAGGTGCAGACTGGGACACCAGCAGGCGGGCGTTTGTTCTTTGCCAGTCTTCTGTACTCGGCTCAGGACCATTTGAGATGGGACCCAGCGCGCCGGCTCTGAGAGCTGCATGAATTTTTCAAGCACCCACATCACAAAAGACTCCTGTTCCTCCCATCTCTTTGTTCTTTTCATATTTATGTCCATTTGCTGCTACTGAAGTTCTGTCTGCGACACGCGTGAGGAGGAGAATATGGCGGCATTTAATGCCAAACCCAGGTTTTGTGTCGTGCCTAAGCTTGCTGTGGGAGGCAGTGTAAATATTTAACTGTCGTATCTACTTGTGCTTCCTCTGCCTGCAGTAAGTGAGCGTGGCAGGAAACTGCACGGCGCAAATAAGGTGTGACTGAGGTCCATCTGCATTCTGGCTCGTTCTTTTGACTAAATGTACAGCGGTGTCCAACGGTTTAACTCCTTATCAGTCACACATTGCAAGAACCTTTTTTTTTTTTTTTTTTAATTTTCATAAGTATGTTCCAGGTTGTAGCGAGTTCATTTCTCTTCTTTCCTCCTCAGCTTGTGAACAAAACGGACCTCAACCTCTGGTCCTGCCAGTGAGGCTTTTAGCTGACTTTTAAAAGAGGCTGTTCATTTGCCGCCCGGAGCGCTCCTCCGCCGTTAATTGCCCCGCACGACACGACTTCTGGTGTGGCTTTGCAGAGTTTCAAACGGTAGAAGGGCCCAGCCCTGAGGAGAAGGCCCGTCCTGCATTCAAACGGTTAAATCTCCCAGAACACCGGAGAGTTGGATGATATAATCTTGATGTAGTTTGTGTATTATTTAGAAGATGAAGGCAAGTATTTTCAGTGCCATTAACTCTTGGGCTCCTCAGGGATTCCTGGCTCCTGCTCTTCAAGGATCAGACTTCCACTTGGCTAAGTAGCTCCAGTCATGTGCTGTAAGCAGCATTTCCGCACCACTCTTGTTCTGTAGTCGGACTGCGGGACTGAGCCTGACTGCTGGTTTTCCAGTAAAATCCTTTTGCTTTTGAATTTGCCACAGAAAGGACAGAAATGTGCTACATTTAAAGGCTGAAAGGAGAATATAGTTATTTATAAAGTCATTAAATAAGCTTTTCCTTCTATGGAAAGTTGTCTCACTTCAGGACAGACGTGACAAAAACACCAATAACACATCAGTACAGAACACAACATTTGCTCTTTTCTGGAGGTAAATGCTGGGTAACGGGTCACAGCAGGCGGCCGGGGCACTGGCTTATTGTCTTATATCTCACCCTTTTGCTGCGGAACAACAAACATTATCTGTAAGGTTCTAATTATTTTTATTCTCCAGTTGTCCCCACTGTGCCTCCGTTTGTTGCCTGTTGCTCCCTGTGTCTGCCCCAGAAACCCAGCCTTTCTTAATCAAACGCTGCATTCCCTGCGTACATTAGCCTGGTTCGAGGCTTCTTAATCACCTCTTTCTCCTCCCTTTCACCCCCAAATCTCAATCCACATGCTGAATTCAAGTATTTAAAAGATATTTGATCCACACCAAAGGAAACGCATCACCGCCTCGGAAGAGATTTTGAGCCGACCGTTTAACACGGGCAGCTCTGGGGGGGTGCGTTTCCTCCTGGCAGACCCACCTGTGTGAGAGCTGAAGCAGCTGGAAGAATGTAAGAAACTGACAACAGTGTGGTGAGATCAGAATAGATCCCCACTGGGAACCTTCTGGGATATTTTCTGCTTTAGAAATGAGGGCGGCCTGCTAACAAGGTTCAGAGCTTCATTATGAGAGGGAATGCAGTGGGACCTTTCCTCGTGATTGACTTTGGACTCAAATCCCCCGTCTGTACCGGCGATGTGGCCTTTCTGACGCCAGAACCTGTTCTGGAACTGCAGAAAACCTGGGATGTTTCGTTTGTGGGCCCAACAGCGGCTGTTTTGCTCACTTGTCCAACTTTCATCCTTGTGTTTGACTGACGTGGATCAAATATTCTGCAACAATCTTGAGTTTTGTCCTGTAGGTATAGTAAAAGCGCCGCCCTCCACAGTGAGCGTAAATGTCCCGGGAGGTTCCGTGGTGCAGATCTGTCCAAGGGAACACAATCAGGTCATTTTCAGATGTAAATCTCGGTGTGCTGTCCTCCCGGTGGTGCGTTCAGCCTTCTGCTTCAAATCTTTTTCGCTTCTGCTCTAATTATTTTAGCTTTTCTCCCCTGTGACAGAAGGTCTAATTGCAGAAATGGGGGAATACCCAGCGGTTGTGAAGGAATCGGGCTGAAACCGGAGGCCTCGGTGGAATAGTGAAGTGATATCGTAAAGGTGTTGTGCGCTCTGCTCGTGTCATTTCAAGCCCTGGGGGATTATCAGCAGGGGAGCCGTCCTTAGAATTCTCTTCCCGTGAGTTTATTTCAATTGCGCGCTCGTTTCAACCCTACTCGGATTATATTCCGATTGAGGTGAAACCTGAGGGGGCGTGCCACAGGGCCGGGTTAATGGACTGCTGCTGTTTGACCTCGGATCCAGATGTTTCAAGGCCACTTCAAAGCCCAATTAATTGAATGCAAAAAAGAGACGCTTGCTTTCGTTATTAGGAGCTTCTCCTGGAACCGAACGTGACCTTTTTACAAAACTGTTCTCATTTCCTTCCTTTCTGTACCCCCCAGGATGAAACTGGTGCCTATCTCATCGACAGAGACCCCACATACTTTGGGCCAGTTCTTAACTACTTGAGGCATGGAAAACTGGTGCTGAACAAGGACCTGGCAGAGGAAGGTAATGTCTCTGTCCTCAAGGGTTGTGTCCACACGGTTTCTCCACACACATTGTCACGTTGTGGGTGCTTAGATAAAACCAGCCCAACCATTAAAGGCTTTGATTCATGGTTTAACATTGCAGGGGTGCTAGAGGAAGCCGAATTCTACAATATCACATCGTTAATAAAGCTCATCAAGGACAAGATCAGGGAACGGGACTGTAAAACATCACAGGTACGTGATGTTCCCTGACGTTGTCTCTCTTATTCTGGTCTTAGCGATGTCCCGAAGTGCCGTTCTTGTGTCCTGATCCATGTTTTCTGATCCACAGGTCCCAGTAAAGCACGTGTACCGTGTGCTGCAGTGCCAGGAGGAAGAGTTGACGCAGATGGTGTCCACCATGTCTGACGGCTGGAAGTTTGAGCAGGTACGTCTCCTGCTGCAGCACCTCGGCAGCCATCCACCTTCCTCGTGCTTCACCCACCCGACTAAGCTCACGTTGACCCAGAAAATGCAATCTTCAATCTCACAAATGGCTAAGAACGCTAAAACCCCACATCCCATCTTTCTTAATGTCCGCATACATGATTCGGGCATCCGTTCTGTGCTCTGATTGGTCGTTGCAGCTTGTCAGTATAGGTTACGGGCGGGCCCACCAGTCAGAGTTTCTGCTGATTGTGTCAAGGGAGGTGAAGGGAGAGGAGTCTGCTTTGCCAAACAACAGTGGAGAGGTGTGTCCTACAAATTTTTGTCCACGGGCTGGTCACTGCATGGTCCCCATGTCGTCCACACGCAACTTGTTGACCGTTGTGTCTCCCTGGTAGCAGACGCACAGCTCTTTAATTTACTGATCTCTTTTCGTCAGTCGAATCCTGTCCATGTACCGTTTGCTCACCAGCGAGGCTAAGACACCGTCTCTTGTCTGTGACTTTATTTCCTGGTCCTTTTTTTCTCTCCTTTCTTATCTCTCCAGCTTTTTGTGTTTTGCTTGGATGTTTCCATTTGGATGTTTTAGGGACAATACTGTGCTGGTTCCCGTCCGTTATATGTAATTGTATTCAGATGTCAGGGTTGTCTAATTCAGCGCCGGACTTCTGCTGGATGTGTCACATGCAAATTTCTCTCGCATGTGATCACAGGTTTGGCTGTCGTGGGGGGGGGGGGGGGGGGGGGGTTAGTTTGTGTGAGTAAATCTGCCTTAAACAAGGATCGCTGGATCTCTCCCGCAAGATTAATTCCTTCTGTCTAATCATCTTACACAGGTCAGGTCGCAGAAACCGTGCAAAGCCTTGAACTCGGTAACAGCATAAGAAAGTGTTTTTGGGGGATGAGCTTTAATGTCCCACTGATGTCGCCTGACCTCCTACTCCTACCTCCTCCTACCAGTTTGAGCCTCGAGCAGTAGGATCAGTGGGAGCTGCTTGCTATTATTTGGTCGCCTTTTATTAACAACAACAAGTCTGGCAGCGGTGACTAATGAGGCCATGCATGTCTGAACCTGCACACGCGTGTGCAGGCAGTGCACACAGGTGTGCAGTACGCACACACGTCCACCAGTAAAAGCAACGTCCCAGTTGTAGGACTGGCTTTGATTTTCTCACTTTAAAAAATGCAATTAAAACCTTTTTATAGTTTACATTTTTAAAAAGATTTGGTGTCAATTTAGCCTTTTTGGGTTCTTTATTCATACTGAGATGACAGGAAATGAAATCCATGAATATTTTAAATGATATGATGATTGAGGAACCTTCTAGTCCATTTTACTTGCTTTGATATGCAGATCACAGACTCATAACTTTCACATTTCTGGAAGTTCATGAAGATGAGGTCTCACTGTAGCACTGGGTTTCTAAAATGCAGCATGTCTTCGACACGTCTGTGTATTGGGTCAACTAACATCTCATTATTAAAAATAGTTTGGATTATTGATGGCAGTGAGCGTGTCCATAGCAGGCTCCTCTGGCTCTGTTGCGTTTGTTTTTCACCGCTCACCCTGGTTTTATCCTGTCGTGTCCGTCCCCCCCACTTGGCATGTCTGCTCCTCGTGGTCGACGTCTTGCATCACCAACTTCACAAACTCTCTCTGTCCTCCCTCTGTCTCAATCGCATTTATGCGGACGATAATTAACGATGGGCGAGCTGGTAGTCAGATCGCTCTGTGAAGGAAAGGAAGAGGTCGAGGCTAAACGCTCATTTGTGTTGATCAGTGTAAAGGTTTGCAATAAAGTGGAGCCCCCTCTTACAGTATACTAGTGCTGTATCACTTTTTTTGGTTTCAAAACATTATTGCTGTGTCTCCCAGGTTTACCTGGTGTTAGTGAATCCGTCTAAACCTGCTCTCTGCTCTGCTTTTGTGTCTCTCCAGCTGGTCAGCATAGGGTCCTCATACAACTATGGAAACGAAGATCAAGCTGAATTCCTGTGCGTGGTCTCCAAGGAGCTGCACAATCAATCATACGGGACGAACAGTGAGCCCAGTGAGAAGGCTAAAGTAAGTGCGCGCGGGCAGGAGTCGCTTTTTAGAAGGTATCCAGGGCAAACATCTGTGAGTGATGGCTTGTGCTGGAAGTTTTAAATGTGCTGCATTTATGAACATGCCACCAAGGGGTTGAAAGAACCCATGGTTAATTGATGAGAAGCCTCTGTGAAGGAGAAGCCATGAATATCCAGTCACTGCTGGGTTGTTTTTAAACCCGCTTGTATAACTTCAAGTGTGGTGTAAGGTAAAATGGAAATTTCCTGAAATGAATTGGAAAGGTCTCAATGCTCCAGGTTTCAGGTTTTTGGCCTCTTCATGTTGCGAGACGCTCCCAAACAAAACACACGAAGCGCTCTGATTACATGTGACTGATTTGTCTTGAGCACTCATCACTCATGACTCGGTGGGGAGCGTTCAAGTGCTCGTGTTGCCTCCACTGCCCCTCCCCAGGTCGCCCTTCCCTTCCCTCTTCTCCATAATACAGTTTAGACCTCCGTCAACTGTGCCCACATTTGCTTTCAATGACAGCTTGACTTGATAATAAGGTCATCCAGGTTGTAAATCAGCTTTAAGCCTCACCAAGCTAAAGCTACATCAAAAAACAGATGGTTGCAAGTGTTTCTTTGCACGTGAAGCTGTATTTTAAACCAGATGGAACAGCTTTCTCTCTCTCTCTCTCTGTAGTGCAATGCCTGGTGCAGAGGGACTGTGTAGATAAATACTTGTTCCTGATATATTGTTTGATTGAAGTCCTTAAATTGCCCAATTAACGTTCTTCTGTGCGCATCTTGTGTGACACTATAGAGACGGTTTTTTTTGTTTTGTTTTTTAATTCAATGGAATATGGAGCAAAGCAGTTGATGTAAGCCGAGTTTGTCTGTGTATTAGTTTCAGGTGGAAAAGTGGAGTTTGTCCAAAGCCAAATCGGCTACAGTGAAATCTGTTTTGTGTTGCACATGTTCCCAAAACGGTTTCATTTCAAATGCTGATTCCATAACGTCAGTAAGTTTCTTACTTAATTTTAAAAAAAAAAAACCCTTTAATGAAGAGAAGCCCTTTTAGCGACGGAATGTTAATTTAATCGAACAGGGTTGAGTGCCTGTTGACTATGTTGCTATTGATTTATCAACAATAATTGCAGTTGGAGCTTCCACAGTTGGAGCCCAGGTCTCCATTTCTTCAGAGGGCTCCGGTTGGTTTTGGGCATCAGGGCGTTCCAGCACCAAGGTTGATCCCATCTGACAAGCGTCTCTATTTTATGAACTCATCCACAATTGGCTGGACAACCTCTGGCGCAAGGCTTTATTTTCCTCATTTGTGCAAGCATTTCCCTTTTCTTTGCACCCTTTTCAGAGGCTTTGATTCAGCCAGCACATTGAATAAATATATAAGTGCCTCTGGCTGGGAGCATTTGTACTGTGGGAGGAATAAGTGCTTCAGTCAAAGGCGGATAAAGTGACGACACCATCCCTTATATTTCTGTAGTTACAAAGGCAAGAACTAAATGTCTTTTTTTATTAATGGAAAGCCTCTTTGTTCATTTACCTTTTGTGTATCTCCACCCACAGATTCTCCAGGAAAGAGGTTCTCGGATGTGAAGGGGACTCAGTATTATCAGCTCCAGGTGTTATGATGCAAACATATCATCTTTGTGAAAGAATGTTTGGCACAATGGAGATTTAAATGGGGGATGTGCATTTTCGTTGTTTTCCCTCAACTTTCATTATTGTTTTTTTATGTAAATAAGTCTGTTTACTGACAGTTTGTGCCTGTACATTTCAACTGGACCTTTTTTAATTAGCGGCAACTCTATTTTTTTTTTTTTTTTTTTTTTTTTGGTTTCTCCTCACTGAAAGTAAGGATTTGCAATCTACATATGTTTTATGCTATGGCCAACATCATATAAGGCCTATGTTTCACTCAGGGTCATCTATCAAATAAATATCCTCCAATTTAAGGTTTAGGTAAGGGATCCGTTTAGTACACAGAAGTATAAAACTGCAAATCATTGCTTAAAGATGTTAAGAAGGGATTTGTGCATTTATTTAGAAGATATTAGGTGACTGAAATGAGAAATTGAACCCCACTAAAAGTGTTTATTTTTTATTTTATCATATCTCAACAGTTACACTCCGATTTGTGATCACGAGGAATCAAACTGCAACACAAATGTTCCGTTGCTTTAAACGTTAACATTGCCAGAACAGGTTTAAAAGCCACGAGAGCGAGCATCAATGATTTGGGACCGTTATTAATGGACCATTTTGTAACACAAAGAATCTAAACATACGACAGAGATACCATTTGTTCGCCGTCTTAAAGTAAAGCTCTTGCAATTGAAATGTGTTAGCTGCTTCTTCGAGTGTGCACCTTTAGGAAAAATGGAAAAATCAACTTTTCCTAATTGCAAGTTTACTCAATTGCATATCTTTATTTCAATGTTAAGACCTCCTCGTGCTTATTAGTCAGTAATTAACTGGCGATGTTTGACGATGCTTCCAAGGAGAAGGTCCACGGTTACAATAGTGTGTGTTTGTTATTTTTACATTTTTCTGAGTTTTCCGTAAAGGGATGGTGGAGTTTGTTTTTAAGGGGCTGTGTCGTGTTATCACCTGCAGTACTCGGTGGCCAGTACTCACCCAGTTTGGAAAACCAGAGACAGGAGAGCTACTGCACAAGCACCTGAGCCGAAAACAAAACAACTTTTTAGTCTCGCACCTCACATCCTCATTTAGCTGTATGCAAGTTTAAGTCAAGGTCATAATGGACTTTTAGATAAAATGTTGGAGTGCAGACTGGGAGAGTGATGGCCACTGCCTGACTACGCTCAGAATTTATTACGAACCCCTGGAGAAAACTGCAGAACCCCTTAAAACCAAATTCGTTTTTTTTTTTTTTTTTTTTGAGGGACTTGTATTTTTAATATCTAGTTTTTCTCGGAGTTTGAGGAGCCGAAGAAATTGAAGGTGTGGGTGAAGTACTTTCTGTTCATATCGGAGGATCTTGTTTGGGTGTAAATAATCCAAATTCGATATTAATATTTATCGCTTAAAACTGCACGATTTGTACACTGTATAGAAAACACAAGCTGGATGGAAGTTGTTTATACTGGGTCTTTCGGAACGACAAACTCTGGTGTTTTTTGCATCGTTTGTACATGACTTCAGAGGTTTAGGTTGGAATGGAACCCCCTGATGCTCAATATGGCATCAGTCACTGACAACATGCCTGGAACATGTTTTTGATAACTAATAACGGAGCTATACTTGGCTGTCTATAAAGTTGACTGTTACGTTTAAAAACAAATGTATTTTTCCTGCATTGTGATAGATTCTTCTAAGCATTTTGAATTGTGTAGATTTCGTACACAGCATTACAAGCACTACAGTGGGGGAGGGGGTGGGAACACTGTGCACATTTGCTTACGAGCCTGTAATGTTGTTGATGTAAATACTGCATTTTAGAACACATTTTCCTTTTTTATTATATATAGAACGTTTTTGGGTTTGTGTGGTTTTGATAGATTGGCTATTTGATTCACAGATAATCATTTTAGTGTTGCCTTTTTCCCAATGACCAAAATCCATTGTCTTATGTGTATTATACACATTAATCTTAGTGTCAGGGATGAGTACATTTTTCTTAATGCTGGCACACTTTGTTCAGAGTTGTTACCGATACACAAATCTCTATTTACTCTCATGTACACATCCACACTTGACGAAAGCAATTTTTATATCGTTGGAAGAATGAGTGTGGTTGCATGTTTTTTTTCATATAAATATATACACACACTTGCACACAGATACAGACACAAGGGCTTTTAAAGTGCAAAATTTGACATCTGCAAAGAGTTTCACTCAGAGTAGCCTGAATTTCCTGCCAGTGCTAGGCTATGTTTACATTTGCAAAAGTATTCTGAAGCCTTCCAATTACGTACCGTCTTGCACTCCTTCACAGTAACATTTTTCTGACTCGTGTGATTACACCAATGGAAACTAACACTCCACAAGAACTGATATTCACTCTGACTTACTAACTGAAATAATCAATTTCTGACAAACTTTGCTTGAGCGTTGTAGACAATCTTGCTTTCTGATAGCATGCTCACTTTGAATAGGATCAACCTTAATCTGTATTGACTCAATTGATATTCTATTCTGCTTTTGAGACTTTTTATCCAGAAATGCCATGTTAATGTGGTTGTCTTGTTATTTGCTCAGTCATGCTGAAACTTCATTTGAACACTCTGGTCTGAGGAGTTTAAGCAGCTGCATTACCCTAATGCTGAAACAGGTTGTCTTTGTTGAGCGTTTGGCATTGGTAATAACTTCCTGTTGTAAACGTATCAAACCTGTAGCCTATTCTAAGTGCCCAGTCTATTTTACATTGAAGCCACAGACCACAGTAATGCATGATTTAAAGAAGTTGTATTCAGAGCGAGTTAGGAAAGGAATTCCATTTTTCTTACTCTACCACTTACATCAATTATAAAAGTTCTCATATCATTACATGGATCACTTCAATATGAACTTATGCAATGTTTTGAATATCTAAATTTAAGAGACCATTACAGATCTAAATGGTTTGCATTGGGTAAACTCAATAAAAAAAATGTTGTCATTAAATGTGTTTTTGTTTGTTTTTCCAATTGCAATGAATCATGACGTATAAAATCAAACACAAGCCCTAATGTTCAATAAAGTAGTGACCCCTTGCGTTGCCTCATGGTAATGCGCCGTAAATCTTAGGTGCCTTGAGAAATGCCCGATTAAATGTATACAAAATCTTCAAATTTAAAGTAAACTTAGGTTGTTTCTTAATGAGGCTGTATTAAAGAGGGGGGAAAAAGACTCGATAATAATGAATGTATTTTTAAATATGTGGTTTCTCACAGCGCTGGAATTAATCTTCTTTCATCCGGCCAAAGATGTACATGACAAGAGAGTAATCCGTAGATTTAATGTAAATGCCAGTTTAAGGCGCGAGGTTGTGAATCATTAGATGGTGAATAACACAAATATAATTAAATGAAGCTACCCAAATGAAATATTTAACAGTGAGGCTATTGCCTTTAATGCATCTAGCGGTAACGGACTGCGGAACAGCGCATGCGAGAAGGAAACATCCGCAAAGCCAACATCGCGGGGAATCCGATTGTCCATGGTGATAAAAAAAAAAAAAAAATTGGAGACGTAATTGAATTAATTTTGCGGGCGAATGAAGCATAAACGCAGGCATTTGAAATAATTTAGAAGAAAGAAATGAAGAAAATGTTCTTATAAGTATAGAGACGGTGTTCTGTGGGTATATAAACAAAGACGGAAGTAAACGACGGAAGACTATTCGGTTACGCCGTTTCTGTGTCTGGCTTGACTCGGAGCGGGTGGTTTTTTTCGGGAGGGAAACTTTGCAACGGTTTAACGGGATTTGAACAAGACTAACACAATTCGCTTATTTATACGAGCCCGAGCTGCCATACTGAAAGGTAGGAGCACGGCGTAATTGGGGGACGTCTTAAATTGTTCGTGTGTTATGACATTTTACCCACTCTACTTTGCGCAGTTTTCGCTAGTTTGGTAATGTGTGCGGCTTTTAGCCCCGGTCCTCTTTGTCCTTAGTTTAATGGATTGTGACACGATTTATACATGTTGAAATTTCCACACACTTGTTGTTGGCTCCGCCTTTGGTGTAATCCCGCATCGAAATAAATAAACCGGTCACTTTTCCACGACGCATAATTGTGTTCAAATGAAGCGCTATTGCGCATTTTTGTGCTGCATCAGGCCGTGTCAGACGCTAACTGCGCCAGCGCCTGGAAGGATATGGGCACGATTCTGGCGCACATGAGTTAGCTTGTGAGGCTAGCCGTTTAGCTTCGCAGATGAAATGGCTTGTGTACTTTTTTAAACGTTTGCCTTGACCGCAGAAACGCGCCGTTAAACGAGGACGTGGAGAATAATGAGTTTAATTTGAGGAGCCGTCATACAGCAGGTCCCAGCCACGGAGTTTGGAAGAAGGCTTTTGTCGGTGCTAGCCGGTGTATGTTCCCCCTGGCTAGCGCTGACCTGGCTATGATACCGAGCGTGTAGGTTCACACACGAAACGTGAAAATACGTAAGGTGATTTTTGTATTTTCACTTTAGTTTTCGAGTATCGGATGGGAGAAGCTGTCTTGATCGCGCATTAAATGGGAAAAGCGACATCGTTGATAAATCTCGACTCATTTATGACATGCACGGAGAGTGGCTAATGATGTTTTTAAAAAGTCCTATTTGTAGATTGAGAGTGGCAGATTGCAACTTTCAACGTTCTTTATTCTATATCGACGCTACAGATGGTTTAATTAGCAGCGTTTGCGGTATTAACACATGTTTACAGTAGTTTCGCATATCTGGTCCCAGCATTTTACACAACTTTGGGGAGGTTGTCATAAGCGCCTTATCTTTTATTCAAAAATGAATGATGAGGTGTTGAGAGTTCGTTAAGATATGTTAACAAGGACGACCCGTGCCCAGGTTCCACAAGGTTATATCTAAATGTTCTCCCACTGATTAGAGGATGTGCACTATTTCATGATGTTGTCTTGGTTTGCAGAAGGCCACAAGTCATGTCAGGCATTGCATTCAGCCGGCTTACCCAGGAGCGCAAGGCGTGGAGGAAGGACCATCCTTTTGTGAGTAGCATCCAACACTGCCTGAAGCCTCCATAGGCTTTGAGCCCTCAGCTCTCCATAAATAGTCAGGACGTGATCCTTCACCCCATGTTTACCAAATCATCTTCCCTTATTCCAGGGATTTGTTGCTGTACCAACAAAAAATGCAGATGGAACCATGAATCTCATGAACTGGGAATGTGCTATTCCTGGGAAGAAAGGGGTAACGTCTGTTTTGATAAAACACGCAATTTAAATAAACAGTGATTTCTGAAGCTTATATGTTTTAGATTATTGTAATATTGATAGTAGAGATTCATTCTTGCTTGTGGAACGTCAGGCGTCCTTGATTAAATACGGCTTCTGTTTGTAAAACATGCTAAACATGCATTACCTTTTAATTGCAAAACTAATGGATGGTTGCTTCCTCAGACTCCGTGGGAAGGGGGGCTTTTCAAACTGCGCATGTTGTTCAAGGATGATTATCCCTCTTCACCTCCTAAATGTGAGTTTGATCTTATTCAGCATAAACACATCTTTTTCACAACAGGCCTCTGCAGAGGGTCGTAGTTTAGGCCATGTGTAGATCTAAACGTTGAACTGAAGGAGCTCTAACACCAGGACCTCATCTGGGAGGTTTCACACTCATAGCTTTGACTGTCAGTGTTGGGGATATTGTGATAAATTCCATTTACATCATCACACATAAAACTGGAGACGCGAGGAGCCTTCGCTCTGCTTGCATTTTATTGTACTTCAAAGTTTGATCCTGAATCAGTCAGAAGGTCAAGGGCAGCTGTTTAGTGTAGAATTCTGGCTCTGTGTTTGTATTTTAGAAATAAACGCTTTTCAATGATTGGACTTTGCACAAAATTTCAATGCAAGGAGCAGCCCTGTCTGCGCTTCATTGCTTCATTTTATTTCTATTGATGCGGGTGGTTGTTGTTATTTACTGACATACTTGCCAATTCAGTGGTGATGTAATATTGATGTTGTAAGTGGATCATAACATTGGACTGCACATGTTGGTGCGTATATTCAGCTCTGTGCTGTATTTATTGGTTTGCGGTCTGAAAATGAATCAAAAACCCAAATCTGTCCTCTTCCTCTGACATACCTGCAGCTCTTCGACAGGGGTGTTGTTTGTATGTAGCAGCGTCAGTAGGCTGCATAAGCTCTCTGTGATGTTCCTTCTTCTTGTCTGACATTTGTACACACGCACGCATGTCTTACAGGTAAATTTGAGCCTCCACTCTTTCATCCAAATGTGTATCCATCGGGCACCGTATGCCTATCTATCCTGGAGGAGGACAAGGACTGGAGGCCAGCCATCACAATAAAGCAGGTCTGGGCATGGACCTCATCACCATCACATTGCTCTTTTGGTTTTGTTTTCCAACCATGTTCCATGTTAAAATCTGTTTCGGTAACTGTAAACTCCCATTAATTAATCCGGCCAGTGTTGTCATTTAGGGCTTATTTAAATGTTTTTTTAGCTTTCTGTTGAACTAATTATAGTCTGTTTCATTTGAAGTGATAAATGCTTTTGTAATCTTTCCCACAGATCTTGTTAGGTATCCAAGAACTTCTAAATGAGCCAAATATACAGGATCCCGCCCAAGCAGAGGCTTACACAATCTACTGGTGAGTGACCTGTCACTGGGAATGTTTTAGATTTTTCCCCGTTTGATCTGGAGCAAATGATGAGAAACTCATTTTATGGCAGAAGAGCCAAACGTAAAGCTTCATTATTGGGGGATATCATCAGGTATTGGGTCATAATAACTCACACTTCCATTTTGAACCCCTTTTTACAGCCAAAACAGAGTAGAATATGAAAAAAGAGTTCGAGCACAAGCCAAAAAATTCTCCCCCTCGTAAGAGCGAAGACTTGCTTCCCTGCGGCCGAAGGAATGGGTTGAACAAGAATCACCTCCCCGCTCAGTCTCTCGTTGAATGTGCTCCTCTCACATCAGGAGTTGCTTAAAGACTTCTATTTAAACTCCACACATTCTGTGCCATCCATCCTCCTTTGACCCATCTTTTTTTTTCTCTTTTTTTTTGGGGGGGGGGGTGGGGGGGTTGTTTTGTTATTGTTGCTCTTAAATGCCAGTTGGCAGATATTGCTGGGAGGGGATGGGTGCTTCCGCACCATCATCATTTCTTTTAAAACATTGTCTTATGTGGTGCAAGGGACACAGCTCGGTACCAATTTCATTAACTCCAAGCAAGCTGGCCGTCACGTTGTCCAATAAAGAAAACGTCTGTTTTATTTTGCTCCTTCACAGGGTCTCTTCCTTTAATTTCCCCCCTTTATGTTCCACAACTGTAATGTAAACTTGGCTTATTTCATTGTCAGTATTTCGACTGCTGTATAATGAATGGCACTTTTATACTGTTGTATCTTCACTAGTGTCTAGATGGCTCTGTCTAATTCTTTCCCAGGTTTTCTATTCAGCATGCTGTAAAATATGATAGAATCTGCTGCCTTGTCTTTTTGTTATTCAGAGTGTTTGCTTTGAAATAAATAAAAATGGCCATGATGACTGAGGCAGGTAGGATTACTTCTGTACCAGACTAAGGTTATTACGGTGCTTTGTTCATGTATGTGTCGGCGTAAATAAAACTTTCTACAAAACATTTGCCCTTTCTTTATTGAGTCGTATGAAAGCGCCCGAGCTTTGTCTGCTCTTCCAGCCTTGGATAGAGATTTTCTTTCCGAAACCACCCAAACATCTGCAGTCGAGGTGTTAGTTTTCGTACTCTGCGTGCGGCGGAGCGGCTGCGGCTCCGCTGCAGCTGTGCGACTGGTGGAAGGCCTTCAGCGTGCAGTATTCGTTGCTGTAGAGGGGAGCGCCTCTCTCCAGGACTTTGCTGCACACCCAGCATCGCGGGCCGTCCTCAGCCGGAGCCGCGGTGCTCACGGCGTACGGCGCGCCCAGGAGGGAGCTGTCGAACCCCGGGTGAGGGATGTTGCTGTACATGGCCTCCTGCCGCATCTGCTGAGGGCTCCGGGGCCGAGGCTCTTCCTCCTGGACTTCCTCATACCTGGTTAAGGTGTCGATGCGCAGCACCTCCTCCCTCTTCAGCGCATCGGCGGTCTGGTCTCCTGTAACCACCCAGCTCTGGAAGTACAATGGCGTTCAGATGACGTGCCGTCCGGGTGACGGCGACAGCTACGCTTACCTTGAAATCTCCGTGATAATCGTTGTAGAGGGTGTGGAAATAGGGGGCAGGAGTTGGGATGTAGGCACGTCTCCTCCACCTTTGGATATGGAGAGCACAAAGACCAGTTGGAGTGGGAGGGGGCAGCGTGGTCTTTAATGTTCCCCTGACCTTACATTTTAACACAAGCGACGGGAAGGAGCAGGAGGAGCACCATCGCACCTAAGAACTCTAGACGCAGTCCGGAAAGAAGTGGGGCAGAGGTCACAGCTGTGAAGGCAAAGGAAGCACGTGATTTGTACCTGATCCCACGTTTCACCGCCTCGAAGCTTCTCTTACCGCGTCCAGCTGGCTCCGTCTTCCAGTGGATCTCAGAGGACCAGTCACTCCACTGTCCCTGGTATGAGACCTGGTTGGGACTGGACCTGACTTGGGCACCGTACTCAGCACCCGGGATCAGAATTTCATCCCTCACTTTACAATTCAGAGACTCTGTGGTCATTTCGTGGGACGAAATCTGAGAAACACAAACCGTGTCTTAAAGCAAGCGTCCAAACGCGGCCGCCTGCTCCGTGTCCGTCCAGGGATGCTGACTTTCACATCTTACATTGCTCTCTGGACCTCGGGTGTAGTACCGCAGCTGGTACAGCATGTTCCGGGTCAGGGCCGTGTGATCAGAGTATCCTTCATACGTGCTTCTCCAGGTGAAGTGGTAGTGGGCGGCGTTGTGGCTGAGGCGGAGGCAGCAGGGCGCGTTGGGTTTAACTACACGTGTTCACGAAGGCACATTCATGAAGAGGCAGAGAGGAACCAACACAGCAAGAACACAGAACCAAGCGCTCCCTACTGTTTGTCTGAGGTGTGTATTCTTTTATCAGCAGGCTGCAGGTGCTGGAGACGTTACTGCTACAGAGGAAGATATTGAATTCTTGCGTGTCGTCCAAGGGCACCGCGTAGTCATAATCCTCAGGCACCAGGCTGGAGGTGTTGATGGAGCAGAAGTGACCTCCATCAACCTCCGTCATGTGACACCATTCCTCTCTAAGGGAGGAAAGGGGACGCTCAGAGGTCATGCGATGGGACAGCTGGGGTCATGTTAGGGAAGAAGAGCCTCACCCATCATGAGCCTTGATGAAGAGCCAGTAGACCTGCGAGGCGTTCTCCGACGCCACTTTCAGGGAACAGTTGATGGTGAAGATGAAATCGTTGATGCACTGGAGACGAGGGTCCGCAGCTGACGAAGTACATCAGGAGATGTTGTCAGATGTTATCAGGATTCAATGCTGGCATCTGTCCTGATGTTTAAATATTATATCAGCTCCTACAGCTTTCTTTCATTATACATTATCATTTACTTACTTATTTCCCTCCTTTACAAGTCCACAGTAAATTCCACAACTCTTCCAAAAAAAACTTTCAAAGTATTTTTGCAAAAATCCAGATTTTGCAACCAAACGTGACTCTATTAAACATCAAGCAATAAATCCAACAACAAGAGTAATAACAATGAAAATAACCTGTCTGACAGATGGTGCCTGCAGACCACAGCGCCAACAGGGTCCACAGCTTCAGCCTCAGATGAAAGCAACGATCCATCACGCCCCGTGTTCCCAGCATCTGCCCCCAGGTTCGGTCCGGCCACCTGATGGCTGTGAATGTGTTTTTCAAACACGGATAGTGCGCGGCAGAGCAGCAGAGCACATTCTTGAAACCTGTCCCAGGTTGGCCAAACGGGCGTCAATATAAGGGGGATGCGTGAAGGCGTGAAGTTGGACTCGCACGTCACGTCACATCGAGTTAACGCATCCGTATATTAACACTGATGTGGAGATGTCAGCTCATGCACATTGATCAACATCTATGTCAGGGAAAAAAAAAGAGAATCGGATTCAAATTCATCTCCTCGCTGCCGAGTGTGCGCAAACGGGCAGCTCGTGTTGTGCAATGGTGCAAAGTAGAGGAAGCCTTTGCGGTGACTGTGGAAGTGATAAGAGGCTGATCGTGACTTCCTCACAGCTGATTTGAACGAGACATCCTGTCAAATTCCACCTCCGACTGGGCAACGTGTTGCGCGCAATGATTTATACAGAGGTGTGAAGATGGCGCTTGAAATTGATTTAGCCGTTAGCTTAGCAGCTTGTTTAGTGAATCAATGTTTTCGCACAGGGATTTTTCATTAAATAACTAGATGCATCGTCAGGTCTTATTGCGCAACAGCAGAAAACCCGATAAGGCCGCAGCTCTATCTGCAGCTGATTGCAGGTCCCGATTGATGGTTGTAGAGGGGTTTTTTTTTCTTCTCGATTTAACGTAGAAAACAGCCGATCCGACAGATAAATTTGTGGTTTTTGTCACTGTTTTTGACTGAAATGTCAGTAAATTCTGCTGAAATAAAAATAACCATGGACACATGCTGCCATTTATTATTCAGCATTTATTATTCGCCTCCTTCGTCCATAACTTCTCTTTCTTACAAGATTTGTAGGAAAATAATTAAAATCTATGTTTGACATATTCTTTGGATTGAAGGTGGGAGCTCCGGTCATCAGGCACACCAGCGCGCCTCACTCACAGGCCAGTTTGCCGTCGAAGGATGAGAGGGTGATGGCAAAGGCTTGCAGAGCACACAAAGGGAAGCTGTAATCCATGGAGAAGACGTCCTCGGCCACACGGCCAAACTGCATCACGATGTAGTCCTCTGGACGTAAATCAAAAGGAAAAAGGTTGGTAATTGTGTTTCGTTTGTAGAAAATATCAGGGATGATGTACCGTTGTCAGGATGGATGATCTGGAAGTTCTTGATGGAAGCCTGGGTGACGCGTCCGTGGAAGTTGAGCACGTATGACTGAGTCTGTTCGTTCCACGTTGGGGATTTGTTCACCAGGGTGACCAGTTTGTCCGTGTTTCTGTTGGCATGGCGGGTCAGGAGGGTCTCCAGCTCCTGCAATGAGGGGAAACACTTATAAACTAAACAGCCAGCAACTGATATCCAGGGCAGAAGGGGTAAACATACGTGTTTTGGATGGATGGAGACCCTTTCATCATTCTCTAACATTCCGGGGATGATCACAGTCATTTTCCTGGGACCTTTGAATCCCAGCACGTTTGTTTCCTGGAACCAACAGTGTTTTAATGTGGTTTTCCTCCCAGAACATCAGGAAGGTTGTGTCTAAAGCACAGGTTTCACTCACGTAGCAAACTGCTGCCAGCTCCTGCCGCAGCGACTCACTCTCCTGAACAAAAGGCTTCTTTTCTGGGTTCTCACCTCCATTGTAGACAGTGAACTTTGTTCCAAGAACATTGGACCTGCAACCAGTTTTGTTGAAAAATGCCCCCAACATCCATGGAGCTTTTGTTTGTGTGCCTTACTGCAACACTGCAGGCTTAGATTTGATGTACAGCCTCGCTCTATATAACAACTTTAAATCATTAACGTGATGGATACTCAGGGATTCATGACCGTAGGTTTCTTCAAAACATATGTTTTGAAGAAACCATATGTTAGAATGCATTCTATAAAGTTTCCATTTTAATGCACTTTCATCTGGTATAAACAAGATTCACTGTGCATGGGTGTATGCTTGTGGTTTTGGGATAAACAATAATAATAAACAGCCATGAATAACCAAAATACACATTTCACAACAGATCTGTTGCTTAACCACGGCAGACCAACCAACATGAATAATTATCATTAGCATTTTAATAATAATCCAGCAAACTTCTGCAAAGGTTTCACCTCCTTCATAGCTGTACGCTGACCCACTCAACTCCTATACCAGCAGTTTTTTATAATTATTCTACTTGCATGATCTCTGCCTATTCTCTCCTCTACCTGCCCTCCCCCCTCTCCTCTCTCTCTACCCAGCCGGCCATCAGCAGGAGGGGACCCTTACATGAGCCTGGTCCTGCTCAAGGTTTCTTCCTGTTAAAGGGGAGTTTTTCCTTGGCTCTGTTGCTTGTTGGCGGTCAGGCCCTGAGATTCTGGAAAGCGCCTAGAAACAATTTTGATTGTAACAGACACTATATAAATAAAGATTGATTTGATTGATTAAACAAAGCGCACATATGGACACTTAAAATGTGCATCACATTCAGAGGACTGACAACAAAGGGAGACGGTCTGTGGCATAAATCTCGAGACAATGACCGTTTATATCTGCAGTCAACGATAAGTGAAACCGGAAATAGTGTGTCAACAGATGCAATATGACAACAATGGAATGCTTTTGGAAAGTAAACAATATAAGGATTCTCTGGAGACGCGCAACAGCGGAGCAACAACCGGTATAAACAACCCCCGCACCTGCTTCTACTTCTCACTCCTAAACCAGTCATGCTCTGCCTGCTCAGGCGCGGCAGCGCCCCCAGTGGCAGGGACCCGCTGACTCACCCACCCTGTCTTACAGTGCAGAACCATTAAAAAACAATTTCTATTTTGCCTAAATAGCATCTCAGCAGATGCTGTGGGTCGTGAGGAAGTACCCCCAAAAAGATGTAATTGAAGGATAATTACATTGTACCTTAATTTTCCAATATAACAGCTTGTGTCTCTGGACAGATTGGTTGGGTCGGTGGAAATCAGATAGTTGGATGTTTTGCACTTCTTCCTTTTTCTGCCGGCCATTAGAAACACCTTGGCGGGAGCATCAGGACAAGCACACATTAGGACAGCCATCAAGCAGATCAACAGAAGGACAATCAATAATCAAATGAAGGCACCGACCCTTTTGCCGTCCTCCTTCTCCAGGTGGAGGTAGTATGTCGGGTAAATGCCCTTCTCCATCCCTCTCCTGTCCCTCGTCACCCGACACTGGATGGTCACATCTCTGGGAGCCGGACGCAAAGCAAACTCCTTGAGATCATCCACAGACATGGGAGAGCAGGACTGGAAAGAGAGCGAGAGAAGGATCTGTAGCACCAGTCAGTCAGTCCTGATGAGTCCACTTTCAGTGATGCTCACGCTTTCATTTGAGTCACTGCTGGACGATGAAGTTTCCCTGTAGTTGGAGTTCAGTGTCGCCAGACTTGGTGTAGATTTGCCTTCTTTATTTGACTTTTTACCATTTTTCTCCTTTCCTTTGACCTCCTCATCTTTGCTTTCCTCACTTATTTGGCACCTTGCTGTGGAACACACACACACACACACACACACACCCACATTCAAGGTGAATGCTGCAGACTGTGGAATGCATCGGGAAGGATTATGGCTCACATATGTCAAGTTGTCTTTTCCTCTTTGGTGATTGGGGGGATGGAATTTTGGACCTCTCTTCCTCCTCCTCCTCCTCCTCCTCCTCTTCCTCGTCACTGTCCTGTTTATTTTTCTCCAGTTGTTTAAATTCAGACACTGAGTCTATTTTGTGGCTTGAAACCTCCAGGTTCTTCTCTGCAAAGATCAAACGTCAGCAGGTCTTAGTGCATGTAAATGCACGTGAACAGGTGCAGGGGCAGTATTAGATTAGACACTAAATGGAAGTTACGTTTGCAATCTTTTTTGGTGGACTTTTTTGTCTTCTGTGGGTCTTCGATTTCTTTCGCTTTGTCTTTCTTTTTGGGCTTTTTCTCCCTTTTCTCCTTCTCTTTTACTGACTCAGTCTCCTTTTCATTTTCGTTCTCTTCCGTCTCTGAAAAGCAGCATGTTTGATGTTGACTGCTCCTCTCACACACTCGCTCCAGCACAACAAACAGAAAAACATTTAAACAAGGTTTTGGGTTTTTGCACCTTTCTCACCTTTGCATTTTTCTTTTTTCTCACGCTTTTTCTTTGTCTTTTTTGTCTCCACCTGCGGATCATTCTCCCTTTCGCTCTTCACCTCAGGCCCTTTATCAATCTCTAAATTCATTTGCCCTCCTGCAGGTTTCTCGTCTAACATCAGGGTCTCCATCACATCACATTCCCCCAGTGTGATCTCATCCAGGGGGTTATCGTGAGCATGCTCCACTTGGTCTGCAGTAAGTCAATTCCAAAAAAGAGTCAACAAAACAATGCGAATAGAGCTGTTCAGCTTCATCATATGATCATTTCAAACTCACCACAGAGGGACGTGTTGCTCAGCGACTGGCTGATCAAAAGAGGAGTTTCGTCGGATTGCACGGTTTTTTGTTTTCTGTTTTTTTGCTTTTGCCGAATATCCCGGTTGGCTATGACCATCTGAGCATCTGCCCTCTTTTTTTGCTGCTTCTTCATCAAAAGTGTGCGCTGTGGGACAAAGTGTTGATGATGTTTCTTAATTTATCAGTACCACAGATATTTCTGCGTGCCAGAGCTTCTGCGTTTTTTATTACCTCCCTAATTTACAATTTGCACTGTTGTGTTTAAAAACTCTGCGACTTCTGTTGCTGAATGTTACTACTTCTCTGAACCTTCTACTATAAAAATCTAAATTTTAAACTTGAATTCAGTTGTACAGCTACAGTTTTAGATTTCTGACCAGTTTTTATTCATTTAAAGACGACGGTACAAAGCCTGAAAAGCAGATTCTGAGCTGCTCCAGCTTCGAACTGCTACAAATGCTTCTCGTTTGTTTACCTGGTTGTCCAGCTTCTGTTGCCGTATATCCTGGTCATCCATGCTTTCGGACCGCAGGTCACACAGTGGAGAATGGAAGATTGATGAAATCCAGCATCAAAGCTCAATAAAAGACACAGCTGAGTTTCTCAAAATGAAGAAAGCAATTAAACACAGAGGCGAGTGCTCTAATGTGGTAGCCGTCTCCATCTGTGTCCACCTGCATGTGGCAGAAGGCAAAGTGGATTAAAAGAGGATAATGTTCTTAAACTGCGCTGCACAGCTTGGCCAGTGTGGACAGTCTCAGCGGTAAGACGCTGCTGCTCTATGGAGACGCTCATGTTCCTGCTTATGAGAGGTATATTCCATGGTGTATTCCCTCTGTTACTACCAGATTTGTTTTTGTCCTGTATAGATTAGGAAACCAAAGTATTGTTTAAACTGCTGGGGAAAGACCTGATTTTTTTTTTAACCCCTGAATCTGACCTTTCCTGTCTTTTCTGTGTAAATTAAACAGAAAAAAATTAAATGTCCTCAAATCTTTAAGGAACTGAGTGGTATATTCAAGCATCGTGACAGCAATGTAAACATTTTTTCCCAATAAAAATAGCTGAATTCTGAATAGAACATTCTCAAATCAGTCTGAACCTCTTGTATAATCTTTAGATCAACCACCGGGGATTAAGGAAGCACTAAAAACTTCTCACACCTACCTCCTACTCAACCAGTTCAAGCACTACTTTAACACCCACTGAAACTACCGCTAATGTAATCATACTTATCACTGTAATAGTTTTAGACTATATACAGATAAAGAAATGCCTTTTAAGAGGATTAATTCAAATTACCACTCACCAAGGTATTTATCTGATGCTGTATTTGTACGTCCGAGCATATAAATTGCATTCCTCTCTTGAATACATAGTTATGGATTATGTAGTGGAAGGACAATTGATTCCACTGCTTTTCCTGAGTAAGGACATGCTGGATTGATTTTCCAGGAAGGAATCTTTAGATTGTCCATTTAAGAAAAAACACATACCTGGGAGCCAGACGCAGACTTTAAAGACACTTGTGATACCGGAGGACAGCGATCGAGCCATTTTGACCCAGTTTTAATGTCTCACTCTTTAATAGGTGTTGTTTCTTCTTTAGTGATTAAGGGATTGGACTGCTAGACTTTCTCCTTTTACTATTCACGTGTTTCAGTCCTCTTTAATTGTCATCTCTGCCACTGACCCTATTTCATGGTTTAAAATCTTACATTCTTCCCCTACAGCCATTAAAAAACCTTTTTTCAGTGTATGTATACTATAATGGTAATGCTTAAAATAAGCTTCAAATGTAAGCACTGAATATTGTGTAGAAATATTCCACCCCCCACCCCAAAAAAAGAATAAAAAATTTAATAACGGAGCAAAGATGCTTTGCCCCTTGACCTTTCAAAGATCAAAAGTCAAAGGAGCTTTGACTTAAATTGTTTTGTTAGGTTTAAAATCAGTCAATTAAGTTCAACCACAGCAGCAAGCTGAAAAATAAATACAAGGCTTACCAACGTCAGTGTTGTGGAAAGAAATGTGGTTCTCAAATTTAAAGATAGTTGAATGCATTGATGTGACCTGTTGACATCCCAACCCTGACGACTCAGCACATTCTCAGACCCTGCTGAGCATTTAGCAAGCAAGAAATATTTGTCAATATTATCCCGGCCTTTTATTGTCCCTTAGTGTTACTCCTGCTCTCATGCGTTGGCTCATTATGCTCATTGTTATATGAGATGTATATTGTGATCTTGATTCCAATTACATTGTAGACTGGGAATTCATGGTATTTAACTGTCTGGCCCATTGTACATATCTATTTTCATTAATGTAACATTTGCTTATAGATTGTGCGTAGTCACGCAGAGGCTCCTAATCTACTGGGTAAACTGAGTAATATCTCACTTTCTCGAGAGCGCTAAACCGGAAACAGACTTCCGTTGCTAGGCTACAGCGGCAGCCAAACAGGAAGAGTCCAGGTCAAAGCACGGTAAGCGTGTGAAACAACGATAATGCCCATGTTGCAATACATCCCGATTCCTTTGTGAATCTGCAGGTTTTCAAATCATCATGGACAGGAGAAAGGTAAAATTCTCCAACTTTTAATCGTATTGTTTAGACATTCATACTGTTTACGTTGCATTTTTTTCGTGCCGTGTAGGTTTCACCGGCCATGAAAGCTAAAGTACTGCTATGGTGAGCTGCGTGTCACTAATTCACAAAAATACTTGCCTCATTTCCATTACATGAATACACGAAGTGTAAATCTGACTCTATGCATATAGTGTGACAGAAACTTGATTATTTTCTTGTTTGCTTTTGCAGGGCAGATGTAAGCTATCATGACATGGATGAAATCAACAAAGTGCAGAGTGTTCCTGATCTGGAGAGGTTTCTTACCAACATATATCCGTGCATATACACATGCAGCCACTCATGTAGACATCGCTGTGACACAGTTCTTCCCTGTGACAGAGCTTTAAGCACCGTGTTTGAAGTTGACTTGCTTGAACCAAGGAGAGGCGTTCTTCTCGAACTATATGTGCAGGCAGTGTTTTTTTGCAGAGAACAGAATTTCAAAAATGAACAAACTTCTGTTCTGCTCTCAATACTCAAATCCATCCATCAGGCTAACATAGGTAAGGAAGCATAGTAGCCAACCCTCTAACGTGCATTCAAATCGGATAATGCAAAATGAATACATTTAAATTACTTTTCTTTCAGGTTCTCCTCACAACAACATAGAGAGCTGTTTCAAATATTGCAAAGAACTACTAATCTGTCACTCCGTGAGGGTCTGTTGACCAGTAATTCTTTTATTCACAATCTAATTTTTATAAACATCTGGCAATTTTCCTAAACGGAGGCTACTGTTTGCTCTCCACAGAGACCCCCTTTCAGCATCGAACTCTTCAGCTTGGGGGAGGTGACCGCCATCTTAAAGTATATCAATAACAATTATCTGAGACACTACAAGTTCTACAAATATCTTTTCACTCAACAGGTACATACATGATTTAAAGTCTACTTTATATATGACTTGTGAATTCTTTGTACACTAAAGAGATACTTTGTTTTCACAGGTAAAACTTGACTTGTCTCTGACTTATCCTGGCATCTCAGACCAGAAAGTTAAAGGTAAAGAAAGCTGAAAAGCTGTGTTCAGAATTATTTTATGAATGCATGCGACTCAGAATGTTTGGCATATTTACTAAATATTGTGCTTGTCATGTGCTAGGGGTTAAAAATGTGATGGTCAAACAAGAAGCACTACAAGTGGCAAGTGGCTCTCCTAGGCTTGAAGACTCTACTGCTGGTACAAACTCAAATAGTAGTAATCCAGATGCAACAGAGTGGTGCATTCCCTCCTTTTTTCTTCCTTAGCAACAGGTTCAAAGTCAGAGCTGAAGATGCTGATTGAGAAAGAGGTCAGAGAGCAGTTAGCGCTCATATCTGGGCAGCTAGATCAGCAAATGAAAAAAACTACAGAACGTTACAACAGAGTCGTGGAAACCAGCAAGCCAAAACAACATGAATAGTATGTGCACAAATACTCATGTTGGACACAAATGTTTTATTAAAACTAAAACAATAAAACTTTCTTTCATATACAATAGATTCTGTCTGGTTTGTACAATTACTGTACCTTTCTCGTGCAGGCACTTGAAATGAGGAAGGTGAGGTTGAGTAAGGAATGATGGTTAGTTAGGAGATACAGTACAGTCGTTAATGGTCTTCACAGTTAGTGTGAGGAGGTTTCTGCACAAAGGAGCAGCTGCATGCACAACAGCGACAACACCCTACAGTACGGATCTGTAACACCAGAGCATCTGTCAGTGTGAGCTGCTCTATAATTTACTGTTAAATTTACTGTTGCTTAGAAATACACAGGTTATTCAGTTATAAATGGTGATTATCAAGTAAAATCCGAAATATGCATAATCTATTTAAATGTGAGGTGTCTTTGCAAACATTTGCGCCACGTGCTCGACTGCAAGAAGAGCCAGGAATCAATAAAACCACAGGTGTGAATGGAGGCACGCCAAACATCTCGGTCCCCGCATTCTTGACCATAAAATGAATCAAACGATGACAATAGGAATGCAAACACTGTCATGCACATACTTAAATAAAAATTAGCATTGTGAGGAATGAGGGTGACCTTTCATGTGTCAAAGTCTTCTAGGCCCAGCAGCATGATCTTAGCTGTGTTCTGAAAGAGGGCAGCTCGATTCTGCTGCTCCCCCTTTTTCACCCAGTGTCCATAGATGCGGAAGGCGCAGCCGTCGATGAGTTTGCGGACACCGCGTATGGAGTAGGGATCTCTGGCCAGTACCTCCCGAGTCAGAGGCCGCACCCTTCGGTAACGGCTGTAGATCCTGATACAGGCTAGCACACTAACTATCAACACCTGAGAAAGCAAAAAACACCTGCTTAATATATGTTAAAAAAAACTGTTATAAACTTTTTTTTTTTTTTATAAATGGCGACCAACCCTAAATGTTTTTCTTGGACTGAAGAGCCGCACATCTTCCTTCTGATATAGCCTAAAGAAAGGATGCGCTAGTGCTTGCTCAGCTGTGAGACGGGCAGCTGGTTCCAAAACCAGCAGTCTGGATATCTGCAGCAAAAACAAGCGCTCACCGCGTCACGGATGGTTTCGCTGTGACACGCTAACTCTAAACTCAATGAAACATGCAAATCTTTACACACGATTGACAAGTTTGTTAAAGTAGCAGATCTGTGTTCCCCTAAATCCCACAGGTCTAATAATGTTAAGTTTAAGTAGAAGAATTTGGATAAGAAGTCAAAAATGTTATGTTATGTGAACAAAGAAGAACAATTTCCAATTACTACATCAAATATTAGATAGTTGTGGGAATTACTGGAAGAGTATCGCCACGGAAACTGAAAGTTTCGAGAAAAACCGCGCTGTGCTTTCTAAAGCTTTATCTGTCTTACCAGATCTTTGACAGTGTCAGACCTGTCATCCCACTCCGGAGAGCTGAACTGATATCGGCCCTCCATTATCATCCTCAGCATCAGCATCTGTTTGCGGTGCCAGAATGGTGGTGAGCCAGCCAGTAAGGTAAAAAGAATGACTCCACAGGCCCACCTGTTCAACACAAGCACCAAAACAAGTCCAGTAAAATAGTGGGAAAAGACTCTGGATTCTTTTTTTTTACTTTACCAACAAACCCCACACTTACAGATCGACTTCTTTTCCATAGCCTGGATGCATGTCATCCATCGAACACTTTAGTATTTCAGGGGCTAAATAACCAGGTGTCCCACAGAGCTCTGAAAAACAGACAAGAAAGAAGTTTCAACTTCCTTTAGACTTTGTGCAAACATTTCTCTAACGCAGTCTTTCACTTATGACATCTGGTTTAGTTTATACTGTCATATACCTTTAAGTTTTTCACCAGGCTGCAGCTGCACAGAGAACCCAAAGTCAGACAGTTTAATGTGTCCTTGATCATCCAACAGAATGTTCTCAGGCTTTAGGTCACGGTGGACAATATTGAGAGAGTGGAGGTACTGTACAGCCTCCAGCAGAGCTCGCATAATACTCCTGTAAAGCAAGAGATTTCACAAAATGCACATATTATACAGCCTTTGGGAAAAGAAAGAAAAACAAGGTACATTTCATTACCATATGTATAAATTTTGGAAATGTGTGTTTGTTTTGTACACCTTGGCTATCTGTTGTCATCGTGTTGTTTTCTACTGTAGAGAATTTTTGTCATAAGTTTTTTCTTTAAAAAAAAAAAAAAGAAGATATTTCAGAGCTGTTTTGTGACTAAAATAATATACAGCAAGGGTAGCACCACCCTCAAAACTATAACAATGTAATATCACACAGTACAATTTAATTTGACTGGCAGTGTAAATATTACAGGACAACCCCAACTCAGGCTATTTTTAGAATGGGATGTGTTGCCACTTACCTGGTTTCCTTCTCACTCAGAGTAACTTTTTCTGTTAGGTAGTCAAACAGCTCTCCTCTCCTCATGCTGAGAATGAAAACAAAAGCCGGGATTAAACATTTGCACCCATGTGATGACTAACTGCAGCGTAGTTCTTAGCTGTCATACTTACAGGTCAAAGACTAAAAATATGAAGGTGGTTGATTCATAGGAGTCAATGAGAGTTACTGAAAGGGACAACACATGACATGGCGTCATTCCTTTTGAACCTTCAAGAAAGGTGTCTGAGTGGACAAACAAAGACGACACACATACTGATGGAAGCGTGCCCCTTCACCATGTTGAGGACCTGGATCTCTTTCAGTGTGGAGGTCTTCACCTCTTCCAGCTGCTGAGCGGTCATCTTCTCTGCTGTAATCTCTATAATCTTCACCGCCAGCTCCTGACCCGTGTGTCTGTGCACACACCTGCGCACCACACTGCTAACCCCCCTGCAACACAGTTTGAACAATACAGAATTGTTATATATGGCGCCGCTATATTGTGCGTTATTTGGGGGGGGTACCGACCTGCCAATCACCTCCTTTGGGTCATATTTCTGGTAGAATTCCTTGGCCCCCACCCAGTCTGGCAATTCATCTCCGACAACAATATCTTTGGTCATTATGACAGCCTTTAAATCTAAAACAATAATAACATAAAGTCAGCCACGTCCGTTGGCCGAATAGGAATTATAAAATCCACTGAGCTAACTCCTGACGAGGAACTGCTGACCATTCCTTTACAGTGAATCCACTCTAGTTAGCAGTACAATGCCGCATATATTTCTGCATTTTCTACTTTTTGCTTGCATATCTGCCGATTAACAATCATGGGATTCAACCTGCAACGTCTACGATCTTCCTGTTGTTGCGACAGGTTCACTGACCGTACAGGAAGTTACTCACCATGTATGTAACCAAACGAGAAGAGGCGCTAGCAAAGCAACCGGCATAAAATAATCGCTACAAGAGCTGCCTCGTCATTGCAGCTGGATTTATCGACGATATCAAATCCGAGGAGGTAATGGCAGCGGTTCGATAACCCCGAAACTGTTTACATTCTAGACACATTCCTCCGAAACTGGATGACGTCTGTCGCTGGTTTGACAATACTACCCCCAACAGGGTGGAGTTGGTACGGCAACGCATCAAAACCCCGTGCCGACATTTTTTAATGTGCATTTCACAGCATTTTAAACATGTAAATATCGTACCATAAAGTAAAAGACAACTCAAAGATAAAATTATTAATTATAATCTTGTATTTTCTTTAATCTGTTTTGATGTAGGTTTTCTCATGCGGAAGCTCAGTGACGTCATTTCCAGGATATTTTGCGGATGCACAGGGTAACATTTTAATCGGTCCTTGTGAAGGTTTGTTGCATTGATTTTTTTGGCATATATCTGTTTAGAGATAAACACAAGCTGTCAACTTCCACCAAAATACATTTATCGCATTTTTTGATGGCCAGTCAAGTGACCGACCCCTATTAAATGTTGGATATAGCCCCTTTGCTAACGTTAGCATAATTAGCATTAGCAAACTTGCTAACTATTGGCTGAGCTAAATTATACTCTACCTCATTTAAAAATAGCGCAGTTAACATCAGCCTAGCTAGTTGAGCTATCAAGATCCTTAGTTTCCAAATATTTACCTGTTAGCACATAAGGAGCAGCGTTCGCAGGTAGTTAACTCAGTGGCTACTATCAAATGAATGACTGATGGGAATAATTAATTCTTGTATTAATGGAAATATTGAACGCTCTGCGTGATCTCTTGCAGTGATAGAAGCCATGTCAGGTGCTGGGGGAGGGAAACGTCCCTCAGGAGGGGACAGCCCCCCTGGCCCACCTGAGAAGAAAAGTAAAAAAGAGGAAAAAACCACAACTACTCTGATTGAGCCTATACGAATTGCTGGTGTATCCTCAACGGTCAGTAACTGATTACTGCCTGTTGTTGTTATTATTTGTGATGGATTTTATTTGTCACTAAACTGCACGCCTTATTTCCTCACTGTGATGGAACAAAATTTGTGCAGGAGGAAATGGACATGAAGGTCATCCAGTTCAAAAATAAGAAGCTGTGTGAGCGCTTGGAGCAGAGACAGGCAATGGAGGATGAATTGCGTGAGAAAATTGAGAAATTAGAAAAGAGACAGGCCACTGATGACACCACTCTGCTGATTGTTAATCGCTACTGGTCACAGGTACTTTTGAACATTTTATAACATTTATAATGTCAAAGTATACCTATAATAAATCACTTACTTTGTCTTATCTTAAATGTTGCACTATGGCCAGAACTACAGTGTTCTTCAAATGCATGTGATAACCTTGATGTGTCTTTGCAGTTGGAAGAGACCGTGCATGTTCTACGCAAACGTATTGAGCCAGCTCCAGTTACATTTACTCCTGAACCTCCATCGGCCTCTGTGACTGACCCTATACCAATGGAAGAGGATGGTGTTACTCTCACCTCACCAATATCGGCGGTGCCTCCACCTCCGCTCCCAGAGTCTCAGAACGAGGGAGAGCAGGCAGAACAGCAGCAGCAGCAGGAAGACCTGGTGCAGCAGGAGCATCGGGAAGAGGGTCAGGAAGAGCAGCAATTTCCATCTCCCCCTTTAGGTTTAGAAGACCAGTTGAAACCAAAAGAGCCTCCACGAGACTCAACAGGTGAGCTAGTATTCCTGGCATAATTTTAGGCTCATTTGTGGTTTGGTTAGTTAGAGCTCAGTACCCTAATCATTTGGACAAAAACACTTATTATTTTGCATTGACACAGTCGCAATGAATTTAAAAAAAACAAAGGTGTGAACAAAGTGTACACTTTAGAATGGGTGCAGCAAGCAAAAATGCAAGCAATGAACATTTGTGCTTCTATTCCAACTTTATTTAAGAAGGTTGAAAATTCCAACATTTACCATTTATTAATTACAGCCATAGTCTTCATTGTACCTCTGTTTTAATGGAGTGGTAGGTTGTAGCAGAGTCCTGTCAGTTTTGTACCTTTTGCCATGATCAGAGGAGACAGGCAAATTAAGATGTCACAGAAAAGTAATTTATTTAAATAAACAATAATATAAATAGCACAATGAGGTGAGTGAATTAGGAGGATCAGTATGACTCGTGATGGAGGCATATGTTAATGTCTCTGGCTGTTGAAAAGTGTGAACTTAAAATTACCAGGCCTCAGCCAACTCATATAAAGAGCAGGACCAGGAGGTAATGTAGCGAAAGAGAGGAGGGTGACTGCCAGCTTTATAGCGTCCAGGAGACTTGTTTTTGGGAGCACAGCACTTGTAAACAATAATTCTTATTATCTAGAGTGGATAGTAAATTCACAATCATAACCCTAGCATTCGTAACCCTCTTTTACTAGCTAGAATGGATGAACACGTACTACTCATTGTAACTAAAGATACATTCTCTTATATTAACTATGATTTTCATTACATAATAATGACGCTAATTTTCTAAACCTTTTAATTTACTACCTTCTAGGATGCCCACAGGAAACGCCACCACCTCTTCCCCTGAGTGAGAACGCCAAAGGTTTTCTGGCTACATTAGAGCACAGCAGTGAGGAGGAACTCGCTTTGCATCTCCAGGACCGCATGCAGTTCAGCAAGGAAGCTGTTGCATGCTTGGTGTGTGCCTTCGACAGGCTGCACAGCCACATTGACAATATGTGCAAGCAGGCCCAGACAACAGGTATTTGTGGAAACATTCCAGGTACTCTGATACTCATGTTTTGTTTGCTCCTGAAACATAAAAATGTACATAAGAAAAAGAAACCCAAGGCACATTGTCTTTGTTATAAAAAAACTCATTAAATGTGTTTTATTTGGCTTTTATAAGACTTCATCAAGCTATTCATTGGGAGAAATGTGACATAGACCATGGCGTTTGTTAACAGCATGTGAAAATGACAGTCAGTCTGACGTGGTCAGTACAAATATCACTGTGTTGGAGGACAACCTTCGACTGCGGGACCTGACCACCCTCTTGCAGGGCAAACACCACAAGATGTCTATGGAGGTATGATCAATCGTTTACTTCAGTGAATTGTAGAAATCCACTTACCGGTACAATTATTACTTACGATGTAACGGTGATGCCTCCTCTGCTTTTACAGTACAATGAGTTAGTTGACAAGGTTACCAGCTCAGAGACTAAGGTGTCTGAGATGGAAACTACAGTGGAGGACCTGCAGTGGGACATGGAGAAACTCCGCAACAGGGAGCAAAAGCTCAACAAACATCTTGCAGAGGCAATGGAACAGGTTAGCTTGACATATCTTTGTGCCTGTTCTATCCCCTGCTTCTTCCCTTAGATGCTATGTTAGTTTTCATCACTGCATTCACAGCTAATGCTGCTGCTTCTCTATATTTAATTTAATACTCATGAAACTGTAAGCATCAGTGCTTCTCTACCCAGCTGCATTTATGAATGCAAATCTACTACTGGTGTGTTACAGAGGTTTTTTTTGTTTTTTTTTGTTTGTTTTTAAAAAAAAAATTATGTTCTGCAATTTCTACCTGTAGCTTAAGTCTGGCTACAGCAGCACCGGAAGCTCAGGGGGCCTGTCTGGAGGCCAGATCACACTAAACATTGAGAAGGTGAGTGCTCATACCATACCCTGTGCCATTACATTTAATGTCCCAGAGATTTGGCTACAAACATTCTCAAACCTATAATGTTTGTTTCTGCAGTTTGAGAGTCTTAATGCAGAGTTGGAGCACAACCAGGAGTTGGCCAATAGTCGCATGACAGAGTTGGAGAAATTACAGTTGGAGCTCCAGGAGGCCGTGAGGGAGAGCGAGAAGCTCAGGGTAAAGATGGAACGATGTCATCTTTTGGAGGCCAAACTTGCCTTTGTAATCTGCGGCTAAGATGTCTTTTCATTCTCAGATGGATTTGCGGAATATTCCAGAAGACGTTGTGAAGGAGACTCTAGAGTATAAATGTCTGCAGTCTCAATTCTCACTGCTGTACAATGAGTCTCTGGGAGTGAAAACTCAGCTGGACGAGGCACGGGCTCTCCTGCTCACTGCAAAGAACGCTCACCTCCGACAGATTGAGCACATGGAGGTGAAATAACTTTCTCATGTCTAATTACAATAGTCAAAATAGTTTGAATAGGGCGTTTGCTCCACACCCAGGCATATTTGCCTCTGCACGGCTTGCTAAAATAGGAACACACGAGGTCAAGCGTTTAATCCAAATTTATGTAGGTTTGAATTCACCCAGTCATTTGGGTAAAGCCCAGAAGAAGGAAGAAGAATGCGCTCATGCTGTGATCTTTGTTTCACCCTCCCACCTGCCCAGTGTTGCAATTTCAGCTGTTCAGCTGTTCTTTCCCCTCATTCTGTCAGAGCAATATCAATCTGAACTTGGGTGTTTGCACCACTGCTCGACACTTTGGCCAACAATGTCCCAATGTTGTCTCCTGAGCAGAGCGATGAGCTGTCCCTTCAGAAGAAGCTGCGAACCGAGGTCATTCAGCTGGAGGACACTCTGGCCCAGGTGCGCAAAGAGTACGAGATGCTGCGTATTGAGTTTGAGCAGAACCTGGCGGCCAATGAGCAAGCAGGTACATTTCAAAACACACCTTCACACCTTTGAGTCAGGATCTTTAAAATATGCCAGAATTACAATTTGTACAAAGTAAATTAAGCTTGTATTTACAAAGAAACAGTCATGTTTACAGTATCAGAGTGGTTTTGTGTAACAGCTGATTGGCAGCAAATCCTTTTTTCCCAGGTGAGACGGAGGGGTAACACATTTGATTTTTCCCATGCTGGCGGTTATTGAGCTCAGTGCCCACCACTACGGTTAAAGTGAATCAGGGGGAAAATATATCAAATGATGACACTTTATCTGGTCTGCTCTCTCAGGGCCCATCAACAGAGAGATGCGACACTTAATCAGCAGCCTTCAGAACCACAACCTGCAGCTGAAGGGAGACCTGCAACGCTATAAAAGGAAGCTGCGGGAAACACAGATGGAGATCAACAAGGTAGTCATGCTCACCTGGATCGTTCCATCTGTCTCAATCATGCTTTACTGAGCCCAAATATTCACACATTTCAGTTAAACTGCAGGTAATTTATATAAATGGGTAGGCACAACGATACACAGCAGGTCATTTTCTCTTTTTCTCTACCAACAGTTGCGTTGCCAAAGTGGTGATGCAGTCTTGATTCTGGAGGAGACAAATGACAGCCTCGATGTGAAGAAAGAGGAGGAAGAAGACCAGGAGGAAGAGGAGGAACGGAGGAAGGAATTGGAGAGACAGCGGGCCAGGGAGAGAGAAAGGGAAAGAGAAGTGGAGAGAGAAAGGGAGAGGGAGCGGGAGAGAGAGAGGCAACGCAGCGATGAGCTGAAGAGAAAGGACTCAGACACCCTGAAGATGCTCCGAGTGGAGCTCAAGTAAATCCTTTTCTCATGTTCAGAACCACTTCCAACAACTGTCTTGTTATAACTTGTGAAATAGGAGTCGAAGTGCTGATATTGTGTTCTTTAACCTTTTAGAAAGGCCCAAGAGTCCCAGAAAGAAATGAAGCTTTTACTGGACATGTATAAGTCGGCCCCTAAAGAACAGAGAGACAAAGTGCAGCTGATGGCAGCTGAGCGCAAGTCTAAAGCTGAGGTCCGTCGAGTGGCCCAGTCCAGTTAAATGGCAGATAAACTATTACAGATGCTCAGCCTCTCTGTCCCTGTATCAGGTGGATGAACTGAGGATGCGTGTGCGAGAGCTGGAGGAGAGGGAGAGGAAGGAAAGTAAGAAGCTGGCAGATGAAGATGCCCTCAGGAAGATCCGGGTGGCAGAAGAGACCATTGAGCATCTGCAAAAGAAACTGGCTGCCACTAAGCAGGTATTTGTCTTTATTGCCTCAGAAAATTAATGATAGTTTAACCTCGAGAAGCCGGACGTTCCCAACTACAGGACGTGCTCCTGGTTGGTTCTTTGTGCTTTTTATAAAGGAATGGGGTGTAACCTGATCATATATAATACTGCACATGTTTGTGTGCTGAGACATGACACAGTCCAGGAGTTCTAACTCGCCCCAAGCTCTCTGCCATTTGTTTTGCATGTCCCACACACTGTTAGTCATCAGGTTTTTCTTGCTTCTCCATCTCCCCGAAACTCAGGCCTGTGAGATGTTGCATAGAAATCCTCCTGACTAATTTTTGGAAATAAAAAAAAACCTGATAAGAATCAAGACAGCAGGATGAGTAATGCATTTGCCTAAATCAATGATCCTCCTAATCTTAGAACATAAAAGAGGAACCAAAAACCGATGATGTGGCCAGGCTAACAAGCTAACAAGCTCCATTTAGCTACAGGTATTGTAGAGAGTCTTTCTAAAAAACGAAAAAAGCTTCAGTCTAATTTACCTTTCATCCGAAATGTCTTTGTTATTGGCCAGTTTCCTCTACCTGGCCTGAAGTGATAAATCTAACTTATCACATTTAAACCTTCTGCAATGTTAAATTAACAGCCGCCGACATTTTCTAGCATCTGGTTCCGCCGCCATAGAAAAGGCCTCAAAACCTGTCATGACTGACGTACCACAGCCCTCTAAACTGCTACAGAGAAGAGAGGGAGATCAGAAGGAGGTTCTAATTGCAGGCTGGGGAGTGCAGCTCACATCTGTCACCACGAGGAGTAATAGCGTATTTGTCACATTTGTGTCTTGATTGTGCACTAAATGTGGAGGAGATCTGCAACAGCTTGATAATCGTGGCATTGAAGCGAATGAGATAAAAAACAAAGTCAACTGGAATTCCTCCTTCATGTGTCACTCCCTTTATTCGAAAGTTGTGTTTTCATTAAACTGCCCGGTTTTCATCAAAGTTAATTAACTTGGAATTCCAGTACTTTTCAGTCGACTGCAACATTCATTCTGGCTGCGGCTTTGCCAAGGAGAACGTCACCTCCTGTAACGGCTATTCTTCATAAGGTTGTCTCCATTTCTAGGCAGGTGTGCGTGCACGTTGAGATGGGCTGGAATAGATTTACCCACAGAGATGTTAGCGGAAATATTCCATCGCACAATACGATTGTACGCTGAAACTTGGCACACCCACAATCACTCATTTTAAAAGCTGAGATTTTGTTTTGATTATAGTTGTTTACGAATCGCGGCCGTCTAAACATTTTTCCGGAAGAACCCCTGTTTCGATAATGTAAACAGGAAATCATTTATTTAACGCACCCTTGGGTCACCAGGAGTTGTTTAGATCAGTCCCAGTGTCTAATCTCCTCTTCTGTTGCTGTTTGACACCATCCTTCATGCGGTTCTGTTGGCCTTTTTGCTTATTTTCTGCTAGCCTGCAGCTGAAAATGTCGCGGGCTTTCAGCCCGGCCACAAAGATTTTTGCACCGCACAAAGTTCCAGAACCCTGGGAAATTGAATTATTTATTTAAACATTGATTTTATTTTCCCAGTGAGGCACAGTTTTACACAAACTTAATTTGGGTAGCATTTGTTTTTTCAGTCATCTTATTAAATTTGGATCAAACATTTGGGGTAGTTTACAATAAGCTTCTCACAATAAGTTCATGGAATCTTGCCACCTCGCTTCTGACTGACCAGCGTGAGTGAGTCAACTTTTCAGACTAAGTCCTGTGAAAAATCCAGTCTGGTTGCACTATGAATAGCATAATGGAATTAAGGGTTCTAGGAAGCCGGCCTAAAAGGATGAGGTCGTTTGTCTGCAGCTATTACTGGGTGCTACAAGAATGCACTTTGACCTTTTTTCACAAATGATTGGCTTTTAGGTCCTCGTCAATCCGTCCACTGACCCTCTGGTTGTTTCTGCTCTCTGACAGGAGGAGGAAGCTCTTCTGAGTGAGATGGACGTGACCGGCCAGGCTTTTGAGGACATGCAGGAACAGAACAGCCGCCTGCTGCAGCAGCTACGAGAGAAGGACGACGCCAACTTCAAACTGATGAGCGAGCGAATTAAATCCAACCAGATCTACAAGCTGCTGAAAGAAGAGAAGGAGGAGCTGGCCGACCAAGTTCTCACGTTCAAAACCCAGGTGGTGCATCAACTGCAATCTTTTCATTGTGTGGCGATGCGCTCGGTGTAACCGCCGCTGTGGCCTCCAGGTGGACGCCCAGCTGCTCGTGGTTCAGAAGCTGGAGGAGAAGGAGGGCGTCCTTCAGAGCACGCTGGCCGCTATGGAGAAAGAGCTGGCTGTCCGGACACAGGCGCTGGAACTCAACAAGAGGAAGGTGAGAGGAGACGCGGCGTCAATCACTCTGCTCGTCGAGCTTCGCGTTCGCTGATTGCTGCCAGATGTTGCTCACATTGAGCAGCATCAGGAGAGGATCTGGACAGCATCATCTGTCAAACGGGGCAGTCGCCATCGTTTCAGTGCACGGGGATTTAAGCGCTGACGTTGACGATTTGTTCGGCAAATCTTTGCATCAACGAGCCATAAGGTGGGCTAATGAAGCCTGACGTCCGCCCGTCCGTCTGTCCGTCTTCCACATGCAGGCTGTGCAACTATAAATACCTACAAGGTACCCTGGAATTTAATATTGTAATTACGTTAACGTCCTGACTGCAGTTACACAGAAGAGTGACGTGCTGCAAACAAGGTCATGCACATTCTCTGGACTAAGAATAATTAAAACATAACTGGAAACACGTTTGTTTAAACTGAAACCAGCAGCACTTTTAAAGCATTAAAGTGGATCTAAAAATATGCGGCTCAGAGGAAAATAAGTCTAATTCTTGGAAAATATAGCCAGGGTGCCTTAAATATGTTGGAGGTGTGCTGTTGTGTCGCTGGGCACCCAGCTGGATCTTTGACCTGATGCACGACCAAAGCCTCTGGATGTCAGGTTTATCCAGGTTTATCCAGCACCGCTCGGGGATCTCAGCGTTTTTATTGTGGACTTCCGCTTCCTTATTCACTGCAGGCGGTGGAGGCTGCCCAGCTGGCAGAGGACCTGAAGGTGCAGCTGGAGCACACGCAATCCAAGCTTAAGGAGATCCAGGTCTCCGTGGCTGAGAACAGAACCGCCCGGGAGAGGGAGAGCAGCAACCTGAAACGCGCCCAAGTATGTTGCATCGCGGTGGCGCGGGGTGTTTACGGCGGTCCATCAGGTGAGCCGTCTGTTTTAAACTACCGCTCTTCTGATTCCTTCCAGGAGGACCTGTCCAGGCTGAGGAGGAAACTGGAAAAACAGAAAAAGGTGGAGATGTACACGGACGCTGATGAGATCCTGCAGGAGGAGATCAACCAGTACAAGGTCGGAGAAAACGTAGAGAGTTACATCGTGTTTGTTCACATCATTTAGTGGCAAAGAAGTTGCAAATACTCCACGAAACATCTGGCAGAGTTCACATCCGCCTGCTGTCAGCAAGGCTGTAAAAGCCTCGTGAACATGTCATCATGCGGAGCACGTCTTTGTAACGTGCTTGACTTTCAGGCAGTAGTGCACGTGAGGTTAACCTTCCGTGAAACAGGCCAAAAACCTGCTTATTAAAACCCCAATTTGTCGCTCTGGAAACGATAAAGTGGGAAAAAACAAAAGGAACCGTCCAGTCATGGTTTGGCCCGTGCATGTGTGTCCGCAGGCCAAGCTGCGCTGCCCCTGCTGCAACACCCGGGACAAGGAAACGGTGCTCACCAAGTGCTTCCACGTGTTCTGCTACGAATGTCTCAAGATGCGTTACGACACCAGACAGAGGAAGTGCCCCAAGTGCAACTGTGCCTTCGGCGCCAACGACTTCCACCGCATCTACATCACCTAATCCGCTGAGCGGCGGGAGGAGACAGCAGACTGAACCAAAGCGGGGAGCTGGTTGGAGAGAGGCCAGTGGAACCGAGGAGATATTTAATGAGGCGCGCACTCTGGGGGCGTCGACGATGGGACCCCCCTCCAGAAAGACTAGAGCGACGTGGGTGTCGTTGCCGTGGACAATCCAGTTTGTCCAGCAGTTGATGACGTTGTGAGTGAGAGTGATGTGCTGTAGCTAAAGAACTCAGTTGTTTGGACACAGATTTTCTCTACATGTTGAGCTGCTCTACAGTGTTTTTCTGTCCGTATTCTTTTTTGTGTTAGATTTTCTGCCTTTTTAACGAGCTGGGTCCATTTTTAAAAAAAAAAAAAGATTTACTTTGCTTTGTTTTACTGATGAAGATTTTTTTTGTTGTTGGGGGGGGGACACCTGCGATCCTGCGTGACATTTCATCCTGATAAACTGTTTTGTCCTGCTGGGAATCCTGTAAATTCTGTGAAGCTAGAAGAAGCGGCAACATTAAAGCGAGACGTGACGACTGCATGTGTGAAGCTGCATGTTTGTGCTCAGCAGTCGGGTCCGTCCTTACTTCATTCGCGAGGCTGTGGCCGTTTTGGCTCTCGCTCCACACATACGGGAGTGTTTGGATCACCTTGGGCAAGGACCTCTGTGTGTGTGTGTTCATCCCGTTGCCATGGTTCCCATTGAGTTTGACACAACATCTGCAGCTTATAGTGCCTCATTCCTGATGTAATCACTACAGTGGAAAGTCAGTTCATATGGGTGTTCTTAGTGAGCTGTGCAGCTCCGGGTCCTCTCAGACCGCTCTCCTTAAGGTTAGCCCTGACAGGCGAGTATAAAAACATCTGTTTAACAACATACTTTTAGTCTAATTGAGCCTATGAAACCCTGTTTTGACGCTATGAACTATTTACTGGGGGGTTGGTCGCCGTCTGTTTGACGTTAGCTCTTGTGGGAAAGGAGCTTCACACCGTGCAGCGTGCATAAAAAGTTCCAGGCCCTGGAGAAAGAGTGCATATGTGAAAAAGTTTATCATCCATTTGGGAACAGTTAAGAAGGTTGACAAAAAAAATAAAGGATTGATTGGTCCTAGCCCAGGGAAAGCGTTTTAAAAGACCTGCAGCGGTGAGTAACCTGTCAGAAATAAGTGTCGCTTTGTGCTGAGGAGACGTTTGTTGCCACACGGCACGCCTGTTGCCCTAGCAACTGATTGTCATGATGAGTAAATAAGACAATGCTGGACGCCGGAGCCGGTCTGATAGCGCTCCAGGCAGGCGTCCTCTGGCTTTGTTATTGCATAGTTGCGCTGCTGCAGGCAACTCCCAGCACCGAGAGAGCGACACTCGAAATGTCATCCTCCTACAAAAGACACGGGATTCCTGCTCCGTTTTGAGGAGCTGCGACCCGAAGCGGTGGCAGAATAAAGCGGGATCCGCCCGCACGGCTGCGCACCTTCGCTTTAACTTTTGGGAGTGTTTGAAAGGCAGAGCTGCCATGTGAATGTCATCTGGTTTTGCCTCGGTTCCTGTTCCTCTTTTCTGTGCGTATGGGACCCCGCTCCCATGCCAGAGACTTGTGTTTTTTGGCAGAGGGGGGGGTGATGACGTCGACAGGCGTGGTAATAACAATGAGAACACTATTAAGTCCAGACTACCCAGACTCAACCCCCCCAAAAAACACACACACACAAATAAAATAATGTAAAGAAAATCCTCCAGGCTGTGGCTCGTAGAAAAGAAATTTGGAAAGCACACCTGGAGTGATTGGTTCTAACTTTATAGTGAAACATGAAAAAGAAGCCCATCTGGTATGAGCGTGGAGTTTCCTGTGAGTGCGCGCAAGAGAACCCGAGCAGCTACAGTACATAGGAAATGACTCATAGGAGTGGAGCTGTTAGCGTGGGTGTGTGCGCTGTTAAAACACGGCGCAGACTCCTCCGGGTGACTCACTCTGATGCTCGCTTTTCCATGCTCGAGCCCAGCGCGGATTGTTAATCAGATGAACTTTCGGGAATTGTGTAGCCGACTGCAAGCAGCCTTCCACCCGCAGACACCATGGCTTCAAACGCTCTGTGCGCGCTGTGCGGACTCATCGTAGCGGCAGTGGTCAACTTCTACGGCGTGAGCGCACAGAAAAGTAAGTGGAACTTGTTTGAAGTCGAACTTTTTAGAAGAATTTTCTTGGATTACCCAACCTGGGTTTTTTTTTTTTTTTTTTTGCGTAATCGTGGGAACTCGGTCCGCTCGCTGCGCTGTTTCTGTGAACATGACCGCATTCTGTGGGTCTGTTCTGCCCGTAATGGACGCAGATAGTGGGTCTGCTTACAAAGCCGCTTCCTTTAACAGCTGCATTTCTCACCGGTTCCGCATTCCGATCGCCTTATTTCACCCGTCCATCTGCGCCCCAGGGTGAGAGGGACAGGCTCTCGGAAAGGGCGCGCTGCCCTTTGCCTTTTTGCACAAAGCTGCGTTTTTTTTCCCTCCATGCTTTCCCCGAGAAACTTGAAACGCATAAAAGAGCTTTGATTTGCGTCCAAGGTCATCTGAAGTTGGGTCCCAGCGCAGCAGGCTACATGGGTCTCAGATTACACCGAGTCTTGAATAATTACACGGGTTAGAATGTCCATTTCCTCAGATATTAAACCCCCAAAAAATGCATTTTAACACTCTTAACTCAAAGCAGAGTTTTCATGTGTGAAACAGTCTACATCTGGACATCAGCTGCTGGCCCACCCTCCCTTTTCCATCTGAGGACATAACACAGCGCCCCACACCCAAAAACACCCTTTGTCAGTCTAGGTGCGAGACGATTGCCAAGATCATCAGAATGACAAAAATGTTTTGTTCCCAGTGTTCAGACGCTGAGCCACGAGAGAGCCGACTGATCCCTGCTGCTTTATTAAAACAGGATCTCTGCGTCACAAATGTGTGAGCCTGCGCCGGCTGCCAAGACATACCAAAACAAAGTCAAACACATCTCAGCAGCGGTGAAGCCTGAGGTTTGACCCGAGGTCACGGAAGGCTCAGATCCCTCCTCTGGCCTTCTGAACCCGGCCGCGCGAGGCAGGAGCCGAACCGATGACAAGAAAGTGAGACGCATTTGTTCTGGGACCACAACTATAAAAATGAGTCAGAGAGCAGCAGAGTAGGCGGGCTGGCGGTCGGCCCGTGGAGGACAGGATGTCTCCTGGGTCCCAACATGTGGCTGCCACACAAATCCAGACTTTGAGCCAAAATGCCGCGAACATGACTTGTAGAGCAGGTGCCTTTGGGCTGTTGTCACCAGGACCTGGCCAACGCAGAGGGCTGCTACAGCGGTCAGGCGCCGGGTGTGCGTCCTGTCAAACTGGGTTCTTATTTTGGCTGAGGAGTGAGGATTAAGAAAAACTTCCATCCCAGGCGTCACATCTGACCCATCTCCATAGTGGAGTTTCAGATTAAGTGTCAAACGTGTTTAAAACTGTTAATATCTGAAGATTGACTTCGTGGGTTCCGGCAAAAGTGAGGTCCAAGCGTCCGCGTCGCCCCCTGGTGGCAGGCTGCAGTGCAACTCTCGCCTTCCCGCTGTCGCTCCGGTTCCACGCAAACAATAACAAATGAGGTCCGCGATTATGAAATATCCGGGGCTGAATTCCGTCTCCGTCATCAGCCACGTTTGGTCCCAGATGTTATTCCAATGTCTTCACGCAGTTTCTCCTCTGAGCTGGAGGATGCAGCGTTGCTCCAAACAGTCACGCCAGGGCGTGGCGGCCTCTGCTGACCATCCACGAGCGGTCTGAACGCCGTCCCGTCGGCTGCCGCCGAGGGGGCAGCGGCGGGACACAGGAAACGACTCCTCGTGAACCGCCTCGGCTTGCGGAGCGCCTCCGGCCGGAGCCAAACCCGTCACGCCAGAACAGCTTTTACGCTGCAGTTGTGCGAAGTTTCCCCCCAGATGGATACTTTCTAACCTTGGTTATAAACGTCAGATTTGGTTTTAATCTCGCCGCGATTATCTGACAACTTATTTTTCCGTCTCCCGAACACTTTCGCGCTTTCTCCTCGCAGATAAGCGGGGGAGATTCCTCCCTCTCTGTCAGAGCCAGACGGGATTCTTGTCCCATTACCGATGAGCTATTAGCAGTTTTCCTCCAACTCCCCATGTGGTTCCGTTTAAAAAACAGTTTGAGCGGCCATTGACTCTCACACAGATGAGAGGAAACGTTGATAAAGCTGATTTCCTATCGCAGCGGCGGTCTTGAGCTCTGCTGTGACACCTGAAACCGCAGAAGCAAACAGCGAGAATAAGTTTGAAGCACCTTTCTCTGAGGCCCAGGGCTCCTCTGCCGCGCTGCCTGATGAATCCAGCCCTCAGATGTCCCCAAATGTTGTCTTTATTTCATCTTTTAGCAGCGCTGATGTCATATCTGCACCATCATTAGCATCTGTCACTTATGCGGCCGCGGTTTTCTCAGCACACACTGTTTTAATTACCTCAGGCGGGCCTCTCTCATGCTCGGGTGATGTTGCAAGAGAGGGTGACTCAGTTGCTCAGGGTGGGTCTTTGTTATAATCCAAACAGAAGACATTTCTCATGTAAATACACCTGTGACGCTGAGATTTCTGAGGACCTGAACTATTTCCCAGTTCCAGAGGCCCCCTCTGCTCTGCTGCCCTTCAGTCCTGATATTTTGGAGGCGTGTGTTCTGCTGCCTAATGGCCTCGGAGTTATTAATGTCATTCCTTGACTACGGCCAGGATGTGCACAGGCCAGCAACACAAGAAAACAGTCGGAGCGCTCCCTATCAGCCAGTCACATCTTCACGCTAATTCCTTCCTTATCATCTGGGAAGTCCTCCGCTTCGGTTTGATTGTCCTGCTGTCAGGCCGCCTCGGAGACCAGATGAAGCTGCCTATTGTCCCCCCCCCTCCCCCAGGTACAATCGAGGTTGGCTTTTTTCTCACAGATGCTTCGTCCTGAGGCAGTCGCCCGTGTAAACACGGGCAGGGCGGCTCTGGCGGAAACCCTCTGTGAAAACACACCCCGCTCTTCACGCACGGCCGGCCGAGCACCAGAGGGAAGCAAATGATCCTCTCACGCAGCCCGGTTGCATCAGCAGTCTGACCGAGAGGAATTTCCCAGTTCCGTGTTGTGAGAAGAGAAAAAAAAGAAAGCCACAGCGTTCAGGCCGTGCGAGCTGATTTCAGCTGAAATCCTCCTGTGGCTTTTGTTTTCAGTTTCGCCTTTGGGGAAACGCTTCTCTGTTTTCTCTGTTTTCTCTCGCTTCAACGTTCTGAACTCGCTCAACCGAATTGTTCCGCGTTCGCAGGTCAGTGCAGCAGCTCAGAGTTCTGGAGCTCGGACCTGGACGTCTGCGTGCCCTGCGAGTCGTGCAAGAAGTACCCCAAGACGCCCTCCTGCAACACCTGTAAGCCCTCGAAACGGCGAGAAAGGCGAGAATGTGAGCGGGGCGGCGCCGCGCTGACCTCATCTCTGTAATCGGCAGGTAAATACGTGGACGAGACGCCGGACGTGTGGAAGCTGGCCGCCATCGCCAGCTTCTCCGTGCTGGCGGTGGTGCTGGTCGGCGCCGTGCTGATCATCGGGGTCATGGTGCACCGGCGCAAGTCGCACCGGCGGCCTCTACGTGGTGAGACACACACACATGCACGACAGCTAAAGGCTCCAGCCAAGCAGTTGGAGCCACTTTTGGACAAGAATCGGTGTCAAATTCCAGACTGGAGGTGCAGTTTCTGTTGAGATTAGCTCTGAGGTTGAGAAATCCTTCAAGGATCACGTCCCGTCCCCGGTCCCAGGTGCCGGTCCTCATGCTCGCTGTTCTGCTCGGGTCCCGTTCAGGTCCTGCAGCTGTGTCTCGGCCTGTTTTCCGGCTCTTGTGCTTATTTTTTTGCTTTATTCTAGTTCTCTTGTGGCAACAGCGGCGCCGTTCCAAACGTCTGTGTCCTTTCTGTCCTCAGAACCCATTGAAGAAACTGCCGGGCCACTTTACCACGCTTAAGACCTCAGTAAGTCTGTCATTACCCCGGGTGGCTGTCGTCCTCTGGACCCGGTGACGTTAACCCAGCGTTCTGTTCCGCAGCCTCATCTTCCTCTGGAAACGGATGTGACAGAACCGAGGAGCGACTGGTGCCGACCCAGACGGAGGGAACCTCTGGACCATTTTAATTTATTTGACTGTCGGGTGAAGAGTTCTCACGCTCGCGACCACAAGACTCACGACCAGCAACTGAACCACCTCTGCAGAGACAGTAGCGCTACTTTAGGCTTTAGCTTCCGGATCTTCCCGTGACCTGGAAGGACCGGGGGGGTTTACAGACGCGCCCTTCGGATGTCAGATAAAACCACGGCCTCTTTTCTTCGACGGACGCTCTCCAGCGTGTCGGAGCGTGGATGCTGGAGCGCCGCCGCTGCCTTCTGGGCTGCTGTTTGATCTCCTGGCGCTCGCCGGGGTTTCCACGGGGTCAGATAGCCTTTAACACATCGACCGCACGTCAGTGACACATCCTGCGAGGCACATTAAGGCCATTTGAATGTACTTTTACAGATCCGGTCTTCCATTTTGCCAGTACCTCTGTTGTGTCAGCAGCAAACAGAACATGTTCCTTCCACTGTTACTGGGTGTCCAGAACAGCAGAGCCACACATTTAAACATCTCCGGGTTGTGGGGCGGCGTTCACAGCCCCCCCCCCCCACTTCCGTTCACACCTGACTGTCCCAGAGGTTCTAGCCCAGGATGTGTGAAACACTAGACCTTCATCCCAGACCGCCAACACGGGGGAATGTTGTGGGAACGTACTGTACTCAAGAAAATTACATCATTACTAACTCCTGACCGGACAGTTCGGATCTGCAACAAGGATAACGTCGATTTAATGTCTAGCTAGGTTTTTTTTTTCTTGTAGGTATGGGAAAATCAGTGAGACTCGTGGTGGAAAAGGTTGTAGTTTTCCACTTATTTTAAACCGCTGTTTCCCTCAGATATCATGTAGCATGTAGTTACTGGGATCTATGCAACCGACAAGTGTTCCGGGTCTTAGTTTTGATCTGCCTCTCCGGCAGCAGAATACGTCCTTTTGTTTTTTAACTATTTATTTTAAAGAAACAAGCACAGTTTTCAAAGGGACTTCAGTGAAGATTTGTGTTGAACTTCCACCAGGCCAGCCATCGATCTTACTCAGCAATAACTAACATCTTTTAAAGGGTATTCTAGCTTTTTTTTCCCGTCCCAGTTGTATATAGTGTACATGCACTGGCTTCTTACTTAATACAGTCTTATGAAAGCTTTGTGTATCAAATGTATTTTCACAATAAAAACTGACAATTTTGAATTAGAATGAGGTTATTTATTGATATCCATACTGCAAAATTAAGACTTGCGTCATGATATATATAGAACATACACGCCACTGTCGTTTGGAAGAACAGACGAGAAACAAAGTGGTATTTTTGCAAGTCATTTAATGCTTTTCAGCTAATTGCCTCTCCAATGATCTGCTTATTTCTAAACTAAGTTCTAACAAGGAGGTAAAAATCTACATTTCAGTGACAAAATAGTTCTATAAATATGAATTAAATAGTGAGCGGACATTTTCGGAGCTGACGTTTCCTCACCAAAACTCTAAATAACTTTAACAGAGTGAGGAATTTAAGTGCCATATGGGAACGGGAATACTTTCCGGTTGTGAAGGAATTACATGTACATCTCTCACACGTACGCATGTGACAGTGTTATTGATGTCAACAAAGACAAGGTGACCCTGATGCCGACATTTAAAGGAAATGGACATATTTGTAGCATATATTGCTTAAAAGTAGCCGAGGTGCACAACGGATGAATGAGAACAATTTGGTGGCACGTTCATGCACTTGCCAGCGTTCCACTACACATGTGCAAATATAAGTGGGAACCCAACAAACAGGTTGATATGGAAGAAATGCTTTCTGCAATCTACATAGAAAACATGAACGTAATCTCACAATATCTTCAGCTTCTATCCTTACAGTATACTTTATACACTTAAGCTGCGTTAATAACTGGGCAGAACCATCCGTGAGGTATTTCATACTTACAGCCAAGTTCAAATGCATAAGGCAAAAAAACCCCAAAGAAATATTACTTATTCTGAAATAAAAGCCTGCGAGATTTCTAGATTTTCTGAATCGTGAGAAGACGCCGGCTGAAAGGCGACGCGCCAAAAACAAAACAATTGCACATTTTCTTTTTTTAAACAAACAGGTTCAGTGGTCCATGAGCAAAGAGAATTCATAGTAACACTTGTGCTTTGCAGAAACGAGGCGTTGTGAGGACTGGTGTTTCTTCTCTTTGAAAGGACACGGTTCCACCCGAATCACCTCGGATAAGCAGCAGGGGAGAGAACTCAGGACAGCGTCGACGCTGATCTGACGAGTGATGTCAGGATCCTGCACGTTAAACTGCTACAGTCGACTTGCACGTTAGGCACTGAAGCTGAAGAAGTAACTGATGCTCCTCTAAGGTTCCGGACCGGTGGAGCCGCGAGCGTCGCCACGGCGGCGCAGAGACGAGCCCGACGCTTCGCCAGGTCCGCTAACTAACGGCCACGCTTTGCACGTCAGGTCGGATCCCCTCGAATGTCAGATCCCCTCGAAGGTCGGATCCCCTCGAAGGTCAGATCCCCTCGAAGGTCAGATCCCCTCGAAGGTCAGATCCCCTCGAAGGTCAGATCCCCTCGAAGGTCAGATCCCCTCGAAGGGCGGCCCTGAGTGCTACCGGCCATTCATCCGCGCCCGCTATAACTGAACCAGAGGAGGAAATACAAATGAACCGATGAACTTCTGTAAAGGCTACATAGGTTTTAGTTCTGTTTGACAACATTCATAGAAAACATTTCCCTAATAAAATATGCAAATAAAATAACAGGAATAAATTAATAAATACATCCATTTTAGCATACGACGTCACCCAACAGGAATATTATTAGTAGAAGGACTGTACAAGGTAATAGGATTTAAGGATTATTATTGCCGCTGAGCTTCGGACACACCCAGAGGTATTTGACTCCATGTCAGCAGAAGGTTTGACATCGATGACAAGTCATTTGGTGTTGTTGTTTTTTTTCCCTAACAAATTTACAGAGGCACTAAATGCAAGTATACACAGCAAAAGGGGAGGTATCGCCATCGGGACGTCGGGTGTTTTTAAACAACACCGTCATCCAGAGTCTCAGACTCTGCTTCTTCCTCTTCGCTTCAGTCCTAATCGGGGAGCGAGTGGCGTCTCACAGGTGTGTGTAGCACGCACCTGCAAAGGTCAGCCTGTGCGACGCCTCTCCAGTGAACACAATGTGCACGGCTATAATTGAGGAGCACGTTTTACAATTTCTGATAGGGGTTAATTAACAGCCCACGAGGTTCTCCTGCTGTAAACTCCCGGCTTCAAAGGAAAGAGTCCATGTCCAGGTCCATGAAGGTGTTGTCATCCATGCAGAAGGAGGGGTCGTAGGGCTCGCTGCTCTGGTGCATCTTCTGATGGTGGCGCAGGTTGGACTTGCTGGAAAAGCTCTTGTTGCACTGCAGGCAGGTGAACGGCTTCTCTTTGGTGTGGATGCGTCTGTGGCAGATGAGCTGCGTGGACACGCGGAACGCCTTTCCGCACTCCAGACACTGGTAGCGTTTGGGCTCCGTGTGGATGCGGCGGTGGTTCTTCAGGGCCATCAGGTTGGTGAACTCTTTCTGGCACACGGAGCAGAAGAAGAAGCCGGTCTTGTGGCTGTTCTTGTGGTTGAGCAGGGAGCCGGCGTGACGGTATGTGCGGCCGCAGTGCTCGCAGACGTGGCTCTTTTCTTCCGCGTTTGCGCCGACGTCGCTGTGTGGATCAGAAACGCGCTCTGGGATGTGAGACAGAGGGGGCGGAACCTGCCTGCTCAGCCCGTCCATCGCCACGGCCCGATCTCCTCCCGAGCCCCAGCACACGGTGGGTCCGCCCCCGTCTGCTCCTTGATGGTAGCGGCCGGAGCCTTGTGGTGCGTCTCCTGGTGCTGCTGGTAGCTGGCCGCGCTGGGAAAGCTCTGCTGGCAGATGCTGCAGACGACGGAGCGCTCCTTCACGTGCACGTCCATGTGGCTCTGGAGGTGTGCGACCAGACAGAAGGTCTTGCCGCACTCGGGGCAGCAGTGGCGTTTCATCTGGGAGTGCATCTGTAACGCGTGAGGGTCGGGAAAGGTCTGCAGACACAGGGTGCAGTAGTGCAGATTCTCCGAGTGCGTCTTCTTGTGGTTCAGGAGCGATCCGGCGTGGCGGTAGGAGCGGCCGCACAGGTCACACCTGCAGCGAGATGTTAGCTGTTACTATCTAACATCGCAGCATCAGGCCCCCCGATCACTCAACCATCTACGACAGGGGTGGGGAACCTCCGCCTCCGGGCCGTATACGGCCTACGAGACCATTTCTACCGGCCCGCAACGCAATAAGATTTTTATATTTTATATGTGCACTTATACAGTGGGACCGTTCGCTAAACTCCGCGAGCTGCGAGTAGCAGCGGTGCGTATTTTTGCCTTTCGTATCCTGAAATTTCTTTCGTAACAAGAGGAAATATTTTACCGTTTTCTGAGATAAACGACGGTTATGTTATGTCCGAGTCAAGGTCAGGGTCAGTGAACACAGCATGTGATGTACGTAGTGGGCTGGACTGATTGACACGGACGAAAAATGCATAGCAAAACACGCTAAACTCGACGATTTGAAAGAACAGATGAGTTTGGATAAAATTAACGCTCTTCGCCGGAGTTTGGAGGCTCAACAAGCAGCTTTCACACGACCATGTACCGAATATTACGCGTGCAAGTTTTGTGGTGAGTGAATTAATAGCCACGAAGCTGAAACCTCACGACAAAGGAGAGAGTACGTGAACGCGCCTCGTAGCCGCCGCTGAGGCGCTCGCGCCGGACAAAGTAAAATTGTTTCAAAGCGTGAATTTTTTTTCGTGAATAACTATTGAACTAAGACATATTGTTATGATTCCAGTGGCTAACGGTATGTTTTTATGGTCAAGGAATCTAAATATGTAGTCAAAGTATATGTGGGACTAATATTTATAATATTTATTTTTACTTGTTTGTCATTTTATTCTATTTTTTTGGTGGTTTTATATGCACGTGTGCTAAATAAATAATTCAAACTCAAATGCAGCAATCATGAGACTTAGTAACACAGTGGTTATAGACTTTTTTTTGCGTCCCTATGTGTTCATAATAGTATGGCCCTCGGAGGACTTTATAAAAATTGAAATGGCCCTCGATATGAGAAAGGTTCCCCACCCCTGATCTACGACAACAGAAGCCTCACAGGGGAGGGACTTTTAAATTTTTCAGCCTGGACGGAGCAACAATAAAACACTTCTACAGGTTAGTCAGCAGACACAAGAGCCAGACTACAATCATCCGATCCACAGACTAGCTAGACTCACACGCAGACTTACAGCCCATAACTTGAACTCACATGAAGCACTTGTCTCCTCTGTCCGGCTGCTGGGTCCCGGCCCCTGCGGAGTCCTGCCCTATGTGGCAGCGGTGCCTCTTCAGACCGGACCTGCCCTGGAACCTCTTCCCACAGTCGGGACAGCTCAGGTGAGCCGCGCCCCTTGTGGATCCTCTGGTGGTTGTGCAGGATGCTGGCGAGGCGGAAGGCTTTGCCGCACGTGAGGCACACGTACTTCTTCCTCTGCGTGTGGATGCGCGTGTGATTCCGCAGAGCCATGGGGTTGGTGAAGGGCTTGGAGCAGAAGGTGCAGCTGAAGTGTCCCGTCTTGTGGGTGTTTTTGTGGTTCAGAAGCGAGCCGGCGTGCCGGTAACTGCGGTTGCAAATGTTGCACGTGAACGGCCGCTCCTCTTTACTCGAACTGGTATTTGTTGGTGCCTCACTGCTGCCTGAAGCTGCGCTACAGACGTGGTCTCTCAGTTGGTCAGCAGACAGAAACGCCTGCTTGCATCGCTTACACCGGTGCGTTCGACTTCTCAGGCTCCTTCTGCCTACGGTCCCATTTTTTCTGAGCTCTGCACAGACATGTGTTAATAGCTGTTTTTTCCCCCTAAACCCTTTGCCACAGCTTTGGCAGGAGTGTCTTTTATGCGCAAAATGGGTGCGCATGTGATTCTTCATGGCCAGTCGATTTGAGTACGAGTTGTTGCAAACGGAACAATAATATTCCCCCATTTTATGGGAGTTTCTGTGGTTGACCAGACTTCCTGCGTGGCGATACGTGCGCCCGCACTGGTCGCAGGCAAAAGGCCTTCGGTCTTGACTCTCCTCCTCGAGCTTTATTTGCTCCTTCTTCCTCTGAGGCAGCCGTCTGCAGGGGCGGGAGGAGGTGGAGGTCTGACTGGCTACCGAAGGCGAGGGCTGCATTCTTTCTTCTGAGCTGCTCCCATTCATCTGCATCAGGGCCTGGATTTGGGTGTTAAGTTCCTGTATCTTGGCTTGGTTCTCTTTGTGCCTTTTCAGGTGATTCACCAGCTGCTTCTGGATTTTGAAGGCTTTCCCACACTCTTGGCAAGTGTGTCTGTGGGAATAGAAGGGTATGGTTAATTCTCTCTCGACTAAAGGGGACTGACTACATCCGCAGCATAAAAAAACCATTTAAAACATGTGTAAGCTTTTATGTTTAACAAACACATTTGCAAGAACTTTTAATAATTTAGCCGTCACTATTGAGCGCTTGTTGGTGTGTATTTGTTACCTCTTGACGTCAAAGTGGGACCTCTGGTGGTTTTTAAGGGCCAACAGGTTATAGAAGCGCTTCTGGCACACGAGGCATCTGAACACACCTGTTTTGTGGGACTTTTTATGGTTCAGTAGTGAGCCAGCGTGTCTGTAGGAGCGGCCACACTGATCACATTTGTACTGACGCTGCTCTGACTCTACAGTTTCCGCAACGTGCTTCGAAGCGTCGGGCTGGGGAGCCTCATCCGCCGTCGTGTCCTCTTCAGCTTGTGGCAACTCATTTTTCCTTTCAGTGGTGCAGCTGTGGTTCTCCAGATGATGGTAGCTGGTGCAGGAGACGCCGCAGCTGCCACAAATGATACTCTCCGACTCCTCTTTGAACCCAGACACTTTGCTGAAATTCAGCTGTAAATTGTTGTCATCCTGATGCAGAAGCAGATGACTTAACAAATCCTGCCTACTGGCAAAACTTTCCCCGCACGTGCTGCAGATCAACATCTCTCCAGGCTCGTCTTTGATTTCTTCGTGGGAGGACATGGAAGAAGGCCCTGAGCTTGGAGGAGTACTGTGAGACTGCGTGTGTCCTCTGAGATGGCTCCTGAGAGCCCTCATGCTCGTGTAGCTGTTTCCACATATGGAACACTGGTAGAGATCGCCATCGTCTTCCTCCTCATCAGTTTCATCTTCACCACCATTCAGCTGGTAACTGTTGAGGCCGTCTTCGAAACTTTGTTCAAAGTAGCTCTGGTCTTGGCTCTCATTTAGACCGTGGAACCCAACACTACTCCCTGGGCTTCCAATGGCACAGTGACTGTCGCCGTCCAGGAAGTTTACAGTCCTGTCGAAGCTGCTGCTATTAGTGTCGTGCTGCTGCTGCAGCAGCGGGCAGCTGTGAGACTTAATCCCTGCGATATCTTCAAAAGTCTCTCCACAGTCCGCACACATGTGCCTCTGCACTGGCTGTTGGCTGAGAGGTAGATTCAAGGTCATATCCTGGCAAACATCCTGGTTAAGCTGCTCATTGTACACAATCCCTTTCATGTGTTCGGCTTCATTTTCCTGATCCGTGCCAAACACAGAGTACGCAGCAGCATCGTCGTCACCTGGAGGAGAGAAACAGCCATGTTGGTTCTCCAGAGTCAGCGGCTCTGAGGAGAGCCAGTCTCCGTCTCCCTCGGCATTCATTTTATATGAGGGCGGCTGAGTTTTGTGGAGACGGAGGTGACTTTTGAGGGCAGCCAGGTGAGGATAGTTCTTCCTGCAGATGGAACACTGGTATATCCCGACCTGGTGTGACCGTTTGTGATTGATTAAGCTACCGGAGTGCCGATAGCTTTTACCGCAGATTTGACACTTAAAAGGACGCTCATCAGAATCTACACCTGAATTTTCTTCTACTTCCTTTACACAGGGAGGGTTTGTTGTATGTGATAGTGCAACATTAGGCATGCTTGTGTCCATGATTGGGGCTTCTCCCTGAGCGATATTACATGGTGATGCGTCACTACGAGAGCAGTCTGGGTACTCGTGACCGTTCCTTCCAATGTTCTCTTCTAGCTGATCAAAACCTACAAAGTTACCTACTGATGATACCGAGGGACCATTATTTAATGGGGATGCATAAAAGTCTGATGGTGGGGAAGTAATACTGTTGTCACAGGACATGTCTTGGCTTTCTGACAAGGTATCTTGAAGTCCAAATGACAGAGGTGAAGAGTTGTGCATTTGTATGTGTTCCTGAAAGTCCTCATCATTGGCAAATACAATTTGACACAAATGGCAAAAATGCACTTGAGGGTCTTGACTCTGTCTTGAAAGATTATCCAGTAGTGTCGCTGTATGAGACCCGGTCAGTGCATTCACATCTGTCCCACTTTTTCCCTTGTGAGTTCTCTGGTGGCTATAGAGCGCAGCCATGTTGTTGAACTGTTTGAAACACACCGTGCACTCAAACATTCCAACCTGGTGAGTCTTTTTATGATTGGTCAAGCTTCGTTGGTGTATGTATGATTTGTCACATAAATCACATTTGAAGGGACGATTTGTCGCGTCATCAGAGGTCTCGGACAACTCTGCGGACATTTCCAGACTGCCTGACTGGTCACTGAAATGATGTGGGTGATCACATTCAGGTTCATCTGAAGGGTCCGCGTCCACCGTTTTGGAGGTCTGCTGCTTTACTTTCTTTGTGATATGGACCTTCTTGTGTGTATTCAGCTGCGTTGCGAGACGAAAAGATTTTCCACAATGAGCACAGGAATACTTTTTTTGGGAAGTGTGGCTCCGGAGATGACTCTTCAGTGCCAAAGCATTAGAGTTCTCTTTACCGCATATGTTGCACTGAAAAGAGCCCACTTCGTGTGTCTTTTTGTGGTTAGCTAGGCTACCAGCGTGTCTATAACCACGTCCACATTCAGCACATTTAAATTTCCGTTCTTCCTCATGTTGATCTTCCATGTGATCAAGCAGAGCGGGAATATTAGGAAATGCCATGTCACACTGTTTGCAAGGAAAACATGTTGTCCTGCCAGGGCCTCGCACAGCCATTTCACACAGATTAAATTAAGAGCTCCTGACACAGTGTTATTTTGGGGGAATATATCCAGTGCCTTTACTGGTCACATAAGAACTATCCAAGGAATACCGACAGGGAAGTAACATGGGCTGTGATGTGGAGAACTGGTGTCACCGTTGAGTTATTTGAGGGAAGGGGAGACCGTCAAATTAAACTGTTAAAGACAAAAGAGACTCAAGTTAGAAATGTAATGTAAAGAACATTATTCTGAAATGAACCAGAACTCTTTACCTGACTGAGCAATAAATACGTTTACTACAGAGACACACATAAAACATTGGTTTAAACCACGTAGAAACACAGTTCCTAACGTCATCATCTCTTAATTATATTTGTCAAAGTCGACAAATGCTTACACAAAATAAGAAATGGACTTTAGAAACAAAACGAAATGTTGAGATAATTAAATGCAGTAAGGCAGAAACGGCGGACTTGTTTTTTGTGCACCAGCAAAGCTAGCTAACTAGCTATGTCAATAAACCGCGAGCTCATGGTTCTCTCTACATAGTTTTGTAGCTCGATAACGATCAGATTTGGCCCAGAAACCCAAAATAAAACAACTGATCGCACATTATCGTGTTACATGGCCATCACGCCCAGCACAATTTTAGCTGTATAGTTGTACACTGAGTTATACAAAGCGCCTTGCAAGCTAACTAGCACCATCACGGCTAACTAAATAAACATTGCAGCAAAAAGCAAACAAAATGCTGGCTATGCGCTATCCCATTAACAGAAAAAACATCAAATCACATACCTTTGGCAGTAATGACTTAGCACAAGCCTGGGGAAGTCTAGTTTCATTCATTATTTTTAAAACATTCTTTTTATACGTAAAGGCCAACCCCCTTTTCGCAATTGTCTTTTTCCATCCCCTTTTCCACATTGCTGTTGTTGCTAGGGAACAGGAAATGTGCAGCGAAGAAATACTTCCCTCTCAAAATAATGTACCTATACTGGCAACAAAGTTAAACCAAACCTCTTGAGCTCCGCGCGTCTACACGCATTCACCGAATGTAAAATAGACCAAAGAACCCTTGCTAGAATCACGATTCAACTGAGGGTAAAATCAAAAATCGCATTCCCTTCTTCAGATTGCTACGTTAGCCTTAGCACATCCATCATGACGTATAGCCACAAAGGTTCCGCTATTGACGTAATGCTTAGTTTCAGTTTTGCGTATCCATACTCAATAATAGCGCTTAGTTTCTAACATTGTGTGGCAGGTAATTTTCTCACTTAAGTTGTTATATTTCGGTTACATAGTATGCGCACTGAAATGGTGCAGTTTCCTTGAGCAGAGCTATCTTCATCATGGTCCTAGAGCCTCCCCCATCCTGCACCCAGTCATACCCAATCTTTGCTAGTGAATGCTGGTGTGCTTTCACTCAGAGTACTCCTATTAAATAACCAATGCCCTGATTCAGGTAAGAGAGGAGTTTTAAAAAATATATTTTTGTTGTTTTTTTTTGTTTAGTTCCCAGTATGTTAAATTAGCGTTTTCTTTGCTAAATTCTTAATATACAATCGCGGATGTGTTGACGCTGTCGAGTGAAAGGCTGCAGCCGGCGGTCCTAAAGCCAGCCATTTTGAGTTCAGAGGAATGTTTAGCAAGAAAGCTAGCAAACCCGAGGGTGGAAAACATGCATTTAGCTCTCAACGCTTTCATACCGACTGGTTTTCTGTGACCCACGGCTCTGCTCGGACACATGTCGGTGGTTCGCAGCCACAGTTCCAGTCATTACATCGCCAACTTCCTCTGGCATCAAAGTGGTTAGCTAAGCTTATTGTCCCTGAGGTCCTAATGCCAACCATTTTGTGATAATATGCAGACATATCTGTCGATATGTTACATATTTAGACATGAATCTTCATATCTATATCAAGCTTAATTCAAGAATCACCACACATCAATATGTTGGTAATTATCCATTTATATATACTGCAAATTTAAAAACAGAACGTTTCATAATAAATCTCTTTACAGATGGCCTCTCCTCATCCTGGCAGCCCACCTCTTGCCGACCAGTACACCCCTCCTGAACAGGATGATGAGGGTCAATATGAAGAAGAGATGGAGAAGAGCCATTCTTCAAAGAAACGTGGCAGAGGCAGACCCCCAAAAGCCAAACCTTCTTTTAAATGCTCCGTCTGCACAGAGGCTTTCAAGAGCCTTTCAGCATTGCAGAGCCACAAGCTCTCAGCACACAAAAAAGACCCTCAGCAGCAACATTCATGTTCACAGTGCGCTAAAACGTTCTCAAACAAGGCTCAACTTTCAAAGCACGAGCGCACTCACTCAGCCCAGCGCCCTTTTCAGTGTCCGGACTGTCACAAGGCCTACAAAACCCCCACAGAGCTGCGCAACCACAGCCGCTCGCACACTGGTGAAAAACCTTTTGTATGCACAGAATGTGGTAAGGCCTTTATGCAAGCTATATGCCTGAGGATACACATGACACAGCACAGTGGAGAGCGTCCTTACTCTTGCCGCCAGTGCTCCAAGAGCTACCCTACCCTCTCAAAACTGAAGGTCCACATGCGTTCTCACACAGGAGAGAAGCCCTACTTCTGTGGTGAGTGTGGCAAGAGCTTTGCGGACCCCTCTGTGTTCCGAAAGCATAGACGGAACCACCAGGGTCATAGGCCATATGCTTGTGAGGAATGTGGGAAAACGTACACGGAGCTGAAGGACCTGAAGAACCACGAACGCTCCCACACAGGAGAAAAACCATACCTGTGCTCAGACTGCGGCAAGGCCTTCTCCCGCTCCTCCTCCTTGGCTTGTCACCAGCGCATTCATTCCCAGAACAAACCGTATCAGTGTGAGCAGTGTGGCAAGGGCTTCACCCAACTGTCCTCCTACCAGTCTCACCTCCGTACTCACTCTGGGGAAAAGCCTTTCCTCTGCCCACAGTGTGGCAAGATGTTTTCCGACCCCTCCAGTTTCCGACGCCACCAGCGAGCTCACTTGGGTTTCAAGCCTTACCCCTGCGATAAGTGTTCCAAGAGGTTCCGGCAGCCTGCAGACTTGGCCGTGCACGAACGCGTTCATTCAGGTGAACGGCCGTACAAATGTCAGAGCTGTGACAAGGCCTTCGTAGCATCCTGGGACCTGCGGCGCCATATGCTGGTCCACACGGGCCTCAGGCCTTATTCCTGCACCGAGTGCGACAAGTCATTTGCTGAGCGCTCCAGCCTCAACAAACACCGCCGCGTGCATTCTGGCGAGAGGCCTTTCAAATGTATGGAATGTTTGAAGTCATTCGTGGTGTCTTCCAGCCTACGCAAACATGAGAGAACCCACCTTGCAGAGCACTCTGAGCAGCAGCAACAGAAGCAACAACAGGTGCCAGAGGCCGCCTCCGCATCTGGCTTCACTGTCCCGACAATCTTACCTCAGTTCTCCTGTTCCCACTGTGATGCTACCTTTGGAAACTGGGATGACGTTCAGGCACATGAAAACCTTCACTCCATTGACTCCCCTCCTGAGACAGTCAGCAAAATTGCTCCTCTGGGCGCCCACGTGTGCGAAACCTGCCAGGCAGGGTTCGCACAGTTGGCCGACTTACAAGAGCACCAGAAGCAGCATCCCAAACCGAGGCCCCACATCTGCAACAGCTGCGGCAAAGGCTTCTTCAACAAATCTGGGCTACGTAAACATCAGAAGATCCACTCCTCCAGTAAGCCC